>NW_024539521.1:0-1272164 GCF_016647785.1 Suillus fuscotomentosus
CTGGGAACTTGGTAACTGTGATTTATTACCTCCTCTGAGTAAGGTTGACTCGCTGGTCATCAGATATTCATTTGTCGACTCCCGGGTCCCGGAACTTGGAGGTCGGTACGGTTGACCCATATTTGGGTGGTCGGAATTTGGAGTCTCGTAGGGCAACACAAGCTTCGCACAGCCATGTCAGGAGATCACCTGCTGCTCCGGGAACTCGGTAACTTTGATTTATTACCTCCTCTGAGTACGGTTGACTCACATTTTGGTGGTCGGAACTTGGCTTCTCGTAGGGCAACACAAGCTTCGCACCGCGGATTCCACATTCTGCAAGACAACCTAAGCACCATCAGAGGCCATGTCAAGAGAGCACCTGCTGCTCTCTTCAGAAACATCTCAACTTCGGTTGGCCATTTAACACGGAAAGTATTAACTAAATTATGTGTTGAGTTCTGGGTCCCGGAACTTGGAACTTGGCTTCTCGTAGGGCAACACAAGCTTCGCACCCCGGATTCCACATTCTGCAAGACAACCTGTGCACCATCAAAAAGTATTAACCAACTTATGTGGTGAGTTCCAGGTCCCGGAACTCGGAACTCGGTACAGTTGACTCAAATTCTGGTGGCCAGAACTTGGTGTCTCGTTGGGCAACACAAGCTTCGCACTGCCATGTCAGGAGATCACCTGATGCTCCGGGAACTTGGTAACTTTGATTTATTACCTCCTCTGATTTGGTTGATGTACAACTACCTCAGCTCCATCATGTCTACAATTATGATACACATGGGCCCACCCATCTATATTGTATACCACCCTCGGCCCACCGGTCTAATTAATATGTGTCTGGGCCCACCCGTATAATACAATATTTTATAATACCCTCGGCCCACCCGTCTAATTTAATATGTGTCTGGGCCCACCCGTGAATGTGATAACAAGTACCTACCCATCTATCTCATACACATCTACCTTAATACACCCATCTGCATAATATCCAGCTACCTCAGCCCACCCGTCTACCTAATATTCATTTACATCGGCCCACTCATCTACTCTATATATTCCCTGCATGGGCCCACCTGCCTCCATTGGGAATAATTTGCCTCCCGGCCCATCTGTCATAGTCAAGAATATTTTTATCATGGGCCCATGGTCCGCTGGCCCATACCATACAGGATATTATGCATGTCCGTTCCCTCGTATTATACGGAGATAGGTCACTGTAGTATGTGAAAACTCACGAGCCGAGAGATCTGGTAGTTGAGGATGCCCCTGTGGTTGGGTTTCCTATCCAAAGCTCTCCACCTAGTGCACAAAAGTGCAATCTTGTCACTACTCTTTCTCCATCAGATCGTTTGCATCATATATTGCATAGTTTCAAGCATTTTTCATGGGACAATCCTGAGCTTTCGCCAGCAGGTTAGCATCTAATGCAAACCACATCCATATTGTGTAACTTCTAATCCCTCATCCTGAAGCTATCCGTGTGGCCAAGGAGGTCCTTCGCTTCATTGCAAAGCCAGACCGTCAATACGAGTGTGAAGTAAGCCTCTGTCATCAAATTGATAAGCCTGCACCTACGATAGTAACACCGACTGCATTACCACTTGTAGGAGTTTTCTGGGGTCTGGCGTGAGGAATTCGAAACGATAGTAGAATTTATCGAAGACAACCACAATTTTGGCTTGAAGCCAAGGTGAGTTTTGAATATATTTTGATCTGTTTGGCGATTTTCATCGCAATGCTACAGATTAACGTACATCGATTCAGACAGCACCCTAATAGTCGAAATGCCATCCGCGGTCCATGACGCCCCACTCACCGCCTTGCACTCCGTGTTCACGTGCTTCCTCAAAAATTTGCCTTTTGATCGCGCTTCAATCAACACAAATGTATTGGGCAACATTGAGGCCTCCGATTCCCTCGCCCCGGACTTGAGGGTTTCATTGCAAAATATGCGAGATGTAGCAGCGGAGGTTACTATTCCCATCATCGGAGAGACAGTGTTTTCCCAACACACTGATGTCCTGATGGACAAGTTGCAAGACGCGCTTGACGCAGATCCATCCTTAAAAATGATAATCATGGCTGTGGTGACAGAAAGTCAACGCTACTCTTCTCCAGCGAAAGAATCGCCCTCACGGATGGCATTTATGCGTGATGGGTCCGTTCGCTCAGCCAAGGACTTTATTTCTGCGACAAACGTACTCCCAACCCTCGATGCACCAGTAATTGTTGAAGGTCACATGTGGAGTTTGGTGGAGTCGGTAACGTTCAAGGTTTGGGTGAGAGGAGACGAAGCTATAGACCTTGAGTCGTGCGATCCAGACTTCATGGCAGAGGGGGTGAGCCAATATTATTTTAATATTCACATTTAAGTGATGTGTTTGTTCTTCCCAGACTCTCTACCCTGTAGACAATATGGACCCAGTCATCGACATGATTCAGAAGGGAGTGAATATATTGAGGGAACAGATCATCTCGATGGCCCTGGCCATTGATCCAGACGTCGATTCTGCTGCCCTACGAGACCCCACCATCAAGTTTTGCGTCAGGAAGGATGACATCATCACAAAGATCGCGGGCGCTATGCATGAAACTGCATACCGCCGCTACTCAGCATGGTACGCGAAGGCATCCAAAGCTCTCAAGCGGAAATCTGCCTTCGAGCAGCTCCAGCCGACGATAGGCCCACCGGCTACCAATACTCGTGCTAAGACTCGGACGAAGGCAAAACAGCGCGTGCCAGTGGGTGTTTCTCATGTTAGTGTGCGACTTCTGCGCCGTAAGGAAACTTGACCCTAACATACTATATCTCATCTCCAATTGTATCAGAATCGTATATGAACTTGGAATCTTCAGGGGTCAAGGTTTCTGCTCTCACATGTGTTTTGCCTCAGTCACATAGTTTTCCTCTGTACCACTTATCAACTACACCTGATGCTGTAGTATGATACCTGAAAGAATAACGCGCAAGGCCGCTCGCAGCAGAGGTCGTTCGGATTTGACTTCAAAATGCGCTATAAATACGTAAGGTGCTACGAAAAAAATACCGTAATTAAAGTGCATGGCTGATTCAGACGAGCCACGAAGAATATGGGCCTTACTTGTGAGACACTCATTGTCCAACACCTCGAAAAATGTCGGGCAGAGATAACATTTGCTATTCTTACCCATGCTTGTGCTTCCCATCCACACAACCGGTCATCTCGATCGACCAGGATTTCGCACGAGCTGTATTCAAGCAGCTCAGGGTAGTGAGGTCCACGAATGGGACATGGTGCTTCGCCACTTGCAACCATCTGACACGCTGCTTCGTCAAAATCGCGATAGGAGAGTCCCACTCTTATCTGCTCAACATACTGCGAGAGGTTCATAACTGTGACGATATGTTGACATATCATGCACACTGACATTAATGTGCTATCAAGATTCGCCTTCTCGAGTCTCTACACCATCGTAATATAGTAATGTATCATCACGCGACGTGCTTACTACTTCAAGCTGATTCTTTTTTATTTACAACAGAACTTCGAGTGCTATGATCTGGGCCTTGAGTACTGTAACCAGGTATGCTCCCATTCCACCAATTCACTTTCATTTACATATTCATTTGAAGGACCAACGATCAATGCCATCCTGGAGCACAAGGCTCGTGTGGAGGAGTCCAAGTTCAAGGAGGGACAGAAGAGCCTAAACGACACAGTAAGTGTTGCATCTCGCAAGCAATCGTCGCCAACTTCTCAACTAATTATGTAGATCCGTAACATCTTCGGCAGGATTGTTCTATAAAGCCACCAGTTCCAGGATGGGTGAAACCAATCGTGATCCGCTGTCATGCGTGCTACCATACTGATCGCCCCGTCGATGGTGCTCTTTGTAGCTTGCTGGTTAGCGCGTTGAGCTTCCTTCCATCGAGACCGCATCGGAAGCCCTGGAAACTGGGAGACAACAGGTAGAGATGATCAGAAGTATTGTCTAGTGCATCGTCGAAAACCATACGCTGCTCTGATTATCCTGAGCGTTCTCAATCCATCTGGAGCACACTCGGCCCAACTTGCCCTCGTGCAACGCCGAAATTTTGATTTTTCATATGTTATGATACCATAATGCTCTTCGGTTTCCTCCCGCCATACCTTGTTAGGATAATTGGCCTTATTGGGATAACTGACCTCATCTTGAAATTTAGCGCGAGCGCACACTATAAAACAGGGTTTCCTTACCTGCATTTTTTCTAACTCTCTCCACCATCATCCTTCACTCAACACCTTTTGCTTCGACCATGTCTGTGGCAGAGCTTGATCATCACAATGCGACACACGGACTCGCACTTCCAGACCTCTCTGGTGCAGTACCCACCTCCACAGAAGCAAGGGCGAAGCGTCGTATTGCTGCTCTAGAAGAGGAGTTACAGGTGATGAAGCAAGAAAGAGGAACAAAGCAGAGATTCATCGCCGATCTTGTTCACTACATGCCTCTTACTCGTCAATCCTCACAGAAAGACTACCTACCATGTTTCTCAAGGCCGAGCAGTCCGCCGCATCGTTGCCCTTTATGCTAACATTGAAGACTTGATTGCAGAGAATGATCGCAGATGTGAAGAGGCCTGGCAGGATTCCACTGCAGAGTAAGTCGTTTTTTTTTGGTTCTGCAATATTATTTGATTTATGATTTAGTCAAAATCGCTTGCAGCGTGGTTATATTGCACTGGCGAACGCTCTTCCATGGATCCATGAAAGACTTGCAGAGCTTGACGCCAATGACGCCGAGGATATGCTGAAAAAGGTGCATGCTCTCAATTTCTGAACTATTCACGCTGCATATTGAGTGTTTAGATCAAAAAAGGAGCGGATGCGGCCCGCGGCGACGATACCTCCACTCTCAAGGATCTGGTCGCTGCCTGGGTCAACCAAAGTTTCCATCCATCCAATTTACTCAAGTCCGATGACAAACAGTCGCGAGGCTTTGCACACGACATTTGTGGCAAATTACTCTGTCCTGCTGAGTGGGACTGGAGTAAGGACTAGTGAGTATCAATCTTTATCGATATTATATGACGCTGATATGTTTGGGGAGCGTGAAGGCAGGTATTCGGGACAGAACGTCAGAATATATCGTGTCGGAAAATTCTTGGCCGCTGTTTGTGTACGAAAACTACTCAGTGAACAGCAGTAACCTTGAGCAAGGTCTTTTCATGTCCAAGGTTCTGGTTCAGGTTAGTAGTTTTGGGTCGTGGTCCTGAATACTTATCAAATTTATCACGGCTCCAGGCTTTCAAGGCCATCTTTACATCACCATCTTCCGCAAAAGAAGCTGATGGCAATGGCGATGGAGCCGATATCCTCGAGAACAACAGGCACACCCGGCGTGCGCTAAATCAGGTCAAGGTCAAAATGTGTGTGGCATCGATCATTAACATGAGGAAAGTTACTCCTCGCTCCATCGCTTATGTCGCCTGTCAGGTCAGTTAAGATGACACCCTGTCAACGTCTGGCTTACGATCTTCTGTGGCAGGTTCGGTTCGCGCTATCTAATGTCTCATCTTGGTGTATCGTCGACGGTGACTTCGACTACGAAGCATTCTGGAACAACATCGTGGACTTTTTCGAGGATGCCCCTGGCCCTGTCGCGTGACGTAGGGTGACCATACTTCTTGAATGGTGGACCAGGTATCGATTATATTGTTGCACATGTTTCCCATATCTAACTTACCTGTTTAGAAAGGTTTTTGGAAAAAACCATCGTGAGGACCTCACGCCAGAGGTTGTATCCAAAATGTCCGTCACAGCACTGGCAGAACAGAGGAAGGCGCTAGAAGACGCTGCTTTTGATTCAGACTAGGTCATTCATTATTTTACCTTCTGTCATCATATATAGGCTTTATAATATCATTGTTTCTTAATGCAATCACGATATCGCATCCCACCGTTTGTGATCAAGATTGAATATCATTTGAGAGCTCGCTGATAATAGTAGCACTGGTGCATTAAGTAATTACTGTCTAGCATGCCATTTACCACCAAACTTGTTTTTCGTCACAATCCAGTCCAGCCATAGGGATGCGCTGTGCATAACCAACTACATTCACCACTGCGACAACAAATGTTCCCTTACCTGCGTGTGGCACCAACCGTGAAAATTTGTGCAAGTAAAATGCTCCTGGTACAGGAAGTCACCCACAGTCTCCGTCACGGTCTGAGGAGTACTATCAGTTGACAATCTCAGACATCAAAGGCACACAATTGTAGGAGATGGAACGGCGGCAGACATAGAAATATCTCAGTGGTTAGTACAGTTAACAGACAATCGTCTCTCCTGGTAACAATCTATCCTCCTCATTGGAATGTGCAACTCGTTCAAGCCACCACATTGTTTGAAATCACGGACAGATTGGTACCTGAATGACAGTCTAAACACACCCCATCGCTTCCTCGCAGCTCCGGCATCTTGTTATTCACTTCCAAAGGGGCACATCATTCTGGCAAACAAAATTTGTTGTATCCAGGGCTCAAGTGGGACGGAGCAATAAGTTCTATCGTCTTTCTCGAGGTTTGATCAGAACAACCTGTCTTCCTATACAAAAGCGATTCCAGAACCTCGCGCCTTCGTATTGATTGCCATCATGTTTTCCATCAGGAGATATTTCTCGTCTTGTTTGGGACTGCCGCCAAACTGACAGTCATGCAATTTGACTTCAACATCTGCTGTATCTCTCATTTCAGTCAAACGCTCCACTATTGCTCAGACAGCGCATAAGAAGTATACATTTTTGTGTCAGATATTTTCTTTGGCATTGGTCCTATCAGCCTCCAATTGTTTTGCTATACTAACACTACTGTAACATGGTCAGACCGCCGCCACGCATAACTGTTACACCAAAAGGTGAAATACTGAAAGCTTAGCTTTCAGTATCAGCGACGGTATATGTACTGATTATGAGAACTCAGGTAAGCCAGCGTGCTTACAACTACCCACAGTTCTCCCGCCCACCAAATGTACCTCTTGTGTTAGAGTTTGCGGATCGTGTTGCTGATGAAGGAAATCTGACTTTCGTGTTGTCTGGCAGATACTCGAGCGGCATCACAGTATTTTGTTCAATATGGCAGTTTAGCGATGTCTAACCCGATACAGCGGCTAGACCAGCGGCTTACAAATTTTCACGTAACCCCTTGATTGTGAAGATTGGAACGTCAAAGCCAAAATTATTTGAAGCTTCCGATACCATAAGTTGAGTGCACTGTTCTAATCTGTACCGGTATACCATCATTGACAAAATACTTTGATGACGGGTATGATGTGAAGTAGCCGCAAGACTTTGTGTGAAGCATACAAGCTTGCGACACGTAGAAGTCAAGGGTCCTGTGTTTTACCAAGCAAATAGGTTCTCAAATGTGAGTTTCGCATTCTCTCATTATGCAACCGAATATTCACAGCAGCAATTCACAAGTAGTATGAAGAGTTATGGTTTTCGCGCCGGGTATATCGTTTTGCAGATTCTCGCATGAGGAATGGACCTCGCACCAGTAGTATTTAGCAACTGTTGGGCCTGTCCTGACAACCACGGACTCGCATTTTACTTCTTTGACTCGAGTTTCATCTTTCATTTGCGGGACAATTTAAGCAGAAGATGATTTGTTGGACATAGGACAACTTGGTTGGTTATCTCAAAAATTCACCGTTCCTGTATAATGTCACGTAACCCCCCCCCGCCACATTGTCGACGATTGTTGTGTTTGTTATCAATATATAGTCTACTATGACAATTTAATATGTTCATCGGTTCACTGATGTAGGACTCAGTGCCTTGAAATCACGGAATGAAGCATCGACTTCAGCTTTCACATCTTCGTAATGAGGATTGATGGTACGAGGCCAGGGCCAGTTAACCATAGTGTCTGGGAGGTATATCGTCTTTGGGCGAGCATCCATGACTTGTGAAATATAGTTTCTGATGAGGAGTGTGAAAGTTGAAAGAGGGGCGAATTGTTGCTGGTCCAGTCAAGAGCTTTCAGCAGAACTTATATACGTGCCCAGGTCAGAATCAGCCTACTTTACATATCCGCAATAAATGAATGCGGTATATTGTGCTTATCCGACGACGGCAGGTGTGACCATGTTTCTGTTAGCGTCAGGCTGTAAAGGTAGGGTCAGCCTTGTGAAAAATGAGAAAAATTGGCTAGTCAAAGGTTAGCTAAATGTCTTTTCTACATCGTTTTTGTGGCGCGTCTGCTTTCTAACAGCTTCTGCTGTAATAAGAGCTTGATATGGTACATAGTCACCGACCTGGCTTGTCTTCTTGATAGTATCGGGAATAGGCCTGAATGAGCTGCCTATTTCAATGAGCATTGGAATGGAGTGATAAGCCGGCACATATGCTTACCGGACTGTCAACGTGATCAACTAAGCCATTGTCACATGAGTTCCCAAGGGTAGGGTCAGTCTTGCGAACCGAAACCTTCGTTGGACAGGTGCTGGCTGTGGTGCAACCCAGATTGGACTTTCCGAGAGCTCTCTGGAACTGTTACGAGATATCTACCGCCGTTCAAATCCTGAAACCAGACACCGGCCGACCGTCAGTCGGTACTACGTAGCCACACTGGCCATGGTGTCAAAAAGGTAAATCAGTATCACTGGATAGGACCGGCGTGTTTCTATGATGTCCTCAGGAAAATATTTGTGAAGGCTGTGGTGACTATACTTATATACTCTTATCCGTAGCGCCTACTCCGTCACAGCTTTACATTACATGCAATGCGCCGGTAGAAGTTTCGACGCCACAACGGATTTTGAGCTGTATTTTTGACGAATGGAATCGGAGTTCCATGACTCGCTAAGTCAGGTACGAACCCTGATAACGATAACAAGGAGGATGAGATCAGTCAGGAGAACGAATGAGAATAATGGTCGGCCACGAACCCATGCTCCTCAAAAATCAAGGTTGAAAACTATACCTGTAGTTATCCGAACCAGATGCCTCAGCGGTCACACCGATAATCGAATTGAGTCACCGACTGAAGTCCTCCAGAGATGTCGTTGAACTGCCGACGTAGGAGAATGAACAGCTCCCTCCCAGATTATATTACGAACATAGGGGAGCGCTCAAGGGAAAAACCCCATTCACCCGCGGACACGCCTTTGGACGCCAATAGGTCAGTCTGGTGCAAATCGCGCTGAAAGTTCGGTAATAGCATGTGGTTGGGTCAGGGTACCGGTAATGTACCGGGAATAGGCTTCCAGTTTCATTCAAGAAACAGCGCAATAGGCCGAGCAATACACGAACATGCCATTAGTGTCCAAGCTGCGCAGGTAAAATAGGCTTCGATCAATGACAGTAGTACTGTGTATAATGACATCAGCAAAAGGTTCTGACACTAACCTAAGTGTAACATCATTACCTGTCCATATATATCGTGCCAAACAATGTGTATGAAGTCTACATGTGATGTAAATGTCCAGTCCAATTACAAACCATAATAATCCATTAAATGTCAATCAAATGGGACCATCCTCTACGACCCCGAGAAACCAGACCTAGGGAATCATAGGTCAACTCCAATCAATCCCAAACGCGGCGAAGGGTAGTGAACCCAGAGAGCAGCATTATAATAATCATTGCGACAACACCGGGAAGAGCCGAGTTTATTTTAAGCTGGGGTAACGCTCCTGAGCATCCGGCACATTGCCACCCTGAGTGTATTCAAGAATAAGATAAACGGCCAGTATAGGCGAACCTAGACTTACCACTAGATAAAGGTGTGTATCCCTGTGGCGTATACATAGCGAACACAAGCTCGCTGTTTGGCTCCAGATAACCAGGCGTGGGGAATGCGCTAGGGCCACCCTGAGCCCAAATATGAAGTGTGTAGCTTGCCTGAACCAGTGGAAGGCTAGGGTTTGCGGTCTGATAGCCATATGGATACCAGACCACGCTCTGAGCGGTCCCAGAAATGACACCATCGGTGGGGCCTATAGGGTATGTGTTCCCGTTTGCAACTGCTGCAACAGTGAGGGCGGTGGGTGTCACAATGATGCTCGAAAAGTTCCACCCAAACGTAACATATTCACTGGGGGCAATTTTGTAGTAGGAGTTAGATTGAATGGGAGGCATCGTTATAGTGATTGATCCAGCTTGAGCTCCTGTCGGGACTGTTGGCAATGGGGTACTCCCATTTACGAGGGATGCCGAGCCAGAGATTGATGCTGAAGGGGAAGCTGAAACTGAAGCGTTTCCATTCTGTTGTCTGCGCTGCAGATCAAGCTGACGATCCATGGCTTGTTGTGCTCAAAGGAAGAAGAGCTTCTGTGAGGTAGGCGGGACGACTAGCGGAAGGAGTGTGGAATGGAGAGAGCAGCTAGTAGTGCAACCGTGCACCTTGAGAGAGCATGACTTTGTCACACGGAATGCGTCCTAGTCCCATGCAGGGCTTGTTTTAGACTCTGCCGCAGTCGTTATTTTCCACGGGACGTGACTGGCGTCCCCAGAAGAGCTATATCAAGCACTGCAGTCACAGCCCTTAGCCTGCCCACAACAAGGCGCTGAATTGGTCCCAAAATAGGATTGAGCTGAAACGATGCCAGTGAGACCACGTCGAAATTGTGAACAAACTGAATCTTCCGCGTCGGCGAAAGAGTTCGCGACCACATTTTCAGGGACTGAAGCAAGGCTTCGTCTGGAGAATGTCGACGCCAAACTCGTAGTTAACCAGAAAACCACAGCCAAACTTTGCGATCTGCATTGCAAAGCTGTCATGTTAGATCTGTCATGACGGGTCGGTGTGACTTGGTTGTCAGGTCTGTAACAGCCGAGCTCCGATCACAGAGTCCCACGTATGTCGATGACAAAATGATCTATAATTAGTACTGCATAGCCCAAAATAACCCACGAACTTCACATCAAGCTGCTTGATGGGCCGGTGGCATTTCAAAATTCCAAGGTGAACCGTGAGTGAGTCCAGTGAATGCACCTCTTAGCTAAAAAAAATTGAAGTGTCGACAGACATGTTACTATGGTGGGTCCAAACGCCTCTGGAGTCTGTAGGGAGAACTAGCGTTTGGTGATGTAAATGTTATCCTAGCCCGCCGGTATTCCCCTGGTAAGCTGCTCATAGCCTCGACATTGATGGTGTTTGGTCGTCAGGCTGCCGGCATCCCTTCCGACATCACCGATCACCTTTGGCTCATGTATGTGTACGACGCTGTTGCACTATTCGTCTGGTAATATCGCGACCTGCCGTTGTGTTTTACGAGCTATTTCTCCAAGAATGCTAAGTTAAGTATCCAATAACATGCACCGGGTCGATATACATCACGTTGGATCATTTTCGTATCCCACTCTATGCACCTTGAAGTATCCAGCGAGGAAAACTCTACTTCGGTTCACTATCTTCCACAGTCTGGTACAAATCCCTAGCAATCCCCAATTGCGCCTCTCTACCCGTTTCGTTGGGGGTGTCCGGAATAGCACGGATGATCAAATACTTGCGACCTGTCAAGACCTCTGGCGTGACCTTGAAAGGATCAATGCTAGAGCCAGCAGATGTTGCAGCGGCCAGAGCTGCATGAGACCCAACTACTGCACCACCCGCTTCTTGGGCAATAACGATACCGGCCTTGTAGAAACAGGTGAGGTGAAGAAATCGAGCATATACAACAGGTCTACTTACGCAGACATCCCATGACCTTGTTGGGAATTAACGTGATGGTCAACATAAAAGTGTAGCACACTTACCAGCAACCGATTTCCCTATCCACGTTGCGTCAGGGGAACACGTTTGTGTCATGAAGTGTAATATGTGCAATGATACGGCTCACCAGAACAAATCTAGGCCACCTTGAGCAACCATTGAGATATTAAGCGCTGCACTACCTAGGGACCGTATGGAATGAGCCATCCGTCCCCCTGCGATGCCATCTGCAGGATCGCCCGCGAGACGCAAGAATGAATCGGATTTTGGTACCAGGGTCTTTTTGCCACGGTCAGAGCCCCATTCGACAGCTGGGAAAGTAAGTTTGGATATTCTCGTGCATGACGAATGACATACCCAGAAGAGCCTTCTGCAAGGAGGGGAGGGGCTTAGGGTTGGTAAGGGGTAATTTTAGAGGTTGGCCATTACCACGGGTAAGGAATGATCCTTGGCCTTCGATCCCGGTGTACTTTGTGTAAGAGTCAGTGGTTGCGTTCAATGCGATAGTAGTATACTGCGCACAAGGTGATCTAGGAAGGGGTTGTATATGACACCCAGAACAGGCCGCTTCTGGTAGATCAGCCCGAGAGAAATACAAACGAATGGGAAGCCGTGGACGAAGTTCGTGGTGCCGTCTGAAAGTCACTGTTAGATCTCAACTAACTCAATAGCAGATCGTGGCCCACCGATCGGATCAACACAGAATGTCGGCTCATCTGTAAGCTCATTGCGTGTTCCAGAGGAGTATGATTCCTCTCCGATGCTGAAGACATGGATCGATCGATCAGCATCATCCCGTTTCTGCGCGTTTTATGGACTCACAATTTGAAGCTGGGGTAAGCTTTTGTGATTTCGCTCTTCACGAGCTCCTCGACAGCAACATCGTATTCAGTAACCAAATCAACGGAATTCTTCTTCTCATTGACATCCGAAGTTGACTGAATGGCTTGCGAGCCTTCAAGAATCAATGTACCGGCAGTACGCGCGAGCTTGACAGTGAAAGTCAAGATAGAACGCAGGTCGACGGGTTTCAATGTTTGTGTATTGGCTGACATAGTGGTCGAAAGTAAGTGGAGTAATTGAGTTGAGCTGAGCTAAGTCCACCAGCTAGCCGATTTGCGAGGGCCGAGAACATTACCTCTAAGAGATCTATTGATATCATTGAGCTTGTAATTAACTAGCAGATCTAGATGCATATGTATCATCTCTGCAGCGACTGGTGTTTAACAAGACTAGCTGACGCGACCACGCCACTAAAAACATGCCAAGGTCTTTGCTAGCAACGACGTATTCAAACGCACAATGCTAAACACTCTTCTGAAAGGGATGAAGGGACCAGAGTCATCGAACATGGTAATCGTGAATGAAGAGGGTGCTATGATCAACGTATCTGGGGATAAGTAAGAAGATGATAATTGTAAACGGGCATGCGTACCTTCTCAGATGTTGTTTAGAACATACAGTGCAAGGTGAGATCCAGACTTACGAGGACCAAGAGTGGTCACCATCAGAGATACTCGCCTCTCATAACAAGTTGTTGATTGTGGGAGCTGGGTTGGGTTGAGATATCAACGCTGTCAGCTGCCACCTGAACCTGTCGATGACGCTACGATAATGTTGTTCAGCCGAGCTAAAATGAAGCCTTTTGGATGTCAACGCTACTAGGCTGGACAGTAAAGCATAGAAAAAGGTAGTCTGGAATCAGTCAATCATTTTTTCGAGATGCAGGTTAGAGTACAAAAGTACAAACCAAAAGCGCTGAAGATATCGCACAAATCCGCAAATGGAAAGTGTTTTCCACACGCCAGCCAGCTTGATCGACGCGCGTCGACAAGTGCACTTAAAGCAGAACCCCTCATTCTTCCACTTCTCTGCTACCTGTAAACCATGTTCTTGACGCGTTCCGAGTACGGTATGTTAATTTTGAGGGCCCAACGCTGTCATATGACAGATCTCATTGTATTTGCAGATCGTGGTGTCAACACATTCTCCCCAGAAGGTCGACTGTTCCAAGGTGCGTTAGATAACCCGACATTCTGAAATTGTTATTGAAAGTATATAGTTGAATATGCTATCGAAGCTATCAAGGTACGCATTACATCGTGCCATACGGCAGCGTATATCTCATCTTTCTCAGCTCGGATCGACAACAGTTGGCGTACGCACTCCCGACGGCGTAGTCCTCGCAGTTGAGAAGCGCGTCCAATCTCCACTCCTAGAATCAAGCTCCATAGAAAAGATTATGGAAATCGATACCCATCTAGGATGCGCAATGTCAGGCCTCACAGCTGACGCTCGCACAATGATTGACCACGCACGCGTCACCGCCCAGAACCACGCTTTTACTTATGACGAGAAGATTAAAGTGGAGAGTGTCACTCAGGCTGTGTGTGATCTGGCATTGCGATTTGGTGAGAGTGTGCACGACGAAGAGGCGATGATGAGTCGGCCGTTTGGTGTTGCGTTGCTTGTTGCTGGTGTCGACGAACTGGGACCACAACTGTGAGTGCAATCGAGTGGATAGCCTTGTTCGACCTGATCATATACGGACCCTTGGTAGATACCACACGGATCCCTCGGGCACCTTCATGCGGTATAATGCAAAAGCCATAGGGTCAGGCTCAGAAGCAGCACAAAGCGAGCTACAAGACAAGTGGCATAAGGTAGAATTCTCATTTCTTGAACGTGTTTTTTTGGTATTCAACACACAATTGAACAGCAAATGACGTTGCTTGAGGCACAAAAACTGACGCTGCGAGTTCTAAAGCAAGTCATGGAGGAGAAACTAGACCACCACAACGTCCAGTTGGCACAGGCATGTGTCTCCCTACGTTCTCTCTCAAATATTCGTAACCAACTTCGCCACAGGTCACGCCACAGAAAGGATTTGCGATACTAGATGAAGTACAACTGAAAGAAATTATTGACGCCATGTAATGTTTCAGGTAGATGACGGTATTAATCAAACAGCCTCGAGATGTGTCTTTGCTAACATTTAGTGATTGCAAAACCTGGTCAATGTTCAGAGAACTGAGCTATTATTACACGAATGGGAATGGCATATCACTTCAACTTTCTAATCAACTGGAAGGTAGGAAAATGACAAGACGAGAGTAACACCTGCGAGCGGCAGTGCGAAGGCATATATATTGTAGCTTAATCACAACGAAGTGCAAGAAGAATTAGGATCAGCTCATGCGGAAGGAGCTGCACATAGTAGTTGTGAGCGCCCGGCGCTGACCTTTGGCAACAACGGGATAAGCCTAGTGTGTTGTATTTCCGGGCCCTTGGTGGCGAAGTACCTACAATTTCAATCGGGTTAAGTGATCGTTCATACCAACGAGAAAGTCTCATTACCTTTGACTCTCATAACTCCAAGAATAGTTTGCTAGAGCCCAGTTTGCTATTCCGTTAAGGTACTCCTTGACTAGGACGTCGTCAGAAGGCCCCCACGAAGGAACCTTCGCAAGACCGTCAATAAATCGTTTCTGAACTTCAGCATGATAATGTGCTGCCCAAGCCATCGCGCTGCCTCTGTCGAGGTTCAGTTCCAACATGACAATGTTGATCAAATTATGGGATTCGTGCCCAGCCGCTTGCTCCTTGTTGTACGACATCATGTCCTGTGAAAGATGTTAGCAGACCGCAAATTATGACGTTCTCAATATCGCTTTACATTATCGATGATCATGAGCTCTGCGATGCAATCAGTAAGATCCATGATGACGGGATGGTAGAACACTTCATCAGGAAGGTCCATCCCCATCTCTGTTATTAGGAAACAAGGCTTTGCGCCAATAGTTTTGCGCCGGAGCTTGAGGTAGTCATCGAGACTGCGCTTCCGGCCTTGCTCACGGTCGAGGGCCTCGACAATTACTGAATTGATGTATTCATCGAAGGTTTCAAGGAAGTGACGTTGAGAAGGCAGGCTTGCGGATTTGATCGCGCGAGCCCAAAATCTATGCAAAAACCCCTTGAGCTTCAGATGATCGTCAAACAATTCAGAAGCACCTACTGTCGCGTAATTTCGCCAAGAATGCATTCGCCTTCTGGTCGTATCTTATGAGGATTGTTTAAGGCATCAAGCACGATGTTCACCATTTCCTTCGTGACTGCTTCATTCTCGATGTCGGTGTACTCATCCACAATGAAGAATAAATTCAACAAGTCACAACCGCTTCGAAGGTGTTCTATTTTGTTCAGGAACGGAATCAGGGTTCTGCGATGTGTTAATTGCCAGAGTACGACGAACCTCTTGGTGCGTTGGGATAAGCCAGTGCTGATAGGCGGGCTATAAGAATATGTTAATCATAGTCAGAATTGAGGGCTCGTGAGATAGGCCGAACCATTATCACATTTGTCGAATGCTTCTTGCAACTCAGGACTCAGTGCCTTGAAATCACGGAATGAAGCATCGACTTCAGCTTTCACATCTTCGTAATGAGGATTGATGGTACGAGGCCAGGGCCAGCTGACCATGGTGTCTGGGAGGTATATCGTCTTTGGGCGAGCATCCATGACTTCCGAAATATAGTTTCTGATGAGGAGTGCAAAAGTTGAAAGAGGGGCGAATCGTCGCTGGTCCAGTCCAGAGCTTCCTGCAGAACTTATATACGTGCCCAGGTCAGAATCGGCCCGTTTCACATATACATCCGGAATAAATGAATGCAGTATGTTGTACTTATCCGACAACGGCATGTGTGACCACGATGCTAGACCGTAAAGGTAGGGTCCGAGGCCTTGTAAAAAAGGAGAAAAATTGGTTAGTCAGAGGTTAGCCAATACTATCGGTTATCACAACTTCGGTCAACCGCCAGGCGTACCGCATCCGCCAATTGTTCGTCAGAATTTGTAGAAATTCGCACCGAGGTGGGGCCTCCACGGGTCTATGTTTTAAGGCGTATGACGTAGAGCTTGAATAAAACCAGTGACCATTGGTTATTTGACCTACAAAACTCGGTCCCGAAGTTGACACACATTGATAAGCCATTAGACTCCTCGAGATTAGACTACGCTGCTGCGGTCACGGCCGGCGTACGTACCAGTATTCCATGACCATGGGGAATGTTATATAGCATGCGAGTGCCGTACAACCATTTGAGAGGTGCGAGCTAACACATCGGGGTGAACGATATTTAAAAGAGGTTTATATGTTGTACAAAATGTGAAGACAATATTTAATATTTAAACTGACATAAAGATGGGTGCACGACTTCAAATTTTGGTGGTGTTTTGTGTGTCATCCAAAATATCAAATATTCACAACCATATTCCCACAGACAATATGTCAACAAATATAATAAATATAATCAGATTTTCCATGTCTGCTTCAATTTAAAGTTTGATTCTTACATAAAACTTTGGAGAAAACTTGAAGTTTTGCCAAAGCTTGACATTTAAATCGAGTTTTAATGTCATGTCATCTGTAAAACTTCAAGTTTTCTCCAAAGTTTTATATGGAAATTGAACTTTAAGTTGAAGCAGACATGAAAAATCTGACTATATTTCTTATGTTTGTTGACATATTGTCTGTGGGAATATGGTTGTGAATATTTGATATTTTGGATGACACACAAAACACCACCAAAATTTGAAGTCGTGCACCCATCTTTATGTTAGTTTAAATATTAAATATTGTCTTCACATTTTGTACAACATATAAACCTCTTTTAAATATCGTTCACCCCGATGTGTAAGTGCCCTTGGTTAGGGTGTGACATGGGTGGACCCGGGTGGCACCCGTACCCAATCCGCGGGTGGATGGAACTTCAGAAGCCTACCCGCACCCGTGCGGGTGAGAGTACCACGGGTGGGGGTGGATCCACGGGTGGGTCCGCAGATGGTATGGGTCACCCACGGGTGACACATTAGTGGGACTCACGGTAGGTTTTGGGAAAATCGCTAAAGGTCGCTAAAGCCTGCTAAACTCGGATAAAGCTGGGCCGAGCGCCCACCCAACACGCGCAAGACATGCGGCACCCTTCGGCATGACGGCGGACTTCGAAATTATGCCTGCCCTTCGACCACCATGTCCTCGTCGCTCTGCGCGACTCAAAGCCTTGCACACTTACTCGCGGAAGGTCGTACCCACCATGGAACCCACCCAGCCACATACCACTCGTGGGAAAGGGAAAGCTCGAGGATCGCGAGTACATTCGACCACTAGTACTTGTACTAGTGGTCAAGACCAAGCGTGCGCCCCCAAATTCAGTGTTCAGTGGCAAGCTGACCCTAGGCACACCGAAAAAATCATGGAACATCTTCGCACACATCCTGCTGACTGTCGCGTCCTATTCTACTCTGACAATAAGTCGCACGCTGACGGTGATCGCCCCTTGGCCAAAGACAAGGTATCCATTTGCCAAATCATCGCAAAGTCTGTCTTCGAGAACGATCCCGAATACGCAAACTACTATCCCGACGATCCTGAAAGATTCCGTGACTCCACAAACAGCCATATCTCTGGGTGAGTGCCCTCCTATTTATTTTTGTATGTATGTAAACTTATCTCCTTTACAGCCTGAGGAAAAAATATTGTGAATTCCACGATAAACTACATTCGATGGGCGCTGGTGTCATGCCACTTGATGAAACGACTGCAGCAAATTTGCATGGTACGTGCTTTGTTTAATTTAATTTTACTACTGACTATGTTCATAGCACAAATCTTGGAGGAATTCTCCTGGTACGACAACCTCGCTGCTATCCTTGGGGGGAACCCAGCCCTGTCCCTCAAGACAATATCATCGGCCCCGGGGGTGGACCATGCGTCCAAATACTTTTCCCTCGTGCAGGCGAGCACTGCTGGTAGTGCGTCATCCTCTTCAAGCGCTCGATATGGGGGCTATGCGCCTAGCACACAGCCCCCTCCTCCCAGTGCTCAGTTTGGGGGCTGGGCGCAAGGCGCCCAGCCCCCTCCTCTCAGCGCTCAGCCTGCCCTCCATTCCAATGTCCTTGGCGCTAGCTATGGCAGCTACGTCCATCACCCTGGCCCTAGCGCCCTGCCTCACTATGCGCCTAGCACCCACCCTTCAGCGCCCACCCCCCATCACATCCAAACACCTGTCCCCCACTCTCATCCTGGCCAAGGCCAGCTCTTTTCCCCCCTCAATCATGAGGATGGGGGAATGGACTATGACGACGACATGCGCATAACTGGGTCCCGTGTGACGGCCGATTATGGTGAGAACGTCACGGACCTCAACAGCCCCCCCAGGCGCCAGTCCACCCACAAACGCCAGCTCCCCCCATCCACCCCATCGCCTTCTATCACCCCCCCTCCTTGTACTGAATTCAAACTCCCCGAGAAGCCACAGATGATGCAGCGCGATAGCCGCGCTGCCTTTTCCACCCCTGACCCTATGAGACGTGTGAGCGGGGTTGCTCAAGCCTCTGTCGGGGTCTTCGTGTTCGCGGTTGACACCGACATCGATGCCGTCAGTTGCGATGTCGACAACTCTGACATCGCAGTCCGCGGGCTCTGAGAAGTGGAAGGGTCGGCCGTCGAAGAAGGCGCGCTCAGACATCTTGAGCCAGGTTGGCGCCATCACTGACGAGATCGGGAGTATCAAGTCGGAGAAGTTGTCCCAGGTCTCTCGTGAGGAACTCAAGAACGATCGGTACATGGCCAAGCTCAATCTCACCCGGCAGGAAAACGAACACCGGTTCCTCCAAGCTGAGCGCCAGGACGAGCGCATGGATGCCACCACCGTCCATCAACGTTCGCAAGAGGCGAAGGACACTGAGATCCACCTCCGCAAAGCGGAGGCCAGGATGCACGAGTCGTCAGCGAAAGCGCATGCTGAGGAGGCAGCATTGCTGCGCCTCAAGATCCAGTACTGCCAGCTCACAGGTGGGCCTTGAAGGTTCGCGCGCTGTCACAATGTATGTCATCATTCCAATTTTAGTTATATTTGTGTGTCGCATCATGCTTTGTCTTTCTAGTTCTGTTGTTTGACATTCCTGTAGCTACTCTTCTACCTATCATCATAGTATGTTGCCCTGTTGCCCCCTTCCCTCATGTCATGTATGTAGGTCTTGTTAATACTATATGTTGAACTTTACGTGCTGTGTGATTGATTGTGTGAGTTCCCTATCCTTCTCGGCACTGTGCTCTCGACGCGGGGCTGTCAAGTAGTAGGTCCATCAACTTCACGCGGGAAGCCTGACCTGGTGTGCCATCATACAATCTGTCACCAACCACCTGGTTACCATCAGGGGCTTCAAACTCCTCATCTATCATGCCTCTGCCCTGCTGATGGGCCCATGCTACTGTACCAGTGTCCTCATTCCATCCTTGAGCTTCTTCTAGCCTAATGATCATGTTATGGAGTATTAGGCAGCATTGGATCCAATGAACGGCCGTACGAAGGTCATTTTCTGAATGGATATTCCATTGAAGGTCCCTAAGAGATTGAAAGCATCCTTTGAGAGCTGCAAAGGCGTGTTCTACATGAACTCGGATCTAAATAAATTTTAAATCAGAAATTAACTGCAACAGAAAAAAAATACAAACTGAAGAAAGGTGATAATTAAATGTCCTCTGATTGTTTGTGAGCCTGCCATTGTGGGGTTTCTTGAAAGGGTGGATGCACCAGGGCTCCAGAGGATATGCACTATCTGCCCAGACCCAGTGGTCGTCGGGAAGAAGTGTGGCGTGTTCTCGATAAAGGCGAGTGGCCCTGAAAGCATAGGCATCATGGACACTTCCAGGGTGACCAAGAGCGTAGTCGACTATAAGAAGATTATGGGGCATAATGATGGCCTATAATTTAATTTAATTACAAACAGGAGACAGACAGAAAGGAAACACACCTGACAGCCAAGGGAATATCTTGACTTCCTATCAAAAAAAACTTCACTGTGAAAACCAGGCTTCTGATATACATTAATTGTGGAGCCATCCACAGCTAGAATCCCATTCTGCCACTCAGGGCAAACAGTTTTGGCTGCATACTCCCAGGCGTGCTGGAAATCCTCTGAGTCAGGAGGAGGGAAACTCATGAATGCATCATGCTGATCAAGCAGTGCAACCATAACACAGTTCGTACAATTCACAACTGATCCAACACTAATACCTGCCCACTGGGCCACATCCTCCACTGTTATGGCATTACCGTAGTGGCCTGCGCGGTTGAGAAAAATGGCGAGCTGGATAGAGACGGGGAGTTGGGAATTGTGTGAGTTGTTGTGAAAGATGGGATGGTCAGAGATTAAATCCAGGATGTCATCGAAGATTTCAGGCTTGACACGTAGCTTCTGCCGAAAAAGGTGAGGACGATGTTCCCCAAAATGCACAAGGAGGTGCAGCTGACTGGCTCGTGGCATAGGCTCATCAGGGCGGTGGAGTATACATGCCTTTTCCACCTCATCCCAGAGAGCAGCAATCTGGTCTTGAAGGCAGTTATAACGAGCCGTAATATGATCGGCTTCATCGCTGGATGAGTCGAAGTCTGATTCAGAAAAGTCGGAAAGGAATGGTGAAATAGGTGAAGGAGGTGTGATAGCCATGATGCTCATGAAATCGCCAAGTTCCAAATCAGAAGAGGGGCTTGAGAGAGAGTCCGTACTAGAATGGGTATCTTGCACTACATGCTCATAAGTGGCCCTGGCTACGGCAGGCGCAGCCATGTCAAGGTCATGCAGTATCTGTGCACGGTTGCTTGGACGAGGCATAGTGAGGTTCGAGGGATCAATTCCCCTATTTTTGCGCTGGCTGATATTGTGTTGGTTACAGCGGAGTTTAAAAATTCGGGAATTTCCGGTCAAGTCCAGCTCACAGCCTAGGTCAAGCCTAGATGCACCTCATGACCGACATCCACAACATCAACGACGACCATGGGTGCACCAGCTCCACAGATCTGTGCTATCCCTCGACGATCTGCCAAACGAATGCATTCTACTTTCACCATTCACACATGTTCTTATCCAGGCTCTCATTTGCAATCTCCTCTGGCACAAAGACTTTACTATCGCCGTCCTCACTCCACCTTGTTCTCCGTCTTCATGGCGGTATGCAGATCTTCGTCAAGACCATCACGTTGGAGATGGAGTCATCAGACACCATCGACAACGTGAAGGCAAAGATCCAGTTCTCCGTGCTCTCAGCGTCATATCTTACGATCCGCAGACTACTTCTCGCCGCTCTTGAATGGAGAGAGCTGGATGGTCCTCTACTCGCTGGTCTATTCCGCATGCTGTTCAAGAAGTTGACGAGGGATGTTTACCGTTATCTCCAGAAGGTACGTCACTCTGTCTAGTTGCACGTTTCTCTATGCTTATTATTTCATAGTGTGTGGAGACGCACAAGGAGTTCAATCTCTCGCTAGCCGTCAAGCATCAAACAATTACCAATGGTCTCAATCACACTGGAGGTGAGTTGTGCGACCCTCCTCCTCCTCAACCTCTATACCAACAGTGTTTCATTTTCCCCAGCAAGCAGCTCAAAGACGGTCGCACACTCTCAGATTACAACATCCAGAGGGAGTCCACCCTTCATCCGATCTTGTGTCTCCGCAGAGGCATGCAGATCTTTGTGAAGATCCTCACGAGGAAGACCACACTGGAGGTGAGTCATCCAGCACTCATCATCCTCCTTCACCCGGCACTCAGCCTCAGCTTCTTCCCCCCGGCATGCAACCTCAGCCTGCTCCCTCTGGCAGTGAGCCTTATTCAGCTCCCTCCGGTGCTCCCCACCTACAGCATGCACACTAATCTCAATGGACTTCGTTTATTTTCACAAATTTATTGATATATGTCAGTTCAAATACAAAGCGCCTTGGGGGGATCTACTTTATCACTACTCCTCACAAGTACATATTTCGGATTGCCTAATCTATCTAATTTACTCATTTTGTGTATCACAACCTTTGAAAATGCACAAGTGTTGTTTCTAACTCTGCTATTGTGCCGATGCGCGCCGAGTATTATGTAGCTTTTCAGCTGCTGTTTCCTGCAAACTCGACCCGAGTTTAGCGAGCTTTAGCGAGTTTCCCAAAAGCTACTGTGAGTCCCACTATTATGAATCGTAGAATACGACATGGGTAGTACTACATAATATCAATCACAGTCGATTTTGCTGATACCAGCCTGCCTGATTCTTTTTCCTTGCCCTTTGCCATCTTCTGCCGCATGATATTCGTAGCGACACTGAGATCCGGCATAAGAGGCGTGTTGAACCACGATCCAACAGCAACCTGCACTTTGAAGGTCTGGGAGCTGATACCGTGTTGAAGATGATTCACCTGTAGACGGCCACCAGAGAAAGCATGTTTGGCATCAACTGAGGAAGCTATGGAGCATTAGATCACTACTACTTTGCTTCATCAACGTCGTCCGAAACTGTTGATGATGTGGCTGTTTCAGCTGAGTCTTCAGAGTTTGCAGGGCCACCACATTCCTCGTCGAGGAGTTCTTGCTCTAGAGGGGTGAGCTCGGCATTTTCCAAACCATCTTCAAGAGTTATGATGTCATTGTTGTCAGAGGGACATTTACGGCCTCGTTTTGCGACCTTCACTTGTTGTTTCCGCTTTGGCTGACGGTAGAAGAAAGAAAGAAAAGCCTGGTTATGAAAAATTAATATAATACATGCAAAGATGAATCAAACGTACCTTTGCGATAAGGTTCACAGTATGGGGAAAAAATCTGATTGAGGACGAGGAATGGAATTGGACTGGTCATTTTGCACATCGAGTTTTGAACATTGAAAACTTAGAAGTAATATCACATTTTGATAGCTCTGATAACAACAAATCTGATTTTGACATTGGGTGGGAGTTCGGTAACAAGTTGTGAGTTTGACTCGGCCGAAAAATATTGAGTACTGACTACCCACGGAATCCATGGGTAGTCAGTACCAGTGTTCTGCCAGTCAGTGACTCAAGGTCATGATTATTGACTGCATTTTGTGGGAAAACTGGTGAAGTTCATCGTCATTTACTTGAACATGACTTCGAGCGGTTCTCTGGTCCTACCATGTCAGACTATACCATATCAATATTGATCAATGATTATCAAATTGATATCTTTGCACACTGCGCAGTCTCATTATTAACATGCGGCTTTCACCTGTTCGGCTGGAGGCACAATTCAAGAACTCATGGCCTGACAATAGACTGCCAATTTCATCTTTCAACACACCTTTACTGACTTGAATTCCTCGATGACGAAGACTGGCAAGAAATCAAACAGAGGATGGTGGTGGGACCTAGTGCTGCTGTGGTCCGGTTTAGAACCATGGTTCGAACCGGACTTTTGGTCCGGTTCTCCGCAGTTCGGTCCACAGTGCTCACACCAGCCAGAACCGGACCAGAAAACGGTTCTCGGTTCTAGGTCTTCCCCAATGGTCCCGTTCTGGTTTGGCCTTGCCGAACCATTCCGAACTGTTATTGAATTCGACTTCAACTTTGACTGTGACAACTTCGGTCTCCACGTCAAACTGTTATCTTCGGGATTCGCACTACTGGTTAATCAGGCTACCTTTAGCCTTTTTGAAGGTAAGTACTAATCAATCAAACTCTCACATGACTTGCTGTCACAATGTGCTGCTAACTCAATTTTCAACCAACTACTACTGGCAGAACAGAATCATGTGTTGTCAAGGCGCGCATCATACTCATGGAAGCATCGGCACCGGAACAAACGACCGCACAACCCATCACACGCCATGCCACCTGCGCCTATGTTGATTTATGTATGTTTGTACTATGTATATCACTAGATGGTGCGTGTACATTCTATGCCTCATATCAGTTGATAAGTAGCCAGAGCGAAGGTCATATATTTGCAGGCTTATGCGATAGGCACCAGAGAAATGACATTCAACTTGAAGGCCGAGGTCCCTAATCACCTCTATTCAAACCATATTGAAGACAATTGTCGGAACTCGTTTCTCCTGCGGCTTCAAAGGAAAATATTATGATTCCAGCAGACTAATTGATAGACGAAAGCGACGCATCATGATACAGCGACCAAATGTCTCCACGATAACCATTATCCTGCAGATATGAGCACTTTGATGTCAGCAGCACTGGAAAGCATTGTATATGGTGAGTATCGCAATGGGTTTCTCCATTTCATACTCACCAAGCTAGGCTCCCCTCTTCAGGCTTTTCAATCCTCATGTTTATCGGTACCATCTGGGCTTTGACTTACAAGTGTCGAATGTGAGACGTCAATCGCCCAGTTGCTGTGGTGGCTGTCCTGTTATTATTAGTGAGCACTGCAGTCAGTTTCCTGCTTCCAATGTAGCATGATATTATTGGCTGACAATTCCGAAGCACATAATCATGACCATCATTCATGTCGAAAATTGCCTGGTGAAATATCGCGATACATGGCCAGGCGGACCAGCAGCGTTCTTCACAGACATTATGGAAGAGACATACGTAATTAAGCACGCACTATATATTTCCCAAACTGTGCTTGCTGATGGTTTGATGGTGCGTTCTCGTGTAAATATGTGTTGGGCCTCGCGGAGGGAATGGCTGCAGTTGAGAAGACATCCAGCCGACTCTTGTTTGCACTTGTGCCTGGTTGGTTTCTTGGCAGCGGCTGAGCCAGAAGTATGCAGCTATTTTTATTAGATTAGCTACTCAATGTGTAGACTAGTACTTCGTTAATGTTTTTTGTGCACCCTACTGAAAATCTTTGGGTTCGGTTCGAGTTCGGACCAGAAAAAAACTGAACTGGACCATAGAGAACGGTTCTCTATGGTCCAGTTCTGGGTTTGAAGATTTCACAGAACTGGACCACGGTTCGGTTCTCAGTTCTCATCCAGGACCCCCTGAACTGGACCGAACTGGACCACGGCAGCACTAGTGGGACCACTTCATAGTGCACCCAGGTTATGCTGCAAAAGAAAGTGGCTCTGTAGTCAGCGGAAAGGCAAAAGTTATATGTGTGAGGCTTTATGAGCAACGCATAACTCATGAGCAGGCACTCGACGAGCAGCAAATTCATGTAGGCCAGCGAGATATACCAAGAGATGAAGCTGCAATTGCAGGTGCTTGTATGTGATCTCTTGTGTAACTACTGCCAGTGTCTCCTGCTAACTTTGAAATATAGTATGGGCTATTGATCAGAATGATTCCCAGCATGTCTGGTTGATTAGTCGGCCATCGACACTGTTACATCACTTGCGCAAATGTGAATTGCACTCGGAAGACATTCGTTCACAAGCATGACTCGAATACCATGAACAACATTCACCACAAAAAAATACTCGGGTTCATATGACAGTGCCAACTGGTATACAACCAATAATTCTCACCATGCCAGCTCTTAATGCTCCATCTGTTCCAGGGTCCGAGTCTGTGCGCCCTTTGCCTACCCTGCTGATTCCTGAGACTGTGTCATCAGGTTCCTATAGTCTCTATACCTGCAACTCTCTTTCAGTCAGTCCAGCACTCTCCACAGTTTCATTACCATCCCAGCTAGGGAAACACCAATGTCTAAATCAATCTGGTCTGTTCTGCTCTGTTTCTGGCTCACTTCCACCTCTTTCCCCGGTTGTGCTGGGACAAAGTCTCCATGGTTTTAGTGACCAACCTTGGTCAGCTTCGGACCAAGCTGATTGGGAGATTGGCCTTGCGAGGCTCACTGCGAGTGCCGGTTTACAATTGTGATGGGTCGAGAATCATGAATGGAAAGTTTTATGTGATTGCTTCCTTCCTCAAGCAAAAATACCTTCGGCGAAAGTCCTTACACAATGTGTCATGCTGCAAACCCTCAACACACTTAAGACTATTGCTAAAGATGAATGCTGAGGTGCCAATGCAACCTTGCAGTGCGATGGCTGGACGGGTGAAAATCATCACCACCTTCTGGGCTTCATGATGACAGCACAGAGAAAGGTATGTCCGCAAAGGCTGCGAGTGTCAAGAATACTAATTAATTGTCGATGTAGTTACATACAGTCAAAGTTCACAATGCATTGAGGGATCCTCGGACAGCTGAAGAACTTCTTCGGCAGATATTAGAGGCAATCAGCAAGATCGAGACTGAATGGGGGGCCACTGTGGTTGCATGCACTACAGATGCATCTGGCGAATCTCGAAAGGCCCATCGTCTACTTCGAGAGAAATTTCCGCACCTTGTTGTTCCTGATTGTGTAGCTCATCAGGTATGGCAATTTACATTGGAACTGATATGAAATTGTACTTACAGGTGATTTATAAGTGGAATCTTATTGTCGGAGACCTTTTCAAGGTCAAAGATGACTATGGGGTATATGGAGATATGGTGCAGGAGTTAATTACATGGTTACGCAGCAAGACACAAGTACTTGCCATTCTCTGTGAGATACAGATGGCAACCATTGGAAAAACACTCGCAGTCCTCAGAGCAGTGCTGACACGCTGGTTATCACACTATCTCGCATATTGTTGTCTTCTTGAGCTTCGACCTGCCCTTGAACTGCTTGTTACAAAGCACGAGGCTAATCTAATGTCAAGTGGAGATGCACAATCACACAGGAAGACTCAAACTACTATCAACACAATAAAAAACACAACATTCTGGCATGCAATGGCACAGTAAAGTAAATAATAAAATTTTATGAAATAAAACTGATTCTCTTCATAGATGGAAAACTCTGCTTGAACCAATCTCCCTCATGACAAATATTCACCAAGCAGCCCAAGCAAGACCTGAACATGTTGTGATTTCATTTGGTTTCCTGCACTTTCGCTACTCCAAGATTGAAAATCACACTGATCTCGCTGCTCGTACAGCTGTTCTTGCAAGTGCTGAATGCCGCTGGGGACAATGTGACCAAGAAGTTTTTATTGCTGCTGTCATCATCAATCCTTTCTACAAGATTTTGCCATTCAAAAAGATACCTCTCACAACACGTGCAGGGCTTGCGGCACTTTTCGGACGTCTTTGGAGCCCTTTTTTCAACTCAGATGCACCACTTGATCTTTACACAGACCTAGAGGACTATATGAGTGGTTCCTGTGACTTCGCACACATAGATGTCTACAAGTTTGCATTGTTATCTCATGCTGAGAAGGAGGTCTGCAGTCAAGTTGATTTTTTAAGAAAATTTACTAAAATTGCCTTCAGGGTATTGCAGTTGATCCAATTAATATCTGGGATGGACTGTCACATCCCGGGTCACCACTTAGACCACTTCATTCTATTGCCCTGCGCCTTCTCTCTATCTGCCCAAATTCCGCCTCTTGCGAGCACCTTTTTAGTGTCTTTGGCGCAATTCTCATGAAATGGCGAAATTGGCTCTCAACAGAAACACTCACACTCCTCGCTGAACTCAAGATGTATGTTCATGAAGAGCATGTACGCAACGATGTCATCAAGAAGCGGCTCAAGTGCCAGTACTGTGACAAGAAAGAGTCTGCCAAAACACAGGCAACCAATGATTCAGATGCAGGAAGTGGTGAGTGTTACGGACTCAGATAGAGTCTTCCATAGCAGCTCCAATAAAGGAGATCAAGAGTACGGGTTCAAGTAAACGACAACCAGAGGTAGAACTCTGGCGAAGTGATCGAATAAAGGCTAGTCTCTTCGCAAAGAGCTAGATCGGAGGCACCCTTTAGGTCCTAGTCAAGTATCAGGAAGAACTGAGTAGATTCAAGTTAAGGAAATGTACAAGTGGTAGCTAGGGCTTATATACGTAGACAGAAGTGCACGGACCAGTCCAAGAGGCATTTGTAGAAGTACAGGAAAAGGAAGTCAGAGATAAGGAAAGTCCTCATGGTCAACATGAGGTGCGCTAGAAGTGCGACAGGGATCAAGAAGTATAGTACATGTGTAGTCCTGCAGGTGATGATGGGAAAATGATGGGGTCACTGTAACATTACCCCCCTGTCAATGTCTGAGGTCTCCGACTTCAATCACAATTCTGGTAAAGCTCCGGGTCGAGATCAGTGTCTCTAGCGAATTGACCTCCATACTCGTCTGCCTCATTGTCTCTCTCGTTTTCCCATTGCCTGAGTTGATAATGAAAGGTGTGGGTGCCGGGTTTGGTGGTGATGATATGTTTTCCCTTAAGATCTGGGCAGTTAGAAGAGAGGTGGCGGGGTTCGTGCTTGTTGCAGACATGGCAGAAGTACTTGGGACATTTGATCTGGCGATGGCCTTCTTCGTTGCAATAACGACAGGTGATGGTGGAGTAATCTACACCGTTGCGATCGCGGAAGGTTTCTTCAGATAGAGCTCGGATGGAGTTGGAGATATATTCTTTATCTTCAACAAAGGGAGGAGCGGGATTGATAGGACGTGAGAGTCTGATGCCGAAGGAAATGGTTTCTCTCTTTTTCTGGTGATTGCGGCGAGGGGACCCCAAGGAGCGGACAGCAAGTTGGGAGTGAGGTGGAGTCGGAGGACGTGGTTGAGCAGGAATAGGGGTATCATCTTCTGAAGAAGAGGGGGAAGCAGGTATGGTCTGCTCGATGGGTTCTGGGGAAAGACAAATAGAATAGGAGGATGAACATAGGTAGTCATCTGGCTTAGGGAAGTCAGGAAGAGCCATGGCGGACTTGATTCCTTTATCCATTAGGCGGCGGAGGACAAGGTTTTTGACCTTGACTTGCTGGGTGATGACGAGTCTGGCTTCGTCATCAATCATCATGGAGTTGGTATAGGCGATAGTAAGGTCTGCAGCGCAGAAAGTGGTCATTTGTGCAAGCGCATCGAGGTCATCAGAGAAAAATGATTCAAAAGGGAGGATACAGTATCGAGAAAGAAGAGTGGCTTCAACAAGAGCTTGTCTCTCACAGAGGGCAAGGTCAGAGCGATGGATGTCAAGAGAGGAGGCGGAGGAGGAAGATGATTTCTTGGAGGAAGGCATATTGCTTGTGCGTGGTCAGATGAGGAGTCTAGCGAGTCTGAGGCGGTCTTTATAGGTTTTCAGAATTTCTTGGGCATTGGCAAGCTCCTTTTTGGAAAGCCATGAGTTTTCGGAGCTAGGGTACCCTTTCCATGACACGAGGAAGTGGCATTTTCCTTTTACGTTTCCCTTACGGGCGAGAACGGCTTCTATTTCGTATTCTTCCTGCCCATTAACGAGGTCAGGGGGAGGTTCAGGGTAGTTTGGTCCGTGGATTTCTGTTTCATGATAGGAGGATAACTCGGAGGCGTGGAAGACAGGGTGTGATTTCCAGGAGAGAGGGAGTCGGATCTTGAATGTGATAGGGGAAAGGACTTTTTCTACTTCAAAGGGTCCATATTGCTTAGGGGCGAGCTTCTTGGAAGGAAGGTGTGTGATGAGGTGCACAGCAGAGAGCCAAACCTTGTCTTTAGGTTTCCAGGGTACAAACTTCTTTCCATATGTCCGATCAGCCATGCGTTGCATTGCAAGGTTGTGGCAGGATAAGGCTTCTTCTCGGATCTTCTGGAGGTGTTTGATTCGTTCTTCTGCTGCAGGGATGGATGATTCAGGGAAAGCGTAGGGGATTCCTTGGGGTTCATAGCCCATCATGAGGTAGAAAGGGGAGGCATTGTGAGGTTCAAGTTTTCGGTGATTGTGGACAAATTCAGCCATAGGGAGGTGCTTGACCCATTCAGAAGGTGTGGATCGGCAATAGATGTGGAGATAGGTTTCGAGTTCCTGGTTCAGGCATTCAGTTTGCCCGTCAGTCTGGGGGTGATAGGCAGTGGAGAGGGCGACTTCGTAGTCGAGGAGTCTTCCAAGTTCTTTTGCAAGTTTGGAAGCGAATTGGGGACCTCTATCAGAAATAATCTTGTCATAGAGGCCGAAGCGTAGGAAGACTTTCTTGAAGAAGAGTTGAGCAACTCCTTCAGCAGTGATGGTTTTCTTGCATGGACAGAGAATTACCCCCTTCATAAGGCCATGGTCTACCACGACCATAACAGAATCATAGCCTCCTGACTCAGGGAGATCAGTGATCAGGTCTATGGAGATCTGCGAGAAGGGGCGAAGCGCAGTGGAGGGAATAGGGTTCAGGGGAGGAGAGCAGGGGTGCGTGAGCAGTGGATGCCTTGAGGTCAGCCAAGGAAGATTGAACTTGAGTAGACATTTGGATTGAGTTGACAGATGTGAGAATGTTGAAAGCAGGGTGAAATCTGTTATCACTAGAATGAAGTTTCAAAGAAACAATACAATTGAAGGATGATGTTGAAAATCATTCATTGTTTGTGTTTGTTTGGTCATGGTTCAACTTTCGGCAATTGCCGGCCATCTGTTGAACTTCGACATTATCAGTTATCAATCAGTTCATCAGTTCATCAGCTCATCAGATATCATGAGTTCTCAACCTGGGGTCAGATTTCATGACCCTCCGGTCACTGAATTCACTTCAATGGATGTGGATGAGTCCTCCCAGTCCCGGATGTCCCTTGGTATGTTTTGTTTTTCTGATTTCAGTCAATTGATCTGACATGGTTTAGATCCATTAGATGATATATACCTTGGGCCAGATGATGAGTTAGACTCTGATTCTGGGTTGTCCGGTGGTTTGGATGTGTTGAATGTGATTCCTGGTATGTTTTCCAATTCAAATGTACATATTCCACATGTGCAAATTCATCACATACTTCCAGATCCCTCATATCCGGCTCTGGCGGATGGACTGGCCCTTTACGATGACCCGGACTTGTATCTTGGTCCGGAGGATACCTTGATTTTGTCTGATGATGCTCCAGTTGTACCCAATTTTCCTATGGCTGGTGAGGTCATTCTTTCTATTTCATGTTCACCTTTCATGGCATTTCCCCAGTGAATGAATCGACTCCGGAGCCTCATCCGGCCACTCTGGTTGTACCAGAGGCACCCATACCTTGTAGGTATAGTCATATCATTTCATGTTCTTTACTCATGTTATTTCCCAAGCTAATTCAGAAACTGCTGAACATCAATCGCCTGAGCCAGAACTCAACAATGAAGCACTGCATGCTATTGTTCAGGAGTTCATGCCAATCAGATCTTATGATCAAGCTGAAAGTAAGTATGCAACATTTGATTATTTATCTCTGCTAATATCCTGCAAGTTCAATCAATTGTAGATCGCCTGGGTGATTACCAACAGTGTCATGGAGATCTTCCTGCCCCTACAGTAGCACAAATTCTTGAGGCTGAGGCTGACAGACCATTCAGGATGGCATGGGCTGAAACATGTGACAAGCTGCAGAAAGCAGATGCTGACCTCCGGAGGATGCAAAGGGTAAGGGAGTCAACCTCTGAAATGCTGAAGGTATTAGATACCCTCATTGAGGCCTTTGAGGACTCAAGTAACATGTAAATATTGATCAATGTCTGATAGTAGACACATTGCAGTATACTTTACCTGCTAAGTACTTAATACTTGGTACTTGTATACTGTACCTACTCAGTAGGTAGTCCTTGGTACTTGTATACTCTACCTACCCAGTACTCGCTGCCCGGTTTTCGGTGCTCGGTACTTGGTGCTCGGTACTCAGTACTCGGTGTTCAGTGCTCGGTACTCGGGCCTTGGTACTCAGTACTCGGTGCCCGGTGTTCAGGGTTCAGTACTCGGGGTTCAGTACTCGGGCCTTGGTACTCGAGATTTGGGATTTGGGATTTACAATTAGGTCGTTAGTACTTTGACATATATATAATAGCACATATGACATTACACATGAGGGCAGGAACATATATGTACATTAAGTGCGTCCCCATGCTCTGGTTACTCTAGGTGTACTGTCTACTGGCATTTGCAACTTACTCTGAGTCGTCCTCGTGGATGGTTCAACAGTGACTCGAGTACCCCGCCTCCTTTTCTGTGCCAGTGGCATGATACTCTCTTCCATTTCAACATCATCTCTAACCTTGCCTGTTGCGTCTTCAGTTAACCCAGCAAGGAGGTCTCCCATTCATGATGTCAGTAATGCACCTTTTTTGGCCGGCTTGGCCGGGTGAGGCTTTGGAATTGCACATGGGACTGCCGGCCCTCTGGGTGTAGGACCTCCCGTCCTGTGTTTCTTCAGCGGAGGTCTCCCATCAGCCAGGTCATCATCCACATCATGCTCCGTATGATGAGTAGCACTCTCCTTATCACTCTCAGCTTCTGTCAATGACTCCCGAGGCCTTCATATGGTAACCCTCTGCTGCCTTCTCACTATATGAGTCTGAGGAGAGGGCGAGTTGCCAGATATGACAGATGGTATCATGTCCCCATCTTTGTTCTTCCATGCTTTGAACAGAAATGTGGGACCTTCGCCTGTTTCCTGCCGAGCACGCCAGAAATGGAGCAAGGTAGTGGTGTCCCAAATTTGCAGCTTCGAAGGTTCCTTCAAGTCAACATCTGCTGGAAGATATGTCCGGGCCACGAAGTCATCCTGACTTTGTACAATGGCACTCCATGGCACAACCACCTTGTCCTTCCTGGAGCATATCCCTTTGTCCATGCATTGAACAATTTGTCAGGTGATGTGACGACAAACTCACGATAGTGCGATGTAAGAAAGGCCCTCACTATGGCCTTCTTCTCCTCAAGTTTGGTGTCGGTGATGTCCGGAAGGAGTGGCATACCCTCCCCGTCCATTTCGAGTTCGAAGGCTGGTTTTCGAATTTGTTTTTGACCTCCCTTGACCTGACGTCCTCCATCTTGTGCCCCAGCACCTATCATCGTGATGCTCAACATGTTCAATCTGGTATACATGGTTCAAACACTCACTGAACTGTTCCTGCACATACTCCTGCCACACTGGCTCAATGTCCTCCCAGTCCTTCGTCTTCATGAAGCTGTCCCCATCTCCTAAGGCCTCATTATCATCATGCCTGCATAAATATTTTGAGACGAAAGATCTCTGTCAATGGATAAATGTACTCACATCCCGAACAGCACCTCGCCCTTTTCATTCTTCCAAGCCGACATCACAAACACTCTCATCCCACATTGCCTCCACATCTCATTTGAAAAGTGCTCCATATATGCCGGACCCTTCTTACGAGCCACTTGTGCTTGTATCTCCGGAGGCGGACAGTTGTTGGACCACTCTTCAGCTGTTTCTTTCACCTTCTCCAACTCATCATTGTCCAATTCAGCCATGACTCTCTTCACCGCCGCCTGATAATGTTTGAACATACCAGGATCTCCTGGCTTTACCCTGGACTCGTCCTCAATCCTCTTCAGCACCTCTTCGCATTTCTGCTGGTAGACCACCATCCTGGGCGTCCATTTCCTCCCATACTTGATCATGTCCTTCCTTTCCTTCTTTTTCTTGTTGTTGAACAACCAAGTCTTGTACACCTAAGAGTTGATGAAAGAATGTGATGTTGAAAATTTAGTTTTTCCACACAACAAAGAAGCCTCACCTGCTTCCTCTTTTTCCATTGTTTTTGGTCCAACTTAGGAGCAAACAACCTGGCCACCCTTGCTATGGCAGTGAAAATCGCTCACTTCTCACTCCTTTTGGCAGCAGTCCACTCAGGAAGGTAGTTCTTCAACTCCAAAATCTCCTTGTTCGTGAGCTTCTGAGACTGTGGTTGACGCATCCTGTGTCTTCCAGAAGTCGTGTTGGTGGAATGACCTGTTTTTGCCATAGTGAATCAGAATGCAGAAATGGCTAAGGATTTGCAAGATGGAAGTATTAATGAATTGTGCGAAGTTGAACTTCGAGCAAAGCCTAATGATAGGTTAATCGGCCCATATTGGACCTGAAGCCATTAATGGAAATGAATTTGTAATGCACCAACAGGACTGCACCACATCATATTGCAATAACAATTCATTACACCTGAGCTGATGCCTTGCTTGCAACATTAATAAATAAGATGAAGATAGGTAGATGCACCCCAGTGCAAAAATCTTACAGGGTGGAAGCAAGGGGCAGCAAAGGTAGGAAGACTTGGGTCAAGGTCCCACTTGCAAGCACAAGGCGACATGCCTACAGGTCCATGCCTAACTCTCCCCCAGAATCACCAACAATTCAGCCTGTTGAGGCACCACCTCCTTGGGAAGACTTTCCTGACAATACTTACGAGCAGGATCAAGGCTCATTTGAACCTTTGCAACTCCCAAAAACCATGGCAAGTTCATGTACAATGTTGGAGTGTCATTCAAACTATGGCTAGGCATTCAAAAATACAGAGTCAAAATGACTATCTCAGGCAATGGCTGCCAAGGCAGGAATCATATCTACATCACCTCCTCAATCGAGAAGCTCCACCAGAAGACAGGAGATGCATCATCTGCCAACAGGATGGGGTGTACAAATGTCAAGATTGTCTTGGCGAGCCACTCTATTGCATGGGCTGTTGTAGGAGTCAACATCATAGCAATCCTTTTCACTGGATCAGTCAATGGAATGGGCGATTCTTCGAGCGGATTTGTCTAGCTCATGTGGGACTCATTATATACCTTGGCCATGATGGCAAACAATGTCTGGCGGTCACCAATTGGTGGAATTTGTTTGAAGAAGATGAACCCGAAGACCTGCTCGAGCCTGAAGATCTGCCATTTGTGTCCAGACCCGAGTTCCAGCCAAAGGAAAACACCATGGTCATTGTCGACAAGTCCGGAGTTCATTGCCTGGAGGTTCGATGCTGTGAATGTCTGAATGCCATGAGTCCGGACATTCAAATGTTTCGACACAGATTTTTCCCTGCATCTTTCAACAGGCCAAAGACTGTGTTCACCTTCAGAGTGCTCAATGATTTTCTACTGGACAGCCTTGAATGCGGCACCTCGGTGATGAACTATTACAGCAAGCTCCGGTGAATGACCTCCAGCATGTTTCCACACCTTGTTCCAGTAATGCCTTACCCTCTTCATCTACTGGACATCATATTGAAAAAGCACATTGCAAGGACCGATACAGAGAGCTCATGAGGGTCACTCGACAGTGGAGGCAGTTGAAGACAATGAAATGACATGGCTTTGGCCATCGTTCTGATAACCTGAGCACAGGAGAACTTGCATTATTTTGCCCAGCATGTCCTCAGCCTGGGATTAATGTGCTGTTGTCAGAGGATGAATCTCTTGATGAGTGAGTCCTATTCTCAACCACTGTGGCCTCCATAATAATACTAGCGATCCAAGCTGGAAATACACCCGGTCATTTGTGATGGAGGGAAATTTCAAAGCTGAACATCTGCATCCCATTAAGCCATTCGATGAAGTTTGGCTGTCCGATGGGCTTGGATTCATGGTAGGAAAGGACAGGTATAAAATGCATCTGGCAGAGGCTGCTGACACAGTGGAAAAATCAAGCTGCAACAATCACCGGGCAGTAAATCAAGCTAATGCTGCTCAGCACAAGCTGGAGTCCACCAGTATCGGGGGAGTTGCCTGTGCCAGACACAGTTGCTTTGTCCCTCACTCCATGGTGGATTTTCAGAAAGGCAAAAGGCAAGCCACATCCACCATTCCCCATTCACAAGTTAACCATGGGTCACTTGCAGACAAATGAACATGGACTACGCCCTTTGTGAGGCTTCCCGGCACAACATGGAAGGCATCACCAGGGCTGTCACCTTCTATGATATTAATTGTCAATACAACAAACACTTTCAGGTTCGGGTGGATCAAAGTCGATTTCTAGAAATGGCACCACAACTAACCATCATTCCCGGAATTGGGTTGTGGCATGTTCATGGTCATCAGGACAGCTGCTATGTCCGATATGCTTCTAACTTTATTGAAGGCATTGGTCAGATCGATGGAGAGATCATGGAGACGCTATGGGCATGGCTCAATCTGATCTCCCCTGCTGCTCGGGGAATGTCATCTCCCCACCGAAAGGAATGCCTTGATTATCAGATGAATGACTCCAATTTCTGCAAGATGATTCACATGAAAAGGACTCTATGCCAGAAATACAAACTGGCGAGGAATGGCATCTCGGAAAGTGGAAAGGCATTTGACAGACTCGATGAAGCAGCACCCTCACATTTGAAGACAGAATGGTTAGCCAGGGAGAGGATAGCTCAGTCAAGCAGATTGAATGATCCTTCAGCCATGGATAAATATGAGATCAATATCAAAAAGGGTACGTTGAGCTCCATTGTCTCCATCAAGGTCTGAATTAATATTGCACTTAGCACCTAGCAAAAAGGAGATCGAGCTTAGATTATTAGAGGAGGGCAACACCTGCAATGCAGCACCCTCTCGCAGATCTGTGGCAACATGGATATCAACAGGGTTAGCAATTGAAGAGGTTCAGATTGCATTGCTCATTGAGGTCCAAAGGATCGGAAGAAGATCCACTGAGACACAGAGATTAGACATCGCCCGTGAACGGGATTGGCTCCAAAGCCAGATAGATGGATTTGCTCGCTCTGCTCTAACACATCTCGGGGAGGGATTTGATGCAGATGATGAACCTGAGGACTTGGACGTAGACATTCTAGATGATCTCGATGATGACCCAGCGGATTTCACAGAGACATCTCATACATGGACAAACTCTCCTGAGCTCACTGTAATCTCATTGCCATCAAACCTGGGGGCTGATAGATGCAGGTGATGCATGGCAGAGGATCTGATTCCCCTGGAGATGTCGCTTCATGAAGGGCAGGCCAATGATGCCCTTCACAATCTCCACATTTACCTTTGCAACAAGGCCATCCTGTTCCAAACAACCATTAGGCAGGCCAAATCCCAGGCCCTGAAAACTCAAGCTTGGTCCCAGGTGACATCGGTGCAGCAGGCAGTCTCCCTCCATGCCAGCATATATACAAAGACAAGGAAGCAAATGATGAAACTTGAGCCGGGGCAAGACCAGCTTCAGAAATACAAACCCCTGCTTCGCGAGCAACTCAAAATCAGCACTGCAGTGGGCGACCCAAATGCCCGAGGTCAACAAAATGAATCTTTGGCTTGGTTTTGGTCTGTTGAAGTCGACCTCGGGGGTCCCGATCAATCGTGGAATGAGGAATGTGAGTTTCTGCTTGCATGTCATATCCAGCGGTTACCTGACTGGACCCATGCCAAGTTTACCGAGTTCATTGGCTGATGGCAAAGGCACTACGTAATCGATGGAGGGAAGAAATGCTATTGGTCAAATTGGAGATGGATTGGACATGTAAGTTCTTTTTGTGGAAAACAACCCAATGGGGCGACCACATGCAGGAATCATTGGAGAAACACCTTCCAGGTCACGGATGCTACACCAGAAGGCAATCCCAAATGTATTCATTGCTCGCACAGGATGTGCAGGCAGCTTTTCAAGACCTACAAAATGTGTTGATAGAGGCTGGAGATGAATGAACATTGTTTTCTCATGAAGTCCCTTTTTCCACATACACAATTGAGGCCCGGGAATTGTCCAGGTCAGCCCATGTCAGAGTTTGAATTTCGTATCCATCCATCAGTGATTCTTATCTTCACATCTTCACCATCTTTCACTTGTATTGCCAGTGCCATAGTCTTGTATTAGCCATGTCTGCAACTCCTGCATCCACTTCTGGCACTCTGAATGCCAGAAGCCATTACCGACCTCTGAAGCTGAGCCTTGCAACTATTTCCTGCACATTGGCAATGGCTGGATCGCACGTCCATGCATGCATCTCTCAATATCAGACAGAAGCTGCCAACAATGGTGTATCTTCTGACCGGATCAAGTATTTTAAAGCTGGGCTGCAATGGGAGATGAATGTATGTTACCACTGCCCTGATGACTTTGTTGGTCAATGCTAAGAATTTGAGCAGACTTTTGTCACACCACTCCTGCAGTACTCCACTTCACAGAATATTGTGTCGGTGGTTCCGGTCCCTGTCGCTTATATCCTTAAGTTGTATCCCATGCTAACCTGGAACACGGTTCCGGACGACGTCTTTTCATTCCACCTCCTTTCATTTCATGATGAGCCAATTGCAGGACATCCATTCCGGATTCTGTTCGCATGTACATGTCCATGGTGGATGGGAAACACCACAATCCCTGATCAACCATGGCAGTGGGATGAAATAATGGCTTCCTGTGTCTCTCACTACCAGTATTGGGCGGTAAGATCTTAGCTGAATTACCTTGATTGATGACTTATCTGTTTCAGCTTAATGTTGAGGATGATGCTTTGGTTCTTCCAGAGAAGTTGAAAAACACTTTGACTCCACCACTTATGGGACTGAGGTTCATTAAAGAATGCATGGAAGCATTGATGGAGGAGCAAGATCAGGGCATCAAAGCCAAGATGGGAGAGGTGAAGATGTACACTGACATGTTAGAGAAATTGAGGAAAGGCAAAGGAGTGTAGTCCCATTCAGTCTTCATTGTATACAAGATGTAACATATTCTATGCATTCAAAAATCTCACATCCGAGTCCCGGACGCCCAGGTCCTGAGTCCCGAATTTCAGAGGTCAGGGTTCAGAGACCCGGAGCTTGGCAACTGTGTTGGGTGTCAGGGTATCCAGAGCATTGGAGATAGCATGTGTCAGTATTTTGTGTTTCATGATTCATGTTTCGTGGTTATGGAATCAGGCGTCAGGGACTCAGTATTGAGAACAGTGTCGAGTCCCAGGTCACGAGCTCTGAGTCCCGAGTGCCAAACCCTGGGTCCCGAGTCCTGAATTTCTGAGGTCAGGGTTTGGTGACCCGGAGCTCGGCAACTGTATTTGGAGCATTGGAGATAGCATTTGTCAGTATTTTGCGTTTCATGGTTCATGTTTCGTGGTTATGGAATCGGGCATCAGGGACTCGGTATTGAGAACAGTGTTGAGTCCCAGGTCATGAGCTCCGAGTCCCGAGTGCCGAACCCTGGGTCCTGAGTCCCGAATTTCAGAGGTCAGGGTTCAGCGACCCAGAGCTCAGCAACTGTTGGGTCTGGGGTTCAGGACTCGGGACTCAGAGCTCATGACCTGGGACTCAACACTGTTCTCAATGCTGAGTCCCTGACACCTGATTCCATAACCACGAAACATGAACCATGAAACGGAAAATACTGACAAATGCTATCTCCAATGCTCCAAATACAGTTGCCAAGCTCCGGGTCGCCGAACCCTGACCTCCAAAATTCGAGACTCGGGACCCAGGGTTCAGCACTTGGGACTCGGAGCTTGTGACCTGGGACTCGACACTGTTCTCAATACCGAGTCCCTGATGCCCGATTCCATAACCACGAAACATGAACCATGAAACGCAAAATACTGACACATGCTATCTCCAATGCTCTGGATACCCTGACACCCAACCCAGTGGCCGAGCTCCGGGTCGCCGAACCCCGACCTCCAAAATTCGGGACTCAGGACCTGGGCTTCCGGGACTTGGTATTCAGAACAGTGTCAAGTCCGGAGTCCACAATGTCAGGGCTCAGGGTTTTGTCAAATGTGTATGGCAATAACAAATGTTAATTCGAGCGTATTTATACATCTTCCCCCAGTCTCAAATATCATGTGCTGAGGTCCGGGTGTCGGGACTCAGTAACCCGGCACTTGGGACTCCCACATGTCAAGTCCTGAGTTCCAATTATTGAATACCGAGGCTTGCATCCAAATTATTCAGTCCCACATATCACTTTGCAAATGCTCAAAATTGAGTATTGAGGTCTGGATAACTATTGGTACATGGTATTCATTTGTTGGAATGTATATAGGTCACAATGCTTGTTCTTTGTTTGATCTTTCACACGCTGTATGGACCATCCACACTAGCCCATCCACATGATGGAACACCAGCGTAAATGTGAACAGCATCCCTCATATACCATGCCCAAGCAATCTGATCCCCTTCCACATCATAAACTCCATGTCTCACAATCCTTCCGGAAAATGCAATCATACAGCCGGAATTGTACTTGAACTCCAGCTGAAGACTTGGCATTGTCATCTGAGCATTAGAATAGATCCCCACGGTGGTGAGAATGTCAAAGCATTCAGCAATGGACATGTGGTCTCGATGATGGGGGGTTTCCCGATTGGAAATGATGGAGAGGGTGTTAAACACGGATGCCCAGTACTGCAGGGCCTCCAGCATCTGTGGCAGATCCTTGCTTACTGCTATATTTCCAAGGTTTGACAAGGTTCTCAATCCTGCCCAGTACTGCTCAGGATGCATGACTCTGAGTGCCGTGGATGCAATGGCTGCTGGCCTTGCAATGGCTTTGAGGATATTCTCGCAGGAAGGTCCCTTCAATGATGCAGATACCTCCGGATCTGACACATTCTTTGGGATTGGTGAGTATGACTGCCGGAATCACCATCTCATCAGATCCTACCTCGTGTCCCTGTTGAAACCATGCCGGAGATAGATTGATGCATCCAGGGAGTTGGTCCAACATCTTCCAAACCCCGGTTGAACAATGTTTGATTAGTTCGCCAATTTCCATCAGCCCTTACTTTTTTCGAGGCTTGGAGCAAGCAAATCGGTGGCCTCCCTGATTTCCTTCTGTAGGTTCCATTAATATTCAATATCCATTGAGTAACAATGTATATTACACACCTGGGTGGTGTCGGTCAGGGCGTCTGGGAGGTACCATGCAATGATGGCACCAGATGCATCGACAATTGTGGCAGGTTCATTGACCAACCTTTTGCCTTCATGGCCAGGAGGACACCTCTCAAGCAACCTCACCTCTCTATGTTCATTATGCCCAGTGTCCTTTGGGGAGATCAATTTGCTATATCTTGCAATATCCATCTGCATCTGAACTGTCATGCAGGAATTTGAATGATAAAACGAATTTTCCGAATCTGCATGAAGACCCACTGGGATTTTTATATGCCTTTATGAGTACATCAGCCAAGTGATTGCACGCTGACCTGCACCAAACTGGTTCGGTGCATGGATGACTAATACTCTCCTATGAGCCCTATGCCCTATGAAATCATTTTTCCTGTGATCTGAAGTCAGACTAAGGCTAAGGGAATATTTTTCGCTTTTTTTTCATTTTATGAGATTATATGTGAGTGGACTGAATATTTTTGTACATTTATTTTTGCGATGAGTTTTGCTTAGTCAGCCATGAGGATGACTCAGAAAGATTCTCACACATATCAGGTGACTATGAAAAATATGTTTGCATAAGGTTACCCTGTGGGAAAGCTTACAAATCCTTAAATACGCATCTTACATATGTCATTATGCTACCAATCAATTCATCAGCCACAGATTGCACAAACATATGTACACAATATGTAATCACTTTCTCACTCTTTGTCTGGCTGAGTCATCATTATACCAACAAGAGTGATGAATATTTACTTTTTGACTCAAAGATATCGTGTGACTTGGTACTATCACAGTAAAGTTACAACTTTAAGTACGAGAAACTAGTAGTATAGCCATCAATTTGTCTATATAAGGAGCTGTTTCTTGCCCAATAAATGCATGCCCAAGTGCCACTTTTACCCTCTCAGAATAAAATTGTGAGTGAAGTGTGAATCAGCATTCAGCAAGTGTGGTTCAAGGTTGGAGCTCACTGTGCTCAACAACCAGCACAACATATCTGAGCTCACTGTGTTGAACATCTAGCACATACCTTGAGCTCACTGTGTCTGACGACTAGCAAGACTAGTTTTATTTTCCTTTTGTTTCTTCCTTTTGTTTTTCTGTTTTTCTCTGTTTCTTTGTCTCTCTGTGTCTGTGTCTGTGTCTCTCTCTCTGAGATTGTCTCTGTGATTGTTTTTCTTTTATCTGTCTCTCTGGAAACGTGTCTGAGATTTGTGACTGTGAAACTAACATCTCTGTTTCTCTGTTTCACTCTCTCTGTCTCTCAAGTTTGAGTGTGGTGTGTTGGTGACTGTGTGTGCTGACCATCTCTTTTGATCGCTGTCTCTGTGTGTCATGATCGTTGTTGCTAACAGTCTCTGTGAACGTGACTGTGTTGGTGTTTCTGTTGTAGCGGTCTGATTGTGTTGTTGTTCCTTCCTATCAACTTTCTCTCAAGTATCAAAGTTTCAGTCTCATTCTTACCCAGAAGTTTGGTGTTGTCTCTTTTGTCCACTGAAGACTTAGGATAGTCTTGTGGGGAGACTTTAGGTGTTGACAGTGAATTGCTGACCTCAGACATCTGCGTGTTATACTGGGCCAAAGTAGTCATTTGCGAGTTAGGCTTTAGCTATTGAAAAGGGGACTTGGTATTGAAGTCCAAGGCCGCCCGTTCCTGAGTCTGTTTGAATACTCATTGTGAGTTCCTTGGCAGCAGGTTCAATATTAGGCTAAGAGTGCTATGGTAGCTCTGACTAGGTCTGACAGTAGTCTCACCTGTTTTGTTCTTGAGGGGGATTATCATTGTAACTCCGCACAACTTGCTGCACTAAGTTTGTGTATGAATCATTGTTGCTGTGTGAAGTGTTAGGACGAGTGTCTGTTTGTATTGTGTCATCTCTATACTGTTAGAGTGACTGTGTCTCTTGATATTTTTGCTGTTGTTTGGTTGTTGTTGTTGTTGATCGCTGACCAATCCGGTTCTGTTTCTGTTATCATTGTGCTTCATATCCATACTGTTGGATTGACTGTTGACTGTTGATTGTTGACTGCTGACTGTTGTGCAGAGCTATACATTGCTGACTGTACCTTAGGAGCAAAGACAAGCCACCCACGAACGACCACGTTATCAGTCATTGGTATTTGTCTGAATCGCTGACCGTGGAGATATTTGGTTTTATAGGTGTTTATCTATAGATCATCTATCTAAGAAGACAACGACATCACCAGATCAGTGTCTAGGTTGGAGGAAGGTATGACTGGGCCTCCTCCAGTCTTCTCTGCCTTGAATTTCTGTTCAGTATATTCCCCTGCTTCATAAGTCACAGTCAGGGCCCAAGTGCGCCAGATGTTTATGCTATCAGGAGGGGAAGGGGAAGAACTGTTCATGCTGGATGTTAATCTTGGGAAATCAGACGCTGAATGCTGGATGTCCGGACTTTGGTGTTATAGGGGGTGGAGATAGAGAGGATCAGATAAGGGAGCCTGGGATAATTTTGGCTGTCAAAGATGTATTATTATCCATTGCTCAATGAAATACTACCTGATTGGAAGTGTGCTGGTCATCAGATATTCATTTGTCGACTCCCAGGTCCCAGAACTCGGAAGTCGGTACGGTTGACCCATATTTGGGTGGTCAGAATTTGGCGTCTCATAGGGCAACACAAGCTCTGCACAGCCATGTCAGGAGATCACCTGCTGCTCCGGGAACTCAGTAACTTTGATTTATTACCTCCTCTGAGTATGGTTGACTCACATTTTGGTGGTTGGAACTTGGCTTCTCGTAGGGCAACACAAGCTTCGCACCCCAGATTCCACATTGTGCAAGACAACCTAAGCACCATCAAAGGCCATGTCAAAAGAGCACCTGCTGCTCTCTTCAGAAACATCTCAACTTCGGTTGGCCATTTAACACGGAAAGTATTAACTAAATTATGTGTTGAGTTCTGGGTCCCAGAACTCGGAACTCGGAACTTGGTACAGTTGACTCAAATTCTGGTGGTCAGAACTTGGCTTCTCGTAGGGCAACACAAGCTTCGCACCCCAGATTCCACATTCTGCAAGACAACCTGTGCACCATCAAAAAGTATTAACTAAATTATGCGTTGAGTTCCAGGTCCTGGAACTCGGAACTCGGTACAGTTGACTCAAATTCTGGTGGTCAGAACTTGGCGTCCCGTAAGGCAACACAAGCTTCACACTGCCATGTCAGGAGATCACCTGATGCTCTGGGAACTTGGTAACTTTGATTTATTACCTCCTCTGATTTGGTTGATGTACAACTACCTCAGCTCCATCATGTCTACAATTATGATACACATGGGCCCACTCATCTATATTTTATACCACCCTCAGCCCACCGGTCTAATACAACATCCCATACAACACCCTTGGCCCACCGGTCTAATTAATATGCGTCTGGGCCCACCCGTATAATACAATATTTTATAATACCCTCGGCCCACCGGTGTTAAGACCATGCACAAAGGGTAGGACTGATTCTGAGGGGCTTGGCTTCAGCTCGTGCGCTGCGCCCCTTACCCAAGTATGTGCCCTTAATTTCAGATTGGTGTCCGAGGAAAGTCTGAAGATGTCCGAAGGACATCCGAAGGCATGGGAAACTTCGGAAGGACTTTCCGGACGGGTGCAAGTAACTTCCGGATGAGTGTGGGAAAGTTCCGGAGGAACTTCCGGAAATTACGATGAGGTTTCGTCCTGATATGGATATGTATAATGGCTACTCGGGACTTGTCCTGAGTAGAAGTAAACAGAGGAAGGGCTGCAAGGACAAAGTCCGAAGCAGAATAGGTCCGGAGGACCGTGGGAAAGATCCGGATGAACTTCCGGAAACTACAGAGGATCGGATGAGCGGATGAGCGGAGTATTGGATAAGCAGAGCTCCAGCCTAGGGAGAAACTCCCTAGGCCTGAGATGGATAACAACTAAGTTGGAAGACTAGAACTGATATGAGGACTTAGAGTGAAGACTAGTGCGAGGACTAATATGATATTCAGACTGAGGTACTACAAGACATATACACGAGTTTATATACTAAGAGAAATAACGGAAGGATCAATAAGCAGAGTCTGAGGCTATGTATGAAGCATATGCAAAGGTTAACAAATGTGAGTCGGAAATGAACATAGGTTAATGGATCAGTAAGCATACCGGTAATAGATATAACCGAAACAGCGGAATAGAGGAAATACCGAATAGGCTGTGTATAACGTTATAAGAACAGGAAATGAATTAGGAAGCTTATCTATATCGGATCAGAAGCAGATCTATACATCGGATCGGACTGGACCGGATATGGTCCGGATGAGATGCATGGATATATAGGATGTGGCATTAGGGCGATGGGACAAGGATGAATGATGCAGGCTAGCTGCAAAGGATAAGGGTTCTGGACGTGGACATGCAGATGTGGATGTGCAGAGGTGCAGGGATCCGGATGGGTACTGGAGACATGGATAGCACATCCGAAGGTCCGGATGAGGCGTGGGAATATTATCGGATGTAGGTCCAGAATATGGGATATGACAACCGGTCTAATTTAATATGTGTCTGGGCCCACCCGTGAATGTGATAACAAGTACCTACCCATCTATCTCATACACATCTACCTTAATACACCCATCTGCATAATATCCAACTACCTCAGCCCACCCGTCTACCTAATATTCATGTACATCGGCCCACTCATCTACTCTATATATTCCCTGCATGGGCCCACCCGCCTCCATCGGGAATAATTTGCCTCCCAGCCCATCTGTCATACATAGTTGAGGATATTGTTATCCTGGGCCCATGGTCCGCTGGCCCGTATCATACGGGATATTATGCACATCCATTCTCTCGTATTATATGGAGATAGGTCACTGTAATATGTGCTTACCTGGCTCCTAGGATTGAAGATAGAAAGGAACCGAGAGGTGTGAACGATCACACTATCCCAAGAGGCATATATCAACACGGTTGTCAAACGTTTTCATCTCAAAGACGCAAAGCCTGCATTGATCCCCATGGAGACCAGAGCTGTGTTGACAAAGAACCAGTCAGATCATTTGACAGGCACCAAACTTGAAATATCAGAAAACATACCATATCAACGAGCAATTGGCTCATTAATGTATGCTGCAATGAGCACGTGCCCTGATATAGCCTTCATGGTATCTATACTATCGCAATTCATGTGAGATCCAGCACATGCACACTGGGAAGCTGAAAACGAGCCACTCATTATCTCAAGGGCACAAAGGACTTGAAACTTACCCTAGGAACCACGAGTCAAGGCATAGAAGCATTTGTAGATGCTGATTGTGCTAGTCAACCCCACCGACACTCGATATCAGGATATGTTGTCCTATTGCACGGATCCCCAGTTGCATGGAGTGCACGAAAGCAATCGCTAATTGCCTTGTCAACGGCCGAAGCAGAGTATATAGCACTTACTTCAGTAGCACGCGAAATCCTGTATCTGAAAGCTCTCGTCAGCGAGCTATATGAAATGATTGACGAATCCATTCCCACCTATTGCGACAATCAAGGTGCTATTGCATTAGCATCAAACAACAAGTTCCATGCACGCACCAAGCATATCGACTTGCGATATCACTTCATCCGCAACCTCGTCAAAAATCGCACTCTTCGACTCCAGTACTGTCCTACTGCCGAAAATGTTGCAGGCATCTTTACGAAAGTGTTGCCTGGACCAAACCTTCAGAAATTGTGCAGAGGATTGAGTTTAGGATGACAGTGCTCATGGGGGAGTGTTGAGATCCAATTCGGACATGAATGAGTTCTGAGCGCAGTCATGTGGTGATGTGACAAGATGTGTAAAGTTAGTAATACAGACCATGGACTCATTTGTAAGCATACACAGGTACATACAGTCTTGGTAACATAGTATTCGCGGTACATAGTATAAAGGATAGTCGACAACGAATGAACATCTCAGTCCAATAGACTGAGATTTCTATTTCTAGCCCTCTGCTACCACTCACTCGTATCATAACCTTCACATCCATCTCTTCTGATCTCTGCGAGTCTCTCACGCTGTTACGACGTGTGTCGCGTGCGAACTGGGATAATCTAACAGCGACGATCACGACAGTGATACCTCGTGCTGAGAGTCCGAGGTCGGCTCCTACAGAAGAGCAGGAGTTGCGTACGTTCACGGAGGTGAACGATGATAGCGAGTTACAGGCAGAAGGGGTCTCAAGTCCTTCTGAAGGTATGGATCTGATGTCGAGCAAGTAGCTTTAGCAGGACAAAGGTTTCAATGGTAAACCCAGTAGGATTAAAGTAAGGAACATCTACTTTAATCTGTCGACCTTATATAAGGCTACTCTATCGTATCTAAGCTCAGCTTGAAGCTGGGTTCTAATCTGCTTATCTATCGAGTCAGAGATACCATGCATGAGGCAGGCTTCTATCTAGGATAAGGACCGCGAGGCGTCCTTCTATCAGTACATGAGGCAACACGAGGCTTGCCTTCTATCTTGATAACATATATAGGTCTTCTAGACCTATGTCGTCATATCATGTAAGCGATCCAGATCGCTTACCTAATCCGGCATCTTCCGGATTCATCTTCTATTCGTCATCTATCATCAAGGCCCAAGGGCCCGGGTATCGTATCGTATCGTTGCCGTGCGAGGTGGCAGAGGGCAGGTCGTGTAGCTGGGGGCTCACGTAGTGACTGTAACATTACCCCATTACTACGCACAAAGTCACCGGCTTTGTGTATCATCAAACGTCTTCTTCCATCGTAGCGGCGGGTAGTGCAGGAATTGCTATCGTGGATGTAGAAGGTGCGGAGGGAGGTTCAGAGGCAAGGGAAAGTTCAGTGGGATGCTGAAGTTCAAGATCCGCGAGTGCCTTGTGGTTGTGCTCCCAATCTAAGAGAGCTTCGAAAAACTTCTCTTCATCGCTAAACTCTTGGAGTACGATGCGTCCGTTGAGTCGCGGGCAGTGGACCGACAGATGGTCAGGTCCTAGTTCATCGCAGATGCAACAAACATAATCTGGACATTTTCTGAATTTATGTCCGTATCCTCCGCAGCGCCTGCAGAGCGTGGTGCGGGTTCGATCTATGGTAGCCGCCTTTCTTCTCAGCGGGCGTACCGGGCGGGGTTCTTCTATAAGTGGCTTCACTTCAACTTTCTTTATCGCTAGGTCGGTGATATCGGAGAAGTCGAGGGGGAGTAAGTGAAGTGCGAAGTTTCTGATCCGCCGTTGCAGATGAAGTACAGCAAGTTTCCGAGTTGCTTCATCAAGGTCAACACGATTGGCTACATCTTCCAGCAGCTTCGTGGTTCGTATAATGCAGACGGTGAGGGAGGTGCACGCTGCAGTTCTGGCGTCTTGATCACCAAGGATTTCGTCGATCGCTTGGGAGTACGCGGGGGTCAGGATAGCAGCTTCATTGAACGCGCTGTTTTCCGTCATTCTGAGGACTGTTCCGTAGTCTGAGTCCTTCAGTGTCATTTTGATAGAGTCGTTATCGATAGTGTTCGTCATGATGATGATGGAGGTTCGTGGGAGAGATGTTCGAGGATCGAGAGGGTTTATAACCTTCTTCCAGATCAATCCAAGCTCCGTTTCAATCTAAACTTGTTATCGTTATCGATATCTCTTATCGTCTTATCTAGCCATGAGGCTAACTCGTGTTCGAGATTCTTCTTCGCTATCAGAGGGAAAGTGCCGTGATAGGTACTATCATCCTTTATCTTTGTTTGAAAGATCAGGTCGTCATCAGAGGGTGGTCGTCATTGCCATGATGGGTTCTAGAGGGTTCCATGGGCTTGCAGGAGTTTCCGTGGAGTTCGTCTCGTGATAGTTTAGCCTCGTTCCGGAGGTCTGATCTTCTTATCTTCTGTAGAGATCTATTTCTAGATTCTTTATTAGATATCGAAGGTGGGGGTCCGAGCGTGGGTGCCAAGGCTTTTGTAGGAGTTTCTTGGGGTCGTCCAGCGGGGAGGTCGTCTTCTATTACCCTTTGTTTACATACGTGGTCAACTCGGGTGGTCGAAGTGCAGTGATGTGAGGGGTCCCGAAGCTTGCAGGAGTTTTCCGGGGTTCGTCCTTTCATCGTCTAGTTTTATGTCATTACGGACAATCGTAGTTTAGGGTCATTCCGGACCTATGATAGTTTTAGGTCGTTCCGGACCAATAGAAGTTGGTCGAGTTCAGGATTCGGTGATCAGTGTTCGGGGTGGAATAGGCGTGGAAAATAAGTAAAAATGGAGGATTTCACCCCCTTACTAGGCCATTAGTCACCGACTAATCATATCCAATCAGAAGTCTAGGCCAGGGAGCGGGCCGTCGTCTTTCGAAGTCGTTTCCTTCTGAATCTACCATTCGCAGATCATGCGAAGAGGGTACGTTTTCGTCTTCATCCTCGTCATCCTTGGAGTTATCCAAGTCGATAAATCGGATAAAACTCGGCCCGGCGTCTTCTTCTTCCTGTTTTATTTCATTTTGACGATATGCTTCGTGGACTGAAGCGATTCGTTCGATGAAAATATCCTGGGCTTCTTGTAACACAGGAGGGAGTTCGGTATCAGAAGATAGCGTCATTGCTTCTTCGGAATTATGCGCGGGTGTCATGGAGAGGTTGAGGGAATTCGGCGGTTCATCAGCGGTTAAATATGCCGGTTCGGGGTCTTCCTCCATTGCGGACTCAGGACTTTCATAGAATCTGAGTTTCTTGGCGGTGGGAGGGTCTTCGATTCGGACTGCGCGTCCTTTTCCGAGAACGGATATCGGTTCTCCAGAAAATTCGAATCTCTGAGTTTTTTCTGGTTCAGGGGCCAGTCTGGGCGCCTTGGATACAGGCGGTTCTTCGTTCATCATTGCACGTCCCTTCCCAAGGACTTGTGCGGGCTCTGCCGAGAATTCATATCGGGCAGGTGCGGGATCTTCATCAATCTTCATCGGCTGAACAGCCGGTACAATCTTCTTCGTTCGTGGCGGTTCGGGATAAATGTGGTCAGATATCAGCGCCGGTCTGGAAGTCTTCTTCTGAGTTGTCTCCGGGTCAGTGGCCGGTTTCTTCTGTTCATGTCTTTTCGCTGCAAGGTCGATTCTTGGCAGCGAGTCTTTCTTCGTCACGGTTTTCGCGGGCCGTGGTGCGGTTTCTTCTGAAGTTTCGACGGGGTTTCCGTCCTGCGGTTCTTCGTGGACCGGTGCAATTCGTGTCGTTCGGGCTAGTGGTACTGTGCCCGAAGAGAAGGTACGGGGAGTTGTCGGGGATACCGATCTTTTTCTCTTCTGTGTCACCTTCTTTTCTTCTTTCAGGAAGAGGGGCGCCTTGCCGTTCTTCTTCCGATCAGAATCTATTTCTTTTTCCTTCTTTCGGGAATCTGCGGTGCTTTTTAGGGTCACCGCGCCGGTTTTCCAATTAATCGCGGGGTTCTGGCTGATAAGCCAAGGTCGTCCGAGCAGGAACTTGTCTTTTGGACTAAGTTCGGCTAGGTAAAACCTTTCGGAAATTACCCGTTCGTCGATCTGGAAAGTAAGGTTGCAAAACCTTTCTATCGGCTTCGTTCCGAAGCAGGATCCGTCAGCGTTCGAGAATCTTAAAGGATTCTCTAGCTGGTGCGTCGAGATGCGGTGCTGCGTGATTATGTCCTGGTTGACAAAGGACTCACACGCCCCAGAATCTACGATCATAGATGTCGTGATGGGGTTGCTTCTCGTTCTGGAGATCAGGGTGGCATTCACCCGTATGTCCTCCTTAGCCCCGGCTTTCTTGATAGCGCGCAGGGGTTCTTCTTCGATCATCTTTCTCCGTGAGGTTCGGGTCCATTGAGGACAGCTCGCGGCTTTGTGTCCGATGACGTGGCACACAAAACATTTCTTTTCTCGCAGACAGAGGCGAGTCTCCTTCCCGGTCAGATGCGAGGCGGCGAAGGTGTTTCTGGTAGTTGCCATATTGGAGATGGGTTCTACGATCTTCGTGGTATCCTTTTCTTGGAGCTTTCCACAGTGACGACGGTTCTTATATTCTTGCGACTGGTCAGGCCGGTACGATCAGGGTTCTAAATCAGGGATATGAAAATCCTTTCGGGATCTAGGTTCGGGGTTCTACGAGTGTCGGTAGCGTTGACAGCAAGTGCGATCAGTTATCTTGTAGCCTGTGATGGAGGCGTACAGTAAAGGGACTTTAATCCTTTGTTACGACGTGTGTCGCGTGCGAACTGGGATAATCTAACAGCGACGATCACGACAGTGATACCTCGTGCTGAGAGTCCGAGGTCGGCTCCTACAGAAGAGCAGGAGTTGCGTACGTTCACGGAGGTGAACGATGATAGCGAGTTACAGGCAGAAGGGGTCTCAAGTCCTTCTGAAGGTATGGATCTGATGTCGAGCAAGTAGCTTTAGCAGGACAAAGGTTTCAATGGTAAACCCAGTAGGATTAAAGTAAGGAACATCTACTTTAATCTGTCGACCTTATATAAGGCTACTCTATCGTATCTAAGCTCAGCTTGAAGCTGGGTTCTAATCTGCTTATCTATCGAGTCAGAGATACCATGCATGAGGCAGGCTTCTATCTAGGATAAGGACCGCGAGGCGTCCTTCTATCAGTACATGAGGCAACACGAGGCTTGCCTTCTATCTTGATAACATATATAGGTCTTCTAGACCTATGTCGTCATATCATGTAAGCGATCCAGATCGCTTACCTAATCCGGCATCTTCCGGATTCATCTTCTATTCGTCATCTATCATCAAGGCCCAAGGGCCCGGGTATCGTATCGTATCGTTGCCGTGCGAGGTGGCAGAGGGCAGGTCGTGTAGCTGGGGGCTCACGTAGTGACTGTAACACACGCTTTGTCACTTCCTATGTGTTTACCTATTTCCTGTTTGTCTGCCAACATCATGCCATTGTCTGCAGCTCCCAGTCTATGACTGCCATGTCTTCCCTCCAAGTGACTAGAACCGTGACAGCAAGTTGACAAAGATGATGATATCAGCATGACAGTTGACATAGATGGTGGGACGCGTGCCAATCGTGGCTGACGTAGACGGCACAGTGGTTGCGATGGTGCAGACATATTATTGACCACCCAGGACTTTCCGATCACAGGCATGTCTCCAGATGTCCTGAACTTTGGCGCTGAGTCTGGACCCTGCACAGACTTCTTGCAGACTGTCCATTTCCTACATGTCCTCCTCTTAAGACCTCTTGCTCTTGCAACTCGTCTGAATCATTTGTATTTTTTTCCGGCATCGATGATGCATTGAGACTAACCAGACCACCTTTGACTCCGCAAAGAGGCCCCCTGAAGCTCCCTATAAGGTCTGTCCATCCAGAATCCCAAAATCAGCCCTAAAAAATGCAACTTTTCGACCGTCAAAAATGCTAAGTTGGATAGAGGTCAGTGGTCACAAAGTGTGACCTCCACCAAAGTGTGATATTTCCGCGTTGTGCACCATGCAATACTGGGAGTACATAAACAAGGTATGTTGGTGCTTGGGGACATCTAACTTCTAGAACAGGGCTCTGGCCTGCGCTGGCAAAGCCTATAGTATCTATCTCCAAGTCACTACATGACCTGCCCTGAAGTGCGCCTGAATCACCACCAAAAATGCTAACTTCAGACAGACATTGGCCCACCAAAAGCCTCAAAAATGCTAAGTCCGGACAGAGATTTGGCCAAATTTCGGCTTCAAAAATGCTAAAATTCAGACAAACCTATGGGGGAGCTTCAGGGGGCCTCCACAAAGATAGCCTTCTTTCAAACTCAAAAGCACGTCCGTCTTTAGCGATGTGTTACTTCTCAACCCTGCCAGGTTCCATGGCATCAAAAAGTATGTTTTCCACCCATTTGTTCCAAGCTCTTCCTGCAAACTCAAATACTTCATCCTAAAACTCGCCCCTTTCCTGATTTTGCCATCTTGTCTCTTCTGACAACATCTTGCATCCGCATATATGCACCTGTTTCGCACCAGTCTGTTGGCATGATTTCAGCATGCTGATTTTGTCTATCTCGCACTTAATTTAATACTGGCGCGGTGACAACGTAAAATCGCTCTTGACACAGCACTGCACACCTGTCCATCACTGGCAAGAGAAGCTGATACAATATTGTCCGTATGTAACCTGAACACATTCCTCCATTTGCTCCATCTATGTCCAAACCTCTCTTCCTTACATCAGGGACACCCTCCTGGGCAAAAATTTTAATAAATTGATCTAAATGATGTTATTCTGATAATTCTATCTAATTTCAAGTATTAGGAATAAAACGGCTAAAAGACAATAATGTACAATGGAATTATTGAGACTTATTTGAAGATACAGAAAGTTTATCTATCTAGATACAAGTTCAACCAAAAAGTGTTATAGCCATCTAGAACTGTATCACTCGACCACTCTCGTGGGACAATGGCACCAAAATTCAGCAGAAGATGGGCACTCCGCAGGATCTTCGACAAAGCCGCGGCTCGAGTAGATGGATGAATCTGAAGAGATTGGTGGAGGTGGAGGGAGATGCATGAGTAGTAAGGGAACACTGGATCGAAGTGAGGGTTATGGTGGTAAATTTTGACTCTAAAGAAGGAGCGCTACTGTACCGAGTTCAGACATGTGTATGTTAGATTTGGAAGGGCTGAAGGGGCAGCCTCCCAATGTGGGTGAGTGCCACCACGCCATTCCCAACACCGCAAACGCCCAGCGCACATCAGCAACTGCTGACGTGGCTCAGACGAATACAGACAACGCATGAGAGCAGGAATGACGCATGAGAGCAGGAATGATGCATGAGAGCAGGAACGATGCATGAGAGCAGGAATGATGCATGAGAGCAGGAACGATGCATGAGAGCAGGAACGATGCATGAGAGCAGGAACGATGCATGAGAGCAGGAACAGCGCAAATTTCGTTCAAGTTCATCATTTGCACATATTTGTTTCACTCACATGACTGTTTGGTTTGATATTGAACCATTTGCATGTATTTGTTTGGCTCGCATGACTTTGGTTTGAAAACTTTTGAACTTCCGACGTCAATCCCTCATTCCTCAATGTTCAATGTCGTCAGCCTCAATCATTAAGCTGATAGGTATGTCTTAGGTTTTTTTAAAAGTTCTATCTAACATTTGTAACTACAAAATGGGTATCAAGTTCATATCAACTTTGCTTGGATCCATTTGAAGTGAGTGTGTCAGTCCTTGTTCCAGCCAGAGCCATGCTGATCCAAGTTGTTGTCTGCCGTTTGCAGGTAGTGAGTGCATTGATCGTCATTCAAGCAACTGCCCAACTGCCATGCTGATCCAATTTGTTGTCTGCCGTTCGCCGCAGGTGAGTGTGTTGATCCTCCTTCAAGCTCGAGCCATGCTGATCATCATTGTTGTCCACCATTTGCAGCGTGTTGATCCTCCTTCCAGGGGTCACCATACATCCTTTCTATAAATCCACTTGTGCGTTTTACTAATGTAGCTTCATTAGCTTATGCTCATCCACACATTCACACCTGTATGTGCTTGTACACACTCGTTCTTGCTGCAACAGGTACGGCTTTGCTTTATCTAAGCCAGGGATTAGGTATTTGCGGTCAATTGTAGCTATACAGTAATTACTTTTGTGTCTATTATTCTATGTAATCAAATATCAATGGTTTTTTCTTGTAACATCGTCTGATTATTGTGGGTGATTTGCAATGCAAAGTTTGAAATACATTTTCTGCAGTTCACAATAATTGTGTCTAGTATCAGCTAATTCTTGATAATTATGCAAAACTTACGAGGGGGTAAGAAAGTCCTTCTAAACTACATAATTTTCCTAATTTTCCTAAAGCTGCTAATTAGACATAATTATTGGACTTTATCAAAGATTATCGAAATTTTGGCCGGGAGGTTTTTCCTGATGTAAATGTCCACATAACATCCGACCCAAAAAAACCCATGGAATCATTCACGCACACAAAATTACAATCCTTATGCTTCATGCTTCATGACCCTTTGCTCGCGCGCCCTTGATCTGACCTGTTCAATGTTCTATCACTCCCCAATTTGCGCGCGCTCGAAGCTCGCCGCAATAGCCACATTTATGCATCTTGGCCTCATGAGGACATGCAGTAATTTTTGGCACGGTCAATGTGTCCCCTGAAGACCCTGGCTATCAATGGTCGAGCGGCGATAACAGATGCGCAGCGAGCGGAATACGTTTCCCTTATTCCTTCCCTCGAAGCGGTGAATTACGGTTATAGATACTTTTGATAATCCTGGGTATCTACATATCGAGAAATGATGTTTCTGGGATGCAGTCTGCAGACAAGTCTTTTCGAAATGAATAACATTGTATTTCATGTGAGCTATTGGCAAGACATCGGAGTAAACTGAGTCTGAGATCTGATTGTGTACCGAGCTGCCGCCAGTGAAGTGCAAAGATCACGAGCAAATATGATACTATTGCTAATAATACGCAAACCCGACCGAGGAATAAGACCTCCATAGCCTACTCCATACAGCCATCAAATCCGTATGCTGCTTTGCGTCTGAAATTTGATCATTTGTGTACTTTGGTGGTTATATTTTAGTTGGTGGTGGCACCAGTGTACGAGGTTTCAGCAAAACCAACGCGGGAGTTGGCGGCATCGAACACAAAGTAGAAGCGCTCGAGGAATGTGTAGCCGTTGACAAAGTCGAACCCCGAGCCACTGGGCGTACCAATGTCACTGACCATGAGATATATGGCGTTGCTACTACCACCAACGTAAGAGTTGAGAGAACGAGGCCAAATTTGGGCATTAGGCGTCAGAGCGTAGGTTTCCTGTGCAAATGGTAAACAAGGGGCACGAGGGCTGATAGAAATGGCGTACGCTGCCAATATGGAAGTTCAGGTTCTTCAGGGCTTTGTACTGGGAAGAGGAAATGAGGAGAAGACCAGTCGCCGTATCCGGAGTACCACCGGTTGCAGACTGGTACTTGGCGTAGGCATCTACGAACGCTGATTAGACCATGATTACTCGCTGCATTCTAGATACATACCGCTGGCAATGTAAACAAAGGTGGTTCCAGTATCGACGATTCCAGCCGTGGAGGACATGATCGTCGTGGAGCCGTAGGAGATGCTCTGGTTGATACCCCAATAGGTCGATGAAGGGTAGGTCGTAGTGATAGGACTGAAACAAAACAATTGCTACCAGCCTGGATTGATCTAGGAGCTGAGGCAGCTTACGTGTACCCAATGGAGCCGGTGTACTTGGTAGCATCAGTTCCACCGAAGGTGAGCCCTCCATTGGTGACTGTCTTCGAAGTGGTGGGCTCGAAAGAGATGCCAACCACCTTTTGAGAAATGGTGCCTTGGCTATACAGATTATCAGTGACAGTCGGGATCGTCTTGGTCGGTTCATTTATCAAAGTGTCGTTTGTCAAGTCTACAGGCCCGATGCCAAGGATACCGTCAACATCGGTGAAGCCCGTCGAAGTAGAAGCAACACCGATCGACTGCGCGGCGATGGTCAGCCCACTACCGAGAGTGATGGTGTCGATGTACTCCGTTCCTGTAGATATTCGTAGGTATTTTCAACTTATGATATATTTATATGACATACCAGAGAAGGAGCCAGAACCGTAGGTGACCGCTACAGGCTCGCCGGTGTCGACGCTGGTCTTGGTCTTCACATATTTGGTGTTGGCACCAACCCATGTGTTCGAGCTGCCAGTGTCGACAATCAAGTTGTCTGTAATAGTACATTAGCAGCCGCGCGTTTTTTCAGTGCTGAACTTACAGGTTGTGGCGGGGCTGCCGATGCCAACTTCTATGAGGTATGTTACAGCAGCATTGGTCACAGGAGTGCTACCAGTACGGCCGCCCTGCGTGCTGAAGGAGTTGTCCTTGAAGGCAGTCAAGCGAGCTTTATCCTGTTGCAAGAGGTTAATGGGACCATCGGAGACGTTTAGCCTCCTGGCAATGGGGAGGGTGATGGGGGAATTGTCGATTTCAACGGGCGATCCCGCGATTGACAAAGCCAGGAAGATGATTGTCAACAAGGATGCAGCGGGGAACATGAATGATGACTGACTCGAAAGTTATATCATACTCTGAGTCAGTGATCCATTATATATGTACTGGCGAACGCGAATATTGGGCACCTTAGCTACGTATGAAACGTCCCCTCTCAAAAGCGATGACGAAATAGTGGCGGTCCGAGTTATCACGAGTGCATAGATTCGACTTCCTGATCAAATAAGAATGACAGGAAGGTTGTTTGTTTTTGATCCAAGGCGGCAGAAATTTACAATTCGCCTGTTTACCCATGGCCCATCAGTTCATTGACTTACCTCACGTTCATTTCCGTAGAAACGCTCACCCATCAATAATACACCTCAGCAGAACGTCAGCATCAGGCTGGTGTAGCAAGCGTTGCTGAGGAGAGCGGTCGTCCCTGGTTGTCCTGGCCTTGCCAGTGATCGAATTGTTGAACTGACGCCGTTTGAGGCCATTTTTCAACTCGACCCGAAATTATTCAATAGAATGATGGTATCGACGAAGATGAAGCAGTGACGAAGCTCGCCATTTTCTGAAGCACGACGGCTGTTTACACACGATCCGATAGTTCATTTATGCAAGCAAGAATTTTTTGCCGGAGGTTGCATGACTACAGGGTCGATTCCTCGACCACGAAGGCGCATGGCGAATATGATCCCGTAGCGACGCACACCAGTCTCGGACTCGTATGGGGAATCCACAGACCTATATGTAATGCATGGCCACCTACAGGTCAAAATGAATCACGCAATCATGGTTCCAACTTGTGTTGTACATACGTCATGAGCGAACACTTGATTGAAAAGCCTTGTCCTGAGAACTGGAAGTACTGGTAGATTGATCGTCCATATTCGGTTGACCCAGGTAGTCGGTTTTTAAGCACAAGTAGCGTTCAATCTATCATGATAATAATGTTACTGTATATGTGTGTGTGAGTTATCGGCAAGACATCGGAGTAAACTGAGTCTGATTGTGTACCGAGCGAGTCGCCGAAGTGCAAAAATTACAAGGCGGAGCAATACTGAAAATGCATCACGATTCACCTGTAGATCGAGCCAAAACAAGTAGTCGCAGACTGGATGTCGACGAACTAGAGACCCAAACGTTAACAGTGACGCGAATGATTTATGAATCATACCCCATGACGTGGCCTTACAGAGCAACACTAGTGTGCATGCCGCGTCAGACACCTCCACATGCCGCGTCAAACCTCACCACCTCAACTGTCGCACTGTCCGTATAACTTAGGTATATTTTACTTGACATCTGTCATAATAATTGATATTCTAACAGTGTTCCTTTTCATCCTGACAGAATTAGACGTCGTACACTGTAATTGTCCATAGGCAGTAATAAATTTATTTTACCAAGCATTGTCTCCTCTGGCCTAGAGAAGAAACCCTTATTATCGCGCAGATGGCCTGGGCTGATCTCACGATAAGCTATCCTACCAATAGCTTCGTGGCTGATGTCGACCTCGAGTGTCTGACCGCACTAGAAGCAAGGATGTTCGAGGATTCCGAAGAAGCAGGACCTGCAGGCAACCAGCAGTGGGGTTTGGATGCTGGCCAACATCACAGGCGATGGAATGTGTATCTCGGAATTCCTGATGAATGGGTTTCTGCAAGAGATTATAGCGAGAGTGAACTTGAAGTGAGGAAGACTTTACCTGCTCCGTTCGATAGATATCTAACTTATGTGATTGACAGCGCGGCCCCTTATTCAGTGATAACTCTGATGCTACATCTTTGGAGTCTGCAGACGAGCTATCCGAAGCTGTAGTTCCTTCTCTGCCGGCCGAAGAATGTCCGCCCGTTAAACGTCGATGTGCTCCACAGGCTCGAAGGGTCCAGAGAGGGAGGAAAAGAAAATAGTCATTGGCTTATGTATACCTAGTTGTACATGGCTCTGAGGCAAATAAAATAACAAAAGAATGGTCGTGAATTCATCCAACTTGATCTGGAAGTTGAATATATAATATAGGAATGGTGCGTCAGTGGCCGCGTCAAGGATCGTTAGTGCCGCGTCAAGCGTCACATGCGCGTCACGACCGCGGCAGGCGCGGCAGGACCGCGTCAAAATAGCTACGCCCTTACCCGTGCGGAACCCTAACGACAACACCCGAAGGCTCCACGCAAATGGTGGCAAACACCCGCCTGTGCTACCCCCGCTGGAGAGGTACCTACTTCACCGGTCCATTGGCGAACCCATGAGGAAGCATATAGCTACTAGGTTCGAGTTCGAGTTCAACGGAAATCTGCTCGAACCGGACCGACACTCGCTTTTGCGCTTCTCAAATCCCTTAAATGCCTACGTACCTGGCCTCTCAATGTACAATGTCCTCATCCAGGTACTAGAAGTCCACTACGTCAATACTATGGGACTACTTTCATGAGTATGTCGTTGTCTCGATCAATCAGTGTACCGCTACTGATTATGTTTCCCTCAGGGTTGAAGATATTCAAGAGTCCCTCCCTGTGTTTCTGCAAATCGCTTCTGCATTCTTCGTATCACCTTTCGGAATGCTGGCCTCCCCGACCTTGACCCGTTCACATTCCGAAAGCTGCGAGTTCGAACATTTGGTGGCAGCATCCAACTAGAGGGCTCGGACAAATTATGCATACATTGGAGGTTCTCATGCTCTTGATGCTTATGTTCACCACTATACACAATCTTATTCCTGGCGCATACGGCGGTGTCGTGGACAAATACCATGCTGCACTTGTAGCTCTGCTTACGGTACTTGTCTTCATATCGTATTCATGCAATATCATGCTTGTGGTTTAACAAACCTGGACCTGGTAATCGACAAATCCGATGACAACGCGATCAGTGCTCTGCACGCAAAAATCATAGGCTCGGAAGGATATGCTCGAATGTACCTCACTGCTTTGTACTATCATAATTTCAATGCAATTTCGCATTACATCGGTACACAATCAGGATGTCTGATTACCTCAAGTTTGAACGAGATTCAAATGCCTTGTCATAGGCAATGTCTGGTCTGTAAGTTGGGGACGGCACAGCCCGGTCGCCGCGCATAGGTGCGCACAACGACGTGAGTCTGAATGTGAAAACTGACGACGTGTAACGTGTGAGGTAGATGACAATATTAACGCCATTCTTGGCATCTCGTCGCATTTGGCATTTGAGTGAAGGGTAAGAGTAGTCGAACATTGTTAATACTGGTATGAAAGATCTAATTAGCGGAAAGGTATGGTAAATCTGTAATACTAAGTCAACAATCGTAATGCTGGGACGCATGGTATACAATCTGAAAGGTCTGAATATGAGATAGAAGAACAGTATTAGAACTCATGGGGGGATGCTTGGAACGAACAATTGCGAATAACAGATGAATAAAGAGAGGGCATAATAGTACGCGGATAATGTAGAAATCCGTCAAAGGAATGATTTTAGACGCCTCGGGAAAAGAGCGGTAAAAGGCGTTACATCAAATGAATGTTTTTCAAGTTTACGGTAATGATGATATCTCGTACTGTAGCAAAGTAGTAAGTAATCAGCCCTTGAAGACAAAACATCACGAACCATTCTGTATGATCGTGGCTGTCCGCCTGGTGTCAGTAACTGACGTAAGATGAACTGTCATGGGGCGTAAGAAGCGAATCCTCTGGTGTCAAGGTTTGCCTACTCTTGAACTCCCTCTCTTTATTCGACGAGAATGTTTGGTGAATGCTCCCGAATTTGTTATAAAAGTCTGCATAGAATCAATCACTTGAGAGGTACTCCCATGGCAAAGACCGTTGCCACCTACATGAAGATACATTTTCGTAATCATTTGGTCTGTCACCATAGCGTGGCATATGGTGGCTGAGTCGGACACCGCTCTTGAGCTTTGCCTTAAGTATCATCAGCATCATTACCTTGCTTTGCGAACAATGAGCAACAGACCTGCAAAAGATCGACCTTGTTCAGGAAAAGAATGATGCTGACGTGCGCAAGTAGTTTGTTTGATACGACAGATTTCCATAACAGCACGGAGTCTTCTAGTCTGTTCACCTCTGGATCCTGCATAATGTATCAGTATGTCACGTAGAGATGAGCAATCACCCGCTGACCTCTACTAATACCTGATCGAAAGCAGAGATAGGTGCCAGAAAAATAATGGCATTTACTGCATCGTGATATCAATGAATGATCGTCATAAAAACGACTCATAATTACCATCTTCGAAGTAAGGCGCCCAAGCGTGCCGTTGATTTCGGGCACCTCCTACGTCATAAATCTTCCACGGGATTAACCGGCGCTGGGAATCAGCAATTGAAAAGGAGTGCTCTACGACACCCGTGGTCTTGAGCCGGGCTTTCAAGACATCCTCTAAACAAATATTAGAAATGGCATGTTTTTAGATAGCCAATTGACCTACGGTCGCTCGGAAAATACCGTAGAGCGGTGATACGGGATATTTCGTCCAAAAAGCTGTTTGTTGTCAAGAGAAATCCGATATCAGATACAAAACACCCACAAGCCACTGCCCTCTTCTACTCTGATCCGTTTCTCCCGTAGGCGTTGCTTGACACTGGGGTCCTTCCATAATGCCAGCATTGGCTGAGCGCAAGAATTGAGCACATGAACAGGGTCGCTTGGATCGTCCCACCAGCCCTCAATCTCATTCGTGTGTGCACTCTTAGGACTCTTGATTCTATTGCCAAGGGAAAAGGCCTTTTTCCAGTTCGAGGTATGATGAACGCTAACTTCCACATTCTTTGATTTAGACGAGCTGTTGCTTGACCCACCAGGAGAAGGGAGGCTCGTTGAGGGTGAAAGTGGGGAGGATGTCCGTGAGGGGGGTATGGTAATGAATGGCGCGGGTCGGCCGTTCTTGCCAACAGTAACTTGGGTATCAGAGTTACCGTTTGCATAGTAACTCCAATCAGGCCTTGGGGCAGTGCGGGTAGGCTCGTCTTCATTCGGAGATGATAACATTCTGATCAAACGTTCCTCCAGCTCCCTCAGAGGTTCCAATGCATGGCGATATTGGGGGTACTTGAGGATCCTAGTCGCAGAAATCACGGAAGACTGACTAGTAAAGGAGATTGCACGACCAGATACAGTCTCCTGATCCTCTGCTTCGTCTGATTCAGGGGAAACAGCATCAAGGATGCTGGAATTGAATGTTGTTATCACGCATGCTGCTAAATTTGAAGTATTGACGGGACTCACCGGCGGACGGATCGCACGAGGTTAAGATATATTACAGCTCTCCAGGCGATTCGGTCAGCATGGAAGGCAGCCGTCGCATGCATTAATTGAAATTCTGGATGAGATAAGTCAGTGCGGCCCAGACATCCCAATGCGTAAATGCTGAAGAGTGCGGTTTCATGAAACGTATAGTATTGCGCGAACGAAGACCGCAATGAAGGTTCTTCTGACCAAGTACACATTCGTGCCAACCCGGTAGTGTATAAGGTCCAGACATGATGTAGTGAAACCAACAACATATCTCCAAACCGTAGCGACGGTTTATTATGCTCGCAGCTCGTTTTCGCACAAAACGATAGAGAAACGAAGTAGATGACGAAGACTCACGTTTCAAAGTCGTACTCTTGCCACTCTCGCTCTGCCCCAGAATCAAGACCTTAATTTCAGGTTTGGTCCTCTTCTCTTTCTTCTCTGCACGGAGCATTTCATCAATTCCATCGCTGACCCGCTTAGCCTCTGACTCTGCTTCCAATCTCCTTTCACGATCTGCAGCACTCTCGTTTGGAGGGGGCATGAGCGCAGCAGCCAGTGGATCGGAAAAGGATCGGCGTCGGTTTGGCTCCAGAGGCCGAGCCATTGTCGTGGACTACCACAAGACGGGCAAAGAGACAAGGATGGTCTAAAGAGAAAGCCGAAAACGTAATCGTGCTTGAGAAATGGCTTTTATAAGTGCAACAAAGCTAACAAGAAGCTAGGTCGCGACGACAAGCGCTTCCAAAAGAAGGTTCGCACGTGGATATTTTTTCTGAATTTCTTTTATTTTATTTTGTCTTGTCACGCCGCTATATATACGGTTACCTTAAGCTTTGCTTCCTGAGCGATATTAAGTAAAAACATCGACTCGGAGCCAGGCCAACGCCTTTTAGTACGCCGCGGAGAGCTACTAGACTCGAGTTGGTGCGGGAGGATTGTCATGTTACATATACACTGGAAATGTCCGACCGCCGATGTCAAGTCTGTCACACGTCGGTCTCTTCAAAACTCCCCGACATTGTACTTTATGCTTTCCATATGGCGAGCAAGATGATCATTCGTCTACTGTTCATGGGAAAAGCCTCCTGCCGAACGAAGGACTACATTTCATCCGCTACTTCTATGGTTCAGGGGAGCCATTCTCGGTATCTTTAGAACCATCCCAAGTATCTTCTCTCTATATCGATAACTTATCGCTGCCTTCTAGGGGGTGACACTAGCGACTGCTTTGGCACCGCTTGAACCCAACGTAAAAACCTCAGGACCGCCCACACCAACGCGCACGCCCTCGCCCACTGACATCCTTCTCACAGTAGAACGACTTCACGCACTAGTATAGCACTGCAATCAACGCCCCCATATACTGTGATCAAGGGCCATTTCAAAACACTACAAAGGGCCTCGGGGCTAGGCTCAATCGGGGTGCACTTTGTCTAGTTTTCATGGAAGACTGTTCTTCGCGAACTTGATCAATCACTAGCACCGGCGTAGAGCTTCATTAATACACGGCACTTATGCAATCTTTGGTTGGACTCTTATTTTAGTTCATTCTTTCCTTCGTGTGGACGTTGCGGCTTTTCTCTGTGGGTATTTGAAGATCTCATTTGGTTAACCTCAGCTGACAACTTTCTACGAAAGGGAACAACAGTACTTTTCGATAAGCATAATCGATGATAACACCTTCCCAAGCTTCTTGCTCTACTTTAGCATTTTGAAGACAAGCGCATAACTCGTCTTTGACAAGCAGGAATAAGGAATAAGCTTTTGCATGACACATATTCTGCGTATGTGGATTGTTCCCTGGATTGTCCTTGAACGGTGATGTATTGCTGTCCTGCTGTAACATATGCATCATGATGTTGATTACAATCCGAATCACTGCCACAATTTTATTCGCATGCAATTCTCGAGCGTTCCGGCCAGCAATTCATGCCTCAGGCTTCTCCCTTCGAACAAAAATGTTGACTGTCAGACATCTTGGCGATATCACGTTATACGAACGAGCCGACACTGGTTCTTCCCGTGGCTAGCTCATCGATCTTCCGAAACGTTACCGCTCGTCATCAAGGGGTAACACAGATAGCCTACACCGCACTCGCCATGCCGCTTGCAAAAGTAGATATTATCCCGCGAATGGGCTGATATGAAAGTGGCTTTCGCATCCTCGTTCCCATTCATTCGTATGTCCATTCGAGGGCCCTTTGTTCGTCCTGCGTCTTCTGGAGGTGGCACTTTCAATCCTCTCCCCACGGAAACCTCACCTGCGCCTACAACTGCAGGATTGCCTAGCCCAACAACCCCAGTTTCGTCCTCCAGCTACTCATCGGATAGGACCCAAAGCACGAATCAGCAGAGTACACAACCGTCGACAAATCCATCATCGTTGCCGGCGGTACGGAGTACTCTTTTATCCTGTAAAACATAAACATATTTCATCGCAGACGTCCAGACAAATCCCCAGCGCCTCAATAAGCACGCCATTCTCATCATTGTACGTTCCATTATCCTCATCCATCATAGCAATCTGGTGGATTTCTCACATGGGCGTCATAAGGGCACGGTCAGATGGCATATCAACTCATTATAAGAGGTCAAAGGCGAGCACGGATACGTTAACATCCATTTTGCCTTCTTCACACTCATCGATGAGCATTGGTGGAGGAGCACCGACAAACGGGCTACTGCCAGGTGACGGAATTACCACTTTAACGCCACCTGTAAGCGCGGGCCGGACTTTCGACCCTTCAAATAGTGATTCCACTGCGAGCGTCTCGTCAGATACTAGTCCTTCACCTCCTAGTGACGAATCTTGGCCTAGTCCAAGAGATCTTACCTCAATAAAACTGCCGAGATCGCTGCCTTCGGTCATATTTGCCTTACCTTCATCCACATCTATCCCGCCACCTTTGACTATACCGACTTCGCCACAATTAATGATACCGACTTCGCCAAGTATTAATTTATCCATACTCACTTCGCTACTTTCATCTATACTCAGCTCGCCACCTTCGTCCATACCAACTTCTCTACCATTTATACCGGAAACATTGACCACTAGAACCTCTTCTCCATCTACAACGTCGGTCACGAATCTTTCCACTCCGGGCCAAGAAACATCCAGCCAACAGTCAACTTCAGACAATCCCCAAAACGTTACTCCGCAATCCTCGCAGACTAGTTCCTCTGATTCACCAACTCCCGCGTTACCAACCACGTTCCCCGGAGGCTCTCCAACAACAGTGCCAGGTGCACAATCTTCCCATATCCCGCAATCTCCGTGTGGAAGCTCTGTGAACATTCCAATTACAACTGGGAATGATTTCACAGTCTCATCCACATATTCACCTACGCCCTCTGGCGGTCCCGTAGGCAACCCGTCTTCTACTACTCTTCACTCGCCGTAAGTCCTTAGAGCTATGACCGAAAGGTGTTGACCTTATTGTGTGATTCTAAGCTTCACCGGAGTTGCAAAAAATGTCATAGGCACGACATCGCCCATTACACACAGTGGGGATACGTTCTCTTCGATCACCTATACTTCGATTGGTACCTCTACTATTATAACATACTCCTGCTTTGTGTCTACCTCAGCGCTCGTGACCCTGACGTCGACATCGACGTCCGTGATTCGTACCACAACTCCAGTACCAACTTCGGGAACAAAGTACGTCATTTTAATCGTTTTACGTTGCATAGAACCTACTGGAATCAAGGTCAAATGAAGCCCTCATTATTGGAGGGATTGTGGGCGGAGTTCTAGTACTTCTGCTTCTCGGTATTGCAGTATACTGTCTCATTCGCCGCGGGCGGCGTTTGCGGGCCCAGCAGCAACTTTATGCTAGTGATCTGGCCGCGCCACTCTCTCCAGCAGAAGCAACGACAATGCGCGAGAATCACCGTTTCAGTCCTACGTACAACTCTGTCGTAGGAGTGCAAGGTGCGAGCGAGAGTCGTGGCGACTTGCATCAGGCCTCGAACTCATTTAGCTCATCGGCCTTCCTTCACCCCTCAATTGCCAGTTCCCCGCATAAATTCTCTCGTAGTTTGTCTGGCTCAGTATTGCACGAGAACTTCGACAGGGAGTCGAACGATGGGGACATCTCTTCATACAACGAATCAGAAGGCAATTTCGCGAGCGCACAGAGTTTTCACGCGTCTAGTGATGAGCAATCTAGCTTGAGTCGCGGTATAGGTATTGCGATCGGCTCTCAATCAAGCATGGATCTCCACTCATATCATACCGCCGCTACCATGCTTGATGCGGGGGCCCACGCTATTATGGATAATGATGAAGAATGCTATAGCCCCACACCAAGTCCTTCGGCATTCCCTGTTCCCCCCATGAACCCGTTCCTTGATGGCGCCGATCCTCGTTATTTTGTGGCCTCTCGCGCACCACAAATCTGTCAAGCGGTCCCAGCTTCATCTGAAAACGCCGCGCAAGCTCCAATGAATATTCGTCAGTTCTCAAAGCTACAAGCGTCTTTGGCGGTGGCTGTAAGCCCTGTAAATCATGATCTACCCACGCCAAAAGCAATTCGGAGTTTCAATGCGCTTTCAGGTGATGAAGACGACCATGATGATCCACTGTCAAGTCAGGACCTCCAAACGCCCACGCAGTCCCGTCCCCAAGTCACGCCATTCAATGATTCGTTCTCCACCATCAATCCATTTTTACGTGAAACGTCCCGGCAAAAATTCCGTGATGATTCTGGGGGCAGTGGCAGCTACGAGACTGTTTCCATCATATCTCCGTATCCGTTCCATTCCAGGGACAAGGGTAAGGGGAGAGAGTACCTGTCTGCTGACTTGAGGGATGATCCCAAGAATAACAGATTATCGAATGCTAGCTCCACTCTTGAGTACCCCGAGAATCCAGTAAGTCCTGAAACGGTTTTAGTGAATCTTATTGATTTATTACTGATGCAACGTTATATTCAGTCGCAGTGTGGTCTTGCACTCTAAGCAGATAACAGGATTTATAAATTATTATTAGTTGACCCACGCCCTTGGCTCACACTTTTTTAATCCTTGCAGACTAGCCTATTCAGACGGAAAATTTTTCCTCACTGAAGTATTTTACATCATAGCGACGCTCGGTGCAGTTGATTGATTTCTTCAACCAGTGCCATATTTACATGACTATCATGATAGATGTCGATTCTCATGCACGGGATGATTGCGCGGCTCCCGTCATCATAGTACAAACTGACATAGCCAAAAGGCCCCTTTGAAACCTTGGCGAATGATTTTTCCATTTGGAAATGTTGGAACGGACGTGGGTTCCAGATCAATAATGAATCCAACGCATGTGCATCAAGCTGATCGGCGAAGTAAACACGATTGTTACATTGTAATCTCCCATTACAAGGACACCAAGACGTAATCATGGTATCTGTGCATGTGGACATCGTTGCGATTGCAGGGAGCTATAGATCAACAGATGCAAACAAAACTTCATCTTCAGTAAATTTTAAATTTTCCTTTCCTCCACAGCATAATTTCCGAGTTATGTGTAACAGTCTCAAGCGCTCTGGCTTTGTTTTTTTTCTTCCAGTGGTACCCAACCAGATAATCTGATGGTAGTAAAGTCGATCGTTCCTCGAAACGCGTTCCATCTACAGTTCCCCGCGAGTCGCGAGTCCGATTTCTATTTCATTTTTCTTTCCCTGCTTCCTTCTCTTGGCTGTGCCGTTGCAATCCCCAACAATTCGACCAACGCACCATTGTGTACAGGCGCCGCATTGCCCATTGCAGCTCCTGAAGTGATTTTTCGGTGCAATATCAAATCATCCCACCTCATACCGCGTGCAGACGTATAATATATGTACACGCAAATAGTGTGTGGGACGGATATGCTCATATGCTGTAATTTAGTTGAACTAGGAATTGTGCCTTCGTGAGTACTACCAGTAGGATGCTCGTTATGCTACGCACATGGCGCTAGTTGTGCTTCATTGAATATATCGTTCTTTTCTCCTTGATACTAGTTCAGCTCGCACCATGAACCACCTTGTTGTGCCGCGTGAACAGGTGAACTTTCTCTGGCTGTTTGATACCATTTCAAGCTTACTACACGGTGCATTCAGTCATCTCTTCTGCCCATAGCGTGGGTGTGAAAATATGCGGTGATCACGTCAACCGGATACACATGCTCTACCTCAAGAGCAAAATCAAACCTGATTTTGACGCTTCCGATATTCCATCTCATTGGCTCGCAAGTGGATTCAGCTACAGCTGCAGCTCCTTCAATTTTCGTCCTTGCATTGACCCAGAGCGGTGCGAGCAGGACGGGATGACGAAGTGGAGTGCGACGAAGATCTTCATCGTTATGATTACCAAGAGGATGACATTGGTGTCCTTGCCAATCTCTCTGCTATCGCGGACCTCATGTCGAGCGATTTCTATCGATGGCTCAAGACACTAGTCGAGGTGTCATAGGCTAACATAAAATGATTGTCTGCGAGATATTCTGCAGGGTTTTCAGGTTTGTACAAATGTGGTTGGGCAGCTACTGGTCCTAATGATTATGAAACGTGATTTTTGTTAACGTCATGCATCTCTTCCAGATTTTCGTTGTAGTACGAAAAGAGAAGCATGTACACATGTAAGTACTTAAAAGACATCATTCAAGTTGGTCAACATCTTGCTCAAATTTATCTAACCGTGACGGTGATAGCCTTCATCTCGCTTGTCAAATATTACTTCGAGTCCCACTTTTATTTTATTGTAATGTCTGCATCTGAACTTCTCCGACAATCGATGTAAATTCCGAGGGTGAGCCAGTTTTGTCGTTTTCGTCCGTAGCTCAAGTATCAAGTTGACATAACTTCAGGTTGCGCACCGAATCGAAGTCCACCTATCTACCCTTCGTATCACTCAGAGTCCCCATGAGCTCATTCTCTCTCGTACACCCAGGAACCGTCACAAGCAATATTATGGCTTCTGGCTCAGCTATGAGTGGCCCGTTGATCTCGGAAAGAACGTCCACTATGGGATTTCAGCATATCTGCTGGGCTGACAAAATTGGTTTTCTGACTATAGAGATATGCTTCCAGCCCAAACAAGATGGTGCGCCTCCCAAGCATGTGAATGCCGGCAGAGAGTTGTGTGCGCTCTAATGACGAAGCGGACTACCTTCCCTTTCCAGAAGGTAGATTATTTGTTGACTCTTCTTGGTAGAAAGCCACGGTGGTGGGACAATGTCCAGCTGCGTAACTGATCGGGAGTTGGGCAGATATAATGTATTGTAAGCACGCTGGCTTACCTGAGTTCTCATAATCAGTACATATACCGTCGCTGATACTGAAAGCTAAGCTTTCAGTATTTCACCTTTTGGTGTAACGGTTATGCGTGGCGGCGGTCTGACCATGTTACATGTATCTGCCGTTGAATCACCTGTATATACATGACACCGCACTTCAATTGAGTGTATGTTCGAACTGTATCAAATCCGTAGTATTAGTAGTAGTATACGTACGTGTCGCACGTCCCCTATGTTGGAGTACACATTTGTATTCTTTCGGCCTCAGTTGCGATTGGGAGACTACTCTGCCCACGTTGTGGTTCCAAATTTAAATTACGTACGTAAAATCGTTGAAAATATTAATTAGTGACTAGTACAGTGAATGTTCCTTGACCCGCCTGTTAGCTCAAAGAAGACGAGGAACCAGCGTATCGAGGATATAAACAATGAGAGACAGAGACGAGAAGGGCTATAACTGAAGGCCTAATAATTATGCAAGACTTGAAGCCTGAAATATTTTAATTGTCAAAGGTAAAGCTAAGGTTAAATGAGCGTGACATGAAGCACGGATATGTCACACGTGACAAGACGCGTCTTAGATATCCGCGACGATGAGCATCATCCCGAATCCTCCGCGCTGGCAAGCTAGCGCTGATCCTGCATCCATAGATGTTCCAGGTCTCGACACTAATGCATCTGTAAATGACCAGATCGACCAGATCGAACAGCTGATAACCATCAAACTTCAGGTGCTGTTAATCATGTGCTTCTTGCCGCCTAACACTAATAAAGTCGTTAGAACATCGACACGAATTTCTCGAAGATTCAGAATATTATGGCGACAAAGCTACTACCAGCTGTGAAGCGATATGCCGTGAGCACTGAACCCGTTCGTGAGGCTGCAAAGGTAAGTTTGATTTGTCCTGTTTTGTTGTCGATGAACCTACTATATTATCAGTTCTGGACATCGTTTTACGAGAAAGCCGCACAAGTACATATTCCTACGTATGAGGACTACTCCTCTTTGCATGAACAGCAGTCAGAAGCAACATCCCAAGCCGAAAATTCCTCCACCCGCCCCGACGCAGAGGAATCTTTGTTCGATACCGAAGACGATGCAACGCCTTCTCATAATCGCAATCGCACTTATGGTCCAAATTCTACTGCATCTGAATCCTCTTTCATGCCATTGAATGCAGTATCATCTACCCCAGCTCGTGCTGGGCTGTCTGGTAATGATACTGTGGATGATCAACCTTCTTGGAGTGCATCATTAGAATCTCCACTCGTTCGGCTTGATCGCGAACTCCAGAATTTCACTCTTGGGGAGGATAGCAAGGCCTCAGCAGGCCAAGATTCTACCTACAATAGCTTTGCTTATGAAGAAGAGAATACTGTCCAGCAATTTTTGGATAAGGGAAAGTCAAGGGATTATTCGCATGAAGACTCTGTCTCACAGGGAGCATCGCGCCCCAATTTTCCATCCTTACGGGTTCCACCCAGTGTGCTTCCCACTCCTCGTGGCCTCCCGACTAGCGCAAGGGTATCTCCACTGAAAGTCAAGCCCAAGACACCTATAGCAATCCCACAACATCTACATGCATATCTTCCTCCACGCAATCATCCAGACCCCCCGCTTCCGTCGCCTAGGAGGCAACGATATGAGCGTTCTCCACATAAGCCATACCCCCCGCTGTCATCGACTTCTAATTCGTCATCCATGCTAGATATACCATCTCTAACGAGACCATCCGATGACTCAAATAGATCATTTGATCAGTTCAACGACTCTTTCGATGATTCCGCAGAACTCATGCGTGGTCTTTCACCACCACGAACGGTGGCATTTCCCCGCGGACCGAGGTCTAGCGTGGGACTGGGCCTGCTACCTCCACTTGGTCGGACACCAGGCAAGGACTTACATCATGCGTTGGGAAGGACACCCAAGAAGGAAGCTGCAGAGCGTATACGTCGCGACCTTCTTGGAGATGTTCAATCTGATCACAGTTCCGTCCGAAGTAGTGCTACCGTAGACCGGTTTGGTGGCTTCAAGAAATTTGGTTATTCCATTCCAGAAGGCACAGAAGACACCATGTCTACGATCCCAACCCCACCATCCATAACACGATATACCCGCCACACTTATCTCTCTGAGCACGACAGCAACGATGCGAGCGCAAGTTATGCACGGATAATGCGCAAGACGGGACTCAGCATACCCGAATCCACCTCTGCATCAAAATCACATTCTCACCAAAGTCTTGAAACAGCGCGGCTTTCCCCTACTTCTCAATCACAGGCCCTCCATACCCCCGATCCACACCCTGACCTTTTCCATTTTCAACAAGAAGAACTCAGTACACTACAACCAGTTGGTCAAAGTCCGGACTCCGACTCTGACTCTGACTCTCTTGGCGAGCCTGCACACCCAGGACAGCCATCGACTGCATTCCTAATGGCCTCCGCACGCAATCAAGATGCGGACGATTCATTCGGCTCGTCGAATTCAAACCACTCCAGCGATTCGATCGGAGAGGGCTTCGGCGACGAAGGCGGTGCAGTGCATCCATTTGCGCGCACCGTGGAGGACGATGGGGATGGATTTGACGATAGTTTTGATTCTGTTGATGGTGATGCCGGTGGATTGGAAGTGCAGGAAGAGACTGTATTTGGTATCCCCCCTGCGCAGCGCAAGCACGGGAGAGGTCCTGCTGAGCTCAGGCTTCTAGGGGAAGATCTTTTGCAAGATACGATTGGTATTGGAAGTCAGCTGGCGAAAGCAGGGAGAATTGAAGAGAGTCCGACTCCGTATGGGAGGGTCTAGCTGTGTCTCAATCATAACTACAAGCTTGCTTCATATACTTTTTTTCGTCAGGCTCATGGGTGGTCCTCAAGGCTCGGTTAGTATTGACTTGGAATTTCAGATTTCAATGTGAAGACGCCATCGGTGCATTTACTCCTGAAAATCCATTGACTAAAATACAAATAGGACTCAAACCACACCTACTATTCATCTTCCTTGATGTTAACCAACTCCCGCCCCTCCTCCACCATCTCTCCCTTCGCACACGCCACTGCATCTACAACGCCAGCTACCTCAGCACGCAACACAGTCTCCGTCTTCATACTCTCCAACACCACCACTGGCTGACCCTTCTCAACGCGATCACCTATGTTGACTTTCACTTCTACTACTAAGCTTGGCATCGGTGCACGCAAAGCGCCCTTGGATGATGTGAGAACATCCTGTCCGAGGGAGAGGAGGTACGCAGGAGGTGGGATGGCTAACGTAGTCTTGGTTCCCGACGCTGAGAACACGTGTAGGCGTTCCATGGTGTTCGTCGCGTGTGATGCGGGGTGGGAAGGAGACGGGCGCTGCGACACAATCGTCAGTTCTGTCGAAAATCCATTGAGCGTCGTGCTCAATCTTGTAGGCGAAAGCAGGCGAGCCAAGACACCCGTGAATGTCTTTAGTGTGGCAGAGTGAACAGCTATGTCGAAATGGCCTGGAGATATGGATTTCAGAGAAACTCGGGTGGGATCTGCGGAGGCATCATCGGGTTGGATGGAGATGGTGCGCTCGTAAACATCTCCGCCAAAGCGCCTTGAAGTCAGTGTTGCCCATGGTGTCGAAAGGCCTGTAGATTGAATCGGATGTTCTCGTAATGCGACGAACAGCGCTCCTTGCGCCAATAACTCGGGAGAGGGAGTTTCAACAGCTGGGAAAAGGTCTTCGTAGTGTTTCTATTCATAGGACACTATAAACTTGAACAAGATGGCGAGATGAATAGGCACACCTTGATGAAGCCAGTTTCAACCTCTCCATTGATAAATGCGCTATTACCAGCAAGCATTCTCAAAAATTCAACGTTTGTCGAGACACCAACCACTTTATATTCTTCAAGCGCACGGCGGAGAGCACGAAGCGCAGAGGACCTATCGCGTCCGTGTACCACCAGCTTGGCAATCATCGGGTCGTAAAACACACCAATCTGTGCGCCCTGCGTGAACCCTTGTTCTAAGCGCATCGACGGTGCCACATGCGTTGAGGTATCAGGTGACCGCTTCACCGAGTCAAGTTCTGAGCACAAGTCGTTGTGAGGGAGTGATGGGATAGGAGGGGCAAAGATATGGGTTGGTTTCGGGGTGTCAAGGTACAACAGTGGCCCAGAGTCAGGTAGGAAATCGTTCCGCGGATTCTCAGCATATATCCGAGCCTCAAATGCGTGCCCGACGAGAGGGATTTGTGTTTGCGAAAGTGGAAGAGGGTTACCAGCCGCAACTTCCAGTTGCCACTCGACAAGGTCGAGGCCAGTGATCATCTCTGTGACGGGATGCTCAACTTGCAAGCGGGTGTTCCTGAGATTTCATGAGTAGTGCGCCGCACAACTAGAAAGTGCATACATTTCCATGAAGTAGAACTTTTCTGTATCGTTGTCGAAAATGAATTCCACGGTCCCAGCACCTACGTAATTCACGGCCTTTGCAGCAGCAACTGCTTTCGCTGATAAGTCTGCACGAAGATCGGGGCTCAAGCCAGGCGCCGGGGCCTATCAAGATTTGTCGATCTATACACCTTTGGTACAATTTTCAAACCTACCTCCTCGATAATCTTCTGGTTTCTCCTTTGCACAGAACAGTCCCTCTCCCAAAGACTTACAGCATTCCCGAGTGTATCCGCAAATACCTGTACTTCAATATGTCTAGGACGCTCGATGTACTTCTCCACAAGTACATCTGCATCACCAAAGCTTTTTAAGGATTCACGTTGTGCGCTAGCGAGAGCATCATTGAACTGAGATGCAGATGAGACGACACGCATGCCCTTGCCACCGCCACCATGAATGGCTTTAATCAAGACTGGGTAACCTGCGTGGTATAACGCGCTTAACAAGGAGGTTCGGGAAGAGCTGGATGAAGGTGCATACCGATCTTCTCGGCTTCTGCAAATAAGAGGTCAGCGTCTTGGTTCACGCCGTGATAACCTGGCACACATGGAACGCCGGCAGCTGTACAAAAGAATTGAACATCAGGCTTTCAGGAGCACCCTGTATGATGCATCATACCAGACATGATATTCTTAGATTCGCTGGAGGAAGATTAGCTCTATATTGGCATCGAGGGTGCTTGAACCGACCTTTTCGAACCCATGCTGACTATAGCGCTGGAGGGAGGACCAATGAAAACAATACCCTCTTCTGCTAGTCGCTCCGCGAACTTTGCATTCTCGCTCAAGAAGCCATAGCTAACAGGGACATCAGCTTGCCATGCACGAACATGGAAAATAATCTATGCACCCCGGGTGGACCGCCTGTGATTGGTACAATGCAAGTTCAAAGTCAAGCTCCGTCTCACATGACAGAACTTGAGACTGAACCAACCTGAGCTCCACTTCGATGGCAAACATCGATGATCTTGTCCATGCGTAACTAGGTAAAGCAGCGTCAGTAAAAGACTACTAGATGAGTGGGATTATGAACGGACATAGCTCTCAGCTGAAGGCGCAGGTCCGATACAGTAGGCTTCATCTGCTTCCAGGACATGTAGCGAGTTCGCATCAACCTCGCTGTATACTGCTACAGTCTTTATTCCCAGCTTCTTCGCGGTACGGATTACGCGGCACGCAATTTCCCCCCTGAGGACAGGTTAGGCAAGTTAGGCGATAAGAGAAACTGGAACGCTACCGGTTTGCGATAAGTATCTTGTCAAAGTGAGGCTTTCTTTCAGATGATAAGGTATCTAAATGACACTAAGTGTATTTCACACAGAGGAAGAAAACCACATACTCTGAACGGCAGTTGCAAATCTTCTCCATGAAACAGCAGGCTGTACTAGCATTCTAGGTTGGCACACCATGGCTCCGGTTACAGAAGCCTTCGTTTGAAATGTCCGTGCATATTTCGTGCTACTGCTCACGTCTGTAGCCAACAAGGGCCGTGGAATGGAATGAACATGGATGGAAGAGCGTAGGAAAGAGGAGGCTGCTGCTCGGTTTGTGGGTATCATCCTGCGCGTTGTTTGAATCAGCTCTTGGATCTTGAACGCAACTTCAATGACAAATAATAAGAGAGGTCAATAAGTAGTCTCGGACCTCAACTGACACGGAAGGTCCTTCCGCGAACCGGTCACGTGGAAAGTGTACTTCTCGGTTGCTTCTCGGCTCAGGTCATTCCGATAACCGATTGATGCGGCTATTTCTCCGGGCCATCTCAGCACGGTTCGTATACTTTGCCAAGTCAAAAAGCGACTGTATTGTAATTTTTAATGCTCGCTCGATTTGTTTGTTCATCCAGAGCACATTCAAAACTTTTGCACATATCACCGAGCTCCGTGTTCTTAACCTGTGCGATGTCTCGTCGCCCAATCTCAACATCACCAACCCCTGGGCCTCAGGGCGATTCGGAACGACCACCCAAACGTCCGCGAATTGACCATCTCACACCAGATTCGTTCAGAAATGGGATATTTCTCGCTCCAATGGTTAGATCTGGTGCTCGTACGTCCCAGTTCTGTGTTTGCAGTCCGATCCGAGTTAATGCAGCTTTTAATCACAGTACCGACGCGATTAATGGCTCTTAAGCATGGTGCGACGCTTGTCTGGGGCCCTGAAATGGTAGACAAGGCTATTCTACATGCAGAACGCGAGATTGACCGTATGTATGACCTATGTCTCATTTCCACTGATCAACTGATGTTCTTCAGCTGTTACTGGTGTCATCTCGTACAACGGCAAGACTCGCGCCATGTTTACGACTCATCCTCTCGAAAAACCATACCTAATATACCAAATCGGTTCCGCTGACCCCGAGCTTGCGGTGCAAGCCGCAAAAACTGTCATGCAGGACGTTTCAGGCGTTGACCTCAACTGTGGGTGTCCGAAACCCTTCAGCACACACGCTGGCATGGGCGCGGCTCTCTTGACGAATCCTGACCTTCTTTGTGGAATATTAGAAGCTCTGAGGAGGGAATTGCCGAAGGAAATCAGTGTATCGGCAAAGATCAGACTACTGTCAACTCAGGAAGAGACGAAGAAGTTGGTAGAAAGGATTGCAAGGACAGGTGTGAATGCGATCACAGTGCACTGTCGGACGAGAAACATGAGGCCGAGAGAACGAGCATTGGTTGAGAGGCTCAAAGAGATCGTTGAATTTGTGCAGGGGTTGGGTTTGGACGTGGCGATAATTCAAAATGGAGATTGTACAGGAAGGGAAGATGCAAAGCGCATTAGAGACTTCACTGGTGAGTTCAATCGTGGAGGTTATACCACTGCACGTATTCTAATACACCGTTCAGGCGCAGACTCGGTCATGATTGCAACTGCGGCAGAGTCAAATCCATCGTGTTTCTCCACGACACCACTTCGAGATGTTGAGTTAACACTTTCACCTGCATATGTGCGCCTCTGCAAATACTTGGATAACCACTGGGCCTCTACGAAATTTTGTGTCACTCAATTCAAGGGTACACGCTTAGAGGTGTCCAAGACGGATGCACACGAGCTGAAGTCGAGGATTGCTAAAGCCAAGGGGTATGAAGACATCGAAGACATCGTTGGGAGCTGGACGGGCCAGGAAGAATTTCAGGAGATTTCGAGGATTGTGGAAGCACGTCCGCCGAGGATATCTGCAGAGGCAGAGCAGGAAGAAGTAGCCGAGGAAGAAGATATACCCCCACCGTGCATGACACCCCCCGACCGCCCCAATCCCGAACCGCCAACATCTGGCGCACCAAAAATGGGGCTCAGAATGCCTATGCCCGCAATCTTAACAGGCAGCAATATGGTCTCACCTACACCCACTCCTGGTGGCATGCGTTAATGTCTCTTTCACTTCATAACATTCATATCTAATACTTTTAATAGCATTTAATTGATCAATGGTATTTTGAAGCAGGTCCCAGATATAAGTTGTTGTCGAAATGATATTAGAAGACTGCGTCCGATGCATTTTTTGAATTCTATCAAGTATGCAGCGCTCCTGTTTTCCTCCCAACTCATCCATACTATTCCCGGATTGTCAATTCTAAGACGCGATCCACATGTCGAATAGTTTTTAAATGCGAATGCGCATCAAGGGGTGTAAGCGGCTTGTAGTGGTTGTGCTTGCGCTTCGCCGATATGGTGGTTTGAGAGGGCGGTGGTAAACAGTGCCTCATTCTGGTGGAGTTACTCGGAAGATGAGAATAATCTCAACACATCGAGCGAGAGAGCTTGATCTCGGATGGGATAATGCGCTTGAAAGCGCGTGTTGTAGGCACTTGTTAATTGGTACCAAAGATCTTCTTCAGCACGCTCTTGCCCTGCTTCTTTTGCCCGTTGGAAGCGTCAAGCACCTGGCGGAACTCTGCGTACATCGCATGTGTCTCACGTGGGGATTGTGTTGGAGCGAAGACAGCAAATACGTTTGAGGATGCAGGCGGGGAGGGGAAGAGGGAGAAGTGGGTGTTAACGTTAAGGGTGGTGTAAGACATCTCGAGCTATTTGTTTGGAGACGAGTGTGAGATTCAGAGATATTTAGTTTGAAGGCTGAGGGCGCTAGTGCTGATGATGAATAAAGTGACGGACATCGCGTTGCTTAAGTATCTGGGTGCTGGGTGCTTTGACGACGGAGTGTCAGGAAATCAAGAATCGAGTGTCGACCGTCTTCAAGCAAATTAGCCTTTTTAGGAAAATACGGATTGCATGTTACACATGGGCCCATGATGATCGATGATCTACGGGCAATCGATTACGGGACGGAGACAGTGCTAAAAGAGGAAATAAATGTTGCATTGTGTGCCAGACAATGCTGTTTGCAGATGTTTAGCAAAACCTTTTGAAAGTAAATACGACCAAACATCCAGTTGGCTTGAGTTCTTCGACAACGTTCTTGCGATTCCTTGTATCGAATTCAAATCTTATGACGATTCAGTATGATTTGTGACATCCGTTGTTCACGGAAGTACCTTAGTGAGTAATGATGATATCTTTGTAAGCACCTCAATCCATGACTAATTGTCTTGTAATGCTGACTGAGTCCAGTAACCGACCAAGCCACTATCACTCGCATCTTTAAATGACGACATTGTTAGGAGTGGTGCAGATTTGTGATCATCCCGCTGTTGGATTCGTAAGCGTCGCCCTGGTTGTGTCAGAATTCGACAAGGCGCACCCTGTAGGGAGCTATAAATACATGACAGTATCCACCCTACTTTCGACTCATCGGCCTCCCAGTTACTGCCATGTCGTCGCAAACTCATCTTGCATTCGTGAGTACAGCTGTTGGGATAACATCTGTTATTCAGGTCCCGACACCATCTCCTGGACCTGGTGAGGTGACGGTAAAAGTGGCATTCAGCGCAGTCATACCCCTTGACACATACGTTGCGGATTATGGTCGAATCATCAATGGCGAATACCCACTCATATTAGGCCTCAATCTTAGCGGAGTTGTGGAAGCCGTTGGCCCTGGTGTGGGCGGCCTGCAAACGGGAGACAAGGTGAACATAAATATATGCGCAAGATGAACGAGCAAGTCTGATGGCCCCATCTTGTTTTCTAGATTTGTGGATTTACAACGAGTGGATCGAAGGGGAAGGGTTTACAAGAACGTGCAATTATACACAGTTCCGCGTGCGCCAAGGTTTGGAGTAAATCATGGATTTGATGCAGGTCCTGATCAGACTCACAGCTCCCCGATGATTACTCCCTCGAAGCAGCTGCAACAATTCCCGACAACTTTGTAACTGCATTTTACACGCTGTTCGATCGTTTGGAACTTACTCCACCGACATTCCCCGTCTCTGTACCACCTCATCATGCAGAGACTCCCATCCTCGTTTATGGTGCGGGAGCTACGTCTGGTCAATACGCTGTTCAGCTGTTAGCCCTTGCTGGGTACAAGCGGGTCATTGCAACAGCATCCCCTCGCCACCATTCTTACCTCAAGTCTCTTGGCGCCGCCCATGTCATAGACTACAGCGCTGACGACATGCTCGAGAAGATCCTACTTGCCGCAGGCACAAAGCTTCAATTTGTCTTGGACTGCATCAGCGCTGAGAGCACACTCAAAAGCATATCCAATGTCGTTGGCTCTGACGGTGTAGTCGCCATGCTATTGCCAGTGACGGACGGCACTAGGCATGTTGCAGGGAAAGATGCGCAAATGTGGATGGAATTACCGATGGACAGAAACCCCTTCCCAGATTCGGTGAAAGTTGTAGGCGTGAAGGCGATACTGTACCAGCAGGTGAGTATTCTTGAATTTTTTTTGATTCAAAATGTTGATAAGTTGGCGTAGAATGAGTACCTTCGTGACAACCTGATGCCAAAGATTCTCCTTCGACTGTTGGAGGAAGGCATCATTAAACCCAATCGAGTTCGCTTATTTGATCAAGGATCATTACAAGATCGGTGCCAGGATGCTTTTAATGTAGTACGAAATGGACAGGTCAACGGAGAGAAAGTGATCGTGAAAGTAGCATCCGAGTAGCTCATTGACTGGTATTGGAGCGGATAAGGAACATAGTCATTTGGATACTGCCTGTATATGAGATACTTGTAAGACCCAGAGATGTAGTACTAAGTAATCGTAATCTTATCTTATTGTTCTCATGGTATCGTAGCACATTTTCGGGTGTATCGGATTCGTCACTTGTGCGGTTATAATACTCGATTCAAGTTGAACGTGGATGTTGGGTGTAATTCGCCTGTCAAGATCTTTAGTTTTCCGTGGTGGGCCTCCCAGTTGTAGGACAACCGCTCTTCGTCTCGCGCAATACCCCGCTTTTGCACTCGCTGTCAGAAAAAACCGACAAATGTCTACGATCACAGCCGTTTCGACGCCCAACGCGCCCTCAGCCATTGGGCCCTATTCCCAAGCCATCAAAGCTGGCGAATTCGTGTTTGTTTCGGGTTGTATCCCCCTCGTACCTTCCACGATGCAGATAGTCGAAGGCGGTATCGAGGAACAGACCAAGCAGGCCCTCACAAATCTCAAGGCTGTTCTTGAAGCCAGCTCTAGCTCAGTTGGCAAGGTCGTCAAGACTACGGTATGTCATCAGACAGTCGTCTGTCTCCGAGTCGAATTTGATGGATGTATGATAGGTCTTCCTGAAAAATATGGAGGACTTTGCCACCGTTAACAAGATTTACGAGGAGTTCTTTAGTGGTTCGGAACACAAGCCTGCACGGTCAGCCGTTGAGGTTGCTCGGCTTCCGAAAGATGTTTTGTTTGAGATCGAGTGCATAGCAGGTTAGTTTCTTGTACCATGAACATCTTCTAATGTGCTAATGACGCGCCATTTATCTTCAATATCAGTGGCAAATAAGTGATTCACGAGTCTTTATGACAAGGAGTACCGTGAATTGATACGTAGATCGTCGGACACACGTGCAGTGGCAGAAACTCACGCAATACGCGTTCGGAAGAGCATCGAGCACACAGAAGTTAGAAATAGGAATGACATTTTTGTCTGATATACTAGGCCTAGTGCGTATGAAAGATCAGAATGTCATATTTTTAGATGAATCTCAGGCTGTGTTGGAACTTAGTACTGATATTCTGATCGCATTAGTTTGGACGCAGGAGGTATCCTTGCAATTATTTCTTAGCGAAAACAAAATACCTTCGGTGAACTGCAAAGCCTCCGACCGTAGACACTAGAGTCTGGACAGGATCAACCATTGAGATTGTTGATATATTTCAAGCCCTTTGTGACTGTAAATTCGACATACGTGTAGTGAGGATAACACATACAACGAGCAATGATTACAGCAACGAGATACCAGGGAACAAGGAAGTTCCAAATAAGTTAGAAACAGAAACAAAACCGGCCGCTTCCATGCTGTCCGGAGTTAAAAATCCCTGGGCGCGAGCCAGGATTAGGGGAAGGGGGAGAGACATAATCTTCGTCGCGTATCAATTCATCATCAGGGCCGGGAGCGCCCGCTGCAGCATACCGCTATACATACATGGATGAGAATTCGAATACGACAAGAAAAACGCGCACATACCAGTCTACCCGGCGCGAGAGGAACATCAACGATAGTTGGCGATGCACGCCACCAGCTTGATAGTCGATTTGATCTGAAGGTCGAGGAAGAATTGATGACAGAGGATTGGGTGGTGGGTGGTGCCGGTGTGCGTCGAGACTGATGGAATGTAAGTTTGACATGTGATGATAAAGGTCCCCACTCACATTCTCGTCGTGGGTTGGAAGTGGACGAGGCAGGGGTGATGTAGCAGGGAACTGTGAGTCAACTGTAGAGTCAACTGGGAGGCAAACAGGTAAAAGAAACATACATCCAGGAGATTAGGCTCATCGATACGAACCGCGTCTGTACGAGAAAAGAGTTTGCGTAGAAAGCGGAGGCGAGCATGTGGATTCTTGGCAGGCAAAGGTCGAGGGATGGTAGACGTGGCAGGTATTATCGCTGGTTTACGTTGCGCGGGACGAGGTGTTGCATTGGACTGTAATGAATAAAAGTGCGGTGCAGATGAAGGAAAGAGCAGGACCACATACGTTGAGCAGACCAGCGTGGCGTAAATCAGCTTTCTTGGTCTATAAAATATTAGCATACAAATTATGGATGTATGTGGGAGATACATACACTAGGCCGTGCAAGGATGTTGGCTGAAATATTACATATGTAGATTTTGGTGTCATCGCAGGTCGTGTAAGCTAGTTGGCGTGAATTGGGCGAGAGGACAAGGGTCTTGGGAGATTCTGGGATGTCAAATGAAGCGAGGAGTTGGCGGGACTCGAAGGCCTACAGCTTGATCAAGTGGTCGGAAGAGCTGGCGAGAAGAACACAATCAGACGAGAGTGCTAGACCACTGATCTTCTCAGTGTGTTTGAAAGGGGCTCCGACAGTCTTGAGCGTCGACGCGTCAAACTCATAGATCGTCATGGGAAAGTCATTCCTGAAGGTGAATGCGGCTACGATAGCTTTGTCTTTTGTTGTCCAGAATACTGGCAATTCCAACCCGAACGGCTCGCTAGGAGTAGATTTCTGTACAAGCAATTTCTGTGCCTGAACATCCCACAATGTAACCTTATGATGACCTTGGAGTGGCGCATCTTGTGTGGTTCTTATGTGTCAGCACGTAACGGATTGCCAGTTAGGAGGAAATTTATTTGTCTGTGAGAAGCTAGCGCATGGTCACTTAGAATCGCAATCCATGCGTTAAAACTTGAAGGTTACGAAAGATGACTTGATCTCGTTTGAAAGCTCACTTTATTCAACTAGGTCGCATTCTCGAGCAGTTCTATGTGGGCCAAGTACTGGGCGACGCCTTCGGAACAAGAGCCTGTCGGGATTCGGATGCTGATACACCAGGAGGCCAATTTCTCTCTGCACGACACTACGCATGTACCGTGACTATTGTGACACACACCATATTTTGCTGAATCCACGTTGATGGACGTCTAAAGTGCGTGTCGTGACACCGCCGTCGTCATATCTGAAACCACTGTCAAGTTCATGCGACTCCGAGTATGGCCTCAGAGAGCATCAATCTCATCAAACATGATGCAGAGGATTTTTGACGCCCACCGCCCACCGCAAGCTGTAAGGCGCATTGGCAGGAGAAGAATATGAAGGTCATATGAAACCAAATGATAAGCAAACTTTACTCATGGTTGAAACTCTTCAGTATTGAGAGCTTTTGGTGATCGTGACTGGAAACATTACCTGGTCGACGTCTAGCTGCACCCTGGAAGCCTATGTCAACGCGCTCGGTGTACATCGCAGTCATCAACAATAAACCCATGTCGTCAGGTACCACTTTCTGCTCACCAATAACGCAACTTCATCTTTATAGCCAGTCATTTCCTGCGCATACTGCCGCTCCATCCGATCCAGATTTGTGGACTGAGCAGTGAGGTCGCGCTAGGACATGAGGATGCTCTGTGTTTACGATCTGTAGTGGTGCAAAGTCATTCCCGAGATGACTGTTTAACAATGAAGGAGTTTTTCGGTGCTTTCTTGAGTCGATGGCATGGGTAGTAACTAATTTTTTGCTTCTTTACCTTTCACCCGTCCTTCCGGGCCAGGAAACCGTTCCTTGAATTTGGTATGTCTTTGTTTTCTTCATAACCGCATATACAGGCACTCAAAAGCGATCAGTTGCAGGCTCTCAGCAGGGTGGCAAAGGCACACCTTTGCGTCAAGCGACCAACGTTGCAAGACAGCAATGTTCCTTCAACTTAATGGTGTAGTTTTGCAAGTATCTTGGCTAGAACAGTCAAGTCGGGCCAGAATCTACGACGGGATGCGATGTATTAAGGACAAGAATAAAGTGTGAGTACTCACAAGGAAATGCAATGACAATATTATTGTCCGTGACACTTGGCGCTTGAGTCTTTCCGAGTCAGGTGCCGGTGAGCCGATTCTAATATCACGCGTTCAGAAGATGATGCGAGACGTGCATCAAGTTTTGCATCGTCTATTGCACTTCGCGTAGGTTCGTTCTTTGTGATTGTTGTTGACCAGTTCACTGAACTCGAGCTGTTTCTCCCAAAGCACCGACACGACTCACGGAGACCTGATAGATCTCGTCACTCACGCGAATCTGCCTTCAATCTACTATGATTCATCTGTTCGCTATAACTTCTTATAAGTTGCAGTGCTCCAATCAGATTGTCAGCCTCAGGAGGATCTAAACATTCACAGCGCATTGACAATCCACTGCTCGTGTTTACATCGCGGACTTGCAACAAGAACGAATAGCTCAAGCGTGCATGCAAAGCTGAACGGATCGGTCCAAAGGACCATCGTCCCATTTAGTGAATGATGGTGGTCCACAGAAATTTTCTCCTCAAAGGAAGGTCCTTGCAGTGGAAACACATCTCGAGGATATGCCTTCAAAGCGGCACTGAATGAGCATATAAATATTGGTTCGGTGGCCTTCATCCTCTATCCCTCACCCACTGCACCCACTGCCACTGCGACCTCGTACACACACCCTAACATTTCAATCAACTATCTGCTGGCCCCGGTACGTGTGTTCAGAGCTTCAACATCTACGTTTTCTCACTGTATGTACTTCTTGCCACCAGATGAGACACTTCACTCCCCATGTCTCCTCATCACATGGTTCCGATTCTTTCAATGCAACACAATACACGCCAAACACTTGTATGTATATGGGTCGATTTCGCTGGCCCCAGCCCTCACACATTCCTTATCTAGGCTTCTACTACCCGTATGATGTGTCAGCTAACGGGACGCATAGCGCCCCTCCATCATACGCGCCGGTCGCACCTTCGCCCAGTGTCGGTGCTGGAGTCGTGCATCACGCGTTCCAAACGGGACAAAATGGTTATTACCCCCCTCCAGGAGCCGATGTCTCGTGTGCCACTTATGGTGGTCCATACTCACTGCCAACTGCGGCTACTCATCCCCCACAAGACCCATCCGCGACCCCCCTGTACCATCAACCTATGTCTTTTCCAGGAGCCGCAAACCCTTACGCTGCACTCATACCGCACCAAGGATACCTCCACCAGAATCACGGGCCTGTGCTTGCAACGAGCTCTGCTTTTTCGTCTCTCCCTCAAGCACCAAGCATCAGTCAAAAGGGCGTCGCGGAACACTTCCATCACTGCGATGTCAAGCAAGCCAAAATAGCTCCCGGCGGAATGAAGAACGACCCGTTATTTGTGAGTTTTCTTTTCATCTTGTGAAGTCTGATTCTCAAGCATTGTGACAGACACCCGTGTTAGATCAACTTGGTCAACCAAACGGGACATTCGTGTGTTCTAGGGACGGGATGGTGCTCAATTCTGGAAGCTATCTCAAGCACCTCAAGACAAAAAAGCACCTAGGCTTCAAACTAGAAAAATTCAAGTGCTCTGGTTGTTCCAAAACGTGCGTATTTCAACTCTCAAATAAGCTTCTCGCATCATTAATATCGTTGTGATTAGGTATACGAGACGCGATGCCTACAAGAGGCACTTGATCAATAGCAAGTGTGGACAGACAGCTGTGGGCGCTCCGCCGCCATACTCAGCTAGTCAGGACTCCACGAGTTCTGCTTCTGCTGCACCTGCAATGGCGCCTACCACTACGCTCACTTATTCTCACCCATACCCCATGTTCGCCGCATCGATGTCCCAGAACGTGGAGATCGCACCCCCAGCAGCTTATATCTCGCAGTCATGTGGCACGCCCAGTTTTGCGAATCCTGCAGTTTTCTCTCGATTGCCAGAGAATGACATGGTCACAGAGCCCGCCGAAGACGACAATAACGACGAAACTGCTTTTTGGGATGCTAATGAGATAAAGGACGGCCATGAGATGTAGCCATGTTTCAGTTCTGCTACTGACTATTTTCTTTGTTTTATTATCTGTTGTCGTTTATTCACTTGTCTTTCCACCTACTACACGCATTCTCTATTCTCTATGGCATAACACATTATTTATTCGTTCACACTGTCATGACTGCTATCATCATTATCATCATCATGGTGATTCGGTGATTCGTTGGTCACTCTTCTCTCATGTGTGCGCGGGCTGAAATATCTAAGGAACGAGCGAGCAGGTGAGATGAAACAATTTGTGACATCATCATCACCCGTCCCTCCCGAAGACACACTTGAGAAGCATCAATATCAGAGAGGTCAACATATTTTCTCTGTCGAGAGAGCGCCTCGACCTAAATACACAGATATCACAATGCGAGGTGAACTATTGCAACAAGGTTCGGACCCACAATTGACTCAACACGATGAAGTCGCTTCAGCGGAGGCCAGCTATGTAGCAATGTACCACGGATGTTGAAAGGTTCTGGAGTCTGGATAGTAAATGCTCATGACAAATCGAAACGCAGGGGCAATATCTCGGAGCGCCGTAGACACTGGAGTCTAGACAGAATCGACCATTGGCACTGTGTTCATATCTCAAGCGCTTTAGGGGGCAATAGCGATCATGAATTCGACATAAGTGTAGGGAGGACAACACACCGTGACACAATGAGCAGCAATTACAGTAACGTCGAACGAGATGCCCGATAACTAGAAGCAAAAACAAAACCGGCCGCTTCCATGCTGTCCGGAGTTAAAAATTCCTGGGCGCGAGCCGGGATTAGGGGAAGGGGGAGAGACATAATCTTCGTCGCGTATCAACTCATCATCAGGGCCGGGAGCGCCCGCTGCAGCATACCGCTATACATACATGATGAGAATTCGAATACGACAAGAAAAACGCGCACATACCAGTCTACCCGGCGCGAGAGGAACATCAACGATAGTTGGCGATGCACGCCACCAGCTTGATAGTCGATTTGATCTGAGGGTTGGGGAATTATTGATAACGGAGGATTGGGTGGTGCTGGTGTGCATCGAGACTGGAAGAATGTAAGTTTGACATGTGATGATAGAGGTCCGCACTCACATTCTCGTCGTGTATTGGAAGTGAACGAGGCAGGGGTGATGTAGCAGGAAACTGTGAGTTAACTGGAGTCAACTGGGAGGCAAACAGGTAAAAGAAACATACATCCAGGGGATTAGGCTCATCGATGCGACCCGCGTCTGTACGAGAAAAGAGCTTGCGTAGAAAGCGGAGGCGAGCATGTGGATACCTGGCAGGCAAAGGTCGAGGGATGGGAGACATGGCAGGTATTATCACTGGTTTACGACGCACGGAACGAGGTATCGCATCGGACTTGTAATGAATAACAGTGTGGTGCAGATGAAGGAAAGGGCGGGTCCACATACGTTGAGCAGAATAGCATGGCGTGAATCAGCTTTATTGGTCTATAGAATATTAGCATATAAATGATGGATGGATGCAGGGATACATACACTAGGCTGTGCTTCAAGCCCAATGCTAGCAAGGATGTTGGTCGGAATGTCACATATGAAGATTTTAGTGTCATCGGAGATCGTATGTAAGCTAGTTGGAACTTGGCGTGAATTGGGCGAGAGGATGAGGTTCGTGGGAGATTCCGAGATGTCGAATGAAGCGAGAAGTTGGTGGGACTCGAAGGCCCACAGCTTGATGATGCGGTAGGAAGCACTGGCGAGAAGAACACAATCAGATGAGAGTGCTAGATCATGGATGGCAGAAGTTTGTTTGAAAGGAGCTCCGACAGGCTTGAGCGTCGACGTGTCAAACTCATAAATCGTCCTGGGGAGGCTATTCGTGAAGCTGAATGTGGCTACGATGGATTTGCCCATAAGACCGGTAAATGTATCCCGAAGTTGGCAGGAGTAGATTTTTGTACAAGCAATTTCTGTGCCCTCATGAGGCTTTTTACATTTCCCTTTAACGACAGGACCGCCAGCTTCCGAGAGTCTTCCGAGAGTCGAACTGACCTTATGATTGAGCTAAGATGATCCTCGCCTGTTTTGAATGGACCAGCCACGAGTTCTCCTGTGTCCAAACTCCATATCCGTGTCCCATTGGATGACCCACCCACTACCAATGTGCTGTCCGCGGAGATATCAACTTGAAAGCATCCGGTCGACCGAATGTGAAATGTTCTCACGATCCCCGTCTCAACCTCATTGACTTTGAGCTCCCCATCAACAACAGTGACAATCCATCGACCATCCCTTGATACCCCCACCGCATTTATACGATTCTCGTGAACCTCTCGAACCTCCTCGATCTCCTTACCCTCCCGCAGGTCCCATCGCCGAATCGTTTTATCCCCCGATTCGCTGATCATTTGCTTTCCGTCGGAAAAATAGCAAATGTACGAAACATATTTGAACTCGGGCCGGTCAGGTTCATTTTCCAGATAGGAAGGGAACTTCCATGGTTTATGTCCCTCCAAGAACATGACTGGTGTCAGAATCGATTTGTTTTCAGCTGCATCGGGCTGCGTCGAGCTGGAAGCCATCATAGCTGTATTCGCCAGACAGGTTGGCAAGTATATTGGTTAATGGGTATGTTCGGTGGAGGTTCTCCTCGTGCTCTCTAAGGCAGCTAGGCCTGATGTTCAGTCATTTTAAACTCCAACTCATTCGAGAGCTGACGCACTAGTTATTGTCTGCTAATTCAATCGTCAGGTCATCTGTGCCTAATGCTCATATGGACTTTGGTCTTACCAAGATGCTAGCCAGGACAAAGAGCAATGATGGGCATGTGGGTGCGTTCTTTATATTTATTCTTCTTCATGATGACTGTGCATTGTACAGCATGTCCTCTTTTAACTCCATACTATTTCTAGCTTCAGTCACATCTCTCTTTCTGCGTCAGTGATTGTAACAAGTCACACTTCAGTACGTCATGGTACTATCTTTGCATATTGAAATCATCTTGTCGATAGACTCGCTCGATGAGACTTAGGTGGTTCCTAAAGCGGATTCTGCTGTTCATACATCGTTGCCAGTCCAGGGCGAACCCATCCAATATTATAGATCTCGATTGCCTTTGCGACGTAGGTGGTTGCACTTATCATTTTTGCTAGGTAAGAGCACAATTTGGCATAGTGCGCTCGCGCGCGATATCGGAGGTTAGTTTGGTACCTGTTTTTGTACCACTTGTCTCCTGATCTGTCTTTTGCATCTATACTCACTTAGACTTGGCACCAAGTTCCTCATTTCTTGCTATCCGGACTCTAAAGTTCAACCTCCGTGGAGCACCTGTTCCAACGCTGTCTGCATGTTTCAAACGGCTCACTACGATCTATTCAAACAATCGCATGCCGCACACGGCTGAATTCGAGCCGTTTTAATGGATCTAAACGTCATGTCATGAAATCAACCTGCCGTAGATATTATAAGATACCAGTTCGGATCCCTTCTTGAGCGGCAGTTTTGTGCGATAGCAATCGCGTGAACATATCTAGTATATCTTGATGTTTGTCAACTTCGAGTTCTGTGTGGTGAATGGACTGGTAGATGATGTCATAAATTGCTTCACCTCGTCCGTTCGCCCACTCGTTAGATCTTCCAGCGCGTACATGCAAGGAGTGTGTACTATTAGCTGGACGTATATTTAAATTGTAATATTTACTCTCTGCATATTAGTAACAAGATCACCCTTCGACGCGTGGCATTTCGATATTTTGCAACACACGATCGCGAGTAATTCGAATGGATGCTCACCTTGCTTGCAAGGTCATGTGCCAACTGTAAATCGTCCACAATTACAAACAACGGCATTTTCCGCATTCAACATTTGCTACGATTGTGACCAGTCTCTGTCCTTCCATTCAGCTGCGCTCATTCCCTTCGTCTTTCCAATTACAAACGAAAGTAAGGTCATCGCCGGCAACGGCGCCTAATATTGCAATTGACTCGTAAATTGTTCAAGGAAGCAATGAAGCTTTTTGGAAAAGGAAAGATGATGTAATTTTCACGTGATCCCAGTTGTTGGCATCATGAGCTAGAGCGTGTCTTAGACTCTCAGTCAGTACTAAGAATGTAGTGAGGAGAAACGGTTGACTGAAAAGGGAATCGGCCGTTCAGTACGTACGGTAGGGATGTGGAGAGGTGCCAAGGAGACTCGAATTGAACCAGATTTTCGTGGGTACCGGGACAAGGTCTTGAATGGCCCAGTCACTGGTGCCGATCGAATGTGCTGAAACCATTGAGTGAGACCACCCTTCCACAGGTGCTCGGGCCCACACTAACTACCATTGTAACAAGAAAATACAATAGAATTTCAGGTGTGTTTGTTGTGGGCCTTTTTTTTTGAAGTGTTGAATTAAATAGGGACACGGCAGTTGACGAAACGGTAGAACTTTGGTAGAATTATTTCCTCCCCCAAATCTCTGTATCAAACATCTAAATCTTCTTCGCATCAGCATGCAGAAATCCAACTCAAACGTCGATTCACCGGTCTCAGCTACCACTGGTGAGCCGCAGAAACCTGTAAGTGTCTGGTTTTGGAGGTATTTTCGTCTGGATATAATAATAAACATCTACTTCAACAGTTGAATGAGATGATCGTGCGCGAGAATTCGGGCCTTGAAAAAGTTAGGAAGGGCGTTTCCTATCGTCAACGGCAACTCGTCGAAGAGAGGGCCAACACCGTTCAGTCCAACACTTCGCGCAAGGCATTTTCGTGGCACCCGCCAACAGAAATACTCTCAGAAGTTTTCCTTTACTGTCTGCCTCAAGACGAGTATTTGTGCCCCACACCACAGGCGGCTCCCCTACTGTTGACCACAATATGTCGACGATGGAGGGAGGTCGCTGTGGGCTTGCCAAGTTTATGGTGCAGGCTGCAGATGAAAGCCGAGCACGACAATTGGGAGAAGAGAGCTTTATGCTACAACCTCTGGCTCAAGCGGTCTGGAGGATGTCCTCTCTCGTTGAGACTCGAGTGCCACACTAACTGGAGCGAGCTACAAAGCCTGCTCCAGCCATACATTCAGCAAATCTCGTCTCTCAAACTTGATTTTTTTGCCTGCGACGGCCCCTTCATGATGGAAGGCCTTCACGCACTCAAGGAACTTACCATCCACAAGTATGGGTTTGATCCTAAATCAACTATCGACCGCTCTCTGTCGAATTTGCCGCTGAATTTGCGCAGGTTGGATATGACATCACTGTTATACAGCCGCAAGGACCTATATTTTGTCACTGACTCCGCATGGGCCCGTCTCACGCATGTTGAGATCAACGTGAATGGATTAGATACATTCCCTCGCATACTCCATCTATGCCCCAACCTCTCTTCCGTGGTGATGATTGGAATACTCGACCCAATTCAAACTCCAGAACCGGTCACGCACGTCAACCTCCAATCCTTGCGCATGTCTGGGGACGTATTCCTGAGTTCAGCCGGGGCCCTTGGCCTATTTGATGTTCTCACACTCCCCAACCTGCGCGTGGTCGAAGCCCGCAATATAGGGCCGTGGCCACATGAAGAGTTCAAGGCATTCTTGATGCGGTCAGGATGTCCCCTGGAGAGCCTTATTTTCGGCAATGCAGTGCATTCAACAGACCGGCAGCGAGAAGAATATGTCGCCCTCATTCCTACCCTCAAATTGATCGTAGAACCTGATAGCAACTTCGATATGCACGAATTTCTAGAAGATCTCGGCAGTGAAGTGGATTCAACAGACCAGCCGCAAGAAGACTATGTCACCCTCGTCCCTTCCTTCGAATTTATCATTGAACCTGATAGCAACTTCGATATACACCAATTTCTGCTATAGACTACTTTGCTCAAGCTTTCCTTATACCCTTACAAGTGATTGGCGCTATATGGATACAAAGAGATCTTTATACCTGCTTTTCAATGTCGAAATGACTTTGCCTTGTGTTGATGTCCCACAGCCTCACTCCACCATCCAACCGTCCGCTAACCACTTTGATCCGACATCTGTTTCCCACTCTTTAAGTTCAAAATACCCGCAGCGAACAGTTATATGAACAAGTTGTCGGCCTGGTTCTGATGGGGCGTTATCACTGATGTCTCCCGCCTCCCTGCGATGGGTGAAGACATAACGGACTACTGGTCACGGCTCCGTCTCAGCTTTCAGCCAATAAAGTCAAAAATAAATGTTCAAGCCATACGACAGCTTGTTTCTCTGCAGGTCTACATATGTTCTCTAACCTTCGCGTGCTCGGTGATTGTCTATCATTCAATCTATATGCTTACGCTTAGGATGGACAACTACGCATACACTCCAGCAGGAGTGCTCTACCAGGAAATGTCCTGTTCTTCCTTCTCGTCAACGGTACCTTAAAATCCAGGTCTTCAAGAAAGATCCATTCACAACGGATGGTGTTAAACAGGCGCAGATCGACCTGACAAGCAGAAGAATACAAGAAAATTTGTATTCAAAGTCAGCGGTTGATCGAACGTTGCGTGACGAGACCAAAACCAACATAATGTAACCTTGCTTGTATTTGTTCGGATAAAAATGCGAGAGTATGCACGTCATGATAGATGCGGTTCCGGAAGTGGGCCCTGGGGATCCGTGTCAAATATTATTCTAGACACGGAGCCAATTGAATGGTTCGTTCAGCGCCCTCCGGTACTCGCTATCATTACCTGCTTGTTCGCAATGTTATTTGACGACATGAACTCAGATGAGGCATGCAATCACGTTCCTCTATATTTTCGCTGATTTTATATATTGTCAATGACGAATAAGATGATCCAGACTCGTGGATAGGATGAAAACAACGGAACTTAGCCCGATTCGTATTACGTGCGGTGAATAGATATCCGACTGGGATCCTCGGTCGAAGCGAAACCGAGCTTGTGACGTGATGGTAACACTGCATCGATCAGGTGACTTGGATGTGTATTTTAGTTGCAAAATGCTCGCTGCATATAAAAAGACTACTCTGCAAGGCACTTACGATGTCGTGCAGCCTACGAATGATATTCGAGGCCGGTAAGAAATTGACTGGTAGTTTAGCTGTCAATAGTGAGTCATTTTAGCTTTGTGTTTGATTTGTTAAGGGCATTTTTGAAAAAGGAAAGGTGACATTCTATTACCACGTGGTATGACCGACCTTCGTATGGTTCTGCGAGTCCTGCGACCAGTTGTGGGATGGTAATTCATTGGTTATAATACACACCCCTTGCATCTACGTGCTAGCTGGAAGATCCAAGGAACCAGCGAGGAGATGAGATTGACTGATTTGGCATCCTCCCAAAGACGGACCTGACAAGCATCAACATTGATATCAGAAACGTCGACACATTTTCGCCGTAGAATATTGTGAGGTTGCGCAGGATTCAAGTGGAGACCTAGGCGCACAAATCATTGACAGGCACGAGCCTCGACCAAAGTCACACAGCGGCATTACAACCTCAGTCAAACTACTTGAACACGGAGCAGACACACAGTTCACTCAGTCCCTTCGGTGGAGGCTAGCCATGCAGGAGGACGTATCATGGAGGTTGAAAGGTTCTGGAGTCTGGATGGTCAATGTTTAATGAATAGGGAATGTGGGTGCAAGTCTGAATGAGTACAAGCTATCAAAACATTCAGGGACAGATATGCGGACTCCAGAGTAGGAGACAAGCAGTGTCTGAGGGGGGAAGGCGTAGGCAATCACTAGATTGACATTTGAGTCCGTGTCGCACCCATTCTTCTAGCCCTGGTACTAACCCATGACAGAGTGCTGGAGGTTGAAATCACATACTTTGGTACTTGTCATCTCAGGCAGTAACATGCCTACCACGAACGGCCAATGAAGTTGAACAAAAACTAGTAACAGGATACGTGGTCAAAACATTCCTTCCCTTTGTGGAATAGCGACTGGAGGGGGTCTGATAGCGTTCCCAGGACGATCTGACGAGCGTGGTGGAGGAGCTGGGCTATCCCGCACAGATTTCGACGAAGGATCGGAGTCATGCATCTGCCTGATTGGGCGCAGAGGTGTCGAAGAGCGTGTAGTAGGGCGAGCAGGCGAGTCAGGTGTAGGTGGAATTGGAATTGGAGGTATGGGAGGCGTTGAGGAAGACACAAAGGATAATGTAGATTGTGGTGTGTGCGAGCGTGAAATGGAGGGCGCTAGGGAAGGCGCATGGAAGGTAGCGGAAACAACGCAGGTGTCGTTGGTCTGGGGGTCCTGGACTAGAAGCTCGTCAAGGAGATAGCGGAAGTCAAGCCCAAATTCTTGTAGGAGCTGAGCAGTATGTAAGTGGATGGGTTACACAAACAGGAAGAAGGAAAGACAGGAGTACAGATGAGTATGAATTGATGGCGAAGATAATGGACAAACCTTGCGACTCTGATTGTATGTGATTTTGAGTGCTTCTTTGATAGTCTGCTGTTCAACATCGGAACTATAGACCTGCTTTCTGAACCTTTCAGCATACATCTCAATCTGTTTCTTGGCCCAGTCAATCAAAGCTTGGTGCCTATTAGTAAGGAGGATTGCATGAAAAATGCGAAGAATCACTGACTGCTAGTCATATCATGCTCTACAAAGCCCGCGAGGAACCAATCTGCTGTGTGCTTGATCCCAGTAAACACGACTAAAGCCAAATCATGCACATACATCCCGACATGTCCTTCGAATCTGATGGCCCTGACGTACCGGTCCACCGCCCCCGCTCGTGCATTTAAGAATGTCGACCTCGCAGCTGGACCTTGTCCAAGCTTTAACAAGTGACCAATGAGGTTCACTGCAGTATTCTTGCGGTTCCCAGGCGCACTGAGTGCATCGAGTAGTGCTGAGGTGAGGCTCGCCGTAAGAGGAGTGAGCTTGGCGCTCAATGACGGTATGGAAGAAACTTTGGCACGACCTTCCTCCACTAGCTGAACGGCCCGTTCCCAGGATCGTAGAGCGATGGCGACTGTGAGGTCGTCCGAAAAATCACTGATGAAGCGAGCATCGCTCTCGGATTTGTCCCGTGCGCTAGTATCCCCGTCAACGCCCGCTTTGCGGGCAAGCTCAGCCATCCAGTCAGGAAGGGGCGGCACCTTGTCAGGATGCAATGTCATAGAGGTGCGCTGCTTAAAATATCATGTCAGATACCGAATATGAATCACTTAAGGCATGAAGGCTGACATCTCCACTGGTCCACATGCTCTTACATCGCTCGTGCTCGCCTTCACGCTCCCTGCGTTTGCGGATTGCAAGTTCTTCAGCAACCTGGCGGAACTGTCCAAGCAGAGTCTTCTTATCAGAGGGTCCCTCTGTTCTGTAAACATATGTCTCCTTTTGATGGCGAATTTTAAAGACGTTTGTCATGGCTTCAAGTTGGCAGGTCGATCAGATATTATGTACATTTCTACAATCAAAATCACACTCACTTGCTGTATCTTTCGTATCCAAAACTAACATCTCATTCAAAGGCCAACATCTCTCTGCTACCAGCCGTCCCCCTTCTCCGTTATTCCTCCTCCTCCTCTTCGCGACGAGCACAGAATCATCTAGTACGACAAACTTAACAGTGTTACTAACCCTGTAAGTTGCCGCGTTGAGAGCATATATCCCGTCCATTTCGTAAATTACATGTCTGCCTGGCGTTGTTGGAGCAAATTTCGCAGAGCCCTCGATTTGAGTGTGCAGTGTCTGCATCTGATTCGCATAGAGCACGCGAAGGTCCGCAATAGATGAACGGACGTTGCGCCGCCGCTCCGAAGCAGAGGCGGATTCATCAATGTGCAAAAGGCTCGGCATAGACTTCCATTCAGAAAGACTTTCTTTGAGTTCGAGCACTTCGTTCTCGAGGACAGAAATTTCTTTGGAAATATGTACGAATTCGGCATAGCTGTAGTAAGGTTAGCGAATTCAACGGGGCAGAACATTCGGAGATACTGAGAGATACTTTTTAAACACATTCCGCTGTAGTTCGACAGCAGTATCATCCTTGGACGATCTGAGTGAAGACTGGAGAGACCTAAGCTCCGCTTCGGTCGAGTTAGCCAGTTTGGCCTTCAAATCTGTATAGCATGTCGAACGCGTAAGAACATCCAGACTACAAATGCATAGTACTCACAAGTGTCTGGATCAAAGTCTTCCTTGTCCAGCAACCTCTGATCTATAACTTTCGGGTCCTCTCTGATGCTGGCACGTTCCAAGACAAGCTCATCTGGGTCCCTCACTGCACCTGGACGCAGCCCAATGGGAACACTTGGCACATCCGGAACAGAAGCTTCGGTGGGCGCAGATATATCTGCATAGCGCAGTGACATGCGCTTCTTTATCTTGTCATCGACGGTGGACTTGCGAACATTCTTATTGATAGGTTTCTTCTCGAGTTTGGACGCCTGACGTTTGACGGTGCGCGTCTCAGAGGGCCTGCGTGTGCGCAATGACTGCATGATAAAAAATGTTTGTGCTGGTCGTCCTAGACGTTGAGGACGACCACGGCTGATTGTCGGAGTCGGTGAAGACCCGACACCGCATTCGACATCATGTGAACCGGCTCACACCGGTAATATTACATAGTTCACTTCATCGTCCGCTTCTCTTTATCCACTGCAAGCCTTGCAGCTGCCTTGAGGCCTCTCCTTACTGGCGATCGACTCCGTCGACGTCAGACCACACCGAGAACGATTTAGTGAATAGTCCCCTCATCGACGACTGCAGCGACGACCGTGTGTGGTGTTATTGGTCCAATAGTCAGCCACTCCGTAGGCAAATCCGTGCCTACCTCTTGTAACCATAATTAACTAGAGTGTTACCAGTACAACACTTGGAACGACCACATAACTCCTTTTCACCAGGTAATAGTGGGTTCAAATCTATCCTGAAGGCTTCGCTGGTCCAGCCTAACATCATTTTTGACAATCGAACAGCTTGATCTAAGTATCAGCTCAACTCTTCGCATCGTACTAAGTAATGTACGCCCACGCTCAGTCACGGCCCAACTCGTTCTATGCTGCGGATGATGCGGCAAATCAACCAGATTATCTCCCAGAGCCACCGCGCCGTCATCGCCAGCCCCGTGCTCAAGGCTCCCCGAACCATTACCAGTCCCCACAACAGCCAGTAGATCCAGACTATGATGACGATGACCAACCCTTGGGACTCGCAGGTCAATCACTTGATGCTGCGGATGAGTTTTATGGTGCTCAACAGAATAACGGCACAACCTTCCCACCTCAGCGGTCTCATTCTCAATCACAACTGTCCCAGGGTCCCCTTTTAGATCACTCACACCTCCGCCCGGGAAACCAAGCCTCATTACTTTCTTATGAGCGTACCCTCGAGCTATATCGTGCAAATGCAAAGAAAACACAGGATCCAGACATCCAATTCGAATTCGCAGTATTCATGATTGATGCATCTAAATCTTTCCCCATCCCGGCTCCCACCCCCGGAAATGTAATGGAAATTGAAAAGGCAATCGAAAAGCGCGATAATCTTGTGCATGAAGCCACAAGCCTCCTCAAACGCCAAGCAGACCGGGGACATCCAGCATCACAATATTTCCTTGCAGACTGCTACGCCAATGGTCTAGGCACTTACAAGGGCAGGCAAGACTTTGATCGGGCGTACCCACTATTCGTACTCGCAGCAAAACACGGACATCCAGATGCCGCATATCGCGCAGGAACTTGCTGTGAGAATGGATGGGGTTGCAGGCGCGAATCTGCCAAGGCTCTCCAATTCTTCCGGAAAGCCGGGGCAGCACTTCACCCTGGCGCTATGTACCGTCTTGGTATTGCTGAACTTAATGGCGAGCTCGGACTCTCAAAACGGCCACGCGAGGGTGTCAAATGGCTGAAACGCTCTGCGGAGCACGCAACGGCCGAGTTCCCGCACGCCTTGCATGAGCTTGCCTTGCTGCACGAACGGGGGATAGACAACGTTGTGTTTGTTGACGTGGAGTATACTGTGGAACTACTCGCACAAGCGGCGGAACTCGGGTATGCTCCCAGTGCTTACCGGTTAGGGGAATGTTATGAGTATGGGAAGTTAGGTTGTCCCCAGGATCCAGCCTTGTCAATCCATTACTATGTGGGTTCCCTCACCGATTAGCGCGCCAAAGTTAATGTATCTGCGCAGAACATCGCAGCGCAGCAGAATCATCGTGATGCATGTTTCGCGCTCACAGCCTGGTACTTAGTTGGTTCACCCGGTGTGCTACCCCAATCCGACACCGAAGCATATCTCTGGGCACGCAAAGCAGCAGATGCTGGACTTGCAAAAGCGATGTACGCTGTCGGGTACTTCTTGGAAGTAGGGATTGGTACCCCGCCAGACCTCCCAGAGTGAGTGATCTTGTCTTAGTCCCGAATTCGATACCGATGTATACGTGCAGAGCGATGTCGTATTTCAAGAAAGCCGCAGAACTGGGTGATAAGCGTGCCCAACAACGGCTCAAGGGCCCACCTATCGGACAACAAGGCGGAGTCATGCGGGACGGATCCGATGCCAAGAATGCAGCCACCAACAAGGACTGCACAATCATGTAGACTTGCCTCATCTGCTTACAGCCTGTTTATTTCACGGGAATCTGCTTTAATGTCGATATGTACACAGACGATGGACTCGGAATAATACTGGACGTACTTACATTTCATACTGCCAGTCACATTGCCCATTTTTCTACTTAGTTTCATTTCATCTTGGCCTACCACCACGTCATTTTACCCTACTCTCATTAACCATGTCCCTGCGTTTATTTTGAGACCCATTTGCTCAATTTGCCTACGTAGATCGATACCCTTACTTACAGGTGTGGTAATCATCACGTATCACGATCAGCTCGTTATGTAAATAAATACAACAAACCATCACCTTCAAGCAAGCTGGATATCCTTCCCAACATCGATTTCTACCAGCTCCTTGGGATAACATACGATGCCCCGCTGAGTACAATAAAATCAGCGTACCATAAGGCTCTTCTTGCTTCCCATCCAGACAAACGATCATTCTCATCCACTATACCACCCGTAGATGTCGACATCGCACTCCTCAAAGAAGCATATACCACCTTGTCGAATGCGTCCTCCCGCGTAGCCTATGATGATATTCTTCGAAATACTCGAGTAAAGACCTCCACTGGCCCGCGTCCTGCACAGGTTATCTCACTGGAAGATTTTGAGGAAGCAGAAGAGGGTGTATGGACACATTCTTGTAGATGTGGTGGAACATACAGGATCATTGAAGAGGACATGGATGCGGGAAGACACCTCGTCGGTTGTGAGAGTTGTTCCGAGGTTGTGTGGGTAGGATATGAACTCGTCAATGATGAGCGTCACGCTACCAATGGTTAATCAGATCGCCAACTTAGATGTTGTGCAGGTTGCGATTGTGCGGTATGGAGTCTGGACACCTTACATTTGCTCGCTAATAATACTTAGGTTGTATTGTCAGCGTTACACAAGCTCAGTCAACCACTATGGCGTCCTCCCGCTCTTTCCACCATTTCTTCACCAGCACTTTCCTTAACTCGCGGCCGATCGCCATCGCGACTGGCCATGGCACGGCATTACCAATCTGTCTATGCATCTATGTTGTTCGATCAGTGCGCAATGGGAGGGGGGTTGTTCTAGCACACACTGTGACGACACGATCAAATTCCGCATAGAACACAAACTTGTCGGGAAAGCCTTGTGACCGAGCGAGTTCGCGCACCGTGACAATGCGTTTACACTGCGCGATTCGTACTCATTTGGTTAGGTGCACTGTAGTGGAATCAACGACGCACGTAAGGGTTGAGCACACGGGATTGCTTTGCACTTGGGTCAACGTTGGTGACAGTAGCTTGAAAATAACTGTTCTTGTTAACTCGTCCATAAAGACCTATACACCATAAGTCAAACATCACGAATAACTCTTTATCGGGAGTAGAGTACCTGGTTTGAAACCCGTGCGTGCAATGGCTGAGGATGGATTTGCGAAGTGCCACTCCCAGAGATGCCCCGCCAGTTCTAAATTATCGTCAACATTGTGAAGTCCTGCAAAAAAGGCACGTACCCCTATAATCTGCACCCGCCCTCATCGGGATACTGACAACTCTACGCAAGTTAAAGACATCTAATGTGCGAGGACGTCACACACCTCTCGACTTTGATGGCCTCGTAGGTCCGCGTATATTGTTGCAGATCTTGAGAAGGTTCTTCACGACACCACTTTTGGAATGCCGTCATTGGCTCATGCTCGTACTCTACATTCGCTCCGAAGTATCCGCACCATGGGCGATCTTTCTTACATTTCTTAGGTGGGATCGTCTGAGCGCGTTCCCGTTCTTCCCGTCGTTTGGCTGGATCCCTGGGTGGTCTCGGGTTTACCCTGCAACCAATAATCAGTGCACGCAGTACATTTTAGGATAATACGGCTGTACCAATCGAATCGAGGAAGGTCACTGATGGCATCGTCAATACTGACAAATTGGTGAGGCGCGTAGCCAGGCTGTGTCAAAATAGGTCTGATATAGTGTCCAATTGGCAAATCGATTCCCAGCGCATCCACCGTAGGGAAGGCATGCGTAGGTTGAGGGAGCTGAGGAAGGGGTTGACCGTGCTTTGCTGCGACCATAAAAAATCGCACACGGGTTTGAGGAGTACCGTAGTGACCAGCTTGTAGGATCCCATAGCGCACTTGGTAGCTGAGAAGTATGATACTAGACAGATATTTGATATTTGAGCGACACTTACTTCATGTCAGTCATCGCCCGGATCAAGAATTTCAATCCGCCCATGGCAATACCCCCTTTAACTCTATATGGCCCGGCTTGCCGTACCTTTAGACCGAACGACAAGAACCCACGCACGTTCTCAAAGAAGCAGTATTTTGGCTGCATGAAGTCAACCCATGATAGGACGTTGAGGATAAGGTTGCTCTTGCGGTCATTTGCCTTAACGTACATGTTCAGGCGCGAATGGGGCTGGCTAAGGTGAAGCTTCAGTATGACCAAATAGAGTGTGAAAATACGCCATCACCGACCAGGGAAACCCAGCAATGATACAATCAACCTCCTCTGGTTTCGGAGGGGCGGGAATGTATGGGTCATCTGTGATATCAGATTGTATTGTCTCCAATCGTTGAACGTTAAGATTGGTGTGTGATCTAATCGCTGCTGCGAGTACTAGATTGCTGCATTGGTTATACACCACCGTTTTAGGAGAGTTAGCTCTGTTAACTCCTTGTTAGTGTCGCTGAAACGAGTAGCAAAACGCGCACTTCAAGGTCTTTGCGGCACTCGGGGAAATTTCGACCGCATGTGTAACTTCGATGCAGCCGGATTCCTCCAACCCCAACCCGAAAGCTCCAGCCCCAGCGAACGGGTCTAAAGCACGGAGGGGTTTTTGCTTCTTCAAAAATTCCTTGATTTTCTTCCATTCATCCAGGTTCTCTGCAGCGCAGTATCCGCAGACTAGGAGATCTTTAGGCAGAAGTTTGTGTTTGTGATCCCAGGAGGTCACATCGAGGCTTGGGAAGGAGTAGCAAGCATAGAAGTGATAAGGCGACGTTTCGAGCCATTCTTTGAGCTCTGGCACAGCTGCTCGCACGTAGACATGACACATTCCAATAATGCTGGAGATCGGAAAGTTCATTTTATCTCGTGTGACAAAGAGATGGCGCTGGGGACCTGGGTTAAAGTGAAGTTCATACGTGAATTGTGTACACTCACCTCATCCTTGACTTCATTCTCAGGTCGAAGGCCCAACTTGTCAATCCTTCCAAACATTCTTAATCGAACCCAACCATCGTCATCTGACTGCTGAATATGAATACGGGTGATTTGACCGATATGACATAGTCCCTCCTGAGCCTTGATCATAACAATGTCACGAAGATGATATTTAGTGTCTTTCCATGCAAAGCCGCGGTGAATCTTGTGGGGAACGAGTGCTTCCTCTCCCTCGTCAACCATTAAGCACACAGGGCAGTGGTCTGACGGGAGCTCTTCCCGTTTGTGTTGCAGTCGTTCTTGTGGTATTTCAGTGAATGAACCATCAAGGCTGTTATATATGAACCTTCGGGCGGAAATATCAGCGAGGTTCTCAAAAGTTGTGGAAGGTGCATGACTTGTAGAAAAAGTTATAAGGCCCAACGACAGGCATGTCTTTTGAAGGATTGACGAACTGGACCGGAACTTTTCCGACGATAAGGTCGAATTCGACAGAGCTGCATGTATTGGTCAGAAACAATTCTTGGGGATGTCCAAGCTGCTCCATAGCCGTCTTCGTGCTGTGCTCGAACCATTCGACATGAACATTTTCAAACTCGTCACTGATATACATAATTTTTCCGAACCTGAAGAAAGGGAGTCGGTGAGTGAAACGGATCAGCGCTAGGAGCATACCAAAAGTAGTCTGCCAGGGTTGCATATTTTGGAATGTCTTCTGGGTCCGGCAATTCGGGAGCCCTCTTCTGGTCATCGTTCCCAATGGCAACAACAATGGTGTCTCCAACCTACAAGCAGTGTGAAGCTAGACACGATAGGAATCAACAATACCATACTGCATAATCATTGCCATCTATTGTGATGTACTTGAGCCAACGTGAACCTTGACGAAGGCGTTGTTCCACGGGACGGAATCGAATTTCCCTCCGCATAGATACTCGCTGCACAAATTCCTTTACCCTCTTCCGAAGGTCATCATACGGGATCCCAGGTTCAACACGAGGTTGTGGACCGACAACCACTAGCTGTTCCCTAAACCACCCGGTCGCTAACTTTGCAATTCGCAGCGTTACATGCGTCGCGTTCTGATTTTCTGGACGAAGGACGGCGATATCTTTGCATCCCCTGGTAGTAATCACTGCTACTGGCGGAACTCGTAGCCGAGGACGTGGTTCAACGGATCTCAATATCGGAGGCGCAGGCTCTGTCAAAAGATGTCGGATTATATTCGTGGCACGCAGTTGTTGAGAATTTTCTAGACCCTCGAGCGCATATCTCAGTTCAGCAACCTACGATACGTTGCAGTGAAGTCCAGTAACAACCGAAAAAATTCTCACACTGTCCCAAAGATATTGCTCGCCAAGTCGAATACTGCCAATCTCTATGGTTGAGAAACTGGCCAGAAAGTCATGATATTGCATATCCGGTTCCCGTATGGCGGACGATACAATCGCTTGAACGACACGATGCGGTAGGAAGAATGCTCTAAACTCCCGTCGGTAATCCTTCGACGGAGCACCCAGACGATACCGAGCGTGGCCGGATTCGATGTACATTGGACTGGACACAATAGGCGTATATTATTGAGTAAATCCAAAGAAGAAGAGCACCTACTCTTCATCGTCGGTGTAGTCGATAGAATAGCCGAGGATATTTGTGATGCGAATAAACTGGGGATCGTCGTCTTCAAGGTCGTCTTCCTGGCCCTCATCCTCATCGTTCTCTGGCACTGAAGTAACCTCACCTGCACCCTCAAACATATGATCATCGTTCTCGCGGTGCTTATCGAGATAAGAAAGGGAAACCATAACCATGTCACGAGTAGGGTCGAAAAACGCAAAGTTATGTAGGATCCGGGTAGGTTTCTGCCCATTTTCTAGTGCGCCTGGATCTTCGCCAATAATGAGAAGGTCTTCAGTCTCCAATAGTTCATTGTTTTCCGGTTGATAATATCTCGCTGGGATGGTGCATTGTAAGTCAATCAGATTTCAGCGGAAATGGATGCCAACACACGTGCTCGAGGACGTTCGTTCGTCTTCTGACGTTTTAAGCGCTGTGAGATGGAGAGGACAGTCATTATCAAACGTACGCTTTCGCGATCTTAATGAATCATAACACGCACTGAGTCATGATAGTCATCCGTGTCATCGCGCTGACGCCGGCGATTATTCCCCCCATCTGTACCACTGCCGGATTCATCTTGCACTTCACCTGGATATGTTATCTCGAACGCGGTCGGTCTACGACGAGGGGGCATCCTTGTCACGCTTTCTTGAGTCCGATACTCAGTCTGGTGTTTGCTGAAAGAAGCAGGCCGAGTCTGTAACAACTTGAAACCTAAAAAAGGGAATTTTTCCTACCGTCTACGTGACATACACACTGATATAGGTCTTATCAGGAAGTCCTATTTCAGTTCACCTTGCAAACTTGCGAAAGTGGGTCTGCTCTAAACCAAGGTTGTTCTAGTAGTATATATTCAACCACACGAATGAGTGCGGTTCATGTTCAAGGACCCACAACAATACTACCCGAATCCAAGTACTTGTGAGTAGTAGTTCTATCTGTGCGTGTATTCGAAAAGATATCGATTGATACATACAATCCTGCTTGCTCATTATGTAAAATTGAAAACATTACAAGTGATTGGTTCTGGAAGAGATAGTAGTAGTGAACGATTCGTGTCCGGAAAAGCGAAGGCACTCCAAAACCTGTACTCCTTTAATGCAACAGTGACAAAAAGATATTGCGTATAAGGATCACGTCAAAACAGACATCCAGCTGAAAACAATATGGGACTATGGGAAGATTCACTTTGCTGGTGTAGTTCCTGCTGGTGCGTCTGGTCCTGCTAGTGCACCTTCGGGTATACCGCTCGCTGATGTAGATGTGTCCCCAACCTGATGGAAATCTAGAAACGCACCAAAGATATCGTAAGCGCTGTGACAACTGAATGTGGCAGAAACCCTAACCCAGAATCTCGCTGTACATCATGACCTTCCACGTGTCAACGGGGAGGTCGGCATCATTGAAGCTCCAGTCGAATTTCTCAGAAGCTACGGGCTCATCGGTTGGATCATGATATGGTGCCACATATTCGTGAGCAAGTGACTCCGCAGCATCTATGCGTTTCCGAGGGTCAAACACTAGCATCTTTTCTAGAAGATCCAAAGCTGTGGTGGAGCATTAGTGGAAGTACGTCACCAGGAGCCAGAATGGTGCCATACCATCCGCATCGGTAGTTCGGAGTTTTTGACTGAAAGGCACGCGTTCGCGTTTGGGCAGACTTTGCACAAAGCGGAGAGTCTACAGCGATCGATCAATGTGAGAATGGGAATACCTAGCCCATAGCTTAGAGGTATCACCCACGTTTTCGCTTGCGATAGTTTCGATGACATCATCTGGAGGTGTGCCTAATAGTTCAGTAATGATGGAAAACTGATTGACATCTTGAAACGAAGGCACAACGTCAGAAGGTGAGAATGAAAGCGCGTAAACGCTCACGGTCTTTCCCGGGGAACAAGGGTTTTCCTTCGAGCATCTCAGCAAATATGCAACCTGTACTCCAAATGTCGACCGCAACATCGTACTTTTGCCAGGTTAACATAATTTCAGGGGCACGATAATATCGCGTCGAGACATAGCCTGTCATTTGGGGATCCTGGATACGGGCTAATCCGAAATCGCATATCTGTAGAAGCGATGACATCATAAGATATCCCATGATGATGTGATGAACCTGACGGACCTTCAAGTCACAGTTCTCGTTGACAAGTATATTACTGGGTTTCTGTGTGCCTGTCTCAAAACTGATCACAGATATAGACAGAACAAAAGACGCACGAGGTCTCGGTGCACGACGCCCGCGGAGTGAACATATTTTAGTCCACGCTAGATCAGATCAGACCGATGGACTAAGAGTTACAACATCATCACGTACCAGAATCTGATATAGGAAGTATTGGACAAACTGTTTCTCCAGAGGTCGCGACGTCAGTAGTCGATGAAGGTCGGTTCCAAGGAGTTCGGTAACGAAATACCTGTGATAATCAATCACTTTAAGGGTTTAGGGTTTGGAGCAGGGACATACAAATCTTCAAGTGGCGAGATGAACACATCACTAAGACTGATGATCTACACGTGTAAATAGTACATGTGAGTAGGCAATTCTGCGTGGCGCGTCTGAGACGCACATTCTCATGTTGTATGTGCTTGAGGAGCTTGAGCTCACGATATGTTCGCTTGCTCAAAACTGGGGTACTGAAGGGCTTCATAATCTTCTTGATGGCAACAGAAGACCCAGTGAGTTGATCCTTAGAAGAGCTAGACCGCCTATAAGTGCATGTGTCTGTCTCAAACGTGCAACATACCAGACAAGGCCAAATGCCCCTACACATCTCGGTTAGTCTAGAGTTTGGACATCGAGCAGATCGAGAGGATGGTTGATACTCACCCATTCCAACAGGCTGCAGATCGACATAGCGAGTAGTGACCTATGAAATCAGCAAATCGTGAATCAATTATTTTCAAGGACATACACAGGCAACACACCTCGAAAGAGGTGCCAAATATGCTTAGCTTGACAAAAGACATGGCACAGACTGGCTGGTGTAGGGTTAAACCGAGGTGGATGAAAAGATAAAAAGGGATTCGGCGGTCAGTAGAAAGGTTTACACAAGTGTGTTTGTTGACCCGATGAACGAGGAGGAAGAGAGAGATGTTAGATAGTGATGACAATAATGCTGACCACCGAATCTATATGATTGGATATGAAACTGCTACTGCCAGGGGTCCCGTGACGCCCTAGGCTTCTAGAGTTCTCCAGAGTCTCGATTCCACACTGCGGAGAATGACCTCCTCGGATCCTTCAGATCTTAGAAATATTTGGAGTCAAAAGTCAATGGATTTAATGATGCAAATAATGTGGATAGTGACTGGTGCAAGTATCAGTGACCGGGGGCTTCCAGGAATACAAGTAGCGATCAGGTTCTTGAGAAAAGTTGTGATCGATCCGCACCTGAATACACGAGGTGCAAAACGGCAGGAATCGGTCAGTTGCCAGAAATAAGTCGCACAGCTTGAACGCTAGTGGTTTTACGAAACCCCGTCGCGCGCCCGTCTGGCATGAGCTTGTCTGACAACCATCGATTCTCAGGCTCAGACCGAATTTGCCCGAGACAACCGTAACGCTCATTTCATCCACTGAACTATCATGTCCTTCATCCGAGCAGCGACGCTCGCCCGTTCTGTGGTAAGCAATTATGAAATTGTGTTAGTCTTAGTCTCATGTGCGGTATTAGGCAACGAGCAGCTGTAGACGTTATTCGACCGAAGCTGGTGCTAAAAAATCATCCAACCTCGGATTTTACCTTGGTGGCGCTGGTCTTGTAGGTCTCGGCACGTATGTGTACATGGGCTTTGGCAAAGGGGAGGCAGTAACTGCCAAGAAGGACCTGAAGAGTCCTCTTGACCCGTCAAAATTCATTGACCTCAAACTGAAAAAGGTGGAGCCTTGCAATCACAACACCTCTAAGTGAGACCTCAGGCTACCTTTTACGTACAACCCCACGCTCATATATGTCCCTCAGGTTTGTGCTTGAGCTCGAAAAGGGCGAGGCTTCGCTTCTTCCGATTGCTTCCTGTGTTTACATCGAAACTCCTGATTTCAAGGATGACAAGGGTCAACCTATGTGTCGCCCGTATACCCCCATTTCAGCGTCTGATTTGGAGGGAGAGCTCACTTTTATCATCAAAAAATATGAGACAGGCGTGGTCTCCAAACACATTCACTCTCTCAAGGCTGGGGACATCCTCAGAATTAAAGGTCCTCTGCCAAAATGGCCTTGGAAGAGTGATTATGGTTTTTTTTGATACTTTAAGATGATTGGATTCTAATTCTCTTTCAGTGAATGAGCTGGAAGAAGTCGGCCTCATTGGTGGTGGAAGTGGAATGTAAGGATGTCGGTCTCTTATATTTACATTACTGACTTTACTCCGCAATCACAGTGCTCCACTCTACCAGATCCTACAACATGCTCTTGCAGACAAGACGAACAAGACGAAGTTCAAACTTTTGTATGCTAATGTTACTGAGCAAGATATCATACTTCGCGAGGAGTTCGACGCCATGAAGAAAAAGTACCCCGAAACTTTCGATGTCGTATATGTCCTCGACAAGGGCGATACTAACTGGAAGGGTCCCACTGGATATATTAGCGCTGACCTCATTAAGCAGCACGTTGCTCCGTCATCACTGGGCGAGAAAGTGAAGGTCTTCATCTGCGGTATGCACAACACATTTGGAATGCGCCAATAGCTAAATGCCCCATAGGTCCGCCTGGACAGGTTGCCTCGATTGCAGGCGCAAAGAAAGGCAGGGAGCAGGGAGAACTAAATGGTGTTCTCAAGGAACTTGGTTACACCAAAGACCAGGTAAGTGACCGTGCTATCCAACAAGCTATCATTTCCTTGAAGTATTTCTTTGTCAGGTGTATAAATTGTGAGCAGCAGATATCAAGTAGATCTATATAGAAGTCCTACGACGATCAAGTGTCGAAACCCTTTCTTGCAATAGAATGCGAGCTGAGGTATCGAAACCTTATTTCAATCACGTTATTCCACCTTTCCCAACCAAATACGTGACACTTTAAAACCATCGTCACCCGCCGCATTCTTCGCTGATATTGCTCCATACACCATAGTATTTCCAGCTGGTAAGTATCAGCATGAAACTGAGGGAATGAGTACGTATGAAGGTTTTACATTTATGCTCCCCCATCTACAGCAAGTAATATCAATAGCAGTTGCTGCTTCCTTTTATCTTGTATCTCTGCACATCCACACCATGATAAAGGTTGTGGGGTTGTATTACATAAGCATACGCGTACTTGGTCTACTCGATCTCATCTCTCGTCACTGAGATCACAGGTAATTGGGCGTCAGAATCTGCATGGTTCATATCTGAGCAACCAGTGCGAGTCTTGGTTAGCCCGCACAACGACAAAGCTTATCTCATCGTGTTATTCGTGCTGCAGGGCTTCTCCTTGACAAGTTGAATCTCGACATCTTTACCATCGTATTCGGCGCACAGCAGTATGGATATTAACAGCGGTAGCAGCAGCAGCAATAACAAACCCGTGCGTCACCAACCGACTTCCCCGGGGACGGTTCCTCCAGAAACCTTTTACGCGTCAGCCTCAAAATCGAACGCAGGGCTCACACCTCCACCATTGCCACTGCGCCCGAAGGGCTCTGCAGGATCCGCTCACACAAAGGTCAACATCGAACCCCCGCCAACCTATGACACTGTATTTCGCGAGCCCCAGCTCGTTTCAGAGGATACAATCGGTACCGATCAAGTCCCTGCGCTCATCCCAGCTGACGACCATCACAATTGGCCGACTGTCGAGCACAAGTGGGGTGAAGATGACTGGAACAAAAATGATGCTTGGAATGAACCGATGCCGTGGGACAGTTCTTGGGCCGGCGGAACATCCCAAAAGGTCATGGATATTGATGCGCGGGACCAGGAGGAGGAGACGAACTGGTGGGATGCGGAACTGCGGGGAACGAGAAACCGTCCAGGGCCGGGAATGCTGCCGCCTTTCGTTGCTGAATTGTTGCATAACGCTGAACATTCATTGTTCTCGGTGAGCGTTACCGCACCTGACGTGAAGCCGGCTGGGGATGTATCCCCTTTCATCCCTCCAAGCCATGATGAAATCCTTCGCGCTGTTCCTCATGCCAATACATACTACTGCAGAAGACACCATGGTTGGGTGTTCCTCCAGTGGAAAACATCCACCATTGTCCCTCCCTTTGCAAAATCATTCGACTTCAAAAAGTACCCGCCCCTCCCTGACCAAGACCGCCGTAAACGCACCGTCTCTTGCACTGACGACTCTTTTGACAAGTCCAAGAAAACGCATCACTTCCACTGCTATCCAAAGGCCGTCGATTCAGGCCAGCTCAATCCAGCATTCCACCGTGCCCCTTGGGAAGTCGCTGCGCAGAGGAAGCAAAAGCGTCGAAAAATCACTTCTGCTAATATCGATGACTATGCATTCAAGGAATCAGATGTCAAAATGAACGAAGACCTGCCCGAGGGACGCGTAGAGGGCGAACTGCTTGATCTTTATGTCTGCTGTCAGTGCTCCGTCTATTGCATTGCATCAGAAGCCATGCCCGGCGTCATTGCCCTCAAATACCTGGAGGATTTTACGAAGTATAGATATGAACACCCTCCCATCGGGAGGCAGCCTGACGAGTCTGTTGTCAGTGGGTGGGAGACACTGAACGCGTACGCCCATCAATTCGCTCCGTGCCTGATGATATCTCATCTCTTTACAGAATTATCGAAAACAAATTATGGAAAGGCAAGAACGGTCAGCTCTCCATTTCTGGGAAGGCGTTCCAGAACAAGATCGGGTGGTCCCCAACTACGTCAGGAGCTTTCATTTTGTTGTTCAATACAGCTCACGAATTCATTTACAGGAGCTATATCTTCAAGCAACTTGGGTTCGAAATCCTCACACGCATCGAAGCTCCTGGCACACCTGAGGAGAAAACAGACGAATTTCTGTCACCCCCCAACACTGAACTCAGCAGTCCAGAAGGTCAGGAGGCACGTATGAAGCTGTTGCGTTTCTGGGTCGAGACGAATGCGTATCTAGTAGACTACCAACGTCGCTTCGGTAAGAGATACTGTTGGTTTCCTGTATCACTCACTCATGAAGCGCAGCATCTGCGCTTAAGTCCTATACGCCACACCCTTTGTACGTCAAAATCGACAGTGCCCGAGAGATGTACCAGCAGGCGATCGGTGCACACCCTGATCAGAGTAAGGTCAAGTTTTGCTGTGTGGAAAGGCAGACCTGAGCTATCTGTACAGTGCCGAGATCGTCCTTGTCGTATCCGTTAGGTTCATTGGCGGAGTATACACCTCTGCTGCAGACGTGGAAGACGTTAGGAATAACCCCTACAACATGTTCTCCGGGTAAGCAGTTGAACAGTCCGCTCGTTTAGATCTGCTCAGTATTAACGGTGCTTAGATATTCTCATCTTCGCCTATATGGCTCAATGCCGTTGCGACCCTGCCAATACAATACTCTACTTCACCCACTTCTACGCAATCGTCGCCGCAATCCAATCCCTCGGTGGCGTTCCGTCTCAGGAATTGCAGGCCCTAGTTTTCGAAGAGCGCTCTCGTGGGCGATTCACGGAGGAGGACCTGCAAAATGCTGCCGCAGTTCTTGGGTTTGGCAAGGACGGCGCGCTACGCTTGGAGCTTGAAGATGACATTGAAGACGACTTTCTTGCGGAAGCGTGGCGGACGGCCATCAAAAATGCCTGGCGTGACGCAAAGGACTGCACACAGCTCCAACGTGATGCGAACGAGGCGTTCAGGATGATTGCACAATCGAGGGGTAGTAAGAGGCTTATGAAGCTGTTTTCTGAGTCGTCAAAGAACCAAATGGACCCTTCACGTGCATACTCGGTACTAGAGGTGTCCGCGGATGTGGACGATGAACTTGTGTTGACGGTGTTCATGATGCGGGTATGCGAGGCTCCGTGGCCTCATTTGCGGTTCTGATGAACGTCAATAGGTCGAGGAGCAGCCCCATCAATCTGACAAGTGGCGCGAAGCGTTGAGAACAATTGCAGAAGTGAGGGACAGCAGCCGGCTGCGTCATTTCCTAGAGGAAGGCAAAGATCGTAAGTACCTGCCCAGATTTTGATGTACTATCTAACTGAGGCGCTTCAGCTGGAGATATTGTGGCTTCAACGCGTGCTGATCTTCCAAGAGGCCTGAATCAACTTGGAAACACCTGTTATCTAAACTCGCTGCTCCAATACTTCTACACCATTAGGGAGCTTCGTGAAGCTGTCGCTTCCATGGCCAACATTGATGTAAAGGCCCTTGAAGACGAGAAGTACTCGGAGGACGACCTGAAACGGCATCGGGTTGGCGGACGGCTAATTACGCGGCGCGAGATACTGCGATCGAAGAAATGTATGTCTGCCACCCACTCCTTTTACCTCAAGCTAAAACTATCATCAATGTAGTCGTCAGTCAGTTGGCCGATTTATTTTGGCAGCTCCAATTCTGTGAGAACCAGGCTGTCACACCGACTATCGATCTTGCGAAGTTAGCACTCGTAACATCAAGAGACGAAGAGGAAGAGGAAGCTGACAGAGGCGGTACCGATTCCTCGAACGACACAGATGCAACGCTTGTTGAGGACGGGCCCGTGCGGTCACCTGACTCAAATGGCTCGGTTCTCGGTAAGCGGCCACGCGACGAGCAACGCATGGATATGGATGTTGACACACCCACGTCTCCTATCACGGAAGAGAAGAATGGGTACGTCATGATATCCCAACCATCTCGTGGGTCCAAGTCTCCTCGCTTGCATGGGGAAAGCTCGTCAAGCACGATGCCACTACCATCCCCGCTTCCAGATGTGGAGGTTGTGAACCATGAGAACCCGCAGGTTGAGGAGCAGAAGACGGCTCCTCCCTTACCTACACGCAAGCCTACTCAATCAGACTCGGTCATGATGTTTGGTGAGGCACACTACTCCGAATGATGGCATATCTAAATACTTGGATGTAGGAAAGCAACACGATGTCTCTGAATGCATGGACAATTGCATGTTCCAGATTGAGATCGCGCTTCTGAAATTCGATGGGCTGGGTGACTCGGACAATCAGAATAGTGTTGTGAAGAGGCGAGTACTTTGAATTCCATCAGGCACATACATGAACCTGTGATTCGCCAGGCTATTCTATGGGAAATTGCGGCAAAGACTTACACAAGTCCCCGCCCAGCGACATCCTAGAACTTCGACACACGAGAAAGAAGACCTCTTCTCGCATCTTCCCGTGAATGTAGCCGATAGCGGCTTTGATATCTACGATGGCTTAAGCGGATACTTTGACGATGTCGTTGACTACGAAGGCGAGAAAGCTAGAATGGAGGTGACACTGGTCGATCTACCACCATTATTGCAGATTCAACTCCAAGTAAGTGCCTGCCCAGATAACTCAGCGATATATATTAAACAAGTGAATAGCGGGTGCAATTCAACAGAGAGACCCTCCAACCATACAAATCGCAAGCTTATGTCAAGTTTGGCGAGACGATATATATGGACCGGTTCCTTGATACCGCAGATCCAGGCAAGAGGGCTAGGTCAAAGGAGGTACAGGCGGAATTAAACATGCGGCGTGAACGTCTGCGCTTGCTGACACAAGATAAGGTAAGGTCCCTGTGTGTATCTCTTGTGAATTAACTGCATAGATTACCTTAGCACGCACCTTTCCCTGCATCGCTCAAAAACACGCTTGATTTCTTGTCAAAGCAAGAAACGCTTATCCTCCCGGATGTCGATGAAGAGCTCATTACAAACATCAACGGCGAACAGGATATGATCGAGACTGAGATTGTCGAACTCAAGGACACGATATCGAAGCTGAAGGAAGAACTGGAGAATATTTGGAAAGATGATACCTCGGTCGCATATGAGCTGACCTCCGTCTTCATACATCGTGGCTCATCACCCTCATTTGGACACTACTTCTTCTATTCAAGACATATACCGGAACAACCTGATAATTGGTTCAAGTACAATGACCATCAGGTTACGGAGGTGTCGAAAAACGAGGTCTTGGCTGACACAACAGGGTCTACTGCGAATCCGTACTTGGTAAGTGTGGACATGATACCATTCCTGATGTGATACGACTAACTGCTTTCTAGCTTGTTTTCGCAAAGAAGGACCGGGACATTGTTCGTACTGTAAATCGCTTTGATCCGATGGCTATAGAGGATATTGATGCATGATCCGTAATGTTGATATCCCATGATTCCTCTCGTACACTAGTTGTGTCCCTCTATTCCCCGGAGGATTTGAACACATACCGCGATAGTGTATGCTCACTTACATGAAAGACATTTCGATTTTTCACTATCAAGTCATTTGTGGACTCGTCTATGACCTACAGCCCGAATCTCCTACAGACAGTGTGCATTTTTAAAGAGTCCGACGGTCATGGATACCCTACAGCAGTCATAACAGTCGAAGACAGGACCTGACATGAGTATAGTACTCTGAGGACTGCGACCCCGTGCTTATCCAAGCTCTCCGCATGGGTCAAACAACATCTTTCTCGAGATTGAGTAGGCCCATCTGCAGAATGATTCAGAGATACGACTAATGACGACTTCGTCATGTGTCATGACTGATGTTAGGCATATTTGAAGGACTTGCTGTGAGGTCGCTTGTGATGTCGCAGCACACTGTGAACGACTGCGACAAGCGGTACAGAACAGTGTCAAGCACAAGCATATGATCAATAAACTGTAGTGCTACTTACTGCAGAGACTGCCTTGCTAATGCGAGGGAGTAGGCCCGTCAATAGTCTTGCTCTCTGTTGATGAGACGATGACTTGTTCTGCCTCTACTGATACTGCTGTCTCCGCGATGCTCGCCTCATCGCGGGTCTCGAGGGATGTCAAAAGATTATCCAGGGTTCCCAATATCCCGTCCAACCTCCCTTCAATGCCCTCAGCTACACCATCAGCACTATCCAGACGTGCCAACATTTCCATCAGGTCTTCTGTTTCGTGACTACCGTCCAATGAGCCGTTTAACAAAAGAGTATTCAAATGAGTGATGTCTGCTTCAAGATTGCTGTCTAGTCTATTGATCGGAGAACCATTGGATCCAGTGTCGGCAGTGTTGTTGGGCATAATCGTCGATGCAAAACGACCTTTGAAGCGACGTGACAGAATAGTTAAAGTGTAACGCTCGTCAAAAGCCGTCGACGATACGTCGACGGTAGCAACCGAATATTAGACTTTATCATTCTCTCTAGTTACTCATTTAGTTTCATTCTCCTTTAGTCCCTGACTTTCTTACCCTTCAGTATATAAGCCATCGCGTATTTACTTGTAGGGTAGTTGATTTTCATCCCCCCCCCCCCCCCTTGAATAACATTTAGTTAGGACAGTTATCCTGTTCGAACCTTAAGACAATTCAAACCAATCGACTCTTTCTCGTGTGAACGTTCACTGAACGCCACATATTTTTAACTGCCTTCAAATCTAAAATCTATTCCGCTATAGTCGTTGTCTAAGAGGCTTGATCACCCTCCAAAACTTCGACTCTTGTTAACACACAAAAACTCTCCCCCACCCCAACGATATCGTCAAGAAAAGGAAATGCCTACTAGTGCACTAGAAATTGCCTCCCCACGTTCCTCGAGGAACGTGAGCGTTGATGGCCGCGCCCACGAGCAAGACGGCGCGAGGTCTCGAAACAGTAACCCTGTTTCTGGAGACGATGGGAATGACAGCCCAATGGCTGAGCTTCCCTCCAGGTTCGGTCCACGCGACCTGAACGAGGTGGACACTGAGTCCACCCAGGCGAAGGACGCTGTGAGCAGCCCCGCCCAGAGCAGAGCCCCGTTGCTGGTCAACGCAGGAGCCGCCACCATCCGTACCACACATAGTGACGAGGGTCCTGTAGCACCAGTCAGCGAGATACCTCCTGGTGGCCCTATAATTGGGCGATTACGTACCTTCACATCGCCCGATAGTGATAATGTACCACGCCTGCAAGCCGTCTTCGATTGGTCAGAGGTAACCGACGACGACGAACTAGGAGACGTACCTGAGTTCCCCGTACTAAAGCCCAGTCCAACGGCTAGTGAAAGTAAACCCGAAATCAGTAAAGATAGCTCTGAGAAAAGTAAAGAAAGCAACCAACCTAAACTCAGATCACTGACGGATCACCTGCTCGACTGGACAGACTTTGATGAGGAGATGGCAGAGCTCAACCGGCCAGGGGAGAACGAGTCCGATGAATCCCTCCGTCGTCTATGGGATGACGATAACCGAGCAGGATCCATTAGGATCCAAAACTTTGCACTTAAAGGTTTTAGAAAATCTGCCAAAGAAGATTACGCGCAAAAGTGTGAGGAAGTCGACGACTTACTCGACCGTGTCAAGGAGCTCGAGAGGCTGGTTATCGAGGCACAGTCTAGGGAAGAAATGGCGCAGAAGCTGATCCGAGAGGCGCAACGCGCGCCTCTTCCAGATCCGCCCCCAGACAGCGCACCTTCAGCGCCAGTTCCCCCATTAGAGAATGCTGCGAACTTGAATGAACGACGTCACGCAACGGTGATAAACGATGACTCACCAAGCATAAGAGAACCTACTGATAGACCTGTCAAAGAGAACACCAGGTTCTGGAGGGCGTCTTCCCTCCTCCCAGACAAAAGCTCGGTCAAACGCGCTATAGTTGGTGGTGACCCCAGTGATCCTGACTCGTCAGACTCGCCGTCGGGACCTGGTTCTGACGACGACCGGTCATCCACTGAATCTGCCAACGAAGAAATGAGGCACACCAGCAAGGACAAGAAAAGATTGAAGACACTTACGCGTGATAAGCAGCTACGCAAAGACAAGAGGAAATCGAGGACACCTCCCAAGTTCATTACCGGTGCAGACTCAGAGGAGGAATCCTCGGATGAATTCAACGTGAAGCTGCTGCAAATGGAGCCAGAATCAGACCATAGCAGCGACTCTGAGGACACCAAGCGCCTCAAACGAAAGGCCCGTCGCAAGCATAGGTCCAATTTGAACCTGCTAAAATATCAGCAAGGCTTCTTAAAGCATGAACCCCCGTTTACTTACAATGGGGAAGCTAACGCGTCCACTTTTAAGAAGTGGGTCCGCGAAGTAAGGGAATGGCGGGACAGAGCCAGACTCTCCACCAAACAAACTATTAGCATGATTGGCAAGTATCTGGGGGGAAATGCCTATCGATTCTATGAGCGCGATGTCCTTGATCTTAAAAAGAAATATACGCTTACCGACTTCTTTGAACAATTGTTCGATTATTCCTTCCCAACGGACTTCAGGATGATGCAACGTCAGAAGTTCCTAGAATGTCGTCAGGAAGGGAAACAAGGAGTGCAGGACTACATACGACGCCTCCGAAACATCGCCGATACGACAGGTGACGTTGACGAGAGGGAGCTCGTACGCCAGTTCTGGATGAACTGTAAGCCATTTATCAAGGCTTCGTTAGTAGATAAGGGTTACGACCCTAACACCGTTAGTATGGACACGATCGAGCGAAAAGCTCTACGCACCGAGAGAGCATTCCTTGAGAACGCTAAAGACCCTAGCGTACTTTTAGCGTTGACACCAACTCTAGCTGCAGGCCTAGCAGCTCAAGGCAGCAGCAGCGTCAGGCCAGACCATCACTCCCGTAGGCGTGATAGGAGGCACCGCACCCATTCACTTTCTGCGAACTCAGTGAACCCGTCTCTGCACAGGAGCCATCAACGTGATAGACGTCCTGGATCAGAGAAACGGCCTCGCGAGCCTCACAGAAGCCCCCGGACAGGCAAAAGCGCTGACACTATACGCAAATTAAGAGACCTAAATCAGTGCTTTGAATGTGAGCAGACAGGCCACTTAGCTAAAGACTGTCCCAAAAGACACCGCCTACCTCCTCACAATGCGCCCAGAATTGGCACACTCAGATCCAACGCTGTTGGGGTAACCCCCGCAGACATCCGATCAGCCGCTATCGATGAAGGTAACGCGCAAGGACTGTATGGATTCGCCATAGAAATACCTAAGTCTGTGAACCCATTAGTAGAACCTGGGATTAGTGATCACTTACTGGTCACGCACCAAGCTATAGCCAAGCTGAAACTGGCAGTACCGTTCCCCACGGACGAGCTCGTTGATCCGTTGTATGATCCGTTCGGACCGGACCGATTCTGCCTCACTACTTGGGGTGGCCCTGAGACATACTTACTGTCAGACAGGCACAATTATGACGAATACATTGTCTATTACTCACAATTGAGGGATCCCGGCTTTGACATAGTGTCGTGGCTAACCGATATGAAGCTACATAACTATCAGTATCTTGTGAAGACGAAGACATCCTTCAAACCTACCTGGTTCGGCCAAACTTCTACCGCGCCCGAAACACCCGCAAACGACGACGAGGGCGATAACGAGTCCTCTTGGGTCACAACTGACTGCGAAAGCAGTGATGGTGAGGAAGACGACCTCCCCGGACTACTAAGTTGCGAGTCCAGCGAAGGGGACGAGTCTGACGTTGGAGGTGAGCTTTACTGTGGGATGACTTCCCGTACAAAAGCTGACTTACCGGACTTACAATCCCTACAGCGTCAATCGGCGCGCCCGAAGAACTCCACGAGGATCCTTCCGAGATCCCTGGTCGTGGTCGTCCTGCTAAACGGTAAACCCTGTCGCGCACTGCTGGACTCCGGGTCTCTAACGGACTTCGTGTCAAGTACTGTAGTAGACCAACTCAAACTAAAATATGACTTACTGGATAAGCCTATCCCCTTGCAACTCGCTGTGTCCGGATCCAGGAGTGCTGTGAAAGCTACTACCTGCGTTGAGTTAACATACCAAGACATTAAGGGCCTACGTACCTTCGATATAGCCAACCTCGAATCTTATGATGTCATCCTGGGGATGCCGTTCTTATTCCAGCATCAAGTGTTGCTGGGATTCAACCCCCCGGAAATTAAGATCCGTAGCCTGGAGCCGTTGCCCATACGTGGGTCGCAGACCCAGGTCCTCGAGCTGAAGGGGATGAGCCTGTCCTCAGACCAAATTGAAGCCTACTCGAAAGAACTGCGTGAGTACGCCAAGGATATTTGTAAGGAAGCCATTGAGACACCCTTACCTCCGCTGCGCGCGATAAACCACGTCATACCCCTCATCAACGAAGACCAAGTTTATTCTTGGCGTCAATCTAAATGCCCAGAGGCACTGCGCCCACTCTGGAGGTCCAAGCGAGACGACTATATCCGGACGGGCAGGTGGGAGTTCTTTAGTGGTACTAACGCTGTACCTATGATCATGATGAAAAAGACCTCCAAAGACAATGAACTGCGTTTACGCACCGTCCTCGACACCAGGCAACGCAACGCGAACACGCGAAAGCTCGCGTCACCACTCCCGGACATAGATACTATATTGCGCAACGTAGCATCGCACCCGTATCGCTCCCTTCTTGATGGTAAGGACGCATACGAGCAAATCCGTATCGTACCTACTGACGTGCATAAGTCGCTATTCGCGACGCCTGATGGGACGATGATCAGTCACGTTATGCAAATAGGAGATTGTAACGCTGGAGCGACTTACCAATCGCTGATGAACCATATCTTCGGTCCCCACCTAGGAATATTCATGGACGTCTATTTAGACGATATAGTAATCTATTCGGACTCACCAGAGGACCACGTCCGGCACGTTAAGACGGTTATTGACACCCTGCGCGACAACCACTTCTTCCTAAGTGAACACAAACTACAATTCTTTAAGACTGAACTTACGATTCTTGGCCACGTCATAGATGACGGGGGAATCCGTCTCGATCCTCACAAGGTCGACAAAATCCTCCACTGGAAGACCCCCACTTCCAAAGAACTGCTCATGCAGTTCATTGGCTCAGTGGGGTATCTTGCTGCCGGATGTGAAGGTGTCCGGGTGCATATGCAGCACCTTTCTAAGGTAGCTGCACGGTTGACGCGATGGGATTGGACTCCCACGGATCAGCGTGCATTCGATCTAGTCCGCGCATGCGTCAATGCCCATCGTGACACCCGCCGGAAAGCTCTCGACTTACCTAAGGCTATCAACAGCACCTCCCTAGTTAACCTTGTTACGGACGCGTCATTCACCGGGGCGAGCGGCGTCCTCTCGCAAGGCGAACCCCTGCCAGGTGCTGACATAGTAGCATTCTGGTCTGGGAAGTTCAATTCCGCCCAGCAGAACTATCCAGTGCATGAACAGGAGTTATTAGCAATTGTAGAATCCCTCAAGAGATTCCGTCACTTACTGATAGGCGTACCGTTCCGCATCTTCACGGATCACAAAGGCCTTGAGTGGATTACCACCCAAAGCAAACTCTCGCCAAGGCAGGCGCGCTGGCTGGAGGCCCTAAGCGAGTTTGACTTCAGTATAAAGTACCTACCAGGGAAAGACAATACCTTAGCAGACGCACTGTCCAGAATGTATAGCAATGAACCTAAGGGAACCGTTAGAGCCGCTAGTGAGTATGTGAGTGTCGAGGAAGAGGACGTACCACGCACACTCCTACTGAACTTTGTCACCGCCCCGGTCTACACTGGTACACCACTCTTCCTTGGAGCGACGGAAGAACGACGATCTACTCGCATTGCAGCGCGATTGCCCAAGCAGATAGGCATGGACGAAGTGGCCCCAATGAAGATGGCCAAGCCCCAAGGCAAAAAGGGCGCGAAACCTGAACTACCGGTCAGAAAGGTTAGCAATGCCCAAGGCACAAAGGGCGCGAAACCTGAACTAACGTTCAGGGAGGTTAGCAAGGTTGCCACTGCGCAAGGCACAAAGGGCGCGAAACCTGAACTAACGTTCAAGGTAGTCAGCAAGACCAACACTGCCCAAGACACAAAGGGCGCGAAACCTGAACTACCGTCCAGCCAGGTCAGCGAAGTCGCCATCGAACCAGGCAGGAAGGGCGCGAAACCTGAACTAACGATCAAAGGTGTCAGCGAAGTTGCCACTACGCAAGGCAAAAAGGACGCGAAACCTGAACTAACGTACCTGGTAGCCAACTCGAGGCAACACACCTCCACCTTGGAAATTCCTCACCCGGTAGACCGGGATATCACGGAAGTGAGGGAAGCACCAGTCACCAAAATAAAGAAAGTGATCCTGCGAGTGAGTAAACCCCCTCCAGAATCACTGGAGGGCGGAAAGGTGACAGCACCCAAGAAAGACTTAGACAAACAAAACACAGCGCACCGTGTGACAAACAAGGACCTACAACAAGCTGACCTAAGCAATGATGTCAGAACTCAGCAACCGGAATCAAGTGACATCACCTCACCTGACATAAGCAATGGGACCCAGACAAACAAGGACCCACAAACCGAAGTTGACGCCAACGTTGCACCAACGCTATTGCCCATGTCCCCTCCTCTTCTGACGGAAGTCATAGCTATTGGCGACCCTAATACGGACATTCACGAACGGATCACCAATAAATACGGGGAGGACCCCTTCTTTGCGAAGATTTTAAGCAGCCCATCCGCGTATAAGAACTTTGAAGTCAGTAACGGCCGGATTTTCCTTAGAGACAAGGGAAAACGTATCTTGTGCATACCGGACATTAAGATTGCGCAACGGCGAGTAAGAGAATTAGTTATATCTCATGCTCACTCCATACTGGCGCACCTAGGCCCATCCAAAACTTTACTATACCTCCGCGAAAATGTATGGTGGAAGGGGATAACCGCGGACGTTCAAGCCTTCTGTGAGTCATGTCCAACATGTCAGGTGTCCAAACCGTCGAATCACCAACCGTACGGTCTGCTAGAAACTCTCGAAGTCCCAACGCGTCCTTGGCAGACTGTTGGAATTGACTTTGTTGGACCGCTCCCTGAGTCCAAAACCCTACAAGGCGTGTTTGACATGATACTTGTAGCTATTGACCATCTAACGTCTATGGTACATCTAGCTCCAACGAAGCAAACCTACCGCGCGAAAGATATCGCCGAAGTCATGTTCAATCTGGTGTACAAGCATCACGGTATGCCCTCCAACATCGTTAGTGACCGGGACACGCTATTCACCAGCACTTTCTGGCAGCGCTTTCACCAACTTACGGGTGTTGAGCTACGTATGTCGACATCGTTTCACCCTCAATCTGACGGTGCCACCGAACGTGCGAACCGCACCATAACGCAAATGCTGCGGCAGGTCGTTTCGCCGAATCAACGGGACTGGGCTATCAAGCTCCCCACAATTGAATTCGCGATTAATTCAGCATGCTCCGAAACCACGAAGTACCCTCCGTTTGTTCTAAACTACGGTAGACTACCTCCTCCCCTAATTTGGAACACTAACTCTGAATTCCCTGGAGTAAGAGTCTTCGCGCAGAAGATGAAAGACGCGATTATGGACGCGCATGACTCCATTATAGCAGCTCGCGTGAAGAGCACCACTAACGCTAACCGTCGTCGTACTGAGTCTCCCTTCGTTAAGGGAGATCTAGTGTACCTATCTACTGAAAACTTATCGTTGCCCAAGGGCCGTGCGCGCAAGCTGGCGCCAAAATACATTGGTCCTTACAGAATACTGGAAGACTACAAGAACAACGCGTTCCTACTGGACCTCCCTGCTCAGTTGAAGCAACGTGGCCTCCACCCCTCCTTTCACGCGCACCTACTGCGTCTCCACGTGCCAAACGACGATAGGCGATTCCCTGGACGACAGCTTGACCAGGTGTCCGATATTGGACACCTGGAGGAATGGTCAGTGACCAAGGTCACTGACCACCATGGAGCTGGACCGGACGCTCTCTTCGAGGTCGAATACTCCACCGGAGACAAAGTCTGGTTCCCTTACCACCAAGTCTCCCGTCTGGAGGCCTTGTCTCAATACCTTGAGGCTCTCGGCGTCCCCGGGATCGCACACCTGCCAAAGAAAATTAGCACGCCATCAACCACTATCCCCGTCAGCACCATAGATCAATTTTCTGCGGCCCGGCAGTCTGTTTTTGGTATCGTCGACCGAATGGTCGACGATTTTGCATCCGTCTCTCGCTTAAGCGGGCTGCAAGATGCCTATTTAACGGGCTTGCAGGGCCCCCAAAGCCATACTCCTCGCCCAGACTCCCCAATGTCCTCCACCGCTCTCCCAGCACGCACTAACGACATGCTCGTTGACGCGCCACTCGACGGGATCGAGCCCAGCAACTATGCTGATGCTCCCAGGCCAACTCGGCCTGGTCGAGGACGTCCCGGACGTTACCATAGAGGGAGAGGAGGGCGTGTCCGCCCTCCTCAACAGCGTGAGCACGACTCTGACGCCCTTGGCGCGTTCACGTGCTTCTTCCGTGCTGAGGCACAGGCCAAGGAATTGGCTACTAGGAAGGAGTCCCACGCCTTTGACGCGCTGGTGCGCGCCGAGCGCGCCCAACGCTCCTACGAAAGGTACTACCCTCGTACCCGTAACCTATCGCTGGATCACCGGCGTGGTCCTCGTGCTCACACACCACCTGAAGAACCACCACGCCGAGTACGCCGCGCACAGTCCCCTCCTCATCGCCGCGCATCGCGCGCCAGCTCCGTCCCAAGCAACCGTTCTGCACTTACCCCGGCTGCTCAGCTGATTGCTGAGGTATCCAGCAACGCATCTGTTATCCTCACACCTACTCCTATCCCCACGCCTCCTGCAGTCGACCCCGGACGTGACGTCGAGGACATAATCGCAGCTGCTGAGCAGCTCGACCTCGAGCAGGCTGGCCATATGCCTGGAGTCACTACCGAAGATGTTCTCGGTAGAATCCTTCCTGTTTGCTCATTGTTAGTCAATGTGCTCATCCTCATGCTTCTCATAGCTGCGTTCGCCTCCTTGGGACCCTCCCCGCGAACCTAAGGAACTCGCATCACCTGAAGACAGGTCCTCTCGCTTAGAGGACCTGGAGGGCGTATGTAACGCTCGTCAAAAGCTGTCGACGATACGTCGACGGTAGCAACCGAATATTAGACTTTATCATTCTCTCTAGTTACTCATTTAGTTTCATTCTCCTTTAGTCCCTGACTTTCTTACCCTTCAGTATATAAGCCATCGCGTATTTACTTGTAGGGTAGTTGATTTTCATCCCCCCCCCCCCCTTGAATAACATTTAGTTAGGACAGTTATCCTGTTCGAACCTTAAGACAATTCAAACCAATCGACTCTTTCTCGTGTGAACGTTCACTGAACGCCACATAAAGGCTAAACTTAGTTTCGACAAACGGCATCTCGGCAAGAACTTTCGTTCCAACGACCTCAATGAACTCACAAACGCAGAGTGTTCAGTCATTGCTCAAATCTTTCCCCCAACGTCCATTTGATCAGAAATCATTGCATGAACTAGTAGGAAAAGAGGTCGAGAAGTTTCAAGGCAAGTCTTCTGCAGACAACGTCAAAAGTCAATGGGAGTTCCTCCTTAAGAATGAGGTGTTCACCTTAGCAGTACGTGCTTGCTTTCTTGGTTTTCATCGTTCCTGATCAATACTTTTGTAGGCAACTGAGGGTAGTGCATTGAAGTGCGACAGCACCTCGTACTATAACGGTCTCCGCGACAGACTCGACTTGGTGTTGACATTCACTGAACACGGTTTGTGGTCTCTGACTACAGTTTGTATATGAAGTGCTTACTCCGTAACAGATGTTTGCGAGGCAACCTTCCCTTTTACTGTCCTTCAGGATCTTCTCGAAACACAGACTATCACGTCTTGCTCACAAATATTCTCTTGGATCGAGTCAAGTGCTTCTCGACTCACCAAGGACATGGTCCCGCAGAAGGGCAAGGCGCTCATACTACTGCGCACCCTCAATGATCTTCTGCGTCGCCTTTCAAAGATGGGCTCTACGACGATATTTTGTGGTCGTATATTGACCTTTCTGAGTGGCGTTTTCCCTCTGGGTGAAAGAAGTGGTGTCAATTTGCGAGGAGAGTATGGGCCCATGTGGGAAGGTGTCAAGGACGTTGAGAAAAAGGACGAATATGTGGAGGCAGGGAGGGGCCTTGAAGACAGCCAAAAAATGGAGGTAGACGCTGGAAAGAAGGAATCTGCAGATTCTAAAGATAAGGACGGTAGGTTAGAACTCTGTCATGATGTTCTGTGCCTCACGTCATTCTCAGGTTTCTACACTACGTTCTGGTCCCTGCAACTGCCTTTCTCCCGACCCCCATTGTTTGCTTTTCCCAATACATTCGGAGAATTTAAGGATGCTGTGGACAAGGTTCTACCTGTCATCAAGGAGGCGACCACGAAGGAGCGCGCCATGATGGGCAATAGAGGCACCAGTGGTACAAGCAACAACCTAAAACGCAAACGAGAACCAGAGTTGGGTGAAACGAGTAATAATAGCGAATACTTCTTCGCAAAGTTCTTGACAAGTCCAGACCTTCTCAATCTAGAGGTATTTATCCGCTTTCTCAAACATGCAGATCACTAAAGTTTCGTAGATTGCGGATACCCATTTTCGTCGACAAGTTCTGTTCCAACTCCTTATCCTCCTTCATCATCTATTATCGTTCACTAAAGTCGCAAAGGCTGTGTGGTCCACGCCCAGGAATAGATCTCTCCAAATGGACTTCACGCTCGAATCTGCAGATGCGCAGTGGGTCCATGACACCATCACAAAGGTGTCTGCGGAGCTGCGGTCCACCGCTCCAAACGGTCCTACATTTGCCGATACTGTGAATGTTATTCTTGACCGGGAAAAGAACTGGGTGAAGTGGAAGAATGACCTTTGCGCACCTTTTGATAGGGAGCCATGGTCGGCTGAAGTGGGTGGCAGAAAGGTAGGGATGGAAGAAGCCACGAGGGAAGCTCGGTCGAATAGAAAGAAGGCTCCTGAGTCGTGGAAGTGGAACCTAGGATCTGAGTCGCTGACTGAGATATGGGAGATGGGGTACAGGGATCTGTCTGACCTGCAGAATCCCTTCCAGTAAGGATTTCACATCTATCCAATGACCTCATACTGACTGACCGGGCAGGCCGGGTGATGTCAAGGATTTCGTGAAGAAAGTCAAGCAAGAAGATGCTCGCATTGACATGCGCAGAAAGCAGCTTGTGAAGAATGCTGAACGCTTGGCTCAAGCGCGAGCCAAGGCAGCTGCTTTACAAGAGTCCAGTGCACGGCAAGAGACACCAGCTCCCGCATCGACACCAGCAGAACCATCCAAAGTGGAACTGCCAGCAGCTTCGTTCTCTGCTTTGCTATCGACACCCAGTATCTCCAGCTCGCCCTTGCATCCATCCCTACCCCCAAAACCTGGCTCATCCCCAGTAAAGTCATTCCTAGAAGCGGGCGCATCGAGTCCTGCTCGTCCCCCAATCACTCTCGCACCGCCGTCCTCAACGATAGCAGCACCCACACCAACTCCTTCAGCTGCGGCCTCAGTCTCAGAAACTCCCTCCATCTCTGTTCCACCACCCGCCTCTTCTCTTACTGATGACCAGATAGCTCGATATGAAGAGGTACAAAATGCAGTTATTCTTCCATGATCCCACTGATAAGCTTGAACAGAACAGACAACGCTGGTCATGGCTTGCATTGCGTACAGCACGAGATCAATATCTGCAGCATTTTGGCAAGATCGGTACGGGAGATGTTGTTTTACTTGCCAATGAGATAGAGATAGAGAAGGAACGAGAAAAGAATCAGAAGACGCAGAAGGCCGAAGAGATGGTATCTTCTCTGTCGACCATGCAAGGGCACGAGGACCGCAAAGCCGGCAAGGCAGGTGATGCCACGGGGACTGCAGGGATTCCATTGGATGCTGAAGGAGATGTAAAGATGGAAGATCGGTGATGGGCTAGAAGACAATTCGAAATTTCGGAATTCGCTTCGTAGTACGAATTGGGAGGATGCATGCAAGGCTTAATTGTACTATTTCGCTGTCAAGAACTTTCTTAGTACCTTTTATTTTTCCCTGTCGTATTTAGCCCATGATGCACTTAGAAAAGTCTAACAGTGCTTGCCGAGGCGCGGCCGTGATCGTGCGTCTCAGAGCCAAACTTCGGGATGAATTCACATTGCAAGTCGGTTGCCAACATTCCGTAAATTCTGCTTTCTTCAACCTTCGACGATGTCCACATCCACCGGTTTGCGAGTGCGTACTTTCACTGCATATCTCATATTTCGGGTAGGCTCATATTTTGTCGTTACAGCGTGTCCTGGTGACTGGTGGAGCTGGCTACATTGGTAATTATCTCGAGGCACGACTTGTTCAGCTTGCGTTTTGAGCAAAGTTTTATCGATTATCCAGGTTCACATGTCATCTACGCTCTACAGCAGACAAGAAGATACAAAGTCATATCTGCCGACAACTACCACAACTCATTCCCTGGGTCGCTCACTCGTGTAGCCCAAATTGCGCAAGACACACTTCCCGAAAACCCGTCGGAGGCAGACAAGGAGAGCACAGAAATTGATGTATTTCAGTGCGACTTGACCAACTCGGAGCAAATAAAGGGCATCTTTGAACGCTATGGCAAGGGTGGAATATGGGGTGTTGTTCACATTGCCGTCAGTACTGGTTTTTTTCACGCAAGTTGGATTGTTCCGAATAAAAATTTTCAGGCGTACAAAGCGGTCGGCGAGTCTGTTGAGATTCCCTTGACGTACTATGCGAACAACGTTGCTGCTACGGTATCGTTGCTGCAGACCATGTCAGACTTCGACTGCACTCGCATTGTCTATTCATCTTCTGCTACTGTCTACGGAACACCCCCTGTGATCCCAATTCCCGAAACGACGCGTCTTAAAGCAGACAGCCCTTACGGCAAGACAAAAGTCATGTCTGAGATGGTTATCGATGATTTATGCCACGGTAAGCGTCCCTTGCTGTACCTGAGATCCCACTAACACCCCTTCAACAGCTGAACCGAATAGATGGCGTGCCATCTCACTTCGCTACTTCAAGTGATACGCTCTTGTCTATTGATATATACTGATACTGACTTGCATACAGTCCTGCAGGTGCGCATCCCTCCGGATTGATAGGCGAGGACCCCCGCGGTCGCCCAGGGAACTTGTTACCTTTGCTAGCACATATGGCTATTGGACGTGTAGACGCTGCCACTCTGCAAGTGTTCGGAAATGATTACCCCACTCCGTGAGTGTATCCAATACCATTCGTCAACGTTCAGTGTTCATGTAGGATTGTAGGGATGGTACCTGCGTCCGAGACTACCTCCACGTGCTTGATTTGGCCTCCGGACACTTACTCGCTCTTGACGCACTTGCGCCTGAATCTGCTATCTTTGATAACTGCCCTGATGATGCGCGCTACAAGGCTTACAATTTAGGGAAAGGAAAGGGTATGAGTGTCCTCCAGATTGTCGAGGCGATGCGCAAGGCTACAGGATTCGATTTCAAATATGAGGTCATTGGGAGACGGCAAGTTTATTTCTGGTTTATAGTAATCATCCCTTATTTACAAATTCTGAATAGCCGCGGCGATGTTCCTGATCTTACTGCGGATCCTGCGCTGGCCGAAAGGGAGCTGGGCTTCAAGGCACCGCAGCCTCTCGAGGTTATGTGCCGAGATTTATGGAACTGGCAGTCGATGAACCCTCAAGGATATACCCAACAGTAATTTAGTGGTACTAGAGTCTATCTACACACTTCTAATCACGGATATATAGAAGATCAAGAGCGAACTTATTAGGATACCTGTCGTTGTAGCTTACCTGATAATCAGCTGTTGCATGGGATATTGAAGCGCTGTACATCATTCAACACTGACAGCCTGGTTCGTTCCTTCACCATCCTTTCCCTATATTTCACGGCTTCATCCATATCCATGAGTCCGTCCACTTCATCAAGTACTTTATCAACGAGCTCCACTGCAAAGATTCCACGAGTCCCCTTCTCGAGACCTAACTTTGTCCACGTCTTCTGTTGGGGTGGGACTCTCTGCGTGGATGCCAGCGGCACAATACTTGGATCAACCAAGTACAGCCCGATGATGCGTTGGTGACCCTCCTTTGACGGGTCGGCCAATGAGAATGGTGTGATATGATATTGATAAATATTAGGAAACGCGATGCATAGTCCTTCGTGAATTGGGACAGCGCCAATATACTGATGACAAGGTTTTCTTGCCTGTAAACCCCAAGTCTTCATTGTTACGTCCTGGTATCCTGTCTTGGGAAACGCGGGCGGTGTTTTGACAGCCATGCGAAATTCAATCGAGTTGTGGGTAATATTCTCCTAAAAATGGTTGAGGGTTTGCTTGACAAATCAAGAGATGACATACACTTGATGAATTATAAAGGACACAGGCGACGATACGTTCGTTCTTCATGCCCTCCACGCGCCATTGAGAGCCCTGAAATGCAGGGCCGCCTGGTTTCTAAATGAATTCGATTTTAGGGAATGGCAACGGTGCGAAAAGTGAACCATACAATGCAAATATCGTAAACGTCATGTATGACTTGAAGGGTCTTCCCCCTGAGTTGCACAATACTTCCGCGTTCTTCAAGCCCACCTGGGTAACCAGTGATCGGGACGTCAGGCCCAATCGACCGGCGCATCATCCACTGCCGCTTCTTACTCTCAAACGCGGACCAATCCAAGGAATCGCGCGAGAAATCTGGAGGCTCCGGTTCTTCCCACTCTGCCGACGAAGGTCCTTGTATTCGCACTCTGGTCGGGTTGTCTACATGCAAGTCCGTGAGGACGTGCTCGAACATTGGAACACATTTCGAGAGCAACTCCTCGAACTGGCAATAGAGTGCAGAGTAGCAAGGGTGGAGGTTGTTTATATACGAGAGAGCCTTTGCTGTGCCGTCCTGAGATATGATAAAGTCGCAAGGCAAACATGCAAATTTTTGGGAGAGAAAATCTGTGCCGGTCGCGTCTGTAACGTCGGGCACTAGCTCAGGACGAAGAGACTCTTCCATGGCTGAGTCGTAACCAAGCGTCCGACCATAAATGAGAGGGTACAGGTATGGGTCTATAATGCGGCGCGTTAGTTCGTCTCCCTCGCGACGTGCCAGTTTGTCTGGAAGGGTGTTCAGAAAGCGAGAGAGTTGACAATTTAGGCTTGCGCGCGCTGAATTGTCAAGTATTGCTTGAGACTCCCAAATGCGCTCAAAGCAGGAAACCTGACTGGTAGCATGTGAGTATGCCAGCGCCTATTGTTGATATCCAGAAAAGAGGGCCTGCCAATTATTCTCGACGTCGCGAAGGCTTGCATAGCCCTGCAACTCCTCTAGAACATATTCAACCTACCCCAAAACGAAACTGCATTATTAACTCTTCAAAAAAATCAGCAGGTTTGCCAACCTGATTAGGAGTCAGCCAGACTTTGAGGTTGTGGTCTGGTGCTCGTACAGTCATAGGCTCACCGAGGGCTTCGGCAGCCCACCGAGCGCGGGTTTCCGGACGTTTAAATAGATTCCACCAGTCATCTCGACGCCGTACACATCTAGATAGCTCTGACATAGCCAAGTCTACCACCTGTGTGCGATTGAGGACCTATTTGAGAATGTGTTAAATCTGCTCACTGTTCTGGCGGGATCGACTTCCTGCAGAACCCGTGCGTCGTTGGTAAAAGAGTGAGGCCCGAAAGGCTCACGGTCATACTTAGTCCTTCTGATCATTCGATGACTGCGGTCTAGACAGACCAAGGATAGAACTCTCACTGCGCCGCAATTCGCCCAGTATTAATATGAGTACTCTCAGCCTTTCAGGCAAGTACTCTCCCAGGGAGATTGAAATAGCGGCATAGCCAGAGACAAAGTCTGGGCCAAAGTAAGTCTGGCCCATCGGCACCTCCAAGCGGAGTATGAAAGCTGATGTTGTTTCTCGCGCACTGTCTACAGCAGCACCGAGGACTTACTTCCATGGACGTTTGGGAGTCTTTTTGTTGCTATGCGGCAACACAACAAGCTCGCCGCTATGTCATATATCGGTCTCGCGATGCGCTGGCCTCCTCGAGGATGACATCATCCAACCTCAGCCACACATTGTCAGCATCGTGGCTGCCCTGATATACTTTCCCCCTCAATAACGGGCAGGCAAGGAGATGTAGGCAGAGTTGAGGCGGTCCACGGTCCATGAACATGCATATTGCAACGAGATGTTAGGCAGCGGCGGGCGTGTTGGTAGGATTGATTTAATTTGATTGGCATGACCGTTCGAAACGTCGAAAGGGATTTAAACTCCGTTGGGAGTGCTGTTGGCTGCCGTCGTGTCCCATACTTTAGCCCAGACGTTGTTCCAGACCGGCCAAGTCTCTAACATTCTGTCTCCCAGACTTCCCAATCCAATCCTGAGACACAGGGGCCCATAGGGCCCCACCGTATGACAGAAGTCTACTGTGTTTTTACATACTCTTGTCCTAAAACAGTGCATTACATAATGCTGAAATGAGCACAGTTTCAGTCGTCAATCGAACCACGAACACAACAAAAGCCACATCCTCCTCACATCAGATAAATCTCGTGATGGTGAGTAACCACAGGTTACTACGTTCAACCACGATCTTGTCTCATTGCTTCCCACCCAGTCGTCTGGCTGGGAAATTCGCATGTCCAACTCGAAGGGCATACCATACTACTTTAACGCTGCCACCAAGCAATCAAGCTGGGATGCCCCCTCAGAACTATCGGAGGATCAGATCAAGTCTCTTCCCGGTTCACAGCACCTGAGCGGCGGTAGCAGTGGAGGGGCTGGGACAATCACGGCGAGCCATTTGTTGGTAAAGCACAAAGACAGTCGGCGACCGTCGAGTTGGAAGGAGGTGTGCATACATCTGCCTTCCGAAAAGGGACCCATGTTGACATTGTGTACTCCTAGGCGAATATTACACGCTCTAAGGAAGAGGCTACTGACATCCTCCGAGGATATCAGGCCCAGGTTGGCAACTCGCGGGAGAAGTTCGAAGAACTGGCGAATATTCATTCCGATTGTTCGTCACATTCCCAGAAGGGAAATCTCGGGCCTTTCTCGAAGGGTCAGATGCAGAAGCCGTTTGAAGACGCTGCATTTGGTCTGCAGGTCGGAGAGTTCAGCGACATCATCAGCACGGACAGTGGTGTGCACATCATTTTGAGAACGGCATAGCACGATTGAATGAGCAGTGGGGAAGTTTATGCAGATGAAGGTGTTGTACGTCCATCAGATTGTAGCATTGTGCATGGTAATACGTTTGAAGTATATGCGATTGTGTCACTGTGTCGCCGACTCTGATTTTTGAAACTTCAAGCTTCAGGTCTAGGTTGAGCTGAAAGCCTGAAAGGGATCAAATATATATGCCATGGTGCCAGCACACCGGTCTACTACCACATCATTTTCAAGAAGAGACGTCCGTAATTTGGTTATACTATGAAGCTCTGAGAATCTCCGCGTTGGCGCTGCATGACGCGGTGGCATAGGAGCAAGTTGGCCGCAGTGTACTTCGTTCATTACCGTGACGGTGATAATCTTACCTTGATGATATCGTCCCGACTTCCGAGGCTCTCCGTGGCTCGGCAGTAGCAGTATCCCGGGATATCATGTGTCAGATGGCAATGATTAATGACTTCCTGTAAGAAATGGAGGACTGACTCGGTTCTGCCTTTATTATGGGCCCTCGTGAGACAGTCCTCTGAGAGTTTTTCCACTTATTCCCACCAGTACTTTCATTGCGTACACTACAGCGAAATCATCCGAGTCTTTGGCCAGGTTTGCTGTTTAATTACCAAGGTTGTTTCCCATCTCCCAATACAACTTTCACCCGAATTCCTGGCCAATTGAACATTGCAGGGCCTCACAGGGCCAGCAGCTGTGGCGTAACGAGGACAACAGCCTTCAAGAGCCAACTCCATAAACGAAATGAAACCGATGGTGGACTTGCCAACAATTTGGGAACACGGTCGTGCCACGTTGCAAACCTTGTGGATTTCGATCATCCTTCTCCTTGCGCCCTTTGCCTATCTAGTTCTATCGCAGAGATCAAAATCAAAATCAGTAGGTGCGCCATGTTCCTGAGTGCTTCTGTATATTTTTGGAAGGTTGTTGGGGCGCGCGCTTTGTGCCTTCAGTTGCTCGAATTAATATCTAATCTGTTCTTTGAGGATTAGCTGGTCGATCAGACAAGGGAGAAGCCGGATCTGCTGCCCCAGATCACTCGAAGTTCGATACGTCAAATATACGTGTAACAAGGATTCTCATCCACCCCATCAAGGTGTGTGACGCTGATTTCCGCTTGGTTAGCAGTGTTGATTTTGTAGAGCTGCAAGGGCACTTCTGTTCCAGAGGCAAATTACACTCTTGAAGGGTTCGATGTCAGTGCATCAAATATGTTTCTGATAATCAATGTTGACTGTGCTGTAGAATGATCGTAGATGGTGCATAATAAAGACACATAATAACGCAGTCGTGACTGCCCGAGATGTGGCTAAGGTACGTCCTATGCCGTCAGTAGCACCGCAGTCCAGTAGACGCATAATTCTATACAGATGGTTCTTATACACCCTCGCATCATTCCGGCCTCATCTTCAGAGGCTGGCCGGCTCGAGGTGTCTTTCCCAAAGGAGTCGGGCTGTGAGACCTTCTCTGTACCATTAAACCCCACCGAGGAAGAACTTCAGGATTGGGAAAAGTGAGTACAGCTATGTGTCACTGCGGCCCGATGTCTTTTATCTTAACCATGTGTTTTCTAGTCTCAATATATCGTTGTGGGGTAAGGATGACATCGAGGGGTACGTATGCCAGACCAACATAGGAAGGTCACCCTCAGAGATACTTTCGGAATATATGGGGTTGCCAGTACACTTGGCTGTGAAGGGCCCACGTCAGCGGATCTGTCCGCCGACTATACGGTTTCCCAACCTAGATGCACCCTCATATTTTCAGGATGGGTACCCTTTATTGATAGTATCCGAGGAAAGTGTCGCGGCCGCGCAGGAGCATATCAGAGGGATGGTGGGCACGCAGGGCATAGAGGAAAAGTGGTCCAGCGACACTCTACAGATAGAAAGGTAAACCCATCCCTTTTCGGTCCGAGCTTGTACGACTTCGGATCGTTGTGCTCATCTTATTTTCACTTGCAGGTTCCGCCCCAACATAGTGATTAAAGGAGCCGGCGCACCTTTCTTCGAGGATATACTCACTGAATTCACTATCGATTCCCATCACGAAGCTGTCGACGGGGTATCGCCAATCGTTCGGCTTGTGCGTAAATGCACTCGTTGCGTGGTACGAATATGCTATTTCCTTTCAAAAATGGTTGCTGATTATCTATCACTTTCGCAGCTGCCAAATGTACATCCCGAGACGGGTGTACGTGACAAGGCCGTGCCATTAAAAGTTTTAATGAAGCATAGAAGAGGCCTGGATCCCGGGCGGCCCAGGTTACCCTGTATGGGGTGCAACGGGATTTTCACTGCGAATGGCGTGGTGAAGGTCGGGGATTGGATCCACGTATGTGAGACGGGATTCGTATAACTTGAGCCATCTTTGATGGTGTTGTCGTGTTTCATTTTTAATTAACTCTTGCGTACCACATAGTTTGGCTTCAACGCCAAATAGAGATTTTGATTTGACTTATGCTAGACATTATGAAATGCCTGCGATAGTTCCTTCTGCCACGGATGTACTCTTGGCAGCGCATGATGCACAAATGGTTGCCTATTCGACTCAAATCAAAGGGTCTGATGAGCAGGCGTGAGATAGTCAAGCGTCAAAGAGCATGAACACACCAATGAGAACATTGATGAAGAAGATCCAGGGTTTGTGATCAGCGCTATAGCTACGAGTTTCAGGCAATGATAAGAGCAGTACAGAGCTTGAAGGAGGTGAAAGAACAAAGTTTCGGGGGGCGAGGCACACGGGCACGGAGATGGACATGTCATGGATTGGAATGATTGGGTTACGTACATGGTACCTTGAGCTCATTTTGGAAACCAAGCCATGGGGGCCGTCGGCATGCCACACCGGTAGACCAACTTAGATAACATGAAATCCGCGCATGCCTGATGCGCAGCCATCAGTGGAGCTGGTGAGCGCTGGTTGCAATATGCTGCAGCACATGTCAGCTGAGCCTCTGCAGTGCCTTGGTCTGCCACGCGAGAAATTACCTTTTATAGAACCGGAGAAGGGGGCCGGGTCGCTTGTGGTGGAAATCCATGTCAGTAACTTGTTTGATGCTACTCATAACGAGCTTTCTCTGCCGTACCAATCTTCCCTCAATTCCGAATTTGAACCGCCATCTTCTTCTATCACAGAGCTCGTTACCCGAGCTCTGAACTATGGCTATAGGGAAATGGAACCCTTTTGGTCAACCTGTGTTACAAACCACCAGCGACCATTCTGTCCCGCAGCCGTTGCCAATCCCTTGCGCCGATGGAAAGCAGTTTGGTCTAGAGAACGTATGTTATCTAACTACTCCATCTCCACAAATGATCTTTATTTCCATCATTCCTGTAGTTTGGCAACACCTGGTACGACTTATTTCGTTCCCACACTCCAACCGCCCGCTGATGACTTAAAAGTTATGCCAACTCTGTTCTACAGGCTCTATATTTTTGCAGTCCCTTTCGAGATCTCGTAATTCAGCATGCAGATCCGTGCATCGCCATCCAAGCAGCCCTATCCTCGCAGTTCGCTCCCAGTGCCGCTCCCGCTTCTCCCGCAGCTGCCGCCCGTTCCAAGCAAACAGAGCGTCAGTCTGTACAAGAATATCCCCCAAAAACCGGTATCGTAAACCCTCCAACACCACCGATCCCCTCATCACCACGGACTTTGGTGTCTGCACTTCGCTCCTTGTACATTCACATCTCGCAGAACCCAGCTGACAAAGGCACCGTTGCCCCCCGAGCATTCATAGATAAACTCAAAGAATTAAATGAGGCGTTTAGAAATACAATGCACCAGGATGCGCACGAATTCTTAAACTACCTCCTCAACAAGATTGTTGAGGAAATAGAAGAAGAAAAGAAGTTCCTGCAGGTTCCTCTCGACGATTGTATGTGGAAAAATCAGAATTTAGAACACTTGTCTTTTCCACTGACACCCCAAATGTTGCTCTATTTTCTAGCGGATCATTCAGTCAAATCATCATCTACAACCTCACAACCGTTGGTAATGACAGCAAGCACGTCGAGCTCAGGCAATCCGTCGACGGGGTCTACATTTATTCACCAGATATTCGAAGGTACACTGACTAGCGAAACTCGATGTTTAACATGCGAGAATGTGTGTTGTCGTGTTTCTTACTGCCGCGCTTACTGATCGCGCACAGGTATCTTCACGTGACGAATCGTTTTTGGACCTCTCCATAGATATCGAACAGAACTCGAGCGTGACAGCATGTCTTCGACAATTCAGCGCTAGTGAAATGCTCTGCCAGCGAAACAAGTTTTTCTGCGACGGATGTTGCGACCTCCAGGAAGCGGAAAAGAGGTATTTATCGGTTGTTCATCTAGATTCAACACTGAGGCCCACATCAGGATGAAGATAAAGCGACTGCCCAATGTTCTCGCTCTACATCTCAAGCGCTTCAAGTATCAAGAAGATGTACAAAAGTACATTAAGCTGGCTTATCGCGTTGCATTTCCCTTCGAGCTCCGCTTGTTCAACACTGTCGATGATGCTGAGAACCCTGATCGACTGTATGAACTCTTCGCCATAGTAGTTCACATCGGAAAGTACGTCCCTTGTCGCGTGTGACGCTCGTTATCTGTAATCGCCGCTGACACGCTTTTCTTCCCTCGTTTGTCCCTGGTAAATATAGCGGGCCAAACCATGGTCACTATGTCAGCATCATCAAGACGTTGGGTTCCTGGCTTGTATTTGACGATGAAACGGTGGAGTCGATCAAAGAATCCGACATACCCAAGTACTTCGGCGAATCCAATTCGGGTTCCGCCTATGTGCTATACTACCAAGCTGTGGATCTAGACCTTGTCGCCCTTGATTTGTGTCCGACAAGTCCACATGTGCCTGAGGAACATTTACATCAACGACTCCCTACAGATTCTCCTGCATCGCTTTCAGAACCTATACCATTGCCTCCCGGGCTGTCTGCAGAACCTGTAGAGGCAGAAAATGCTGAGACTGCGCCTATACTACCCCCACCATCTTTACCCATGAATATTCCCGTTTCTCCTACTGAGAGACCATTGCGCAAAATCCCCTCGGAATTTATGAGACCCAGCCCTCCCTCAGTACCTCCGTATAATGCAACAGTCGGTCGTGGCTCGTCACTGAAGCCGTCCTCGCCCGCTCGTACTGGCATACTTAAACATGTCCCCTCACTGAAGATCGGTTTAGACAAGCGTGACACGGCTGCAAAATCCACTGCTCCCTTCCCCAGGTCCGAGCCATCAGATCCGCTGCCACCTGTTATACCTGACCCTGCTCTACGGAGTCCGAATGACAAGGAAAAGGAAACAGAGAAGAAGAGCACCTACTGGTTCCGAAGGAAAAGCCTTAAATCAGGAGGGAAAGCACGTCCAACCTTGGAAGTTGAGGCAACTAATATGCCATTGCCTCCTGTCGTGCCCTTGGATACGTCGTCATCTCCATCGAGGTTCCACACTACCGGGTTGACATCGAGGCATTCCAAGGATAATGGTTTTGGACATCCGTCGGAGCCTGCAGGTCTTGATCGTCCTGTAGCGCCTTTTATGGTTCATCGCCGCCCTTCGTCTGCTTCTGGCCCTGTTCGGGCATCATCGCATAGTACGAGCAGTCGACGAGATACTTCGAGTTCGCCTTCCATCTCAGCCACTACATCATATTCTTCCACTACAAGCACCTCGTCATCGACATCTCCTGACCATTACTCACACACCCTTCGCCCCTTGCCAATGATACCTACTTCTCTGCAAAACTCAAGTATAGCACAATCCCCTCCTTCAGTTTTTCCTCGAGGCCACTCATCTGAGTATACACGGCCGCACAAACGGCCAATGGCGTCACCTCATGACTTAGAGCCACCAAGATCACCTAAATCCCCAGCTCGGCCAACGACTGCAGGTGCTACGCTTGGTTCACGTTCCTCTGCAACTATACCCCGGGACCATAATCTCCCTCCATTGCCAGGTGCTGTGGGTAATCTACTCAACGGGACATTACCCATGACACTGCCTCGTTCGGACAAGGGCGAGACGCAGGCGAAAAGTAAGTTGTACGAGGAAGGCGCGACGGGCTTGCCTAAACGGCCAAAGTCAATACGTGCATCTACCGCCCTGGAGGCAGTTCCACCATCTAGCGCTTCCACTAATACCACTAGTGCTATGAAGCGGGCGAGTCGGAAGTTGAGCTTCACCGCGTCATTCCCGTTTGGCCGCAGGGATAAGCAGCGCTAGTAGGGGAAAGAGCAGGAATGAGTGTCCCGGTCCGGTAATTCGATCACCTCCTCCTCTTCTCACTCGTCCAGAGCCTGATGCACGCTAGAATTGTATTCCATGGTAAAGATGTGTTTACCTATATCTTGTTTAATGATCTTGTTTACCATTTTCTTGCTTGAGCAGTTGCCTCATGGAAAGGTTTCAGTCATCTATCCTAATTACAATCGCATACACAGTTTTTATTCCGCGAAGTGGAGAGTTCCTCTTATCCTACCGTTCCATCATAGCTCGTACATCTCTACCTCGTTGCGTCTGTATCAATTTTATGTTGTACATTAGAGTAATGACCAGATACAAACAAAATGAAGTTATCGCGGACTGGGTATACTAGTATACAATCGGTCAATTTTACGATGCAAGAAGTAATGAGCGCTTTAGTTGTGGTTCATGCGATCGAGTCCAAAGTGTCCATTGGGTGCTATAATTCACAAATCGAGCATGCGCTCATCCTCCAAAGGGATGGGATGACGCTGCCCACTTATCGCTACAAAATAACTTTAGGTGTATGACCAATTTAGCACGCGAACTTCAACTCACTTTCCAATGGCGTTTGTGCCATATCAAGTATGTGCAGCATCGTCTCGTGTGGCTTGGAGTAAAAGATACGCCCAGTGCCCTCGTCCCAGGCTATCGCTGTCACACCATCACGAATATGATCAAGAATATATGAAGGCAGATTAAACTGTCCCAGCATAGTCTCGCGGTGCTTGGGAACATTTCGGAGGATATTCTGTAGCGTTTCGCGCCGCATAATACTATAGGCATCATCGCCTCGTTTGGATAGAAGATGGCCGGAGAAGTTGCGGACCGAAAGCGTGTCTGATCGATTATCGCGTGGAATGGAGTAGAATAAAGAACGCAGACATCCTGGGATGACGAATGTTCTGCATACTGTTCTGGATTCGTCGTTTTTGAAGGATAGGCGGTGCATCATGTTGGACCTCAGGTTCGTGATAGCGTAATGTGGTTTTCCTGTAGATCTAAATGCCTCGGGCGCGCTCTCTCGTGGGGTTGGCGAAATGATCATGTGGCAGATACGACCCCCGCTTTCATTCCTGTAGAAGATATTGATAGGAGGCGGCAAGAAATTTCGACCTTGGTCATTGGGCACATGTGGGTCGCTTATTTGAAAATCTTCAATGTCTTTCCCGTAGAAGGAGGCAATTGAAAGCGGGTTAAACTCTCCTGCTTCTGTATCCCCAGGGTCTGGCGTGGGAAACATGGCGACAGTGAACATAACATCAGGAATGATAGGTGGACCACCAGGCGAGGGATTGGGCGGTGCTAATCGCGGACGATTAGTGGAGCGCACGACGAGAATTTGCCCTTGCAACGGTAATAACCGGAAGTTACAAATAGGTTGCTCCTTTGAGAAGTTTAGAGTAATCTTCACAGCAAAAAAAAGGACTATACCTGTTGTGAAAGTGTGATTTCGCGCGCGCATTTAAAAGTAGATATGGCACCATCAAAAGTTAGTTCCTTCATCACAATGGTTTCGGGCATCTTGGCGACTACCATGTTCGGAACGCCATCGACTTCGCCAAGATCGACATTTCGAAGCTCTGAATCGCTGCGAAGGTGTCCGAGAAAGCGAAATGGCGGAGGTTGTGATGCAGCAAAGTCGAAAAACTCTTGAGAGCCAGGCACGAGGATAGGATTTCCTAACGCATCTAGTGCATCAAGGGATATCTGTAAACACGTCGCGACATACTCCAGCGGCATTGGAGCATCAATCTGACACCGTGGGTTGTTCAGGTACGGATTGTATATGGAGGGATCAATGCTGAGCCGACAGTCAGTGTTGGAAGGTACACTCGAAGGCACAATCAGTTTCTACCTGTTAGTACTTTGATGATTTTTCAACGTCTTCCTGCGAATATATCCGATAACAATGCTTGGCGTGCCTTCCACGTTCATATACTTGGCACATATATTATACGCTTTCCCTCGGACAGGTGTTTCCGCTAGAGGAACAATGCCACAGATACGGTGATCAAGAACATATACAACCAAGCTGTAGTGAGTTTTGGCAAGATTGCATGCAGAAGCGACAAGGTATTTTCCACCGGGAAGTACGACCATTGATAATATGTGCCTATGTGCCTGCACAGGGAGATAGGACGCGGCAGGCGGATTTGGCAGGATCCAGTTCTTGTGGACCGTAATCGCGCGAATGACTAATCGTTCAGCCTCAAACGAGGTCAAGAAATTAGGAGAATAATGCTGCGAAGGCGGTAACGCTGGTACATTGGGTCCAATCCTCCGCAGAAACCGTTTCCATATTATGCCATGGTGTGTAAGATTGTAGAACAGTCTGTTGACCTGAAGCAAGTCTAGTGACAGCAGATAGTAAATGCAAGATAGACATTACCATTCGTAGGCACAGGATATCTTCCACCATCAGGTAGTCGAATATATGATCGACCAATATGTCGTCAGAAAGTATATTCAAACTTGGAAGACCATTGAAATCTTGGTGGACTCGCACACCCCACGTTCCTGTTCCTATTCTGCTTCGTCCATTGGCGCCAGAGTGAGACCAAGAGAAGGCCGGAGAGATGAGACGAGAAACCAGAGAGAACTGGCCATACATGATTGGGAAAAGAAACAAAACACCTTGAGGTGCCACGAGTGATATTTACTAGTCTATTAGTCTTGTTTTCATGGTCGCGAGACTCTCAACGGAGATGTTGGCTGTTGTATTAGAAATTACGGCCATGGCGACGGCTCAATTGAAATACAAGGGTTGGATTGCAGCTGCAGAAAGCAAACTCGAAGAGGTCGCGGTAAAAATTACGCGAACTACAACACTTTCCTAAAACAACTTGTCCACAGTGACACGTGACCCATATACTCAAGTCTGGCCCCTCGATCGCGTTGTCACTTGCACGACCAAGTGGGCCGGCCTGTGCATAGTGATAAATGAGAGTATTGTTCCATAGGGAATTGATTGCGCCATTTTATCATTTGTGTCCTACAATTTTGACTATCATATGCAAGGACGGGACACGTTTGATCCCGCGGAAGCAATTCGCTGTCGGAAAAAGCCGCAGGCTTATAACTCTATCATGAGATGCCTTATAAGTCCCTTTTGAGGCGGGCGGAGGGAAATATAAGGACTTGGCATTGTACACTGCTTATGACTTCAAATCCATGGCGGTCAATGTTCTGGGAATGCCCCGCTTGGCAGCAAGAAGGATAACAAGGATAGCGCATATAAAGCTATATAGTGTCCATATTACAATACCAATTGCACGTACCTCTTCTGATTTGAATACAAACCAAGGGATTTGGTTGCGAATAAGTGGGGAGAAATATAGTAAAATCTGGTGCAGAGCAACCAATCATTCATACCGACTAACTCTCAAAGGCACTCCAATACCACTCTCTCCAACAACCCGTGGACGAGGTAAGATGCCCGTCACAACTTCGACTGGAGTATTCGGTCCATCCCGCATCTCAAACACGAAGTTCTTCACCAGAACAGATAAAACCGTCTATATCACAGTGAATGACGTCCAAAGTTACTGATTCGCATTACTCACCTTGAATTCCATGATCGCAAAATCTTTTCCAAGGCACGTCCTCGGGCCATCAACAAATGTCAGCAGATGCCTATGACCTTGGACTTCCTTGGCCTTCCCACCGATGCCGTCTTCAGTCAACCAACGATCAGGCTTGAATTCCTTTGCGTGAGGTCCCCAGATGGCCGAAGAACGATTGATAGCCGCGGCTGATATCGTGATCAATGTCCCTTTCGCTATAGATATATTATCCGTCATGTTGCCGGACACTGTGCGCACAGGTGTGCTCAAGGGAATGACGTCATCTGCCGCTGCCTGTAAACTTAAAGTTGTCGTGTCTACTCACATGTAGACATACACACTCACAAGACGAACGAATTCCGGCACCGGAGGATGGAGTCTTAGAATTTCATGGACAATCGCATCCAAGTATGGGAGGTTGGCCTTTAATTGGTCATATGTCGGATCAGGGCCAAAGGCAAGCAGTTCCTCTCTGAGCCTGGTTTGGATATCGGGGTGTCGTGATAGCTCGATCAGCGCCCACTGATCATCACATTAATAGCGTGCAGACGTAGTCGTGCAGTAAACTCACAGTAAGACTGACTGTCGATGAAGAGTCAGCCGGTATGACAGCAGCGGGCAAGAAATTGACTCACTGGATGTCGTCTCATAACCCGCGAGAAGCAAGACCTTCATCTGCGAGACGTGAGCTCGTAAATCATGGCTGTGATACATCGTATTCACGGACCTGAGCCATCACTTCCTCCTCCGACATATGCAACTCGGTATCTTGACCTTCGGATTTAACTTATCGCCGCGTTAATCAAGAGACTACGATGAATCTCTCGGGGAGCGTACTCAACAATCCTATGATAGAATTTTCCTGGCCTCTCTCGTTTATGTTGACATCCTTTTCCCGGCGGCTGCGAATCAACAATTCGTTAGATATTTGTTCCACGGTGACGGCAAGTTTCTTGAACAGTTTTTGCCGGTTAGTGGGGATGTTGAGAATGATAGGAAATACTGATGCGAGCAGGATAAAAACTTCGTTCACTGCTGAAGCCTGTTGGTTGCTTCCGAATGTATCAAACACTTCGGTCACGCTGGCGGGCTTTCCGTCGAGCGAGCCAAAATCATGGGAGAAACCAGCAATGCCAACCGTGTCCAAACTGATGTTCCGTCAGTTTGAGGCGTCATTGACAAAATATCTTCGCGTACGATATATGATTCATCCTTTGAGTCGGTTTGATTAGGAACGCCACTTGCCAAGTTAGAAAAGCTGCGCACCAGTTCTGGACCTCAATTACAGCGTCACCATCTTTGCTCGATTCTATGGCAGTATCCCATTTTCCTTTGGCCTGTAACGGATCAAGTTCAGAGATGCTGCATTTCCCACATCGCAAATCCTTACCTTGTATGCTGAGTCATAAAACACCGATGTGAGTTTCCGAATGGCTGCATTACTGAATGCTGGCGTGAGGGCCTTCCGCTGCCTAATTCGCAGGTGGTAGGTAAGTCGCTTGTGCAAGGACAAGAGCTGAACAGTACCTTCTGTGGGCTTCGCCCTCAGCCCATAGTAGCCCTTTGCCAATCTGACAGGAGATATGAAACAGACGAGGTAAGATGATGACATTAACATACTGATTCCTCCAAAAACACCAACGAAAGGGGCGTGTGCACATATGTCCAAGTCTCGCGAGCGTAGAAATGTGCAATGGCTTTTGGGTCACACAGCACGACTCTAGTCTGCCCGAGGACGCTCGGAATCATATACACTACCCCATATTCCGTCGCCCAACGTTCATAGATTGTAGCACTATCTTCAGACATGGCGAGGTCGCGCGAGACGCCATATACGAGGCTGGTACGAGGCGGACCCAGTAGTTGAGTCGTCTTCACTCGCCAGCGAAGCATCCTTAACACTTTGACAAAGGCCCATAATGCAGCAAATGAACAAGCAACGTTAAATGCACCACCCGGACGTACGGTTGTCCAGAGACTTGATGGAGAGGGGATGGTAAAGAAGTTCATCGTTATGTTTGATTTGAAGTGGGATCTATTGGGAGATCATTTATATGTTGCCGCTTCTATGGATGCTGACAACTGCCTTGGCTACGAAGTTGAATGGCTAGTGCAGACACAGGACTATGCCCAATTGCGCTCGGAGCCGGCGCCGTTGTTTTTCGTCAGCAGGGATTATTCATAACAGCCGAAACCTGTGTCCGAGTCTGACTCAGAATAAGAATGTGAGCACTACTTGGACCTGAGTATGTACCTAAATGGGCGGGGGTGAATGATAGAACACCATCGTGATGGTGCAAATATTGAGCGGAAGTTGAGCAGAAGCCTATTAAGCTTGAATGTATCACGTGACTTCTCCGAAGATAAGTTCGTGCCGCATCCACAGTACTGTATGTGGTAATTCACCCTCATGCTTGGTGGCAGATTACCACAGCATGTCCGAGGTGCACGGAACGATAAACTGGCTGATCCCGTCCATTCTGCAAAGGCGGAGAATGGATGTCACTGTATGGAATGCAGAAAGTATTAGGATGCCCTCCCACGACATAGCACGGGCCCCAAGAGAACCAAACTCGGCTACCATCATCATGAGCGTGCACGATTTCTTTGGCGAATTCATAATCAAACGTACTAGCACCATCAATCACGGGGCCCATACTAGTGGCACCACAGCATGGTTTTGATCTTGCTGCGCAGAACGACAGCAAAAAATGAACGTGATTCCAAATTGTCTACATTGATACAGGGGAGTGAATGAGCCATCCAACAAAATCAAATACCCATGCATTACCCGTGATAGGCGTCCCTGAGAGCCCTCTTCGCGCACTCGGTTGTACCAGGGACCGTGTGACGACAACTGGGATAGCGATGACAAGAAACATGGGCACCGATAGTACTAGGAGAGAAAAAAGTTCAATGGAAAGTAGAACTGGCCAAACAGCGAAAGCAGACTGACCAGAGGCGTTGATGTTCGTGACCAGGATGCACATCAACCTACATAACAAGCAGCCGAAGCAGAGTAGTAGCTGATCCGTCAGAAGAGGAAGTTAGCGCCCTATAATAGGACGCCGTCGCGCTTGCCTGAAGAGTCGAGGAGTCACTGTACGGACTGCGACCGCTAGCCACTTCTACTGCGCCCCATGGAAGGCTAAGTGGAGGGCAAACCAGCAGTCTAATTCTGTAGGCGGTTAACAATGGTTTGTGGCTATCGGGCCTGTAGATTGAGTGAGTCAAGAATGGACTATACCATACTAAGCAAAGCAGACATGAGGTCATAAGTGGGCGGGCGGGCCATCAGAGAACCTGTGAGAAGAAGATATCGTCATATATCGTTATATATCGTAATATATAGGAAAGGTTTTCGTCACATTGTAATATAAAGTGATATAAAGCAATATATGACCATGTAAAAGCACCATAATCAGCATAATCCCCAGCAAGAACTCACCGGTTTACTGATGGCCCAACGACTATACTGCTCCTTTATGCGTGCAAGAGTGGTTAGAGAAAATTATGTAGGTATGTTGCGTAGGAGGGAGCTGACCATGCCGTAGTGGTGCAACGTGATTGGAGACACCGATGAGCATGCCATGGATGCTTTCGCAAATGAATCATGGCTGAGAAAATGCGAATGAGAGATGGAGAGATGGAGAGGAAGCGTGTGCTGGGAAGATCTCGATAGGAATGAGAAGAGAGGGCAAAAAGCGTCAAATTTTCAACCTGACAACCCATATAAAATAGATTAGCAGCCAGGAGGAAATTCAGAGCATGAAACTCGAGTCTACGGTGATATCGCACTAAACTATAAGCTGAAAATTGAAGGTCATCATAGTAATGATCCTGCTTGAAATGACGAAGAGCTGATTTGACCTTATTTGAATGCTCATTGAATTCGGTTAGCTTCGCTTCTTGAACAGTTCTGTGTAGGTCTGGCCGAGTAATGTGCAAACGCAAGGCGAATAACCTAAACTTGAATATGAGTACTGAACGTTTGACCGGTCGAACGTTAATAAAAGCCAATCGGGATTCGGATGCTAACTAGAACTAACGAACCCAAAACAGTTTTCCTTTCTCCTTCCATTGACATACACGCGCACCAAATTTTGCTGCATCCACAACGACTGTTCAGAATCTATTCTGATGGGTGTTCATACCTCTGTCATCATATCCACAATCATTACAAAGTTCATGCGAGTATTGCCCCGTAGAGACCCCTTCAAAATGACGCAGAAGATTTTCGACACGCAGCGCGCCACCGCAAGCTGTAAGGCTCACCGGTACTGGCGAAGAATGGGCAGGTCACGAAAATCAAGTGTATATGATCTTACCCATGATTGAAACATCAGTAATGAAAGCCTTTGAAGTGGGACCGTAAATGATCGTGACCGGAATATTACCTGGTCGACGTTCGGCCGCACTCCGAAAGTCTGCACCAATGCGTTCGGTGTACATCGCAAATTTCAAAAAATATTTCCTTGTTTTCAGGTATCACACTCTGCTCACCAAGACCACACATTTTGTAGCCAGTTAGTCCCTGCGCATGCTGTCGATCCATCCGATCCACTTCCGGACTCAGGCTGCACGAGGACATGCGGATGTCGCTTCTGCGCTGTGTCTCGAGCCGTAACGGTGTAAAAGAATGCCAGAGGCGGCTGTTAAACGATGAAGGAGTCTGAGATCCCTTGCCATCACCATATCGCCCGTCCTTCCGGACCAGAAAGATGTTCCTTGCAATTGGTATTGTCTTGTTACTTTTCATACAGGCACTAAAGAGCAATCAGTTGTAGGCTCTCAGTAAGGTGGCAAAGACACATCTGCGTCAATCGACCAATGTTGCAAGACTTCAACTTCTGTAGTTTCGAAAATAGGAAAGTACAATTACGGTCAACTCTATGTCTTGATGAAAGGAGTCACGTTCCGCCATAATCTATGACAGGATACTGCGATGTAATCAGGAAACCAAATATAAGTGTGAGTACTCATAAGGAAAATCAATAAGAATATTCTTATCCATGTCGCTTCGCGGTTGAGTCCTCTCGAATCAGATGCTGGTGAACTGTCTTTAAATCATGCGTTTACAAGGTGTTACGAATGGTGTACCATCAAGTCTTGGATTGTGCATTGCACCTTGCACAGGTTCGTTCTGTTGTTGACCGGTTCGCCGGGTAAGCTGCCTCTCCCAAAGCATCGACGTGATTCATGGACATCTGATCGATCTCATCACTCATGCAAGTTATCCTCATATCTACGATTATTCCACTATTCACGGTGCCAGACACATAGGTTGTGGTGCTTTGATCGGATTGTCGGCCCCAGGAGGGCACAAACATCCACAGCGCATCCACAACCCGCTTCTAGTCTTTGCTTTGCGGACTTGCAACAAGAATGAATAACTCAAGCGTGGATGCAAAGCTGAGTCGTCGGTCCAAAGGACCATCATCCCATTTAGTAAATCATAGTGGTCCACAGGAAATGTTCTCTGAAAGGAAGGCCCCTGCAGTGGAAACACACCTCGAGGACACCTTCAAAGCGGCTCTAGGTGAGCATATAAATATTGCTTCGGTGGCCTCTGTCCTCTATCTCTAACTCACTGCAATTACTGCCACTGCGAACGCGTACACATCCACTTCATATTTGAATTGACTATATGCTGGCCACGGTACGTGTATCTCCAGCTTTAATACCTACGCTTCCTAATTATATACAACCTCTAGATGACCCAATACACCCCCCATGTCTCCTCATCGAACGGTTCCGATTCTTCCAATGCAACCCAATACATGCCAAACACCAGCGTGTATATGGGTCAATTTCCCTGGCCCCAGCCTGCATGCATTCCTAATTCAGGCGTCTACTATCCGTACGGTATGCTAGCTAATGGGACGCATAGTGTCCCTCTCCCATACGCGCCCGTCGCACCTTCGCCTGGTGCGGGTGCTGGAGTGGCGCATCACATGTCTCAAGCGGGACAAAACGGTTACCAACCCCCTGCACTAGCCAATGTCTCGTATGCCACTCATGTTGGTCCATACCCACCACTGACTGCTGCTGCTGCTCCCTCACAAGACGCATCCGCGCCACTCCTGTACCATCAATCCTTCCCATCGACTTCTTTTTTAGGAGGCGCAAACCTTTACGCTGCACCCATACCGCACCAGGGATACTTCCACCAGCATCACGGGCCTGGACTAGCAACGGGCTTTGCTTCCTCGTCTCTCCCTCAAGCACCAGGTTTTTCGGCCAGTCCAAAATGCATCGCGGAGGACATAGACCGCCACATCAAACAAAGCAAAATAGTCCCCGGCGGGATGAAGAACGACCCGTTATTTGTAAGTTTTCTTGTCGTCTTGTGAGGTCGGATTCTCAAACATTGGGACAGACGCCTGTGTTAGACGAACTTGGTCAGCCCAAAGGGACATTCGTGTGTTCTAGGGACGGCATGATACTCAATCCTGAGAGCTATCTGAGGCACGTCAGGACAAAAAAGCACCTAGGCTTCAAACTAGAGAAATTCAAATGCAATAATTGCTCCAAAACGTGCGTTTTTCGACTTTTAAAACCAACGCGTCTCGTCATTAATATCGATGTGATTAGGTATACGAGACGCGATGCCTACAAGAGACATTTCGTCAATGGCAAGTGCGAACACTCGACAGCTGTGGGCGCTTCTCCAGGATACTCAGCTAGTGAGAACTCCATGAGTCCCGCTTCAGCTGCGCCTGTGACAGCACCTACCACGGCGTTCACGTGTTCTTACTCATACCCCATGCTCACCACGTCGATGTCCCAGAACATGCAGATTGTAGCCCCAGCAGCTTATGTTACGCAGTCGTGTGGAACGCCCACTGTCGTGAATCCTGTTCTTTGCCTCTCTCAATCATCAGGGACTAGCATGATCGCAGAACCCGAAGAAGAAGACGACGACGACGCTGAGTTTTGGGAGGCTAATGAGATAAAGGGTATCTAGGAGACGTAGCTATATTTCCATTCTGCTGCTGAATATTTTCTTGTTGTATTATCTGCTACCAACTACACACTTTCATTGTATTCTTCGTTCATTCACACAATTGTGATCGCTATTATCCTTATCATTATTGTTATCATCATCATAGTGATTTGATGATTCGTTGGTCGTGATACACATATTACTTGCATGTACGCGCTAGCTACAAGATCTAACGAGTGAGCAGGTGGGATGGGCCGTTTTGTGGCATATATCTCTGAGTCCGTAACACAGAACTTGAACTCGACGGGCATAAAGATTTAACATACTGTCATTTTTACCCGATTTGCACAAAGCTGTGGCGCAAGAAGAGATGCGAGCTCGTATCTTATAATAGAGGTTGGTTCATTTCATGACTCGATGTTCGGCCTGAATCTATTGAAAGCGGTTCGGATTCGGCCGTGTGCTGCATGGGTTCGTTTGAAGAAATGGTAGTGAATATGGAGACAATATCGGAGCAGGTGTTCCACTTGAAAGGCCCTGGAGTTTGGATAGTAAGAACTCATACAAAATGAGGAACGCGGAGGAAATAACACCTACCTAAAACCTGCGATACTTTCCTGCTATTCGCCAAGATATAGCAGCGCAGTTCATAACACGATATGGGTCGTTGATAAGGCACTGCATGTGGGAACCGAACTGGTACTCAGTGGTGTACAAAATATTCGTCAGCAACTAGAAATGTTGTGCACGGACCGGAAAGGGAGAGGTAGGCTTGCTGAACTCAGGCACTCAGGCCTGGGGTGAATGTAAGCAGGTCAGACTGCCGCACGCGCATAACCGCTACACAAGAGGTAGATTGCTGAAGCTTAGCCTTCAGTATCAGCAACCTAGTGCATGTACTGCTGAGGTAAGCCGACGTGCTTACTACAGTGAACTTTAAAAGAACATGCTGTACGACACACAGCCATCATGAAGAAGAGTAAATATATAGAAATGAGACACGCCATGGCATACTGTGCCCTTCATCGCTCTTCGTCCTTCCTAGAATCCTGGTAAGACCAAATCCCATGTAAGCATCACGCACGGAGGAACTGACCATTGATTTGAGCAGCAAGTGCAGCAGCTCTGAAGCGAATGAGAGTTTAAATCGACCCAACGCCAAGCCTGGCCTTACAGAGCACAGGAAGAACTCACCGAACACGTCCATTAACTGACATCTTCTGGCCAATACAAATGTGATGGCTTCCAACTCGATGCAACCCGGTACAACAGAAAATAAATCAATTATGACGCCAGTCACGACTTTAGAGGGACATCGACCATGGAGATATCGCCAGGATTCTCACGAGCACAAAGATGTTTCGTGCATTTCCTATTTTCCTGATGGCAAGCAAATGATCAGCGGATCAGGCGATATGACGATTCGGCGATGGGACTTGTGAGAGGGTAAGGAGATTAAGGAGGCTCGGGAGGTTTGTGATAATGGTATAGATGCGATGGGGGTATCAAGGGATGGTCGATGGGTTGTCACTGTTGATTGGGAGGAGCTCAAAGTCAGTGAGGTTGAGACGGGGATCGTGAGGACATTCCACATTGGGTGGATCTTTTGCATCGATATCTCCGCGGACAGCGCGTTGGTAGCGGGTGGGTCATACGATGGGACACGTATATGGAGCTTGGACACAGGCAAACTCGTGGCTGGTCCATTCAAAAATAGCGAGGATCATCTTGGCTCGATGACTGCACTTCGACTCTCAGAAGACTCTCGGAAGCTGGCGGTGTCTCTAAATTCAAGTTCGGGGCATCTTCAGGTGTGGGATATTCAGGCACAGAAATTGCTTGTACAAAAATCTACTCCTAGCAGGCTAACATCCAAATTGCCGGTCTTCTGGACAACAAAAGATAAATCCATTGTAGCCACATTTAATTTCACGGATGACTTCCCCAGGACGATCTATGAGTTTGACGCATCGACGCTCAAGACTGTTGGAGCTCCTTTCAAACACGATTTCATTAATGGTCTAGCACTCTCGTCTGATTATGTTCTTCTGGCCAGCTCTTCCCACCGCTTCATCAAGCTGTGGGCCTTCGAGTCCCGCCAACTCCTCGCTTCATTCGAGGTCTCGGGATCTCCCAGCTGCAGGAACCTCGTCTTCTCGCCTGCTTCACGCCAACTAGCTTACACGACCTTGTATGACGCCAAAATCTACATATGCAACATTCCAGCCAACATCCTTGCTAGCATCGGGCTTAAAGAACCACACCCTAATGTGTGTATCCCCCATACATCCATCATGTATATGCTAATGTTCTTACAGAACAATAAATCTGAGCGTTCATGCCATGTTGGTTTACTTGACGTATGTGGTCTCGCCTTTTCCTTCATCTACATCACACTGTCATTCATCACAGTCTGATGCAACATCTCGTCCCGTGCGTCGTAAACCGATAATACCTGCCGTGTCTCCTATCCCTCGACCTTTGCCTGCCAGGGATCCACACGCTCGCCTCCGCTTTCTACGCAAGCTCTTTTCCTCATCTTTTCGTACAGATGCGGTTCTCACCGACGAGCCTCGTGATCCCCTGGATGTGTGTTTCTTGTAGCTGTTTGTTTTACAGTTGAATTGACGAGTCCCTTACAGTTCTCTGCTACATTGCCTCTACCTCGTGCACTTCCAAAACATGGCGATAATGTGGGTGCGGACCGCCATAATTGCATATTAAGCTTACGTTCTTCAAGGCTCGACACACACCAGCACCATTCACCACCCAATCCTCCACCATCGATACTTCCCCAACCCTCAAATCCCACTTACATCGACTATCAACTTGGTGGCCCCTTCAGACAAATCATGCATCACCCGCTATCGTCGATGTTCCTCTCGCGCCGGGTAGACTGGTATGCACGTCTCATTTTTCTTGTTGTATTGCAAATCTCATGCATCCATACATAGCGGTACGCTGCAGCGGGTGCTCCCGGCCCTGAAGATGACCTCATACGCGACGAAGACTACATTCCTCCTCCTCCTTCCCCCAATCCCGGCTCACGCCTATGGATTGGCAACTCCGGACAGCATGGAAGAAGCCGGTTCTGTTTCTGCTTCTAACTGAATTTGATCGGGTATCTCATTACTGTAATTGTTGCTCGCCATATGCGTTGTCCTCCCTACACGATTTCGCGATCACTATACCCCCTGATTTATATCGATAGTCCCGATGGTCGTGTCTACAACAGTTTGAGGTATTGCTCCATTCATTATGAGCATTTACTATCCAGTCTCTAGAACATTTCAATCTCCATGAATACCCTCCATACTACCGCATAACTAGACTCCGCCGAAGGGACTGAGTGAATTGTGATCTGCCCTGTGTTGAAATAGTTTACCTCGTGTGGTAAGTACTACCATGTAACTTTGGTTGAGGCTCGGGCCTATTAATGATTTGCGTGTCTTGATCTCCACTTGAATCTTCAACAACCTCTCGATATTCTACGGTAGAAATATATCGATGTTTTGATTTTAACATTGATGCTTGTCAGGTTCGTCTTTGGAAGGGACTGGGAGATGATGTCACAAATCTGTTCGTCTCACCTGGTCGCTTGTTCCTCAGACCCATCCAACTAGTGCATACATGCAACGAATGTGTATATTGTCACCAATCAATGACCAAATGACTATGGTCATGATCATAGTCAGAAGAACGATAACAGTGATTGTAATAGTGGGAACGAACGAGAAGCGTGTTGTGCCATAGGGAATAGAAAGAATGGGTGTAGTTGGTAGAAAGAACGAACAGTACATTGTGTCCGTAGAGAATACAAAGAATGCATGTAGTGGGTAGAAAGACAATACATAAATGAATGACAGTAGATAATATACCAAAGAAAATAATCAGTGGGGTATGACTACATCTCATGAATGTCCTTGATCTCATTAGCCTCCCAAAAATCAGCATCGTAAAAATCAGCATCATCGTCATCTTCTTCGGCGGGTTCTGCAATCTCTGATGATTGAGAGAAAAGAATTTGTAAAATTGGGTGTTCCACACAACGGCGTGATACAAGTTGCTGGTAGTGCGATCGGCATGTTCTGGGACATCGACGTGGCGAACATGGGGTGCGCGGCAGAATCGGATTCTGACTAGTTGAGTATGATGGAGGAGCGCCCTACAACCGTCGACTGTTCGCGCTTGCAATTGACGAAGTGTCTCTTGTAACGGCTATCATACAAAAGGCATGTCGTCAATGGCAAGTTGTAGGCGTCGCGTCTCGTATACATAATTACATCAATATTAATGATAAGACGCATTGGTTGTAAGTGTTGGAAAACGCACGTTTTGGAACAACTATGGCATCAGATTCTCTCTAGTTTGAAGCCTAGGTGCTTTTTTGTCCTGATGTGCCTCAGATAGCCTTCAGGATCGAGTATCATGCCGTCCATAGAATACGAATGTCCCTTTGGGCCGACCAAGTTGATCTAACACGGGTGTCTGTGCCAGTGTTTGAGAATCCGACATCACAGGACTGACAAGGAACTCACAAATAATGGGTCATTCTTCATCCCGCCGAGGACTATTTTTGTTTGATGTGGCAGTCTATGTCTTGACTAATCGAAAAAAATGGTGCTTCGCGGGGGGCGAGGAAGCAGAACCCATTGCGAGTCCAGGCCCATGATGCTAATGGAGGTATCCTTGATGCGGTATGTTTGCAGCGTAAGGGTTCGCGCTTCCTGAAAAAGAAATCGATGGAAAGGGTTGATGGTACAGGGGTGGGGCGGATGGGTCTTGTGGGGGGCAGCAGCAGCAGTCAGTGGTGAGTATGGACTAATGTGAGTGGCATGCGAGAGATCGGTTACTGCAGGAGGGCAATAATCATTGTGTCCCTACTTAAGACGCGTGATGCGCCACTCCAGCACCCGTACCAGGCGAAGGTGCGACGGGGTATGGGGGAGGGCACTATGTGTCCCGTTAGCTGGCACACCATACAGATAGTAGAAGATGTTGACGCTTATACTTATACGCTTACATTATAAACTGTACAGTTCCTTCCGTGCTTCACATCATCGATGGCATCACCAAGCCACTGATGGTTACGTAACTCACCGATACTTGTCATACTCGTTCATAATACCTCAACGTTGTTCTTGCCAACTGCTGAGGTATGTATTCTTGTACCCGTGCGCTTGTACTCATACACCCTTAGAGAGATTGCTCTCGCCTACAGAAGCCTGGATTATGAATGCATGCGGGCTGGGACCAGGGAAAGATAGCGTCTCGAGAACTGTTCCGGTTTTGAGAACAGCGAACCGCTCGGAGTGAAATACGTCCTTGGGAAGCGTGCAATGGTACCCCCGTACAAGTGACTCTCTACCGTTTCTCTATCAACCACTCCTTTGACCCCGATCAACTACGGTTGTTTGTTGATTATACGCCCAGATTTGCTATACAGAAATAGTCGAAGGGGAAAAAACAGGCGGAGTCCGATGCCAATGAGTACGAAGCCTGCTGCTTTGCTGGTCTTCGGTATAACCCCTAAACCAATGACAATGAATGGCCAGGAGAAATACGGTATGAAACCGACAATCTTCCTCAACGAAAATGTGGTCGCAAATGGGACCTCCGGGAAGTCCTTCCATCTGATGGCTGCCGCCCGACAGCCATCCAAAACGAAAGCTCCGTTCTCTGTTACACCAGCGACTTGGGTTTTGACTCATATACATGCCGGTGTTTCAATTTTGGATGTATTGGTTGCATGGGAAGAATCGGAACCATTCGGTGAAGAGACACGGAGGCAAAAAATTGCTCATTGGTGTCATCGACTCCAGGAAGCTTGCGCATTGTTTTAAACTACCTGAGCCAGTGGATACAGCACGGAACCAACATCCACATGTCCTAGGCCGGCCTGAGTCCGGAAGTCTGATAGGATGGAGTGACAGCATTGGTGAGAAGGTGATGCCTGAGGACACGGGGCTATGTTCAACATCCGCAGTGCATAACCGGCGCATTGGTATGGACTCCCTAAGTGCGGCCAAATGTCGAATAGGTAATATTTCCGGCCACGATCATTCGAGATTTGAAGGCTTTGAATACTTATGAGTTACAACAATGGCTGAAGATTAGTCGTTATTTGGTTGTCATATGACCTTCCTATTCTTCTGCTGCCAGTGGGCCTTCAAGCTTGCAGTGGGGCCTCAGTGGGGCCTGGGCGGTGCGTGCCGAAAATCCTCTGTATCATTTTGATGATTCTTTCCAGGTCATCATGCATACTACTCGCATGAAGTTGATAATGGTTTCGGACATGACGATGGAGGTGTAGACACGCATTTGAATGAATTTTAGACTACGTGAGTGCAGCAGAATTTGGTGTGCGTGTATGGAAAGGAAGAAAAACTGTTTTGGATCGCATTGGCATCCGAATCCCGATAAGCTTTTGTTCCGAAGGTGTTGAAAATTTCAGTTTGTTCGCTGGCAATTCGCTGGCACCCCACGTTTTCACACTACTTGGGCCTACACAGAACTGTTCAAAAATGCGACCCGACGCGAAGTTGAATATCCTCGATGACGAGTTTCATGCTCGACTGACAATCCATTGTGCCCTGGCACATAGGCGGCCCTACTGGCAAGAACTACACGAGATGCACGTGGGTGGATGTCGCTCAAAGGTCTCCATCTTAAGATTGTATGCTGTGGAATGGGGAGTGAAAAAGGATATGCTGTATGATGCACAGCCTTCTGGAAGATAGAAATAAGACGCGCCCATACTTGTACCCGTCATCGCTCTTCGTCCTTCCTAGCATCCTGGTAAGACCAAATCCCATGTAAGCATCACGCACGGAGGAACTGACCATTGATTGAGCAGCAAAGTGCAGCAGCTCTCGAGCGAATGAGAGATTAAATTGATCCAACGTCAAGCCTAGCCTTACAGAGCACAAGAAAAACTCACCAAACACGTCCATCAACTAACATCTTCTGGCCAATACGGCTGTGATGGCTTCCAGCTCAATGCAACCCGGTACAACAGAAAACAAACCGATTCTGACGCCAGTCAGGACCTTGGAGGGACATCAATCATGGAAATATTCCTTGCAAGATTCTGACGAGTTCAGCCATATTTCGTGCATTTCCTATTTTCCTGACGGCAAGCAAATGATCAGCAGATCACGCGATAAGACGATTCGGCGATGGGACTTGCGAGAGGGTAAGGAGATTGAGGAGGCTCGGGAGGTTTGCGGGAATGGTATAGATGCGGTTGGTGGTCGATGGGTTGTCAGTGCTGGCTATACCCTCGGACTCAAAGTCAGTGAGGTTGAGACGGGGATCGTGAGAACATTTTACATTGGGTCGATCAGATACATCGATATCTCTACGGACAGCGCGTTGGTAGCGGGTGGGTCATACGATGGGACAGCTCGGATATGGAGCTTGGACACAGGCAAACTCGTGGCTGGTCCATTCAAAACAGGCGATGGCCCAATAACGTCAGTTCGACTCTCGGAAGACTCTCGGAAGCTGGCGGTGTCGTCTAATTGGAGGCAGAACCTTCAGGTGTGGGATGTTCAGGCACAGAAATTGCTTGTACGAAAATCTACTCCTACCAAGCCCTGGTCCGAATTGCCGGTCTTCTGGACAACAAAAGACAAGTCCATCGTAGCCGCATCCAGCTTCACGGATGATTTCATGGTCACAACGATCTATGAGTTTGACGCGTCGACGCTCGAAATTGTTGGAGCTCCTTTCGAACACACTGATGACATCCGTAGTCTAGCACTTTCATCTGATTGTGTTCTTCTCGCCATCTCGTCTGCTTACACCATCGGGCTGTGGGCCTTCGAGTTCCGCCAGCTCCTCGCTTCATTCGATGTCTCGGGATTTCCCAGGACCCTCGTCTTTTCGCCCGCTTCACGCCAACTAGCTTACACGACCTTGGGTGACGCTAAAATCTATATATGCAACATTCCAGCCAACATCCTTGCTAGCATCGAGCTTAAAGAACCACAGCCCAATGTGTGTATCCCCCACATACATCCATCATTTATATGCTAATATCCTTACAGAACAATAAATCTGAACGTTCATGCCATGCTGGTTTACTTGACGTATGTGATTCTGCCCTTTCCTTCATCTACACCACACCATTGCTTCCTTACAGTCCGATGCAACACCTCGTTCCGTGCGTCATAAACCGATAATACCTGCCGTGTCTGCTATCCCTCGACCTTTGCCTGCGAGGGATCCACACGCTCGCCTCCGCTTTCTACGCAAACTCTTTCCATCCTCTTTTCGTACAGACGCGGTTGGCACCGACGAGCCTCGTGATTTCCTGGATGTGTGTTTCTTGTAGCTTTTTGTTTTCCAGTTGAATTAACAAGTCCCTTGCAGTTCTCTGCTACATTGCCCCTACCTCGTATACTTCCAAAACATGGCGATAATGTGAGTGTGGACCACCATAATTACATATCAAGCTTACATTCTTCAAGGCTAGACACGCATCAGTACCACGCACCACCCAATCCTCCGCCATCAATACTTCCTCAAATCTCAAATCCCGCCTACACCAACTATCAACTCATGCATCACCCGCTATCGTCGATGTTCCTCTCGCGCCTGGTAGACTGGTACACGCATCTCGTTTTTCTCGTCGTATTCAAAATCTCATGCATTCATGTATAGCGGTACGCTGCAGCGGGTGCTCCCGGCCCTGAAGATGACCTTATACGCGACGAAGACTATATTCCTCCTCCTCCTTCCCCCAATCCCGGCTCACGCCTATGGATTGGCAACTCCGGACAGCATGGAAGAAGCCGGTTTTGTTTCTGCTTCTAACTGACTTTGATCAGGCATCTCGTCGCTGTAATCGTTACTCGCTGTATGCGTTGTCCTCCCTCACTTCTGCCGAATTCTTACTCGACGATGAATATGTTTCTCCTTCCTCCAAAGCTGGCCAGCACGGAAGCCATTGGTTCCGTCTCTGCTTTTCACTCGTTCCCTGGTACCTCGTTGCTGTAATTGTTGCACGTTGCATGCGTTGTTCACCCTATACTTATATCGAATTCATGGTCAGTGTGGTCACTATACTCCCCAGAGCGCTTCAGATATCCCAATTGTCCATTCTGTCCATCACAGGTCACAAAGGTGTTTTGTTTCACAGCAAACAACAGTGCGAGGACCTCAGACATACTATCGTGTCTATGCATCAATCAGAAGGGCGGTTGGTTGTGATCCTGCTTGTAGACTAACTCCAAACCTGTCCCCGGGTATCTCAATTTCACTAGTCGTTGAACTTACAGATCTGTGATATGTAAGCAAGTATTTTTGGCGGTTCGGTGTCGATTTGTCCACCCGTCATCAAGCTTTCAACATTGTTACTACTTTTCCCCTTCATCGATTCATATTGGTTACAAGCTATGATTTTCATGGATTAGTCGGTATGCAAAATACATCCAGTCTAAGTACCTGTGTATAGCAAAAAATACGTGGCTATATTGCCTGGTAACGCAGCTTCCGTCAAGAACAGCATTTTATCTCAGGCCTACGTACTCACGTCATGATCGGTTCTGCAGTTACTGACAAGACATTACGTTAAAACATTCTTCAACTTCCTCTCTTCATCACGTCGTCCTCGACCTATACGTACCATGGTTGCAGCATCTAAAAGATCAATCTCCTGCTCCCATTACTCAAATCGCCATGTAAAATCCTAATGCGGAAATGGATTTTGACTGCTTCCTGTACACCTGTCTTTGTACAGAAGTTGTTGAAACCGGAGCCTCGGTGGCAACCTGAATAGCATTAGCGTTCGTCCGTCGTATTCTGTTGTTGCCGTATGCCGCAGCCGGGCGGTATTCGTGAGTTTGCGATGCCTTCGCTATGCGACATACTACACACTAGCAGACACTAGCCTTGGTGGTCCTAGTACGGTAACCAGCGGTTAGGCGCTTGAAGCACTTATTCCTCCAACTGTTAGCTTCATCAATATCAGCTAAAAAATTTGTACTAAGCATGGCGGTATTCATCTTGTCTACGGCACTCAGCTCAAATAACGCTAGTCTGAAGATGGGCTAAACTGCTATGCACGTTGACGTGCTATAAAGTGCCAGTGGACAACGGTGAAGCTAAAGCCCTGATCGCTACAACTTCAACAATTCCAGCCATGGTCAACACTACTACCGCAGCGGGACTCATCGGTGTAGTTCTTTTGGCCCGCCACGGTGACAGGACGGCATACTACCAAGACCCAGCTACATACAACTCCACCCAAGCATACATCACTCCTCTTGGCGAGGTGAGAGCTCTGTGCTATAATGCTGGATCTTGCTCACGAATATTTAGCAACAAGAATTCGAACTCGGGAGCTTCCTTCGTAACATATATCTCAATCCCGATTCACCATCTTTCATCCAGAATATCAGCACTGATGTCGCAGACATCAACCAGTTGGCGGTCCGCGCAGACGCTGGTGGAGGAAATGTTATCCTGAACTCCGCGTATGCTCTGCTTCAGGGTCTTTACCCATCCACACAAGAGTCAGAGATAACTTTAGCGAATGGTACAACGGTTCTCTCTCCTCTTGGGGGATACCAATATGTTCCAGGCAAGTCAGTCCCAGCTACTCGCTGGTCCTCTAACTAATGGTCTGCAGTGCAATCTTTGGAGTATTGGCAGAGTCCGTCTCTCACGAGCTGGATGGATTGCGAGGTATGAAATCCATCTTATCTTCAGCAGGTCACTTCGTAACGCCCAAGAACCTAGTATTTCCAATCTCATCTAAACCGAACTTACGCTTCATCTGCATGGTTAAACATGTCTGCCACTGCTGCGCCATTCCTGACTGCATTGAAACCTTACTTGGGGAGCGTCAGTAACAACTTCACGAACATGGTATGTCACTCCATCGCATCTGTGAAAGCTTTTCTGACAAAATTGTGTAGTGGAATGTAAGGGTTCGTTTGATTTTTTTTCGGACTGAGCTCATTGTCTCGCAGATATACGACCATGTCAATGTCCAATACACCTATAATAAGACCTATTATGAGACCCTACCTCCCTCCTTCCTCCAGCAAGCTCGCTATTATGCTAATTGGGCCCAAAACAGTGTCTTCACTGATTCTACTTCAGCTAGCATTGGACAAGGTAAGTTTAGATCAATTACAAAAATGCATTACACTAACCTTGCTGCAGTTGCCATTCGCACACTCCTCCCAGAGATCTTTTGGGCCTTGGGCAACATGACAAAGACCTCTAACAAAGTCAAGATGAATATTCAGGAAGTCGATTACAAACCATTCATCAGTCTATTTAACGTCACCAACGCTACTCTGACGGACCCTGACATTAGTGGTATCGGTCAGTATCAACAGTGTATGAGCTCAGCACTGCAGACTGATACCAATTCACAGCCAACTATGCTTCTGTTGTTGCCCTTGAGTTGTCGCAGGACTCGCAGGGTCAGTACGAGGTTAGCATGAAGTTCAAAAATGGTACGGAGGACAGCCAATTCCGTCAACTTGAAATGTTCGGCAACACGAGCATCACGTTTGACAAATTCGTTCAAGTACTTGATGTGAGCTGCTCTTTACAGCACGTATGACTTCTTGCTCACAGATTCATTCATATAGAGTACCACGATCAACTCTACTAACAACTGGTGCTTCTCCTGCAATCAGACTGTCCTGCGCGGATGTTCTGTCTACAATTACAGTAGCGATCCCTTCTTGGGTGGCGTTGGTACTGGTTATTAGCGGTAGACCACGGCAATCTTATAAGTTCTGTAATCTAACATTATCTAATCGTTTTGAATAATCTATCGTTCTCCGGAACTTGACTTCAACGAGCGAGGGCGTTTAGACTTCAAGTAGCTATGCACGTTGAGTAATGACGTTGCTTGCAAAGCACTAGAATTTGCCTCGCCCTTCCTTTGTGCCATCCTTTTGACGACGAATAACTCTCGATTGAAAACAAGGTCTAAAGTCCTCTTTGTATCTACATAATTCTATCGCTCGTAAGGGTATAAGTAAGTATAACCCAATGTCATCACATCGTAAAATAGGTACCCAACGACTATTTGTCCAAGTAGCAACGTAGCTCTAATATTTCATTATTTCAAAGCAAGGAACAAGAGCAGCATATGCCTCTCGCTGCTGATCTGTCAAGGACACTCCGCGAAATGCAAGGCACTCCAGGGAACATTTCGACCTCGTCAAAAAGGCTTGAAACTCTTCTTGTGGCCAACTTCCCATATCGGCGGCTTGGAGTACACGAAGGTTCGGGAGCGTGAGAACCTTAAACAGGCCAAGTTCCCTGTCCCAGTTCGAACACAAGCTCGGACACATGTATAAACACTGGAGGTTGGTGTGCGTGACTGGTTCTTGATTCTCGATCGGGTGAAATATGCCGAGGATCGTCACGGAAGAGAGGTTGGGACACAGGCGGAGTATGCGGGGGAATGCATCTAGTCGGTATATGCTGATCTCGAGATGCGTGAGATGGGCCCATCCGGAATCAGCGACGAAGTCTAATTGCTTGCAGCAGATCCATGGCAGATCCAATATGTCCATCTTGCGAAGGTTGACCGGCAATTTTGAGATAGTGCGCTCAATGGCTAGTTTTGAATCGTCAGCGTACTTGCGTACGATGAGCTCCTTGAGTCCATGGAAGTCTTCCATCATGAAGGGGTCTCTGCAGTACCAAAAAGTAAGCTCTAGAGACGAGATTTGCTGGATGTATGGCTGGAGTAGGCTTCGTGCCTCGCTCAAGTCAGTGCAACATTCGAGTTTCAACGAGAGAGGACATCCTCTCGATCGCTTGAGCCAGAGGTCGTAGGCATAAGCTCTCTCCCGCAAGTCGTCGTCCGCGATCAACCGTAGCTGGGTCCATAACCATGGCAAGCCAATAGCAACCTCCCTCCATTGTCGACATATTCTTGTGAATATCAGGGGAGCTCGCCTTTGCGTGGGGGAAAAGGACAAGTCATCGGACAGAGAGTGGAGGAAAATTTCCGAGAGAATTTCTGCTGGCAGACGCGGGATACGCAATGAAGATCCCCCGGACGAAGTGTCGGACTGGATGAGATTTCATTATTATATCAAGATGCAAATATCTCCAGAACCAAGCACTTACAGGTTGCTGCAGCTCCCCAATGCTAGCTGAGATCGGTGGTGAATCGACGTTTGAATTAGATGTCTGCATGTTAACGCGAAGGAGGTTGAGATATTGGAGATGGAGATCTGAAGGAGGAAATAAGTCTACCGTTCCGCCAACAGTCGCGTCCCTATTTAAATCTAACACCGGGAAAACCACAAGTCCACAAACCACACGCCTTCCTATTGTCGTCCCAAATAGCCTTAGGTAAACAACCGCCCTCCACAACTAGAGACCTTGCATTGTATGTCTTCTCATTTCCATGACCACTAAGGTCCAGACCTGTCGGCCGAGCTGTGACCTTTATTTTTCCCTATGTTGGTCTTGCATTGTTGGTTTTATATTTGATAGGTGTGGACTTGAATGTACTTCAAGGAGAAGTCAGGTTTCGAATCTCCTTGGCACCTCTCCACAGGAGTCCCTGTAATAGTAATACCGTGCGTACAGCCTATCGAAGGGCTGATTCCCTTGTTGTTAACCATTCGTTCTCAACTACATTCTTACTACTGACGCACCTGAACTTCAACACAGTCATGCCCTTTTTCAAGACGTTTCCTGCTCAATGGTAAGAGCTCATGCCAATAGTAAGAACACTAACTGAACATTGACAAGTAAAGTGACTCGATGAGTATCGGGAAGTTTATAGTACCGGGGGCTAACTTTGACATGTAGTTGCACCCTGGCATACTAGTAGGGAGCTTCGAGCAAGCGTTACGTAGATTATTAGATTGGAAAGTAGGTTGGGATTAGGTGGAGTGAGATCAACACAGGCAAAGACATCGCAAAATGGATGGGACAGCGTCGTTGTGCTGCAAGTCAAGATGGCACGTGGTCTAGTGGTGAGCCCTTTTTGTGCTTTAAAGTTTACAGCACGTACATATGACTTCTTTCAGATTCATTCATCTAGAACACCACGATCAGCTTTACTAACAACTGGTGCTTCTCCTGCAATCAGACTGTCCTGCGCGGATGTTCTCTCTTCAACTACAGTAGCGATATCTACTCGAATGGCGTTGGTACTGGTTATTAGCGCAGCTAGCGCTGGACCACGCCAAAGTTCTGTAATATAACATTACATGATTGTTTCGAATAATCTATGTACCCCGGAACTTGACTTCAATGAGCGAGGCGTTTTGAACTTCAGAGTGATAACATCGATTGGAAAGTACTGAAATTTCCTTCACCTTTCCCCTGGGCCATCCTTTCGACGACAAATAACTCTCGATTGAAAATAAGATCTAAAGTCCTCTTTGTATCTACATAGCGTCTATAGCTCGTAAGGGTATAAGTAAGTATAAACCAATGTCATCACTTCGTAAAATAGGTACCTAACGACTATCTGTCCAAGTAGCAACGTAGCCTCTAAATTTTTATTATTTCAAAGCAAGGAACGAGAGCAGCATATTCCTCTCGCTGCTGAACTGTCAAGGACACTCCGCAAAAAGCAAGGCGCTCCAGGGAACATTTCGACCTCGTCAAAAACGCTTGAAACTCTTCTTGCGGCCACCTCCCCATATGGGCGGCTTGGAGTCCACGAAGGTTCGGGAGCGTGAGGACCTTGAATATGCCAAGGTTCCTGCTCGAGGTCGGATACATGTCCCCACACATGTGTAAGCGTTGGAGGTTGGTGTGCGTGACTGGTTCTTGATTCTTGATCGGGTGGAATATGCCGTGCAGCATCAGGAAAGAGAGGTCGGGACATAGGCGGAGTATGCGGGGGAATGCATCTAGTCCGTGTACGTTGATCTCGAGATGCGTGAGATGGGCCCATCCGGAATCAGCGACGAAGTCTAATCGCCTGCAGCTGATCCACTGCAGATCCGATATGTCCATCTTGCGAAGGTTGACCGGCAATTTCGAGATAGAGCGGTCAGTGATTTGCTCTGGACCGTCCACGGTACTTGTGTACGACGAGCTCCTTGAGTCCGTGGAAGTCTTCCAAAATGAAGGGGCTTCTGCAGTACCAAAAAGTAAGCTCCAGAGACGAGATTTGATGGATGTATGGCTGGAGTAGGCTTCGTGCCTCACTCAAATCAGTGTAACATTCGAGTTTCAACGAGAGAGGACATCCTCTCGATCGCTTGAGCCAGAGGTCGTAGGCAGAAGCTCTCTCCCGGAAGCCATCGTCCGCGATCAACCGTGGCTGTGTCCATAACCATGGCAAGCCAAGAGCAACCTCCCTCCATTGTCGACATATTCTTGTGAATATCAGGGGAGCTAGTCTTTGTGTGGGAAAAAAGGGCAAGTCATCGGACAGACTGTGGAGGAAAATTTCCGAGAGAATTTCTGCTGGCAGGCGCGGGATACGCGAAGAAGATCCCCCAGACGAAGTGTTGGACTGGATGATATTGAAGTAAATTTCATTATTATATCCAGATGCAAATATCTCCAGGACCAAGCACTTACAGGTTGCTGCAGCTCCAAAATGCTAGCTGAGATCGGTGGTGAACCGACGTTTGAGTTAGATGTCTGCATGTTAATGCGAAGGAGGTTGAGATGTTGAGATGGAGATTTGAAGGAGAAAATAATTCCATCGTTCCGCCAACAGTCGCGTCCCTATTTAAATCTCACACCTGGAAAACCACAAGTCCACAACCAACACGCCTTTCTATTGTCGTCCCAAATAGCCCTAGGTAAAACAACTGCCATCCACAACTAGAGACCTCGCATTGTATGTCTTCTTATTTCCACGACCACCGTGACTAAGGTCGTAGAACAGACGTGTCGATCGAGCTGTGACTTTTATTTTTCCCTATATTGGTCTTGTATTGTTGGTTTTATATTTGGTAAGCGTGCGTGGACTTGCAGGTACTTGAGAAGTCAGGTTTCGAATCTCCTTGGCACCTTCACAGAAGCGGGCTACCGAAAAGCTGATTCCCTTTTTGTTAACCATTCATTCTCAACTACATTCTTACTACTGACGCACCTGAACTTCAACAGTCATGCCCTGTTTCAAGACGTTATCCTCAGTTTTCTGCTCGACGGTAAGAGCTCGTGCCAACAGTAAGATCACAAACTGAACATTGACAAACAAAACTGAAGAAGGTGACCCGATAAGTTTATAGCATTGGGGGCTAACTTTAACACGTAGTTGCACCCTGGCATACTAGTAGGGAGCTTCGAGCGAGCGTTACGCGGATTATTGGATTGGGAAGTAGGTTGGGATTAGGTGGAACGAGGCTGTGGGACATCAACACAGGCAAAGTCATGGGTGGGACAGCGTTGTTGTGCTGCAGTCGAGATGGTGGTCAAGTGGTAAGCCGATCCTCCGATAGATCATAGCCTACAGGCAGTGGGAGGTGAAGAACGGAGAGACGATAACCGGTCCAATTGAGACAGGGCACGATCAAACGAAGACAGTCGTTTACCGCCAGACACAACCATGTTTGCGACTGGTGGATACGACCGGCCACCCTCGACTCCTGGGAACCTCAATATTCAATGGGATGCGTAGCTTGATCACAGGCGAGCTTCAAGCTTTAATTTTTATTTATTTGTCGTACTTGTTTTGCAGTGTTTTTGCCTTTACCGCAGATCCCCGATCACTGGAATTGCTCAGATTATATCCAAGGTTAGGGTCCCTGAGGTTTACCTCCGACTCCTCAAACTTCATAATGCGTTGGGCCTAATCTGACAGCTAAATCTGTTGGGAACTTTGGATGTCGGTTCAGGTAAAACCACCGGGTCTTTGTGCGAGGACAATATTTACAAAATCTGCTCCTTCAATACATAACTTAGTATCATTACACCGTTACGAATAACTTCGTTCTTGACTGAAACATCGTACAACGTCCCATTAATCACTGACTTTGACTACAAGTTTTCCGGTAGTTTTGCCACTTGTCAGGTCAACTTGTGCCTGTCTTACCCCCTCCGTAGTGAATGGATACTCCTTGAAGATCCGCGTCTTTAAGGTGCCGTCTGCGAGAAGGGAGAATAGGGCATTTCCGTAGTAGAGCACTTCTGCTGAGGTGTATGTATAGTTGTTCATGCTAGAATATCTAATCGTTAGCATAAAATTGGACCATGCAGTGGTCAAGCGCACGTAGGCCGGAGAAGCTTCACATTCTTTTTCTGGAGCCTGATAGGAGGAAATGGTGGGACGGGCCCCGAAGCATTACCCACTGAGACAATAGTGCCCTTCCGCTTGATCATTATGAGGTCGGACTCGAACCTGCACCAAAGTCAACTCAAGTCATGCAAGAGAAGCCACAGGTTCGAATCTTACGTGTCTTTACCCACACCATCAAAGATTGCATGGACACCCTCTCCATTTGTAAGTTCCAGGACACGTGCAACCGTGTCCTCGTTCTTATACAATATCACATGGTCCGCCCCATTAGCTTTCGCAAGGGAGGCCTTCTCTGGCGTCGAGGTCGTCCCTATCACAATCGCTCCTCGCGACTTAGCCAGCTGGGTCATGAGCAGTCCAAGACCACCTGCGACGGTGTGAATGAGGATGATATCACCCTTTTGCACGTTGTATGCTTCTTCCATGAAGGAAATAGCCGTCAACCCTTGCACGAGAGCCGAGACAGCCGTCAAACTCGACACTGATTCAGGAATCACGTATACCGTTTTCCAAGGTGCAGAAACGTATTCCGCATGCGAACCCAAATAATCCTGTCGGCTCGTGAGTTATTGCAAGAAGTATATAGACAGTATACCGTACGAGTGCGACGCGGGAGCCTTGTTTGTACCCACACTTCTTGTAATCCGGGTCGTTCAAAACGGACTCATCTGTAGGAAGTGCGATGACTACACCGCTGGCTTCCTTCCCGATCACGAATGGGAATCCAGATGCTGGGTATATTCCTTCTCTGTCGCACACTTACTTAACGACGCTCTTCGGGATGCTTGGGGGGTTTAGACACTTGCCTGTAGTATGTGTCGATGAAGTTGATACCAAGATATTGGACCTACTCAGCGCAGCACAGATTAAGTGTTAACATTTGCATAGGAACTTGATAATGATTTTACCTTTACAACCAGATGATCCGGGGCTACTTTTGGGAAAGGGATCTCTCGTTTCTCAATGACCTCAGGTCCCCCTGTCTTTGAAATCGCGATGGCTTGAATCGTTGATGGATAAGACATTCTGGGGGTTGCAGTGGAGAACTGGCGAGCAAGAGTGGGAAATTGAAAAGATAAGAGTCGTCAGCTCAAGTTAGTCAGCGTAGTGACGCTTACAATTGCAATATCCTGGTCATACACGGGCACCGTGGGTGCCCCACAAACCGAATGAAAGTTCGAATAATGTCGTTAGAATGAATAGAAGAGAGAACATGTAAACTATTGGCTCCGTGGGTATAGATTTTGGGCTGGATTCGACATCCGGCGGCAAATACATTTACAGGTTTGCAGTAGACTAATAAGCGTAACCGATATCACTGGTGTCATCATGTACTGTAGTGGTGGAGTAAACAATCGAAGGTTGAATGGATGATCAAACAGTAACTTTTAGACTCCTTTCAAAAGCCTGGTCCAAGATGTCATATATGAGATGAATTTGTTCATCCCTCTGGACCATCCCAGGTCTTTGCTCTCGTAAACTGTCAATCTCCTGTGCTATCAGGTCTTCCTGAAGCTCCTTTGGTAGGGTACCCAGCGGAGGGACAGGCAAAGAGCACAGAGGTTGTGGAGGAGGTGTCAAGTTCGGGTGCGGGCTATTAGCACTCAAAAGGCGATATGCGCGTAACAGTGACGACATCGCAATGAATGATCCAGTTCGCCCTATGCCAGCGGAGCAGTTGACCATGATAGGAGGGTCTGGATCTGGTTCCGGAGATGATGGGAATGAAGAGGCATCCGTGTTAACGCAATCCACCAGACGAACAAAGGCGAGAAGGCTAGCTCGGTCTTCATCCTCAGGAACTCCATGGTCCGGCCATGCAGCATACAGCATATGGGTGAATACCACAGCATCTTGCGGATTTGTTGAGGTGACTGGAATGATGGAGACTTTGCTGTACACGCAGCAGGCTTCGTTTATTCGCTTTCTCTCTAGTAGCGTCACCTTCAGTACAGGTGCATCGCTTGTTGGATCTGGGTTCGACAGCATTGATTGTCCAGGGGTGGAAGGGAAATAGATATGAGCTTTCTGTCGTCCTCTCTCCGTATTTTGTGTGAGCTGAACGATGGTACGAACACGACTAGGAGAGTGCACATGAGGAGAATTGAGAGATGCTGGAGGAGTAGAAATTGGTTGCATGATGGCACTGAGGAACACATGTGCCGTGCGCGGAAGGGGTGCTTGGGTAGCAATCCATAACTTTCCGCCATACAGCTCCCGAACCCAGCTTGCATTAAAATATCTTCCCTTGCTACCCTCGGCTCCGACGCTGCAGCGACTGCCCTGCAGATCGCCCACAACAACCCGCGTCCGATCATATGGCTGAATATTGGAATATCGATTAGCGACTACATTGTCTGGATGATGGGCTATCATGATGGAGTAGTGTGCGACTGGATCGGTCTTTCCCAGTGCAGAATTCAATGCCTGCTGCCCACGCGCAAGAAGCGACGCAGAATGTGGTTCTGCCACGAGAGATTGAGTCCGTAAGTGATCGCGAGCATATTCTCGTTCAGACAATGTGATGCAAACAGTTTCGGAGATAAAGCGGGAATCGTTTGCCAATGCTCTGGCAAGCCAAGTAGGTATCACTGATAATGTTGCAGTCATTGAGAAAGATGAAAGCTAAGGCGGAGGTTTGGAGAGATTTGATATCTTCCTGTGCGTGAGAATAAACTGCCAACTCTGTTCAAAGTTCTGTAGGGATCACAACATAGCAGTTTGCTCATGAAGAGCAACGATGGATAACAGCTATGTATCGTTGATATCAACTAATCCACAGGATGTCAAGTTAGTGATTATTTCGCAGAGCAACAATCCAGTCCTCACAGTTTTGGCTACCAGAGTCAGTTCCACGTTGGAAAAATCCACGGGGAAGAAACACTTGACGGACGATAACCCAGAAACGTGCTGGACATCGCGACAGGTACAACAATGTTCCCTTGGTTGGAGACATCATTGACCTCAGGAGATGGGTAGGGCCTTGGGCAGTATATCCATCTAACGTTCGGAAAGCCAGCAATACCCAAGCGTATCATCATCATTTTCCAGGGCGGATTTGTCGGAACCAGATGTAGAGTCGAGGTCTCGGAGTCATCAGATAGGCCCGAATGGCAGACGTGGACATATATCCATCCCAGAGGATGCGAACCGGCGTCAAACTTTCGACTTGATAGCCCACAGTGACGGACTGCCAGGGGAGGGAATTCAGAGCATGAAACTTGTTTTCGAGGAGAGTTCTGATTTTTACGGTAGGATCACAATCTATGAGTTGAAGATTGAAGGTATCCTGCTTTGAAATGATGAGGAGCTCGCTCAACCATATTCAAGAGCTCACTAGAGCTAAGCCTGCCATGTGCTTGAGCGGGTCTGTGACATGTGTGTGCCGAGCTCAAAGCATCCCAGTAAAAATGTTTAAGGGCCGTGAACTCGGAACAACAAGAGCCTCATCAGATGTATTACGTACATAACGGAACGAAGTCAAATTGTACACACGCACCGTTTGAACTTTGCACCATCCAACGATGTCGATGAGGACCGTTTAATATTCATTCACAGTATGTTTAGACTGCTGTCATGATACCCGAAACCACGAGCAAGTTCATGCATACGAATCTGAGCCTCTGGCCCAATGTCTCGTCAAACTCTCGTGATTTTTGATACGCACCGCAAGCTTTGGTAGGAACATCAACACAAGCATTCGAACCGCACACATTTTGTATCTTCCGTTTGGTCTGTATCTTCTACTCTGACAAGGTGGTGTTCCTCTCTTATCCTTTCCTGTCCGCTCCCTTATTCAACTTCTACAGCGAACAGCGAACGTATTACCTGGTTGATGTTTCGTTACAGAGTATTAATTGCGCATACTACCAACGCTTACGCGTCCTCGAATATCAAATTTTGCCCACCAATAACGCAGTTTCGTGACAAGCTATGTCCTATGTAGGCTGTCGCCTCATCTCATCCAGACTTCACGCGCGAGGATATCTGGCGTTTCTGTGCTATGTTGCAGGAGCCGTAGTGGTGCAAATCAATGCCTGAGACGACTGCCCAACGATAAGAAGTTCTTCGATGTTCCCTGAAGTCGATGCCATCGATAAGAATTTTTTCTCTCGCTCGCCTATCCTTCACCGTATCAATCGTCCTCCCGGGCCAGACAGGTTTACCTTGCATTTAACATTGCCTTGTTGATCTCCATGACCGCATATACAGGCACTAAAATCGATTGGTTGTAGGCTCTCAGTAGGGTGGCAAAGACACATTTGAATCGATTAACCAATGTTGCAAGACGGCGATTTCCTCCAACTTGTGTGGTTTTGAAAATAGGGAAGCAAAATTACGGCCGGTTCTGTGTCTTCATTAGACGAGTCAAGTTCTGCCAGGATATTGCGATGTAGAAACAAAATATAAGTGTGAGTACTCACAAGAAAGTTTGATAAGAATATTTGTATCCATGCCGTTTGGCGTTTGGGTCTTCTCGAATCGGATGTTGATGGGCCGTCTCAACAATCATGCGTTTACAAGGTAACACGAAAGGTGTAGATCAAGTTTTGCATTGTTCATTGCGCTTCGCATAGGTTTGTTCTTTGTCACTGTCGTTGACCCGTTCACTGAGTATGCCATTTCTCCCAGGCACCGACATAACTTACGGAGATCTGATGGATCTTATTGCTCATGTGATTTGGCCTTAGATCTACGATTATTCAACTGTTCGTGGAGCCAGAAACATAGGTTGTGATTCTCCGATCGGGTTGTTCCCTCCAGGAAGGCACAAACATTCACAGCGCACCCACAACGTACTTCTCGTCTTTGCATCGCGGACTTGCAACAAGAGTGGACAACTCAAGCGTAGATGCATCGAGCAAAATGGTCACTGCTCCACCTAATGCACAATAGTCGTCCACAGTAAATATTCTCCGAAAGCGAGGTCCTCACAGTGGAAACACACTTTCAAAGTGGCGCGCGAAGACCACATAAATATTGCTTCGGTGGCCTTTATCCTCCATCCTTTACACGCTACATCTACTGCCACTGCGAACGCATACCCATTCTCATAACGTCTTCAACGATTATCTGCTGGCTCAGGTACATGTATGCCCAGCTTCGATGCCTACATTTTCTAACTATATCTGCTTCTTACCTTTAGATGACTCAATCTCCCTCGTATCCCTCATCGCACGGTTCCGACTCTTCCAATGCAAACCAGGACACCCCAAACACTGGCATGCATATGGGTACAATTTCCCTGGCCCCATCCCGCACACATGCATCATCCAGGCTATGCCCCCGCACCCCCCTGCTTCCCGTACGGTGTCCCTCCCCCATACGCGCATGCTGGAGTTGTGCATCACGCGCCCCAAGCGGGACAACATGGTCAATTCCCTCCTGCGGTGACCCACGTTTCGCATGCCACTCATGTTGACCCACCGTTGACTACCGCCCCTTTTCCTCCACAACACCCATCCACGCCCCCCATGTACCATCAACCCTTCCCGTCGGGGCATTTCCCAGGAGTCATGACCTCCTATGCAACTCACACATCGTACCAACCATACCTCCATCAACATCACGGGGCCGGGCTGGTAACGGGCTCTGCTTCTCCATCTCTCCCTCAAGCACCAGGTTTGTCGGTCGGCGAGAAGCGCATTCGCGGAAAACTTCCAAGGTCGTAACGTCAGGCGAATTAAAAAGCGCTCCGGCAGGATAGAGGACGACCCGCTCTTTGTAAGCTTTCTTTTTAATTTTGTGAGGTCGCATTTTTAATCCTTGGGACAGAAACCTATGTTAGCTCAACATGATCAACACGATGGGAGATATGTGTGTTCTAAGGATGGCCAGCTCGTCCGTCCTGCAAGTTATAAACGCCATCTCAAGACAGAAAAACATCTTGGTCACAAACCAACGGAATTCATATGCCCTGGTTGTCTGGAAACGTACGTATCCCCTACTCTCAACTAAGCGCGTCTCATCATTGATATTGTTGTGACTAGTTATAGCCGACGTGATGTCTGCAAGAAGCATTGGGACGACAGGTGTGGCAAGCTAGCAGCTAATAGTCGGCTATCCTACGAAGCCGCTTGCCAAGCTTTAACGAGTTTTAATTCTGCTTTAGCTACAGCGTCGTTCATGCCCCCTTTACCCACGACCGCCACGACGATGTCTCATAGCTCACCACCCGAGATCATCCCGACAGACGCCACAAACCCTTATTCCCGGGCAGCTAGTGACATACAGGACCCTCCTTTGGTGTCACCTGTACTTCCCCCATCCGAAGGGCAGGACATTGCACTCGCAGAGGTCCACGATACTTTGGCGCTGATGCGGTGCAAGAACCTCCTTTGGTGACACCCGTGCGTCCCCCATCTGAAGTGCGAGAGATTACACTCGAAGAGGTTCGCGGATGCGTTCCCTTTTGGAGGTGGATTAATGACACGGAGGGCCTGGTGGATCCCCTCCCTCCCATCGCTGAGCCTCCGTCCTCTCGCCTGCCAGAGGCCATGCTCGCAGACGCCGCCGAAGACCTGGATGTTTGATGCCTCATTAATGGGATAGACGACTTTGTAGATCCCAAAATTCCTCTCTGCGAATCTCCCACAGACGCTGCTGAAGACCCTGACTGTTACAACTTCCCAATCACCACACATTCTTTTCCTTCTCCCTCGCATAACACCACTTCTCATTCATTTCTTTACCAACTATCCACCATTCTTTGCTTGTTTTGCTCCTTGCTGTCGCCTGTTCAGGTATAGCACTACACGCTCTTTTCCTACTGTATGGCATAGCCCGCTACCACGTTCATTTCTTTACCAACTACCCACCATCCTTTCTATGTTCCCCTCCTTGCTGTCGCCTATTGACGTATAGCACCACACGTTCCTTTCATACTCCATGACATAGCGCATGTCCCACTACCTCTCGTTCATTCTTACTGTTACTGTTACTGTTATTGTCATCCTTAGGGTGAAATGCACACATTCCTTGTATATACGTGCTGGAAGATCTAAGGGTGAAACGTCATCGTACTCACGAGTCCGTTCAAAAGGCGGGACTTAGTACTCAGTAAGAGTCAGTACTCCGGCGGCTTGACAGGGCCGCGGCGTATGGGAATGCTTATGAATTTCAAATTTCAAAGCGCCAATCATTACATAATAGGCATGAGGCTCAACCAAATAACATAGCGGCCTACAACGCGAGGATAAACTATTCAACACGGAGCGGACCCACAATTCGCTCAACACGATGAAGTCCCTACAGCGGAGGCCAGCTATGCAATTATGGAAGGCTATTACCTGTGGTGAGTCCTCTTGCCTTTGGTTGTACCAGAGGTCTTGGGGGGCATGGGGGATGCGGCGGCAATCGGGACGGAGATAGGTGGCGAGACTGGGAGAGAAGGAATCGGGACAGGCACCGATACTGGGAGAGAAGGAAGCGAGACAGGCACCGGTACCGGGAGAGAAGGGTTTGGGATGGGTAGTGATACTGGGAGAGCAGGAACCACAGCAAGAGCAGGCTTGCCCGAGGCGCTAGCTAGGGGGACACGCACTGAACCAGAAGCGCTGGTCAATGAGGCATGCGCCGAGCCTGAAGACAATGGTGCAGATGCTGAGGTTGTATCACGATGGTGAATGTGGCGTCCACGACCTGTGTGCACACCAGCCTGCTGATGAGCACCCAACGCAGAGGCGACGGCGTTTGACGCCTGAGAAGGGGAGGCAGTCGAGTTTGCCTGAACAGTCGACGAGGAAGAGTAAGAACTGCCGACGCCGACCGCTTCTACTGCGTTCCGTGGAATTGGCAAAGCTGAAATTGGTAAGGCTGGCAGGGGGGGCAGACTAGCGGTCAGATTCTGTACATGGCCAATTGCGTCCTGTACTGGTTGCACTGCTTCCACTGGAAGATTAAGTGAGCCAAGAATGGACGATATGATGCCAACCACAACAGAGATAAGGGAGCCCGCGGCGTCGCGCCTATGCACCTCCGCTATATGGGAAAAGTGGTCAGAGGATATTGGTAATGATGCGCAGGAAGGAGCTCACTATGACGTGGTGGTGCATTGGGATTGGAGACACTGACTGGTATGCCTTGGACACCCCCGGAAAGCAAGAGAGCAAGTGAGAACGAGATAAAGACGATATAGAGGGAAAGGAAGCGCATTATGAGGATATTTAGAAAGAAAGGTTCGTAAAGGTCGTTAAATGGAGCGCTAGAGTGGTCTGATAAGACAGAAAGCAGGGAAAGATGTGGGTAAGGATTGCAGAGGCATGGATGGGTCTTTATACCTTTGCAGAACGGTGGCTGACAGAGATGGTGAAACCTGTCGACGACGACGTTTGTGCAATAATTCCAGACCAAACCACAGGCTCGAACCCGAATCGTGAGCACAGGTGAGGCATAACATGTCTCAGACACGGTTCTTTCGCGGGGAATTTTGTGCCTGCCCAGAGCTGACGACACTTGCATTATGATTGTGAATAGGTCTGCAACACAGCCCAAGTGCGTGTCCACGTCACGGTCATGACGCATGATCATGAGGTGCAAATGGGTTAAAATAGTAAATGATCTGGTCCAAGACACCTCCAAGTCCAAGACCATAGTATTTTCCATGCCGCAGCAGTGCAACTGTAAATCTGTGAGGGTGTTTTTACGGTCCTCTTCTGTAATCCGTCATCTCCCATAAATTATCCTCCCCAAGTGCTCTCCGTCTTCTCGAGCTGGCAGTATCAGTTACTAAGCCAGATATAACCATGAGGTTCCATAGGTCAGATAAGGAACGAAGCAGGGGTGTTCCCATGCATGACGACAGGAAACACCATCCTAAACATGCGAATCTGAACAAGAATTTGAGCAGGTAAAAGACACGAAGAATTCGAATGAACACACATGAGGATCGCAAGAACGAAAAGTAAGGACATCAATGACGAATCGTAACCTGTTTCTACCATTAGGTCAACAAGCAAGTTGTCGACAAACCTTCGGAAAAATGGAACCAAACTAAGTATGTAATAATAAGCTGATAACCGTTATCTGATAAGCCAACCCTTAGCCTCTACACTTTTTTTTCTCACCGCATGTCTTTGGAAGGCTCCACCGTGGCATACTGCACTGCCCAGAAGTACATAAGTATCGTGGTCCTCGGACGCCTACACACATTCACCTTGCTCTGACTAAAGGCTCGCTCTTACTCCTTGTGTAGCGTTGGTCTGACACCAGTTTTTCATTGACCGAGTCGACAAGGGTACTCGCAACATCACATTTTCACATCTCGCAGCGCTGAACACTATCAAATTATCAAATTGTTGAAGATGTCTAATCCCAATTCAACTTCAGTGAGCCTAAGGCAAGCATCAGAGGTGACCATTTCACGCGCACGTGTCCTCGAGTCCCCCCCACTCACAGCCTAGTCGTAGAACTCCAACGCACAAGTATCAAGGAGGAACGAAGATATCGAGGTGGCCCCAAAACTTCAAGGTAGCGATCTTCCCGACCCATACAGGATCCGGATCGGTCTCAAGACAGACGACGAGCTCTCACAGCTTCGTCGTCGCCGTAGGACCGGTAAACGACTCGAGAAATTTCATAGAAAGCAGAATGACGTGAGTTTTTCTCTTATATTGTATCATTTCGATTTCGTGCTGAAGGGTAAATGATTAGCTCATTCAATCATTGCTGAAGCCTATGGAAGAACATACACAAGAGGCGAGAGAAGATGAAGCGCACTTCCATTTTTCTGTAAGGAAGCGTTGTGGGGCTGCTTATCTCTGCTGAATCAATCACGCATTCAGGTTAGAGTCGCAGTCTGGGCAAGTCTTTTTGCCAACTTCATTCTCTGCGTACTTCAGCGTACGTCTTTGCAATATGTCCGTGTTGCTTTCGCTAATTATTCCACACTAGTATACGCTGCTGTGTCGTCCGTCTCCTTATCCCTCATCGCAACAGGGATTGATGCTACTTTCGATTTTGGAAGTAATATCTTTCTATACTGGACTCACAAGAAAGCACTGTCAATGGATATTAACAAATGGCCTGTTGGTGGCTCCCGACTCGAAACCATTGGAAATGTAGTCTATGGTGATTCATTCGTTCACTCGGCGGGAAATGATCTCATTTTCTTTCAGGTTCACTGTTCGTTCAGCTATCAAGTCCTTGAACCTGATTAACATTCTTGCAGCATGGCTTCGGTCAATTTGGTTGTTATCGTTGAATCCGTCCGCGCACTCATGTCTCAAGAAAAAGACAACGGTTTTCACATCCAGGCAATCATCGCAGTGGCAGCTGCGCTTGGTATGTAGCCTGTACTGGAGCCCTTTGCAATCATTTAATAAAATCTCAAATCAAACAGCGGTCAAATTCGTCCTTTTCTTATATTGTTTTGCCCTCAGATCAAAGTCTAGCCAAGTGCAGGTCTTATGGGAGGATCATCGAAATGATCTTTTCATTAATGGATTCGGTAAGACGACTCGCCTTCAAGCAATTTGGTACCCTGAAGCGATCATACTCCCCAGGTATCCTGATGTCTGCTGGAGGAAGTAGATTACGATGGTGTTCGTGACCTCGACCCTTGCATTTCTTGTGAACTTACATATTAAACAGGGCTGGACCCTGCTGGCGCTATCATTGTGCGCTTCATTCGTGTACCCTCATGAACTTTCCGCTCATGTGATCGCTACAGATTGGCGCTGGAGTCATCATTACCTGGAGTCACACTATCTACGAACAATTTGGATTCTTGGCTGGGAAGTCTGCGCCACACGACTTCCTGCAGCTCATCATCTACAAAGCTATGACCTTCAGCGATGAAATTGAGAAAATTGATACTGTACGGGCGTACCACGTAAGTGTTCAATCCCATTGCGTATGGTTGCATATTGACTTGATCCAATGACACAGAGCGGACCTGTGCGTGCCATTGGTCTGATTAACCGACGTATTGTGTTCACTGACAGTTTTAACTAGGACTATATCGTCGAGGTGGATATCGTCATGGACGCTACTACCCCGTTGTGGAAGGCACACGATATTAGCCAGCAGCTACAGGATAAGATCGAGGTGCTTCCGAATGTTGAGCGTGCCTTTGTGCACGTCGATCATGAGACCACTCATGCCCCTGTAAGTAACACCTAATCCCATCATTTTCAACCACTCAATCGCTTGTACAGGAACATCGGAAGATTTTGTAGGCGAAAGGCAGCTAAACGAACGTGGAAGTGCTATCAGTATCTATGAGAATGCGATGTCTTGTGTACTGGATACACTGTTGATTGTCTGTTGTGTCCGTGTAATCGTACTGCTGCGAGGCTCTCCTTCTGTAGTGTCCTTATATAGTTTGCCTGCTGATCGGACTTCATGCACATGATGGGAAGATCGACAATCTGAGTTCGCTTACTATCACCGACGTCAGATAACCACCAACCATCAACAACTTGAAACCCCCACCCTCTCTGCAACTGACACTAATTATACCAAACAAACTTTGATACCAGTCCAACACCTACTCAATATACCAGAACCATTTAACCATTCACTCCCAGTCAGTGCGTGTGCAATAAATGATGGTGAGCAGGAGAGAGATGGCGGTAAGGAGTTAGTTCATGAGACACTACCAGGATACTAGGAATCAAGACCCGGAGGAGTTGTATGTCAAACAAGACAGAATCGGTACGTATCAGGTCCTGTTCCTTACCACAGCCAACTGACTATCTGCGTCAGGGAAGGGATCCTTTGGAGAAGTCTACAAAGGGTGTGTTATGACGATACGAGCTTTTCAGCGGTCCCTCTCACGCGTTTTCTAGGTACGACAAACGAACTCAGAAGACCGTCGCCATCAAGATCATAGATCTCGAAAGCGCAGAAGACGAGATAGAGGACATTCAGCAAGAGATCCAGATTCTATCACAGCTAGACTCACCACACGTCACCAAGTTCGTACCTTCCTCACCGTCTTGCTCTTGTCTGGATTCGACGAGGTTAACATGCAGCGTTTTTGCACGCAAGATATCATGGATCCTTCCTCAAGGGTTCGAATCTCTGGATAGTCATGGAGTACGTTCCTAGATTCCATTACATTCTCATTGCCTCATGGATACTATATAGATACTGCTCGGGCGGCTCGTGTTCCGATCTGGTATGATCGCAGTCAACTCTGGTAACTTGCGCTTATTTCACATTACGCAGATGAAGCCCGGCGTATTTCGGGAAGAGTATATCGCGATCATCGTCCGAGAGCTTCTTCGCGGACTTGACTATTTGCACACAGAGGGCAAGCTTCATCGGGATATCAAAGGTCATTTCACTGCCTCGCTCCTGATTCATCTGACACTTATGTCATATCACACGCAGCTGCCAACATACTGCTTTCCGCAGGAGGTGATGTCAAGCTTGCCGATTTTGGCGTGTCCGGGCAGCTTTCTGGAACACTGTCCGCCAAGAAGAACACTTTTGTCGGCACGCCATACTGGATGTCGCCTGAGGTAATCAAGCAGAGTGGTTATGACCATAAAGCAGATATATGGAGCTTGGGTATAACTGCAATTGAACTAGCAAAAGGAGAGCCACCCTATGCGGAGCTCCATCCGATGAAGGTCAGCGGGACTGGGCGGCTGTCAGATTCCGAGATGTTGCTTACACCTTGTCACACAGGTACTATTCTTGATACCCAAGAACCCCCCGCCGCAGCTGGACAGTCACTTCTCCAAGCCATTTCGGGACTTTGTTGCGTATTGTTTGCAACGGGATCCCCGCGATGTTAGTATGATCTCCATTCTTTGTGTTCGTTTCATGTTACCATAACTGAAATGGACAAATATATCACAGCGCCCGACGGCACGCGAGTTGTTAAAGCACAAGTTTGTTCGTATGGCAAAGAAGACTAGTTACCTCACAGAACTAATCGAGAGGCATGAGCGATGGAAGGCCGAGGGTGGAGATCGCGTGGAGGAAGAGGAACAAGTTGTCAATCAAGAATTGTGGGTCGCTCCAGCTTTTCCAATATCCTCTCATATATCTTCTCTAGGCCTGCAAACGCTGACCTAGAAGATCTCTGGGACTTTGGTACTGTTCGACACACAGGACGGTCGGGGACGATTGGGCGTGCACAAAACTCGATCAAGGTATCTGGTCCCCCCCTAACATGGGAGATGAATGGATCTTCTCGCGAGGCGTCATCTTCGTCCTCGATCACAGCGAAAAAGGCGTCCGGGTCATCGTTAAGGTCCAAGACTGAGCTGCCGCCGTTACCTTCGTCCCCTCCGCTGGCGCCAGCGTCTGCACCACCCGCTCGAGCACCAAGCGTGTATGAGCAAGCCACCGTGAGGCACATGCCGAGTGGAGGGCCCAGCAACGAGACACAAACTGGCCACGAGCGGGAGTCTTCTGATGAAGATTATGATGACCAGTACTTGGACACTTATCCTAGAGGCGCGTCTGTCCAAGAGAAACAGCATGAACCAGAGGACGATGAGTTACCTGATACTACTATGCTTGATTCTGTCATATTACCCGCAATAGCTTCGGTAAGGGTTCCGTACTCCTATCCAGACAGGGCTGATCAGCGTGTTCAGCTGTTCCCTCGAGTATCGACACAGGAAGCGCGAGTCGCGTTGAGCGCCCTACAGCGGGCATTCAATGAGGCTGAGCGCATCATCCCAGGTGTGACTATGGAGCTCGTGAACGAGATCGTAGATTCCGTGGAGCGAGTAGAGGATGATCACCAGCAGTAGGTTAAATACCACTGACATTGTGAGATTTTGATTTGCAGTCATTTTTTCCTTGCTTTCGTTGCTACATTCTTAGGACGTTCTCACCCCACAAATACGAACCCACAGATGCATTCACCCCACCTTACCACACCGATCCGTGATGTACATCATATATATCATGTAGCTCTTATTAGCATGAATGAAGAGTGTGAAGCGCCAATGAATTATACGCCGTTGTCCTGCCAGTTATCCTGTCCATCCTGACTCTTTACTATGTCAATGTACGCCCGCTTTAGATACTTAATGTGTCGCTGTCCAGTTCTTTCCTCGCCGATATGTTCCGACACAAGGCCTCCTGCACGGCGTTCGCTGTCTCATGATGTAGAGCACACCAAGGCAGATGATCATCATTATCTCAATTATGTGCCAAATTGATTTTCTTCTGCCATGGCTCGTCACGCGTCATATCGAGAGGAACTTCGGACCTTTCTTCCAAACAGGCTCGGAATCCACTCACAAAGGCACTGCCTACTGGTTAGATTAATCCCTGTCCAACATTTGTCTCCCAAGGGAGGCCTGGCATGTCACATCATGATCAATGCATCACCTAGCTATGATATCATCTCTTCTTTGTCATCCGCTCCTGTATTTTATAATCTCGTTGTCTAGGGTCATTTACCCCTCAGCAATTCTTCTCAGACGCTGAAGTATGTCTCACGTTTATTCTGCACATCGACTTTGTCTTACTAAAACTCCTCCCTTAGTTCATTTCTAATAGATTTATCATGGCACAATCCACTCCTCGAGTTTGGTTGAGTAAGTTGGTGCACTGTAACTCCTCAGCGTGCGGGTCACTGACTGCTCGCAGTTACCGGATCTTCTTCTGGGTTCGGTAGGGCGATGACGGAAGAGGTCCTGCGTAACGGCGAGATTGCTGTCGCGAACTCTGCGCAAACCCTCCGTCCTTGATGACCTCGCTGCCCAATATCCGCGCACTCAGCTCCTAGTACTCCCCCTGGACGTGACGAACGAAGCGCAGATAAAATATGTCTTCGCACAGGCCAAGAATGCCTTTGGGCACATCGATGTCGTGTATAACAACGCGGGGCAGGTGTTTTACCAGGAGCTGGAGGGGACGTCAGTCCAACTTGGCCCGTTCCAGGGCTGTGATGGATGTCAATTTCTGGGGCGCGGCAGCGGTAAGCCTTGAGGCGGTTAGATTCTTTAGAGAGGAAAACCCGAAGGGTTGTGGGGGGATGCTCGTTCAAGTATCGAGCGTGGCAGCGATCAACGGGGTCCCTCTGCTCGGGTTTTATAACACTACGTGAGTGGGTGGATGCTATCTGGTCAAATCTTGCTGAGGCATTTGGTATTCGTAGGAAAGCAGGTAAATTTGTCATGTTGTTTATGGCACCCTGTGTAAAGTTTGCTCACCACCGTTAGCCTTGGATTCGTTCACCGAAGTCCTGGCACAGGAAGTGCTCCCTGCTTGGAACATTCGTGTGAGTACTTGATGGAAGAGATGACAGTCGCTCATCACTGAGCGGCCATACAGTTCGTGAATATCCACCCAGGTTGGACGCGCACGCCTATCTCATCAAGTGATATGCTTGAGCCTCCAGCAGCTTACGCATCAGAACCGGCAGCTGTAACCACGAAGATGCGTTCTGGGCTTGATGCGTTCATCAAAAGCGATGCGCTGGCTGACGTTGAGGTTGTGACCAAACGCATTTGGTCGGTGATACGGATGGATGATCAACACCTGCGAAAGGGTGTACAAGAGGGCATTCCAGGCCTCGTGAACATGTATGTGGGCATGGACTCGTTGGACATTGTGCATGCAAAGATTGGGCGGCTGCAGGGCGAGTTGATGTGGAGTACGAAAGTCCATTACGAGTACTAGTCTCGTGTACGTCTTTAAAACGAACAGTTGGTTCCGCAGATGGCAATGGTTTTGCATGAACTCCCAAGCTGAGTCGTAGGAACAAATACCAGGTCATCGTCGTTTGTCAACCACATTGCCGGCAATCTTAATAGGGCAATTCGGACTAGGACGCCGTGCCTTGTGACTAGGGGTTCGTTGAACTTATGACCTTGCTCCGGACAATTTTTTATTCGTGGGAACTTTATAGTAGGTTATCATTATGTATGGGAAGGTTTCTTCTGACAACAACGTCCTTGTTTCCTCGAATATGCCTGATGACTAGATTGTAAAGTTGATAGCATTTTTATTTAATACTGTGTTTTGATATTGACGGGTTTCTATCAGATAATTTTTGCGATTTGCGTTGACTGTGTCTCGCGTGATTGCACGACATGATGATTGTCTCAGGTGACTGACAGATTATCTCCCCCCGAAACATTGCATGACCAAGTAAAAGGTTGCATTGGTCCATCTCTCACGAGCTAATGTGCCCAAGACAAGCTTGGTCGGCGTGTCTAGCACGTGCCACGTCGTGTGATGCATTGATGCATTATGATTTGTGCTCAGGAGCATCGTTGGCACATTCCTAAACTCAAAATCAATCTATAACATTTCTCCTCTTATGCTATGGAGAAGGGGTACAGCGATGGTTGCACATCTGCCAGTGATTCAAATGAGTCTCTACTAAGAATCTACAGCGACTTGCAGGTCGTTATCGATTAATTGGATCCCGGGCCAGACGGTCGGTGTCAGTCCCAACAACTATTTCCAGGGTGTGTTTATTTTGATACGAGCCTCCAGGATGGTCGGTCCGGATCAGCTTCATATTTAAACTTCATTATAGGATACTATGCATGCCTAACCCATCGCTCAATTGGCCCTCATTAGCCATGTCCACACCTTCATCCGGTGATGAGATTGCAAAGCAAACTCTCGAGAGCGTCTCGAAATCCGTCGAAAATGTTGGAAATACCAGCCTTGTCGACCCCTCGGATGCGCTAAGTTTTCCCGAAGGTGGTTTCACCGCTTGGGGCACAGTGCTGGGCGCGTAAGTGCTTCTGTCCACCTATTTATCATTGCATCCTCACCATTAACTGCGACCGTTAAGCTTGTTGATCCAATTCTGTGGCTTTGGGTAAATTCGACTTTGCATTTGTGGGCCCAAGCTAATAACATGTTCCAGATATAGCAACGCTTACGGTGTCTTCCAGGGCAAGCATATATGTGAATTATCTTACGTGGACGGACTGACAACCAGGATATGTAGACTTTTATACTCAAACATACCTAACCAATTCCACACCATCTGCAATCGCGTCAGTGAGCTCTAGATCTGCCTAGGTAGTTTCTTGGTTGTTCGTGTTTCTGACCTCTACTGCGGTGTAGCTGGATAGGAAGTGTTAATGTGTTCTTGGGTTTATCAGTTGGCATCGTATCAGGAAGGATGGCCGACCGAGGGGCATTGTATGTGTGCAAGAAGTCCCCATGAAGGCATCCCTGATCATACACTTTCAGTTACCTTGTGATGAAAATCGGCTGTCTCCTCCAATGCTCCTCCCTCTTTTTATTGTCCCTGGCGAAACCAGATCAGTACTATCAAGCAAGTCCCATTTCTGTTAATGCGCAGCTTCGCTGACCGTATTGCTATGTGTGTAGATATTCCTTTCTCAAGGCATCGGTATGGGTATTGCAACAGGCCTTACGAATGTTCCCTCCTTCACCGTAGTATCGCATCACTTCCAGCGACGCAGAGCTTTTGCGATGGGAATTGTCGCCACGGGGAGCGCTCTGGCTGCAATCTTGCACCCCGTCATGCTCAACAATCTTATCAATGGAAGACTCGGCTTTGCGAACGGTGTCCGTGCAAGTGCGGCCCTGAGTGGTGGCTTGCTTTTCATCGCAAATCTTTTGATGCGAACAAGGCTTCCACCGCAACCAAAGATCGTTAGCTACACCCGCGTTCTGCAAAATTCGTCGAGAGATGGTGCTTACATTTGTGCTTGTGTAGGGTGCGTAAGCTTTGCAATACTCGATGACATGAACATCAAAGTTGCTTTCACTGATTAGGATGGCTGCTTTCGAATTTGGATACTCTTTCGAAAATTTTTATATCCAGTTAGATTCTACCCTGCATGGTCTGAGCCAAGGATTTTCGTTTTATTCTGTACGTATCAAAAATCACTCAAATAATCAAGAACTACTTATCACGCCGACAGATCACAATTCTTTATTGTGGTTCTTCCATCGGAAGACTTACTGGGAGTGTTGTCGCTGGATACGTAGGCATCCCGAACACGACCATTGTCTCTTTATTAATATCCTCCGCCGCACTATTTGCAATGATTGGCTTGCACTCGGCCGCCAGTGTAGCTGTTATAGCTGTTAGCTATGGGTTTTTTTCCGGAGGCTGTGCGTAGGTTCGTGATGCTCCTCTGACACTCACCAAGTTTCGACTCCAGTTATAGCAATGATGAGCCCGTTGATATCGCATCTGACTCCTGAATTCTCACATATTGGGTAACCACTTACCATGTGCCTTTGGTTTTGTCTGACACTGCTCAAGCGCACGGATGGGAATAACGTATGCAATATCTAGTGAGTCTCTGGGTCTTTATTTGGTGACACTCGGAGTCTTGAACACGTTTTCACAGGTATCGGATCACTCGTGGGCACGTGTGCCGTTTACATTTCCTCGACAGTCACTCACGTTCGGCTTAGGTGCACCGATTTGTGGGATTGTCCTGACGTCGCATTACATCTGGTGGAAGGCTGCTATCCTTGCTGGGGCGAGTGATTCATGTGAAACTGCGCTGTCAGTTTTTGACTAACACGTTATGTAGAGCGTCACAGCTGGCGGCTGTATCTTGTTAATATTCATGCAGGTCATCTTGAAGATGCGTCAAAAGACTTCAAGTGTTTACTCCAAGGAAGCTGGTGTCTGATTTGTGTCACCTGAGCATGTATGTAGAACTATTTGCATTGCACATGAGAGAATTTATATATCAATAAACGAAACTGTTAGGACGTGGTGCTCTGCGAGCTGTCTTGGGGAATAGCGTACCAGAAAAAAGTTGTAGTACGAATGACCAATAGAATCTGTTTTTGATGTTGGTGTTTTCTGGCTTGCAGATGGGCGGCATGCATGTTGATTTGATATAATACAACCCCCTCTAAACTCCGGCAATCCCCATCCTCTACTCATCACTCGACCTGCCCACTACTTCACCTATGTTCAAGTACATGGGTACAGACTGCCGATGGATTGAGAATAAACCTTGAACCTTATGACATCTACAGCAACGCTCGGTTGCAAGGCTTTGAGAATGAGTATGATGACACGTTTCACCTCACCTGCTCGCTAGTTCCTTATATCTTCCAGCACGTATATACAAGAAATGCGTGCATTTCACAATAAGGATGACATTAACAATAACAGTGATAGTAAGAATGAACGAGAGGTAGTGGGACATGCGCTATGCCATGGAGTATGAAAGAACGTGTGGTGCTATACGTCAATAGGCGACAGCAAGGAGGGAAACATAAAAAGGATAGTGTGTAGTTGGTAAAGAAATGAACGTGGTAGCGGGCTATGCCATACAGTAGGAAAAGAGCGTGTGGTGCTATACGTGAATGGGTGACAGCAAGGAAAGGATAGTGGATAGTTGGTAAAGAAATGAACGAGAAGTGATGTGTTATGCGAGGGAGAATGAAAAGAATGTGTGGTGCTATACGTGAATCGGCGACAGGGAAATTACAAGACATGGAAAGAATAGTGGATAGTTGGTAAGGATGTGAAATATGAAAAGAACTCTACATCTCATGGTCGACGGGGGCAGAAGAGAGAGGTGGTAATTCAGAGGGAGATCGTTGGTGTAGATCACTCCCGTAAGAATTGTCTAGCCAAGAGCATACCAAAAGGGTCCTGATTGGAAAGTTGCAAAAATCAGGGTCTTCGGCAGCGTCTGTGGAAGACTCGGAGAGAGGGATTTCGGGATCTACAAAGTCGTCTATCTCATTAATGAGACGCCAAACATCCGGGTCTTCGGCGGCGTCTACGAGCATGGCCTCTGGCAGGCGAGAGGATGGAGGCTCAGTGATGGGAGGGAGGGGATCCACCAGGCCCTCCGTGTCATTAATCCACCTCCAAAAGTGAATGCATCCACGAGCCTCTGCGAGTGTAATCTCTCGTACTTCAGATGGGGGAAGCACGGGTGTCGCCAAAGGAGGTTCTTGCATCGCATCAGCCGCCAAAGTATCGTGGACCTCTGCGAGTACAATGTCCTGCCCTTCGGATGGGGGAAGTATAGGTGCCACAAAAGGAGGGTCCTGTACGTCACTAGCTGCCCAGGAATAAGGGTTTGTGGCGTCTGTCGGGATGATCTCGGGTGGTGAGCTATGGGACGTCGTCGTGGCGGTCGCGGGTAAAGGGGGCATGAACGACGTAGGAGCTAAAGCAGAATTCAAACTCGTGAAAGCTCGGCAAGCGGCTGTGTAGGATAGCCGACCATTAGCTACTAGCTTTCTACAACTGTCCTCCCAATGCCTCTTGCAGGCATCACGTCGGGTATAACTAATCATAATAATATTAATGATGAGACGCGCTTGTTTGAGAGTAGGAATACGTACGTGTGCAGACAACGAGGGCATGCGAATTCCGTTGGTTTGTAACCAAGATGTCTTCCTGTCTTGAGATGGCGTTTGTAACTTGCAGGACGGATGAGCATGCCATCCTTTAAACACACATATCTCCCATCATGTTGACCATGTTGATCTAACACGGGTTCCTGTCCCAAGGGTTAGAAATGCGATCTCACAAAATTAAAAGGAAAACTTACAAAGAGCGGGTCGTCCTCTATCTCGTCGGAGCCCATTTCAATTCGGTTGAGGTTACGGTCTTGGGAGTATGGGTGGTACGATGTGTGAGTTGCATAGGAGGTTGTGACTCCTGGAAAATGTCCCGGCGGGAATGGTTGATGGTACATGGGGGGCGCGGATGGGTGTTGTGGAGGAAAAGGTGCAGTAGTCAACGGTGGGCCAACATGAGTGGCATGCGAAACGTGGGTCACCGCAGGAGGGAAATGACCATGTTGTCCCGCTTGGGGCGCGTGATGCACAACTCCAGCATGCGCGTATGGGGGAGGGACACCGTACGGGAAGGGAGGGGGTGCGGGGGCATAGCCTGGATGATGCATGTGTGCGGGATGGAGCCAGGGAAATTGTACCCATATGCATGCCAGTGTTTGGGGTGTCCTGGTTTGCATTGGAAGAGTCGGAACCGTGCGATGAGGGATGTGGGGGAGATTGAGTCATCTAAAGGTAAGAAGTAGATATAGTTAGAGAATGTAGGCATCGAAGCTGGGAATACATGTACCTGAGCCAGCAGATATTCAATTGAGATGTTATGAGAATGGGTATGCGTTCGCAGTAGCAGCAGGTGTATCGTGTAAGGGATGGAGGATGAAGGTCAATGAAGCAATATTTATATGGTCTTCGCGTGCCGCTTTGAAAGTGTGGTTCCACTAGTGGGGACCTCGCTTTCGGCGAACATTCACTGTGGAGGATTATTGTGCATTAGGTGGAGCAGTGGCCATTTTGCTCGATGTGTTCAGCTTTGCATATACGCTTGAGTTATCCACTCTTTTTGCAAGTCCGTGATGCAAAGACGAGCAGCACGTTGTAGGTGCGCTGTGGATGTCTGTGCTTTCCTGAGGTAAACGATCCTGATTGGAGAACCACAACTTATGTTTCTGGCTCCACGAACAGTTGAGTAATCATAGATCCAAGGCCAAATTACACTGAGTGATAAGATCCATCAGATCTCCGTAAGTTATGTCGGTGCTTTGGAGAAATGGCATACTCAGTGAACGGGTCAACAACAGCGACAAAGAACGAACCTATGCGAAGTGCAATGGTCAATGCAGAACTTGATCTACACCTTTCGTATCGCGTTGTAAACGCAGGATTATTGAGACGGCTCACCAACATCCAATTCGAGAAGACCCAAACGCCAGACGCCAAACGGCGTGGATACGAATATTCTTGTTACACTTTCTTGCGAGTACTCACACTTGTATTTTGTTTCTTGGTTCATACATCGCAATATCCTGGCAGAACTTGACTCGTCTAATGAAGACACAAGTCCGACTGTCATTTTGCTTCCGTATTTTCAAAACCACACAAGTTGGAGGAAATCGCCGTCTTGCAACATTGGTTGCTCGATGCAAACGTGTCTTTGCCACCTTACTGAGAACCTACAACCAATCGCTTTTAGTGCCTGTATATGCGGTCATCAAGATTAACAAGGTGCAAGGAAAACCTGTCTGGCCCGGGAGGACGATTGATACGGTGAAGGATAGGCGAGTGAAAAAAAATCCTTATCGACGGCATCGACTTCCAGGGAACATCAAAGGACTTCTTCTCGTTGGACAGTCGTCTCAGGCATTGATTTGCACCACTACGGCTCCTGAAACACAGCACAGATACGCCAGGTATCCTGGCGCGTGAAGTCTGGATGAGATGGGGCGACATCATACGTAGGAAATAGCTTGTCGCAAAACTGCGTTATTGGTGGGCAAAAAGTGATATTTGAGGACATGTCAGGGTTTGTAGTATGCGCAATTAATGTTCTGTAACCAAACATCAACCAGGTAATATTTTTGCTCGCGGTCATTCGCTGTTCACTGTAGAAGTTGAATAAGGGAGCGGACAAGAAAGGATAAGAGAGTAACACCACCATGTCAGAGCAGAAGATACAGGCAAAACGGAAGATACAAAATGGGGCGCGGTTCGAATGCTTGTGTTGATGTTCCTACCAAGGCTTGCGGACCGCGGTGCGTATCAAAAATCACGTCAGTTTTGACGAGACATTGGACCAGAGGCTTAGACTCGTATGCATGAACTTGCCCGTGATTCCGGGAATCATGACAGCAGTCTAAACATACTGTAAATGAATATTAGACGGGTCCTCATCGATGCCTCATCGTTGGATGGTGCAAAGTTCAAACGGTACGTCGGTACGTGTGTACAATTTGAGTTTGTTCCGGTATGTACGTAATATATCTCTTATTCCGGTACCCCCCGTTTAACCCCACCTTGAATTTTTACTGGGATGCTTCGAATGCAAATTTCTCGGCGCATACCCACGGCAGGCTTGGCTCTGAGATCTGAGGGGTTGGTTTACAAAAAACAAATAAAAAAAAGAATATGGCCGAGCTAGCTCCTCGTTATTTCAAAGCAGGATATCTTCAATCTTCAACTCATAGATTGTGATTCCAGAACTCTCCTCGAAAACGAGTTTCACACTCTGAATTCCCTCCCTGGCAATCCATCACTATGGTCAAATCAAAAGTCTGATGCCGGCCCGCATCCTCGGGGTGGATATATGTCCACGTCTGTCATTCGGGCCTATCTGATGACTCCGAGACCTCGACTCTAGATTTGGTTCCGACAAATCCACCCTGGTTCGAAAACGACGGTGATACCCTTGCGTATTACTGGCTTTTCGAACGTTGAATGGATATACTGCGCAGGACACTACCCATCTCCGAGGTCAATGATGTCTCTACCAAGGGAACATTGTTGTACTTGTCGCGATGTCCAGCACGTTTCTGGGTTATCGTCCGTCAAGTGTTTCTTCCTTGTGGATTTTTCCAACGTGGAACTGACTCTGGTAGCCAAAATTGTGAGGCCTTACTGATGAGGAATACGGGCGCCGATACTAAGAGAGAAGGAACTTCGTAGGACTGGCCCCAATTGTAGAGATAATATTGAAAACACTGGTGAGCGCTGTTGTAGTCCCGTTTAATTACTAGTATCATGTTATTTTCGTTGTGCCTCGTGCGTATTCGAAGCAAGCGTGATTTGCGCTAGCGTCCACATTTAAGTCTTCCAAAGCTTTCTAGCTGTCTGGAGATTCTTGCTTTGTCAAAAACACTGCGGAACATTTTTATGGCGTGAGATCGTCATTCATATCAGGTATGCATATGGGATCAATCTCAAACCTTGAGTCCACCTTGCGAGCATGCCAACACATATCAGTTGAATAAAACCCTGTTTCAAGTAAACGAAGTGGGTTTGAAGAAACGAGTGCTGCTGCTGCTGCTGATCTGGGCCCAAGTATCAACACAAAACATGTTGAAAACGAGCGCCAGGGCCATTGACAGTACGATATTATATCAACGTGTAACTACTGTGCCTCCATCCCCTACCTTCGCATCTGGTTTCACTGTTCGTTTCTTCTTTACTGTACTTGTTCCCTTCTTCTTTGCACGCGTGACCTTGATAGGCTCTGGAGTGCTCGTGCGTAGTTCGTCATCAGGAACTTCGTATGATTGGAAAGAAGGAAGGGAAAGTGGAGGCGTTGCGGTGGTGTCAAATAGGTTTGGAGTTTGGCGCCGTGAGGATGGCACGGGAGTTGACGGTTGCGATGTTATGACAACGCCCGCAGGCATCTCGCCCTCCTTTTGCACGACAAATAACGGAGGAGCCGATCGTATGGACGCGCTGCTTCTCAGCCCAGGAAGGCGGGGTTCCTCTACAGGGGTGTCAGCCATGTTCATGTGCGTGTAGAGAAAAATACCTTGTGACACTGGTAGGGACCATCTAGTCGGACGACGGGGATTGAATCAACATCCTCTGCAGAAGGCTTTGGAGATCGGTCGTCCATGATGTAGTATGGGTCGTCCCGCATTCGTTCCAATCGCTCGGCCTTAAGCTGTGTAACGTTAGTTAAGTCAAAGTGATGCGGAGATTGTGGTCAATGCCTACCCTCTCTCGTTCAGCCTTTTCTTCAGCTGTCTCTTCTTCCTGCGGTGCAAGCTCCTCCTGGTAGCTTCCCTCCTTCTGCTTCTTCTTCCCGCCCTTAACCTTCGTTCTGCTGCCAGACTCCTTCTCTTTCCCTTTCTTATTCCTCTTGATCTTCCGCTCAGTCACGTCACCGTCATCGCCCTCTTCTGCAACGCGATCTTGCATTGAAGGCACAATCCACGCGTCCAGGTCAAGCCCGTCAGGAACGGGCACACTCGCTTGCGCGATGGATGCAACAGGATTAAGTTCATGCGACGAGAAGAGTGGTTGAATAAGGTAGAGACTCTTTGGAAAACTCGGTTCTGATACGGGGTCGAAGGCAGCTGCACTCGGGTCCGAGAACCCGTTGTCCTGCTTTGGTTTGTACATCGCGACATCACGCTTGATGAAAATAAGCAGCTGAAGAACGTTTGCAGCCTACAAAAATGAATTGAGTAATTTGCGAATCTCCGATCGTTGCGATCCTTATCACTCACACGTTCTTGGACCTCGATCTGGGTGCTCGATGCAAGTTGTTCCATCTGTTCAATCATGATATCAACGGCTTGCTTGAGGTCTTCAAGGAAGCTCTCCATCCACTGCTTTGCCGCTTCAGAAGCCCAATATCCGAAAAGCTTCGTGGCCGATTGTATGCACACGGCGGCGATGTCGGGTCTCAGAGAGGCAATCTCTGGCTGGAGTAAGTAGGGAATAAGCTCGTCCGGCGCAGAAAGCTCGCTGTAGTACGATCGTTCAGCATATCGGAAGGGAGTTGATTATTGAAACGCACCTGCAGAACTCTCCACATATCCAAGCCGCTGCCCACAGCACCTCGGAACAGCTACCCTGCTCACCTGCGTGCAGCAAGAAAGTATCGTCAGACAATACCTTCACCATCAACTTAACTGCATAGCTCCTAGCCGCTCTCACGCGTCCAACAACGTCTACGAGTTGGTCGCGAATTTGCGTGCCAATATCGACATTCGATACGTATGCGAGGTCAACGAGGACTGAGAGGTACCATTCAAAATCGGATACATTGTCATAGGTGTTTTGAGAACACATTGTCATGATCCTTTGTGACAGAACAAGGCGGTAGGCGGTGGACTGAGATGGTGCACCCGGGGACTTGGCAGGAGTAGAAGGGATGATGTGTTGAGATAAGGATTGTACTGCAGACGGAATGGCGGAGGACTCGGGCTTGACAAGATGCGACAGCAACTGCTGCACAATTGATTGTAGATTGTCTCGATTGACCTACAGAATTTATGTCATACAAGCAGAGGAATTTTCACGATAACTTACGAGTGCTGAGAGCAGATCTAGCGCACGCATACGGATGCTGATATCTTCATCATCGACACTGGAAAGGATTGTATCTTGGTGCTCTGCAACCAAATGGGGGTGTGTAGGTACAATCTTCACCATTGCAAGCAAAGCAATGTACTTTACTGTAACTCAGTTAGTCGCACTCATTCAAAGGACAAAGTAAATCACAGACGATTCTGATCTGGATCCTCGATGAATGCTGCGAGTTTTGACACACACGTCCGTGCAAGCGAGTCGCCAGTGATGCCCTGTAGCATATTACCGATGATACATGTGTGTACACACTCGTATAGAAGGGATATCGCAGACGTTGTGGATATCAAATCAGTGATCGGCGGTTGCAGTTTCTTCACTAGCCGCGGTTCATGAGGTGAGAGAGAACCAAACTAATAAGAGTAAGTGGGTTCGTAAAAATAAAGTGAGGTCCATACCAACTTGACAATTTTGATGAGCATCCAGTTGTTAGACGATGTGGTTAGGAGATGGAAGAGCTGTGGGGCAAGCGGAAGGTAGTCTTGGGGATTTCTTCGAGCGAGCTCACACAAGACATTTACTGTCGCACAAACCACAGCTGGGGGTGCGTGCATTGGTTAAACAAGCAGCTTGATCTCGTCTAGCTTGAGCTGACCTGGATCAGAATCCTCTAGTTTTTCCTGCAATCGACCGATACCATGATGGAGGGCATCAGGATACTTCTGAAACACTCTGTACATAGCAGCAACTGCTCTCTTGCGTATGTGGGGTCGGGAGTGGTTGAGCATGCCGATCAATTCAGGGCTGAGGTCGCGTGCAAGATCTGCGGTCATGATAGAGGAAACACCGTTTAAAGTGACTGCGATATCTGCAGGCGTTGAACTTAGATCCTGAACGTGATTCAATGGCGTGTTTCACAGTAAAGGGCTGGATCTTCTGCCTCTCACCTTCTTAAGCAAATTGGTAGTCAACATCAACACGTCCGTGTCTTCGTTGAACGACTGGACGGCACCAAGATATCCTACACTCTTGATATGGATCTTTGGGGACGACATGACTTCTATGATGTGAAAGGAAGCCCAGTTCATGTCATATCCTAGCATGTCCAGCTACAAAAGGATGTCAGGCTCGAAGCTTATCGATAGTAAAAGCAGCGCACATATGTGAGTTTCATGACAGCACCAGCCTTGAGCTCCATATCCTTGCTCTTGATTTCATGCCTGATCTCGTCCATGGCCTGTCCAATGAATTTGCTTTCATCGTTCTTGTTGGCCCGCAAGCCGCGAATGAGATCCTGGAGCGTGCGCTCCCACATGACAGGAATCGACAGTTATCAGCCCCGGAGAGTGTGAAGCAGATGTGTCGAATGACGTTGGACTTGAGCTTGACAGGTGGGTACTAGTAGACGAGGGACAGATCACACGATGGTGGTCAGTACATCCCCTGAATAACCAACACGAAGATCTTACAGAATAATTCGCCTCTCTCACAATCCTCTTTCCTGAAATTGACACTTATAATGTATACTCGCGGTGTCGCTCCAGAGATGTTTCTCCAGAAGTAGCACAGCAGTCTACATTACATAATAGCTCATTACGAGGATTTATTTTGGTCTCGTGATCAGTTAAACAAATAGGACGCGTTGTTTATCACAAACTGACGTCCCATAATAATTACTTACTGTCTGACGTGCACGCTGGGAACACCATCTAACCTACAAATCCTAGTTATGTCAACTGGCTGCAACATCGCGTTTTTACTGTTTGCGTCCAGAACAGGACTGGCCAGAGTAATTTGAGGTAAGTATTGTTTCATTCCCCCAGAACCTCCATGGATCCCAGCGCGCGGTTGACACCATCTGTATGCTGCTTCTCACTGTCTTTTGGAATCCTGGAAACATGACAAAACCTGCCAACAGAGTCGAGATGGCTGTAGTTATCCGTTTACAGATCCACGTGGCAAACACCGTGAACTTCACGGCCATCGAGTGATTTGCAGAGGTTGTAAGCATGGTGATAGCTGCAATATAATCTGGGCGCCGATCCAATGGCAATGAGCTATGCCTTAGTTGGCTACTAAGGTTAATGATCTCTTACTCACTATAACCGCATTGGGATTCATAAAGAATGCATTTAATTGGTTCCATTAATGACGCGAACAATGGCAGTGAGAGTGAGTACAACGACGTTGAGGCAGTCGCAATATATACCAAGAGTTCCAATAGCAATGCAAGTCTGATATCAAGACAAGGAAAATTAAGAACGAAAGCACCGGCAAGGAGGGGAATGGGAGGGAGGAGAGAAAGCAATGCTATAGAAGGGCTTCGCTATCCTTACCTGAAGCGACGAGCTCGACCCAGTCCTGACGCCACTGCGCCATCTGTAATCGCAGCTTTTTGTCACCGAGCATGCGTTCTATCCAAGATAGAAGCGAGTCATCGTCTTCAGGTACGAAGAAAGAGGATAGAAGGGATAGGATGGTTTCAAAATTGGCGGAACTGGATGTAATGTGATCTATTGATTGGATTAGAATAAGGATCACTGCATAAGTAGAGAGCGACATGCCTCGATAGACCCATACGATAGAGATTGCTACCGCAACGAAAAGGTCTTCACCCTCTAAGAGATACGCGTCCCATAACCGGAGCTGTGTCTGAAAAGGGACGGAATTGGCAAAAAGCGTGATGTACCACTTTGTCGCGTATGAAGTCGTAGAAATCATGTGTTTCTTGAACGCAGCGTACACGTCCGGCATCTTCGATTCCATGATTCGTTCCTGCACGTAAATGGCCTGCAACAATCCTGGAAAACCGGGAGCAAAGATGGTGTGCATGTTGTAGTTATCATGTAAGCGGGAAAGGGCGGCATAAACTTTTTCAGGCTCGAAATAGCATAGGAGAGTCGCAGCTATGGGACCCATGCCCTGCACGTAGCCACATTGATGGCATCGTAATGAGAAGGAGTGTAGGACGTGGAACAGGCAACGTTGCCTGAAGTAAGGGGATCAGCCTTGGCAAAATCAAAGTAAGCACTAAAACGTACCCAAGTCCGTACCGCGTGTGAAACATGATATGACCACTAATAGTTCTTGGTACATCCAAGTCGATCTGAACGTCGTAGCTTGAGGGTTTCTCCAGGTCTTGTGAATAATGGTTTCCAAGCTTCTCAATCGACTTGCGTCCGGATTTCGAAAACCGACTCATGAGTACTTCCCAAGCTGCCCTTCTCCACCGGTCAGGGATCCCCTTGTATACCCTCTGGCGAAGCTTGTGCGCTTTCGATGCCTTGATACCCCACGATTCTACATTTCCGCCGCCGTCTCGACTAAGAACTTCCAACATCCTGTCCCACTTGGCAACCCGCATCTGTTCCTTGAGCGGAGATGAAGCTGCGGGCAATGAGCTGACAGACACAGCATGGCTTGGGGCTGATTTCGAACCGGCCCTGACTGAGGTCAATCGTTTAACCAGAGGACCAGATGGTAGTAGAACCAGTCGGTCGTGAGATGGTACGATGAAGAATCCATAGCTAGTTGCAAAATATGAGATTTGAGAGGATGTACTCCCCTGATCCAATCTCACCGGTCTAAACTTGACAACACGCTGAGCTCTCGAGCTTCAAGGTCTCGTGATTTTTCTGAGGGACCAGCCAGGGCAGCTTCTGCGCGTAACTCGCTTCCTTTACTGGCACGAATTCGTGCGCGTGTACGTTCCACGCCCTCCTCGTAGCCATCGCCTCTGACACCAGTTGCGTCGAGGTGTGCATACGTACTCCGCACGTGGAACGCGTCCACGTCTTCACCTTCTGAGGGCACCAGCGACGTTTTGCTAGAAGGACTGCTTAATTTCGACTGCTGTTTAGTGGTGGGAGAGGAAGAAGGCGTTTGAGAGGATGGTGAGATTAAAAAAGACGTTGGCTGTAGGGGGGTGAGAACCAAAGTAGGTTCAGGAACATGACGTTCCTTACTTCTCAGCAAGGATGATGGTGGGTGATTATGGGGAGGCGTAAGATGTGATACAGGAGGCGAAACGGCGTCTAGATCACTTGAAGAACTACATGAAGTGAGAGCACTTTGGGAACGAGTTGGGATAGGAGGAACGCGCTTGGAACGTGTAGGAAGTTCCAGGGTGTCTCTTCCATGAGAATTGGCGTGATTCGACAGTGGGAGTGGGTAGGACGAGTTGGCAGAGCCATTCGAAGTAGCTGATAGCGGTGTCCGATCATGAGGGTTTGACAATGTGCCGAAGGGCTTCATGTCTGTGGATAGGTCGATAAAAGTGGTGTCGGTATTGGAAACATAGGAAGTCCTGTGATTAAAAAAGTTACTGTAATTGAAGCTGTCCCCCAAGGACAAGTCAAGTTCCTTGGAAGGATCCTCGAAGGTTGAAGAGGCAGTCCAGCTGGTTTGCTCTTCGTCGTCACCGTACATGGAATATATGGTAAATATGGCAGATTCTGTTGAACTGCGTTCTCTGTCTGTCGATGATGATGAATAAAGCTCTGGAACGGAAGACGCTGTTGACGATGGTGATAACCTCGGATAACGACGACTCAGTGATTGTTTCGGCAGCGCAAGAGTGGTCGACGACGACGGAGTCTCCATAAAATAGAGAAGTCAGGCAAGAAAAAGAACTTGAAGAAGAAAAGGGAATCGAATTGAAGGAACGTCGGAGGAAGAAGAAGCTTGGGAAAAGTGAATGCGCCCTTTGAGAACTTTGGATGAGAGATTTCAATGAACGCCGATTCAGGCAAGTCACGACGGTCAGTCTGCAACAGCCACACCGCAGCGCTGGCTGCCAGCTGGCATGGCAATTTACTCTTTCTCGTAAGTTGTCTACTATGTTACCTGCTAGGCTGCACATAGCAATAGCGATCTCAGACTATTTTGACGTTAACAGGACCTTGGCAAACAATGGACACGGTTTCATCATGATGATGTGATCAACGACACACCAACTTTAACTAGAAGACGTACCGCATGATAGACTTGCATTCACAGAGTGAGAAGTACTCTCTAGTGTTCGTGGGCAATGTCATCCTACAACCATTCAGGTGGGACAAACTTCCCACTCATAACTTATCCTCAAGCATGTGGCCGATAGGGTGCAATCATATGGTACATTCCAATGTCAGTTGATCCTCTCCGTTCGGTCCGGCACTGATCTTTCGAAACTCAGATCTCCCAAATTTCAGTTAATTGATCATTCGTATGTTACGCATGATATCGTTACTGAACTCACACATCTTCTCCTGCCGAAGTGATCACTTAGTGCCAGCCGCTATTGACACTATATGAGTCCATCCCGGCGTTAATTAACAGCCATATTCTGATATCATATCATCTGTGCTGGCAGTCTATCACCTTTTTTCCAACAACAATCAGGAGGAAGGGTGGAGCCCCAGAGGGCCGATCAGGCAATTACTGAGACCGTCAAAGACGACGTGGAAAGCGGCAATATAGAGGAAAACAGAAGCGACACTGCGAACGATACTGCTGGCGAGACACGACATTGGACAACGAACTATCAAACTGAATTCCATATCTCAGTCCCCCAGAGCAACAATCGCTCGGCTTGAAAGGAAGCCAGAGTTCTCAATTCGAATTCCAAGGCTCTCCATATACCCCATGGAATAAATACGATTGGCTCAGTCCGCAGACCACCCGCCCTTATCTTATACAACCTGTGCTGGCAGCTTGTATTTTGTCCAGCGATCAGAAGCAAGAGCAAAACTCGAAAATATTCGGCGGCGGAATGTTACAAGTTTGTCACGATCTGATATGAGCTCGCGCTTGACGTTTAGAGCAGAGAACAGGGTAAGTCTCTCCAGCGCCTCTATACAAAGAAAGACTCTTATTTCCTTCTATTGGTCTACCTAGTGGAGACTAAGCGCCTCGATATCAGCCATGCATCTGATTACCAAGATTGCTATTGACACTGTGGAAGGCAGAATACATGGCAGACCTACTTCTGAATAATCACTGTTCCTCAGTTCCCTCAAGCAATAGCTATGTCGCTCGACTTGAGCAGAGGTCTGTCCAATTCAAATTTAAAGGCTCCAGCCCCATCTACTCCGTGGAATTCGAAATACCTTGCTCCGTTAGTTGGCTTTTTGATCAGCCTTATCCCAGAATCGGAAAGTCTGATAGTACCCTTATCACCTCGGCCGAGCTCGTGTGATGTTGCCGAGGGAGGATGTTACGAGGATAGGTAACGAACTAGCCGCATCATGCTGTTTCTAACCTGATCACAGTTAATTTGCGAACCGCCATAACTACAATACTGCTACTACCTGAACAGCAAAATTTATTATTCATGCTGAGAATCGATCCAACTAAAGCACTCTTTAGGCTGGTCTATGGCTGTACCTTTATGGACGCCGGAGTCAGTGCACCGGTCAGGGTAGCCGACATATACCGGAGAGAATATGTGTTTGACCTAGCGGTGTCTGTCGCAATGCAATACTCGAAACAAAAATACCCTGACCGTCCAGTTCAATGGTATCTGTAGCCCTGACCAACTGCTTTTTCTTGGTCTCGAGCAGCATTAAGCGCGCATCGGCGCCCGCAACTTTGTCGGATTTGACGGGGACGGCGATTACGGCCCGTGGATCTTCAAACTAAAAGTAGGGCGCTGATAGGATGCCCCGAAGATCGTGGGCAGGGATTCGCACTGCATGTCATATGGAAGCTACCACTAGAATGCTTAAGGACTCGACGACGCTGATCAATATTAATAGTCGTTCCAGCCTCTGACTCGACGTTTGAGGGCAAGTGCTAAGTGCACTCGGATCCCTATTTGTTTCGAACTCTGCATATATTCGCTAGTGGTTTCCACCGTGATACTAACCTGCGGAACTCGCGTGCGAAAATTCTAGGATCAGGCGATGGCCCCACGATGCAACAAGTATAACAGAAATCACGATCAAGGCTTTTTGCTAGATACGATGGGACACGATCTGTCGAATCGGAAAATCATAAGAGGCGCCAGATACCTAGGCGACCTGTAGTAGAGGCTGCAATAAAATGGCCAATTCCAGAATTGAGCACTTTTCATCGCTTCATCATTTTTATGACTTATGTTTTCACTGAGTTTCCCTGACAGTTCTGCAGTTTCTGCAGATGTTTGTGCTGAGACCACGCCTGTGTATCACGAAAAATGCCCTAGGACACTCCTTGGGTACCCCTCTGAGAGCGGTGCTCGTTCGTGGTGGGACGCCGCGCGGTATGAGTAAATAAATGCTCATGCTCATGCCTTGGCATACGAGAATCATACAGCACGCTATTCAACGAAGTCACGTGATGTCATGTGACGTGTCGGAGGGGGGAGAGCTTTTGAAGTTTTACTAATCTCACAAAGTCAACTAGTCAACTAGTCACTAGTCACGCCGACGGTCTACAATGTACAACCTCCACTATGAGAACAGTTGTGCAGACATTTGTGAAAAACATCTGGTACAGCTGCTCTCACCTGCACTGCCACTCCTCAATCAGGGTGTAGTTGTCTTTCCCATTCCTTATTTCCGATTAATCTGGAGAGAATCATTGCAGTTGTTGTGTAAAGGGAATTTACCTTGATTGTTACTGGTGAATGCGGCAATGTCGTTTGACATGCGAGGATGTTGACGCACTGGTGACTGATGTTTGGAAGCACCAAAAGCATGTTCCCATAAAGTTCAAAGGCTACAAATACTGGTATAGTGGACAGGGAAATCAGCGCTCAGCACCAGCAATGATGTGGAAGGACTAACCCTTGACCTATCGACATCTTCTGACCACGTTGTCCGGGTACCCGCGGTAGGCAAGTCATCTCGTGCCCGTATAATTCTGACACGCGGCCGACAACCTGCTGCCTGTCTGGGTGCCACCTACATTACACGACATCACAGTCACAACAATAATCTGATCCTCCAATCCTCAACACCACTCACACTTACCTCGATCAGCTGCGTCCGCTCCCTCAGGCTGGGCACCACGACCCTCCTCGCTCTTCGTATCTCAACCTCGAATTCCGTCCAATCAAGCTGCGCATACAGCGCCCGAGACCGATTGTGGGACTCATACCATGTATTACTCGTGGGCTCCCTACCGAAAAAACACGTTATGGTTGTAGGCGCCGGCTTAAAGCCCAAAGACACGTTAAAGACACGACGACCGCACGGTAATGCACATGCCGACAGACCTGTTGACTCATGATAACCAATGCTTCCAATGCGTGGCAGTTTTTCCACTAGGACGACACGTTCCGCTGTGGATCCTCACCAAGTTTCAAACGCCCGGGATTAAAACCTCGGACTTGCAATCATACAAAGCGGGCTATTGCTTAAACGCCAACGCCACCCTGCACGTCTACACCCACACATACGCGCACAGACGGACAAGAAAGTAAATAAAAAGTTTCAGTGGTACAGTCACGATATGTGGCGAACATTTTGCTTCCACACCTTATTGTCCAGGTATTTGTGGAGCAGGCATTTTTGCTTAAATCCTTGGTTCCTGGAGATGAGCAGTCATCGTCCCCTTTCCTCACAGGTATTCTAAAATTTGTTTGATCGCTCCGGAGCCGTTTCACGCCGTATACATACCAAGATGGAAATGGATACCGCACGTTACGACTCCATGGACGCACAACGTTTCCACCCAGTACTGCGCACTAGCACAGTAAGTATTTCTTTTCCTTTCATTTCATTTCTTTGCATCTTCTAAACACCACGCTCACCTCCATTTCCATTCTCAGAGGCCCAACTCGCTCTCTAAAACCGGCACTGAAAAATCGACAATGGGGCAGGGCCTTTGCGTCAGAACTCGACCGTGTGGACTGTTTCCTGTACGTGCGAGCGTAGGTGGTGTATGGCCGGACCATGAGGTTGTAGTTGTCCCTCTTGAGGGGGGAGATGCACATTCGGAGGCATCACGTTCATCCACACCAAGTTCTTCTGCTTCTACTACATACGCCACTGCGTCTTCCGTTATGCATGATGTGCCTCCATCGCACGCTCAACAAGTCGATGTTTACGAGAGAGATGACGTTGTAGTCACACGCACCATCATCCGTCCCAATCCCACTCCCACTCCCACTCCTTCTCGCAATCCAAGTCGTATGCCATCTAGAGCGCAGATGAGGATTCCACGGATATTCTCACGTTCGCCATCTCCCACCACCTCTCCATCTTCTTCATTATCCGCATTACCACGGTCCAACCCACCTTCGCGCCCTACGAGCCCGGTGCTCCAAGTGCTAAACTGTTTCAGCACATCCTCGACTTTTGAGAGGGATGAGGATGATGTGCATATTGCTGAGAGTCCCAGGCCTACATTGCAGGTTATTGTTACGCAAACGAGGGAGAGATACGAGAACGATAGGGCGTTTAAGGAGATTGTGGGGAGTGTTTATCCGAGACCCGCTGCTGTGGGGAGCGGTGCTTGATGCATCGACGCTTAATGCTTTCAAGTGGATTTTGATTCTTGTACCATTGGTTTCCCCCTGCATATCTTATTGCATATCTTATTAATCGCGATAATCAATATATATGGCTAACTTATATCGATCTAACGGCTCGATGCTATTCTGCAGGCTTTCCTTCATGCCATAATTAATATCTATGTCAATCATATATTAGGGACTAATGGCTTGATTTTATTCAGCAGATGTTCTTTCACGCACTTTTAATATTCATATTTAGTAGCATTATGGTCCTTCATAGTTTCTCTAAGCGGGGTATATAATTCCGTACTGTATGCGAACGATCTGCTGTTGGGAATGCGATTTCAGCTGGAAAAGAGCCCTTCCTCTCAAGTGGGTGATGTAACATAAAGCTTAATGTGTGCTTCCACAAGCATCTCGAGAGCTCGCGCACTAACAGGAGATCTCTTTATCGTGGCTCTCTGAAATAGCAAAAAGTAAGTATGTGACCACCAAGAAGAACACATTCACGTACAAGAGCAAAAGCTGTACCACGATACACGAATCCAAAGAGCTCCTTAAATTCTGGATGTGTCTTGGACACGCCGACTGCATCAAGGTGTCTTACGGTAAATTTCTTGATGATCTGTGGAATGTGACGTTTGAGCACGGCACAACGATGCCAAGGAGGGTTGGACAGACAGATTTGTTCTCCTGCTCTATATCACAAATTCCTTCGTCCACCGCGCGTGCTTTACCTTTAGCATCGCTGACAGGTCCAAAAACGTCTCCCTCTGGTGCGTGGTTGGTTTTCTTTGCTGGGAGCGTGGGTACTTTAAATCCAACGCTGCCTCTTTCCTTCTCCTTTCCTCGCCCTCGTGGTTTCGAATTCGGTAAATGCAGCATGACCTCTCTCGCCCGTCTCACTACCTCTGAGTCATCTCCTTTGACTTTGATCCTCGTGTTCGCTGCCAGTTCTCCGATAGATTGTGTGCGCGTGAGAAGATGCTGAGGCGGTTTTCGGGGTGTAGGATCATCTGGGCGGGGAGCACGAGTAGCAGGAATAATTCGTGCAACGTGGATCGTTAGGGATGGAGTAGTCAGCGACGAATGGATCTTTCCAAATATCAGTATTTCTGTCGTTGCTGGACCATCTACAAATAAATGGCAATCAGTCCAGATCGAATAGAATAATAGAGGAGTAAATGTACCAGTATCTCCCAGGGCCACACGCACGCCTGTGTCTGTCCGTCCATCAGGAGACAGATGCGATAAGCAGAGCATGTTCTCAAAGTAGACGCGAGAGAGGGTGGCGGATGGATGGATGTCCCTGATGGATGTGAACGGGGTGTTGTGGGAGTTCAAAGTATTCACATACATACAGACATCATCTGAAGGGTCTATGCATATATTCTTGAGCAATTCTGTACCTTTTAGTCTGAGAGAGGGACGACCGCGCATGCTCTCGAGTGCTAGTGCGAGTGGGTTGTGGAGGAGGTCTTTGTTAGCCAGAAGGTTTGCTGAGAACGTGAGTCCATCTAAGAGGATATAAGAGTCCGGCAGGGAGAGCGAGCCGCGATATAGGAGACGAGAGCTCGATGCTTCCGACATTAATCAAAACAGTTCGACCGCGTTGTTGATGCTTGTTTACGCGTTCAAGTCCTTTGTTATGATGACTCATGAACTTTGGAAACCCAATGTCATGCAGGCTAGGCCAGGCACTATGCCCTCTGGTATAGCTTTCTATAATACGAACATAGACCCTTTGTCCCGATCGCCGCCGCCGTGACCTATATTTCTTTCTGACACCGAACAACCGCGGTCATCTGGCAAGACGGCTGCGGCTCTGAATGGTCACCTGAAGTAAGAATGTTTGTCCCAACGGAATGGGTGAGACGTTCGCCCGGAAGACTGTCCTAATGTGTCTCAAAATCACTCGTGATTTCAAGTACTTGTCATGTTTGGCAGTTGCGCCTCAGATGCTCATTTCAACAGACATTGTCACGACAAGTATCAGTCCCATCAACTACTTCCAGGGTGTGTTTATATTTATGTCTACAGGTTACATATGTATATCCGCTGGCTCTGGCACGGGGCTTCTGCCGGATGATGGGTACGTTCTCGCCGCGGACTTCCGTCACCCAGTTGCTTCATCCAGCTTCATTCTTCAGCATAACTATTTGGCCAAACCAATCACCAGGGCTGCTGATCCGGTGCGTCGCTTGGATTGGGTCTAGAAGTTGATGTTGGTGGTGCAGCCTGATCTACTGTCCTGATCAATCGATGGTGCAGTCAACATTGATATGGGACATCGATAGACAATTACAATGCAATCAGCTGTAATCAGATCGGCACCATTACTCCTGCGTGTTGATAAGAGATGCAAGCACACATGTTGCGTTATCCCCCCCTCCCCTCAAGGATGCCCACTCTCAGCGATCCAAAAACAGCTGACATCGTCGTCATGATCGATGACGTGCCCGCTGGTGTTTACCGTCATGCTCGTGATGACCTTGAGAAAAGATTACTGAGGAAGCTTGATTTGCGTATGTCCATAATACTGATTTTATATACCTTGAACTTCGTGAGTCTGAGGTTCTTGCAAACTATATTTTGATACTCACTGCACCCTAGATTGACAGGACCAATATTAGGTGCGTGACATACCGATGTACTTGCATGAATCTTATGACGTCTACAGCAACGCTCGGTTGCAAGGTTTTGAGAAAGACCTGCACCTCCATGGGGAACAATATGCCACAAGTTTGTCCATCCTATTTGTTGGATACATCACAATGCAAGTGCCAGGGTGAGTTTCGTCATTCATCCACAGACAGCTGAATGTAATTTTTCTTCAGGAATATGTTCCTACACTGGCTGGAGAAACCTTCTGTCATGCTTCCGTGCTGTATGTTAGTATGGGGTACAATATCAGTATTGACAGGTTTGTCTACAATGATCGTTCATGAAGATGACTGACTGCTAATCGTACTCAGGGATCACAACGAAGTACACTTCCTTGTTTTCCATCGTTCAGAACTTGTTTCTGATAGTTTGACTCAAGTTATACTGGGATTGTTGTCGCCCGCTTCTTTCTTGGCATTGCCGAGGCTCCCTTCTTCCCCGGTATCATATTTCTTGTATCTAAATGGTACAAGCGAGACGAGGTCGCCTTGAGAATAGCTCTCGTTTCTTGTGGAGTTTTTCTCAGCTCTGCATTCGGATCGCTGCTTGCATCTGGTATACTTCACGGCATGCAGGACAAACTTGGTCAAGCTGCATGGAGGCAGGTGGCGATCAGTTTCTATCGCTCCTTGGAGCTGAATGATCTGTAGATGGTTATTTTACATTGAAGGCGGCATCACCATCTCGGTTGCGATTTGCGCGATGCTCATACTCCCTGATTTCCCGTACAACACTAGGTGGTTCACCCCGGAGGAAAAAGAACTTGCTATCTCTCGCCTTGCAGAAGATGGCCATGATAATGCTGACGAACTTCGGAAGCAGACGACCATGCAAGGACTGCGGGATGCCGTGTCTGACTGGAAGGTGTGGTTGTTTTCAGTTGCAGCTATGTTTCAGATAGTGGGGCAGTCTTTCATCGCTTACTTCCCAACGCTGTGCGCGACACTGGGATATGACGCGACTGTAACGCTGTTGCTTTGCGCTCCTCCGTGGGTGTTCGGGGGCATGGTCGCATTTCCTCTTGCATGGTTAGTCAATCATTTCTATCAGAAAGTCGCATCTCACGGGGCCCAGGTACTCTGACAAAAAGCAGAAACGTTACAAATGCTTCATGGTCTCCAATGCACTCTGCGTCCTTGCATTCATCATATCGATGTTTACGATGGACAAGGCTGCGCGCTATATTTCACTGTAAGTGGTATCGCCATTCGTGGGGCATCAAGGCTCTTGTACTTAGATATATACAGGTTCCTGATGACTCAAGTCGTCGGTGGATACTTGGTGCTCGTAGGGTGGATCAGCAACACTTTCGCCAGAGAACCTGCGAAGCGCGCCGTTGCTATTGCTCTGATGAATACACTGGGGCAGACAGGCAATGTTATTGGATCGTCAGTGACATTGTCATCGATCTCTCGCTAATTATTCACGACTGCACTCCACATAGGTACGTATGGCCGTCGAACTGGGGCCCGACATATCGTTATTCCTATGCCATTTGCATTGCTACACTTGCAGTGTCGACAGGCATGTTTGGTGGTATGTATTTGCATTTGAAGCATCTGAATGAGCAGATTGAGAGGAACGAACGGGACGTAAAGGATGTCAATGACCTTCGGTACCCGATCGGTTTTAGATATCTGGTGTAGTTGAAGAATGAAATATTGATTGCTGAGACTCTGACAGTAACATCGGATGGTTGTTTACCCGTTCAGAGGAGAGTCAGACCTCCGAGTCTTGTTCTTCGCATCAATACTGATAAGACAACATGGAGACAATGGATAGGATGGCAAGGGCCCCCTCAAAGGCAAGTATGTATCTGGTGTCGCACATCATTCGTGCTATCGCAAGTGCCGAGTTTCATAGCCATTCGCATCTGCAAATAAGAATGTTAATTCGCTTCCTGAGCTCATACGCTCAACTCAAGTCCCCGTATGTTTCTTCTGATATCATGTATGCCAGATGTTGTTTCATTGATGGCATGATTACCAGATACCAGATCTCGGAACCGCGCCATACTCCCAACTTGAAGACAGTTCCCTTTATACGAACAACCCCGCCATCATCACTGAACGCCAACATCAGCGGGTTAGATCGTGCTACAGAGTGCTACGGAGCGCTTCGTAGCACTCTGTAATCATGTGTAATGAGTTACGTTTCCCTGATGAACGACAACTAAATGCGGTTGTTCACGGGATCCCAGGATTGCAAACAGTCATGGATAGTACCAACAATCTTCATTAGCAACTTGTTGAAAAGAATAACAAGATTACCTATATACCCAGTCCATACATTCACACAAGGGACTCGTATCAGCTCTCTGGCACGTGCTCGGGGCTGTCAATGTAACAAGATGGCCCCACGAGGCGTTTAAGGCATTTTTGACACGCTCAAAGTGTCTCCTGAAGACCTTGATAATGAGTTATCGATAGCACAGTATAGGCGCTATTTGCAAACAATTTATGATTGAGTCCGTACAGCTTGTACAGTACCCCATCAACACTGCAGCATCGACATACGTCCTGGACCGAATAGTACAGTCATGCTCGCGTCAGGGAAACGATGCACTAGTGGTATTGGTAAGGACAACTGATGCAAGAATATATTGGTCTGCCCCAGAACCTGTTTCTCTTTCAAATTTGCTTCCATGCGACCAACAAGTTGCATATCTAAGTATCAAAACGAAATTCTGAATAAACACAAACGAATTCGTATCGAGAATCTTCTTCCGTTTCGCATAGTACTGCTAGCTGACACAGGCGCGCTCCTGGAAATCGATTGAAGTCATAGCGGTTGCTGCATCGGAGTGGGCCACAAGCTCAGCATGATATTCTCGAATGCTTAGGATGAGGCGTGGTCCCAGTATAAACATCTGCGTGAGCATAAATATTTCAGAGAAACCACTATAAGCTTGGGTCTCCGTGGAATATGAGGACTATGAAAATGATGAATCAGGGTTGCATGCATAGGTCAGAATAGATCGGCGTACCGCTGAGATCTTCGGAGAAAGATAACCGATGGACTCTATGCAAGCAAGAGCGACAAAGCTAGCACATACAGGACTTGAATTAGCACCAAAAGAATGTATTCAGATTATGAGCTCACTTCGCAAAGTAAACAACGTGAGTTTTCATTAAAACCGTGAAACAGTCGGTGATGAATCCCCCTGATGATCGTTGTCGCAGTTCACGCAAGTGTTTTACAGCCACCCAGACTGCGAGAAACAGTGTGAGGACCTCCCATGCCGCGAGGAGCATCCAAGCGGTGTAATCCAGAGCTCGTAGGCTCCCTCCCCGAAAAGAAACAGCGCACTCATAGTTGCCGTAAAGAACGTGTTCCTCTGATATTTGTCAATGAGCCTGATCTTTTATCCACAATTAATGCTTACCCACTACAAAACGGCTCACCATTATTGCGATCATTACTCCGATGGAGATTCTGATAGCCAGGAAGACAATGACGAGGAATATCAGCACACGTCTGGATTTCTGATACATGACATATAAGCGAGCGATCATGATGACTTGGCTGATGTTTTAGTCAAGTCCATATCACGAAAATCCATAGCTCACCACCCAATATTATATTTGCAACACCGTTGATATATTCTATTGCATCGATCAACACATGGCCTGACAAATCAAGCAATATGAATTATTAGTCTCGGAGGAGCACACATTTGAAAGAAACTCACAGCTGTGGAAGTCATTATCTTGAATCAACGAGTTTTTCGAGAATATCACTCACCCCTGCATGGCAATATGTTAGTTGAACGGGAATGACAAGGGTTTATGAAGAATACTCACCATATCTGTTACCGAAATTGTCGGAACATAAACTGTATATCCTTGGTCAGAACAGGCACGATGAATATGAGGAAACACACCTAGAATGCAGATGCTGATTGTAAACAATAGCTGATTAGCGCGACGCGGATTGCATAGCCTCCGAAACGTACATGGCATATATCATTCCGATGTAGCGCACCTAGGATATTTCGAAGTTAGCACCATGACTTGCCAACCACATTTATGTCACGAGGTACATACACTGAGATACATAACGGTCATCAGGGACCAGCGTTGGTTCTGCCGCACAATAGTTGGACTATCACGTCGTTCTTCTGATACAAGAATCCACTCACCCAGATCAGCTCAACCTGTAAATCATCATTAGCGGGATGTTTGCTCCAATAATGGCATCAACCTGACCTCTTGTCCGAATGTGAGTGCTTAAAATACATAGGTATATCAGTGATTTTTTGATACTCGATCCTGCTCACCCCAGTCGTACATTACACAGACAGAGGAGGCAACTGCGAAACCGTGAGCAAGGTGAGATCGAGTTGTCATTGTCATAATCCGACTAGCTGTCCACGAACCTACAAAATAGCTGCACATGTTATGTGGATCAAGGAGTGGCCCGGACCAACTGGGATCATCTGAAACTAGCGCGGTCATATTATTGGAGGATGGAAGTGAGCGAGCAGGAGAAACTTGGGAGGACGTATGGGGATGGCTTAGATATACCACCATCAAGTGCTTGGGATGATGCCTCTTCCTGCCTTGGTTGGCATATGAAGTGAAGCAGGCAAGGATTCTATCAATGAAATACTGTAGATCACATGCAGTCCTAACTTAGCGCAATATAAACATCGAAAAAGCTTGAGGCCTCGGATTTCAATGATAACATCGAATTCAGCAATCCCTTCGCCTCGCTGGGCCGATTTACGAGGCACGATAAGAACGACTTGGTTACATTCTATCAGCCTAAAGGTCAGATAGACAACGATATCATTAGTAAATGTCACTAACAGACAACTCACCAGTGCACCGTTATCATGAGATCTGCCAGCACACATACCTCAACGCGTAATCCAATAAACCGCTTTCCTCTCCCAAAGTCAATCGGATCCCCGGTCCTGGGATTGATCATCGGTCGCTCCATGCGCACTGTAACGTTCATGTTTTCGATGTCTTTATCGGGCTACAATGTCACAAAGACTCTCATGCGTAGGTAGCTTTGTTACAGATAAAAATTCAGTGCACAACGTACTAGATAGATGCAATTGCTCCGACAATTCAAATACTATCCATATCGGTGCAGGTAGCCTGTATAGTTTGCGATGTGCCACCTCAATGCTTAGTGACTGAAAGTTAGCTTCCCGTACTATATGCCTGCGAACCAAATAGAGGGAGGGACGGTTGTTCCTTGGTTACGTGAGATACAAGCGAGTATCCGCACCATTTCCTTTAATTCGTGTACATGCTGGTGAGTACAGATGGGACAAGAAGTACATAGTACATGCGTTGTTCCCAATTCCCAGTCATTAAAACACGGCGTGCATAGTGACGAGGGCAGCCGTACAAAGATAGGGAACGGGAGAGATGAAGAGCGGGTATATAAAGCCAATGTATCGGTTGTACGAAGAAAGAACGATGAAGAAGGAATGGTGGGAACATGGAACGAAAGCGACAATGAAGGTGTGGTGATGATACGCACTTTAATGAACGTGCGATGACTCCGGTTTAGTGGTTCAAAAGTAATGACGAGATTGAATGTGCCAGTGAATAAATACCTGTGAATGAACTTGAGGGGGTGAGTGCCGGTTGAACTGAATATTCGGACCCATTTCTTTGAAAGCTGAGAAACTTCGCCCATTTATTGGAAGGACCATCCCAAGCCCAAGAGACACAGACCAATATTGGAGCCAAGGAATAGGTACCAGACGACAGATAGCGCTTGCAGTGTGTGTATGTCTAGCATCATATCGAGTCTGCTGCAGAGATCGGAGGAGTCACTGAACAGCACTGAACGCTGGTGGCCGCGCAAGCTTCAGGCTGAGTCTGATCAGTCACGTGTCGCAAATTTCCTAAAGTGGGTTTTTTTTTTGTATCCATTTATGTCCATTGAGAGAGAGACTCTATGTAGGACAGTACTTTCTAGTCTAAGGGACCCCTGTGTCCCTGTTGTTGGAAAGCATGACGCTCAGTGTTGGTGAACAACGACTGTATTCACAATCTAAGTACCTGTTGGAAAGCACGACGCTCAGTGTTGGTGAACAATGACTGAGGGACACAAAGAGCAAGATGACAAGGTATTTGAATGTTACAAGATATGGGGCTCAAAGAGCCGGAGAAGTCAATGACCATGCGGCGCCAAGCGCAACACATATGGTGCGAAGTGGCGAGGTTGAACAATACCCTAAAGTAATGTTAATCAGTCCCAAAAACGAGACCCCAACTCCAATACACCCCCTCAACCCGCCACAAGTGAGAGACCTGCACAATGCACAATGAACGTAGGACATGGAAGAACCTTGGTGAAGATGTCAGCACTGTTGCAATGTGTGGAAACCCAGATGGGTAAGAAGGTGCCGGCTTCGATGTGTTTGCGGATGAAATGGTAGCGTAAGTCTATGTGTTTCGTGTGAATGTGGTTGGCAGCCTCTGTTGACAATGCGATGGCGCCTGTGTTGTCAGCATAGAGCTTGAGAGGCAGGGTGAACACGATATTCAAGCATTCACAGAATGATTTGATCCATAGGCCATCCTGGATTGTTCCTGTCAATGCCATGTACTCTGACTCCACTGACGACAATGCTTGAGTGCTCTGCTTCTTCGCCGCGTGTGAGATAGGACTCTCATGGTAGTACCAGACATACCCAGTGATGGAGATGCAGTCCTCTGGGCATGTGGCCCAATCAGCATCGCTGAAGCCATGGATGGAGGTGTCCACTGCTCTTTCCTCCATAATGTATGCGGTAGGACAGGGTACCAGAGAGATAATGAAGGACACATTTTGCAGCAGCATAGTGACAGAGTTCGGGTGAGGAATTGTGCTGTGACAGCTTCATGATGGTGAGGGAAATGTCAGGGTGAGTGTACATTGCCAGGTAGAGCAATTCCCCGACGAGCTTGTGATATTTGGTTGGGAGATTGTCGATGTGAGGGTGGATGTCTGTGTCTGGTCCAAAAGGAAAGGCGGGGTCCATGGGAAGTGAGACAGGATTGCATTGGCGAAGCCCATGCTCTTCAAGTAGGTAGACGATGTACTCCTGCTGGTGCATCCACAACTCTTGAGTAGCACGAGAACGGACATATTGGACACTCAAATGCTTGACAACTGGCCCTAAGTCTGTGATGCCAAAGCGATCTGTGATGCGACCCTTGATCCAATCAAGGAACTTGTGACTGCTGCAGCCTGCAAGGCCATCACCAATGTGCCACATGATGATGCAGATGACATGCACCCCCTCACTGTTGACATGGTCATATATGAAGACAGCATAGTCAGCCTCACAATGGAGGAAACCCAGGTGAATAAGCACTGCATGCAGCAGCTCATACCAGTTGTATGCAGCCTGTTTCAGTCCATAGAGTGAAGACAGAAGATGGCATACAAAGCTTGCCCCGTTCTCGAAGCCTGGTGGCTGGCGCATGTACACATCTTCACACAGCTTGCCCCACAAGAAGGCGCGCTTTGCATCGAAGCTGTCAATCTCCCAATCGTGAGCTGCTGCATGTGCAGAAAGGAGTTGAATGGATGATGGACGTGCAACAGGTGCCAACATTTTCCCAAAGTCGATGCCTGGTACCTGTGAGAATCCCTGCACGACAAGACGAGCTTTGTGCACTGGCCCACCTTTTGCATCTTCCTTGAACTCGAGAACCCATCTACATCCTATCACCCTGCGCCCCTCCGGAAGCTTCACCAACTCATACACGTTCATCTCCAACATCAAGTTGATCTCCTTGCGCATGGCATTGAGCCATTCATTGGCGTCTGAACATTGCATTGCCTTGTCGAAAGTGGAAGGTGGAATCTTCATGTTGTAGTCCGAGGTGAGAGGATTCCGACGAGCATCACTACAGATGGTGACACAGGCAAATTCAGTGGCGATGAGATTGGCAAGAACACGGGGATAGCCAACTTCGTCCTCGTCTGGGACAATGGCATCTGGATCATCAGTGGAACCTTCTGGTGGAGCATCAGGCAAAGTATTCACCCCCTCAAGAGGCACCCCCTGAATTCGTGCTTGACACAACTTACGCTGACGTGCCAAGTGTTCGCGATCCGATGCCAACTGCTCCTGGAAGACCTGTCCACGTGCTGTGGGAATGCATGCCCGTTCTGAATGACGTGCTTCTGGTAAAGGTGCAGGTGCAGAGGATGACGAGGGAATTGTGGAAGTTGAAGGATGAACAGGTGCCGAGGACTGTGCAGGAGACAGTGCTTCATCTTCCTTGTCCGAATCATCACTGTTTGTTGGGAACGGACGACCAGGAAAAAGTCTCGTCAAATATGATGTCCCTGGAGTTAAAGAAACTACCAGTTGCCATGTCACGACAACGCCATGCTCAGCCATCTGGTGCATAACCCATGAATATAGCTTCACGAGATCTGGGGCCTAACTTCTCCTGGAGTTCAGAGGGTATATGTGCAAAGCAGCGTGCGCCAAAGACACGAATGTGTGAGAGATCAGGCTTAACTTTGTGGAGCATCTCATAGGGTGTTTTCCCTGCAGGGAGCGCACGAGATTCAGTGCAATTGAACAAATATGCTGCTGTGAGGGCTGCTTCTCCCCATAGAGTACATGGGAGCCGTGCATAGTTTAACATTGCATACATCCAGTCCTTCAATCATGCGAAGGACTCGCTCTGCCCTCCCATTCTGTTGGTGTGCATATGGTGCAGAAAGCTGACATTCAATGCCGGCTGCCTTGAGTTCAGCAGTGAATGCGTCATTCAGGAACTCTCCACCATGATCTGAGCGAAAGGTGACAATGCGCAGACCTGAACGAGTCTCCCACCTCGCACGAACATTCTTCCAAGCCTCTAAAGCTTGGTCTTTGGTTGCCAGGAGTTCCAGTGCGAGAATCCCGGTGTGATCATCCAGAAATATGATGAAGTAGTGTTTGTGGTGAGGAGTTACGACCGGAATGGGACCGCACAGATCAGAGTGAATCAGTTCCAAAAAATGGAAGGCGGGAGGAGACTGTGATGTGGGATGAGGCTGCTGTGGATGCTTGCCAATGATGCATGATTCACAGCGTGACATGGCGACATTTGAGTCTATGGTAACACCATGAGCAATGTGAGGAAGACGACGGACAGACTCTCTGCCAGTGTGACCCATGCGGGCATGCCAAATATCATAAGTCAGTGGAACACGTGCAAACACAGATACTTCTTGTCGGCTCCAATGGTAGAGGTGTTGACTCAGAAGGAGGAATGAACTCGAGATCGACGTAGAAAAGACGTCCAGACATGGCAACTGAGCTGAGAGACGTTCCCTTGTACACAAGCTCACAATGCGCAGGGTCACCTCGAAAATTGCATTCCCACCCTTTTGACAGCATCCACCCGACTGAGAGAAGGTTTAACATGGCGCCAGGCACATGAAGACAGTTTGAGAACCTCACTCGATGGTGAGTATCTCCAATCTTAAGCCAAGTGACACAATCGCCTCATCCTGACATGTGAAGTGAGCCATGATTTGCTGTCTTCACGACGACAGGATCCTGGGTAGAGTAGGTCCAGAACATGGCATGATCACTGATGAGAGTGCTGGTGGTGCCAGAGTCGAGAATGGTGGACAATGCGTGGGCAATCGCCGAGACGTTGTTATCAGAGGCCTCATCAGGCAGCTCTTCGATGCTTGCACATGATAGATTGTGTGTGTGGGTGGCTAGTGCAGCAATAGTGGGTGCTGGAGCAGGGGTTGACGTTGAGGGAATGGGAGGTGTGCTGGATGCAACTGCTGCAGTCTCCTTTTTCTTCTTCTGCTGCCAAGGCGCCTGTCCTGCCATGCCTCCACCCTCACGATAGCAATGTTCCTTGTCATGATCTCTGCGCCCACATCCGGTCGTCAAGCAAAAGATGCCTTGATGGTTGTTCTTGTGCTTCCTGAGCCCGGTGATAGAGTTGACGTTAGAGGCGGATGTGGTGGATGCGGAGTTGGCATATTCAGATCCTGGACCAGATGTGTTTGCAGGATGAATGTTGACCATGCGCGAAGCTTCTGCAGTGATGCGTGCTGTGCAGCTTTCAAATGTGAGTGCATTCATTTGGAACGAAGCAGTAATGGGGTTCCTGCTGCCAGTGAGCACAGAACTGATGACTGTGGCAGAGAAGCTGTCATGCATGCGCTGCTCAAGCTGCATGCGGAATAATTGCCACACAGAAGACGAAGGCAGCCCAGTTAGGATATTGAACACTGCTTCCTCATCAGAATAGGAAGCACCCATGCCTATAAGGTGATCATGGCAACTGATGTGTTGACCGACATAGTTGTTTGCATCATGTGCGTCTTTCATATGAAGTGCCTGGATGCATCTTCGAATGACAAATTGAGAACTGATGTCGTTACGATGGAAGAGGTCTTTGAGGATTTTCCAAGCTTCACATGCTGTAATGGAAGTGTTCCGAGGAATAAGGAGATGAATGCTAGGTGCGAGTTTACAAAGGATGATTGTCTTTGCCTTAGAGTCATTGATAAGCCAGGTTTGCATAGCTGCCTTCTCAGCATCAGTGGGAGTAGCTGGAGTAACTGCTACAGGCAAGAACAGAGCCATTCCAAGAATGTCGCCCAAATTTGCATTTTCAGTTACGTGACACCAGAGGTCATCGTTTGTTAAGACGAGCTGTGCCCGCATCTCCCAGGGAATATAGTTGTCTGCTCTGGTCAACTCTGGGATGTGGTCATATTTCCCCATTATTGGGGCGACACGTCAGAGAAGGAGTTGAACTAAAGATTTGAGTCGCTCCAACAAGAGGTAGTTTGTAGTACTTCCAGTTTCTGTGCCATTTAGGACACAGGGCTCATAACCTGTTGGAAAGCACGACACTCAGTGTTGGTGAACAATGACTGAGGGACACAAAGAGCAAGATGACAAGGTATTTGAATGTTACAAGATACGGGGCTCAAAGAGCCGGAGAAGTCAATGACCATGCAGTGCCAAGCGCAACACATGTGGTGCGAAGTGGCAAGGTTGAACAATACCCTAAAGTAATGTTAATCAGTCCCAAAAATGAGACCCCAACTCCAATACCTGTCACATCTCCGGAGTCATGAATGCCCTGATGTGGGACGTACCCCATCAGTCCGCCGTTCCTGCCGGCCGTTTGAGATGTGCCCTCCTGCTAAGATGATATGACTATGTCTACATGTGTGGTGGTATGTATTATCGTTTGTGGTCAATAGGCTATATGCGAGCTCGACCACAAGAGTGGTAGTACAAGAATTCTGCAGAGAGATGTAAGTATGAGTGTGAGGTCTGGGGTTTGGCAGGTTGCCTTGATGTTCTCATGTGGTCTGGTCTGTTGGAGCGAGAATTTTTGGTAGCAAGTGTGGGGAGAGTTGATTAGGTTTGATGGTGTATTTTACTTTGTGGGATTAGGGGTAGGTTCTTGGGTGGAATTATAGGTGGGGTGTTGTAGGGCGAGAGGAGGGTGATGGTGCATGGTTTTTTGGCGTTGTGCCGCATAGGTGTTCATAGGTAGTCATAAGTGGAGTTGGGTCTGGCGTGGGTCCGGCATGTATCTAGCTTATCAAGATGTCAATTGATGTGGTTAGGAGGGAAGCGGGATTTCACTGAGTGTGGATTTGAATCTGCGAGTGGCGTTCATGAATCTTGCTAAGTGGGAGGAGGTGTTGCTGTCTGTTAGGAGGAAGGACAGGGAGGAAGCATTGCAGCCAAGGGAGGTTTGTAGCTGATGGCGGTCATGTTGGTAGTGGGGACATTGGATTAGGAAGTGGTGTATGGTTTCAGGTGAGTGCGGGCAGTGTGGACAGTGTGGGGTCGTGGATTTTCCTATTTGATGAAGGTGTTTATTCAGAGGTATATGATGGGTGCGGAGGTTCATTAGGAGGCTTGTGAGGCATCTAGGGTAGGAGGACATGAGTTTGACAAAGGAGCAGTGGAGGAGGTTCGGGTTGAGTTGATTGGTGCATTGGTATCTAGGTGATTTCTGCCATATTCGGGTCTAGCATTCATGGGTGATTTGGCGATGGTTTTGGAGGAGGGCGGATATGCTGAGGGGGAGGGGGCCATTGTGGAGGAATTCTGGGAGTTTTTGGAGGGGGCTGCTACTGTCTCTTCCTTCGGCTGCCTTCTTTGCTGCCTTATCTGCTTCTTTGTTGCCGTGTACCCTCTCATGGCCTGGGACCCATCTGATTGTGACATCTAGAAGTGGGTGTTTGTGTGCTAGTCCTTGTAACATCTTTCTGAATTTGTCTGCTAAGTATGAACCTGGGCGCGATATCACGCTGTAGGGATTCATTTCTGGTTGGGCTTGTAGAGACTGTTTTACCTTACCTTATGTTGGCACTTTTGTAGCTTACATAAGAAAGCAATCTTTTCACCAGTTACCAGTATGAGTCTGAGTGCTCAGCAGTTTTCTATCATATTTCCTCTCCTCTGAGCCTTGAGCCTAGTCCAGAAACCCTTTAGGGTCGAATAGCAGCTAGGTTCTGCAAGACCCAACATTGTTCAGACTCACCATCTGAATTGTTGTACCTTCAACGCTCTCACTGGATCTGATTGCTGCTTGGTTGTCAATTAGGATGGGTGTTGGGAATATGGGGTTTTCTTCGGTTGCGATTAGGTGAGCTGCTAGGATGAGGCCTATTTCCTCTGCTTCAAAGACAGTATGGTGCTTGTCAGTGCTGAGGTAGTATTTGAGGGTTTGTGGGGGTCTTCCTGCTCTAAATGATATAGCTGTGGTGCTGATTTTGCCATCATGGCCTGATCCATTGCAATAGATCTGGGTCTTATCGGGGAGGTTCCTGCATTCTTCGATTGTGGTTGCTCTGTCTTTGGCTACGTAGTTCTTGAAGGGGAGGCGAGTCATTGGGGGGTGTCTGCTGGGGATGAGGTATTCAATGTCATCTGGGTGAATAGAGTAGAAGTGAGTGAGTTTATGGAGCGAGGAACAGTGAGAGGAAACAAATCACTTAGCGGCTTTTCGGAGAGGGAGATAAATTGGATGGGACTTTGGGTGGGCGGTAAGTCATATTACAGTGCGGTAACATATGTGTTGAAGGGCTAGAGAGATTGGGAGGAGGTTAGTGTGGGCTTCCATTATGTCTGTGGCGGTGCTTCTCAAGGCCCCCATCATGGCTATTGCTGCTATACATTGGATGGATGTCAGTTTTCATGTGACTCCCAATGATCTGCGTTGGGGAGAGTCTGAGTTTGTTCAGTAAGCTGGTGTGAACCAAAGGTCGGCAGCATAGAGCATTTTGGGGATTGCTACTGCTTGGTAGAGTTGGTGCATGAGCTGTAGTGGGATCCCTTTGGACATGGTGCTGAGTCTTTGTAGTTGGAATATGTACGCCATTTCTTTCACTATGGCATTGTCTACTTGGGGTCTCCATTGAAGTTCCTGGTCTAGTATTACTCCTAGAAAGCGGTGGGTGGCTGAGGGCTTGATTAGATTTCCCTGGATGAGTATGTTCAGTCGTTCCTTGGTTTGGTTCATTAAACAATCTAGAAGGGTGAATTTGTTAGTTTCGAAGCATGAGTTATGATTCTTAGACCATTCAAAGCCACCACCTGGGTGTTTAAGCATGTTTTGGAGGATGTGATGGGAAGCATGGAAGTCTTTAGCTATAGCTACAAAGGCTGTGTTGTCTACAAATGTGAGTGTTAGTTCCTCTAGTGCTGCTCTACCTTTGCGGGGTTTGGTGATTTCTACAAGATCAGTGTTGTATATAATATATAAAACCATTGAGAGCAGGTCTCCTTGACCGATACCATTGGTGATAGGGATCCAATCCAATGTGAAGCCATTGAAGTGTAGTTGGGTCTTTCTGTCCATGAGGACTCATTCTGTGAATTTGATTAGTGCATTTGGGAGTCTTCTCATGTGCATGTTGTACAGCAGTCTTTTCGTCACGGCGTTTGGGAACGCGCCTTCCATATCTAAGAAAAGCACAGAGGCTACTTTACCAGTTCTCCAAGTGTTCTTGATGGTGTCCTCTAGGAGATGGAGTGAGTCTGTCGTAGATCTTCCTGGGCGGCCACCAAAGTCCATGTTGGGGAGTAGCTTATGGTGTTCGAGTAGGTATGTGAGTTGCTCTGTGACCATGGCCATGAGGAGTTTACCAGTGGTGTTCAGCAGGGCGATTGGTCGGAAGGCTTTTGGTGTGGAGTAATTAGGCTTCCCTGGTTTCCATAAGACCATGGTGGTGAATTGGTGCCATCCGTTGATGTACGTGCGATGAGTGAAGGTGGCGTTGAAGAGGTTGAGGAGGTAATGGATGAGAATGGTACCACATTTCTTGAATACCACGTTGCAGATTCCATCGGGGCCTGGGGCCTTATAGCCACTGAGCTTCTTGATGGCCCTGAGGATCTGGTCTTTGGTGATGGGGTTGTATGGGGTGATGGGGTCTGGATAAATTTGGTCAGTGGGGATGGAGTCAGTTAAAGGAGGGGGGGGGGAAATAGAGCCTTAGTGATCATGATACTCTTGTCAGTGTTTGTCATTGCTTCTCTGATGCTGCCATACACATTTGTTTTGATGAGGGTTGGAATGTGTGATTTTCCTCTGTCACTGGGGGCTGAGGTGAGGTAGTGGTTTGCTGTCCAGAGGTCATTTCCTTCGAGGTTTTCTAACCATTCTATCCAGTGTTGCTTTTTCGTGTTGGCTATTTCCTGGGTGTATCGATGTTTGGTGGTATTCAGTTTGTCATGGCAGGGGTGCATTGGTAGGGCTCGCATTTGGTATGCCTGGTGATGTAGCTGATTAACTTGGCATAGAAGGATAGATAGGTCATGGGTCCACCACCTCTTGGAATGAGGGCAGGGTTTCGTGTGGGGAACGCAGAGGTTGATCATGTCTGTTATTGCTTTCATAAGTTTCTGCGCTGTGGACTGAAACTCATCGTTAGAGTCTATTGGGACAACAGGGAGAGAGGAAAGGAGCATCTTAAGGTTTTTATTAAATTTTTCCCAATCTACATCTCTCCAGTTACAGTGTGGTGCTTCGTCTGACTTTGGGGTTTCTAGTTTGAGGGATATGGTGATGGGGATGTGGTTGGTCCATGGTCCTTGTAGGGAGGGGACTGTTGTGCATTCTATTAAGGCTTCATTAGTGTGTTCCGTCCCAAAAATGTTATCCGGTCTTGTCCAGTTTCCAGTGCTTGAGGATTGGAGAGTGGGGATACCTGAGGGGAGAAGTTGGATCATACTGTAGTCAGCTATTAAATCGATGAGAGGTTGGGCAAGAGGGTAGTTGAAAAGGTGCTGGTTTCTTGTTTCCTCCCATAAGGGATGGTGGCGATTTGTCATATCCCGTATTCTGGACCTACGTCCAACAATATTCCCATGCCTCATCTGGACCTTCAGACACCTTATCCATGTATCCAGTCCTCTATCCATCCAGATCCCTGCACCTCTGCACATTCACATCCACACATTCACATCCAGATCCCTGTATCTCTATACGTCAGACCTCCATACCTCTGCAGCTAGCCTGCATCATTTGCCCTTACCCATATGTCTATGCATCTCGTCCGGACCATATCCGATGTAAAGAGTTGATTTCTAGTGGGCTTATACTAAGGGTGTTTACCTTAAGACTCCAAAGTGCGAGTGAGATGTTCGTCCCAAGGGACTGCCTGTAGAATTATCTCTCAATATAAAAGCAAGGGATATCTTGTTAAGATCGAAGGTGAGAGAAGAGAGGTATACATACCTCTGGTACATTCAGAGATCTGAAGAACAGTCCAAAGTATCCGATGAATTGTCCGAAGCACCCGGTATAGGTCCGACGTCTAGAAATGAAGGTCCAAGGTTGCGCGAAGCTTCCAGTGAGCTTCCGATGAAACGGCAAGGTTTCCGGTAAAGTCTTACAGCGGTTGTCGAAGTATAGGACTTTGCGTAGTGTAACTAGCGAAGCCCGTCGAAAGACTTAAGGATTTTAATAGAAAAATGGCAGCAGTGACGCCAAACAATCGTTCTGAATGAACAAAGATCGATTGCGAAGTACTAAAACCCGGAAGTGACAACTACTAACTATGACTCGAAGCAAGGGAAGTGAAGTGTCCTGCGAGTACCTAGCGAGCCAGAATATATCCTATGACGTGAAAGTCCGGAATCCGTGTAAGCGAAAACTGTAGCAAGATAAGACATCCGAAATGTAATAAGACTCAAGGCAAACCGCTACGAAGATATACGTGTAATAACGTATGAGGAGCATATCTATACGTATTAGCAAGTGTTTTCAACATACGTGCCCCTAGACATAATCAATAACAGGTAATCAATAATGAGAAATGCACCAGCGAAGTCAGATGGACTAGAACAGGACATGGTATGGAGGATTGGGAAAGCTAGGAAAGGCCTCGGAATCGGACGGACGACTCGGACAGATGCGCGGAACTTTCGGAAGGTCGGAAGTGTGTCGAGGAGTATAAAACATGATTATCACCAGATACATGTCCAGCGCCAGCCCGAGTGTTACACCGATCTGATCTGATCTGATCCGATGTATAGATCTGTTTCCTATCTGATATACGATAAGCTTCTTAATTCAATTCCTGTGCATATAATGTAAACACAGCCTATCCGGTATTCCTTGTTCCTGGTACCTCGGTTATACTTATTACCAGTATGCTTACTGATCTGTTAACCTATGCTTCATTTCCAACTCGCGTTTGATAACTTTGCTTATTGATCTTTCCGATAGTCACTTAGTATATAAACTCTTGTATATGTCCTGTAGTTCCTCAGTCTGAATATCATATTAGTCCTCACACTAGTCTTCACTCTAGGTCCTCATATCAGTTCTAGTCTTCCAATTTAGTTGTTATTCATCTCAGGCCTAGGGAGAAACTCCCTAGGCCGGAGCTCTACTTATCCAATACTCCGCTCATCCGCTCATCTGATCCTCTGTAGTTTCCGGAAGTTCATCTGGATCTTTCCTGTGGTCCTCCGGACCTATTCTGTTTCGGACTTTGTCCTTGAAGCCTTTCCTCTGTTTACTTCTACTCAGGACAAGTCCTAAGTAGCCATTATACATATCCATATCAGGACAAAACCTCATCATAACTTCCGGAAATTTTTCACACTCATCTGGAAGTTACTTGCACCCATCCAGAAAGTCCTTCCAAAGTTTCCCACACCTTCAGACATCTTCGGACTTTCTTCAGACACCAATCTGAAATTAAGGGCACATACTCAGGTAAGGGGCGCAGTGCACGAGCTGAAGCCAAGCCCCTCAGAATCAGTCCTACCCTTTGTGCACGGTCTTAACACGATTGAAATCTCCAATCCAGAGTATGTAGTCATTGAAGGTGGGACATATGGAGGTGATATTCCACGTGAGAAATTTGGCTAGGGTAATGAGCATGTCTTGTTTTTGGCAGTCATTGTAGATATTAATGATAGTGCTCGTTCCATAGGGGCCTGTTAGTTGAACTATAATGATATCAGATGAAGGGAATGATACTTGTTTCCATGAGTTGGTATTGAGGGAGGTATTCATGAGGATGACAGTGTGGGTTCTGGTTTGAGGGTGGGAGTGATGGTGGGATGGATACAGGATGTGCCATCTATGGTTGGCTCAGGTATTGCGGAGGAAGTTGATGTGGGGTTCCTGGATGGCAACTACATCATAGTCTGTTATCATGCGGCCGTTGAGTAGTGATTCTTGTGAGGTTAGGGAGGTGTTGAGGTTTTGTTGCCAGATTTTCAGGCTGACAGTGCGTGTATCTTGGTTCAGACATTGGCTGATGGATCAAAGGGTTTGCTGTCGATGTTGAGGTCCTCATTTTGAAGGAGGGAGAAGAAGTTGGAGTCTGAGGATAGGGCAGGAGAATGAGTGGGATGAGCGGGACATTGGGAATGGAAGTTTAGAGTGCTTTGTCAGAAGGTTTTGAAGTTGCTTGGTCTGGGAGGAGGGTATTGAGTCTGGGGAAGGAGCATTGGGGAGTTAGGCTTGGGTTTGGGTTTCGAGGGGTGTATGACTTGGGTCCAGTCTTGATCCGTAGGGAAATAAGGCATTTGGTTTTCGGGAAATTTGACGTCCAGTTCGGTGCATTGCTTAAAGATGGGGCATGATCGGCTCCAGCTTGTGTGGTTTTGGGTCCTGCAGTTGACGCAGCATTCAGTTTTGTAGGTGTTGCAGGAGGATGTGCGATGGGGGTTGCCACAGGTTGTGCATGTGTCGGTTGGCACATTACAGTTTCATGCTATGTGGCTGAATTTATGGCATTTTGCGCAGCATATAGGTTCTTTCTTGTCTTTATGCACTGGGATATGTTCATTAGCGATGTAAATGCCCTCTTTGAGAATGGAGTTAGTGGTATAGATGTCCTTACATGTATCATAGTGAATGCCTTCTTTTGTTCTGATGATCAATGTTGGGGGGGTTTAATCCAGCGCATGGAGGCAATAGAGTGTTCCGTGAGGTTGTTGTCTATTTCCATTTTGCATAGGAGATTGTCATTGTCGAGATTGAGGTTGACTGGGAGGTATTGGGCCACAATTGAGAATGTTTGTGTTCAGATGGATGCAGAGAGGCCTAGTTGTTCTGTTAATGCATTCTTACCTGGGGGGTTTCAGAGCCAGCTTGCAAGGTTTTCATTGTCGAGTTCAACAATTATGCCGCTGTTATGGAGGGGGAGAACTGCCTTTATGTTGCCTTCCATGGTGTCATCCTGTTTGATACTGGTGATGGCTTCTCCGAGTTTCTTGGCTATATCTGAGCTGGAGGAGTTCAGCGGAAATAGCTGGGCACCAGGGTTTGGATCTAACAAAATTTGAGGTGCTTTGATGGCCACGTGGGCAATAGCCTGGTCCACCATGGGGGGTAAGTGAGCTGCTGCAATCAAGCTGTAAGATTGGCGAGTGCTTGTCGGTTGCTGGGTGAGGTTGGGAAGGGTCTTTGACTTGAGATTGCAGGGAGTTTATGGATGGGGCTATCACTTCAATTGTGTTCTTGATGTCTGCAATGCTGCTGTATACTCTGTCTGCTGCCTCTTCTACTCTCTTGATCGTTTGCTGCAGAATCAGAATTTTGTTAGTGTTTCCTGTGTGGGCACCAGCTAGTTTTTCAAGACGATTGATGGGTTCCTCCATAAGGGCTTTGATGCTGTCGGCTAGGATGTTGGCTTTCTTGTTATGGTCGGTCTTGAAGAGTAGGATGGCTATAGCTCTTAGGACGTCAATGTGCATGGGAGTAAGAGAGTGGGCTTGAACTGAGAAGTCTAATAGAGCTGTGGTTAGGGATTCTATCATGACTTCCGCCGCCAGGGTGAGGAGAAGTTTCTTTTCTAGTTCCGCTCATGCTGTGTTTTCGTCTTTGATGGATGATTGATTTGCAGGATCGTTTATGAGGTCAGGGATGGATCTGTTGGAGGGGCAGAAAGTGTTAGCATGGTGTTTAGGTCTATTATTAGGTGCTCTGGAGCCTTGGGTGTCATCTGGTTCTTCTGTTGACATTAGGATAGGTTATTATTTAGTTTTGATAAAAGATGAGAAAGAGAAAGAAACATAGAGTGAGGAAAGGTTGAAGGGCTGGGGCATCATCACCATTGGACACAGTGTTGAAATTTTTGATTTCCAGGGTCCTAGTTGGAGTGCCACTTGGTTGTGGTCCAAGGAGTGATTCCTAAAGTGGTTGCAATGAGGTATTCTTGAAACGAATTTGCAAGGAATCTTGCTATTTTTCAATATGTCGCAATAATATGGCAACCAAATTGCAACGTGCCGTACCATTGCAAGGCCTGTTGCAATCTGTTGCAATGCCATTTTAACTACATTTCTAGGGCAATTTTAAGTACAACTCTATTATTTCAACCCATTTCAAAGGCCATTTTGCCTTTGAACCTTGAAATGCCTTCATCAGTAAACTCACAACACACTCTGTACAGAGCTGTACAGGGCCACACAGAATGCCAGATCTACAACCTGGTCCCCTTTGGACAGCTATGTACAATATCTGGCTATGTACAGTATCTGACAGAGCCTCACAGAAGGCATGTCAAAGGGTGAGAGCTAAGATAGCGCGAGCCTCAGTCTATGGCAAAGAGACTAAATTCCTAATGTACGAACCTAAGATAGCGCGAGCCTATAAGTACGCTAATGAGTATGTTATCAATAGGAACAATGAGAGCGTACACACCTCAGTCTATGGCAAAGAGACTGAGGTGCGATGAAGGCATCTACCTGTGTTACGACGTGTGTCGCGTGCGGACTGGGATGATCTAACAGCGACGATCACAACAGTGATATCTCGTGCTGAGAGTCCGAGATCGGCTTCCACAGAAGAGCGGAAGTTGCGTACGTTTGCGGAGGCAAACGATGATAGCGGTTTACAGGCAGAAGGGGTCTCAAGTCCTTCTGAAGGTGCGGATCTGATGTCGAGCAGGTAGCTTTAGCAAGACAAGGAGTTCAAGGTAAAACCCAGTAGGATTAAAGTAAGGAACATCTACTTTAATCTATCGACCTTATATAAGGCTACTCTATCGTATCTAAGCTCAGCTTGAAGCTGGGTTCTAAGTGCTTATCTATCGAGTCAGAGATACCATGCATGAGGCAGGCTTCTATCCGTACATGAGGCAACACGAGGTTTGCCTTCTATCTTGATAACATATATAGGTCTTCTAGACCTATGTCGTCATATCATGTAAGCGATCCAGATCGCTTACCTAATCCGGCATCTTCCGGACTTCTCTTCTATTCGTCATCTATCATCAAGGCCTAAAGGCCCGGTTGTCGTATCGTTGCCGTGCGAGGTGGCAGAGGGCTGGTCGTGTAGCTGGGGGCTCACGTAGTGACTGTAACATTACCCCATTACTACGTACAAAGTCACCGGCTTTGTATATCATCAAACGTCTTCTTCCATCGTAGCGGCAGGTAGTGCAGGGATTGCTATCGTGGATGTAGAAGGTGCGGAGGGAGGTTCAGGGACAGGGGAAAGTTCAGTGGGATGCTGAAGTTCTAGATCCGCGAGTGCCTTGTGGTTATGCTCCCAATCTAAGAGAGCTTCGAAAAACTTCTCTTATCGTCTTATCTAGCCATGAGGCTAACTCGTGTTCGAGATTCTTCTTCGCTATCAGAGGGAGAGTGCCGTGATAGGTACTATCATCCTTTATCTTTGTTTGAAAGATCAGGTCGTCATCAGAGGGTGGTCGTCATTGCCATGATGGGTTCTAGAGGGTTCCAAGGGCTTGCAGGAGTTTCCGTGGAGTTCGTCTCGTGATAGTTTAGCCTCGTTCCGGAGGTAGGGGTCCGAGCGTGGGTGCCAAGGCTTGCAGGAGTTTCTTGGGGTCGTCCAGCAGGGAGATCGTCTTCTATTACCCTTTGTTTATATATGGTCTACTCGGGTGGTCGAAGTGCAGTGATGTGAGGGGTCCCGAAGCTTGCAGGAGTTTTCCGGGGTTCGTCCTTGTTCATCGTCTAGTTTTACGTCATTACGGACAATCGTAGTTTAGAGTCTTTCCGGACTATATCTAGTTTAGGGTCATTACGGACTTATGATAGTTTTAGGTCGTTCCGGACCAGTGATAGTTTTAGGTCGTTCCAGACCATCGTAGAAGGTGGTCGAGTTCGGGATCAATTGATCAGTGTTCAGGGTGGAGTAGGCGTGGAAAATAAGTAAAAATGGAGGATTTCACCCCCTTACTAAGCCATTAGTCACCGACTAATCATATCCAATCAGAAGTCTAGGCCAGGGAGCGGGCCGTCGTCTTCGAAGTCGTTTCCTTCAGAGTCTACCATTCGCAGATTATGCGAAGAGGGTGCGTTATCATCTTCATCCTCGTCATCCTCGGAGTTGTCCATGTCGATAAATCGGACAAAACTGGGCCCGGCGTCTTGTGCTTCCTTTTCTATTTCATTTTGACGATATGCTTTATGGATCGAAGCGATTCGTTCAATGAAAATATCCTGGGCTTCTTGTAACACAGGAGGGAGTTCGGTATCAGAAGATAGCGTCATTGCTTCTTCGGAATTATGCGCGGGTGTCATAGAGAGGTTGAGGGAATTCGGCGGTTCATCGGCGGTTAAATATGCCGGTTCAGGGTCTTCCTCCATTGCGGACTCAGGACTTTCATAGAATCTGAGTTTCTTGGCGGTGGGAGGGTCTTCGATTCGGACTGCTCGTCCTTTTCCGAGAACGGATATCGGTTCTCCAGAAAATTCGAATCTCTGAGTTTTCTCTGGTTCAGGGGCCAGTCTGGGTGCCTTGGATACAGGCGGTTCTTCATTCATTATCGCACGTCCCTTCCCAAGGACTTGTGCGGGCTCTGCCGAAAATTCATATCGGGCAGGTGCGGGATCTTCTTCAATCTTCATCGGCTGAACAGCCGGTACAATCTTCTTCGTTCGTGGCGGTTCGGGATAAATGTGGTCAGATATCAGCGCCGGTCTGGAAGTCTTTTTCTGAGTTGTCTCCGGATCAGTGGCCGGTCTCTTCTGTTCATATCTCTTTGCTGCAAGGTCGATTCTTGGCAGCGAGTCTTTCTTCGTCACAGTTTTCGTGGGCTGTGGTACGGGTTCTGAAGTTTCGACGGGGTTTCCGTCCTGCGGCTCTTCGTGGACCGGTGCAATTCGTGTCGTTCGGGCTAGTGGTACTGTGCCCGAAGAGAAGGTGCAGGGAGTTGTCGGGGATACCGATCGTTTTCTCTTCTTTGCCACCTTCTTTTCTTCGTTCAGGAAGAGGGGCGTCTTACCGTTCTTCTTCCGATCAGAATCTATTTCTTTTTCCTTCTTTCGGGAATCTGCGGTGCTTTTGAGGGTCACCGTGCCGGTTTTCCAATTAATTGCGGGGTTCTGGCTGATAAGCCAAGGTCGTCCAAGCAGGAACTTGTCTTTTGGACCAAGTTCGGCTAGGTAAAACCTTTCGGAAATTACCCGTTCATCGATTTGGAAAGTAAGGTTACAAAACCTTTCTATTGGCTTCGTTCCGAAGCAGGATCCGTCAGCGTTCGAGAATCTCAAAGGGTTCTCTAGCTGGTGCGTCGAGATGCGGTGCTGCGTGATTATGTCCTGGTTGACAAAGGACTCACACGCCCCAGAGTCTACGATCATAGATGTCATGATGGGGTTGCTTCTCGTTCTGGAGATCAGGGTGGCGTTCACCCGTATGTCCTCCTTAGCCCCGGCTTTCTTGATAGCGCGCAGGGGTTCTTCTTCGATCATCTTTCTCCGTGAGGTTCGGGTCCATTGCGGACAGCTCGCGGCTTTGTGTCCGATGACGTGGCACACAAAACATTTCTTCTCTCGCAGACAGAGGCGAGTCTCCTTCCCGGTGAGGTGTGCGGCGGCGAAGGTGTTTCTGGTAGTTGCCATATTGGAGATGGGTTCTACGATCTTCGTGGTATCCTTTTCTTGGAGCTTTCCACAGTGACGGCGGTTCTTATATTCTTGCGACTGGTCAGGCCGGTACGATCAGGTTTCTAAATCAGGGATATGAAAATCCTTTCGGGATCTAGGTTCGGGGTTCTACGAGTGTCGGTAACGTTGACAACAAGTGCGATCAGTTATCTTGTAGCCTGTGATGGAGGCGTACAGTAAAGGGACTTTAATCCTTTGTTACGACGTGTGTCGCGTGCGGACTGGGATGATCTAACAGCGACGATCACAACAGTGATATCTCGTGCTGAGAGTCCGAGATCGGCTTCCACAGAAGAGCGGAAGTTGCGTACGTTTGCGGAGGCAAACGATGATAGCGGTTTACAGGCAGAAGGGGTCTCAAGTCCTTCTGAAGGTGCGGATCTGATGTCGAGCAGGTAGCTTTAGCAAGACAAGGAGTTCAAGGTAAAACCCAGTAGGATTAAAGTAAGGAACATCTACTTTAATCTATCGACCTTATATAAGGCTACTCTATCGTATCTAAGCTCAGCTTGAAGCTGGGTTCTAAGTGCTTATCTATCGAGTCAGAGATACCATGCATGAGGCAGGCTTCTATCCGTACATGAGGCAACACGAGGTTTGCCTTCTATCTTGATAACATATATAGGTCTTCTAGACCTATGTCGTCATATCATGTAAGCGATCCAGATCGCTTACCTAATCCGGCATCTTCCGGACTTCTCTTCTATTCGTCATCTATCATCAAGGCCTAAAGGCCCGGTTGTCGTATCGTTGCCGTGCGAGGTGGCAGAGGGCTGGTCGTGTAGCTGGGGGCTCACGTAGTGACTGTAACAACCTGCCTTAAGTAACAAGAGAAAATAAGCGTAACTAGGTGAGTGACATGCAATGACAAGGGGAAAATATACAGTGACAGCCATGATATTAGAATGAGACTGGGTCGGGTGCTCTGATGGATCACCTCTCAACACTCCCACTCGTCAGAGCGTCCGATGCAAACCCATCTCCTCTCGATGTTGCACTCCTGCAGGGCGAGGCAGTGCCTTGGTGAGGCTGTCTGCAATCATTTGCGACGTGGACTTGTACTGCAGGTCGATCTTCTTGGAATCGACAAGACTGCGGATGAGATGGTAGTGGACCCGGATATGCTTCGCTCTCTCATGAAACTTCGGGTTCTTTGAGAGTGCGATACTGGCTTGGTTGTCCCCATACAACAGCGCAGGGTCATACAGGTCGGGATCAAGCCGGAAGTCATGTAGGAGCTGTATGAGGTACAATGCCTCGTGGGAAGCGTTCGATAGGCCTATATACTCCGCTTCTGTAGTCGACGTGGCAACGACAGATTGTTTCTGTGCCTTCCAACTGATGGGTCCACCAAAGAGCTGGTAGACATAGGCGCTAGTGGATTTGCTGTCATCCCGATCTGCGGCATAGTCTGAGTCTGAGTGGCCGATGAGCCCCTCATTGGATGAGCCAAAGACAAGCATGATGTCTGTCGTTCCGCGAATGTAACGGAGGAGGTGTTTGAGTTGACAATGATGGTCGATACTTGGATTCTCCATGTAGCGGGAGAGGCAGGAAACAGAGTAGGCAATGTCAGGGCATGTCATTCGCATGGCGTAGTTGAGCTCCCCGATTGTTCGACGATAGGGAATGGACGCTATGGCGACTGCCTCTTCTTTGGTTGGGGCGCGTGTAGCCTTCTGCAGGACAACACCAGGTGTCATAGGTGTGCTCACCGGGTTACACATGGACATCCCAGCATCATCGAGAATCCTCTCAAGATATGCTTTCTGGCTGATAGCGAGGAGCCGTTTCTCTCTGTCCCGTGTGATATGCATGCCGAGGAAGTGTCTGGCTGGGCCGAGATCCGAGAGGTCGAAGCGCTGTTTGAGTTTGGCCTTGAACGTGTTTAGATAGTCACGGGAATTGGATGCTGCGAGCATGTCGTCGACGTAGACTACCAGCCATATGACCCTATCTCCCTCATGAAGGACATAGAGGCTATGATCCGCTTCGCTCCTCACAAACCTAAAACCTTCCTTTCGCAAGTACTCATCTAACGTCTGATTCCACTCGTAACCAGCTTGTTTTAGCCCATAGAGGGCCTTCTCAAGCTTCCATACCCAGTCTGGGTGTTCGGGATCTTCGAAGCCGGCAGGTTGTTTGAGGTAGATATCCTCTTTGAGTTCGGCATTGAGGAAGGCTGTCCGAGTGTCCATTTGGTCTAGCTCGAGGTCGAATTTCGCTGCGAGGGCAAGGAGGATGCGGACTGTGTCGTATTTGGCGACGGCTGCGAACGTCTCCGTGTAGTTGATGCCTTCGACCTGTGTGTACCCTTGAGCAACAAATCTTGCCTTGTGCCGGGTGATATTCCCTTCTTCATCAGACTTTATCGTGAAGACCCATCTCGATCCAATCGCTTTTCGCCCTTGTGGGAGCGGCATGAGACGGTGAGTTTGGAGGTCCCGCATTGATTGTAATTCAGATTTGCAGGTGTCCAACCATTTCTCCCATTCTGGCAACTTACGTGCTTTGTTGATGGTGCCAGGGATGGTTAAGTTCAGGCGTTTGGGGTAGGTCTATGGAAGGAGGAGGAGGTAGTGGGAGCACAGGGACTGCATCAGGAGTAGGGATGGCATCAGGAGGAGGTTGTGGGAGCACTGGGACAGTATCCATAGCTGGTGGGACATGATCACCCCCTCCCACTGACACCTGCGGAGGAGGAGCATCAGCAGGGGCCGAGGTCGGTGGCTCACCAGCTAGTGGCAGGGTATCTCCCACTGATGAAAGGACACCAGGGGCAGCAAGGGGGGCAAGAGGCAATGAAGCCGGGTCCGCATAGAAGACGTGTTCATAAAAATGAACGTGGCGAGAGCGGATGGTGCGCCTGGCGGAAGGATCCCAGAGAATATACCCAGCATGTCGAACATGACCAAGGAGGAAGCAGCGCCGTGAGACATAGTCATACTTGCGACGCATGTCCTCCAGAATATGTGCGTAAGCAAGGCAGCCAAAAGGACGAAGGTAGCTCACGTCGGGCTTTCGACCGTAGAACACCTCAAATGGGGTGCGACCAGCGAGGGAGGAGGAAGGGAGAACATTCTTGACATGCGCTGAGTTGAGCATGGCCCAGCCCCAGAAGGAGCATGGAAAGCCACTCTGGTGGTGGGAACTGAGTGCACGTGTGACAATCATCTGGTGACCACGCTCCGTTACACCATTTTGCTGAGGTGTATAGGGCATGGTGGTCTCATGTTCAATGCCACGGTCTGCAAGATATTGGAGGAAAGGTGTCGAAACGTACTCGCCACCATTGTCACTGCGCAGGCGCCGAACATGGCCGCCAGACTGAGTCTCAATCCACGGCAGGAAGTGCTGGAAGTGAGCAAATACTTCGGACTTAGCACGCATGAGGTATACTACCGAGTACCTCGTATAGTCATCAGTGAAGACTACGAAGTAGTAGTCACCAGTAGAGGAGGCCGTATTGACAGGACCCCATACGTCAGAGTGGATGAGTTCGGCAGTAGCCTGCGCACGGCGTGCAGCACTGGGGAAGGGGAGCCGCTTGTGCTTGCCCATGATGCAAGATATGCAATGGATGGAGTCTGCACCATCCGAGGTGTCACCCAACAGACTCGCATCAACGTTCATACCGTTGACATGTCCAACGGCTTTCACAATGGTGGAGAAACCAGTGTGACATAGACGGCGATGCCAGGTATGGAGGAATGGTGGTGCATTGGACGAGCTAGATAGCATGGCTTGCATGGGGGTGGGTGCGATCGGGGTGCAGTATGTAGCATCCAGCAAGTATAGACCATCTTTTGGGTGCACATGAGCGAGGAATGGGCCGTCTCCATCTTGTGAGCGCAGTGTTCCACCCTTAGAGGTAGCGGTGAAGGAGATGTGAGCAGAGGCGAGAGTGGAGACAGAGATGAGTGTGCAGTGCAGGTCAGGGACGTGCAAGAACTCAAAATCGTGCTCTGTCAGTGATGTACCATAGCGTAGGGTAAGTCTCACTTTACCCCACCTGGGGGCCAGTACCACATGTTCATCAGCCAGCGTCACACGAATGGGTTCACGCAGTTTGGTATAATGGGAAAAGCGTGAAATTTCAGGCTCCATGTGAGTGGTTGAGGCAGAGTCTACATGGAACATCCCGTCTGGCAGATTAAGGGTTGATGAGATGCTGGCAGAGTGATCTTTTAGGGTAAGGAGGAAGGGAGGTTGCACAACAGATTCGTCAGCTTGGTCTGCCAATGGAGATTCCGTGTTAGCGGCGACAGCAGCAGGGGACAAATGTGGGGCTGACTTCTTCTCATCCTTGGCGAGTCGTGCACAACATTGCACCCAGACATGTCCAGCTTTCTGGCAGTGACCACATTTAGGCCTCCATCCAACGATCCAGCCATCTCCTTTCGACTCATCAAAGCCCTTTGGAGGGATGTGATCGCTGGCCTTGGGAGGTGCGTTGTTGCTATTCCGATGACCCGAGAGCATGGCCATATGTTCTGGCGCACTATTGGTACCAGCACGGTGAAGCTCTTGGGTCTTCAACCGATTCACGATGTTGTTGAAGTCTAGTGATGTGTCACTATTAACGAGTGTTTGACGAAGAGGGTCGTAATAGTCAGGGAGAGCTCAGAGTAGGACATGTACAAAGATGGCATCAGGGATTTTGTATTCCTCCTTCTTAGTGGTGGTAGCGGGGACGGACATTGACACAGATGCAACTGATAGTGCTGCAAGATCTGCCTTTAAGACAATGAGTATCTGCAACGTTTCCGCGATGGACACGCTATCATGCGCTTTTGGGAGGGTAAATAAACGATCAAGATATTGGTTGAACCGAATGGCCTTCTGGGGGAGGTATTTCTTCTCCAAGGCAATCCAAGCAAGGTGTGGGTCGTCAATGTCACGCAGATAGACAAAGTCTTGTGCGTCAATGGCCGTAGAGAGGGCACTAAGGGCAAGGAGTCAATGCTGTTTGTGAAGCCTCACACGCTCATCATGTTTCTCCTTGCGGAGAATGTTTTGGTCAGGGTCTGTGAGCGTGGCCGGTGGGGATGGTTCTTGCTCGTCTCCACTAATGTATGACCATAGGCCGATTCCACCAGCCCACATCTTAAAGCCGGTAGCCCATTGAGAATAGTTAGAACCGTCAAGGGTGAGCTTCTCATGCGGATACTTCTCGGTTTTCGGGAGAGAGTTGGAGGAAGTCATTGTATGATGAGATGTCTGGTAAGAGAATGCTGCTGTCCTTTAGGCAGGGCTCATAACCTGTCAAAGGGTGAGAGCTAAGATAGCGCGAGCCTCAGTCTATGGCAAAGAGACTAAATTCCTAATGTACGAACCTAAGATAGCGCGAGCCTATAAGTACACTAATGAGTATGTTATCAATAGGAACAACAAGAGTGTACACACCTCAGTCTATGGCAAAGAGACTGAGGTGCGACGAAGGCATCTACCTGCCTTAAGTAACAAGAGAGAAAATAAGTGTAACTAGGTGAGTGACATGCAATGACAAGGGGAAAATATACAGTGACAGTCATGATATTAGAATGAGACTGGGTCGGGTGCTCTGATGGATCACCTCTCAACAAGGCACTTTTGGGACTCTGTATATTACCTTTCCCAGTGCTTCCCAATAATATAGAGCGCCAATGATACAAAAAAATAACCAATGAATTTGATTATATTGCGCTGACAAACATGATAGCTAATACTAGTACAGGATCCAGCGCTGAGCAACACAAAAAATGATGTAGAACAAACACTACTAGTCGAGCATTACCTTCAAGTAATCATGCCTTACTTGCAAGCCGCACTGGCCATCAACCTTGAAGCTTTGTGACCTGTATCATACAATTAGCGTGAATCCATAAACTTGCTGTGTGCGACTTGGAGTTCCTGTTGTAGATACATGGCATGAAGAATATTTTTCTTCTGATCATGTGCGTGATGGGCTAAAGAAGGTCGATTAGGTAGTGGCTAGTGACTAGGCAGTTTAGGGCCAAGAGACTTATTCGTTCTGTCAGCGTGTCTCTCGTGCCAAGTTGCCGCGGAGCTTCAATTTACAATTTCACGGGCTTTTGTTATATCGCTGAGCTACCGCACACGATATATTATACAAAGCCAACAGACACAAAATACGGAGACACAAGAATACTACATAGTCATCAAAAATTCAATCCGCGTTGCATCATCTAAGCTCGGCAGCATATAATTTTCAACGTCTGGCCTCTACAGCGCCAAATATCAAGAACCATAGACATTTAGGGCTCAGTTCTCGGCCTCTAACATTTCAATGGTCTTCTGAGCGGCTGCCTCTTTCGCAGCCTTCTTGTTTGTCGCGGACGCTTCACCGTATTTCATATCGTTGACTAGATGAACACGATAAGAAAAATGTACGTCAGAGAATTTATGAAGAACAAACTACGCACTGAAATAAGTGACAGTCCATACAGTCATGCTCTGCGGGCCGCTAGGTGTTTCTTCGTACTTGATGCGAGAAGTGGAGGATACGCCATACTTGGCCTGCATGATGTTGTTGAGATGCATGACAAATTCTGTTCATCATGAATGGTCAGCAAAATTTAGGCAGTAGCATGGCTGCCTCGGATGAGAGTGACGCACGGGAACTCATGATGAATGACTTGAGATCTGGACTTGTAAGAGTCTCTGTTGTTGAAGTGAAACTGGGTTCCGCTGGTCAAAAACATGAGGTAGGATGGCTGGTATAAATCCCCTCATGAGCTTGTAGGCATCAGTTAGCAGTGCCCGCCAGAACAAGAGTTGTTAATCAAAGGGGGATAAGTCACTAGACGCTGCGCCACATCCAACAAGTAAAAAATGTACAAAAAAGCTTTAGGGTATCGATCACTCACTGGTTTTCGCTAGCGCAACTTGCAGAAGTTCGATGCACCACGCGTGATGGAACCAAAATTGATCATCAAGCTTGCTCCATGTGACACTCATGAGCCACTCCTATTGGACTAGATGACCGGCCGAAATACTTGAACCATGGCTTCGGAAGGTTTGACTTTGATACTGCGTTCACTCTCGGATGCATCCACTCCCGGATGCGTCTACTCTCCGAGAACACATAATATTGTGATGAGAGAACGGACACGGTGACACAAAGAAGTTCCGATAACGATGCCAAAGCAGGTTGTGAACCCATGGATGCTATATTATTTCTAGTGGAGCAAAGACAAGACTTGTGGTTGCTGTGCAAACGCTCCGTTCTTGACCCCTAGTCTGACGAATAGTAAGAATACTGGAATGTTCTGTAATTTTAATGCGGGGTTAACAGCGGCGTATGTGAGGAATGGCGGCAGGTATAGAAAGGGAAACGTTCAGTGCAAGAATGATTTTTTTGAGACCGAACCGGCAATAGTTCGGATAAGCGCGCGTCCATGTGCTGGCTCGTTTTCAGAACAAAGCCTTTGGTCCTCCGGTTTTGCGGGAAGTAAGATGCGTAGAATGCTGTATAGCAGCGGTAGAAGAGTCAGATCCGAGTAACCCCACATATGGCACACGGCGTGAAGACTTGATACTAAAGACGCATTGAAGTTGTATTGGATGGAGGTGGAAGTTCGAATGATGTACGAACAAACAAGCACATGACCTGGCCACGTGACGAATAGAACGAGGCTGATAGGCGAAGACACGTACGGATAACTCATGATCCGCTTAGCTTCCTGCATTCGAATTTCTTGTCGAAGATAGAATCCGAACGCGCGCAACGGTCACAGCAAATCCTCGTGCGACATCCCCAGAATATGGTACTAGGAGCGGGGAACAGATGCTTCCGAGAATTTGCTTTCAGCGAAGCAGATAATAAGACGCTCTGCACCGAGAGGAGGCGCTAGAAATATAGAAGATCAATCAAAGCCAATCCGTTCCGCAGGGCTGACATGGAAAGATTAATGGTCGACACTTTTGAAATTGCGGTGAGCAACTATGAAGTAGAAGAATATTATAAACACCATGTTATGCATGAGGAACAACAGGAGTATTCTTACTGGGCCACGGTAATATTGACGTACAGCAACTTGAATAACGCCCGCACTAGACCGGGAGACACGTACTATCGTCTGTGTAGACGACATACTTCGAGTTGCTACTGCTAGTTTATAAGATGATCGCAGGAATCAAAGACTATGCACACGCACGACTATGATAGGGTAACACTCAGTCAAGTATCAAAGATCCTAACCTTGACTCGAAGATTTGCCGGGCCAAGTTAAATTAACGGTTGCTTGCGACTGTTAGGATCCAAACCTTTTGGTAAATAAACGTACACAGGTTCGGGTCATGAAATGGATCACCGAGGAACCGTCGCTCACATGCCTGAACGTGACTGTGCACACGAGAATATATACTAGGCGCCGTCACCGGCGTTGACCTTGCTTGAATGATGATTACAAAATGTGCACCAACACCGACTCCGGCTTCTTCACAGCTCAGATGAAGAATAACAACCTCCTACACGGGTCATCATTAGGTACATGAGGATCATACATACAGATGGAACTATAGTGAAGCAGTCCTGTATGAACCGAAACTTTAAAATTAAAACGAAAAGTAACTGATTTGTGAGCGACAGTGGACGGGTTTTGCCATTCATCCGCAGGCGAGGTGATCGGTCGAAAGCTATTTCTGCTCCGACTTTCAAGGTTTGCATTAACTAATTGGTTGAGACTTACTGCTGCGTCTCATTTCAAATAAAACCCTACTGTCGTCGTACTCGGATGCCACGTACTATCCTGACATTGGTCTTCATGACTGATATTGATAACGAGCGTCAACTTTACAATAATATGGCAGTCCATACATTTTACTTCCCCGAGCCCGAGCAGGCAAACGATGAACAAAATCAATACTAGTAAATTATAGTGGTAGCTGCTGGACACGCATATCCTCGTGACCCTTCGTATCAGGAAAGAGTCGCTTACGCGAGAACGATCTCAATGCTTCTACTTGCGTTTCTTGGCAGGGCCTGCGTCCTTCTTCTCGCCTCCTGCAGGCGCAACGGGCGTGCTGTCAGTCTTTTGTTTGTCATCGGGCGTAGAGGTGTCCGTTTTCTTTGCCTGGTGATGATATAGTTCAGTGAGGGAAGCCAGGGAAGATGTAGTACAAACCTTGGCAACAGGTTTCGTTTGCTGCGAGCCAATCAAACCAAATAGAGCAGCAAGCATCCCGAAAAGAGTGAAGACAACACCAGCGAGACCAACACCAGTTTCCGGGTGGGCTTTGATGGCTGACAAGGGGTCCTCCCGAGCAGCGTCAAGGAACTGGGCAATTTTACCACGGATATGGGAGATAGGATCCTCCAAGAAGGGAGGGATGTAGTAGTCGCCTTCATCATCGACGTCCTTCTGAGCGGATAGAGCTGCCTCAAGGTGCTTCTTGACCTCGTAGGTCTCGGCGGCCAGAGACTTCGCGTCGTCAATAGAGTGACCGACGTAGATGTTGTTGAACAGGATGTCCTCAGTCATGGTCCAAAGTTCGATGCCAACACCCCCCTGAGCGTATCAGTCAAGGTCAATACAAGAGTTATGAAGCAGAAACACGAACGATGTTGTTTAGGTGCTTGACTGGCTCTAGATCCTCAAAGAAGTCAGGGTTGGGGATTTTGCGGGGGGCCCACTCGCCGATGTAGGCGGGGTTATCGATCATAGGCGCGTACCACTTGCCCTTGTATGCAGGGTTGGCCTTGTAGGGGCGTTTCCATTCACCGCATCCAGGAGCCTCATCACAAGCCGGGTTGGGGACTGTGGGCGCGATCCAGTCACCATCTTCCTCGTCGTCCCACTCTTCAGGCTTCTCGGCATCCGGATCAGGAATGTTCGCGGGTGCATCGTCCAACCAGCCTTCGGGCTTCACAGCATCCTCATCCAAAATCTCGTAAGGCTCAGTCTCATCCCAGTCCGCGGGCTGTGCATTAAAATGAGTGCCTTGGCTCAACTTTACAAGGGTAAGCGCACCTTTACAGCGTCGGGATCACTAATCCTCTTTTCATTAACCCAGTCTTCAGGCTTCTTATCTTCGGGGTCGTCAATCTCCTTCGCAGGGTTGACAGAGGGAGTGAAGTCCTCAAGAAGGTTGCCCGAGCTCTGACTTTCTCCATTGAAAAGTACGTCGTACGTGTTATCAGGGCTAAGTCCACGCATCAGTTTCGGTCAGATAATGATTGTAAAGGAAACTTACTTGACAATGAGGGTGTAAAGGTTGGTGTTCTTGCCAAAGGTGGGTTTCGGAGGGGTAGAAAGATGCTTCTCCTCGAATTCACCAGTGACTGGGTTCTGATGGCGGAAGATGAAGTGCAGCTACATCACAGAAAACATTGTCAGAACGAAATGACAACTGAACAAAGAATGTGTTACCTTAGTGCCAGGGCAAGTGTTGTCAGGTCCGAACATCACAACCCAAGGGGTGGTATCTGAGAATTCCTTCCCGCTGGTCTGGAAGCCATCCTCAAGAAGTTTAATGTAACCACCACCACAGTTCCCGCCCTTCTGGTACTTGACCTCGTACTGAACGACAAGGGGCTTGTCCTTGAAGTCGACAGGGGTGGCAAAAGGTGCAGAGATAGCGTGGTGAGCAGCCTTGGACTTGGCGACGAGGCCCTTCTCGCCCTCAATGAGGGGTGTCTCGGGTTCCTCGACCTCCCATTTACCGACGTAGGAGAATATCTCGCCGCCGACGGGTGTCTTCTTGGTTGCCTCCGAAGGTGTCCAGCGTTCGGAATAGTCGTCAGTGAATTGCTCAATGAAAGGAGCTTGAATCTCTGTTGCCTACAAAGAAAGAGTCAGTCGACATAAGTTCAGACTAGCGGGTTACACGTATGGCGTCATGAACACGCGTGCATGAACGAACCTTGAATACAGGTTTGGAGTCCTCTGACGCTGACGCGCTTGCGGCAGCTACAACGAGGATAACGGAAAGCGCTACGCTTCGCATTTTAAGAATACGAAGGACCAGAGACGGTAGAAAATCGAAAACGAGCGATGACGGTATGAAATGTAGCCCAGTACAAAACACCAGCACGCTCTTATCCTTCCCGGCTAACTCCTGCCACGTATGCTCTCCCACGCCCGACATTCCTTGACCTTCCAATTACTCGCGCTCAACTCGCGTCAGCTGTAATTCATTTTCACTCGAATGCGCACAACAAGATCAATCATATACTACGTTACATACGCAACACAGGTACACTACCCAAGTAGATCAGCATGCCCAGACGCAGATAGCGCCAACTATTTACATCCATCAGCAAACATAAATTTCAATATCATAACAAGTAACACTCACCACAAACTCATCATCCAAGTACTTGGACACGGCAATCTGATCACCCAGACCCTTGCGCCGCCGCGTCTTCAACACAAGATCCCGAGCTAATGCTTGTCCTGATGCAGGCTCTAATGGCCGAAGTTTGATGCTCGTGTCAGTGGGATCACCTGCACACAATTAATATAGCTGTTTTGATAGGGGACTGTGCATGCATTTACCAGGAACTATCGACCAGTGGTCGAACACCTGCAAGCAGAACGCCTGACCTTGCGTGGCAGTTCGAAGGTCGGCCTCGAACCCATTTGCGTCTATCACAGGAATCAAGGCTTTGACCGTATATAACGGGGAGCCAGCCTTGGGGATGTCTTGCGTAACATGCCCCCGGCGTCGGGCTAGAACAGTGTATACGGCTGATATACAGTCAGCTGGTGCCTGCACTTCAACGTAGTAAATCGGCTCCATGAGGCGTGGCGTGGCCTATTAACCCATTAACAACCACAGCGATGCAATTGATAGGAGCCTCACCATCAAAAACGATGAGTAGCACACACGACGTGCAGTAGGGACAATCTGTCCACCACCACGGAAGATTGGCTCTTGAGCTAGGCTTGCATCCAGTATCCGGAACTTCACATTACGCATAGCTGTTACGATGAGTTTTGTAAGAGTATGATAAAGTCATGCCAAAGCCGATACGTACGTTCATCGCACAAAGGACCCTCGCGAGCTCCCCACTGGAAACCTTGCTTGATATGTTCCTTCACAGTTCCAAGCAATTTTTTATCAACCTGCATTCCAACAATGAGAAAAATGAAGTAGTGGGAGGCTAGTAGACCTGACCTGAGAGGGCAAGGTATCATCGAGCAAAATGTTCGGCCCGCTATCATCGGGACCGAACGCCCATATTGACCTCGATGCCAGCAAATCCCATTGGTATTTATCCTGAAAGAATGTACCACGTTCCTTCGGGGTCATCCGCATGGTGACCCTCCCCCGTTCAATATCTTCGGCAATACCTCTTTCCAAAGGCTCCGCGATCATAGTAAGCTTGTTCCTGTAGTCCATCAGAGAGGAGATAAAGTCATCTATACTGATACCTACTTCTTATTTGGCGTGTCCGCATAGCATTTTAGTGCACTCGTCTCCAATACAGTTTCACAGAATTTGGTGACTGGATCCGACACCTTGATCTCGATCTCAGCAAATAGCCTCCGAAGGTCATGCATAACACAGTCCAGATACAATTCGCCTGTACCAATGAGCACGTGTTCACCACTTTCCTCAACTTTCGTGGCCGCGAGAGGGTAGCTCTTGTTGATACTTCGTAGGCCAGACAACATCTTGGGTAGCTCAGACGGCGCTATTGGTTCAATGGCAATTTTAAGCACTGACTCTGTCATGTGCTTAATAGGCCGGAAAATGTAGAGATCATCATCGATGGATGGGTCAGCGAGAGTGGCGGTCTTGGAAATGGACGCGTCGACTCCTGCAATAAGGACGAGGTTGCCGGCAGGAACCTCGTCGGCCGGGATGAAGTATCTAGAGGAAAAGGCTTACTCAATTAGAGTGATCAAATGCAAGGAGCTTACCGAGCTTCGCTTATCCATATGTCTTCCACGGTACCTCTCGCCATGTCTTCCTCGTCTTCTGGTGAGTATCCCTCACCAAGTACTTTGATCGGTGTGCCCTTCCTAAGGGTGCCACTCATGACGCGACCGAAGGCCCTAAATGACTGGGCATCTGTTGTATGATACAACTTCGAGATTTGGACCATTACGGGCGCTTCAGTATCGCAAGCTTTCATTGCGACAGCGATATCAGACGTTTGTGAGCCAGTGTATGTCCGCTCGACCTATACCAGACTCAATTCAACTAATCAAAAGTACTGGAAAACCCATACCTTGCTGGCTGCTCCCTGCAAAGGTGACGGAATATGCTCCACAATCATGTCAACTAGTCCAGTGGCAGGTCCAAAGAACTGGTCCAAAATAGCCTTCAGCAGAGGCCTCACATCCATCTTGTACATCACTGGCTTTAGAGATATGTTCAATGATGCAAGGGTACTTTTCAGGTCTTCCGTGTCCTCGCTCAGCACGTGACTGTAGAGCTTATACAGGGGATCCAGGATGAAGTGCACGAATGTGCGGGATTGCTCGGGGTCCGCAGCTTTCCTGGCGAACTTCCGCGTCTCTGCATTAAAGTATATATCGCCCCAAAGGCGGTCGGCGAATGCTGTAACGTCAAGGGAACCAAAAGTGTCCGCATACATCTGGGCGAAGGAACGAAGAGTGAAGCACCAACTCATATCGGTGCTGGCGAACACAACATTTCCATTTTCAGGACTGAGTCGTAGTTCCGGGTCTGGATCAATCCCACTGTGAAGACTTCTGAGTCAACGGAAATTGACAAATATGTGGTAGGTATAGACCTGATAAAGGTATTGATTTCTTCAATTGTATGCTTGATTTTGTAGTAGGCGTCTGCAGGCTTGATGCGTAATTCGAGGATAAGCCTGTCGATTTTGTTCACAACAAGGGTGATTTTGATGCCCTCTTGCAGAGCATGTCGAAGGATTGCTTCGGTATTGACCATCATCTGTTTCAACGGTTCAATTTGTTAATGCGTTGTTTTGCATAGCGCGAATAGAGTTACTGACACCTTCAACAACATCTACAACCAGTAGTATTCCATCAACAAGACGCATTGCAGAAGCAACTTCGTCAACAAAATTCACGTGTCCTGGAGTATCAACAAGGTGCACCAGATGTGACTTGCCACTTGTCGTGGATAGGACGAGAGACATCGGTGAAGACTTGATAGAAATTTCTCGTTCTCGCGACAAAACATGAATATCCGTATATCTTGTCTGGGTGAACGAAACATGAGCCGTTGTAACCCAAAGATCTTAACTCACAAACCGGTTTATCCGCATCCCATGCGAGTTTATGCGTCTCAAAAACCAGCATATCCATGAGCGCGGTCTTTCCGTGATGCAAGTGGCCCACCACAGCGACGTTACGAATCATCTCCGGGAATGACATCATATTCAGCAAAAAACTACATCTCTGTTGAGTGTAAGCCTGGTAAATCCTCAAGAAGTGCGCACCCCTTGTCAAATCGCGTCTGTGGCATGTCCTTCTCCTCCACTGTCCATTTCCGCACTTTGATAGGAGCAACAATGGGTTCGGAAAGCGGTTGAGCATCTTCTTCCTGGACAAGAGTCTCTACGTCTGGACCGTATACATCCTCTGCTGATGGATAGTATTGCTTGTCCTCATGCAGAACAACAGCATTATGGACGGGCTCTAGAATGTTCCATGAGATACATACAGAGAATATGCTTCGTCACAGACCATCGATCTCCATCAGTGCACCCTCCGCAGGCGGCATAGGCTCGTCATCGTATCCCTCCAATGTCGCGGTCTGCTGTTGGGGTACCTGACGAAAGTCCTGCTGCAGAGTTTCTTCCTCCTCTTCATCCGAGCCCAAGTCCGCGCCGATATAGTTTCCAAACTCATCATAATCCTCGAAGGAAGCCATGGTAGAGGTGTGATTTTGATGCCTATGACGGTGTCGACGTTCAACGGACGCGTTCAAGTGAGAATAAATTTGGAACTCCGGTCCAGCTCTAAACTTCCTGAATGAGTTGAGGCTCGACTCTGTCATGGAGAGCTGAGCTCGCGCTGTCACTACCAAAATGTCTACTCTGCCAGACGATACACTACGAAAGGTGTGTACACAATGAACATTCCGTGTGTACCATCAGATTACTTGACTGGCCATTCGGTAGATCTTGGTCCAGATTCAACAGACCGCCGTTCAGTCACAGCGTGCTCTCAATATTTCTCGACAGCAATCTGCCTCGAAAGACCGAGAGCGAAGAATTCTCCAGCTCACCATTGATGAGATCCAAGGCATCGAAGGAGATGTCAACTTGTACAAGGGCGTTGGCAAAATGTGCGTTTCGACGAGTCCTACCCACAGCAGGATCGATAATCAATTCATTATTAAAGGTTCATGATGGTCCCCCGGAAAACGATGGAGCAGGAATTCAAAACCCAAGAGAAGGAGCTAACAGATGATATCAATAGTTTGAACAAGAAGGTAAAGTGCTCAGTGATAATGTAATTGTTGAGTTGACCCTATGATATGACAGGCAAAATATCTTGAGAAGCAATTTAATGACGCACAATCTCAGCTGCGCGACATCGTACGTCCATTATTTTCTCAGCAGTCATACTGGGATTTACTTGTTAATTTTGTATTCAGTTCCACCATAGCCCCAAACAATGAGACCTAATATAACAGTGATCCAGCACCCACTACTGTAATACCAACGGGTCCAACTGTACAACGTAACACATGATATGAGTCCCGCAAGTGGCTGAGCGCTCGATAGTCGCATTTATGTATCGGCATTACCGGAATTCACCGCCCAAGTTTCTTCCCGCCTTGGTCTCTCCTGGGTGGACCATAGACAAAGGAAGTCATCTCATCTTTCATTATCACTTGCTTCCTGATGATACGAAAACGGGTGGATTGTGGTTAAGTAGATCCCTGAGGGCCATGCTATGAACGAACTGGTCGAGGGGACCAAGACAACAAACCAGTTTAACAAAACACGCCATGGATCCTTGTGTAATCACCAATATGATCACAAGACTTTGCGACAACATGAAGATTGGTAGGTGATACGTGACACCGAGTTAGGTCGCAGTAATAAGCACTGAGATGCTTTGCGTTCAATCCGGCCTCAGCCGGGTGGGAATGACCAGGGATAATTGAATATAAAAAACCTTGGGAATAAATGAACATCGAAGAAGAATTCAAGTTTCCAAGCATGGTGCCATGGTAATAATGAGTTTCTTTCCTCAAGTAAGACTTGATTGTTGTGCAAGGTTAGGTTCTCGTACAATTACATATTTATGTAGGCAGTGGATACTTACTAAAGTAACTTGCTAAGCGATTTTGTAAGGTTTCTTCATAATCAGGTTGCCAGTGACGGCAAGTACGTGCACAGTTCTTTCCGCAGCATTGACAACTACTAGTAGGCTTGATAATTTGTTCTATCAATGCAGATAGAAATATGATCTGACTCTAATTATCCAGCGGGAATCTGTTTATTTGCGGGTAACAGGCATCCTTGGAGGAACAAGTTATTTGTGCCTGGGACAGGGACCTATCTCACCTGAGTATGTGAGTAGAGCTCTATCGGTCTGCCCAGGGAATACTATGCGCACGCGTGACCTAATCATCTCAATTGCAATCATGACTCCGCTCCGCTACCATATTAATATTAGTGATCATGCACATTGCAGGGACGTGTTTTCCTTTCCCCTCAAACCGCTTGATCTCGACTGGCGTTTTCGTGTAGATGACGAGCCTCAAACTACTACTGAACCAAATCAACCCGTTCTCGTCTCGCCATGAAACAACCGACCATCATGATGAAGAGGAATTCAAGCTTCCGAACATGACGTCTCTGGTCATCATGATTTCAATGAATCTCCTTCTTCAAGTACGACGCCGAGTCGACCATTATGCAATTGTCACTCACTACCTTGGTCTTCATAGGTCTCGTTTTTCATCGTCGTTTCGTCGTCGAATAAATATGCAGAATACTTGGGAGGAAATGCCACTTTCTCTGGAATTGTCATCGGGATTCCGACAGCTTTTGCCGGACTTTCTTTGATTCCCTTGACAAAGTACGATAAAGGTATGTTTAGATGTTTTTCTCTCTTTGGACGGTATTAATTCCAATTTGTTCTTCCATCCTGTTCTAAAGGGATGTACAAAATGCCCCTTCATGTCAGTTGCTGCTTCGCCATTCTAGGCCACGTCGCCTACGCTCTGGCTTTCCGGGCCAACTTTCTATATTTGATTTTGATCGGCCGTTGCCTCAACGGGGTTGCATTCTCCATGTTCATGTACTGCAAACGGTACTGCACAGACCCTCGGATTGTTGGCATAAGACGGAGAACGACGCTTGCTAGCTGGTTGGTCATTTGTCAAGGCATGGGCATGAGCCTTGGCCCATTCCTTGGTGGCGTGTTGTACAAAGTCGGGTTCTCAAACTCAATTTTCAACGGTTATACAAGCCCGGGATGGATCATGACCGGGATCTACGCTGGCTTCTGGGTTTTGGTAACAAAATATTTTGAGGACATCCCTCAACCACCAACCATCATGGAATTGCAGTCAGCAAGATTAAGTCATCCGATCGTTTCTTTAGAAGTGATAGGTGAAGACACAGAGGCTTCTCCAGATTATCCATCAGCGTCTACCGCACATCTTGCCTCACCCATTGACAAATCGTTCAGAGCACAACTCTCGCTGATTACGCGGTCCCAGTGGGGTGTCATTTCATGCATGTGCTGGTTCGCGATGCTCTGTTTTTTCATCCTAGGCTCTTGGGAAGCCAATCTGCCTGTTTTTGGTGCTGCTGCTGAAAACTTTCACTGGTCACCATTTGCTGCAGGAAATTTCATCGCTCTCGGCGCAATAGCATGTTTCCCTTTCCTGCTCTTCAACCTCTTAGCTGCACGTCGCATGCAGGATCGCAAACTCCTTGCATGCGGTACGATTATCGGCCTTGCCGGGCTTATCATTTTTCTTTCCATCCTTCGCACCGACAAGGTCAATTATGGCTCGCTGTTTGCATGTTGGTGGACCGTAGCACTCGGTTTTAACCTTGCGACCACTGTGACCCTTAGTCTACTCAGCAAGCAGCTTCCACCCGAGTGGAATGGGCGCACTTCAATGGCAATTCAATACAGCAATTATACTGGTCGTGTTACCGGCGCAATCTGGGGTGGTTCGGGTGTTTCAGTGGGGATGTCAAACTTTGTGGGATTGGAGATTGCTATGGTCGGTATTGGAGCTGTTTTGTTTACCACATTGTGGAGGGATCTAAAGACGAAGACGGGATGACATCCATCTATAGAGGCTCGCCATTATGATTACTGCACAACTTGTTATAACGTGCCAATTATGCAATCATGATCACAAGTAGTTGAAATAAAACATCTCAAGTCCACAATATTATAGACCTTGGAGTGTCCGTCTCGTATTACATAATATAACATATCCAACAGTCTGGAAACCCGCCGAGTATCGGCGAGTAACACTAAGACGAATCGGGCGAGATTAATAGGACGAAGTTATGATTCTTTAGAACGTTATACAAGCGAGCAAGTGGTGGTATGTAGGAGACCCGAGTCTGAGCAATATGACGTCGAGCGTCACAATATAAAGGGAACGTAACACGTGATCCATGATTCGTAAGCCGATGGTAAGCGTCCAGCTTACACAGTCGAGACTATTTCATACATCAAGCCTTCAAGCTTCAAGGTCTGCCCTAGTATGACTCTACGGTAAGCGAGTCAAACCCTTGTCAACTAAACTCTGCTCAAATCAGGAAGTCTACAGTCCAAACAGTGCGGGGAGGGCCACACATGTTGATTTGCCGGCACGACCCTCGTTCGTTCATCATTCCAATGGACTCCACTGTCAAACACAATCATGTCGTGCAGTCTTCTGACCATCTGGATGCCTTCATGGAGATGGACGTTATCATTGGCCATTCATCATCATCATAGTTGGAATCGACCAAGCACGGTATGATTGAGTTTCCGTTTCCTTCGCGTAGATTTGATGAATAGTGGTGTAGTTCTTTTGTCATTCTATAAATGATGTCTTGATTACAGAACTCAATTTCCTGATGCTTCCTCCCATGGCCGTGATGGAAGGTGGCTCCACAGAATTTGAATGCAACCTGGAGTTTTTCAGTCTTGTGCTGTCACTTCCGTGTGGCCACGAAATATGATCCAGAATGCCACTGACTCCGACACAAGGATCTTGAATCTCCGGCCATTCGATGGCTGTGATCATAACAAGGTATGCCTGGTTTGTGCACCAACAACAATTGGACTGGCCGATGTTTTTTTGGTTGTTGGACCTTTTTGAGATTGCAAAGGACTCCAGGAATTGGAAGACGTAGATGCACAATGCATGGTCATAGTTAAGGCCAATGAATTGCAGTTGTGTTGCACTTTACGCGCTTGAGCAATGACGTTGATTGCTTACTTTGAACAGTTGTATATTCTGTATCACATAGTGATAAGGCTTCTGGAGCTCAATTTACGGATGTCACTGGGAACCAGTCAGTTCCTATTGCCTTCACGCACATGTACTACCTTGCTCACGTGTTATGAGCACCTGTAGTTTTGGCCACTTCCGATCGTACGAAACCGATCGACAATGACGGTTACCCGACACATTGACCGTCATCAATGGCCATGTCGCAGTTGTATAAAACGGAGCCTCGCTCGAATTCTGTGGTCGCCACAATAAATCCATCGTAGTTGTCGTCGCATCATTGCCCACCTACATTCCTAACTGCACATTATCATCATTTTTCTCTCTGAAAGTTGCAGGCTAGCAAGGTTCGTGCTGATATCTTCTAAATCTTGCAAATGAATCTCACCTCCAAGTCACTAGCACTGCCCATCAGCCATGAACCAAGTTCGTCGTGCCACCCTAGAACTGTTAGATCTGCCCGTCGAAATCCTCACATACATACTCAGCCATCTGGATGGCTACGAACTAGCGCGAGCACGTCAAGTAAGGACAAAGTTTTCTGTTTCCAAATTATTAACTCGGTCTCTCTCCAGGTATGCCACAATATTCGACACATGATCGACTCTTCCTCGGAGTTATTATATTCGATTGACCTCAAATATTTCAACTCAATTTCATTCCCTTCACCTGGCCCAGATCGCACCGTCTCATCGCTTCGCAAATCACTTCGACAAAGCGAATTTGCATGGCAGAAAGCCGAATACTTCAAAAGTAATCCCATCTCTATACCGTATATCCGCCGTGACGCATTCATGTGGTCTTGCGGTATTCTGGCATTCAAAGTGCAGAATGAAAATCGACTAAAGCTTTTCCAGCCGCAAGTGACAGACTCTGATCATTCTAATAGCACGAGCTTGCGTGAATGGGGCTGCCAACTCGATCGCGAAATCCAACTCTGTGGTTTTTCACCCGCACAAAACCTTTTGATTTTCCTTGTCAGAGCATCCCCAGGGTCAGTAGTTCCTTCAAGTTGCATCTTAATGACTCAGTCAGATTATATTAACGTAAATAAAGGGAAAGTCACGCCTATGATCTTATTTTCAGATCGCTCTCAGAGCCTGATAAAGTCCATCCTGAAGCTGGATTCGCTGTGGTAAAAACCCTCGACAAAGACGACTTCGAATTACTCGACCCTCCCGATGTGTCATCCTCCATTTTCGGGCATTATTGTGGCATTTTGTTCAGCGATGCTTTCAAGGTAGATGTAGTTTTGCAAATTTGGAACTGGAAGTCACAGGACACTTCTCTGGTCAGTGAATCTCCTGACTCAGTGTTGTGACTCGTGACTTACCTGGACTTGTAGTGCCTCAAGCCGGCTCATGAAGTTATGGATTTCAGTTTCCTAACCAACGAGATAATTCTCGTCGTCAACAGCAAGGAACTACTGTTATATTCCCTCGTTGATTTCCCCGATGCTCTCCATCTTACTGCCAAATTCTCGCTCCCTGCCTTGCGGACACCCTTTGAATATGAAATAGTCCGTATCAAGGACTCCGTCTCGTCCCATTCCCGCATGCATAATCATATCATCACTATCAACATGAAGATTTTTGGGGAGGACCTCACTAACGAACCTTGTGTCACACTATATGTCGAGCGCAACGCCCTGTTGAAACTCCAGTCCACCTATACGCGCCGATATGGAAAAGCAAGCGACAGTTCCCCTAGTTTGCCTTGGTCTGAATGGGGGCTAAAATATACTCGATCCTTCAGGGGAGACTCGTACGATTCTTGCAAACATGTCATCTTTGGTTTACGGGCTGTATCTTTGTTCGGCTCTCAGATACAGCATCCTGTGCCGCGACCACTGTGTATCCGCGATTTCAACCCTCATCGAGTAGCGGACTTCAAGGCTGGGAATGGCATCAGATGGAATCAACGACTTATCGAGGGCAAATCATTGAGCTCAAGTGCGGATCTGTTCCTCGAGTCATTTGGATATGGTCTTCCGTATATCGAGACTATCACTGAAGAGAAGTTCCTTGGACTCAAATTAATAGTAGAAGGAAACAAGGTGATGTTGCTATCCTTCGATTTCGTGGGCAGACTTAGGAGCTCGACGCAAGCGGGTAGACCACATTTTGTTGCGAATGAAGTTGTGGACCAGAGCATCGAGATACTTAATTTCGAATAGTTATTTATCTCAAGCTTCATGTTATCTGAGCCTTTCAATTCATTCTGCGTCTTATTTGCGTGTTGCGTACTTGAGTGTTAACGTGCTTTTTATTACTAGGTCGAGCGCGATTGACTTTCGTTTGATTAGTATTCAACGTCTCGACACCTATGCCATGTGTTACTAGTTGCTATTCTGCATCATTGTCAGTACCTTCCTGTTTGATAGATTTGTCGAACATCTTGGGCAGGGTATCCACCTGTTCACCAATCTGCATGGAATGAACTGCACAGTAAAATTTACTCAATTATTAACGACAAAGCATAATCGACAGTTATCACATAGAAACAAATCACGTGAGTTGTTGCGAGTCTGAGCGGCATGGTTCCGATACTGGTCACTGATTCATTCCGAACAGGTTCTTCACTCTCTCTCTAGCAATGATCAGTCTCATCCACTGACACGACCTCAGGATAACTCTTCATCTTGCGCCTGAGCTCTGCTTCGGGAATCCTCAACTCGAATTTGATAGAGCACGGCCGTTATGTTTTCTCCGAATTCATGAACCCACGTGTCATCCAACGGCTGTGTAGGATCGAGGGTGAGCCGGAAGGCCCAAAGAATCAGGACCGTGCCTATGGATACTGATCTGTGCCAATTGAAGTGAGACTGCAAGAATTGTCATGTATGTAGAAATATAGCTTAACCTGTTTGCGACATGTTGACCAGGGCAAATACTGCAAGAAATATTATTGCCATTCAAAGAACTAATAACCCTCATCTCTCAGGCGACCTTGGTCGTCAATTCAGCGTTAAGGCTTGAATGCATCAGGCTCGGGAAAGACTTCTGGATCTCGACAGATGGCCCTAAAACAGTAACCAGTCAGGTATTCATGCTTGAATTCAAAAGTTCAATGCTTACCAAGTGTTGCCGAATACTGTAGTGCCGGCTGGAATGTAGTAATTTTCCTGATGCCAGATCATCAGTCGCACAAGTAAATTGTTCTAAGATCACATCTTTGGTTGTTCGGTGAGACACTCCTGCAGTATAGTCGTCGGAAACAGCGGGTATAAGCCACAAAGACGATACCCACCATTGGGAGCAACAGGTCTCCATCTCGAAGCCTCAGAGATGAAGGCATGCAGACGAGTAAGGGATTGTTGGTCGGCCAAAGTCGGCGCTTGAGTGCAAAGATCATCGAATTCTACAAATCTGAATGACCTCATCAGCGCCATACCATGAGCGTTAATCAACGACTCAACGTACTTCAAGGTTCTGAAATCCATGCCATTACTGCCACGTCTCGACGGTCCGTACGGTAGCATTGGAGTACTTCAAGATGGCTTAAGGAAGGTAAGTCCGAGAAATTACTCAAGACAGACCGCAGCACCGAAGTCATTCGACAAACATAATACAATTCAATCTTGTCCCAAGGGTAATTGAACGAAATTCTGCCGGAACCCAGCTGAAACAGCTTGAACATAAGCGGTGAAACGACAAGCCGCGGTTGACCAGATTGTGCTACGCATGTCACATGTCACAAATCCCACTTCAACTTGACTACTCATTTCAAATTTTTAATGCGTTTTGCTTATGACAATTGGCCTGCCTTGGCAAGCTAATAACTATACACACAGCATGCAGGCATAGCATGAAGAGCTGTAAAGAGATGTAATGTGATGCATGATGTCTAATAAGAAGATCCTGACCCGTACGCCATAGATAAGTATGCACTCCCCGAGGCTAACCTTCAGCTGCACACTCTCCTCTGAATCCCCTTCCCCCCCCCTTGTTGTTATTCCTGACATGTCATAGTACTTGGTCCGATGTGACACGTCACGTCACCCCTCTGCCTCGGATTCCAACATGTCGTGACTGTATTATGAACGCAAAAGCGACCTGCTGTGAGCTCCCTTATTTATGCCTGGGACTCGAACCTCCCTCACCTGAGTATGTGAGTAGATCATCTTCTATCGGTCTAGGGACTCATACTATGACCCAATCGTCTCAATTGCAACGATGTTTCCAATTTGCAATCATATTAATATAAGCCTGAGTGGTCGTGCTGGGACGTGGCACAGGGTGTTTTCCTTTCCACTCAAACCGCTTCATCCCGACTGGCGTTTTCGTTCAGATGACGGACCTCAAACTACTACTGAACCAAATCAACCCGTTCTCGTCTCGCCGTGAGACGAGCGACGATTATAATGAAGAGGAATTTAAGCTTCCGAACATGACGTCTCTAGTCATTATGCTTGTAATGAATTTCCTTCTTCAAGTAAGACAGCGATGTCAACCATTATGCAGCTGTCACTCACTGCTTCGGCCCCCATAGATCTCATTTTTCATCGTCATTTCATCGTCAAGCAAATATACAGAATACTTGGGAGGAAATGCTACTTTCTCTGGAATTGTCATCGGGATTCCGACAGCTTTTGCCGGACTTTCTTTGATTCCCTTGACAAAGTATGATAAAGGTATGTTTAGATGTCTTCCTCTCTTTGGACAGTATTTCAATATTTGCTCTTTCATCCTGTTCTGAGGGATGTACAAAATGCCCCTTCATGTCAGTTGTTGCTTCTCTATTCTAGGCCACGTCGCCTACGCTCTGGCTTTCCGGGCCGACTTTTTATATTTGATTCTGATCGGCCGTTGCCTTACCGGAGTTGCATTCTCCATGTTCATGTACTGCAAACGGTACTGCACAGACCCTCGAATTGTTGGCATCAGACGGAGAACGACGCTTGGTAGCTGGATGGTCATCTGTCAAGCCTATGGGCATGAGCTTCGGTCCATTTCTTGGTGGCGTGTTGTACAAAGTCGGGTTCTCAAACTCAATTTTCAACGGTTATACAAGCCCGGGATGGATCATGACCGGGATCTACGCTGGCTTCTGGGTTTTGATGACAATATATTTTGAGGACATCCCTCAACCACCAACCACCAAGGAATTGCAGTCAGCAAGTCCCATCGTTTCTTTACAAGTGAAAGGTGAAGACACAGAAGCTTCTCCAGATTATCCATCAGCATCTACCGCACGTCCTGCCTCACCCATTGACGAATCATTCAGAGCACAACTCTCGCTGATCACATGGTTCCAGTGGGGTGTCATTGCATGCATGTGCTGGTTCTCGATGCTCTGTTTTTTTATCCTGGGCTCTTGGGAAGCCAACCTGCCTGTGTTTAGCGCCGCTGCCGAAAACTTTCACTGGTCACCATTTGCTGCAGGAAATTTCATCGCTCTCGGCGCAATATCATGTTTCCCTTTCCTTCTCCTCAATCTCCTAGCTGCACGTCACATACAAGATCGCACACTCCTTGCATTCGGTACGATTATCGGCCTTGCCGGACTTATCATTTTTCTTTCCATCCTTCGCACCGGCAAAGTCAATTATAGCTCGTTATTTGCATGTTGGTGGACCGTGGCTCTCGGTTTTAATATTGCGACCACTGTGACCCTTAGTCTACTCAGCAAGCAGCTCCCACCCGAGTGGAACGGGCCCACTTCAATATTAATTCAATGCAGCAATTATACTGGTCGTGTCACCGGCGCAATCTGGGGTGGTTCGGGTGTTTCAGTGGGGATGTCAAACTTTGTGGGATTGGAGATTGCTATGGTCGGTATTGGAGCTGTTTTGTTTACCGCATTGTGGAGGGATCTAAAGACGAAGACGGGATAACATACTCGGAGAAGAACCTCTGATAATATTTTGACATACATCTATATAGAGGCTCGACATCGTGATTACAGCACAACACTGCCGTCGTCATAACGTGCCAAGTATGAGTACTAGTAGCCCGCCTTCTTCGTGGCATAATTTATGGGGTCCAAATGACAGATATGAGGTGTCGGGGGTCCTGCCTGCTACGACATTCAATGAGAGCTTCGAGTTGTGTCACTTGTAAGACGAGTTCCGCCCTACCATGAAAGTCTTGATTGCACTCTCCGTTCATCTTCTTTCTGTGTTACTCGTATCAGCACACGGCGGCCATGAAGACTCAGAAGAGAGCGCAAAACTTGCTAATGCGGACTACGCCATTCGACATGTATGAGAGACCCACACATTGATCCTAGCCGGTGCTGATTCTTCATTGTTCGTAGATGGCTACAGAACACCATATGTGCGCAACTGAAATATATTACAACTTTTTGTTCTTATATGCTGATACAGCGACTCCTTCGACATGGAGAGTTTCTTCCAGCTTCATGATTTGAACAGGTAATGAAACATAACCCGGGCAGAGGATTATTGACCCGTACTCTTTGCTTCAGAGATGGTGTATGGGACCGGGAAGAAATTGAGGCTATATACGGCGTCCACCATGTGTATTCACAGAAAAAGTCGAAGGTTTGGTGACTGAACATCTTGTGCTTGTTGCGTGCTAACATCATGATAGGACGAGATTGAACATCAGAAGAAGGCTGATCAGGTCGCGGATACTGTCCTCAAGCTCTTGGATAAAGACGGAGACAGCAAGGTCACACCAGAGGAGTTTACCGCTGTTGGGCTAAGTGGCCTGCCGAGTTTTGACGACATAGGCGCAGAGGGACACCATTACGACGTAGAAAGCGGTGAGTTGAAACTAACCACACGTTATATTTATTACTGAGATTGCAATAAGAGTTTTTCTTACATCATGAAGGTTTGTTTGACGTACAACCCATGCTTCCATGATTTGTAACTCAAAGGATATTCCAGAACAATATCACTCAACGCCTGAGACACAAACCGACGCATCATACACTCACCCCGAAGACCTTGAACACTTCTCACAGCATGCAGCTATTGAACGTGAAGAAGCAGAGCGAGAGGCAATATTTCAAGGGATCACAGTTGAGGAAGCCATTCGCGCACATGAAGAGCCCCCTGCACGACCTGCACCCCCCGCTGAAAGCGCGCCAAAGCCCAAAATTACCCGTGGAGTCCCACCAGAGAAACAGGATCCGGTAGTCAAGTACAAAGATATTGGCAAGGAGAGTGACAGCCAGTCAGAATGGGGTACCGGAGAACAAGGCTACAAGCAGCCTAACACACCGGCAGAGAAAACGAGGTTAGTTTCACGTTTAATCCCGATGCATTTGTTTTAACCAGTTATCTTGTGTTGCAGGAAGAACCTCCCATACAAGGTACGTGTGGTCTGAACCTCCTCGCCAGCTGCATGGAGAGCCGCTAACTCATAGGAACGTATACAGTACAAATTCCGACGGAATTGGGGAGATTTCTGACGAGATTTCTGCTGATTACTATCCGCTGCTTTCCCCTAGGAATTCACTCACATCTATATATACCCATGTGCTTTGCGTATAGAACAGCGAACAGATCCCATGTACATCCTAGAGAGACAGACAAAAACAGTTCATCCCCTCAACGGCCGTCAAACATATCGTCCAAAACTCCCTGCTCAACCGCCTCCCAATCGATGTTCCCACTACTTGCATACACGCTCTCGTAAGATGAGATGCTCACATGGGAGAAGAATGGAAAAAGGTCCCTAATCGAGTCAATCTGACGGATTGATTTTAGTATGGGCCTCCGTAAAGCACGATCGGAATGGGCAACAGGGAAAGCAATGGAAGCTGATGTTGGCATTGATAGTCCAATACCTTGTGGTTCCTAGTGCGATTCAGATGATGAATATTCAGATAGTCAGAAAGAAGATAACATACTCGAGGCTCTGGAATAGGTAAACTGCCAACTACTTCAGCGAGCTGGTCAAACATCGATTCTGGGGTCCAATCGTCAGGGCGAAATACGGCATCCACGGTATCGGTGATGAATATCCACTGATGTCTGTAATTCGTCAATAGCCATGCTAACACGGAGAACAAGGAGACAGTACATCTGGAACTCTTCTGTCTGAAGGGTAAGCAGCAAATCAAGGCATTTGCTGGCCGAAAGTATGAGTTGTAGATCTTCTGAGCCATCTGAAGGTATCGAATCAATTATTTGCCCAAATATTCGGTACTGGAATTTGTGTTAGGTTTCGAATAAGATATGTAATACGTTCAGCTTACTAGTTCAGTGAGAATCACGGGCCAAAAGCTCGTCATACTATGTGCAGCCAGGCGGCACAACAACACTCGTATGCAAAGGTAGACTTCACATTGAACTACGGGAGATGGAACATTGCGCAGGATATCCACCAATTTCTCCTGTATAGCCGGAAGCTGGGTTAAGAAATGATTTTTCTCTCCTGTGAAGAGGACGAATGCAAGCCGTCTCAAGTTCAACGATCGCAGAAGCATCTCATGCTCTCGGTTCGTGAAGATATTGGCCGAGGGCGACGTAGCAATACGGCCTAAAGCGCATGATCAGTAGTGCTAGATGAATTGCATGGTGTGAATTTACCAAGAAGGTCAGGGAAAGAAGTTCTGTCACCATCAAATACTGCTTTGATGATGGGTTTCCACTTCATAGCAACGCTGGAATTTGAGCTGAAGATGCGATGATCATAAAGGACATCGGTTACTGCCACTCGCCAAACCTTCATCGCAGGTGGAATTTTGATCATCTCCCGAAATATATCAACCACAACCACATCAGCATCCAGAGGCCTGTCATTGGCTTGAGAGGGTTTGACATCTATCGTCAAGAGTAAAGCTTACCTGGCCTTCGTTTTGATGCCTGGGCTCACTATGTAATACACGATGTTGCTACAAGCACTCGCTACCTTGTCGTTATCCATCAAAAACCGGCGCAGCTCTGGAACAACTGTTGATGCTATAAATGCGGTGATCTGATAGACAGTCTCAACCAACAAGATCTCGCAGTTAACAAGTAATTTACCTGGGAGGGTAACTCTGTTCCCCAAGTCGGCTTGGCATTATCCGAAAGCGTAGTAGTGCTGGAATCTTTCTCGTCCTGCTTCAAATCCGAGACTGACGATTCATCAGATGGCAGAAAAGTAGTCACAGAATGGATAACTAACCACCACCACGAAGAGCAGGGGAAGATCGACCATTCGTGACTGTCGACTCCCTCGTGGTACGTCTCATCCAATTTGGTTGATCCGTCGATTTACCCACAAAAGTAACGCATGCATCAAGGAGTTTTCCGAATGTTTCCTACAAATGGAAGTGAGCAGACTTCAATTTGTACCATAATTTGAAAGTACCGGACCTGGAGATCTTTCCTGATGCGCTTGTCGTCTATGGCAGTGGTCTGAGTAACTTTGTCGCCCAAAACGCATAAGCACCTAATAAACAGTGAGCAGCGAATGATAATTTTGAGAAATACACACTTCAATGCCAAGAAAACCTGGATCTTGAAATCCCGACTTGACGCCAGGTCCTTCGCGAGCTGCATAAATCGACTCCATACTTGAAGAGCCAGAGGCCCTTCAAGCCGTTGGAAATATTGCTCCAGGAAGTTGAATAGGACGATGTCGGATCTGTCAAGTAATACGTTTGGTAGTCCACTCATCCACTGATTTGATAGATAACTCACAGATTCGCGTTTGCGGGTTTCCTATTGCGCTCCGAAGTGTTCGAAATACGAACTGATATACTGTCGCAGATCATATGCACTGCGCTTTGCGCACTAGCAATCAAGACATCGACCAAGCCGAAGATACCTGTCGCAGGCTGGTCAGAGCCTTTGGAGCGGAGCGATGCATCATGATCCCAGCACTCAATGACGGACTCCAACACTTCCGTAGGGTGAGCGCGGAATAGGTGCTCCAGAACTCTTCGACAACGAGCATGTGTCCGACTATATATCATAGACAGAGAATCCGCCTCTGGCCGCAGGCCAGTAGTGTCATGCCACACCATGTTGACCCATACTTGCGAGTAACACACGGATGCCATCATGGAGAGATTTATACCCAGGTGAGTGTGACTGTACGACTGTCAGCTGTGATGGACTAGACACGAAACATCATCAAATTACTTGCCGTTAGCTGATCTTCGACAGCAGCAGATGCATTATCTGTGGTGAAGACGTTCGAGACATATCCCAAGATACCTCCTGACTCAGTTCCAGGTTTTTCCTGAACTGGAGCGTCATCCTCTTGTGAACTAGCATCTGATTTTTGAGTCAAGCCAAGCACAAGTAACCGCTCGAGCGTGTTGAGAAGCATGGTGAACTCAGCATCAGTCGCAACCCGAGGATAGCTCCCATTAGTCATTGGCTGGTTCGCCTTTAGTATATCTGAGAGGAGCAAGCGTAGTTGTCGGCAAAGACAATCAGCGATAGGAGAAATAACGCTCTGAAGGGCAGGTTGGAACTGGGGAACTGCCATCAGCACAAAATCTAACCAGTGCTTGCATCACGGGACGATTCCGCGGGATCGCAATACCATCTATGATGGTTTGTGTCAGCAGGGAGTTGACGGTGTAACCCCCTTTCCCGGATTCCTGCGACCCTTCTGTACTTCGATCCTCGGGAGGCGGGTTCCCGTTGTAGGCATAAGATGTCGAGGCGGATACAATGGAGTGGAGGAACCGCAGTAACTTGTTTTGCAAGTCCAACCGATGTAAATGGACACAGAGGAAGAGTTTGCCGATGACCATTGGTTCGAGAATTTCGATGGCGAGCATTTCAATCTCTCCGCGAGCGACAATGGTTTGGAGAAGGTCTATGGCGGAGGATTGTATGACCGTGTTCAGTGGCTGCATAACCGAAGCATCTTGATCTTTGGGTTCGGACTGAAGGAACCTGTACGAGAATGAAGCGCAATGACGAGTTAGGGGATGTGACTCACCTTGACAACACCTCGATGAGCGCATCTAGGTAGCTTGCATTGGCGTCTACCCCGGCTAGTGGCATATTGTTAAAACTACAACGGAAAAATGGTGATAGTCATTACCTGAGCTAAGTCTCTGGAATAGCACGTGGTCATATGAACGCCTAAGGAAGGTGCCGCGCGCAGACCTTGAAAAACCTTGACCACCGAACTGGACGATCGAGAGTAAAATCTCGAGAAGGTGGGCGACATAACGCTGGTCAAATGACTTCTCGTAAACGAAGCCCCTGATTTCTTTGCCGCTCACTCTGCTAACTCTGGATATTCGACGGATAGAAGGGTCCAGAAGATCGCGGAGAACCGGTTCCAAGACCCTTTTAGAATCATATAAGCCTTCCACCAGGCCACTAGATCAGAAAGTAGCGCTACCTGATATATGACCTCAAATTGCATCGCATCCATGTTTCTCCAACGCGTCGCAGGCTTGGATCATCATGCTTCAAGGTCTCCAAAACTATCATCAACGGCACCTTCAGGCGCACTCCAGGAAGCGAGTCATCCTCTGAGAAAGTTCAGTCAGCATGATAATGGGATGGCACTTGTTTACTTACCTGATAGTCGCCAAAGTACTCCAAAGGCCTCGTGCGCCTCATAGACGTTTCTCGACTCAGGAGAACACATGCTCTGGGCTATTATCGACTCAACTTCATGGGGCCGTGACATTGATTCTATGGACCATATGAGACTGACAGCTCGCACATGACATGTAGCCAGGTCTGCGTGGAGGTATCTGAAAAGCTACGAATCCAACCTCTATTAGATCAACTTCAAATGTGGTAAGACTTACAAACCTTCTTCACCATACGACTAACCACAGGTCTTTTATCCATCGACAGCTTTGGGCTGAGCTTCTGCGCACCATGCAAAGACAATATCAAAGATACCACTTGGTCCACCAGGGTGAAACTGACGGCCTAGAGACAAATAAATTTCCCTGCCAACGACCAGAGAGCGTCGCATGACATACCTCGAGGTCAAGACAATCGAGCATAGAGTACAACCATTTTGAAGGTTCCCATGACAGACTGAGTGTCACATCACAACTTCTGTCCACCGTACGGACAACGCCCGACAAAACTCGCAACACCTGTGACAATGCCGCTCGGAGTTCTATCGAGCCCCCTTGCTGAGCCGAGATTGATCGTGACAGCGCTTGACTTATACAGAACATATGTTCTAAGACAGCCACCAAAGGGTTAAGCACTTCACTGCTCGGATTTGATTCGGTGAACTTAAGTCCGTAAAATGCATAGGCAAATGGGAGTGAGCCAAGAGACGAAGCTGATGTCTGAAGTGCTGCATTCAGCCCGGGACGCTGACAGAGAGACTCTAGAGGTATGTGTTGGAAGATTTCCTCTTGCAGAGCCAGACATTCCCGGACAGAAGCTTCGGCAGCCTTGGACGGGTCGTTGTTGATCGCACGCTGTGTCATGGGTCAGCTGCTATGTCATGTCCCAGTGACAGTAGTCGCACCTGCAGCTCCTCCGTTATGGCGGCAAAAATAACTGGTAGGTGAATGCTGCGAACTTCATCATCTTGCATAGGGAGTGAACGCAGTAGAAATAAGGTCAAGTCAATTGCCTAAAGAAAGTGTGAGCTTGCGCTACCCGAGGCCGAGTTGCAGCGAAACTCACCCCAGTTTTGCTGTCTTCGGACAAATCTTTCATTATTGCTGCCAGTAACTGCTTCCAAAGAATACTGGGCTCGACAGCTTCATATAGCGTACTGGCAGTCATAGAAATCTGGGGAAAAGACAAATAAGATGCTCGCACCTCAAACGCTAAGAAATAGGACGTACATCCTCATTGTGCTCCTCCGCGTCCCGCTGCATCAGAAATCGGATTGCTTTAAGAGCGTCCAATACAAGAACATCGGTTAAGGCCGATCCTATCTCCCACTTGTCCAACAGCGAAATAAAGATCTTGAACGGCCTTGATTCGGAGTATTCCCCTGAAGGCGCAAACATTTCATCCTAATGACGATTGTTAAGGTCTCGTCTCGATACACCCTGAATTATCACTTACCTTGAGCGTGGTGTTCAATAACTGAAGTGCATGCTGTCGCAAGAAGACGGTCTGGTTCTCGCTCTTCTCATCCGGACCCAGCAACCAGGTATAAAGTCGTCGATTAAGTGACAGATCTCGACGCAGGACTACGCCAGTCGCAGCTCTCATAAGTATGACGGTATCTTCCGAATGCGCTCGTTTGATAGCAGCACTATCGACCCGCATCGACTGCAAAAGAATGTCAAGCGCGCCCCTTCGAACCAATAAATTGTCGTCCTCGAGCGCCGCTGCGAATGCACGGATCATAAGCCCTATATCTCTACCTACTATCTGAGTTATGTCTAGAGAATATTGAGCAGTTGAAGATCATACTTGGAATTAGCTTTACCTTCGTCTGCGTGTAATCGAGGTAGTCTGCGAGAGAGAAAGTTCAGGGCGGTTCCACGTGCAGACGACATGGTTATCATGATGAGCCATATGTTCTGGACGAAGAATACGGGGGAGACTGTTGCTGACAGTCGGTCGAGTAGGGTGAGCACCTATACCAGATGCATCAACCACACTCAGATTTGTGAAAAGTAACAGTAACATACCTTTTCAAAGAATTCGCCGGTCTCCTCTTCAAGACCCGGGAGCAGTGCAAGGATGAACGACTTCATCACAGGTCGCAGACCAGCTTGTAAAGGCAGATAATGCGTGTCATATATGGTCAGCAGTATTGGCTGTCTCGATCAGTACTAGATGAAGTAGAACACGTATGAAGCCATACCTTGACTGATGTAGCAGCATACTCAAAGAATGGGAATAAGCCAGACGACCATAATGGCAGGTCTCGTTTGAGACCTTCCGTCTAGCATCGCGCACACATTAGAAGCTACCACGCAATAGCCGCGTTACACTCACTCCAAGCACAGAAAGTATGTGCGTATAAACATCCAGAGCACGTTGATGTACGCCAGTTGGTAAAGCAGGATTCAAGCACTGTGCCAACCGTTTAGCAACAATGAGCTTGTACGGGATCTCCTTGAATTGCATGTATGATTGAAACGTCTGTGGGTGTGAAATCGCGTTAAATTCATGCTTCCAGCTCAGTAAAGAAGAGAGTACCTTCAATAACTGCTTCAAAAACGCGATGCAGTCTGCCCACTCGTGTACATTGTCGAATGCATTGAGACATTTCTCCACTTGTTGCGTGTACTTCTTATATTTTGGATCAGAAGCGTATGTTTGATGCACTGTAGCAACCCAAGTCAGCGATTCAAAGACAGGCCATCGGAATCTGCATGAATGCGTACATTTCTCCCTGGCACTCGATCTCGTAGGGTCTAGCACCGCAGCCGCACTCGTGCCTGGGGTTCCACCAGTGCTGGTCTGCGCGATAGCAAGGCTTTTGTTGGACATGATCGGTTGAGACGCGGCTGGTATATGGTTTTGTGTTCCGACCGTGCAAATGGCCTAATGCGAAGCACCACAGGCCGCGAACTCGAGTAGAGAGCGCACTCAGCGAGACTGAACGTTGCAGGCTACGTATTAGCAGTTGTACCAAATTAAGGTCGACATCGTGGTCACGGTTCTGTCACACGAAGTAGCCTGTCACATAGTATCAGAGACTGCACAGAACCAATCATATTAATAGAGGGAGAGGCATGGACAACAATATGGTACGTATATGACATTAATGCAAAAGGTACGAGACACGTTCAAAACATAATCAAAACATAATTACATGAAACAAACCACCTATGACTCTGTGTGCTCTGGCGTGTTCTGTGCGGGAGCATCATTACCTTCTTCAGACGCCGGCCCAGCAACAATATTACGCATCTTGGAAGGCGCTTTCACAGGGTGATGATCGGCAATAATAGACCCTGCTCGTGAAGGCGCAGCCGATATGCCCGACATGGCACGCGCCGCCTTAGATTTGCTAGACCCTTTTCCAAGTAACGGTGCAGATATCGAGCCGCCGCCTTTTGGCGTCGTAATTTTGTCTACATCGCCATTCTTATGCGAAGCTGCGGCTGCAGCTGTTGCATTGGCATATTCAGACTCTTTATCGCCAACCCATGATCTAGCGAACCATCGTCCACCTGCGATGCCCCGTATTTCACGGTTTGCTGTTCTCCAACGGCGAATTTTGTTTCCGCTTCGGTCAAGGGGTAACATGGGAGCGAAGCCTGCTCCGATCTTTGGGGGCGGCTGCACAGGGAATGGTTTGGACGGTAAAGGGTAAATAGGGAGAGGTGCAACTTCTGTTGTACCCTCGACTGGAGGGGGAGGAGCATTTTCTATGTCCTCATGTTCTGAGCCCCCCTCACGAGTGAGTGGAAGTGGCGATGAGGGTGCGGTTCCAGCGTATGCTGATGCAGAACAAGTAAATATGGACTACAGGGGAAGCAAGATAGTACTTACATTCACTCAGCGCTCCTTCATCCACCACCAAGGTCTTTGCTGCCCTGAGGAGTATTGGCTTATTGATATATTTCGAATTCTAGTTTACGTACTTGGGAGGAGCTTTGGCTCTGGAGCGTTGAGCAGCAGCAGGCCTACGGGGTGCTGCTCTTTTCTTCGGAGGCGGTTTATCGGCAACTGCGGGTGTACTGACATCCTGAGCATCGGTTTGCTCGCCTGTTTCTGTTAATAGAATTCGGTTGAGTAGGAAGAGGGGCTTACCATGGGGCTTTTTGTCGAGATCCTTGTCCTGCTTTTCACTCTTCCGTGGTTTTGGCTTCCTCGCTGGCGCCTTCCGCTTGGTACCACCAGTTGAAGTAGTAATGGCAGGGGTAGAGGTAGATTGTTGTAATTCATCTTCGTCGTCAATAAGTTGGTCCTCTTCGTCCTCTTCCTCAACGTCATCGTCACTATGTGTCCGTGCCTGCGGGGCAGGTGGTGGTGGTGGGGACGGGGGTGGTAGTGGAACAGCCTTCTTGTTGATAGTTGATACACTAGGTGAGGACGACTTGCCCTTGCCCTTCTTCTCGGTTACTAGTAACTTTACTCGGAATTTGGAGGTTCGAGAGGGCGGAGGAGGAGTGGTCTCTTCCCTGAGAGTTGAAATTTGAGGAGCATCCATGTCTACATCTTCATCCATGTTTTATCGCCAAAAATTGAGTTGGTGATCGTAAGCGCTGGCGTGATGAGTAACCGATGGTGGAAGAGAGAGTCAAGTAGTGTGCAATATATATGAGACTTTGCTTTGGCCGTGGGTGATGAGACCACTTCCACGAATCCACATCCACATTCACGTTGTGAACAATATTAGCTCAATGGTATCTAATTCAGACAATCTGAATTCGATTGATATCCTTGCCATTTAGTCAACTCATCATTAACATCCAGCATCCGTGTTCCATAGAACTGATGAGCAGTGGGCTTAGCAATATCCCAGCCGACTACCTTTCCATCCTCATCCCTATCCAGACTCGCGCCCCATATGCTTACGCGGTTGGTATTATAGTTGTGGGATGCAACCCCGACGCCACAGGTCTTGCACCTATACCGTCGCTTATATGGCTTGAGGATATTGTCATAGAAGTCTAATCGAAATTCGTGGGGTTCTGGATGCGTCCATGTGAATGCAGAAGCATCGAAATGCATGGTATGAACGAATGGACACGCTGTAGTTCGAGAATTATTACTCTTTCATCAAAACCAATGGGGTTCCACTTTACAAGTTAATCTCTGGCAGCTCGTACAGTGACAATACGCGCTCAAAATTGGACGAGCAGAGACAGCGTATGATATGGCCTGGCAGAAACAACTGCCTTGCAATAGCGGGACATGATCAATCATAACTTAAGGATACCGACTCGAAGCACGACCGTCAGGCTTGTAGTACGGAAAAATTACGTCAGCGGGAAACGCCGACTTGCTCCGCTGAAACTCGCAAAGCAGCTTTTCAATAAGCACACTCCAAGTCAGTTCTCCCCGCTTTCAATCTGCTTGGCCTGCTAACATTTACTTCTTAGCATTAACTTTCATTTTGAAAGTTAAAAAAGGTCGAACGATGTCTGCCACACTCAACGTACGCACGCCGTTCTTCGCGTTTACAGCCTATTAAACTAAAGCGGCTATGAACTAGGTTGCTCGCTACAGTGCTCTCCTTTCAGGCGTCTTCTATGGCATCTACCACCGTCGGTCACTGCAAAAAGCCCACGACCAAGAGAAGGAACACCACGCGATACATCAACGTGAACAGTTGATAGCACAAGCAAGGGATGCATGGAAACACAAGCAGGAGAGTCCAAAAGAGTCGGATGGTAGTGAGTTGCACCCGGAATACTTTCCTTCCATACTCTTTTTTTCGCATCTTACGCGCGTTTCCTATATGTGTACTAATTTTGAACTCCAGTCATCACAAACCCAGAAGATCCACGATTCGACCTCGAGAAGCTCGTTGCCAAATGGGAGAAAGATCTATAATGGTCGTTTAGTCCTGCTTTCCTCCGTCAACTATACCTATAGATCACTGCCATCCTCAATTTCACTTTTGTGGCAGACGTAAATGAGCCATATCATCCGAAAATTCTGAACTGCTCCAATGATTTTGTTCCTGCTGCTTTAAACGCGTTTATCGTCTTAGTTTTATGAATGAATTTGAATGTCTGCATGATATGTGAAGGTAGCGCCGGCTAGCGCTCAAAATGAGATACTGTTTGGGAGGTGTATGTACATAATCGGTAGGCGCGGGACGCGACGCGCCTTGTTATCTTCCTTTGTTCCGCCGTGTTCTCGAGTGAACCAGACCCTGGTGCACACCATATCGCTCATCTATCCCATACAACCTATTATCTGAGATGAAACCCACCGTTCAGGACGAGGATATGGAAGATGACCTCGCTGCTGAGGAGGAGAACAAGCTCATAAACGAGGTCAGTCTGCAATCTGCCCCAAATTTTCCTCCAATTTAGCAGGACAATCATTTTTTAGGAGTATAAAACATGGTAGATAATCCCTTCTATCTTGATGTAAAGGTTTCTAAATTATAGCACCTCTGCAGGAAAAAGAACGCACCGTATCTGTATGACCTAGTCATCACACACGCACTCGACTGGCCAAGTTTAACGTGCCAATGGTTCCCCGACAAAGACACGTAAGCATGCCATCGCCCTCCTCCAACCTTCATCTAATCTAGTAAAAAGACCAGCAAACAAGCCCTACACAACCCACCGCCTCCTCCTCGGAACCCACACCTCCGGCCAAGCCCAAGACTACCTCCAAATCGCAGTCGTCCAAATTCCCAAACGGGACGAAAAGCTTGACCGTGATAACTACGACGAACAACGCGGTGAACTCGGCGGACATACCATCCCTCCTCAGCCCCGCATCCACATCACCCAGAAATTCAATCACGATGGCGAGGTTAACCGTGCGCGATATATGCCGCAGAACCCGGATTTGCTCGCGACAAAAGCTATCTCAGGACAGGTGCTCATTTTTGATCGGACGAAACATTCGAGCGAGCCTCCGAGAGGGGGTGTTTGTAAACCTGATATCAGATTGGTCGGGCAGACGAAAGAAGGGTGGGTGGTTTGATTGCTTGAGATGTATCTAAGGCTTATTACAGGCAGGTTTGGTTTGGCCTGGAACCCGGTGAAGGGTGGACATATTCTTGGCGCTTCAGAGGATATGACAGTGTGCCACTGGTGAGAGGAACGTCTTTGGGCACAGGTCTGGTTGCTGATATTTTCTAGGGATATAAACTCTTATACAAAGGGTACTAGCACCATCGAGCCAACAAATGTTTTCAAGGGGCACAACTCTGTTGTCGGGGTTCGTGACATCCTTCATTTTTGCAAGCAAGCTATTAACTAGTTCGTTGAAAAGGACGTAGATTGGCATGCGACCGAAGAAAACGTATTAGCTAGTGTGGGAGATGACAAGATGCTTCTACTGTAAGTGCAATTCTTTTACATCTCCATCCAACCAATCTCATTGCTTCCTCAGCTGGGACACCCGAGCTGCCACCGAAGCTACGACGAAAATTCAAGCACACGACAGAGAAATCTTATCATGCGCATTCAGCCCATCATGCTCATATCTCATCATCACCGGCAGTGCAGACAAGGTACGTATACACTCAATCACTCGTATGGGTGGAGTTTATTCTGGTGTCATTTAGACCGTTGTGCTGCACGATATCAGATCGCCTACTAAAAAGTTGCACACTTTCGAGTCACACACAGACGAAGTACTCCATCTCGCATGGTCTCCCTACTCTCCTACAGTATTTGCATCTGCTTCAGGAGATCGGCGGGTCAATATCTGGGATCTTTCTCAGATTGGCGTGGAGCAGTCACCAGATGACCAAGAAGATGGACCTCCGGAGCTCATGTTCATTCACGGAGGTATGTCACAATTGCATGTAACCCTGCTCAGATCATGATACTCGGTTGGTCCAGGCCATACCGCACGTCCCACGGACTTTTGCTGGGCACCAGGAAAATCTGAGAACTGGACTGTATCTACCACTTCAGAAGATAACGTGGTAATGGTCTGGCAACCCACCATGCGCATCTGGGCTGGCGACGAAGTCAAGATCGATGAGAAAGAACTCGAAGGCGACGCTATGGAAGGCGTCGAAATCACTCCTGAAGCTGGTCCTTCCAAAGTGACAGCAGCCAGTGGCGCCAACAGTGCGCGCAGCCAAAGTATGAGCATCAGCGCGAGTGTTAGCAACTCTGGTGTGGATGTGGAAGTAGGTGACAGTTGAGTATTCGGTGTGAATGGAGACGGAAGAATGATGATGGAATTCAAAGCTGATCATGATGAATACAATATTTGTAATGTGTGCCCTTCCAAAAATTCTAGCTGCGGACTGCATGAAGTAGTGTGTTATGTATATATTCCTCGTGAGAGTGTCCACGCATTACAGGAATACCAATCTGGCGAGCTCAAATAACACTGCAACATTGTCAGATTCAGAATGAGCGCGCTGAGACAGGTTGTACTCACCACCGCCCATAACAACAAACAGGATGACGCCCAGAGCCCAAAGGTTGATAGGACTTCTTTTCGCCAACATCTCCTGGTGTGAAGGCTTCACTGCTTTCTTGCCCGACCGAACTGCGTTAGCAAATTGAGCATTCTTCCTTCGCAGGTCAAACTCAGTAGGCTAGATGAGCACGTTGAGTCAGGATCAACATGAGGAAATGGTTTCAATGCAAGTACCATTGGTTTAAAGTTTAAAAAAGACGAAAGAGTGGTGTGGCGCTCGGAGAGGAGAATAAGTATGAACAGCTGTATGTGTGACGTTGATAAGAACCAATAAAGTCTAAAGTACGTGTCAGTCCGAAAAGGGAAATGGTCGTTTGACAAAAGCTTGGGATCCAAACAACCATATTCTTCAAGTTGACCTGGACCACATTACACATAGCTACCCATTTTCTTTTAAGACCTAGACAATACAGTTAGCTAATACATTCTTTGATCAGGCCTGACATGCTGGTGATGCCTCTTTATGGTCCACTGTTATTACTATGTTGGCCATAGGTGGAGTTTTCTTCCACCAAAGATGACCTAGGTGTCATATCCCGTATTCCGGACCTACATCCGATAATATTCCCATGCCTCATCCGGACCTTCGGATGTGCTATCCATGTCTCCAGTACCCATCTGGATCCCTGCACCTCTGCACATCCACATCCGCATGTCCACGTCCAGATCCCTTATCCTTCACAGCTAGCCTGCATCATTCATCCTTGTCCCATCGCCCTAATGCCACATCCTATATATCCACGCATCTCATCCGGACCATATCCGATCCGGTCCAATCCGATGTATAGATCCACTTCCGATCCGATATAGATAAGCTTCCTAATTCATTTCCTGTTCTTATAACATTATACACAGCCTATTTGGTATTTCCTCTATTCCGCTGTTTCGGTTATATCTATTACCGGTATGCTTACTGATCCATTAACCTATGTTCATTTCCGACTTGCATTTGTTAACCTTTGCATATGCTTCATACATAGCCTCAGACTCTGCTTATTGATCCTTCCATTATTTCTCTTAGTATATAAACTCGTGTATATGTCTTGTAGTACCTCAGTCTGAATATCATATTAGTCCTCGCACTAGTCTTCACTCTAAGTCCTCATATCAGTTCTAGTCTTCCAACTTAGTTGTTATCCATCTCAGGCCTAGGGAGTTTCTCCCTAGGCCGGAGCTCTGCTTATCCGATACTCCGCTCATCCGCTCATCTGATCCTCCGTAGTTTCCGGAAGTTCATCTGGATCTTTCCCGCGGTCCTCCGGACCTATTCTGCTTCGGACTTTGTTCTTGCAGCCTTTCCTCTGTTTACTTCTACTCAGGACAAGTCCCGAGTAGCCATTATACATATCCGTATCAGGACGAAACCTCATCGTAATTTCCGGAAGTTCCTCCGGAATTTTCCCGCACTCATCCGGAAGTTACTTGCACCCGTCCAGAAAGTCCTTCCGAAGTTTCCCGTGCCTTCGGATGTCCTTCGGATGTCCTTCGGATGTCCTTCGGATGTCTTCAGACTTTCCTCGGACACCAATCTGAAATTAAGGGCACATACTCGGGTAAGGGGCGCAGTGCACGAGCTGAAGCCAAGCCCCTCAGAATCAGTCCTACCCTTTGTGCATGGTCTTAACACCAGGGGAAAGTGATCAAATTCACCCCTCAATTCATGACGGGCATCAGTCAGTACTAGGTTTTTCTTGTATTATTCCATCTTCCTGTCACTAACAATTTCATTACTTTAGCTCCCCTATGGTCTTCCCTTGCAATATCTCATTGCGCTCTTGTGCCCATTCGGAGCTTGTGAAAGCTTTCCGGGCAGAAGTATGAAATGTTATCAGGTGAATGGGCTGTATATGTATATCTTCCTTTCTTGTATTTTTCATGCAGGTTGCACATTTATCCTATGTTAGGACACCCCAAGGATTATCCATAAAGTTACCTTGTCTACAAGCAAGTAGTGCAAGATGTGCATATTCATTACTCATTGACCATGGGCCTCAGGGATGCAAAGTCATCCTACAACTTTGAAAGGGAGGACAGCATTATGTTGACTGTCTGACACTCCAATATCTTGTACAAGCTGCAGCCCTCTAGGCTCACAACATTTTTTTTCCTCTCACAGCTGATAATAGGTGGGGATACATTATTCACATCCCAGATATTGATAACTTCCTAAAATGTCTGATTGAGCCATAGTCAGCTGAGTTGGGTCTCTTCTCTAAGACCATTGTACAATTATATACATGGTTCTGGATAGTTTCTGGAATCACAAAAATGAGTGTATAACATATTTACCATACAAAGTTCTTTGGACCATACTTAAACCCCTCATGAATATTTTCAATTCTTACATCCATAATGTAACAGGGTGTCTGTCTGACATTCAACAGGCTGATTTTCTTCTCCATGCTTTGCAGTATTTGTCATCCAAAGGGTACATGGCTACCAGGATCCAGGGAAGCAGCTGGAGTCTCTGTAGCTGATTTAATCCTTGGTCGTTTTGATGGATGCTCAGTCATATCTGTATCTGAGTTTGAGTCTCTTATATATTCATTGATTGGTAATACATTCCTAGAAAGTAATATAATTGATCATTTTGATGGGTCTTTGTCCACATCCAAGTCTAAGTCCAAGCCTCTTATATCCCCATCAATCAGTGGTGATACATTTCTACTAGTAGGGAGTAATATGACTAGGGGCATGGATGCTAGAGGCATCTAATGTACTCAAACTGATGCCAGAGTCTTCATTGAAGATAGTCCATTGCAAGTAAATCCTTCTTGAAGTAAGAGGGTACTTTGGAGGTTTGAAGGATCATCTTTAAAACCAAGCAACTTGTGCCACAAGTCACAAAAAGTGATAGTTCAGTGAATGACTGAATTAGTCAACTGAGGATGGTCTTGGTGTCCTCATGCATACATCTGGTTACCTTTATCTGCAGTGTAACCAAGCTGTGAGTGTAGAATGTCATCTGTCATGTGCTCTAGAAAGTTCGAAAGATAATAGTGTTCCACTATTCCTGAGAGAATGTGTCTTAGGCAGCTCATGCTAAGACTAATGCTGCCAGGAAGATATTGGGCTGAGAGCTACTGAAGGATGCTTAAAAGCCTTGGGGATGTCCATTACTGACCTTTACTTGAGAACAGGTAGTATGAATAATGTGGGTCCTTCACACTGTATAATACAACATCAACTGCCCAGGCTCCAATTACAGCCACCGATGTCTAAAATCTCCAAAGGACATACTCCAATGGGTAAGGTAAAAAATGGAGTATCAGTTTGTCATTTTCAATATTTTGTAAAGACTTATTATAATCTCCAACACAAGCTAGGCATTCAAACAAATATGTTTCTTCCTCAGAAACTAGTGTCCACGATCTTGGCTTGGATTTCTTCAGTGCCCCACTTTGGCATCCTGGAGAGCTGGTGAAAGAAAAAGTAAAAGTGTTCTTTGAAGATTTCAGTATCCTTCATATATTCCTCCTAGGCCTCTATCCATGGTAGGAGTTTTCCATTCAAGGCTTGGATGAAGTATTTTTGATGGAGCCTAACATTGTCCACAATAATCTTCATTGGAGCCCAATATGCATGTATTTCAGAAACCAAGATTCCTTGGCCCACTGACTGTATATGAGGCCAGTCTACTAGATCACCAAATTTTTTGAGTGGTTGAAGTGTAGTGTCATTAGCACCAAATAAAAGCCTGTGGTGGAGTACATTAACCATATGGCCATAGACTGCATGATACATTTGAATTATTGATATTACAGAAAGTTTCTTTCTGTCAAACTTGAATTCTGAACCATGGGCTGAGGCAAACTGAAGGCAAGGGAGTGCTATATGGCTTCGACATATTGCATAGCATAACTGGATATATCTGCAGACTGAGCAAATGGTACATATCTATGTCTGGTTTGATTCATCTTTGTAGAGTATTAACAAAGGTTCTATCAGCAGCACCATCAGTATCACACTGACTACTCTTAAAATTCATTACTTACTGGTACGGGTTTGGCATTTTAAGGACTTGGACCTTAGTAAGATGACTTGATATTAAATGTTCCAAATATAAACTATTATTTGTTCCTAGATTTTAAGTCCTTTAATCATCTAGTCATAATGCCTGTTCCTAAAAATAATTTATTATTGAAGAAGTTCCTATTATTGTGTCTATTGTAGAATTACTAGAATCATGTGACTTATCAGAAGATGCCGAAATTGATGACTTCATACCATACGACACTCTTGGAATGTTCCAGAGTCTTACTGCAGTTGCAGTACATATCATGACATCATAGTTATATATAGAATCATATGATACCTTGAATTATTCTGATTGGTTAGTTCATACACAGTTTCGATCTCTGTTTCAATATGTGTATATAGGTAGCTAGTTGTAGTTGATAGCTCTTTAGTTCAAACCTCTTGTATCTCCAAGTGAGCAATCTAAGATGTACCTGCTGCCTATTCTCTTATTGTAATCTTTCTTCATTTGGATCCTAGTCTCTACCCTGCATTAATTCATTTAAGGGGTTGTGATAATTGTGGCCTTCTGCTTTATTTGCCTGGTCTTCTCTGTGTGATATATCTCCTGTGTACTGGGGATGATTGTTATCATTGATGTCAGCAAAATCCCAGCCATCCCAGCAGCAAATCTCACTGTGCTATTCTGATGGTTAGTTTCATTCTCATTCTCACTATCACCTCATTTGTCCAGGTCTTCATCATCACTAGACACATAATTACTCTTCCTTTCAGGCCCCTCACTCCCCACTTGCTCACTGTTGCATTCACTATCTCTCAGGTTATTACTTTCTTCCTCCCTGCCACTCTCCCCCTCACACACCCCATCAATCTCCTTATTGCTCTCCTCACCACTCTCCCCATTACTCTTATCCCTTCCCTCGCTCTTTCCCCTGCAGAAGGTCCATAATACCATCATGACAAGGTGATTACAGATGAGACCATATATAACTATTGACTCCTTCTTCTGCAGAATTTGAAACAATTGGCTGCCAATATGTGAGTGGATCATAAAATATGAAATGAATATACAAACTTACTAGTGAGTGTACCAGGATGTCAGTCCTTCCAAAACCCTGGAATCTACATATGGGAGACAGAGCAAGTGAATAAAAAATAACTCTTTTCCAGACCTTTTATGTACAACATTCAAGAAGCATTGCCTTCCTGAGCATTTGCTTCTGATATCCTTCTTAATTTGGCCATAGAATAATCTTTCATGGCATCTACCCAGCCAGTATTCACTAGAAACAGAGAGAGATTGCTAGAACCTGGACTGTTAATTGTATGAGCATCAATGATAACACTGTTCATGTATTCAGCTGGGAATGATGAATATAAGGCAGTGAACAGATCATTGGGACTGGTGTTTTCTAGAACTGGGTGAGCCACAAAATAGCATGATCTTGCAAAAAGATGCTGTACCAGAACTGGCTGGTCCTCCCTGTAGATACTAGATGTTTTGCCAGCATGTGCCTGGAAACCATACACACAAACTAAGCCTATGGTTCTGGCTGCATAAAGACAGTGTTAGTAGTAGAGACCTGGTTCATGTTCAGTCAGCCATGGCAGGGGCAGTAAATGTCTGTTTAATAAGACTAGAGGTGAGTCAGAAGATACTATAGGTTGGAGCCTGTCCCTGGCCTACATCACAGTAGCCTCGATGGCTTACTTCTTAAGAGAGAATAGCAAGAATTTCTTGTGATTACTCTGGAGGTGCCCTATGACATGATCTAAAAAAATGGCATACCGGCAGCAACTACAGATCAAAAGTTTAAGATCAGGTTAGAATTTGACCATCAGTCGCAATTTATTGCATTCTCTGATATTGACTGTCCAATAGAGAGGGTTTGCAGCCAGTAGTGAGACTAGCACTTCTAAGTCTCTATTACCGTAGGAGGGGGGCTGACTGTCTATGATATCATCTAAGAGTCAGTGCTAGTATAAGTAGACTTGGGAGATGAATGACTGACCCTTAGAATTGGGCATGTGAGGTGTATGAAACACCTGAATCTCCTTCTCTGGTACTGCTAGACAGATATCTGAGAGATGGGCAGCTGCTGGATTTGTATTGCTAGATCCATCTTTCAGTGTCCAAATAAAGGATTCATAGTTTGGAGCCATCTCATTTGATATCTCCGCAGACATACTCCTAAAAAGTGGTGGCTCAGGAGGAAAGCTGCTAGATAGAACTGGCCATGCATTATTGTTTGCTCTATCTGAGCTGCTCTTTCCACTACTGGTGGAATCACTGGATGGAGTATTAACTATAGCCTATGAGATGGTCAAAAAATAGTTTTAATGTATACACCTAAGTCTGGCAGGGATAAGGAGGTGGCCTGCTGATAAACACTGCCAGGAGTTGCATCTATCTTAGGTCTATGACAACTACTGGAGCAACAATGTTGACAAATATGATTAATAGTAGAAGAATAACTGTACTTTCTGTAAAGAAATGGACAACAGTGCATACTGCCCAGAACTGGAACTGGCCAGTAAATTTCAGAGACTGAAATTTTCTTGGGCAAAAATAGGCACTGTTTTCAGTGGATGCCTCCAGGTGTTGTACCACCCTGTTCATAAGATATGACATTTCGACAATGTTTGCAAGTCCATGTTGGCATGATGAACAAAAACCTGAGAAGGAGCAGTGCAGGAAGGATCAAATTTGATTGAGTTTCAAATGGAAAAGCTTAAATTCAACATTAAACATATAAGCCAAACTAAAGCTGATAGCTTAGCACTTCCTTGCCACTAATGGGCTGAGCTTTTGAGAGAGCCTAGATTAACTTTTGACTGCAGTTCAGTAGCTATTGGCAGAGCCATTGCTTTTGATTAATGGGAATATTTTTTTCAAAATGAATAAGGCATGAGCTTTCTATTGTTAGTTGGCAGTCAGAAGTTGGTTGGCTAGGACAGCATAGTTAATGTTGAGAATTGAAAAAAAATCAATAAGCATGCAGATACTGTCCAAGTCTATAAATCAAGCTATAAGGGATTGTAAACTAGCCTTTCCAATAATCATATGCAGTGAAACACTTGCATTTGCATACTGACTGCTGGACAATATCCCCAGTGTTCTTGAGCTCACTATCATTATGGACTGCTGGTGCTAATACTAGTCTCATCTTCAGATCACAGTCAGCCAGGTTGTGTGCTATGGTAGAGAAAAACTTTTGGTGATGACAATCTGCTTATCAAGGCTGGTCAAAGTAGTAGCCTGAGCTACAGTGAGAAGGTATTTACCAAGTTCCTTCCCTGTTATAATAGTAGAAGACTGAGTGTGTGGAAAGTACAGTAGCTTGAAGACTCACTGCACATGAATAAAATCAGGTCAAGTGTCTAGTACTGTATCATGGAGCTGTAAACTTGGTTCAACTTGTCAATAAGATGATGTACTTATGTAGTTATGATCCAATTGGGAGATGACCATCTATATTGATGGCTGCTCAGCAGGAGATATAACTAGTGAAGAGATGAAACATACTTTTGATGCACAAGATAGCACATCCACTGCAATCTTTATATATAAATGTACCTATAACAGGTTTAATTCAATTCCAACAAAAGGAATGATCTGTATGAATCTACAAGTGTCCTGATAGTGCTGTTGAATATCCTGAGGGGTTGAAAATATATATCTTGAAAATTAAATATAAGTCAAGATCCACCAGTGTATTTTGTAGGAGACCTGCTTTTAGTATTTATCTCCAGGTGATAGTGTTAGCCTCTTGACTACTATACATGACATCTCAGGTGCTGAAGAACTGGAATGACCTAAAGAAAAAAAGAGTAAAGGCAGTGGCCTGACAAGACAACACTTATGTAATTAGTTTGCACAATCACCACATTTTAACAGTGGTTAACTATCAGTCCCTGACTCCACCTGGTGTAACACTCGGGCTGGCGTTGGACACATATCTGGTGATAATCATGTTTTATATTCCTCGACACACTTCCGATCTTCTGAAAGTTCTGCACGCTTGTCTGAGTCATCTGTCCATTTTTGAGGCCTTTTCTAGCTTTTCCGATCCTCCATACCATGTCCTGTCCTTGTCCGTTTGACTTCGCTGGTGCATTTCTCATTTGATTATCTGTTATTGATTATGTCTAGGGGCACGTACGTCGAAAACCCTTACTAATACGTATAGATATGCTTCTCGTGCATTATTACATGTATATCTTTGTAGCGGCTCGCCTTGAGTCTTATTACATTTCGGATGTCTTATCTCGCTACAGTTTTCGCCTACGCAGATTCCGGACTTTCACATCATAGGATATATTCTGGCTCGCTAGGTACTCACAATGCACTTCACTTCCCTTGCTTCGAGTCATAGTTAGTAGTTGTCACTTCTGGATTATTAGTACTTCGCAATCGATCTTTGTTCATCCGGAATGATTGTTTGGCTTCACTGCTGCCATTTTGCTATTGAAATCCTTAAATCTTTTGACGGACTTCGCTAGTCGTACTATGCAAAGTTCTATACTTCAATAACCGCCATATTTCTTTACCAGAAACCTTGCTGTTTCATCGGAAGCTCACCGGAAGCTTCGCGCAACCTCAGACCTTCGTTTTTAGACGTCGGACCTATACTGGACACTTTGGACAACTCATTGGACACTTTGGACTATTCTTTGGAACTCTGAATGTACTAGAGGTATACTTTCCTTCTCTCACCCTCGATCTTAATAAGATATCCCTTGCAATTTATATCAAGAGATAATCCTATAGGCAGTCTCTTGGGACGAACATCTCACTCGCACTTTTGAGTCTTAAGGTAACACCTTTAGTATAAGCCCACTAGGAATCTACTCTTTACATCGGTATAAAGAGTTGATTCTGTGTAGACTTTATAAAGAGGTTACCTTAGACTCAATGTGCAAGTGTGATGTTTGTCCCAAAGAGACTGCCTATAGAATTATCTTTTGATATAAATGCAAGGAATATTCTGTTAAGATTAAAGGTGGGAGAAGGACAGATACCTAAAGTGTGTTCAGAGTTCCAAAGGTATGTCCAAAGTACCAAAGTACTGGTCCGATGTGTCCAAATGTGGTCCGATGTTAAGAAACAAAGGTCTGAGGTTGCACTGAGGCATCCAAAGAGCTTCCAGTGAAACAACAAAGTTTCTGAGGATGAATATGGCGGGTATGTTGAAATATGTCTGAGTGTAAGACTTGTGACTATGTAAAGTCTATTGAAAGGACTTAAAGATATTGATAAGCAAAAATGGCAGCGGTTAAGCTAACAATCATTCTGAATGAACAAAAATATCAATTGTGCAAAGTACAAATATCTGAAAGTGACTCTACTAACTATAACTCATAGCAAGGGAAGTGAAGTGAAGTGCAAGTAACTAGCAAATCAGATTATATCCTATAGTGTGAGGGTCTGGAAACTGCATAGGCAAGAACTATAGCAAGATAAGCCATCTGAAATGTAATAAGACTTGAGATGTATTGCTATGAGATGTGCATGTAATAGTGCACAAAGTATGTATCTATATGTATTAACAAGGCTTTTGATGGGCTGATGATGTATGTGCCCCTAAGACATAATCAATAACTGATAAAAAAAGTGAAAAATGCACCAGTGAAGTCAAACAGACAAGGATAGGACATGGAATAGAGGATCAGAAATGCTAAACAGATCTCAGAAGGGACAGACAACTTTCAGACGACTTAGATGAACACATGGAACTCTCAGAAGGTAAAAGGAGTATTGAGGAATGTGATATGTGAAATTGACGGAATACATGCCCAGTGCTGACCTAAGTGCTATACTGACTGTATCAATAAGTAATGTCTCATCACATCTCAACTACTCAGCTCATGTAGGACGCTGGATGATGCAGTGGTCACAGTAGGTGCAGCAGGTGGAGTAGGTATGATGGACTACATGACTGGAGTGGTGATTGGTTGTGGTACATTAAGTCCAGGTAGTGGTGCCCTGCTTCTGTCAAGGTTGGTTCTCACACAAGTGTGGGGTGCTATGATGATGGTGGGGGATAGAAAGTGAGGAAGGATGTAATGACACAAGGGGCAGTATATATGTGCCTGACATATCTAGAGGATCATTTAAAGAAGCAGCCCTAATTAGGAAAGTACTGATGATCTGAGCGTAGAATATTGATTTACTAGGTAGCACCTGCCAATGAAAAAATATGTTCAGCACCTGCTAGAACAACAAGTAAGGTGATGTTCAAGGTATGCTGAAGCACTCAGAGAAGGTCCCAGTGATCTAAACTATCTTGAGGTTCTGGCTCTTTATTCAGAGCTAGGGCTCATAACCTTTAAGACTTAGATGATACAGTCAGACCTTAGTCCAGGATAAGTGACTATATTGCTGTACCTAGACAATACAGTTAGACTAAAGTACATGCTAGCATATAGATAGGCAGGAGAACAATGACATATCCTCAGTCCAGGATAAGTAACTAAGGGAAAAGGGTGTGGCTAAATAAGTCCATAATATATAGTACATGTTGGCATTCCAACATTCAATCTCTGTGGTATAAGACCTATGGTCTTTCAGCCTTATATAGGCCATTTGTGCCATTTCTCAGGTTCTTGTATAGCCTACACTACCTTTGCCATAGTGTGCAGGCATTTCATTGTTGGCCAACAGCCATGGCTCTCACACACACTGTAGATGAGGAATGTGAAGTGTAAGAAAATAGGTGGTATGAGATGTACTCAAGTAGTCCTCTGTGCGTAAGCTAAATGTTGGCCCAAGGGGATTGCTACTGAGAAGGTTCCTCTAAGTATATATGTATATGGAGGTAAACACTGAACCAGGTACTTGGTCAAGCCTGGTAAGGCATGCAACAATGAGCAAAGTGTGAGTGATGTGAAGCACTATTAAGTAACAATGAGTGATGATGCGCACTGAGCAGAGATGATGCGTGCATGCAGGTGGTGAAGCAAAGCAACTCTTAATGAGTCGGAAAACAGACTGACAGAGGTTCCAGTAATGTATGGCAGTGGGCACTCATATTGTACTTAGATACTTAATGTCAGTCAGTAGATATGACAGATGATTTTGACTTAGAGTCCAACAATGTGCAGGAAGAAAAGATAATCATTACCCAGTCAAGCGCAAGTATATATATTCTATCTATATAGTGTTAAGTGCTGTCAGGCACTAAAGCAAACCGAGAAGTGAAGTGAATATGTGATAACATGTAATATAAGGGTCCATGACAAAACATACAGAATATGAGCGTAAGCGCTGGAGATATGTCAGAATAAATGGAAATATGATAAGAATACATACCGACAAACTGAATGGACATGGAATAGATGGACAGAGGACAAGTGATGGAACCAAGAATGTGTGTGCCAATGCACAACCAAAGCGCTTGTGTGTGCGAGCGGCCAACAAAGCACTCAAGTGCACTGAGGTGAGATATGAGTTGCGCTATAGTAGGAACATGATTGGAACATTGGGAATTTAGATCCCTACAAGCCCACAGAGATATTAGTCTCTACAGCACTTCAGCTCACATCAGCTTTTCTTCAGGTCCTTCACACATCCTCCATCCATCCTATTCATATCCTCCATCGTTTTATTGGTATATACCTTACTCAATTAGTATTAGACTGACATTATTTCTGAAGCTATTATAATTATATTCTCATTACATGTGTCATGAATCCTACTTACATACTTATTGCTACCTACTTAGTTCCAAACAGCACTTAGGTGTGCATACATATATCCCATACTTACAAATTTCATGTATCTTCCTGGCCCCCACATGAAATCTATCACCATTCTGCACGCAAAGTAAAACACTCACACTTGAAATCAGAAAACCTCCAGTACATCTCGGTGTGTGCATTTCTATTAGCTGCCTTATTTGTCATATCATTCCATTAGTGTGTTCTACAACCTTCACACTTCTACCCTCCAGCTCGGTCGCACACTTTCGTGCACTAACACATTCTCAGCCACATGGATCCTACATCACTTTGTACCTTCAGTGCTCCACATCACATTGCATCATATCAGCTCACATCGCATTGCTTTGGCTCGGCTTTGGCCTTTGCATTTCCTCACTTCTCAACTTCACTTACTAGTTTCCAAAGTTCCCCTCATATTTTTACTTAGAGGAATCATTCTCAGTAGCAATTCCCTTGGGCCAAAACTATACTTGCGTCCAGAGGTCTATTTGAGTTTTACCCCACTTCCCCCTTTCTACCTATTTCACCCCTTCTCATCTAGCTAACATTCCTCACACACAGTGGCTGGTGTTGGTATTAGCTCCAACATTTCTATATCTTGCAAGCCTTGTGAATCTATTTATCAGGTTACATGTAATTAAATTATGCACAGAAGGGAGGCTGCAGATTCTTACCATAACTTAATTATCATTCAATCACTCTTTTTTTCCCTCCACTTCCACTATTATCAGATGGAAAAATTGAGAGAGATAGCACCCAGCTAACCTCTTTCCCAAGTAAATGTCCCAGGAACAACATGAGATGCAACCCCCTATTCTCTTGCAGACAATCTGATCTGGCTGGAGGCTAGAGGGAGAGTATCTAGCATTTCACAGGTACTAGTAATTTCACAAGATCTCACTTGATTGGGGGTGAACCCCACTTCAAGCCTCAAAAAAAGAATGGAAGCTCTCCAAAAATCATTGGAAAGCAGGTGTCTAGGGTGAAATATCTAGCACTTAATGAGTGACCACCCAGATCTCACCCAAACCCTACTGTTAATTACTTGCAATAGTGAATCATGCTAATCCTCGCTCAATATTCCACTGTAATTCAACTGTATGAAGATGTATCAACAAAACTGAATTGCAAATTGATGACACACAGGTTCTATATGATATAAATGAGAATCAATAAACCAATGCTTCACTAACAATTAAGACACATTAAGTATACATAATCAGCACTTAGCACTAAACTTGCCAGCTATTATCAAAAAGAAAGACTACCTTCTCATCTAGCCCAAGCAATCCAAGTTTCTTCATAAATGAGGCCTAACCCACACATTCCCAATCTGACTAACTGTGGTCACACTGCAGGCATTTTCCTATTTTCCTCTACCAAACACCAAAAAAAACATTGATTTAGAAGATAGAAATTTTCCCTCATTTTTTCTGTCAAAAAATATTGAAAAAAGTAATACATATATAAATGATTATCTGTGTGTGGGACATGATACAAAAATTACTCATGTTCCTACAAGTATAATACTGCATTTTCCATCTATTGTCTTTTAAATAGCAGCTAACAATAATTTTAATTTCTTCCCTATATTTTCAAATATACTATGTTTTTCAACTTTATTGTGTTTTAGTGTTACAACATGCCACATGAGCCCCCAGCTACCAGCCTGCCCTCTGTCACCTTGCATGGCAACAACACGATACCTGGGCCTTCAGGCCTTGATGACAGACAATGATAGAAGAGAAGCCTGGAAGATGCTGGCTTAGATAAGCGGTCTGGACCGCATAGACGATACATGACGACATAGGTCTAAAAGACCTATTTATGTTATCAAGATAGAAGATAGAAGCCTGCCTCATGCATGGTATCTCTGACTCAATAGATAAGCAGATTAGAACCCAGCTTTAAAGCTGAGCTTAGATACAATAGAGTAGCCTTATATAAGGTCGACAATTAAAGTAGATACTCCTTACTTTAATCTTACTGGGTTTTACCTTGAACTACTTGTCTTGCTAAAGCTACTTGCTTGACATTCAATCCGCACCTTCAGGAGGACTTGAGACCCCTTCTGCCTATAACTGCTACAATCGCTCGCCTCTGCTAAGCATATGCAACTCTTCCTTATTTGGAAGAGCCGACCTTGGACTCTCAGCACGAGGTATCACTGTCGTGATCGTCACTGTTAGATTCATCCCAGTTCGCACACGACTCACCATCATAACATTTAGCAGGTTGACTTCTAATACTTGTAATTAGATAGAATCTGAATATCAACTTTTTGTGAAAATTATAAGATTCACCCTTAGCTTTGTAGCTTCATAGGTCCTTGTGATGTGTGACCTATCCAAATTAACTTTGTCCTCAATTGACTCTATCCTATATTTGTACTCTTGTGAGCTTTGACAACTTTTTGACAAGCAAGTTGTGGAGGCTCATTGTATGTGATTGGCTGCACAGAAATGGGTTGAAAAGAGAAAAGGCCATTTTTTAGCAATTGTTATGTTTTCTTCTTCTTATTTTACCATATGTCACAAAATAGCCCCAATTTGTCAGGGGGTGGGATATGTGATGAAGTTATGGTCATAACTCTACAGTATGCTACACACTTTGAGGTGCATTGTCTGCATTACAGCTGTGTGCAAAAACCTTGACAGTAGCACATGACTTGAATACATTAGGAAATAAAATAAAATAAAGTCCTAATGACATGGATCACAGTGCTCAACACTATGCCATTCCAAAAAATTAGTTGTGATATCAAACTCATAGCTGTCAAGCTTCATGAACATACCAGTATACTGTCTCTCAAAAAAATACTCAACTGTGTTGGTTTGTCAGGAAGCACATTTTAGCACATGCTGTCTTATTGTCTGGAGTCTGGACTTGTATCTGTTGGGACAGTTGGAGTTATTTTATGCTCAGTTTCAACAGCAGTATCAGAAAGTTCATCAAAGATGGAAGGCATGTCATTAAAGATATGATAATAATCAGTTATGAGCTACTAGCCTAGGGAAGACACAATGTAATTGCAGATGACTTTATTTTATTTTATCTCCTATGTTGGAAAAATTGTAATAACCGTGTCAGACATTGTGCAACCTGGCACAACCTGACGACCTGATCAGACAGCCATAGAAGGCATAAATGGTAAAATAAGGGTGGTGTAAAGATACAACAATGCTTGTTACTATACAAAGTAAGTAACCAGCAATATAAAAATGTTGTAGTGGTCTTGCACAGCCTAGTCTGCTATACTTGCTAGACAAGTGTGTTCAACCCGAGGGGTTTGCTATTGGAATAAGTCTTCTGCTAGTCAATCAATAAACTGTCAAAAGTCCAAGCGCAAGAAACAATATCTGAAGGTATAATTACGGGTCCGATGCCAAAGTGTCGGCCGATGTTTTTCAGGTTTAGCAGGTTTTGGGTTTTGGGCTAGCAGATTACAGGGAACAGTGATAGTGATCATCGGAAAAGTGAGTGATATGCGGGTTATCAATGATGATGAGTGTTTCAGATAGAAAGAGTGGTAATATTCGCAATGTCAACTAAGAACTATGAAATATCGGGTTTGACCACAAAGCGTCGGGAAATGGCTCCCTACTACCTGGATGATGAATATGCTATGTGGAAACCAATATATATATAAGTATGTAGAAATCCAGAACCCTATAGGCGAAAGTAGTGGCCAAAGAATTTTGGGTCTGATGTACATGTAAATAAACACGAGGCGCTGTGGACTATGGGAAAACATGTAATAGCACTGGCTATGACATGAATAATGTGCAAAATAATCAACTACACACCTAGTGGGGCTAGCAGAAAAGATGGGACACAGATAGGACAAGTGTGCAGGAAAAACATTGGGTCCAATACAGCCGATGTGTTAGGGTCCACTGGTCAAAGTGTCGGCTTACATTGGGAAGTGACTGTCATGCAACGGGCAATTAACATGATGCGTGAAACAGCTGAATACGTGCCTAGCACTAGATTGAGTGTTACAGCAGGACAGGTACTGCCAGAACATAGCAGAACATGAACAGTGACCACGCATGAGTCCAGTGTGTGTTTAAATTACAATGTTTATTAGTTACCTGCTCTAAGAAACATGTCCGCATCAATGGTATCATTAAGAAACTCGCGCTGTTCCTTTGTATTGCCAGTGAATGCCTCAATCATGTGCATGCCTCAAAGAAGGTATTTTACCATCATGAATTCACACTTCTTTGCCTGCTCAAATACCTGCATACCATCCCAAACAGTCCTTGGTTTCCATGATGAATGCAACGTCCACAGGCCCATGCTTTGTCAAGCACCTGAAAAGTGCTTGCAATCATACTGGTGTCTTGTTACTTAAGGGTCATATATAAAAGTTGTGTATAATGACAACACAATTATATACAGTGAAGACTTCTTTCCAGTCCTTAAGTTCATGGTCTCCGACTTTTCTACTTTGTGGGAGGTAACATGGTGAGTTCTTGGGAGGATTTAGTTTGTTGTCCTCTTCTTGTGTAGTCTTATATGGAGTGTTGTGGAATGTTCTGTGTTCTGGATAAATTTGTTAGGTTTGTTTCAGCCTAGTAGGTTGTGTTTCAACCTATGAAAGTCTGTTTCAACTTTGTTGTCCTTAGATATGTGTCTCACTTTCTGTTGAAAGAGAGAGTCTTTTGTATACACATAAAGCTTAGAATAAGAGCTGTTTGATGGTTAATAGTCAACCCCTGTAAGGTAGTATATAACCTAGAGTAGAATGACGATAATGAAAGTTATATAGTCAACCCCTGTAAGGTAGTATATAACTTTAAGAGTAGAATAATGATATGTTTTAGTCTTACTTCAAGGCAATGTGCCTGCACTTTTATTCTTATGTACTCTCACATGGTTTTGAGAGAAGAATGAAAAATGTGAAGTTATATTTCATGGGTGAAAATGGGGTCCTTTTATATCTTTTGGGAACCCCCTTACTAAGCATGATTTATCAGATGGATTGGTAAGAATGTGGCTTACAAACCAGGTGATGAATCAGCTTATTACTAAGTACATTGCAAATACAGTGTAATCTTACAAAGAAATTACAAACCATGACAAACCATGACTGAACATGTTGAGTCATGTTAAATGTTGTTACAAAGCATGACCAATCATGACTAAACATGTTGAGTCAGCTTAAATAATGTTACAAATGGTCTTCAATGCAGTCAGGAGAAACATGCCTCTGCAAGAAGTTAAATAACATGCTCTGAAACTCCTGCATGTTTTGAACAAGGCTGTGTGACACCAACTCATTTGCCAGACCCTTGGTGTCTGTGAGGCTTGAGATAGGTGATCCAAGCACCCAGTGGTCCTTGGACTCGCTCAATCATGGCTGGGATTCTTCAGACTCGGACTCAGACCCTGACATCGCTCAAAGCTTTGCGTTCTTAATGAGCATGTGGATCTATGCTACCGCTTCCTGATTTTCATTAATTCTAGCCATCTATCAAAGAAACATTAGAAGCTAAGCATTGTCTGAAGAATTCTCATTGACACACCTGAGGTTCAGTATTCTTACAGTTGGTTTTCACATATGTCTCTTACACTTCTTGATGGAATCCCTTGCCAACATAAGTGTTGTAGTTATTAAGTGTTCCCTTCTGCTCAATATCCTGGATTGCATGAGTGACTAAGTGCTGCTTCAGAAAATCGAAGTTTTTTCCATGTTCTGCAGAGACCTGCTGAAAAATCAATCACTGAGTTCTGGCTCAAATGAAGTTCAGAACAAATTACCACACAAGAGTTCATGTAAGTCTTGATATAGCTCTGCAGCTGCTGGATATGGTCTTCTATCATACAGTGCATTTGAATCATCATCCGATATCGAGCATAGGCACAAAGACATTTCGTGAGTCTCTGGGCAAAAGCTGGACAATGTAGGGAACAAGGCACTATAGCGAGAAACATGGCATCAGTATTGTTAGTAACAGCGTGCACTCAATGACAGACTGAGATTTACACACCCTCAAGATGTCAAAAAATACAGCACCATCTGCATAATCCACGGTGATGACATTAGAAAAATGTTTGAGGTTAGGCCACCTTTCAACCTTGTGCATACTGGACCAGGCAGTGAGTGAAAATCATGTTTACTAGTGCTATTCTCATGTACTTCAGAGTCAGTTGACCCTTGGCATTAAGTTCCTCCAGGACACTAAGCAAGAGGGGCCATAGATGCTTGCTGAACTTCCCAAGATCATCGGCGTGTAATTTGTCATATGAAATCGCAAGATATGGGTCGGAATGGGTGAGAGACCAGAAAAAGTTCTATGTTAACTGATTAGTCAATTGAGCTCACAATGACAAACAATGGAAATACTAAGAATTGTGTGAAGCTCATTCTGTTGCAGAGTTTTTTCAGGTGCACTTTTTGTTGAACGTAGCTTCTTCAAAGGCTTGCTTCATAGCCCCAACTAGGCACAATTTAAACTTGCTGACTAACTTGTGTTGTTCACAGTTCGAAACAAGACATTTCAGACATGAATACTCTGCAAGACCAGCATGAGTCAATGTCAAAGCCCAACTCTCCTTGCTATCAACAGAAGCAATGGGAATTCCTAGATATATCACCTGCCGGATGAGATCACTGCACTCCATGGCCTCTCCGCACCACCCACATGAACAAAGGGAGCCAAAAATGACTGAGAACTTTGTGGTACACTTCACGCTTGAAACATGCAAATGCAAGTTTCTCCGCACTGCTGCAATCTGATGGATTGTGGGGATCTTGTACCTTAATCACACCAATATGGAGACATGAGAGCTTTATTGTAAGTTTAGAGAACTGCATACCACAGGCATGGACCCAATGAGAACTCCCCCTCCATTACCTGAACCATTTCTAATTGCATGAGGAAGAAATGCTGGACATAAAAGCATTGGATGTTTGCGGACTCATTTTGTTATCATACCTTTATCAAGTCAGAAAATAGTTGGGAGGAAGCAATGAGGCAACCCATCAATGTTCAGTAAAGTATCCTGCAGGACATTTAGTAGGTTATTTGAACAGTGGCTGCTGGCAGGGCTGTTCAGTCAAGAGAACATACTTGGATTCTCCACCAGAGTTTTCCTGTATTAATTTCATCATAGACAGCGACTTCTTTTCCATTTTGGAAGAGATACTTTCGAACTGGCTACCAGAAAATTTCCTGTGAAAGTGTTGGGTCAGTGATCCAGTTCTCATAAATTTTCCAAGGGTCACAATAAGGGAACTTGAATGTGAATGTTTGGCCATTGTAGGTTACGGTGTGGAGACTAATATCTCTGTGGGCTTGCAGGGATCTTAAATCTCATTGTCTCTATCACTTCCCAATATAGTGCAACTCATATCTCACCCAGCGCGCTCCAGTGCTTTGTCAGCCGCTCTCGCACACCAGCGCTCTGGTCGCTCATTAGTCGCACATCGGCGCGCCCGTCCTCGGTTCCGTCGCCTGTCCTCTGTCCATCCATTCCATGTCCATTCAGTTCGTCGGTGCATATTCCGATTCTATTTTCATTGATTCTGACATATCTCCAGCACTTATGGCCATATTCCGTATGTTTTCCATTATGGACCCTTTTATTACATATTATCTCATGTCCGCTTCGCTTCTCGGTTCGCTCTAGTGCTTGACAGCGCTTAACATTACTTAGTATATATAGACACGCTGTCTTGTTACTTAAGGGTCTTATATGAAAGTTGTGTATAATGACAACACAATTATACACGGTGAAGACTTCTTGCCAGTCCTTAAGTCCACGGTCTCCGACTTTTCTACTTCGTGGGAGGTAACGTGGTGAGTTCTTGGGAGGATTTAGTTTGTTGTCCTCTTCTTGTGTAGTCTTATACGAAGTTGTTGTGGAATGTTCTGTGTTCTGGATAAATTCGTTAGGTTTGTTTCAGCCTAGTAGGTTGTGTTTCAACCTATGAAAGTCTGTTTCAACTTTGTCGTCCTTAGATGTGTCTCACTTTCCATTGAAAGGGAGAGTCTTATGAATACACGTAAAGCTTAGAATGAGAGCTGTTCAATGGTTATATAGTCAACCCCTGTAAGGTAGTATATAACCTAGAGTAGAATAATGATAATGAAAGTTATATAGTCGACCCCTGTAAGGTAGTATATAACTTTAGAATAGATAATGATATCTTAGATTACCTCAAGGCACTTATATTGGCCTGCACTTTAAGTCTTAGTGGTCTCACACGGTTTGAGATAAGAGTCAAGTGGGAGGATTGTATTTCATGGGTGAAAATGGGGTCCTTTTATACCTTTTGGGAACCCCCTTACTAAGCATGATTAATCAGATGGATTGGTAAGAATGTGGCTTACAAACCAGGTGATGAATCAGCTTATTACTAAGTACATTACAAATACAGTGTAATCTTACAAAGAAATTAGAAACCATGACAAACCATGACTAAACATGTTGAGTCATGTTAAATGTTGTTACAAAGCATGGCCAATCATGACTAAACATGTTGAGTCAGCTTAAATAATGTTACAAACCAGAATATTTCCCAGTCACATGATGTGATGACAAATAAAAGCTGGTGGCTGAAAGAAGCCAAATACAAATAAACAGTCAGAAATAAATAGAGATACAAAACTTGGTGGCTGAAAGAAGCCAAATAAAAATAAACAATGAGAAATAAACAGAAGGTCACATGCTTGATACAAATACAAGGTAAAATAAGCCTGTAAAGTGAGAAATAAAATACAAGACAATGAAATAAAGGAAAAATAGAGAGGTAACTTAGTGACAAAGGGCTAGACAGTCTCTCATATTTTCCTTATCACTCTCTATATATATCTGACATGGTATGAATCACATACCATGCATGACATCCACCCCGGACAAAAAATCGCAACTGTCCCCAGTTGAAGGGTAGGTCATGACATTTTGTTAATTGTGATGTTGTTAACTCCTCCATCTGTTTTCTGGGTTGACAAGATGGTGACATTCATCTAGGAGTCTGAAAATTTTGAAGTATACTGCACATGTAGGACATATTTGTGATAATGCTTCCTGGTAATTATGATCCCAGAAGCATATCATTTGATTGTAATGGGTTCTGATATCTTGAAAAATAAAGTCTTCGTGAAGTTTATTGCAATCCTCTAACAAGATGTCAAATAAACTTGCAATGTTTTGTTGAATTCGCTTCTCTATAGTGGAGTCTTTTCCATTCATGATGTGATGTGTTTTGTTATTTGTCCTCTGAGAGGAAAGAAGTATCTGAATCTGATCCTGATGAATTTTCCTCATAGTATTGATCATTGTCAAGAGTATCTGCAATTGTTTGCAGAGTAGGATCGTTTCGGCTTATATATGGAATTAGTCTAAAGGAGGCTACACCACGTCTAGACAGAGTTCCATTCATTTCTTTTAGAATGTAGGATCCACCTTTGGTTTGTCTCTCAACAACAAAGGGTCCTAAGTATCGTGGTTTTGTTTTGCGATTCAGTTCTTTCTCAACTTGAGTATTTCGGACTAGTACAAGATCACCTGGTGCAAATGATTTTCTGTGCATCCTCAGATGATATTTCTGTTCAAACTGAAGCTTGGACTTAAATCTGGCCTTCTTTAATGTTTTAGCGGCACGTCTCAAGTCTTCAGGACGTCTTTCGATTTGGCGTATTCGTAATGTGAGGAAATCAACAGGATTCATATTCTCGTGAAATCCATCAACAAGGAATGTTGCTTCACTAAGGTCAAAAGGTAGAACAGGATGGACTCCATGTAATAGGTAGAAAGGTGAGAATCCAGTTGCACGGCTTGTGGTAATGTTTTCGGCAAAGAGTGCCTGAGGAACCTTCTCAGGCCATCGTGAGATGTGCTTTTCACAACTTTTTACTATTGCTTCTCTGATATTAAAGTGTCCACGTTCAACTACCCCATTTGCTTGTGAGTTGTAGGGCAAGATTTGAATCTGTGGAATGTCCACTTGTTGAAGTAAATTTTGGAATGCTCCCTTAACTTCGGAGCCATTATCGGTAACTATCTGTCCTATTGCTCCATATCGGCAATACAAGTCTTCCCAGAAAAACTTGGCCATAGCTTTGGCAGAGGCAGATCGTAATGCTCTTCCTTCTACATATCGTGAAAGATCATCTTGAGCTAACACTAGATGCTTCATACCATTCCCGGCAGGCATCTTGAGTATGTCAATGTAGATCTTTGTGAAGATTGTGGCAGGTGTAGAGACTGTGATAGGTATGTGCATTTTCTTGGTGCTTCGAATCTGACAATCATGACAAGATTGTACATGGTGCTTAACATCGGTATACATATGTGGCCAGAAGAATCTGTATCGAATAGTCTCAAAGGTAGACTGTACTCCTTTGTGACCTAAATCTTCATGTGCTCCTGTCAGTATAGACAGTCGTTTATCAGGGTCAAAAATAACAAGTAAAGGGGGTCTATCTGGTAGACGCTTGTACATCTTTCCCTTTTGTACGAAGAATCGAGTTGTACGCTTGACAAATTTCTTGCGTTTAGCAGTACTTTCAAAACTTGGTGCTTCAAGTGTGGTAAGGAACTTGAAAATATCTGTCAAAGTCTGCTCTTGATCAGCAGCTGACAAGAATACGGATGGTAGGTTATTGGGATTATATGGATGTGCAGTGAAATTTGAGATTGATGTGAATAGGGCTATTTCATCTAACCAAGAGTCATCTCCAGGGATAATCTCTTTGTCTGAAGCTAGAGGGCGTCGAGATAAGCCATCAGGCCCTCTGAAACTTGTTGCTGGTACATGGTGAAGTGTGAAATCAAATAGGAGAATTCCTTGAATCCATCTATTGATTGTAGCATTTGGTTGTAGGTCGGGCTCATTAAGCATGCCTTTAATATATTTTGCATCAACTTCAACATGGAGGTTCTGAACTCCAATGATGTGAAGTCTGTAATGTCGAAGTGCTCTGAACAGTCCATACAATTCTAACTTGGGCTGAGAGTATCGTGACTCTGCATCACCCATAGGTAAAGAACCATATCGTGCTGGTCATCATCGTCCTTCATCATCTATTTGTGAAAGGATGATTCCTACAGCTATGAAGCTGGAATCGACTGATAAATATACAGGATTTGAGGAAGTATAGTCAATGCTTCTCATTGCTGGTGCTGAACATATACGTTCCTTCAAAGTTTCGAAAGAAATATCTTGCTTCTCTCCCCAAATAAAAGGGGCATCTTTTTTCCAAAGTTGGGTGATAGGTTTTGCTAGTTCAGAAAATCCTAGTATCCAAATACGAACTGTCCCACAAAGTCCCATAAATCCTTGGGCTTCTTTAACCATAGTGGGGATTGGCCAGTTAAGAATTTTGGACACTTTCTCGGTATCAGGTAGTCTACCTTCTGGAATACAGCGCTGTCCTACGATAAGGACGTCTGAAAGGCAACACTGAATTTTTGTAGCGGAGAATGTTGCACCTACGTCTTTTATACGGTGCATGATACGGTGAACATCATTTGCATGTTCCCAAATAAATCGTCTAATCCCCGGGTTTTCTTCTAAGACCTCGGGATTACCTTCATTGTCAGGATAGATAGTCTTTGGACCTTTGACTGGAAGGTCATTTATGAAAACATTGGCTACATGTGGGATTTCATCCTGCAGTACAAAGCTGGTACATTTCTGAAATTCTGCAGGTGCATTTGTGTAGCCCATTGGTAAGGCTGTTAAGCGTAGCAGACCTAATGGTGTTAGGAAAGCTGTAAGATCTCTGCTTTCTGGGTGCATTTTACGTGCATCAAATCCCCAGAATAAATCGAATACGGTGTAACACTGAGCTCCTGCAAATGACTCTACAAAGTCATCAACTATAGGAATGAGACCAGCATCTCGAATAGAAATTTTGTTGAGAGGTTGAAGATCATGGACTAGTCTTAGTTTTCCATTCTTCTTGAGTACACAGAACCAGCGTGAACGGTATGCAGATTGGCTTGGTTCATATACCCCTGCGTTAATCTTGGATTTGAGTAGTTCAATAACTTTCTGACGTATCCCAGGTGGGATAGGAATATTCTTATATTCCCAAGGTACATGAGGTACAGTGGGAATAATGTATGGGGTGAAATATGATTCTTTGAGAGTACCCCTATCAGTTTCTTCAAATGCTAGGGTCTCTTGATTTAAATTCATGATGTGTTGAAAAAGTTTCACTTCTTCAGGTAGTAGAAATCCTTTTGAATTTATCCCAAGGTCAACCATACGTTCATGAGTTAGACGTCCATTAGGAATAAAATCAGGAGGATGTGGAGTTAATGCTATTAAGTTTTGAAGTGGGTTATGAGGAAAATGACGATCTACTCTGGCTCCTTGAGGAAAAGTTCCTGACACGGGCTTGACTTTTTTGTCGACCCTCTTGTACATTGTGAGTACTGGATTTCCCTCAGGATAGTTGATAGAGTCACAGGAAATTAAGATATCAGACTCAGTATCAGAATTGTCATAATATTCTGAGTCTTGAAGTATACATAGATTCTTCATTTTGATTGGAGTTTGTGGTTTGGTTTTTGGATGTGAGATTATTTCTAAGTCTCTCAAAACAATCTTCTATAGACTCATTTTCAAGTAAATCTGAAGGATACACTAGCATCTCCTTACTTGAATTTTGTTCAATAGGTTTTGAGTGACTTAGACATAAAACTTGATTTTGATGTTGTTGAAACTTAGGTTTTTCAGACAAAAATTTGGACCACCAAAGACTTGAATTACAGAACAGGTAACTCATATCTAAGGCTATCACTTGACTTTTTACACCTTTTTCCTGTATCAATACACTCATACACATAAGTCTGCAATGTAGTTTTTGTGAATAGGCAAGAGCACTAGAGACAATCAAAACAAACAAAGACAAACAAGTGAAACAAGATACTGAGTCGAAAACGGAGATATAAATACATAGGCACTGGTTCGAAGACGCGAGGGTCCATGTTTTTGGGATTATGTGAATTTTCACACGAGGCAATAGAAGTCGAAGGGGAAATAGAAATGATGGACATATACGAAATTTTGAGACTTGAGGATCCAGTAACGAGTTTTTAGATTTTCTATTAGAAAGATTGATAAGTTGAAAAGATAATAATGAAGGATAGAAGTTTACCTCTAGAGTACTAGAGAAAAAACTTCTTAGCCTTAGATTTCGGCTCTTCATCAGGTTCCTCAGCAATATCTGAGAGAACAAACCATTCCTTTGAATAAAAGGGGTCTTCGAACATCTCACTTCGAAAAGGTGATGTTGCTATGATAGTGAGGCCCGAGCGCACGATCCCAAGGACTAGGTCTCTGTCTGATGCAAGACGAAGGATGTCCTTGACAGTCCCAACATCAAGGAGATGAGATTCAGTAAGGGCACTGACAGTGTCCTCGTCAGGAAAGGGCATAAGGAGGGCATCCAGGATCTTCAAAGCTAGCTCTCCTTCTTCATGAGCTTCGGCAATAGCTGCATATGAGTTCATCCGTTTAGCCTCACTCTCTGAGAAAAAAGGATTGACGTCGTCGTAGCGTCCAGTGTAGACTTTGTTAGTTAGACCTCCCTGAATGTGCAGGGTTTGGTCACATTTGATGGTCCTCACGCGAGAGGATGCTTCAGCAAGCATGCGAGTCGAAAGGACAGTTTCAATGACATGGATTAAGTGCCGAGTGTGTGCCCTGTGGTCCTTGAGTTCTCGGACTCGTTCGTGCCAAGTCCTCCCAGAACGCGGACCTCCAGTGGGCAGTTTGACAGTTCCAGGGATGATAGGATGTCCAGGGTAGCTTCCGTCTCGGAACGAATGGTAGTTCCAATCATTAGCAATAATCTCGTCTTGACAGAAACAGTAGGACTCAATAGCCTGGACAACGTTAGGAATATAAACAGAATGATAGTCATTGTACTTCGCGAACTCAGAGCTTGGATATTCCTCGGCCTCGAGCCTTGTTAAACCTTCGAACGAAACATACTTCCTACCATCATGTCGACTCGGGCCTTGATAAGGGAAGGTCCCTTCTGTAGGTGTAGGTGCTGTGTCAGGTAGGGTTAACATAGGGATGTCTTCGTCATCCTGCGCGAGGCTCGAATCTCTCAAAGTAGGCTTAGAGGGCAAATTATATTCATATTCACCCTTGAAAGGATGAGACGGCACAAGCGAGGGGACATATTCATCATCCTTAGGTAAGCTCGCGTTAGAATTTGGAGGTGCTACCAGGAATGCGCTAGATGGTAGTGCGGACATCGAGTTTGAATACATAGACTCGTCGTCGAACGAAGGACGGACGAGAAAAACGTCGACGGAGTCTTGAGCACCAATAGGAGGAGGTGTGGATGCTGTAGAGGATGGCATGGACGTGTTCTCGTTTGCATTAGCATTGTCTGCTTGATTTAATATATAGTTGAGTGTGTTGTAAAAACTTAGAGTGTGAATGCTCTCACTATTCGGGGCAAGAAGCAAAGGCTCTCCTTCATCTGGACCAATCGCGTGCACGAACTCGTCTTCCCTAGGTTCATCTGGCAGGGAGGCAATAGGTGGAATTAGGCTGTCAGAGAAGCTCTCTGTTTTGTTAGAAGTGCACGGGATTTTGTCAAAACAAAGTTCATTTTTAATCAACGATACATGTATATTTAATTTAGGTATCGTGTTGGGGTTAGAGAGAGAGGGTGGCGCAATGCCCGAAGTTGCGATGGGTGAAGGACCAATGGTGGAGAGAGATGGTGGCAAAAGGCCAATGGTGGAGAGAGATGGTGGTGCGATGCCCGAAGTTGCGATGGGCGAAGCGCCAATGGTGCAGAGAGATGGTGACAAAGGGCCAATGGTGGAGAGAGATGGTGGCGCGATGCCCGAAGTTGCGATGGGCGAAGCGCCAATGGTGCAGAGAGATGGTGGCGAAGCGCCAATGGTGGAGAGGAGGGTGCCGGTACCCAGAGTAGTGTTGGGTGGAGGTAGTAGGAGGGTGCCGGTACCCAAAGTAGCGTTGGGTGGAAGGATGGTGCCAGCCGTGCCCAAGGTAGTGTTGGGAGGAAGGATGGTGCCGGTACCCCAGGTATTACCCAAGGTAGCGGAAGGTGGAAAGAGGGTGCCGGTACCCAAGGTGGTGTTGGGTGAAGGTAGTAGGAGGGTGCCGGCAGTAGTGTTGACATTGGCATTGGCCAAAAATTGTCGAGGAGGGGGTGAATAAGATGTACCATTTGTTTTAATTAGATTTTGAATATAATAAGAATTAAAAAAAGATGTACCCTTCCCTCCAACAAAGTCTCCAGCTCCAGGATCCTCTACAGGGTCGTCCGGGTCCAGGGAAGATCTGTCCCAGAGGATGGGAGAATAAGAGGGAGAGGGAGGATCATCCTGGTCATTGCCGGCAGGTGGGGAGAAGGCAGTAGTGTGGAAGGAAAGTGTGAGTGCGTCATTCTCAATGGAAGTGCTGAACCGGAAATTGCCGGGATTCTCAAAAAGGAAATCGGCCAGTTCGGCGCGAGTATTGTCAAACACGTGTTCCGGCATATTCCGAAAATGCAATAGATTACCAAAAATGGATGTGTGTGTGATTTCTGGATGCCTCGCGCTGGATTGATCATACACGAGGCCAGTGGGCGCTGGGCGTAGCACTGGTTCTGGCGCTTCTTTTATACATTTTGAGAAATCTTTTATTTCAATTTTGGCCGACTGATCTCGGCCTTTGCTGATAAATTTCTTACAAATAAAATTCTCGGCATGGAGATCATTTTGTAATTGTTTGGTCACGTGATTTTTGAGTTTAGAGTTTCGCGCGCTAAATTCCGAATTCGGTAATTCTTCATTAATTTCGCAAAACATTGTCGTTTCGCCCATATTAGTGACCCAAGTGGACGGTTCAAAGTCCCAATTAGGATCATTTCCGTCAGGAGTGCATAGAAGTTCATAACGGACTTCTAAATCAAGTGGATTTTTGAATAATAACCATGTCCCGTCCTTTCTTTCGTCAATGGAGACGTAGTTTCCTCTTTGCCATGGACGACCTAATAATAGACTGAATGGTATGTGATCACCAACAAACAAATTCGCGTGAGTACTAACTCCTCCACAATCTAGTGGAACATTTTGTACCAATCCGCGTAGTTTGCCTTCGCCGCCATTCGCATCGTTCATAGATACTGACTTGGCAATATCTATAGGCCTATTAATAATAGTCTTCCAGACGTGTTTGTTTACAATATTGAGTTGTGAACCCGTGTCAATTATTGCATTAATCGCTTGACCGTCACAATGCATGGCTATTTTGATTAATAGTCCACGTGTCTTTGTCCATACTGAATGTGCTTCTATCTTCGAGTCATTAGGTAAGGACTTTGGTTTGATAGCATTAGCGAGGATTCCGCTAAGCTCACGAGAAGTGCCAAGAAGCTCTCCTACCTCAAGTCGGATAGGAGTCCTCAACACTGTTTCAAGAATTTTCTCTGGCTTAATTTTAGCCGCGATGTCAGAGACGCGTTGACGTGTTGTCGTATTCTTACGATCAGAGTTTGGGATTGATTTGTAAGGTGTGTCATTGGTCTTTGGGTGTTTCTCATTGACCTTCCTTTCATCCACATCATCCATGATGATGTCTTCACTATCCCACCCATTATCTAGACCTTTTCCCGTCTCTTTCTTATTTGCAGGCTTTGTCTTTGTGGGTGAAACGGGTTGTGTGGACTTAGGTTTGGTATGAGTATCAGCCTTCTTGGCTTGAGTAGTGGGAACTTTATCTTCCCCTTTATCTTTTTCGCTCGGTTTCCTTAGGGTTTTGCTTTGACCTGGAGGGAATACCTCCTGGAACCTTTCGTGTCTTCCTTGTGTGGAGTTTCGTGTAACTCTTTCAACTGGGAATGCATATGTTTCTTCATCTGTATCACTTTCTTCTTCACTCTCTTCATACTGGTTGGTTGAATCATCCATGTCACTATCTTTGCTATCAGAACTCACATACTCTTCGATGTATGCGGTCCTAGTCTCTTGAATTTTATTTTGCTTATTTGCACTATAGGTTTGTGTGTCTCCGCTATTCACTTTGATAAAGTGAGCTACTGGCACACTGTCCTCTTGCTTTAGTGCTTCAATGATCGTTTCTTCAGGTAGCCGTCTTACAGTTCTTCCATCTGGTTTTCCTATTTGCCCACGGTGTGTACGCTGTAGCTTACCATCAGCGATTAGTTTATTGATCTGTGGACACATTGGAATACCATGTCCCTTTTCACCACAACCAAAGCATGTTCGTTCATTGAAAGGGGTGTTCGGTGGGTGATAGAACCTAGTACCTGGTTGTGGTCCTCTGAATGTCTGATTGGTGTTACTGTTTTGCCTTACATTATTTTGTCCATTCTGATTGTAGTAAGGCTTATATTCTCCTTGGGTAGCATTACCTCTTTTCAAAATAGGGGCTGCTATCATTTCTTTGATAGTAGGATCGATTCGTGTTGCTCTGTAATAATACAAAGCATAGTCTGGATCATCGAGTGAGATTGCATTGAGTCTCTTGATGAGTCCCTCCATTTCATCCATAGGTTCTGGTGAAGTGATACTAGGACTCTTAGTATCTTTTGAGGAAGTCTTAGTTTTGGCTTCCTTGACATGTCCTTTCGCTTTCTTTTGAGCTTTCTTTACTTCTTTCTTATCTTTTGGCTCTGGGGCCTTCTTCTTCTTATGAAAAAACTCGGTTTCAGATTCACTAGACTCTGAGTCTGTATTGGCATCAGAGTTTTCTTCAGTAGAGGAGTCAGTTTCAGACTCAGTCTCTACTTCAGAAACTAATAGGTCTGCATCAAACCGGTCACGGTGTAACAATTTCTCTGCTATTGCGACAACTCGGTCTACTGGGAAGGCTTCAGATAGATCTCTGTCTGGATCCTTGGCCATGAGGCATGTTTCAATTTTGATACGGAGTTTCTTATAAATCCCCTCCCAGAAGTAACTTGCATATTCTTCACTTGTTAATTTCTTGGCTTGTTCAAGCCATCCTGCAATACGAATAAACCCTCTCACATACTTCTTCCAAGCTGTGAGTGTAGGGATTTTCTTTCCTCGTGTTGTCCTTACGTAGGACAATAAATCTTTGCGTCTATATCGCTTCGTGTCAAGGTCTGCATCATAATACTTCAGAATGTCAGCCTTGAGTTTGCCCCAGTTATTAGATCTGAAGCTCGGTAGTCCCTCTACAAATTCTGTTACATGACGGGACATGTACTGGGTAATAGATTCACATTTCTCCTCATCAGAGGTTACATTGTGATAATCACACAGTTTTTCATAGTGTTTCAGAAAGTCCTTGACTTCTGAAAATCCACCCTTGAATTTGGCAGGTGCTGCCTTAGTTCCAGGGTTAGGCAATGTTAATACGGATCGTGTAGTCATGTTTGACCTTTGTTTGTGTTGCGTTGATACGATTGTTGATGTTGTGATGTGTGTGTGGAGTGATTTATACAAAGTATGGCTTTGTTTACGATTGTTGTGATTTCTTTGTTGTGTTTAAATATGTTTGTTGATGTTTTGTTGTGTGGGTGGAATAAATTATATGAAGTGTGCTTTGTTTATGATTGTTTTGCAATGTTTGGTACAAGAAGAAGCCTCCCTCGCGGTGGGCTCCAGTGATGTCTTGTTACTTAAGGGTCTTATATGAAAGTTGTATATAATGACAACACAATTATACACGGTGAAGACTTCTTGCCAGTCCTTAAGTCCACGGTCTCCGACTTTTCTACTTCGTGGGAGGTAACGTGGTGAGTTCTTGGGAGGATTTAGTTTGTTGTCCTCTTCTTGTGTAGTCTTATACGAAGTTGTTGTGGAATGTTCTGTGTTCTGGATAAATTCGTTAGGTTTGTTTCAGCCTAGTAGGTTGTGTTTCAACCTATGAAAGTCTGTTTCAACTTTGTCGTCCTTAGATGTGTCTCACTTTCCATTGAAAGGGAGAGTCTTATGAATACACGTAAAGCTTAGAATGAGAGCTGTTCAATGGTTATATAGTCAACCCCTGTAAGGTAGTATATAACCTAGAGTAGAATAATGATAATGAAAGTTATATAGTCGACCCCTGTAAGGTAGTATATAACTTTAGAATAGATAATGATATCTTAGATTACCTCAAGGCACTTATATTGGCCTGCACTTTAAGTCTTAGTGGTCTCACACGGTTTGAGATAAGAGTCAAGTGGGAGGATTGTATTTCATGGGTGAAAATGGGGTCCTTTTATACCTTTTGGGAACCCCCTTACTAAGCATGATTAATCAGATGGATTGGTAAGAATGTGGCTTACAAACCAGGTGATGAATCAGCTTATTACTAAGTACATTACAAATACAGTGTAATCTTACAAAGAAATTAGAAACCATGACAAACCATGACTAAACATGTTGAGTCATGTTAAATGTTGTTACAAAGCATGGCCAATCATGACTAAACATGTTGAGTCAGCTTAAATAATGTTACAAACCAGAATATTTCCCAGTCACATGATGTGATGACAAATAAAAGCTGGTGGCTGAAAGAAGCCAAATACAAATAAACAGTCAGAAATAAATAGAGATACAAAACTTGGTGGCTGAAAGAAGCCAAATAAAAATAAACAATGAGAAATAAACAGAAGGTCACATGCTTGATACAAATACAAGGTAAAATAAGCCTGTAAAGTGAGAAATAAAATACAAGACAATGAAATAAAGGAAAAATAGAGAGGTAACTTAGTGACAAAGGGCTAGACAGTCTCTCATATTTTCCTTATCACTCTCTATATATATCTGACATGGTATGAATCACATACCATGCATGACAGCGCATAAACTGTATAATGACTATTTTTCTGCCCACACATCGTTGGACTCTAAGTCTAAGTTCTCCCTCTAAAATCTAAAGTATCTAAGTACAATACGGGCGCCGCCGCCATACGTTACTAGAAACTCTGCCAATTAGTTTTCTGACTCATTAAGAGTCGCTGTGCTCCACCACCTACACATGCACCGCTTCCGCTTAGCGCACGCTTCCGTTATAAGTCACGCACCATTATTTATTGTCAGCCACTATCGCTCATTGTCATGCGCCTTACCAGGCTTGACCAAGCGCCCGGTCCAGTGTTTCCCTCCATTTTATACACTTAGAGGAACCTTCTCAGTAGCAATCCCCTTGGGCCAACGTATATCTCGCTCATCAAGGACTACTTGAGTTATCTCATACCACTCATATTACCCCACTTCCCATTCCTCTTCTACAACGGAAACAATGCCTTCCTGAAACTTTGCATGTACAACACATTTGAGCTGTGCACCGACAAACAAACATATATGGACACACTGGAATGATGTATGCATGAGAAGCTGTTAATGCTTGTTCCATGTCCCTGTGGTTCTCCAGTGTGATCCAGCTTCCTTTCGCCCATCCATTCTGTAACCCATACAGCCGAGCATTGACATTTGACTTGGTGAGGCAGGCTTGAACAGCAATCTCCATATACTCAAAGTCTTGTATATTTCTGAATGGTGTCCATGGCACTGACTCCACTATAATTGGCTGTAATGCTGGAGTTTCGTGTGACATACTACGTGATTCTGGTTTGAGTTCTGAATCAAGACTTGACTTGAGAGGAATAATGGCAGGCTTGGTGATATTGCTGTGCAGATGGTGAATGATTTTGATATGTGCTGTGGGTGGCATTTGCAAGGATGATTGCACTACTTGAGGACCAGGTAAGGGGTCAGACATGGACACATAACTTGAGTCAAAATCATAGGAACCATTGATGTCCTATACATGATGATTCAGAAAGACTGTTCGGCATTCATTACTTAGCATTTTGCATAGCAACTTACCCCCACAAAGTCATTTTCAATGTGCCGCCTTTTTCAAGGCTGAAAACCCTGTGTTACTGTAGTATTCTGCAATGCACTCAAACTAGTTGTTGCAGAAGCAATGGTGTCTTGTTCATGTTTGCATGCAGTGACATGCACAAAACATATTTTGTACATGAACATGGCAAATATCGAGCTTGTAATACCCTTCATAATAAGCCTATGGTTATGCCTAGAATTTTCTTTGTAGCACTCATAATTTATTTGAGTATTTTTGGGCTCAAAATGAGTGCATTGCTACTTAGCATTCAAGAATAATACTTATACTTCTGAAAGATTGGTCTCAAGCTCACAATTCTTCACTTAGTCAGCAATTTCTCACACTTCCTATAATTTTCTCACACATTTTCACATGTTCTGAAACATACTTTGTGACATATCCTGACATACATATTACATAATCAGTATGTTTTGTGTCACATCTTGAACATGTTTGCTTATGCGAGCCTTTCATTTTTACAATATCCAGAGGAAAGACTGAAGTACTTCACATCTTATTACATAATCAGTCTCATGTGACCTGGTGGCACATTTTGACAACCATGTAGAGCTTCATTATGACAATCATGCAAGACCTACACTATGGTATTTAACAAGTTAACATCAGATTGCAACAAAGTTTGAACAAAGCTTTGGAGTACAGCATTCAGGCAGTGCAGAGGCAGTGTACACAGCTTAATACATAGCCACAGAGCACAGCCACTAATGATGACTTGACAGATTCTAGAATATTCTATCAGACACCACTGGAGGTTGGTGGAATAGTCTGGAAAATTCTATGACATTCTTTGAAACTTTATAGTAGATTAGTAATCAGTAGCATAGCCACTAGTAGAGTAGTATATAAGGGGCTCATTTTCCCCTCTAATAATGAGAGCTCCCAAGTTATCAGAGAGAGCCCATTTTTCTTGTATTACCTAAGCTTGAGTGTGAATGAGTGAGTGAAAATGAGAAGAGTGATCATAAGGCTCTTTTTAGATTCTCACCTCTAAAGATTACTGAGTGAAATATTAGCTTATTTCATTCCACTTTTTGACACTGTTTCCCACGACATACAGAAGCATATTTGAGGCCACCATCAAGCCACACTTTTTTACACTAGCTGGTATACAGTGGCTCAAAAAAGTGTCCCAATGTTTGTAGCTTTTCATGTAATTGCTATACCATGTGTCAAGACGTGGGAATATGACTAAGCTTTATGGAGGTATTGGAAAGGTCTGCTTCTCAGCTTTATTTCGGTTTCCTATACTGTGGGAAAATAATGACATTATGTGAAGATATGATCATTTTAATTTGATGACTCATTGGGACACTTTTTTGACTTTGAGTTTCACTAATGTAATCCTTAAAATTCTAGTACTTTGTGTAACCTCCTTCTGCCCCAATCACTTCTGCCACTCTTCTAGACATATTCTCTATCAATTTTGGGTATTCCTCTTTGGTATTTCCATCATACTCTGCTGTAACACTGTCTCATAGTTGGAATAGCCCCTATGGTGAATCTTGATATGCTACAAGCAATTTCTTGAGTAGATTCACCATAGGGGCTATTCCAACTATGAGACAGTGTTACAGCAGAGTATGATGGAAATACCAAAGAGGAATACCCAAAATTGATAGAGAATATGTCTAGAAGAGTGGCAGAAGTGATTGGGGCAGAAGGAGGTTACACAAAGTACTAGAATTTTAAGGATTACATTAGTGAAACTCAAAGTCAAAAAAGTGTCCCAATGAGTCATCAAATTAAAATGATCATATCTTCACATAATGTCATTATTTTCCCACAGTATAGGAAACCGAAATAAAGCTGAGAAGCAGACCTTTCCAATACCTCCATAAAGCTTAGTCATATTCCCACGTCTTGACACATGGTATAGCAATTACATGAAAAGCTACAAACATTGGGACACTTTTTTGAGCCACTGTATGGTTATCAGTCGTCTAGTGCAGATATATTCTGGTTCTCTTTCAGACACAGAAAATTGATTCTGTGGGGAGAATATACATATTTTCATTGGCAAGGAAAGACAAATAAGACTAACAATCAGTCACTAATATTAAGAACTTGGCCAACTTAAGACTACATCAAGAGGGTGTACTCTGTTGTTTCGAAGTCATGTATTAGTTTGGGCTGATCCATGTTAGACACTTAGTTTGATCTCCAACTGGTTTGTGAAGATAAGCAGTATTGATATAGCTCTGAGAATCATCGCATAGACATACATCTGTATTCATTGAAGTCATAGCACTGCATCGCACCAGTTATTGACTTTCTTTAGGATCATAGCACTGCATCAAGCCAGTTACTGATTCCGTTCCCCCTTTAGTCACTGAGTACTTCCTTTGAAAACTCAACATACTTTTTCCCATGAACAACCATGTTATTGACTGTTGGTATTTGTCTGAACTGTTGACCATGGTAGGATACTGAAAATTGGTGAATTTTACTGTTTTCACATCCTAGTAAGACAGCAGGGGAGTGTTTCACAAAGCCTCATGGATCTCGATGCTGGTGATAATGCTCGCACCAATGTAGTGGCATAGTATCTGTGACTGACTGAGTTTGTGAGCCTGGTGGGAGCATTCTCAAATGAAGTAGTTGGCCTTGAACTCCATTTCATTACCAATTTGATGTGAGACTTAGTTGTTCAATGACAACTGGATCTAATATACTACTACGACCATGCCTCAGCAACATCAATGTCCTACTCAATACAATGAGAATTCTAGTCCATCTGAAGATGAGCCTGGAGCCATGCACACTAGCATGACACCATCATGAGATACAGACTCTGAAATTGAAATCAACATGAACATGTCTCGGGAGGAACTCTACAAAGTATGTGATTAGCAAATTCATTGACATCCCAAGAGAGTATTCACACATTTGATGGTAGAATGCTCGAAAAGCACAGTCCAAGGCAAATGTAGCCATTGCAGAGGTTAAAGCAACTCATCAAAAAGCAACCAAGACTGCTGAAAGCCCTGCAAAACAGCCAAAGATCACAACATCAGATGTGCAAGAGAATATCAAAAACATTGAGCATTATGGTCAGAAATTCCTTGTCACCCATCTACTCTGGCTGCATGGGAATACAAAAATGACCTTCGAAACAGATATCGATGATGGGTATCAAGATGCCAAGTGATTCGAAAACACAGAAACAATGATTCAAGGGCAGTTGCGAGATATCTGTGATGTCCTTCCACAGAAATACCACAATGATTTGAGTTGCAGCTGGCTGAGACATGCAGTTCATACTCTACCTTGTGCTACAATGGGTATTTTGTAACTTGCTTGTTTATGTTAGTTTTCAGCAGGGATGCAATCACAATGATCAAACATATCCACCAGAATACGCACTTGGTGTGGCCCAACAATTTTTAATTGCACCGAAGCCAATATGAAATCAGCAGATTATCGACAAGAACATTTTGGTACCCAGATAGGCTGGATGATGAATGATAGTGGTGAATGGTATTATGATACCTGGCATGTAGCGCTGTTGCACATCAGATGGAAAGGTGAGCAGGACATAAATACTATATTCCTAAACCCGAAGCTTATGATGGTATGTACTTACCATGGTCACACTGCCATGAAATCTCTCACTTGATGCCAGGTTGTTAGCACTGTCATTCGAGGACCTGCATCCATGGTTTCTATGAGCGAGGGTAGGGACTCTGCATTGTCTTGCAACAACAAAACACTTGATGTCAAATAGGGGCTAGATCACACCACCCCGGGGATGATTGCAGCCAGCGCAATCCTTGTGAGCTTCACAGCAGCCCAACAGTAAAAATACTCACAATTTTGCACAGGCACAATGGGCTGCATCCGTTGATACCCTTTTGACTGACTGAGGGACACAAACCAGAATCAGATGTACACCCATAAAACTTGTACCTGCATAGCAGGTATACCCATGTTGTTCCCTATCATTCCCACTCAATCTTGCATGTTAATAATATATTTTTGTATAATATCAAGTAAAGCCAGGCCGTACAGCATCAGTAAATCCAACTGTAAGGACACTAAGTAAGTATCATGGCCGATATGAGCCCACCAGGTGCCGTCATCGTGATATGGGCCACTGGAACATTTTGGGCTGATCAGGCAATGCCAGGCCTCATTAGGCTGGTCCTACTGGCATTCTAAGTTAGCCGAGGCATGAGGCTAACATAGAAGTTAGTCTACACGCAAACAAGCGAAGTGGTGCAGAACTTCTTGCTTCTGCCCACGTCACTTTCAGCTATCAGCTTCAGTACAAATGTCTAGTTCTACTTTTTGCTTACACCTTTTCTGACATGGCCAATGTTAATCCAAATGAAGCCGTCAGACCAGACTATGCTCTAGCTGAGTACCAGCATGAATGTCAGCAGCTGATAAATGAAGGTTTAACCAAACAACAAGCCGTTCAATCCCTAACAGCTTTATGGAACATGAGCAACAATACAGAGAGACAGCATTGGGCAGACAGACAAGACCGCTTGCGCAAAGCCTGTCAGCAAGCAGAGGAAGACAAGCTCCAAAAACAACAAGACTGCAAAAATGAGGAAGAAGTAGCACGGCTAGAGGAGAGGAAGAAAAATAAGAACAAGTACGTGCCCATCAAGCGCAGAAAAGTTCCCTTGGACCCTACTATTCTTCCAGTGCAGTATGCGACTCAAAGACTCAAAGCAGGCAACTACTGTGAATTACATTACTTCACTAACAAAGGTTTAGATGACACCAGAGTATCAGTGGCCATCACCGAACCAGATGCGCTAGTAATGTTACCTGCTGCGGATGGAATCCACTCCTGGGTCCCCACAGCAGCAGTCAAAGACCCGAAAGCAGCGCCAGTAGTCAAGGACAAAAATCTTACCTGGAAGGAATTCAATGAACCTGCACCACACATGATCCTTTCCATGAAGATGCATGACTGGCTGGACGACAGATAGACATGCATGTTCAATTTTGGACAGTGTTGCAATCTCATTGTTGGTGCCATGCACCTGACACCCTCAAACAAAGAGTTTTGTTGCTATACCAATCCCAGCAATGCCACCGCTGACACCTCACCATATGTACCATGCAGGGCTGGAGCTTGGAGGAAATCAATCAAGACTTGCTGTTGGAAGTGAGGGAGGAATTATTTAACAAGAAGCATGAAAAGGAGACAGCAATGGCAGTACTGGTCAGTTGTAACGCCTCCCACAAACCTGTCTTCTCACCATTTCATACACTCTCAAATGCACTACCTTCTTCTTTGGGCTATTGCATCCCATTTTAAAAAATGCTATTGGCCAATTGCGTGCCAATAATGCCAATTACAAATGTGGGTTATCACAACCTCACAACCAACGACACATCATGCTGTCGATTGGAACTGTCTTAATAACAATGTTCATCACGAACAACAGTTATCACAACTGAACCCCCCCCCCCCCCCCCCAGGACACACACCGCCCACAACCAAAAAACCACATACCACATGTGGTCACATTGCTTGCTATCACAGCAAGCAGCGGCGGCATTCATTGCCAGCAACCTGGAATCTCTATGGCTGCCACAGATGGCATCAACACGCCAAGTTTTCCAGTGGGCAAAAATGCCCTCTTCCACCTGTAGAAGAAGTATCGAACTTTAACAAGAAGGTACACACCATTCACACACCTCCTGCATCTTGTCCCCTCCCATGCTGTGCAGTGTGCCTCAGACATAACCCTCACAAGACCATCGAATGCATGGCCTCCCACACATGGGATAAGCAACACAAGACCTTTGTGGAGCGCATCTACAAGGGTCTGTGGATGAAAGACAGAAAGCAGCTCTGCACCACCTGGCAGTGTGAAGAAGGCTGTAATGTACCCAGAATGATGCCAAACATGTGTGTTCAGGGTGCGGAGCCGCTATTCATGGCGCCCAAAGATGTGCTTGAGCACAGAAGGCAGAATCCGCTAACACCATATAAGGCAGAGGCTTGGACTCGCATGCTTGACCACCCAGAGTTAGCTAAACATTTCGCAAAGATCGCAAATGGCCTTCATAGTGGCTTCAAAATAGATTTTCCCATTATCACCAATGTACAAACCCCCTCTAATAAAGACTCGATTAGCAAGTTTGCTGTTGAATTTCGTGCCATTATCCAAAAAGAAATCGACAAAGGAAGATACATCAGCCCTTTCAATGCTGACACCTTAGAACAACTAATCAGACCTTTCCAATTGTCTCTGTTGTCCATTATCCCAAAACCAGGCAAACCTGGAAAGTTTCGACTCATTCAGAACTTCTCATTCCTGCACAGAGTTAACACGTCGTTTGCAAACACATCAGTGAATTTGGACATAAACACTAACAAATTTCCTACAACATGGGGAAAATTCTCTATAATCTACAACTTAATAGCCAAGCTGCCTCCAGGGTCAGAAGTAGCAATGCAGGACATAGCGGAAGCCTACCGAATGGTACCACTACACAAATCCCAATGGCCAGCAGGTATAGTCAGGATCTCGGAAACACTCTTTTGCATGGACACCTGTACAGCCTTCAGTGCAACACCCTCTGCAGGAGTCTATGGTCACATAGATGATGCTGGAGCCGAAATCTTTTGACACAAAGGCATCAGACCTTTAGACAAGTGGGTAGACAACCATATATTTTTCAGGATACAACGTGAGTTTTGTGAACACTATAATGAAGACAGAAAGATATGGCATGAGAAATTCGCCAATTCTGGCTTAAGACAAACAGAAGTAAGGCTTTGGTTTGGTGAACGTTGTCCTATCAGTGGAAAAATAGAAGAATAAAACAAAAGTTGCACACAGCCCTTAATTGATCTCTCTGACTGATCACCTTGGTCGAAACACAATGCCCTATTTATGTTCTGTCTACAGGACATAAATGACCTATTGGATGAGCTAGGTCTGATCTGGGAGGTCTTGAAAGACCAACTTTTCAACACGTCCATGATTTACATAGGTTTTTGTTGGGACCTCAAACTAATGGTAGTAGCATTAAGTGAAGCCAAAGTAGCCAAGTACTTAGCGGCCATACACAGATGGAGGAAGCATCACACGCATGTCCTCCAGGACATTCAAGAACTTGATGGCAAATTATTGCATGCGTATGCTGCAACATCTCGAGGCAGAGTGTACATCACCAGCCTCAAGGATATGTTAGCGGTTAGTCAATCCAACCCTTTCTTACCCCGAAGAGCTAGGAAAACAGTAGCCGAGGACCTTAACTGGTGGTCCAAACTACTTCAATCTGGTGGCGTGGCTCATGACATCTTCGCTACTCCCCAACTCCAGAACCCTCTAGCATTCTCTGATGCAAGCTCAGGAATAGGAATAGGAATAGGAATAGTCATTGGCAATTGTTGGAGAGCATGGAGACTAATTCCAGGTTGGCAAACCCACAATGGCAAACAAGATATTGGCTGGGCAGAAGCTGTCAGCTTCGAACTCCTCATACATGCCATCTCCTCTCTCCCTGGCACTAGCAGCAATGTCCTTGTCCACAGAGACAACACTGGAGTCATGGAAGGCTGGTGGAATCACAGACATTGTAATAAAGAAGTCAACGGAGTGTTCAGAAGAATCCATGATTTCCTCCACAACCTACCCCACCATCTTGAAATTGTCACTACATACATCATAAGCAAACACAACCCTGCAGATGGCCCATCCAAAGGCATTCTCAGACCCACCCACCTTCTTCTCCCCCCCATCAGTATCCCTAACAAGCTTGAACTGTACATCATTGACGCAACCCAACCTCTATCCCCTACTGAACTATGGCTACTGCAGGACGGGAAATACTCCATTCCCGCAGCTAAGCTCATCAATTGAGCACTCATCAAGCAAAAAGCAGCAGAGAGACAAAAGATCTATAGAACAGAAGAAGAGAAATACATCAATGTGATGCTCTGAGATGAATGATTCTCTGAACCGCTCACGGTTCAGAGCCCCATTAGCCCAAAGCCAACCAGTACAAATAGCTACCCCCCAAATCTACAAACAGTCCCTAACACTGCATCCTTCAGTCCTTCACCCACACTGTCTAGCGCGAGATTGATTAAAGCTTTGGATACCAGTGGGAGAGAGTACCAGGCAACTAGCATTGATGCTAGAGAAGTTGCAGAACCACGAGGTATCGGATGAACAATTGGATCAAATCCTAGATGTGATAGGTTCAGCATGGGCACAATCCACAAAGGAGACATATGGGGCGGGCCTACTAGTGTTCCATGTATACTGTGATATCAACCATGTCGAAGAGGACAAGTGTTGCCCTGTCAACCCAAACCTTCTCCTAGAATTCCTATCCAGCTGCACTGGTTCCTATTCAGGGTCAGTGATAGCTAACTTCGTAGCAGGTATTAAAGCCTGGCACTTACTCCATGGTAGAGCCTGGATGATCCAACTGGGAGAGCTTAAAATGTTACTCAAAGGTGCATCAGTCCTCGCTCCTCCATCGTCGAAGTGTCCAAAGAGGCAGCCATTCACCCGTGATTTCATGACATGCATCTGCAACCAGATGGACTTAGACAAACCACTCGATGCAGCTTTCTACGCCTGCATGACGACAATGTTCTACTCTATAGCACGTTTAGGTGAATTCACGGTCAAAACAATCAAGTGTTTTGACCTACACAAACACATCACGAGAAACAGAGTCTCCAAAGCCACTGACCACAATGATCTACCAGTAACCAAGTTCGCTGACCTGCACCAAACTGGTTCGGTGCATGGATGACTAATACTCTCCTATGAGCCCTATGCCCTATGAAATCATTTTTCCTGTGATCTGAAGTCAGACTAAGGCTAAGGGAATATTTTTCGCTTTTTTTCATTTTACGAGATTATATGCAAGTGGACTGAATATTTTTGTACATTTAATTTTGCAATGAGTTTTGCTTAGTCAGCCATGAGGATGACTCAGAAATATTCTCACACATATCAGGTGACTATGAAAAATATGTTTGCATAAGGTTACCCTGTGGGAAAGCTTACAAATCCTTAAATATGCGTCTTATGTCATTATGCTACCAATCAATTCATCAGCCACAGATTGCACAAACATATGTACACAATATGTAATCACTTTCTCACTCCTTGTCTAGCTGAGTCATCAAGGGACACCTGACCCATGGGCTATACACAGCTCTTGCTGACTCATCATTATACCAATGAGAGTTATGAATATTTACTTTTTGACTCAAAGATATCGTGTGACTTGGTACTATCACAGTAAAGTTACAACTTTAAGTACGAGAAACTAGTAGTATAGCCACCAATTTGTCTATATAAGGAGCTGTTTCTTGCCCAATAAATGCATACCCAAGTGCCACTTTTACCCTCTCAGAATAAAATTGTGAGTGAAGTGTGAATCAGCATTCAGCAAGTGTGGTTCAAGGTTGGAGCTCACTGTGCTCAACAACCAGCACAACATATCTGAGCTCACTGTGTTGAACATCTAGCACATACCTTGAGCTCACTGTGTCTGACGACTAGCAAGACTAGTTTTATTTCCCTTTTGTTTCTTCTGATTGTTTTTCTGTTTTTTCTCTGTTTCTTTGTCTCTCTGTGTCTGTGTCTGTGTCTGTGTCTCTCTCTGAGATTGTCTCTGTGATTGTTTTTCTCTCTCTGTCTCTGGAAACGTGTCTGAGATTTGTGACTGTGAAACTAACATCTCTGTTTCTCTGTTTCACTCTCTCTGTCTCTCAAGTTTGAGTGTGGTGTGTTGGTGACTGTGTGTGCTGACCATCTCTTTTGATCGCTGTCTCTGTGTGTCGTGATCGTTGTTGCTAACAGTCTCTGTGAACGTGACTGTGTTGGTGTTTCTGTTGTAGCGGTCTGATTGTGTTGTTGTTCCTTCCTATCAACTTTCTCTCAAGTATCAAAGTTTCAGTCTCATTCTTACCCAGAAGTTTGGTGTTGTCTCTTTTGTTCACTGAAGACTTAGGATAGTCTTGTGGGGAGACTTTAGGTGTTGACAGTGAATCGCTGACCTCAGACATCTGCATGTTATACTGGGCCAAAGTAGTCATTTGCGAGTTAGGCTTTAGCTATTGAAAAGGGGACTTGGTATTGAAGTCCAAGGCTGCCCGTTCCTGAGTCTGTTTGAATACTCATTGTGAGTTCCTTGGCAGCAGGTTCAATATTAGGCTAAGAGTGCTACGGTAGCTCTGACTAGGTCTGACAGTAGTCTCACCTGTTTTGTTCTTGAGGGGGATTATCATTGTAACTCCACACAACTTGCTGCACTAAGTTTGTGTACGAATCATTGTTGCTGTGTGAAGTGTTAGGAGGAGTGTCTGTTTGTATTGTGTCATCTCTATACTGTTAGAGTGACTGTGTCTCTTGATATTTTTGCTGTTGTTTGGTTGTTGTTGTTGTTGATCGCTGACCAATCGGGTTCTGTTTCTGTTATCATTGTGCTTCATATCCATACTGTTGGATTGACTGTTAACTGTTGATTGTTGACTGCTGACTGTTGTGCAGAACTATACATTGCTGACTGTACCTTAGGAGCAAAGACAAGCCACCCACGAACGACCACGTTATCAGTCATTGGTATTTGTCTGAATCGCTGACCGTGGAGATATTTGGTTTTATAGGTGTTTATCTATAGATCATCTATCTAAGAAGACATCGCGCTACCCAGCATGAAATCATCACCTCTTTTGGGCAAAGAGACCTATTTGGCAGCTCGAAACAGCCCTACAGACCCAAAGGAAGCCATGCAGAATCACTTACAAGTGAACCCAGGAGGAAATGAAGAACACCTTTTCGCGTGGAAACATGACAAAGGCCTGAGGCCGCTATCAAAGCCAGAATTCATCAAATGACTAGCACTAGCAGCGAGCACAGCAGGTTTACCGGACCTCAAAGGTCATGGGCTGCATATCAGAGGAACACTGGAATACCTGTTGAGAGGAGTTCCATTCGACGTAGTCAAAATGATGGGGAGGTTGTCGAGTGAAGCATTCACCATCTATTTGCAAGACCACGCAAAAATCCTAGCTCCATACATCCAATCATCACCCACTCTAGAACCATTCACAAGGTACACACTCCCACCAGTACGCTAGAGCGAAACAATTAGTGAGTTCACTCCTTCTTTTCATAGGGCACCAAGCTTCGCCTTATGTGTTGTAGCCCTCCTAAACCATCAGGAACACAGCTCACCTTGCTATACCAGGTTCAATTTTGAGTTTCAGGCTGGAAAGGCCCTGTGGGCCTTCGCCCAGTAACCCAACAACCTTGTCACATTTTGCACCTGAGTAGATTTGTATTCACACCGTGTCAATGAATCCTTCTGTGTCCTTCAGACATTAGTGTTTCCATCATTCGAATGTAACATTTGATTCCTCAAAAAGTCCAAGACATTTTGTAGTGCAGCACATAGGCTGACCACCATGGTGAGTCCTCCCCAGAATTTTATGTCGGCTTTCAGGCACCTGTTAACCTGGTGATCTGATATGGTTGAATTGGGCCATGTCAGTTGATTTTGATTTTTCCAACATAATGTATTTGTCAAGCACACTACTGTAGAGATATGCACTTAGGTTCGACCCAATTTGGGTGTGACCAAATGAACGTTAGGTTCGAAAGTTCGAAGGAGGGTGTGACATGTGACATGCTGCACATAGGTTTGTTGTGTGTGATGACCAACTGGGAGTCTCGGATGGTTATGGCCTCATTAAGCAAACCTGTTTCTTTCTTTGTACAAGTGCAGATACTCAGTACAAGGACTTTTGTTTTTTGTTTTTACCGCATGTCACAATATAAGTTTGATGACCTCAATATGGGTGTGACTGTCACACAAAATAGGTTCGATTCCCTGGGCCTGTGATGGTGTGATGAACTTAAGTGCGTATCTCTACAGTACTGTCATGGTTTTTGCACACAGCTGTAAGAAAGAGCATGGCATTTGAGAAATAACAGGTCCAGGTGTACCCGTAGGGTTGATGTATTCCTGGACCTGTCTATGGTACAGGTCTATCGAAAAAAATCCTCTGTCCAATGATCAATACCGGCCCACTCACGGTCCGCTCAGATTGCTTGTTTCGGTCAACAAATTCTCGCGCTCTCTCTCTATCTGTCTTTTCATTGAGAGGTCTTATGTTCTCCTGACTTTCACCACGATCTCACATGGCTGTATCTTCATCAACTGCCGTGCGCTCTGTGCATGAACTCTTGTTCCTCCTGATTCTCTTGTTATCACAGATTACCATATCATTGATGATGGTGTTTCTGTCGTCTCTTCCTTTTTGCTCTGGAGGTTGATTGAGTATCAAGGAGTATCGAGAACATGGTTTGCCACTTCTCAGCAGTACCCAGCTGGAGTATTCTTGATGGTGTCAGCCCCGACAGTCCGTCATGTCATTGATAACTTTCCTATGATGACTCATGCCCATTTTGATGATTTGACCCATGCTCATACACTGTCTGTCAAAGTTTCTGATATGCACAATTATTTTCATGACCTCCTCCATGTTCACACATGTAATGATCATTGCGGCGATCTACTCTTCATCTTCAAGCATTTGTTGCATGCACGACGTCATTTTGATCCGGAACATCTTCCTGAACCCTTTTCACAAATGAGCAAACAGACTTGTGCTGTTGCGAAGGCTCCATCCCATGCCACTTGTCCTGATAGTGCTGCCGTGGTTCAGTCCGGTTCGGAGGGTCCTAGATGAGAACCAAGAACCGGACCATAGAGAACAGTTCTCCATGGTCCAGTTCAGTTTTTTTGGGGTCCGAACCCAAACTGGACTCAAAATTTTCTGCGGGGAGCATAAAAAAAACATTATAATAAACGAAATACTAGTCTACACATTGAGTGACTAGTCTAAGCTACATACTCCTCTGCCTCCGTAGCCGCTGAAAGATGTCCATTCCGGTAAGCGGCCTTCATTAGCTGTAGTGCAGAGAAGGTGGAAGGTGCCAGAGAATTGCAGCACAGGGTTGACGTGATACCCCCACTAGAGAAAGCACACTCGGAGCATAGTGGCTTTTTTGATGGGCACTGGAGGGTCTGTAGCGCTTGACAAAGTACATTTCCTTGTGCTGGAGCCTGATGCTGACAGCCCGCAGGCATTGTCAGCATCACGAATGTGAGCCAACGGCTTTGAAGGGCGGCCAGAGTGCCGAGAACCAGCTACAACAATGGCTAGGGTGCATCCAGCCTTGAGTAGAACAGGGAAAGTGTTGCTTGATGATGGGACATTGGGCAAGGGTATATCGTCGTCAGGATCGTTGTAAAACTTGATGTCAGATGCATCCTTGAGGGAGCCATCAGGATTGAGAGCGCAGGACATTTTCAACAAGACAACTCACAATTTTGCTGCCATCATCTTTTTTTATATGTAGAACAGGGAGAAAACTCCTGCGCATCCCAGAACATTGGAATCCGAGGAGATTGTTCGAAGCAAAGAGTTGGAGGATCATAATTGTTGTGCAGACTCAAGGAAACATATATCTGTGACATATTTGAACAAATGTTAGTGTGTGAGAGAATCAAAATTTGGATTAGTTAGTACATACCTTCAAAAGGGCTAAAGGCAGAAGGGTAGAGTGCAAATCTCGAAGTTTGGTCAATGTCGAAGTCAGAGTTGAGAAGGGTTCAGAACGGTTTGGCAAGGGCGAACCAAAATAGAACGGTTCAGCAGGACCAACCAAGAACCGATTTCCGGTCCGGTTCGGGCTGACAACAGAACTGTCCAGAACTGGACCAAAAGTCCGGTTCGAACCGTGGTTCGGAACCGGACCGCAGCAGCACTATGTCCTGACATGGAGCACATCGCTACTTGCCAACAAGACTCTGCAGCCCATCGACATGACTTTGACTCTGATGTTCCCATGGAGGACGATTTCCAGTTCCCCACGATTTGCACGAAGGCTGAAAAGATGAAAACCATTGCTGAATGGCAGGATAAGATGTCGCTTGCTAACCAGAAACATGGTGCATGTGCAGTCTGTGCGTACAATGTTCATGCTGCCGACCTCATCTCTGTTCCGCTTTTTAAGAAAAAAAGAGCAAAAAAAACACTATCCAAATTTCTCCTTATTCTTTTGCAAAATGAATGCTTGCCCAAGCATACGCTACCTCGATCTTACAATTTTGAATTGTATTCACGCGCTATTTTGTATCCCAAGGGTATGATTGATCGATGAAGGATGGGTTTGGGTTTGAGAAATGTCGGGTCCAGGTATACCCATAGGGTCATTGTATAAAAGATGTTTGCACAATTATTTTTTGGGTGGATGGAAGGAAGGGTCGACCCGGCCCGGCGGTACAAACCTTGCGCAAGACAGAGCCGGCCAGTGCCTCTGATATTTCATAGCTGATTCTATTTTCATACTTTGACTAACAGAGTCATGGGGCACAAAAAGAAAACATCCTTAAAAACAACGTTGCAATCCCAGCAGATTCGGCTCAAGAATAAAGAGAAAGCCGCGCATGCCGCTGAAGCTGCAGAACTCAAGACGAAGCATAAAGGCAAGGGGAAAGCGCCAGCTCTCCGACCTACCATCCCGTTCACGCCTACCGATAAAATACTTTTGATCGGCGAGGGCAATTTCTCGTTCGCGCATGCCCTGGTCATCGATCCTCCTCTGTCACTAGAACATCTCCCACCATCGAATATCACGGCGACTTCTTATGATTCCGAGGAGGAATGTTATGATAAATATCCTGATGCGAAAAGTAAGGTGGGTGTTCTCCTGGAGCGTGGTGCCGAGGTTCTCTTTGGTGTAGATGGGACCAGACTCGAAAAGTGTAATGCTTTGAAAAAGAGGCTGTTTGATCGTGTCGTGTTCAATTTTCCTCATGCAGGTATGTTTTGTTGAGATCGTATAAACGAAATACCGTGACTGAGGAGACATCGTGAAGGAAAGGGTATAACAGACCAAGACAGAAATATACTATCTAACCAGATGCTTATCCTGGGGTTCCTCCGTTCTGTTGTTAGCTGCCTTGCAGAAGGCACCATTCCAACGCGTAATCTGTCACAAAAACCGAGGAAACCTGCGGATGACGATGACGATGACAACATGAATGACGATGAAGATATAGATGCCCCATCGCCTTCTACAACGCAGGGTGCGAGGGGAACAGTGCTCATCACCCTGCGCAACGTTCCACCATACACCAACTGGCAAGTGCACTTTTCATATCGTTAATTGGTTGCTGCTTATGTTCACCTGTAGGGACGTGCCAAGATTGGCAAAGACACCTCCGAAACCTGCATCGTTAGGAACTCCGCCGAACCCAAATTATAAGCTTCTGCGTTCGTTTGTATTTCACAGGAAGATGTGGAAGGGGTACGAACACCGCATGACAAAAGGCGAAAGAGCTCATGGTCGGGGTACAACAGGCGAGGGAGGAGAGGATCGGACGTGGGAGTTTTGCCTCAAAGACTGATATTAACCTTCTTCTATGAAAGTGCGTGGTGTGCATGTGAACTATGAAGGCCATCCGACAAATGAAGGTGCAGCAACGATTGAGTAGATGCTATGATGAAGCTTCCGCACTTTGACTCTCTTCCAGACCCTTCTTCAAACCTTCCAGTGTTCTCGCAAGTTTTCCTCCGCTTGCCTCACTGAGAATTGCAGCTAACTGTACAGCTGGTGAGCTCAACAACCCAACTATCTGCGCCCGCAGGGTGTCTAGGGTTGGCAGTTTCGATACATCCCGCACACTATCCATTCCAAATACCCGCCTCTCGATAAGAGCACCCATCACCACCAGTTCCGGGGTCAAGATGGGTTTCACCCTCTGCATCTTTCTGCCAGGAATAAAATTTGGGTCATCTTGAGGTTTTATCGGTGTTGGCTGTGCCACCCCTGGTTTCTTGGAAGGCACTGAGCGATCTAGAGCACGGAGGATGGCGTCAAGTTGGGGAGGGTTAAATGATGGTAGCGTTAGGACAGCAAGACCGCCTTTAAGCAGTCCTGCAATTTGAGCTGCCTGTTCCGCGTCAAAAGCCGCAAAGTCTCGTAATGCAACGCCAAAGAGTGAGGTCCGCATCACGGCTAGCGTAGGAGCACCGATTTCAACTAGAGAAGGTGTCGCAGAGGATAATGAGACCGAAAACTTGGTGTTTGCATCGGCTATATCCCGTCTCAGCTTCTGTAGCCGCTGAGCTGCGAAATTTGTATGTTGGAGGAATATTATGGGGGAATTATCGCTAGCTTCAAGCATGCGAGTGTATTGGTTGTATAGAAATGTTTTCTGCACACCGTAGCGACGCGGTGTCGGTTTGGCCTCGTAGACGCGAGGAGGCTTTACGGACACGACGTATCCTCGAGCCATTTGCGGTATTGATGAAGAAACAATGGGCTTCACGCAAATCATGGCTAACGTCCGTCTGGATCTGGAGTAGATTCAGTCGAAGCAGACTTGAATATTTTGTAGTTCTTGCAGTCACGTGGCTATAAGGCACAGCGCGTGACTCATCTTGTCACAAAGTCACGATCTCAAGCGGTGTTCTCTTTGACTTCGAGGTCGTTAACTTTTTGGGCCTTTGAGAGGTTGCTAAAATCGTTGTAATGTTAGTTCATCCCATGAGGCTGCAAGCAAATAATTAACATGCACCTCGCTAGGGACGACGACGATGCATTCCTGTATGGCGAGCCCAGTTTTCAAGCAGAGGCGCCAAAGGCAGATTTAGCAACAAATTCTGGTGAGAACAACTGAGACTCTTCCCAGAGTCTCTACTTTCTGTATTTATCGTGCAACATGAACTCATCTTTTGTTGCCTGATGTGCGATTAGTGGTACAAGCGTAAGTCATCAACAGTGCGTGAAACTGTCGTTGTTGAATTCTCCTTGTTGCAGAATATCATTTGAAGCTGTGAAGACAGTTTCAAATGGCGTGGTCAAGGACCTCGAAGCCAAGGCCGAAGAAGAAGAAGAAGAACCGCCCTTTGGTCTGGGTGCGGACGAGTCTGAAACTGGGGATGATAATGCTGCAGGGGAGGAAGAGTCTAGTGACGAAGATGTACGTGAAGCATGAATCTGCCGGACTCTAACAACTAACGGCCCTTCAGGACATTGAGATCATCATGGACCAACCTATACGGTCTATAGACAACCGGTGAGTTCCACGTTGGATTGAGTCGCTTCACCCTCAACTTGTTTCAGGCCAAATGTTCCTCCTCGCGCTCCCGCTTTAAACCGTTCCACAGGTGGTCCGCAGTCCACTCCCAGCAGACGTTCGTTTATTCATTCGTCTCTTCTCTTGTGAAAATTGACGCCTCCCAAAGCGCCTCCCACACACTCACAGTTAACCACCGAGTACACACCTCGTGACAGAAATGTACCACCTTCAAAAGCACCTCCTGTTCATTCAGCAGGCACATCTCAAACACCCTCCGTGCCTCGAGAGTCGGTCTCTACTGCACCAGAACAGCTGGTGTTTCATGAAGGTCTGGACCCTTCAACTCTTCCTCCTGCTATCGCACCACCTTCACATCCTTCTATAAATCCGGATATGCCTGGCATCCTTGATGGCCACTCGATACTTGAAGTTGACATCAGCGCAATGGCAGAAAAGCAGTGGCGACTTCCTGGGGCTGATATCAGCGACTGGTTCAACTATGGATTCGATGAAATCTCTTGGGAAGCATACTGCTACAGAAGACGGGACTTGGGCGAACTTGCAAATGTCCTCAAGACTAACGTACTCGTACGCTATGTAGTGATTCGTTTGATCCATAGTCCTTACTTTCCCCCTTAGAATTTCGCAGCTATGCCAGAAGACCAGCTAATAGCCTTACCCCCTGAACTCCGTACGATGGTCATGACGGGCGCCAACGCCATGATGAACACTGCCAGCCAGGGTATGATGGGACCAAGCGTCGGGATGAATCCCATGATGGAGATGCCTGGCATGGGACCTATGAACATGGGACCGATGGGCATGGGCATGAATGGTGATATGGGCATGCAGATGCAGCCGGGGGGCCCATTGATGCCAGATGGCCCCGTCTCCGGCCAGGGTCCGGTAGGGCAGAACGGCACGCCAGAGCAGGGTGTGCAGATGGGCATGCAGGATGGCTTCGGGCCGGGAATGATGGGCATGGGTGGTGACTTTGGTATGCAGGTATGGGTTAACCCTTCTTACTCTAGATACGTACAGCCAATGATATGAACATCGCATGAATGTGTTTGTTTTTCTAAGCAGGAGCAAGGGCCGATGGGACAGCCTATGTATCCCAACATGGAGAGCAGTGCGACACCAGCTCCAGTCCCTGTGCAGACGCCGGTGCCTACACCAGCTCCTACAGCGCCTGCGCACATGGGCCGTGGGGCACCCCCGGCACAATTCAGAGGTCGTGCAATGGCTCAAGGCCTACGCGGGAGGGGAGGCTTTGCTGGACGGGGACGAGGAGGATATGGCGGAGGTGGGATTGTCTGATACGGTTATTCCCGGTGTATTAACTATCATTGTAGCTCCAGTAGGACCTGTCCGCCCAGCCTCGCCGTTACCGCCCGGCGTGCCAACCGGTCCCCGTAACCAGAACAGGTATAAAGACAGAGATAACAATGCACCTGCAGTTGAAGGTCTTGACTATGGAGGCACGATAAAGGACGTCGGAGGAAGGACGCCGTCAGGGGAGCCAGAAGACCGCCTTGGCCGGTGAGTGGACTTGCATTCATTCATAACCTCAACGCTCATAATCCCTTGCAGGAAGCGGCGCCTTTCACCAGGTTTGGATGACACTCGAGGATCTAAAAGGCGCTGAGATGCGCACATATGTATACGCTCTCATTATTGTATCTCACTCTTGACATTGTGCATGCTGTTAATGCTGACGTGGAGTTTGTTGTTGACATTAGTTGTAAGCCGAAGATGGAATTCGAAGACGAGTGACATTAAGTGACTTCTACATACGGAGCGAAACTCCCGGAACCAATTCGCGTTGACATTTGATGAAATCGTAGGCGACACGTCCGGCGCACGTCGTTCACTCGACATCATCTACAAGGTAACAGATGAGTCAACGACGCAGTAGACTCCTCACGTTCTCGAAGATCCCGATGAGTGTATCCAACGTGCCTTCCTATCATCACGCTACATGTTCGTCGACGAATTCGACGACATCATTCTCGAAGCACTGCTGGAAGACTGGTGAGTTTGTTATCATGCCCGTTCGCGCACTAATTCGAACAAAAACAGGATCTTACTCCAGCTGAAACGTATTAAGCAGATCAAGCGCCCTGAGCTGGTGCGCCCCACACCTCTGAATACACCTCTGCATCGCCTAGACCTGAAGGACAACGCGATATGCGCAGTGCAACGAAATATGTCATTGGAGAAGGGGTTATTACGAAATCCGTCACTGCTCTGCACCAACGGTTTGTCGAAGTGCAGATACCACAGACACTGCGAAGTGCACTGTCTCCATCGCATCACTTTTAATCCCATGCGCTCGAGTTGGACCATCAACCACAAACAATTTCCACGACCTTGCACATGCGATGACGTTCACCAATTGTCCAAAGATTCATACTCCCATGTGCTGTACTCAACCTCCGTATACATGCATTCGCGCACGGTCAACTCTACACAGCGCTGTCCAGAGTGCGAAATCGGCGCGTCATTCGCATGTGGTTTTCAGGGACGATTGAAGAGAACCGGGGAACGTAGTTCACTCTTCATTGATGTTGTAAAGCATTCCAAGAGGATGACCATATACACGACTGAGCCGTCTGCAGGCGAGCGGATCGTTTGTATAATTTATAGTACAAAACTGGAGCCTATCAAATTTCCCAACTTACAACCATTCCTTGTTCCCTTTATGTGAGATGAATGCGCCCGTGTCATTGACGGTGATCAAATTGATGACCTCAAGCTGCATTCGGACAGATGTTTCTGGCGTAATCGGCCCCGTGAAATCGGGGGAGAGCTTTTTGAATTTCCCAATCATTGCCATAAACTCTTGCAGTTCCTTGTCAGTGGCTAATATTAGCAGTGATCAGCTTCGGGTAACTTAGAGGATACTGCGAAAACATACGGGCCCTGGTGCTAGTGTCCACAAGTCCTGGGCTAAGCGCCAAGAAGACAAAGCCCTCTGGCTTGTATTGAGCGGCATATTTGGCATTCACCATATTAACCGCGGCTTTCGAGATGGAGTATGGCGCAGAGGTGGAGAGTTCAGCGACCATCGTCGCATCAAGATCTCCCAATCCGCTAGTGATAGTGATGACCTTCTTTGCTTTCCCGTTCTTGAGTAGCGGAAGGAATATGTTGATGGTGTTAATGACACCGACGACGTTGATGTTGAACTACAGAGGTACATTAGCTTTACTGTCTTCGCATGCGGAGAGCTGCATACCGAATCCAGGAGATCCTTGGTAAGCGACTCTTCTGAGGAGCTAAATGGCACTCAGTACCATTCCAAGACAAAGTAATCAAAAAAACCATACTAAGAATCGAGAGTCAAACCAGCTCTCTCAGACTCTACGAAGCCAGCGTTATTAATCAAGTAGTCGAGCGAGTTGCCTGTTGACCGAGAAATCTCTGCAGCAGCATACTAGACAAAGCGTCAATCGAGACCCTACCAGAGTTGTCAGATACCCCACCCACCTTCAGAGCCTTGTTGTCAGTGATATCAGCCTGGATAATATGGATATTATGCCTTCCTAGGTCCGTAAGCTTGCTCGCAGTGGCCTCACTGCGTACAAGGGCGAAAATGGTGTTCCTCGAATCAGCAGAGAGTTGGTTGACAAATTCAAACTGGTCAAAATCAGAAGGCGTCAGAAACGTAGTATCATGGCCCAATCAAGCTGCACGCACGCCAATCCCCCGAGCTGCCCCTGTTATGGCGTATGATGACATCTGTCAGTGACACCCTAAGTTAGACCTGAGAGTTTCGACGGAGATCCAGAAGGAAGAAACAAATAGATTCTGCTGTGGTGGTAGAACAGATGAGAAGTCTGCTAGTCCCGGAAAAAGGCGGTCCCCTTTGTTGGTTTTAAATTGATGACGGCAAAGAATTGCGATGCGAGTTGAAGAGATAGAATATTTTTGGTGGTGAATTTATATCCTGAACTGGTGTGCGTGTGCACTCCGTCAACTGAACAGCGAGACATCCGGAATGATGAAATCCTTTGTCTTGTTAATGTCAGTGTGTCAGCACTGTCAGCAGCTGAGTCAGGGGCCACGCCCTCGGGAGTCGGAAATACCCAATGATTAATAATCGCGACTTGATCTGAGTTCATTCAACTAGGGACGTCCTGACAAAGACATCACCGGCACCTCTAGCCTCGAAGTTTAAGTCTGTGATTTGCGTAAGATGGTGGAGCTAATTATAGACAGCAAACATAAATGACCAAGCCAGGGGTGAAGTGGGCACCGGTGGAAGAACAAACCAAAAACTCGTTATCCGTTGTTAGCAGCTTTGCCCCCTGACCGCGTGCCGCCGCCTCCGCCGCCCGAACGCTTCTTGTTTGCCCTCGACCCACGTTTCGCATTTTTCTTCTGCCTGCAAGCTTCGCAGAACCATGTTCCGTCTGGAGGCACCGTGAGGCCAATGCATGCAAGATGAAACTGCAGAGTTGATGAATATACCGTGTCAAAACAAAGAGAGATGTGACGCACCCATTCTCTTTCACAATTCACGTCGTCGCATGCGATCATTTCTCCATAGCTTATGCCCTCGCAGAAGCAATAAGTCCTATCATCTCCCTCTCCATCACCCTCGCCAACTTCGGTAGCCGTGTCTGCGGCGTTACCAGCTTGAGTTTCACTTGGGGATACGAGCGGGAGACTATGGGTTAGGACGGTAGCAGAACTGATCGATAGACCGGGGTGTGTGTTCCGTGCTACAGGCATGCCTGGACCTTCAAGTTGCCCAAGAGGAGGAACTCCCCAGTCATTGGCAAGTGTGTGAGCACCAGGCATATCATAAGAGTGTAGACCAGTCGATCCGTAAGGTATAGGTAACGAAGGGTGAGAGATTGATGAAGGTGGTGCGGGGCAGATGTCACGTCGGCCATTGACAGATCCATTGACATGCGGCTCGTCATATGTGTTAGGGTTTGGCTTGGAGCGTCTACCGGAGGGATTGGTAGCGCGACTCGATGAACCACCAGCTCTTGAGTTCCCTGTATAGGTTTGAGATACTGGTGCTACAGTGTGCGAGATGACAGAAAGAACGGATTCTGTGGGAGAGACAGCACGTTCTTGCCTAAAGCGACATCTAAACACGACGAATTCATATACCGAAAAATGACTTACTTTCGTGAACGAACACCATTTCGAGATCGCTGGGCAATGCCATCCCCAGTCCTCTCCTTGCGCGGCGACTTGCCGCCTCCGACATCTACGTCATCTTCTCTCGTTGCTCGTTTTCGTTTGGAAGGGCTGGCTTCATGATTTGCAGTATTCATGATCGATCCATAATTGCCTCTTCTGCGACGCGAGTTATCGATGGTGGGCATGTATGACCGAACAGCAACATGGGGGTAAGATGTCTTGCGGTTCAATGCGGACACATCGAATGAAGGTAAGAGAGTAAGGAGTGTTCTCATATGTGAAGTGTGGCTTTTGAGGTTGTCAGCGGCTTGACAAGCCACACGAATCTTGTCTTCGCCGCCCAGTTTCAAACGGGTAGCTTCCTCTGCTATATCTGTGAGTAGGAAAAGACGGTCCTGCTTTGCCACTGTGCCATCTTCGATCATCTGTGTCAAGTTTTGTATCTTTGCGGTGATAGATGTCATAGAGGACGACAACACTGCGTCGAGTTCACGGAGGTCTGCAAAGTTACGAGAGAGGTCGAGTGGGAGGGAGTCAAGAGTGTGAGTGTACTCTGAAAGTAATGAGAGCGCGTATACGTTGTTGACATTACTTTCTTGTGATATTGGTGCTCTCGAGGGTGCCATGATGGAGGTCGCTGTCTCTAGAAGTGAAGACTATTTTGAAGTTGGGGTGAAATTGTGATCTGCTCTGCGTTGACTAGCGGCGTTTGCCGGTCCGTTGTTTAAAATGCCGCTTTTGAATCTGAATCGCCGGCAGTCGACGATCGTTGCATTATTGTCTCAACTTTAGAATGATAGGGGAGGGATAAATTCATAGCATGCAGGATGAAACAATAGAGATACAATATGTGCGTTCTATGCGTACGTACGAGGTGATACAAGGATTCCAAGGAGAAATAAGTGTTATAATTGAACGAAGTGGGTGATCCTGCACTGCAAGTACCTATTTTTGCGCGCTCCGTCCCTCATCTCCTTGCCCATAAAACAATAACCGTCTTGCTCCAATGCTATCGATACAATGGTTTTGGGTACATGTGACCCTTCGAGATGTATACAGTTGACAATCATGACGATGAGAAAGTATCACTTTCTGTAGAACTTCATCAGCGGGTTCGAGCTCCCGCCATTGCTCTGCCTGGGTTGGCTACTGGATTGGAAGCCCATGGATGAGCCCAGGGCCGAGTACATGTTATGTGAGTCACGCGGGTTCCCCTGCATAGCAGAGAACGCGTGTGGGGCAGAGGGTGCAGTGGGGAAGATGCCGAAGGTTGGTGATCTGGGGGGAGTGGTGTAGTTGTTATAGCGAGACATTATGTGCGTGATTGTGATATTATAGCACGGAAAATGATTGGTCTGCCTGTGACGACGCGGATGGTTATGCGAGAGATCTGCTTTGCAAATATGTCACAGTGCACAGATGGTAGACCCTCGATCGATGTCAACGGCGGTTTGTTCAAGAACGTATGCGTTAAACAATCGTTGCTTTGAAGAAGGTCTTCTTGAGGTCGTTATAAGGTTATTGGACCAAACTGGTCGTGTTGATACAAGTAAGAACGCACGCATAGCTATTATATACCAAAGCAGGGATGTTCAAGGAGAAGGAGACCTATACCTGGACTGCCGCAAAATACAAGGTAGCAACCGAAATAGGCAATGGCATTGTCCCCATTCGGAAGAAACCCGTTGCAGTATGAGAGGGAAATAATTCGGGCAACTGCCTATTGCGGCACAAAGAAATGATTCATATGACCCGGATAAAGCGATCTATGCCAGACAGCTATAGACCCACGGTGCTCACGCACGGCGACCTGCGGTGACGCACCAACTCCCCCACATGCACACTAGTACTCAGGCTTGATTGGCACGGAGCATACCAGCTCGGCCTCGCTTCCCGATCTCAAAACGAATGGTTTCAAGTACTGTTTGAACCCCATCCGTTTTTTGTCAGATGACAGGAGCTTACAGGTCCATCCTGTTCTCCTCCTTCACCAACGTGGGAGTCTGGAAGCGCTTGACAGAAATTCACATCTTATCGGGGGACATCGAATGCATACGCCGCTTCATAACATGACTTGACGTGTAAGAATTATTTCATGAATCATTACTCTGGGCTCTGTTGTCGTGCGAGCCTGCGTCCACTTGAGCACAATCGTTTCATATATCATTGATGTACAACGTCGATGCTCGAGGGACTTACAGCGATTTTTCCACAGGTTCCTACCTATCGGTTCTGTGTGGTCACTGGTCGTGGTACAGATTCCTCTATGTCAGCTTCTCCGTACATGCTTGATAATCAACTCATAATTTCTGCAGATATCGACAACGCCATACGAAACTCTAGTCCTGTGCCCACTTTACGTGCTCTCCGAAGTCGCCATCATGAGCACCGATCTTACTAGTGAGCTCCTCGGATCTGCAGCAGGTCTCTATCTTCTTTTCCAGTGCTTCCACTCTAGGCTTGTGTTCTGATAATTGGAGCTGATGCCTGATTGGTACTTGCCCTAGCAACCCTTTTCGCGATAGATCAATGAAGGCTCTCAGAATGGATCATCACTGCATTTGTAAGCTTGCGCACTGCATAGTATTTCATGGGGCAAATCTAGGTACTTGCTGTGCCCATCTGCATTGATCACGAACCTCGATATCGTCTTGGGTGAAGCCTTCGATGAATTCGTTATTTGTCAATGTTGCGCTTTGTACCTGTATCGCATAAATGCTGACACGACTTTGACATCGTAGCCGCATTGGAGCGCTGGGCGTTACTGTCATGTCTTAGGCTATTCTTGGGTCCATATCTCGCAACCCAAGATAGGCTATCCAAAAAAATCATTTGCACGGGCCCCTGTCTCTCCGAGGGTCCAGAGCAGGGATCGTATCAGTACACGAGCGTCTACGGCACTTGGGGGTCCAGTAAGAAGAATTTAATGCCCGTCCGAGGTCTCATGAACATTGGGGAAATAATATCTCAAGATTCATGCATACCATAACATGTGGTCTGAAGTCTTCTAGGTCTCACCGTCATAATCAGTGCACTACCATCGAAGACAACACTCTTCTAAAGTATTCTAATCCTAGCCAACGCCGCCATTCACTACGGACCAAGTGGTGATAGTCTCTTGCTTATCACGAGTCAAGTCATCTTATCAATAGTCCCCCCATTCATCTTGTTCCCGTTGATATACTTCACCTTGTCGTTGCGTGTGAGTGCGCAAACCATTTTAAAGCTGCAAGGATGCTAACCCAATCGACAGCTTCTTCCCTGCGGTGCACTGTGACCCGGAGATACTTCAGATATAGGACTGTGTGAATTTCAGCAGCTCATGATGAGTCACCTAGGTGTCTGATACATACAGCTTGTTAACGTGGTAGCTAATGTTGTTCATGTGCTTGCAACTTTAGTTATGGGACAAGGTGTATGAGCTCAGCGTCAACTTCAACTTGTAATATAATGGTAGTTCATTAAATTATGGGTCTTTTCGAAATAGCTCGTGTGTTCAGATCTGTATGTACACATGATACTCTACGAGAATCAGCACAAAAGATTTATCCTGCAGCTTGCGGGTTTGGTGTGATTTTTGACACGGATTATTATCGTTCGTTGCAGCTGTTAAGGAGCTTGAAGCAACATGGTGTCAGGAGCGCCAAACCCTAACCTTAGTCTAGGTGCAACACCGAAAACGCGCACCGCGGCTTCCTGATCAACGAGTCAACGTCGAATGGTTCAATCTGGGGTTCAATCAATTCACCAATCCTGGCCAAGATCCTTCCATTCAGAGTGTGCGGAGTTGGACCGTCTTCGATAAAACCCATTCTGCTTACAAAATCGAGACCCTTCAATACTACTGGCTCCCCGGGCCAGTCTTGCAACAGTGCCCCAACCAACAGTATGCCTAAAGCTCAGAAAAAAGCATATTATGCCGTGCGCAAAGGACGCACGCCGGGTGTATACCCAACATGGTCAGTAGACTGCACGATATGCTCATCCTGTGCTCAGCTTTCTTCCTAAAGGGAAGAATGCGAGACCCAAGTGAAAAACTTTCATGGTGCTGTCTACAAGAAGCTCGCCACCGAGACGGAAGCCCTTGCATTTATGACCACAGAGTCACATCTCAACCCTCCTTCAAGACTGTCCTCGTCTGCGGTATTGTCTCCTACCATAAGTCCGCCACGGAGTGTGGCGTCAACATCGTCGACATTCCGCCCTTCTGCTGCTGCTGTCGCGAACCTCAAAGAAGAAGAGCCTGGCTATGATGTTGTTTATTCTGATGGTGCATGTAAAGGAAACGGACAAGTTGGTTCGGTTGCGGGTGTGGGTGTGTGGTGGGGTTGGAACGATCCTAGGTGAGAAATACCATCTGGGCAATGACACATGACACTCATCGTTACTTCAGAAATATCGCCGAACGATGTCCTGGAGACCAAACAAATAATAGGGCGGAGCTCATTGCAAGTCATATCCAACATGTTTGACAAGATACTTCGCTTACTCGCAACGATTTTGCAGGCAATCGTTCGGACATTGGAGACCGCGCCATTCTCTCAGCGTCCTATCATGATAAAAACAGACTCAATGTACTCCATACAATGTATGACATGTTGATCTATGTGTTGTATCCCTCTCATCCTATTGCAGGCTTTGGATCCTGGCTTCCAAAGTGGAGCGCAAACGGCTTTCGAACGGCCAACGGCCAGTCCGTCAAGAACGCCGAGCTGATCAGGTACTTGGCGGCATTGCTATATGTCCGGGAACAGGCAGGACCAAAAGTCGTGTTCAAGCATGTCAGAGGTCACGTTGGAATCGAAGGCAACGAGTGCGCCGACCGATTAGCTAACGATGGTACTCTACAACCAGAGCTGCCGGAACGGGATTGGGAGCAGCTAACCCGTGACTTGAAAAAGAAGCCAAGGACGTCAGGGACGGTACCTGAGCCAGTCAAGGTAACTGGCAAGCTGGTCGCATAGTATGACGTGGCTAAGCCAATCCCATTGAAGTCGAACACATCTACGTCGCGACAAGCCGCTGTCATACCTAGCGGTTCCTCTAGCAGGCTTCCACAGACATCCAATGATGCACTTCCTCCAAGAGAACATACACACAAGCCAGGGTTGCTCAGCCAAGCAGAACTAGACGTCAGTAATTACAATTTCAGGGCCTTCGATGCGCTCACAAGTAATGACGTGTTCAGGCCTATGCAAGTTGCCTTCTTGAAACGGATGACTTGGAATCGGATTTAGGCTGACCCTTGGGAGCCTTGGCCAAGCCTTGGCTACGTCGGAGTTTGTCTTATGACACGGGATTCTATGAACTTCTATCGGCGCCTAACCATGGTTTATATACATATGGGACACACTACACAGCTATGAATAAATTCATCAAGGGCTTTGACCGCTACGGTACACGAAACTTCCCAAGCATTTGAACAGCCAATGGCCAACTCTTGAAATCCATTGAACCAGACTTGAATTTGCCACGCTGTGACCCTATATAATGACATATGATAATATTAATAAAGTGACTCAAATCTTTCCTATATTCTCATCACTTTCCGTGACTACCGCGGCACGTTCAAGCACCGTGTGCCCAAGGACTCGACTCCGTAGTCTATGCTCCCAATTGTCCTACCTTCATGACGACTGCTCCGAGTCAAACCAACCTCGATCTTCCACCTGTGGACGGGACCACGACTAGTACTAACTGGATAGATCGTCTGCATAATGCAGGATGGACAGTATTTCGTCACGCACAGAAACACACAGGCGTAGGCATCGTGTGCTCCGTTGCATACTTTGACCCGTAAGTCATTCTACTGATCGGGTAACTGGCACGATCTCACTGAAGCTGGATCGAAGTGGCAATTGGGGAGTCGATCTCCAGGCAGGATCTCAATACGGGTATAGCCTTCTCTTCATTGTACTTTTGTCAGGCTTGTTCGCTGCATTTCTTCAAGTGAGTAGGATATTTGACGTAGCGCTCGTGCAAGCGACTTACCGCAAATTTCACAGGTTCTTGCCTGTCGGCTTGGAGTGGTCACTGGCCTTGGTAAATACTTCTCCATGTCAGTTCTCCTGGAAGATAGACATGTTTATTGACTCGTCATTTTCAGACCTCGCATCCCATTGCCGCATGCTCTTTTACGATCGACCACGTCATAAGAAACTTTGGCGATGGGGAGTCCTTTACCCGCTTTACGTGCTCTCCGAATTAGCCATCGTCAGCACCGATCTTGCTGAGCTCCTTGGCTCCGCAATAGCACTCTCTCTTCTCTTTCCAGCGCTTCCACTCTGGGCTGGTGTTCTGGTAACAGGCGCCGATGTCTTATTGGTACTTGGCCTTGGAAACCCTCTTCATGCTAGGCCAGCGAAAGTATTTGAATGGATCATCGCTGTGCTTGTAAGCCCTCATACACGTGTATACCATACCTCGTTTGGTTTAATGAGACGAGTCTAGGTGTTTGCTGTGCTGATATGCATGGCAGTGATTATCGGGAAGATTAATGTCGCCTGGGGTCAAGCCTTCGATGGATTCGTTCCTTCTCAGACAATTTTTGCTAGCGGCGCTCTCTATACATGTACGTCATAAAATGCAAGTGTGCGGATAAGAGTTGACATGGCTTCGTTGTAGCCGTTGGGATTCTGGGTGCTACTGTCATGCCCCATAGTCTATTCTTGGGTTCACATCTAGCAACCCAAGATAGACTATGCAAAAATCCGCTTGTCCCAGATTCTCCGCTTTCCGACAAAGTGCAAGAACTAGAGCCAATAGAGGTCGCACCAAGGCGCGAGCGCTTACTACAACACTTAGGACAAGCAATCTGGCGACAACTCCGGTCGTGGTTTGTAGTATCTCGCGCCGAGTTAGAGGCGTTGAATGCCCGTCCAAAGTCTCATAAACATAGAGAGAATAATCCCTTAGAGTTTGTACGTTCCCATCTGTACCACGCCATGGTCGATGTGGTATCCAGTCTGCTAGGCTTCGCCGTCATAATCAATGCCCTGTGAGCCTCTAACATTGCTTGCTACCATTGTGGCTAACAACTACTTTACAGTATACTAATCCTCGCCAGTGCAGTCTTCTATTACGGATCAGGAGCACGTGGATCTGAATCTCCAGCTAGCTTATTCGATGCCCACACTCTGATAAACAACACGATTGGCCAAGGTATGTCACATCCTTCGGGTCCTGTAAGCTTCACAAATCCCTGGAAATAGCTGCCGCGTTACTCTTTGCGCTCGCTTTACTTGCATCGGGCCAAAGTGCTTCTCTTGTCGCCACTGTAGCAGGGCAAAGCGTTTCAGAAGGATTCCTGAACTGGAAAGTCTCGGTCAGCTCTATCCTTTGTTATGACGAGAATCATCACTCACTGATACGACAGCCTGTTGTACGCCGCCTTCTAACGCGTATGCTAGGACTGATACCTTCTATGATTGTTGCCATCGTCGTGGGACCAAACGGCGTCAACTCCTTGCTTGTTATAAGTCAAGTCATCTTGTCGATAATCCTCCCATTCATCATATTCCCGCTGATATACCTCACCTCATCGTCGCGCATCATGCGAGTACACAAAACGGCTCCAGAACATACGGACATCGGTCCTCCTGCGGAAACTTCCTTCTTGCCTGCTCTCACATCCTTGGATAGTGACCCGGAGATAATTCAGACCGAGGACTTCGTGGACTTCAGCAGCGGGAAGCTCATGATGTCGGTTGGGTGGTTGATATGGTTAGTGATTGTGGTAGCTAATGTCTACGTGCTTGTAACTCTAGGCATGGGGCAAGATAGCTGAGCTCAGTCACAAACCGTGTGCGTGACGAGACATGTGCCTCTGTACCTATCTAGCTGTACACCTCAAAACTTTCATCCCCATGTGTGTGCTGCACATCAGCAGTCATGTATACTTCCCTACGACTTAACAATTAAACATAGGTTCATCCTATGGGTTTGTGCGTATTTTATCCTACACCTGTTGTGCCTCGATTCCTATTTGCATGTTCCTAGTACCTTCCTTGGTTTTGAGTCTCTCCGTTGTCTTTTTGTTTCATTACCTTCTGTCATCCGTCTTCCGATTTCTTTTATCTCCTGTCTCTCCATGTTTAAACGCACCCTCGGCCTCTCTTGCTTATCGTCCAGCACCGTCCTCTGTGCACCATTTCCGTGGGGATGTTCTAAGAATCTTGCAATGATGCAAACATCGAAATGAGCTCAAGGAGTTCGGGTACTTTGTTGATCTGAGCTAGGTACAATTGAGTAAACTTCGATAAATACTATCCATCAAATTATGTAACTTCCCACACTGCGGCAGGTGGCGGGATGTGTTTGTCTATGCCACAAGTATTGACTTTGTTGGCTTCATCAGGTTGGCGTCCTCATGATACAGCAGTCTTTCGAGAAGTAACTCGTCACGTTCCGGGAGCGCAAGTGAATGTAACTGCACGGGCAGCAGCTGAAGTAGAGCGTGTCTGAGCACTATCAGGGGGTCATTTAAATTGGCAACTCTCAGTCCTATTCGTAACTACTTTCTACTCACCGGGTTGGCCATCTTGTGGTTGTAACGGAGCTATTTCGTCATTGTCCATTGAAGACGGTGATTAGAATGTTATTGCATGGACGAGGCTCTGAAAACGAGTGGGTTGCAAACAACACTGTGATCCATGGCGGCGTAAAACTGTGAGGCCGTACTCGTTATGCGTAACGGGAAATCGCAATCCCAGCATAAGTGACATTCGGGGGACCCGGACCTGTATTCAGGACATCAGTACGAGCCTTTTGACATACTAATGTCTGAATTTACCCAGCAATTGAGGAGTAACGCTGAGTTTGCACTTGGATGCACTACTTTAGAGTGTCATACCCAGGAACCAGGGACATCATAGATCAAATACGTAGGCATATGCGACGCGTTCGCCGTCGGCACCGCTGAGCACTGAGGAATGATAATCTGCATGTACACAACATAACACGTATCTATACGGCATCTTACGACAAGTGCAACAAGGAAAAATCGACCTGAAAGAAATAAATGACGCAGAAAAACAGTAACATAAGCACAAGAACAGACAAGCAATAGTTCAAGAAATTGAAGTTTTAGGACCTTTTCTGCGAAGCCTTGATCACAAGTAGTTAATATAAGTACACATTAGGAATCTTACGGACTCACAAGTATGGCCATTAGTTGTTGGTAATTCGGAGTTCCTGGCTGGGGGGCACCAGGTGGCATGCTAGACATGGGAGGTGGGGACATCATTGACTGAGGTGGCGGAGGAGGCATTCCATATTGAGATTGCATTTGTTGGGGGGCAGTGCCCTGACCCTGCTGACCCTGCGACTGTTGTAATAATGCAAGGATATTTGGAGGTAAACTAGGAATTCCAGTGTGCACCTGCCCTGGCTGAGGAGTGGGTGTCTGAGAAGGCATCTGAGCATATGGGTTAGCACTGGGGCCAGGCGGAGGAGGATAAGGCGCTGCGGGTTGCTGAATGGGGGGTGGTGCATAGTATGAGTTTTGGTGTGGGGGTGGAGGGGGCATTCCAAGTGAGCTTGGGGGAGGTGCTGGTGCTGGCGGTCCCTGTTGCATCGTGGGAGGCGGCGCCGTGCCATTCTGAGGCTGTTTCAGTGCTGCAAGCAGTTGCTGAACTTTGCGAGCCTGCTCCAATCGATCTCCTGTGCCCTAATGAACTATCAGCAATGTGGGATACTTGTAAGAAACAGATACGTACAGTTTGATTGGCTGATGGCGGGGGTTGATGGTACTGAGTGGCCACTGGCGGAGGCTGGTTATACTGAGGGGCTGCTGGCGGGGTTTGATTATACTGAGTGACTGCCGGCGGGGGCTGGTTGTACTGAGATATTGCTGGTGGGGGCTGGTTATACGTAACGACGTTCGCCGGCTCGTTATACGAACCAGAACCCGAGCCAAGCCCGCTCGAGAAAGGACCGCGGGAATCAAATCTGTCTCCATAGCCACCCCGGCCGCCACCGCCACCACCACGCCCACCACCCCTGTAATCTTCTTCAAAGCGCCCGCGATCACGATCCCTGCCAAAGTCATCACGCCGGTCCCAATCCTCAAATGAGCCACGGCCTCGGCCACCGCCACCGCGACCGCGACCACGACCGCGACCTCGAAATCCGCGCCCACCATCATCCCAGTCTCGCCCACCGTCAAATTTTTGCTCGCGGCTGGCATAGCATGTAAGCACAAAGATGAAAAGCATGCGATATCACATACCGCTGAGTAGGAGGACCAGAAATCTCAGACTCCTCCCATGCATACGTGATGTCCATGGTTCCGTCTTGCAACCCTTGGTGTCGGAGACGATCGAACGCCTCGTCGCAAGCCTGAGAGCGGTGAATATTATTACATAATACCATCATACATCAAAACTGACCCTGATATCATAGAATTCAACATAACGCTGACTGCATAGGCTGGTCAGTAAACTAGGCGATTGGAGAAAGATCCAACATACTCAGCGCGATCGCCGACAGGCGTGACCGACTTAACGTCTCCGAACTGTTGAAATTTACGTCTGACCTCATTATCGTCGATAGTCTGGACAGAGTCCTTGAGTGTGACGATTAGATTACCCTGAAATTGCTGAACAAAATTCAGTCGTCATTTGAGAAATGAGCGAGATTGCTACCAACCTGATTCTTGTCACGATCGCCACCTTGCTTTTGGTCATCGCGTGGAAGAGAATAATGAACATCGATCTGAAGGGACGATAATTCCATTGATGATCATCGCAGTGAGGTGCATGAAAGCTTACGGGTCTTCCACTTATCTCAGAACCCTGCAGACGATCTCTGGCGCGCTCAGCTGCGCGAATATCGTACTGAACCGAAGCCTTAGTGATGGTGGAGGGGGGTTCCATTTAAAACTTACGAAGGTCACGAAAACCATTCCCCGCGTTGCAATGAGATCGAAAAAGGTTTTGATATCTCCATGCTCTTCGAATGAACGACGGACGTCCTCACTGTTCGTCTCATACTACAAAAGTAGCTCAATATTAGCAAACCAAATTCGTACCAGAACACGTGGAGCTGCCTCCAAACTCATTGACTCGCCTTAATGTTGCGTATAAACAAAGTACGACAGGGACGTTCGCGTTGGATTCGCTCTTCAATTATTGAATCGTGGACTTTGTCATCCCGTTCTCGACGGACAGTTCGCCTCTGAGGTCGCATACCAAATCCACCTTCGTCATAATTGGCGTCGGATCCGTCTGACAAAGAATCAAATACCAGTGAGATCAAGACCTTGCAACGTGCCAGAAAATCAAGCTGAGGGTAAGGCAGAACAAATAGACGTAGCGCAGCAAATTAGGAGAGGCGGAGATAACTCCAACTCAGCCGAAACATTTGAGCTCCCAATCGTGAAATTCGGACGGCAGGTTCCCTGGGAGATCTCAGATTCCATCATCTGCAGTTTTTCTTCCGACTTCACTGCTCTCGCTAAAAAAATAGCTTAAGCTCGCGAGTGCGTCTTAATGTCTGAGATGCCTCCATGAGAGGTTTCGCCGTTGGCAATATAAGCCTGTCAATTTTTTTTGTCGCTATAATTTGCATCCCATGCGAAGCTGCGCCGCCAAAGTTCTGCCTATATTGGCTCATTTTCAGTCTTAGCTTCAAGCGCACCTTCATAATTACCATAACCCTGGGCATAACCATCTGACTGGGTTTGGGTATTGAACTGAGTGGAGGGCATTCCACTACCATAATTACCACTGCCATTCTGGTAGAAGGGGTCTTGCGAGCCAGAGTCGTAATTATTGTAGAGGCCCATATCGCCTTGAGGCGGCCCTTGATCATAAGTGTTGGAGACACCGCCATCGTAATTGCCAAAGTGACCACCCGGTGCACCTTGGCCACCTTGGCCGCCTCGGCCACGGCCAAATCCTCTTCCACGAGATGCCCCACCTCTGTGATGGTAAGATCTATCCGGCCCAGGCCCTGGTGGGCCCCCCCTTCTGTTGGCAGGATTTTCGTAAACTCCTCCGTAAGGATGATGACGGTTCATTTTCTTTTACTGAGGGTGGAGGGTAAAGCGAGCTGATATGTGAATGCTTAAAGATCCGGTGGAACACGTGTACGGGAAGATAGAGAAAAAACTGAAGGATAACTCTGAATAAACTTCTGAAAGTATTGTCTCAACTCAAGAGGAATACGCGGAAAGCGAAAACCAACAGAGGAGCTGTCTGATGATGATGATGGTGGTTCGGGTCGAAGCCGTTGTCAACGTCTAACAAAAATTTCCGCTATGGGTGAGAAAATACACGTAATCGAATCTTCCAAATGCGGATCATCGACGTTGCTCGCGGTCAAAGTCGCTTGTGCTACTTACTCTGTGTTACCCCTCCACGATGTCGAAGCAGTTTCAGTTCAAGCTCGTTCTTCTAGGTAAATAAATGCAGTTTAAAATCTATCAAAACTGAGCTCATAATACTTCTCAAGGCGAGTCGGCCGTCGGGAAATCTAGGTAATGCGGAGCGTCGTTATTATCTCGTGCGCAAGTCTCCAGCTCACTCGCGACAGCTTGGTCCTGAGGTTTGTGAAAGATCAGTTTGACGATTACCGGGAAAGTACGATTGGTGGTATGTACCATTCAAAATCCATTTTCTTCCACTGAACTCCTGGCCACACAGCCGCGTTCTTGACACAAACAATTACCTTGGAGGACCAGACGATTGTTAAGTTTGAAATATGGTGAGTCGTGTAAATTTCTGGTATCTACGCAAACTCAAATATAGTTCAGGGATACAGCGGGTCAAGAGCGATACAAAGTAAGTTCCTAAATTTGCATATATAACGTATCACGCGAATTAACGATACGGCGTGCCTTCTAGTCTCTTGTATGTTTTATCCTCTTCGTGGAGTTACGTCTGATTTAGAAGATCCTAGGCGCCAATGTACTATCGCAACGCAAATTGTGCAGTTGTCGTGTATGACATCACCCAAGCGGCTTCTTTGGAGAAGGCGAAGACATGGATTCGTGAACTGCAACGCCAAGCGGACCCATCGATAGTAATAGCTCTGTGCGGCAACAAATTGGATCTCTCCGCACGCAGACAAGTTACGGAGGAGGAAGCGAGTAAATACGCCGATGAAGAAGGTCTTCTGTGGAGCGAGACGAGCGCAAAGACAGGAGAGGGTGTAAACGCCATCTTCAATGCAATTGGTGCGTTCGGTCTTTAATGGGACCGCTGCGCTCTAACTTGATTTGACGCACAGCCAAGAAGCTTCCGTTAACTGCACCGCCCTCAGCCCGTGGTGCTCGCGTTGCAGCACCTGGCGCTACGCGGCAGAGTGTAGACCTCAACAGGCAGTCAACAGCTCACGGTAGTGAAGCTTGCAATTGCTAGATTCTATGTACAATGCCACACATGCCGTATGGAATTCCCATTCATCTGACTTAGTCTGTTCCCGCCCTTACTAGCCGTAATCATAACCTACTTCAATGCTGAACCTCCCAGGATACATATTCATCGCCGCCGACATCAAGCCAGAAGTCGGGGACATGATCAGCTTGGTATGATGATTCTGTATAAGCCAGTCTCGATGAATGCTCTATGCGGAAAATATGATATGCTACACGTATGGTCTAGACGAAAAATACAAGCAACTCAAGGACCTGGCCCTGAATACAACAGTGATAGGGAAGGTAAGCATCTGGGTATCATAGATATTCAACTTCCCGTGCACCTCCTGTTGAATACGTCAAACGTCTCTTTCACATGTGGACTGTCAAAAGAATGGAAATCAGGCGAATGTTCCCCGTCGATCATAGCGGAAAGGCATGACAATGATTCGTGGTCATTGACGAGCACCGCTAAACGGCGGGGGCGGCGGGGATAAGGCGATAATGGAAGAGAGCGCCCTGAATCGATGCTGAAGCATGACAATTGTAGGTCGTCGAGTTTTCCGGGTGGTTTGGGAGAAACTTCGAGCACTGGACTGGGTGGAGTGACCGAGGGCTGGAGCATGCTGCGCACAGGAGAAGAGGAGGAACGGGTTAAATCGTGTGGTGGCGGTTCATAATCGGGCAAGCTGAAGAAAGAGTCATAGATTTGGTTGCTCCTTCCTAAATCCTCATGACGCAACTGGTTACTGGGTAGCAACAAAGACTAAATTGAGTATTAGCCATGGTCTATTGTGGATATATCCACCACAGAATGTTCGCCAGCTCACCTTTGTCACATCTGACACAGAACTCAATATGTCCCCGAGTTGTATGCATTCCGAATCAGAGACTGATTCGGAATTTCTCGCATTGCATTCTTCAGGGTTATGGATCCAGGGGTGGACATCTTCCTGATATGGCTCTTCTACGGCTGTTTCTGTGAGACGCTCTACGAAAGAGCTTGGAATCCACCCGAGACGGTCCCCCTCAGGACGCATAGCAGCCCACCATCCCGATTCCTCCATCTTCACAACGGCGAGAATTTCATTGCGGGTGAACGAGAGATGATCTGGATCGTCTGACTCGAAGTCAAACATACATATCACGTTGCAGATGAACCACTCGGGGTCGCCTGTACTTGGCGTCAGACCCGATGTCGTTAAACTGTATTCGGATAAAGGAGAAGGAGAATCAGGGGAGGTCGAATAATGAGCCAGATGAAGTGAGGAGTCTATCAACACTCGGAGGGGCTGCCGTTGTGGTGACGAAAACGAGGCCAGCATCGTAGCAGGTGCTGCGGGTTTCGAAAAGAAGAAGACCCTAGATCATGGGGTGTGAGTCTTTCTATGTATGAGTGGCCCAAGTTTGACAATGGAAAGCCACAATTATCATTAAGGAAAGAGGTACCCTGCGCGAATGACGAGATTTTCAGAAGGATAAGGGATACGATCAACTGCAACCATCATGACATGGATTCCCACTACTTACAGGTGACACGGGCGCTGAAACTGCAGCTGTAGTTATTTGAGGATACCAGGTTGCACTTTTGACCCAATGATCGATACCTGCGCATGCGAACCTAGGGTCACATCGCCGAGACAACCGTCAGATCGTCACAGTAGTAACTTGGGACGTGTATGGAAAGTAACCATGTGGTTGGCTGTTGTCCGTCATGATCGCAATTGGAGTGACCTCGAGATTTCTGAGCCAATTAATAATGGACATTGAATACGCTCCGGGGCACGAGCGCAAATGGGCGTCAGACTGAGCTGAGAGATAATCGACATCCTCGTTGAGCAGCTACCTGTATCCATCGGGCCTAATGATAGCTTTAGGTCAGTATATATTTCAGGCATAGTTGCAACTACTGCAATCACTTGACCCGTTTCTGTTTGGTCTTGTATCAGGCCTCGTTGCCTAGCCAAATATAGGTTCGCCGTGTAAGGGGAGAAGGATCGTGTGCTGTGTCGTCCTACAATCCACAATGCCTCCGTCAACGTGGAATACGGCTAAGGCGAAGGTGCAGAACTTGTAAATAATCATGACACGTTTTCTGAACTTCGCCTGCACAGGTGCAACTTCGGTATACCGTTATCGCAATGATCTCCCGCTACCGTTGCTTAATAAGTTCTTGCATGCTTTAGACTCTCCGTTCAACGGCTTCGCATAGCGCAGCAGAAGAATGAGGCACACGCTAAAGGCTCTCGCAGGGACATAGCCCTTCTCCTGGAGAAGGGCAAAACGGAGAGCGCACGAGTCAAAGTAGAAGCTGGTAGGTTTCCTCCCCCTAGCTAGGACATCGGTTGTTCAATTATTTGGTATGTTCGTGCATGCGACGTGCGACGCCAGTCATCAACGAAGATGTGAACCTTGAGTTATACGAGCTTCTTGAACTTTACTGCGAGTTGCTCATCGCCCGCTTCGGCCTTCTTGACCAAAAGTATGGAGCTCTATTGATTTGTTTCCGAAATTGATTCATCCACCGGCAGTACTCGAGACCCTGATCCCGGAATCAGCGAAGGTGTATGTAGCATCATACACGCAGCTCCGAGAACGGAAGTGAAAGGTGAATCAACACTGTGACATAAATCATACTGCTCACTGGTGTTCCGCCCCAGAATTACTGATCCTGCGCGACATGCTGATGCACAAGTATGGGCGCGACTTCTCCGTAGCTGCGATGGAAAATCGAAGTGGCTGTGTGAGTGAACGTGTAAGTATGTTGCCCGCGGCTATTTTAAACCAGGTCTTACGATTTCTTCTGTTGTACCAGATAATGAGGAAACTCGTCATAGAAACACCCTCGGAAGAGTTGGTTGACGGGTATCTCGGCGAGATCGCCAAAGCGTACAGTGTCAAGTGGGCTTCTCCTTCATCAATCACTGCTGCGGCACAAGGGAGCAACCCGGTTCGTTGATTCGGTTTAAAATTGGGATGTGATCTCATACAGTCCTCTTCAGAAGGATGGCGCAACAGGCAGCGACACACTGGAGTCGCTTCCGTTGTACTCCCAGGAAATTTCTAATAAGTTGCCGGATATTCTTCTGACTGAAGACGAAACCGAGAAACCGGAGGTATCAGCCGGAGGAAAATCCAACCAAACGGAGTTCTCGAAAGAGGAAGCTGAGGATGAGTTCGCCGTTCTGGCACGACGCTTTGAGGAATTAAAGAAGCGTTGACTAGGTGTAGTGTACACTCCTCTGATGCGGCTTATCTGCTTTTGTGTATATCCGAACCCTCAGTGATTCTCCGTCTTATGAAGCTATGTGATCACAGTGATTTCCGGAGATTTCTATTACCCCCGGGCTGTACGTATCAGCTTAATTATGCCAAGTCAGGTGCGCGAATTGATTGTACTAGAGGCGCCAACCTTGTGTCGTTGTTTATGTCCGCCGGATCCCAAGGAAGGGTAGAAAATTTTGTAACACCTTAAGGATTACAACAACTTGTCTGATCGGATGCGCCCACTGAGTGACTATTATAAACTTGCAATCAGGTTGAGCCAGGCTTCATGTGTATTGGCGAGTCGTCACGGTATCTAGTCATCATGACATCGTACTGATTGAAATTTGAAATACTGATGGCCAGTCCTGATTGCCAGTAACAGTTAGAAATTTTGATATCAACTGCGAGGCCAGGCTTAATTTATTATATGTACTCGTATTAATATTTGGGGTGGGGGGGGATCTCACGCCAATTTGCAGATTTTGAAGACCACAACACTACATCGAAATTCGAGCTTCAAGGAAAACTGAAACGAACGTACTCGACTTTATGCACTAGTCCGAGTCGGTGGACTTACAATTTGACTGCACGCAAGATTGTGGAGCTCTGATTTCCCAGTCGAGCATGTCCAACTCGCCACAGACGGTATAGACGCGAGAATGCATATTTTATTCAAGCGGACCTTTCGGACCATTGCATTTGCACATTTTGGCCCCAACGGTCAGCATTGCAACTCGGCGGCGGAACATTGAGTCAGAATCATAAACTCTAGACCTACCATATAAACGGACCGCCGGCGTGGACGCTGTCCAGCGCCAACAATATTAATGCGATCGGCCGCACAGTCGTAGTTGCATGTCAGATTCGGTTTCCAAAAAAATGAGCGACTACAAAATTATTGTGACTGCGCTAGTGATCCGCCGAATCAACTCAGAGCACGGGGACAAATTAGGGGCCTCTAGACCTTGATTGGTTCACAAACGTTAAAGCGTAAAACTTTTCAACAAGTGCTAAAGAAAATGATTTTTACAAACGTGTGTCTAGGCTTGAAACGATGTCAAACTGAGAAGTCAGTGATGAAAGAGAAGTACTAGTAAAGGTGATTGTTCGGGCTGAGTCGGATAAGACGGGAAAAATGGAAGTCCGGTAGTCGCCGGACAGTCCTCGGGCACGTGGAAGGGGTTCAAATCCGTTCACGCGATTGCAGCGGCTGGAGGTTGGATCAGAGTGCGGAGCAATTATCATGTCTCCGCCGGGAAGTTTATGTTTGACTGAATCAAGACTGAATTTATAATGACATCTTTCCACCATACCTATTATAAATATTTCTTCATCTGTGACCGTTTCATCCATGTCTATCCTCACCATGTCCCAGTCTTATCACCCTTTCCCCCATGCAATGAGTTCTGAGGACGCTGACAGTGACGTCGACTCCGAGTCTGACAAATATACAGACATGTCTCTTGACGCGTTTAGCGTCGCAAGCTCAAAAACATCCATAGACGTCTCTATGCGTTCTCAATCCCCAGCTCCCTCAGTATTCTCCGCAACAAGTTCTTTACGAGCCCAAGCGTACAGACAAGAATACGGACGAGGCCTGAACAATTATTCAGAAGTCTACCGCTTACCAGCCGACGATGAAGAACTTGACCGTTTGGGTGTGGTTAAAGTGACCCCTTTTCGTCCCCCTGTGGTCTAACATTCAGCACAGATAGACAGCATGACATGTTTTGCAAAGCCATTGGTAAATTTCCACCACCCATGCCCGAAATCATGGCAGAGGATGAGTTCGAGGTTAAAGCCGTCCTTGACCTAGGCTGTGGCAGTGGCAGCTGGTGAGATTCTTCTTTTCGAAACTTTTAACTATGCTCACATGTGCAGGATAATGGACATTGCGAGAGAATTCCCAAATGCAACTGCGGTAGCTGTGGATCTCGTTCCCATGCAGTCAACGTATGTGCTTGTGTTAACCCCTGTTCATTTAACCTTTCCTGAGCGAGCTACTCCTTGGCAGATCCATGCCCCCAAATTGCAGGTGAGAAAGATAGCTGCGATTACTCGGCGCTACCTTTCTTAGCTAGATCCCTTGCTTGATTTAGAAGTGAAGTTGACGACATTAATCTCGGCCTGGAGCACTTTTATGGCGATTTCAACGTCGTCCATACTCAATTAATTTCTTCCGGTGTCAGTATATTCAATCCGGGTATTTTTTTTTAAAGTACTGACGTTACCTCCCTGTGCCAGATTCGGGATTACCAGGGGCTCATTAACCATATCGCTCATGTCCTCCGACCAGGCGGTCTAATAGACATCACTGAATTTCCATTCCACTTTACTGGCATTGAGAAAACTTCTATTTGTCCCCCAGCAGGCACCTTTCAACCGCCGTGGACACCTCTATGGATGTCTTATGCGAACAGAGCCGTTCGTCAACGGGGCGGTGATGCAGACGCTTCCTTGCACATGCACCGATGGGTATGCGAGCACCCGGCATTCGAGAATGTCGTGTACCGCGAATTCTGGATACCATTGTCCCCGTGGCTAAAGGGCAATGACCCTAATAGTGTCTGGTGGAATGGTATCGGGACGACTATGCGAGATGACGTCAAAGTAGGTCAACCGAATATGACGTAAAGCCTCTATATATTAATTGCGCTTGCAGGCATTCATGAGATCCGGTCGCCCTTTGCTCCTCGGCAATGGGTTATCAGAAGAATTTGTGGATCAACTGGAAAATAATGCAGTGGCGGAATTGGACGAAGCAATCACTCCTGTTTACGTGTGTATACAAAACGTCTATGCCCGTAAGAAACCTTGATTCTGGTGCATCTTGGTCCTATTTATTCATCTGTTCTACTTACCACTTTGGCATATTTGGACTCGCGTGGGCGTCACACTAGAATACTGTATCATGGGATATTTCTCTCTTTCTCCATTCTCATTACCGTTCGATACCTGCAATAACCACGCTTTCTTCATGGCATCACGACACAAGATATATTTGACGTAGATGGTCACAGACCAGTCTTAATCTAAGCGTCTTGAAACAAAAAAAGGGTATGTGTGTGGATGTATTCGTGCCCCTGCATATGTGAACAATAAGACTAACCGAGTCAACTTCGGTACTGGGGTGGAGGAGAAGAAAGGATTCTTTCGGGCATGTCTATACGCGAAGCTATAATTTCCAGTATTCTATCCACTTCTGAGTCTGGTATCTGTACAGACGACTCCAGCCTTGATGGCCTCAGAGAATGGTACACCTCTCGCGCAGAAAGTGCAGGAGAAGAAACGCCGACCGGTGGAGTTGGCAAAGGACGCTGCCGACTACGCGCACTAGAAGACAGAGAACCACTCGATTCGTTGCTGGCTTCGCTGTATGGGCTTGAAGAACTTGTGACAGACCCAGGACCACGTGCGAGTGCCCTTTCACGCAGTGAATCATTGACACCAATGCTTCTGCCGATTGGTATCAATGGGAATTTTTCCGGGCGAATATTGGCGGTGGCGCTGGAAATAGTGTATGGCGTGGCGAGTGCGGGGAACTGCGCAGCAGGAGCCCTAGGAAGAATTTCGTTTGCTAGTAAGTTGGAATTTCGTCTCAAAATTGCTGTTTTAAGGCGTTGTGAACGTCGCCAGAAGAGGAAACCGACGACTAAGGCAAGCAAGACGACCACTCCTACGATGGCGCCAAATATCTCGCCTGTATTTGAAGGCTTCGATGACGATGACCTTATCGAGGAAGCCGCTTCAGTTCCGGATCTTAAACTTTCTGATCGGTGGACTTACAGTGTGGTCGGCTGGGGCTGGTAGAGTTTCACGGAGTTTATTGCAAGCTTGTTGCCATCTTCACTCGTATCGGCAATATTTAAAACATAATTTTGTGTTGGATCTAGACCCCCTTCATAGAACAAGGTAGTATCCGGAATGAACCAGAAGCTGCTTGCGTTGAGTACGGATTGGGTACCATTTAGAGACTGATAAATTCACAAGTAAGCTCCCTGGCTTTAGAATGAGACGTGCATTGCGCACCACTGTATATTGCCAATTTCCCCAATTTACAATACCTTGTAGGACCACTGCGGATGACCCTCCGAATGTAGTAGACACACTTGAACCCGTGGTTTCCGTAAAATGGAAGAAGCTTCCAGGGACATGTGTATCTGTGCTGACAGACCAGTTCCCGGTATAGTCGAGGAACGTGGTGTTCGTATTACCATATGATGCCATTTGGGGGATTGCTTGTCTGATAGAAAGTTCAGGCGCTCCCGAAACGGATTGCGTTGACTATTGACGTACTCAATATAGATTACAGCATTTTCAAATGCAAGTTGCTGTCCTGAAGTTGGGTGGGCAGTTAGAGTGAACGTGTGCGTTCCTTCCGACAGCGTTTGCGAAGAGTACAGGACATCACTGGAGGAGCTGAGGGATGAGGAGAAAATTCCGTCTACCGTGACATCGAATGTGCAATTTGCTGCTCCATGGAGTTCTATCCCTGTGCCTTTATCGGCCGTAACCAATTCAGGATCGCAAAGGGGGAATTCATACAATGGTTCAACGTACCATAAAATGACAAGGTAACATTAGCACCTGGCAGCGAGGTGATATGTGCTGAAATTCCGACTCCTGGATTCGCGAATGCCGTATTATATCCAGTCTCCGAGTACCAAATTTGCCAGCCATTTCCCGTTCCAAAACCATCATCTGTAAATCAAGTCAAGTCAACTTGAATCAATATTGAAATGAAACGCGGTGAAACAACCCACAGTAAGGATAATACGTAAATACTGGGCTCGTATCATTCAGAGTTATATTCCATGAGGTTGCCATTGAAAGTCGCGTAATACAGTGGCCACTGGCCAGCACTTAAAGGCTACCGCGTTTGTCGATGTGGCACTTTTTGCTTGATAGGTGTTGGGAATTGATTTGGGCCAACACATACAAGCGCCTGTAGTGCTATTTTTGATGCCGGTGTGACATTATCGAATATGGCCCATCAGTGCCTTCATCATGTTGCGTATCATCGAATTGACAGCTTGTTTGGGCTATGTCAGCACTGTCGCTGACCATCACGAATTGACAGGGTTGGTAAGCCAAAAATCCATGGGAGTGATTGCGCCACAGCCCCGGGACCCACGATACTTCTTACTGTGGGTGCCAGGGTCTGGCCAGGGAGACAGGAATTCCGCCAAGGGACATAGACAGTGTTCGCTGCATGAGAGACTATGACACAATTTTAGCGTACAATGTCACGGCAAGTTGTCGTCAGAATAACCTATCTCAAGAATACAGCAAGTGGTGCCTTCTACGATCATGCACTCGCCAAGGTCCTGATTTATTGAATAATGGAAGCTTGAATTTGGGGCTATAAAAATCCATCAGGTGATGCACTGGTAGCACTGCGTTTTGCCCACGAGGAGATGAGGCGGATCATCAACTGCCTTCAATCATATCTGTCTAAACCCCGTGCAACGTCACGGATGTCGTAGGAGGGTCATCATGGATCCCTGGCATGCCGCTGCGCAGGCACTTAGGGTCGAAACCTGGTCTATACGACCACGTATGCACGGACGAGTCGAGTGGCGGATGTTCAAAACTCAAAGTTGTGTACGTATGCTAATCTCGAAGAGTACGTACGTTCAAGGCCCGTGGCGACCCTGCCCTTGCTGTCAAAATAACCATCAACGGTGACTCATCTGTCCGTGATATGGGTGAAGCTTAACGCCCTTCCAATGATTACCGGCGACCAGCTCCGGCCTGGCCATGGGTCTGCGGGCCACAGTCAGGACAGGTATGGTACCATACAGAAGACGCCTGATGCACATCCGGTATTATGTCTAGAAAGGAACAAAAAGGGGGAATAAAAACCTCGATAGAGCTCATTAAGATATCCTGATGTGACAATCTAGAAAGGGAAACGTACCAGTACGTGGACTTGAAGCCCGCGGTCAACGTTTGCTAGTGCACTTGTCAAGGCAGGCATAGAGGTACCGGCAGACTGCCAACACTGAGTCTATAGTAGAATCTCAATGCTGTGAGCTCGATATTTAGTAACCGTGCCGATTGAGCGCTGAGCCCAGTAGTAGGCCTGAGAGAGGATGAAAGAGGCGTGAAATAATCACCGGAAGGGATTCGCTTTATACAGTACTGGTCATGTAGGCCACCATCATTGCTACCTAAGACTCGAAAAAGAGCGATTGAGCAGAGTCTGCAGACTGTCCGAGCGAGCCAACTTTCACCTCTACTCCCTCAGCCCCAGAAACTATTACTGTAGATTGGGCGAGCCCATACGTAAGTACATGGTACTGTCGAACAAAGTGCACCGCCGAAAACCTAAATCACTAGCCCTGAGATATATTTATAATGTGAGTTTCTGTGACATTGAGGCCATCAGAGAACCTGTGAGAAGAAGATATCGTCATATATCGTTATATATCGTAATATATAGGAAAGGTTTTCGTCACATTGGAATATAAAGTGATATAAAGCAATATATGACTATGTAAAAGCACTATAATCAGCATAATCCCCAGCAAGAACTCACCGGTTTACTGATGGAAGCCTGAAGGGGAGCACGGAAAAAAAACTTTTGACGAGCATTTGATCTGAGCTTGACAGCATAATTCATTGACTTATGTACCAACTTGAAGTCTACTCAATTCCGCCTGGTTGTCAGGTGTTGTAAATGATTTTCGCACATCGTATCTCTGTACGTTGACTGGACTCGGGAGTGTTGAAGCGCTTGACCAAACAATGACCAAACAAACAATTCAGCTCGACCACGTCGTGCATTTCGCGATCGCCGACCTGCAGCTCGTCCTTTGATCGCTGTCAGCAATGGCTTACGTCTCGAAAAAGGAGGACGAGAGCGGCCTTAGTTCTTACTATAATAACAAGACAACAATTATTCAAGAAGCCCGTGTTTTCAACGACTCTCCAATTAGCCCCAGGAAATGCAGGGCCCTCCTCACTCGTATTGTCTATCTGCTTTACATCGGGGAGACTTTCAGCGCGCAGGAGGCAACAACATTGTTCTTTGGAACAACAAAGCTCTTCCAACATAAGGATGTGTGTCCCTATTCTCTTCTCATTGCCATGCAATGACCAGCTCATGTCTTGTGAAGAGCGCCTTGAGGCAGATGGTGTATCTTGCCATCAAGGAACTTGCAACCACCGCTGAAGATGTCATCATGGTCACAAGCAGTATTATGAAGGACATGCAACCGAACTCCGAGGTCATTTACCGGCCAAATGCAATTCGTGCCCTTTGCCGAATCATTGACGTGCGTCTGCCCAAATTATGGAGTCCCATACACTCACCGCTGTATAGCCTTCCATGGCTCAAGGTGTAGAGCGTTTCTTCAAAGCCGCAATTGTAGACCGAACACCCTCTATCTCATCTGCGGCACTTGTGTCCTCGTATCACTTATTCCCTCTTGCAAAAGACGTTGTCAAGCGTTGGGTGAACGAAGTTCAGGAAGCGGTCAGCGCGAAGTCTTCATCATCCTTCTTCCCCGGATCATCAGGTGGTGGTTATCTCAATTTTGGCTCGTCCGGAAATTCGAACAGCGGTTACCAGCCTATTCCTTCAACGAGCTACATTACCCAATATCATGCACTTGGTCTTCTGTACTTGATTCGCCAGCAGGATCGGATGGCTGTGACTAAAATGATACAGCAGCTTGGTGGGGGCAAGTCTGGTGCAGGCACAACGCTTAAAAATTCTATGGCTCTTTGCATGCTTATTCGGTATGCTGCAAAAGTGATGGAAGAAGATCCAAAGTACGTCTTTGGACGTGTTATGAAACCAACTCCTTATTTTGGTTTTAGTATTCAAAGGCAGATCCTCGATCTTTTGGAAGGGTGGCTACGTCACAAGAGTGATATGGTCAATTTCGAGGCAGCACGTGCTATTTGCGAGATGAAGAATGTCAATGCTTCGCAACTCACCAAACCAATAGCAGGTTTGTAACTATTGAACTTTGATTATTTTTGTCTGACTTGTTTACAGTGCTCCAGCTATTCCTCTCTTCTCCCAAACCTGTTTTGAAATTCTCTGCAACCCGGACACTGGCTACTCTCGCTCTGACCCATCCTGCTGCTGTGGCGTCATGTAACGTCGATCTTGAGAATCTTATCACTGACCAGAATAGGGGTGTGGCAACATACGCCATCACCACCCTGCTCAAGGTGGAGATGAACTTGAATTAATTTTACACTCACTAATTGTTCCATAGACAGGAAATGAGGCGTCTGTTGATCGCCTCATGAAGCAGATCACTGGTTTTATGTCAGAGATCAGCGATGAATTCAAAGTCATCATTGTCGATGCCATTCGCTCACTATGCATCAAATTCCCGACGAAACATGTTTCCATGCTCGCTTTCCTTTCGGGGGTCCTCCGTGATGAGGGCGGATATGACTTCAAACGCGCCGTCGTCGAGGCTATGTTCGACATGATCAAGTTTATCTCAGACTGTAAAGAGCAAGCACTCTCGCATCTGTGTGAGTTCATCGAAGACTGTGAATTCACGAAGTTGTCCGTGCGGATATTACACCTCCTTGGCCTCGAAGGTCCCAAAGCTCCACAACCGACCAAATACATTCGGTTCATCTACAACCGTGTCGTACTTGAAAATGCCACTGTACGAGCAGCAGCCGTCACAAGTTTGGCTAAGTTCGGCGTGAATGCGGTGGACGATGGTTTACGAAGAAGTATTGACATCCTGTTAAACAGGTTAGTCGCTTTTCCCCGTGTAGAAAAAGTGACTCACAAAAGTTCTCAGGTGTTTGGATGACGTTGACGATGAAGTTCGTGATCGCGCCGCGATGTACCTGAGAGTCATGAAGGAGACGTCCCTTGCGGAGACCTATGTGAAAGAAGGTACGTTGATTTTTCGACGATTTATATGGTGTTTTATGATTTGTACAGAATCTGTATTCTCACTTGCTGCGCTCGAATCCAAACTCGTTGCGTATGTTAATGATGTTGATGCCAGTGCACAGCCATTTGATCCCTCGTCGATACCAAAGATCAGTCGGGCTCAACTTGCTGCCGAGTCAACTCGTCAGTATTCTCATTTTCTCTGATTCTAAACTCTGACGCGTTTTCAGGTCCAAGCACGCTGGACACTATCGCTGCGCCAGCGACGAGAGCTTCAGCATCTCCGCCACCTCCGACTGCTGCAGAAACGCAATCTGCATATGTGCAGCAACTCGCGGATATACCACACTTTGCAGAGTATGGAACCGTCCTCAACAGCAGCGTAAAGCCTGCACAGCTTACGGAATCCGAGACCGAGTATCAAGTTACGTGTGTCAAGCATATATTCAAAGAGCATATCGTATTCCAGGTCAGTAAACTGCACTGCACCTCATAGCGTTGCGTCTGATTCGGTTCCTAGTTCAATGTATCAAATACCCTCCCGGATACTGTACTGGAACAGGTGGTTGTGGTAATGCAACCACAGGCCGATTCTGGCTTGACAGAAGATATTGTCTTCCAAATCGACTCTCTGAGTTGTGCCAATTCACCTGGAATCGTCTATGTTTCTTTCAAGCGTGATAACCCCCAGGAGTATACCACCACCTCCTTCCAATGTATCCTGAAATTCATTTCCAAAGAACTGGATCCGTCGACTGGTCGGCCGGAAGAAGAGGGTTACGAGGACGAATACCAATTGGAGGAGGTCGAGCTTTCAGCCGGTGGGGATTATATCGTTCCCAGTTACGCGTCCTTTTCCTCCGAGTGGGATCGTCTACGGTCTGGTGCGACTGCTACGGAAACATTCTCACTTGGTGCCATGGAAAGTATCAAAGGTTCGTTTCACTTTTTCTGTACCCGTCTGTAATTTTTCCACGGCTGATGCAACTCACACCTCATCCACATTTACAGCTGCCTGCGACTCCATCATTGAGCTGCTCAATATGGAGCCTTTAGGTGGCACGGAGGCGCCCAGCTCGACATCTGTACACACGCTGCAACTTTCTGGTCTGGTAACTGGGGGAGGAGGCAAGGTGCTTGTCAGGTGCAGAATGACGTTTTCGCGAGGTCAGGGTGTTACACTTGAACTTGGGGTGCGTGCAGAGCAGGAGAATGCGTGTGCCTTGGTTGTATCTGTCATTGGAGGTTAGAGTTAGATCCGACACATGGAGCTTGTATCACATGGTGTCCCACTAGCCAGAGAGCAATACATACGACTGTGCTATGTTCACACGTCGACTGGGAGACTAGACATTGTGAATGGCTATAAGTAGCAGTTCCAGATTCCGGCAAATGCGGCGAATATTACAAAGTCTCAAGACAACGAAATGGCATGAGTTTTTTAAATTTTGAACGTTTACATGGTTCAAATTGCTCAGGGAAGTGTTCGTACGATTTCGTGGTTGTCGTACCACGTTCCAGTGCTTTTAAGTCACACATAATTTCTGTCATATAGTTGTGAGCCCATTCGGTTTTATCTACTTTGATCTGACTGTTCCGAAGCGTCATCCAGATTCACAATGCATGCCCCCCTCCCGCCGCCGTCGCTGCCCACGCCCAAGGCTATCCGTGTCAATACTAAAGGAGCAGTGATACTTGCCGAGGAGTCACCCGAGGTATGCGCATGGTCTATCCAAGCTATGCATCACCTTGACCGCTCATCGTAACATAGACTCGGGACAGCCGAGGAATATACCTCCCAAACTACATCGAACCAGTCTCACATATCGCAATAGACGTAAGCGCTAGTCCATATATCGTTCTGGTTTTGGTTACTGATATCAGGTCATATCGCAGATTGGCGGATCACTAGCGAAGGTCGTTTACTTTACACGTTCTCCTTCATCCCCATCTGTGATAGCCACGCAGGGCAGTAATTCCTTCTCAGGGTCCAGTGCTGGTTCCCCATCCACATCCGCATCAAACGTTACTATTCCCTGCAGCTCTTCGCACACACGGAACGGTACACTTACACCCCTCGCCCTCGAATCCCACTACAACGGAAATGGACACAGCAATGACTACGGCCACTATCCCTCAGATTCCCTCGACACAGACCTCTTACACTCCACTATCCTTAAGCGCACGACTGAAGTACGGCACATCCCTGGGGGCTCCATTAATTTTGAGCGATTCGAAACGTCTAATATTTCCGCGCTCGTCGCCTTCATATCGGAGCTCATAACTCGGTCTGCTGCCGCAAATGGCGTCTCTATTGAGGAGATGCGCCGCAGCGTCAAGATCTCAGCCACCGGTGGTGGCGCACACAGGTTTGGGAAGCTGTTCGAGGGCGAACTGGTGGTGGATGTGCAGAGAGAGGACGAGATGGAATGTTTGATCGAGGGGATGAAATTTATGGTGACGATCCCAGAGGAGGTGTATTACTTCTCGGATGAACTCATCCAGGAAGTGACCCATCACATATCGAAGGACGTGCAGAATGAAAACGTATCGTATGGTCCTTCGTCCAGCGGGAATGTGACGCCCAACACGAGCGCGGAGCCTGTTCTAGAGCGGCCTTCACCAGACCCGCCGCGGTATGCCGTGACGTTCGAAACGAGCGAACCTTCTGCGCATCTTCCTTGTTTGCTTGTCAACATCGGATCTGGTGTATCTATAATCAAGGTGGATGCTGATGGATCTTTTGAACGTGTCAGCGGAACCAGCCTTGGCGGGGGGACGTTATGGGGACTTCTTAGCTTGTTGACGCCGGCGCGGACATTTGATGGCAAGTGGCAGACATTGTGGCTTGATCAGTGACTTATTCTTGGCGCAGAGATGCTTGCATTGTCGGAAAAGGGGGATAATGCCAGTGTGGATATGCTCGTTGGTGATATCTATGGTTCGGACTACAGCAAGCTTGGACTCAAATCGACGATGATAGCCAGTTCGTTTGGGAAGGTTTTCAGGAGCCGAGGTGAGGCGAAGGCAGAAGGGGAACGCGGGACGTTCCGAGCCGAGGACATTAGCAGAAGTTTGCTTTACGCTGTGTCGAATAATATCGGGCAGATTGCGTGAGTTGGCTGTATATGGCACTGGAATGTGCTCTATTGAGGATAGGCTGACAGCAGGTTCAGGTACATGAACGCAGAAAAGTATGGTCTAGATAGGATCTACTTTGGTGGCTTCTTCATACGTGGTGGGTCGAGTTCCTTATATCTTAGTCATTGTGCGATGTTGATACCGTTTCAGGACATGCAGCGACGGTGGCTACATTATCATATGCTATACGGTTCTGGAGCAAGGGAACGAAGCGAGCGCTGTTTTTCCGACATGAGGGATTCCTGTAAGTTGATTGATGCTATTGAGTATGAGGAGATTACTTAAATGAAAGTTAACTTGCAGAGGGTCAATCGGAGCATGGATCAAGAACATCGACGTGGAAGAGACGCCTGTGCTGCCGTCATAGCTGGTGTCTGTTTCTCATGTGCACTATTTATACCGTTCATTCCATTTTCGAGCTTTTGCATATACAAGGCTTATCATGTACGAGGATAATCAATCTATGAGAAATTAGTTGGCGTAAAGCCTGGGGGCCGGATGGAAAGATGATTGCCAGTGTGGCACTGCAGAATAATACAAGGCAGTACTCACTGCGTACGTTCCGATTCCGAGTCAGTTTAGTAACCAAGTTGGGTTAAATTCCGCTTGATTAATAAACGTTGAAAGCTTAGCGCTTAGCTGCATATGAAACGACTGCGAGTCCAAGTATTATACCAGAAAACATCCAGGAAGTGTATAGCCACGTGGATACCCTGTGAATCCTATCCGACCCTACTCCTCTAACCGAGTTTCAGCTTCACCAACGCCTCGACTCAGCACCGTAGTCATGTGTACTACTAGGATAATCATTTACTAGTAGCAAGAGGCAATGATTTATATATTATCGTTGCTGTCCTGTAATATGCCCCTCAGTGACGACAAGTAGCACCCGTGGGAATATTGATCATTATAGCAGAGTAAAAAAAGGTTGCGGATATGGAATATCAGCAGTCCATATACAAGCCTTTGTCATGTCTCTCCCTTGAAAGCTGTCCCCCATCAAGCCTCCATGGAATTAACCATGGACAACGTTCTCTTCCCTAATCATCCTTCACAATCCAATAACAATACCATATCGGCTTCTTCATCTGTCTTTGGCGACGTCGACCACGACGACCACAGCAGAGTTTCAACACCTATAGCTAATATTCACGACGATGAAAAGCCAACAAAAAAACCTCACGATCCCGAAACAACCGACAAGGGCCCCTCTGCAAAGAAGCCTCGTCATCGTCACAGTCCAAACCAGCTCGCAGCACTCAACGAGCTCTATGAGAAAAACGAGCATCCCAGCCTAGACGACAGGACAGACCTAGCTGAGAAGCTTGGAATGTAAGTTCCCCTTTTGGGCACCCCTCATAATTTTATTGATTCGGTCGACGGGCGTCTCTTGCATTTATGTGCATTCAACATCCCTCTCTCCCATCCTTTTGACTTTCAGGGAAACGAAGACTGTGAATGCGTGGTTTCAAAATAAGAGAGCTTCTACCAAGAAGCGCAATAAACCAGTAACCTCTGCTTCCACTGACGCACCGCCCCCCAAAACTCCATCATCTACGCTTCCATCAATAGCAAACCTTTTAAACTCCTCATCACCTCCACCCACTGCTTCCTCACGTAACATTTCATCCCGTTCCCATCCCTCCTCTTCATCACGCAAGAAACAGAAAGATATCCTCCACCTTCATGACGACCATATCAATGATGCACATTACACTCATGACAAGTCTTTCGCCCCCGAGTTCTTGCCTCATGATCGGTTTGTGCCTGAGAACCAGGCTGTCGATAGCGATCGGCACCATGCCGTCTATGCCGAAAGGGGCCACTTTGTACCCGACACGGATAGCCGCTTTGTCTCCGAGAATGACGGTGCCAGTGATGGCGTTACGTCTCGAAAGGGCAGAGGCGAGCCAATTCGCAACAGAACAACTCTTGAGCAAGGTGAAGAGCTTCGTCGCGCTTATGCGAAAAATGCACATCCATCCAAGGATGAAAGAGAAGAACTTGCTGACCGAATTGGCATGTCAGTCGTCTTTTATCAAAATCATTGTACCATCCCACTGATCTTGCATCGATAGGCGCCGTCAAAGCGTGACAAATTGGTTCCAGAATCAGCGCACTCAGGCTAAGAAGCATAAGGAAGATCCCCATCCTCTCACATCTTCGTCATCTGCAACTGCAGATGGCTCATCTCACCCATCTTCTGTCAATGATGATGATCATGGGCCTTCATTGACCCATCTGAACTTCCCTCCAAGGGCATCTCATCCATCCCTCGTCCCGGACCGTCACCTGCCTCTTCCTTCTCTTCCCTTCCTTAAGTTGTCTCCACCTGAACTTGATGATGTGAAGGTTCCGCGCAGCCGAATGTCTTTGCCGCCATCCTCGAATCCTCGTCTCACCTCACCCCGCATGCGAAGAAGCGTCACCCCATATTCAAGGGACCGCGAAGAGATGCCTCGGACTCATGAGGGCATCAAAGGAGAGGACGCACAATCCCGTCCTCGCCGCTCCCGCCCTGAGCCATATCAGCTGGAAGCGCTCAAGAAGCTGTTGCATCGCACGTCGACGCCAAGTATCGAGCAAAGGAACGCCCTTGCGATGGATGTCGGAATGTACGTCAAATTCATCCCGGCATATCGTTTACTTACCTCCCCGTCAGGGACATTGGCAAAGTCACAAATTGGTTTCGCAACATTCGCCAAACAGCCCGCAAGCGGGCTAAACGAGCTGGTGTTCCTCTTCCTCGCGCCCCAAGGGGCCGTGGATATCAGTATAATTTCTCCCGTGAAACTTCATCAGGCTCGTCTTCCCAAGGCGAAGACGAAGACGATGCAATGGATCTGGATGACGAGGACACCATGGAATTTGATGTCGACGAACGCAGCGAAGAGGATTTACAGGAGGCAGTGACCCCTGGCATGTCGCCTTCTCCTCCTCCGCAGAAACGCATACGGGCACATGTTCCACATCCGATGCCTCGTGATGGGGGCAGCATTGGTGTCGAAAGTATAGGCGTGGGACTGATTGAACCCGCTGCATTTCAAGAACTTGAGATGGCCGTGGGAATGTCTGCAGGACCTAGCGAGTACGTTAGCGCGGATGCGGGTATGCATGCCACAACGTTTTCTGGTGTGAAGATCGAGGATGCATTGCTATTATTGAGCTTTCATCAGCATGTTGTGCATTAGGGTATGTGTTCTATTTGGTGTCCCGGGGCAGGTACTCACGTGTTGTTTCATGTAGATAACTTCAGAGCTATTTATATCAGCAAACAATGATGTGTTTCAAAGCCTGCCCACCAAGTGTATCGACTATCATTACCATCCGCGTGTTTTTGTGACCTTTATCATTCCACCATTTGCATACCGCATGGATGCGTCCATATTCATTATTGTTGCTTAATTGCCTATATTTCTTTGGTTTCTTGCCCCACCGCGTACAATACACGAGCTCGATCTTATCTCTCTGTACTGGCACGATTTGTATGCTTTCCTGGTATTTAAACAAATGTGTCGCGGTGCATAACTATCTAGTTAGTATTTGTATGTTTTCTGTCGTAGATAATTATTCCGTGTTATGACGACTGTATGTACGTAGAGCTACAGCGAAATGTGACTGATTTACACTGAATTGCGTCTCGCGCTTCTTCCTTTCCTACTAACCCTGTTATTATTTGCGCCATAACCATCGAGGTTTGGAACAGGCAGCTTTCCCTCCTCTTCCCACTTGTCAAGAATCTCGACCGCAGCGAGATACCCCTTCTGCTGGATCTCATCGAACTTGCTGAACTGGAGTGTGCCATACTGCGCGCGTGTGAGTGTCATACATGGAGACAGAAGAGTATTCTTACCTCCTGAACGGGCATCTGCATATACAGGCAGTTCCGTGTGACTTTGGCTGCCTCCAGAGTGTGCACACTCGATACGCTTCGAACACGTAAGAACAACAGAAACTGATCCTGCGGTGAAGAAAACTTACTAAGCTAGTCGACTTTGGATCTCGGTAATCGCAGGCACGGTTCGAGCACTCGAGAACGGGTTCCATCGGTTAAAAAAGAGCCACCACCCAGAAACAGAGTCACCAAAGTTTCGAGGCGAATTGTCGTCGATCTGGGTAATGGAGGGTAAGGACGTACAGCAATTTTCAAGCAAAACTTACAGAACCAACATCAGCAGCAAGCACAACACTCGCGCCCATCGAGAACATTGTTGACACCTGATGCTATACTTTAGGCACCATCCAGGATCATCAGTCATTAGCTACTCACGGGTAGGTTGTCAACTGCGGAAGACAATCTCATAAGCAATAAGTACAGGATTGAACGAAGGGACGTACTATATCCACCATCAACAAGCATGCTGCCGTTATCACATAATGGCGGCAGCAGTCCAACCAGAGTCATGGAAGCACCTGTATCACTCGTGAGTTCGTATCGACGAAATCAGTTGGACGACCTCACGGATGAACCTCCAGGCATAACCACTTTCATGGATCTCCATGCGAGATGTGTTGATGTTCGTAGTATTACAGAAGTACGGTAGCCACATATCTTCTATGTGAAGATCGTAGAAGGCCTGACAAGTGTGTTAAGATTGTGGGTCCATGCTAACTTCTCGAAGGCTTACTTTGTATATAGTTCTGTTAAACTCGTGTCCCTAAGGCGAGACGTGAATGTGTGTGCGATACGAAGCGTGATCAGATGACTTACTGTGGTATAAGCGACGAGAGGGTATGTGACATCTGAAAGCATCCTCCAAATATTTCCCATTCTTCCGCTGAACTGCTTAGCACGATTGGTGCTCATTATAATATCGCACTCGCGTGCATAAAGACCGCCTATTAGTGCACCGATACTGGTGCCTGCGATGTAGTCGATGGGAATACCGCGTTCCTCGAGTGCACGTAGAACACCCTGTTATCTTATCAACGGATGATGACAATTCCACGGAGATACCACTGACGAGATGCGAGATACCACGAGCCCCACCACCACCGAGGACAACCCCGACAGATTTTGCGCAGAGTCTCCTGGCCAGGCGAGAGAAGTCGTTGATCATGGGATGTGGCTGCGGTCTTGCATGCCTAGATCTCCCCCTGTACTTCTGGATGCCACTCTGCACTCTATCCTTGAGGTTCTTGAATGCAATGACAACATCGGGATCTTGTATCTGAGTGGTCTTCACGATCGGAACTGCAAGACCCTATCGTCCATGTGTAAATCGTTAGTCCAAGAGTGAAAGTCTGGTACACACCGGAAGTTCGACGTGAATATGTTGGTGCACCCAAGGACGATTCTGTATCTTTCTGAGATTAGCCGTGCATGAAGAAGATTTCATGACACACTTTCAGCCATTCGCGCGTCGACCCAGGGACTACAGAACGTTCGGGATGGAGCAGCACAAGCTCTTTGCGTGCTGTGGTCTTCATTGAAAGTAGCAACCTTTCGTATTCTCCAATGCTCGGATCATCACCCATCCCAACCACCATCACGAAGTCGGCCTGACAAGAAGGGTTACAGCGTTCTGAAACCTTGTGAGATATAGATGACCTGCCTGTCGGATACAAGTCTGCGTCCAGGGGCTGTTGACAGGTGAATCAGCGACATAAAGCACTGTTCTATATCTTTGCTCCTGGTCTGCAAGCCAAGCTGCAGCTTTGAGTGTGCCCATACGAGAGAATGCATGACGGCCAAGATGACTTGACACAGAGGCTTGATTCATATACGATGTCTTGGCGCCCATCTCTTCCAACGCAGTCTTCAGTTTCCGAGCAAAGGTGTCTATAGGGACATTTCGCGATACTGGAAGAATGGCCACAGTCTTCAAGTTAGTGTTGTTCCGTCCCAGTTCAAACGCAGCGTTGCGTGTCTGAACATCGCTCGACGCATCCATCTCGTCACGTACGCGAGAGGCAATCGTCCGTAACAGCCTAGGCATGGTTAAAGACGAGCCTTATATCGAATATATAGCACTTACTGTGCAGTCGTCTGTGGATTTCTGAGCATAGTATGAGCGGACGGCCCAAGAGCATGGCGGATGAGGACTTACCTTGAGGAAATGGCGTTAAACAGCGTTTGGGGCATTCGAATCAGCTCAGAGTCGCGAATTGCATGCATTGTCGTTCTGCGTGTTGAACTAGTGATGACGTCTAATTCCCCAACAGTGTCGCCTTGTCCGTATTCGCCAGTGATGATGACTTTACCATCTTCTCCTTCGGTAATTGCTCGTAGTCGTCCATTGATGACAATATAGAAACTATCACTAATATCTTCAGGACGCCAAAGAACTTGACCAGCATTGACGTGCATCCAGTCAAGAGAAGCGTCAATTTGCAGGACTACCGGATCATTAGTATGTCACAAGGGATGTTTAAAGGCAGTGCTAACCTAGAGGTGACAATAATGAAATGAGACGTTTCGCCAATGTAAGTTGCACGATAGGTCGTTTCTCCACCAGACGCTCAAGAGAGTGAGCAGGTAAAAATCCCACATATGTGTCAGTCTTCGCTTGAATGTCAACATATGAAGGTGTTCCGCAGAGAGACGCTTCAAATAACATCAGGACATGCGACAAGCCATCTGATATAAGCATACCGAGATAGCCCGCAATTCCTCCTGATTTCACGGTAAACAACAGCTTGCGACTGTGGGCCTTCTCAGGCTCTTGCTTGTGGTCGGATGGGTAAAGAGGGTTGTTGTCTGAGGCTGTCGACCTCGTCCCATAAGGCGCATTATTTGGCCGGGGCTCGTCAGCACGTAGGAGGATATCTAAGAAACCTTCAACAACATAGTAAAGACCTAGTTTGTGTGCGGTCAATTATCGTCTATACTTGATTGACGGGACTTCTACCAGTATTCCGTTCTCCGGCCTTCACAAGGATTGAGCCAGCAGAGAAGAAAAGTATCTCGACTTCGTTGTCCAGACCGCTCATGTAACCAGTCGTGCTAGTAGTTGATGTTCCCGTTATGCTCGAGGCGCCATCATCCGTAGTTTCTAAGAGCGACAGGGAGCCAAAGGGAGACGGAAACACGCCGTTCGCAGGGCGCATATGATCAAAAGGCGGGAAAGCTGGCGAATCTTCGATGGACTCGTTCCCGCTCATGGGTGGCTGGAGTAGACCAATGGACTTCGCGATACATGACATGACTTCTTCACGCAGATCAAACTCTTCATTATTCAGACGGGTCTGTAACGGGTCGCTTTTCTGCAACCGAGGGGTTTCCAAGATGCTGAACGAACGCGCGAGTTTATACCCGTCACTGCTTTGCCCAGTTGAGGTATGCAAGTCGCCAGCCTGTACCTGATTGCGAGGCGTACGAATTGGAACGCCACGCATAGCAAGTGGACTATCCGTCAAGCTTTCTCGCGGTAGAACTATGGGCGTGAAGCCACCGTTAGTAGAAGCCAAACCCAGGGATGGACTGAGGTACTCGCTTTCAGGGCCAGACCCCTGAATTGCGACGTCGTCAAAACGTTGACGTAGATATTGTAGACCACCGCCCTCATAGAATGATGCCGGAAGAGGGTGACATGCAATCTCGTTGATGGCCTTCTCAGTTCGAAGGACCTCTGTCGTTAACCCCAAATATCTGTGTGCCGCGTTGAAGGTAACACGCGAAAAGCGCGTCAGAATTACTGAAGATATAATGAGAAAAGTAAGAACTCCATCTCACAGAAATTATACCTTGTACGATATGACTGGTGGCTTTGGGAAACTTCTTTGCAACTCTGCGAAATGCTTCTGCAGGGATGAAGGCCAATGTGCTGTCTTCCTTTGCCCTTGCCACGATACCATGGTGGAGCTGAGTTGTAGGGTTAGAAGCTGATCGAGAGCGGGAAGCGCGCCGTAGCGGCGACCTAAACCTGTCTCCAATGTGATACGGGGACGTCGGGCGAACGGGGGAAGTCGCGTCTGCGGGGTGAGCGGTGGAACCAGACGACGAGATAGATGTAGCCCGAGAAGGCCGGGAAGTCGCAGATGCGTAGTCCAGGCTAAAGCGAGACACGTCGGAATCCGCGCGGCGAGTACGTGATTGAGGTCGTCCTCCCTCTTCACTTGTAGAATTTCCTCCAAGAGCATCAGGATGACCATCTTCTTGCCAGCTTATCTTTATGTGCTCAGTGAACAAGCTGAGAATGCTGAATAAACTAGATAAGGTTCCACCGCTCCCAACTTCATTGATAAGCTGGTATCCGTTCATATCCTCCTCGTCCCATGACCCATTTTGGCAATTATTCTGGCCTGTCTGAGCGTATACCTGGACCATGCCATCGACGACGCAATAGAAGCTCCTGTCTTCGTCCAGAGAGATACTATCCCCGGCAATTAAGCGTCTCGTTGCAAGATGCCTCGCCAATTCATGGAATACCTGTTAAACTATGATGGATCGATCAATGCAGACGATGCAGATTACTCACCGGCTTCTCGAGAAATCCAAAGACCCGGACAGCTTGCAGGAAATCGTCCAAGTAGTTGTGAAAAGCCGGGGGAGGCTCTGTTGTATTCACATCTGGGTGAAGTGCATTCACGTCGGGTTTCACCAATGGTGGCTCCTTCAGTGAGGAGTACGTGTTGAGGTATCGAAGGCGTATCCAATAATTCAAAGCAACTGCCGAAGCCAGAAACATGATGGCAAATGACCAAAAATTTAGCTGATTGAGTGTAAGCGATTCATATTTCAAGCAGCAATCTTGGAAACACTGACTGTTAATGTCATGGAATAGGACAGAGCAAAGTAGATGAGACGGGGGATGGTGATAGTGGAAAAAGCTATCAAAGCTTTTGCCCATGATAGGAACCATACTACCGAAATACCGTACCATGAGCTTCATCTGACACACGTGAACAGAAGAACATTGGCCTACATATTACCCAGAAAAAGGCAGAGAGGAGGGAGAGGAGAGGATGTATTCCATCGTGTTCTGGTGAATTGGAGGTATGCTCCATGATGGACGATGTCCGTACTATGTTGACGCCAGCTCTTTGAAGAGCGTCCGCGATTCAGCTTGTTAGTCAATGCGTTCAGGGATCAGATGAGCAGGAACGTTTGATCAAAAGACGTAACCCTTTAGGTAGGTTGAATTTGTCAAGGAAGACTAAAACGTCAAGTCCAGGAGACTTACGGGCCGAAGAATTTAGTGGCCCTGGGTGGCTGTGTCATTGTACGTTCTCCACAACATGGCAGCCGCGTCTGCATCGACGTCTGACGCGCAGGCCTCGTATGGGACCGAGCGAGACAACGAGCCCAGGTTGGACGTAGAGTTGCTCAAGGATACGGCAAGAAAGGCCTTGATCGACACTTTAAACGCGGTGCGCCCTGTGCTACCCGTACACCTGTTTCAAGTGAACTGAAGGTTCATTCTGTACAGGTAAATGGCGCGAAGACACTAGTGCTTGACCCTACTCTTGCGGGGCCTTTGGGACTGGTCACAGAAGTCGCACTTCTGAAGGTAGTTATTTGCACTGTTACGATGTTGATTGTGTATTTCACTTCATTATTAGCATCATGGCGTGGACAAAATGTTCTGGCTTGAGCCAGGCCCATTGACCCCGACGACAACAAATGTCGTGTACCTCTGTCGCCCGCTAATCAAGTACGTCAAGATTATTGCAGGTCTGAATTTCCCTGTTGTGTACGGTCGTACAGTAGACTCAGTGCATGCAGATCAGGTCAAAGCCCATATTCGAGAGTCGCAAAAGCACAGATATACACTCTTCCTCGTACCTCGCATCTCTACTCTAGTATCAAGGATACTTGAGGAAGAGGGCGTTCTCGGCGATATTACCATATCTTCCTACAACTTGCAGTTCATTCCAATTGCGGACGATGTCATCTCGCTCGAGAACGATAACGCGTTCAAGGAGTTATGGGTGGTATGTACATCATCCACATATTAACAGTATAGTGTAGCTCAGTCCATTCAGGATGGTGACGAAACCGTGATCTATAACTCTGCGTTAGCACTCAACTCATTGCAGAAGGTGTACGGTCGCTTCCCTCGCATATTAGGAAAGGGAGACTATGCCTCGGTATGCTCTTCCATATTCCTGCATAGCTCCAGATAGAACCATTCTGCACAGCGGCTGGCAACCCTTCTTACGAAATCGCTACCTGATCAACCCTCTCCCTTGTCAGACTCCTCGATGCCTTCTGCACCGTTTGACTCGCTCATTATCATCGACCGCACCGTTGATATGATCACACCGCTTCTGACCCAGCTCACGTATGAAGGCCTCATCGATGAGTTTATTGGTCTCAAGAACTGTGAGCAGCTATCTACAAGATGCGAGAACGTGATCCGTATTGACATATTTGTAGCTCATGTTGAACTACCAGCTAGCCTCCTCACCCTCCCCGCTGTACCTAACCCCTCAAATCCCAACGCCACCCCATCAGGATCTGCATCTGTCACTCCACTTTTGAATGAAAAAACGAAGAAACACCACCTCTCGACTTCCACAGACCCGCTATTGGCTGAGCTGCGTGACTTAAACTTTTCATCGGTGGGAAAAAGACTTAGCAAAGTGGCGCACCGATTAGATGAAGACTACAAAGTGTGTGCTTCCACACCTTGCCGTGATACGGTTATTGACAGACAAAAGGCTCGATTACAGGCGAAGACCGTTGCGCAGCTTCGCGACTTTGTTGGAAAACTTGGTGGTCTTCAAGGTGAACACCAGGCGCTGAGACTTCGTGAGGGCAACTTTTTTCCTGTTTTCTAGGGGGTGTTCTCATTTCTCTGCAAAGATACTGGCCTATCGGAGATGCTCTCTCTGAAGACACGCACGGAGTTATTTAATAAATCGCTTGAAGTACAGCAGAGTAAGCACATTTGCTCATGAAACACCCCCCTTGAAACTTGATGTCCAAAAATAGATCTTCTGGCATCGTACGAGGTCTCAGCTCAGATTAGTGCAATCGAAGATATGATTGCACAGGGTGCAAGTATGCAGACTATCGTGCGATTGTTATGCCTCGCCAGCGTTACTAATGGTGGAATCAAGGCCAAATCTTTGGACAGTGTAAAACGCGAGCTTCTCCAAGTAATCTCACTCGGTTTTTTCCGTGCTTATTGTGAAGCTCACGATCCATCTTACAGGCTTACGGGTATAATTACCTTCCTCTGCTTCTCTCGCTGGCCACACCCCCTTTGGCTGTTCTACTACCCAATCCCCTCCCAATTTCCGCTGCTCCTGTTGTCGCGGGAAACAAATACCCCTTCACAACCCTACGCAAATCACTCCGACTTCTTATTGATGATAACCCTGAAGCACTGGAGGAAGTTGAAAATGACATCAGTTATACATACTCTGGATACGCACCTATTAGTATCCGGCTGGTACAATGTGTTGCCCAGAAGAGTGGAGTCATAAGTAATCCTGCAGAGAAGAGCAGTGCAGACGACGGAGATGCCAAGGGCAAAGGGTCCAGCGCCAGAAAACTCCACGCGCATCCGATCGTGGGCTGGAAAGGCTTTGAGGACGTGTTAGGTACGATCCCGGGAAAGACATTTGACATTGCGCAGAAGGTGCCTGTATCTACCAACTCCACAGCTTCTTCCGTTGCTTCCTTGAGTAAGTCTCCGGGTCGGTACCATTTACAGGCACTCCGCTATGCTGACATGAATACCCAAATAGTGCATCCACACGAGCAAACGACCACAAGTGCCGTATTTTTCCTGGGTGGATGTACGTATACTGAGATTGCCGCCCTTCGTTGGGTGAGCCGACAAAATAAAGGTACCATTCTATTGCACTCGAGGGTAGCGATGGTGTTGACTTTTCGGCAGGTCGTAAATTCCTCATTGTGACTACGGGGATTGTGAGCGGGAATAGCTTAATCGATAGCATTGCAAGCACTGGGAAGAACCTTTCTGCGACCAAGGACGTGAACACCTATTAGTGTAAACATTGATCTAGGGCTAAGAAGGTCTACATGTCTTCCGCCGTCTAGCACGCATCTCGTACATATTGCTGATCGATACAGGAAGAATTGAGTCTAAAAAAAGGATCATTGGGGTTGCCTTAGGGAAGAAATAATGTGGAACTTGCTTAGAAACATGGATACGAGTGTGGATATCTCGTATCCCAGACTTGGATCAACAGCGACGCGACGCGTTTGTTTGCCTATTGAATTGCCGGACCCCTGGTACTTGGTGGAGTTGATCCTTGGTCTTCTGACTCTTCTCAACTATATACAGTTACTATCACAGTAGCCGAATTGCGACAGCCTAACGAGATTTCAACTCAACTCTAAGTTGGCAGGAAACGTGTGTACTTGCTCATGGGGATGGTAACTGAAAAATGACAGTTGACAAGCCCAAAGAACTGGTTTTTTCGATGGCCAAGTGCACCAGCTGCAGGGTTCACATTGTGGCGAGCAACTTTCTTCTTGAATACTTTTTTTTCGTTGTTATTATTACGTCAACTTAGTGACCGGGGTCCGTCTGGCGCGAGCCCTCCCCCGGCGGGTCAACAACTTACGAAGAAAAAGGTCCGCAAACTCGAGCCAATATGAACTTTTTCCTCTCTTCAACAGACCACACCCACGTCCCCTTTCCACACACACCTTTCAACTTTTGCCGATCTCAACGGTAAGCTGACCCGATTATTGTCCTAGCTCAATATTAATGAGGCCTTCTAGCTAGCTTGCGGCTTGAACCGTGCACTGCCCCTTTTATCAGCGTCCTCAACGAGTTCGCATCAACCGCGTTTTCTCACTTATACACCTGACTTGCTTGTCCTTACCTTGAATCATGCCCCCCCGGACAGAATCGAAGACCGCGTCTGAGAAACCCGCCAAAAAGACCAGTATGTCCCCGTCGTCATCAAATACGTAGTTGATCGCTTATTTGTTTATTTTCATCATAGAGTCATCTGGCTTCGGTGGAAGGAAGAAACTCAGCGCGTTCAACAAATTCATGCAAACTGAAATGGCTCGGTTGAAGGAGGAGGAACCCGACATGTCTCACCAAGACAGGTAGGCTAATTATTCCTCGCCTAGGTCTGTCTGCTAATGCATCAATCTATAGGTTCAAATTAGCAACGTCCAACTGGAAGACAGCCAAAGAAAACCCGAGGGCTGCTACATGATTCCTATATTACTGTGACCCCCATCGCTACGATCGATTACTGCTTTGCGCTTTCCTCGTTCCTTTGCCTCCTGTTTGTTTATTGCCGCTCGCTTCCGTCGTTTACATTTGACTGTTAAGCTGCGCCGAGTATTATTCATATCGCCTGTCATTCTTTCTGTAGCCCTCTGAATTCTGTGCTGTTTAGGGTCTTCGTTGTCATTCTGTTTAGTGTTGCTACTAATTTTCACCGTATTCACACTGCTAGTTGACTTTGCATCGCAATTATTTGTTGCTCTCCTGGGTCGTGCGTCGAGTGTTTATGTTTTCGCCGCGCTAAGCATTTAAACATTCAGATTGGGATGCGACGCTTGAAGCTTGAACGTTGAACGTTTGAACCACGTACGATGATATTATGACACGACACCTGGCGTGCCGGAAAGCCTTGCTGGAACAGACCGATACATATTCACATGGACTTGTGGTAAGTTGTTGCCTTGCTTGAAAACCGGACGCCATCTAAAATAAGTAAAGCGGTTGAAATAGGTTGCCTCAGAGATTCTGCTGGCCATTAAATGAATCGAAAGCCTAAGCGAGTTCAATTTATCGGATGGAGCGGCTGTTGTCGTCGTGCACGATGTTGAGCGTGGAAATGACGTACTTTGTATGGTAAAGCCACGCGTGGGTCATCGTGTAGCCCCTGAGCCAATGTTCCGATGAACTCCGTACTATGCCAGTCTAGGCGCCCCATCAAGTTAAGTCTCTTGTCGTCCTGTAACACCGTTTTCCGCTTTTCTTTCTCTCTCTCTGTCCTCTGTCTCTCTTATCTTTCTCTCCATCTGCTCTGTCAGCCTATATCTCTTTATCACCTCCAATTGTATCCACATTACTTATGCAGCAAGCGCCTCGCGTTGATAACGAGGATGTGTTGTTCTCCTTCGATCCTTTTGAACTGGCCGAGAGTAGCGATCAAGGTTCGTTCCTTTCTTCCTTCAACTTGTGTTCGTATCCTTCATCAATCGCCGTCCGCATTACAGACGCCCCATCTAATCTTGACATCCTGCGAAATCCACACATGGAACCAGGCGGACAGAACGATCCAGAGCCTAGTGCCATGCTGGGCAAGGGCAAAGGTCCCTCATTACCGATGCCCATCCCAGCACCTTTCGGTCGTGATCCCTCTGTGACAGTGACATTACCGCCTACCATCGAGTCACCTCTCGAGGGTACTTCATCATCTTCTCAATTACCATTCGTTTCCATTACAGGGGAACACAACATAATATCATTATCACCAGATAAGATCAGCATTTTGGGTCCAGAAGATCGCGATATACAACTCGCCGGATCATCGAGTAGTGATGATTGTGTATTTATGAATGCCTCATTGCCCGGCAAAGGGAAAGCAAAGGATCTAGCTTACACGTTGCCTCCTCTCCTGTTCTCCACGAGCGACGTGCAATATCGTGCCATTGACTGGCCATCCCCTGATCCTGGTTCGCCAGCCCCAACTGCGGGGTCTTCCTCTTACGGTTCAACCCACAGCTCGCCTCCCTGCGCGTCCTCTCACTCAGACTCCCAGTCCCCCGAGAATAGTGCACAACAGTTTCCGGGACTGACAAGAGTGCCCTCCCGAAGGCGATCATTGTCCAACCTGTCAATTCATTCTACGCGTTCGTTAGCTGCTCGATCCATGTCAAGGATCAAAGTTAAACTGGGCTCAGCATCCAAGGGCACAGGTAACCTTGCGCGTAGATTATTGTTCAGGAATAAGGCTAGTGCAGCCACAACATCGGTAGATCTCAGCCCTGCCGGCTCTGTGTCGGATCCTTTCTTAGGGGACCTAACAACAGCAGGGCAACGTAATTGTCTTCCAGCATGGAAAAATCCCGAGTTTCAGCCTTGTCTGAACCTCGAGCTTCCATCAGACGCGCGAACACATGTTCAACAGAGCTCTGAAGGTCCCGAAAGCCCCAATAGCATCACAGGCAAAGGCCGTTCATATTCTTCTCCACTCTCTCAGTCTGTCTTTGACATCGTCCCTCGTGGCAACAGTGACGTCTTTGCCCCCGTGCCTTTAGTCCTGCAAAGTGTCTTTGATGACGCTTTACCCAGAGAACTGAAGCTGCAGATATTCTCAGCCCTAATTTCCCTGCACGAAGACGAATTTCAGCTGTGGAAGTCGTCGGGACAATGGACTACCTCAAAGGCATCCTCATCCAAGTACCGTTGGGTGGGCAGAGATCGTGGGATGCGCGAGCTGGTGAAGTTGAGCAGGGTAAGAATGATGTGCATGGTGTTGCTGTATCTGCAATGACGCATGTTGTGTGTTAGGTGTCAAAGGCGTGGCGCTCACTGATCTTTGATGGTCAACTGTGGATGGATGTCGACCTCAAGGCATTTCCAAACCTTCCGGTGCCCTTCCTTCTGCGCCTTGCAGAGACGCTTGGGCCATTCATCAAGAATATAGATCTTACCGGATACACAAAGCTTGATCACGGCACTCTGGGTCAAGTCACGACGAGCCTCTGTGTACGCTCCGCGCCAACCATTGACTTCGCATATACACAACTTTTGGACGTAAACCTGTCAGGGTGCAATGCCCTGACTACGCAGGCATTACACAACGTCGTCATCCATTCTCCGTTTCTACGCAGTCTGTGCGTCAAAGGGTTGAAGGCCGTTGACAACACTACGTTCGATGTTCTCGCGCTTTGCCCCCACCTGACATCCCTGAACATGAGTCGGTGTTCCAATATCAGCGGAGACGGACTTCACAGATATGCAAATGCCGTACTAGGGCGTCACGGCCAGCTTGCGCTGAAAGAGCTCAGGCTATGTGGATTGGAGGGTATATTCGACGAGGCCCTGAGAGTTTTAGGCAGAGCGGCGCCCTCGTTGGAAATCCTCGATCTGAGCTATTCTCGTTCTCTGCACAACTCGGCGTTAGGGGCTTTTGTGGCGTGTACAGAAGAGGAGAAGTCAACGGAGAGCGTGGTGCTGACTGCGCGTGAGGCGGGGCGAGAAGTGCGCGATAATGGGTGCTACCGGAGGCGAATCACGAAGCTCAGACATCTGTCACTTTCGAATTGCAGGCTGCTTACAGACGTCGCATGCTCCAATCTAGCGTATGCAGTGCCGCGTCTGGAGTTGTTGGAATTAGCAGGCATTGGGACGGCGATGAAAGACGAGGGGCTTGTGAGGCTTTTGGGAACCACGCCACTTCTCCGAAAGCTTGATCTTGAGGATAACGAGGAGATCACTGACGCCGTCCTGAGTGCACTGACCCCCAGTCCTCCAGAAAGCACCGGATCAGGGCCGACACAGCCACCGCAGACAGGGCAAGCGTTGGAACACCTGGTTGTGTCGTTTGCTGTCAGCCTCAGCAACGAGGCCTTCCTTTCTCTCATTTGCAATTGCCCTCGCCTTAGGGTGTTGGGGGCAGATAGCACGTGCATATCCGGGACTGTCCTCAAAGAGTTCGTGCGACAGGCGCACAAACATAATGCGTCCGATGCAACCCTGGTTGCTATCGACTGCCGGGCTGTGGGTGAGACCTCCGTCAAGGATGTTGCTGCGATAACCCGCCCTCGCAAAGGCTGGCGTGCCTGGGATGCACGGAAGCTCGCGTACCTGGACGGTCAGGACAAGGAAGAACTGAAAGTAGGGCAGGATGAGTGCGATGAGAAGCGCATCGTGTTGAAGTCGTTTTATAATTGGCAAACTGTGGACGCTGTTCGAGCTGCGCGGGAGCGGCATCGGCGAAATTCCCGGCGTGCTGGTAACGGACCGTCAGATAATCTTGAGGACGTTGCCCAAACTGCGGGACGCACGCGATGGTGGTCTCCCAGTAGTGGGAGGCGTTCACCTGATACCGAGACCCTAGATGGGGTAGTCAGTGACCGAGGGGGATGTGTTATAACATAGCAGCCTTATACTTGTACGCTTTAATATTTTTGATCTGTTTTACAAAGCTGATTGTGCACATGACCCACGTAACGAGCCTTCTTCGATGTATTACTGATATTTTTCCCTGTTGTTGTTGTTCACGAGTAGGTTAACTGTATCATTCCAGATCATGATGTGTAGAATGAGAGAAGGGCTTGGGAGATAGTGGTCCAATACGTGACTGGTGTTAACTTGACGACTTCTTCTCCTTCCGTCTTGCTTTCTTTCCTGCTTTTCGTTGTTGCGCTTCGTCGGCTGCTGATAAAGGAGTACATTGCCCTGACTGATCTGGTGTCTGGGTAGCCGAGACACTATCTGCTATGGGTAAGGCAGATGCGGGCGACTTCTTTTTCTGCTTCTTTGGTTTCTCGGACTTTGAGGAATGACTGCGATCATCATCTCCGTATCCTGCGAATGGGTGGGTTCTAGCGGGACTACGAAAAAGGTCACGGTCAAGACTTACCTGAGGCTGCGAAAGGATCTATCCGTTGTCGCTTCCGTCTCCCACCTACTTGTTCTTCATGTTCTGGGACTTCTCTTTCAACCATTCGTAATTTCCCCTTGTCCTGTGGTGGCAGCGGTAATGCTTCTTCTTCCATCGCGTCCTCGTTGCCCGACAGCTCAGCCTCAACAAATACTTCGAGATCCTCTTCCTCTTCACTTCCCAATTCCTTCAGGTTCTTCTCGTACTCTGCACGCTCCGCCATTTTACTGGTAATTTTTACTGGAACCCGTTCACTGCTACTAGAAGCAGGTTCATGTGCCGTATTGCTTGGTTCTTCAGCTTTTACTAGCTTTGCTTGGGCGATGGCGTGTTTAATAAATCTGCTAGCAGCTGCTTTATCAATACCAAGCCTCTCTAAAAACGGATGGGATATTTAGCATGAGAATCAACGTTAGGCAGAAATGATCCTTGCTTTTCTCTTCGGAATCTTCTGCGCTCTTGATTTTGTCAAAGTATTGGCGGACGCGATCCTGAAGCGAGCATCAGATGAGTTATAATTATGCCGCAAGAGACAAGCGCACCAGTTCACCGATAACAGGATGGGTCTTGGGATCGATTCCTCGTGTTTTCAGGTATACTGTATGCGAGTGGCAGAATTAGAGAAGCTAGCTAGTGTTCAACGATGCATACGCACCGAATACAAGGTCGTATAGTACATATGGAAGGACCACTTGCAGTTTGGCCTGTTGAATGGTTTCGAGGGCTACAAGAGTCTCGGGAAGGCTCTTGGTGAATAGAGGGTCGAGCTGAGTCTCGAGCTCATCGAGAGATGCGTTAAGTTTTGCCACTTTGGCGCGTAGTCTGTCCTCGTCGGAAGCCATGCTTTTAGATAGACCGTGAGTTTTTCTGTAGAACGTGAGCTAGCCAGACCAATTAAAAGTGTTTCTTCGACGCGTCCGAGTAACGGTAATCCGTGGTCCGTGGACATATCTCGTGGAGAAAAAAATAAATCAAATATCTAATTGTGAAATTACCAAATTAACTCCTTTTCTCTCAACGATCATGGTGAGTTTCGTCGGTACCACAATCTAACTATTCTGACTGGTTTATGCTAGTCCTCTGAACTCAGGTATACTGCCAACACGCAATTGGAGCATTGTGAGCGCTGCTTCTCATTCACTGTAATTTATTTGACCTTCTTTCAGTACACGCTCGTTACACAGGAACTGGTATGTTCCATTTTTAATATCTCAGTAGTTCGTTTCTGATATTCCTTCACGTCTTCAGGTCACGCAGACTTGACGAAATAGTACGCCAAGCATTTGAATCTGTACAACCTATTCTGAGCATGCAATAATAGTGACTGGGTCACACATCAACACAGAGATACGCTGTCTTCTATTGTAGGACACCCGTCTTTGCTTTCGTATCTGGCACTTGCAGACGGAGAAGCTATCGGCCGAACGAAGTTCGAGATGACAGAAGTATGTCAGCCTACTCTTAGAACTCGGATCATGATCTGATAAAAATTCATTAGCGAATGCTCCAGCCCTGCGGGCCCCCTCCCAAGAAAGACGAAGATTGAACTTTCTGCGGTGCCCCTTTTGTCGTTCCTCCGTCAGGTACAGGGATTGTATTCATGCGGAGTCCCTTTCCGTCACAGGTTACCTATCCTTCGTTGGTGCTTACGATCTGACGACGTTCTAGTTTGTAAGAGATGTGTTCATAATTACAATGTCTCCTGCACTCAATCAGGACCCGCTGTTATGCTGTCGAGATATCCCCATGCGTCGTGAACCCTGGCTTGAGTCAACGGTGTAGACCCTTCAATTGAACTCACCAAAGGTAAGAGGACCCTTTACTGTCACTGAATGTGTCAGGCGGCTTCCGGTAGGAGATTTTCCGTTGTGGCTTTAGGAAAATGCTAAGCTTATCTAGGCGAGTCGACCAGGAACCTTGTTGATTGGACAGGTTACTTCGGCGTCAAGTGCTACGAAAATGACAGCATTGAGGGATGCTCTTGGTGATGTGGCGGGTATTTCCATAGTGAATTTGTCTCGACAGTCGTCACGTCCGCACCACCTGCTCGAGTTGGTAATTTAGCGACAACTAATTCTAGGATCGTGGAGATGATCCTGGCTCCTTCCGTTATCTTGGAGTGATTATGGGGAAAACATGTGATCTTGGCAGGCAGTATGTTTTAGTATTACGTCTGATCGAGGTGCTGCCTCCATATCACTTTGATCTCAAAGTAGGAATAATCCAACCTGCTGGGCGCAGAAACTGCCGTCACGGACGGAACGCAAGTATCCGCGAGGGGTTATTGCTGTACTAGACATCGCTTTGGTAGTTGACGCTGAAATCAGCCGTGACAGGAAGCTTGACTACATTGGTTTGATCATGATTTAGTGCGGTTTTACGCAGAAAATGAAAGCACGGAGTGGAAGTACATGAGTAGCAGCCGTGCTGGTTGTTGTGCCCGTTAAGCTCATGTCCTTGTTCTTCAAGCCTTTTCGGTAGTTTTCCATGAAGGATAACCGGCGGAAGCTTACTTAATTTGGAATCGAGAAATTACCAAAATTGGATATTAGCTTTGAGTTGTCACAGCCATTGTTCCCTGATGAGATCAGGCATCGGAAATTTACTAGATACCCTAACGCACGGTGTCCGGCGAGGTGAACAAGGTACAGCTAATATGATTACATATTCTAGTCCGGGATTGATCAGCTCTTTACAATTCCCCACCATCAACCCGCCGCGGTGCTCATTTGAATTTCTGTCAAGGACCACTATCCTGTCCTCCAACGACCACCACACCCAATCCGGTTCTTGCTGCCCTTATAGACTGCGCTTTACCCTTCAACTCATTCCCTTTGTCCTCAGTGCTTTCCACAGTGGACAATTCCCTTCTAGCAGTCCACAAAGGCCTATGCTGGCCACAATCGCTTTGACTGACCACAATCGCTGTCGTATTAATTCTGTTCCGGCCTACACATCATGGCTTCGGAAATTTCATCGCGACCGTTTCCTCCCTTTGAGCCTTGTTCTCTCGGCGAGTGTTCCTCGTCCGAAAGCTTAATTTTGACCCCGCGACCGTCATTCTACACCTTCTCAAACAGCTCTTACGCCCCGACCGGCTCTTGCAGTCGCCCCAGCTCCTTCAGCAGTGTTGACTCTGGATACGCCAGCATCATGGGACCGCACTCCTGATGCAGATTCTATCCGAAAGCGCAGGTTTTTGGGAAAACACCTCACCCCTTCCGACGTAGATGTGATCCTACCTCTCACCTCCATCAATCGCGCCTTGTCATGGGATCCGTCCAAGCCCAGGAGAGCGTTTCTTCAGAAGAGAAAGAAGTCACCAAGTGACGCCTCAGAATCATTTTCTACGACTTCGTGCTACAGTGCGAGCACGAGTACTGTCCCAGATTCATCTAGTGACGGAGACGAAGATGTCGAATTCATGCAGGGGCCGCACTCCCCTGCCAAAGCATTTCAGGCGAAGAATCACTTCGCCACAAGACGAGGCATGATCCATCATCCTTATCCTCCCCACCAAGCTCCTTACATGCAAGCCTACGACCGTACCCTTCTTGACAAGTGAGCTATGTTGCTACGGTATTCCTGTGCTCGGGGGCTGACAACTACCATCACAGCGATCGATTCTCAGATGTTCTGTTGCAACGTCTCAGCACCAATGGGACGCCGTCGTTTCTTACATTCAACGGTAACCCGCCTACCACTATTCTTGATGTGGGATGCGGTGCAGGACATTGGGCCATTAGGGCTGCAAAGCATTGGCCGAGAGCAAGGATAATTGGTATTGACTTGATTGCTCCATCAAGCTTAAATGACGGCATTGCTGCGCCATCAAATGTAGAATGGAGGCAAATGAACTTGTGAGTACGCGCGTTTTTCACATGATCCTGTTTTACTTACTAATATTACTCAGCGTCGGGCACCGATTAGGCTTCCCTAGTGACACATTCGACCTTGTGCGGATGGCAAACCTGTCTCTGTGCATCCCTCTTGAGAATTGGGAAGAGGTTCTCATGGAAGTCATGAGAGTTTTGGCGCCCGGCGGGCGACTAGAATTGATTGATGATCAAGCCTTATTCCCAACCGTGAAACCTTTGGAACGCGCTCCAGCTTCGCCGGCCGCCGCCAGCGTCTCTCCTTCCCGCTGTCATTCGTACATCGACTTTGATGACAGCGATTCGGATGACGAGGACGATGACGACTTCAAGAGCACACGGAGCTCCCTATCCGAGGACGAAGAAGAATCACCGGCATACGATGCTACGTCAGAATGGACCAGACATGAATCCAATGCGAAAGATCTCGAGGGTCTGTTCGTCGATATGCTCTGGAGCAAGTACAAGATCCGCACAGACCAACGAAGAAACATTCAGGAAGTTCTGGATCATATTTTCGGCCGATACAACGCCCAGAGAGTCGCGGCGATGACTCTCGCCATTGCACCTCCTGCGCCAAATTCAGACTTGGGCTCAGGCTCTGGTTCAGATCCTGATCAAGCGTCGGTGTCGAGCGCAGACAGCAAGAGCCTGAAGAAGAAGAAAGGGAAAGTCCTCAAGCAGTGGATTGCTGTTGAATGGGACAAGATCGAGAACAAGGGCAAGAAAGGCGACCGTTCCAGTGGAGAGAGCCTCCTGTCCCCCATACCACAATCCATTAGTGCCAAAGCAGCCGGCCGTCTTGGTATTCCCTCTTCTGCTGCTACTTCCCCCACTTCACAATCGCCCCGACGTTCAGTAAATCCCCCACCCTCACGTCCTGTTCAATCTCCCGGGCTGGTTCTGTGGCCTAACACGTTGATTGAACTGGGGCCTTTCGAGCTTGAGATGCACGCATGCAAGCACATGCAGAGTCTGCTCGGGTGCAAAGCTGCACTGCATGAGTACGCGCAAGAATTCTTCCGTGATGCCGACGGAAATGCCCTTTTGGATGACGCAGTGTTAGATGATCTCATTTGGGACTACGAGTGGTGAGTACCTTCAACTGAATAATTTCCTTCGAAATCTTATGTCCACCGATTTAAAGCTTCCGCCGCAAGCGTTTCAACTGGCCCTCAGTGATTCCTGAAATGGAAAAGTCTATCCATGATGAGCCCTCCGTCACTCCTAATCACAGACTTTCAACCGACGTGCTCTCTATTCGCCCACGTCCTCGAGGATACTCAGACGCCAGCGTGAAGCAACCCGAGTCATCACGTTATTCGAAAGACGAGCTCACTTTCGTGCGCTCCATCTACGTGTACACTGCCAGTAAGAATACCGCCGACGACATCGTTTTATCATAGGAGTACCATTCATTGTTCGCATTACCTGTATACCCTTCGTCACTTTATCCGACGCTTTCAACCCGGATCTCATCTATCCTTCGCTTTCCTCCTCCGCTCTGCTATTGATTATTGCTATTTGCCATATCACTGCTTCATCCTGCATCGCTGCACTCGAACACTCACTCATTACAGTAACATGGTTGTCACACGTACTAGATTGCATCGTATTATCCGGTACCTTATTGCATTTACACCAGCGGCATGGGCTCAATTCTTTGTACATGTACTATATCACAAATCTTGTAGAAATTGGTCCATATGCATAGTTCATGTGGATCGCAGCAATTAAAGGTTATATTTCCTCGAAAACGATGACCTCAGTACTCTCTTGAAAACCCTTGACCAGCTGCATCTCATTGCCTTCGCTCGACTGGTCATGGATCGTACCCTGGCGTGCAGTCTCTTCACTGACTCCTGCAAAGCGTATGGACCCAGTGATCATGACCGGTTCCGAGCTCAACCGGCGAGAACAATGTTCCTTGAAGTTGATTACTACTCGGGTACCGATCATGGTTTCTAGAAGCATGATGAACGGGATAGATATATTTGCGCGCAGGGTCTGATTGCATGCAGGGAACAACGAGTAATAGTGAGTAATACATCAAAAAAAAAATCAAAAAAATCTCACAGAAGCATTCCGCCACAGGCCCATGACAATAGCGCACTTCGCCAGGTTTCTGGGTGGACCGATTGTTAGCCGGTGATTAAGAATGCATGGAAAAAATGATACTAACATGAAAAAATACAAAATGCTGTCCCGCACGAGTATGCTCATGAATGAATTTATGCGCAAGCTGGAGGTACCGGGGGTGGCCCTCCTTTCTCTCATATTTTTGAGAGATACTCTGATGGCCAAGAAGAAGAGCAATGTCTCGAAGCAAAGGATGGGTATGAATAAATAGACGAAGTCTGTGTTGATCCCGGTGAAGGAGCACAAGCGCTTCCCAGGAAAAGGCTCGACAATGACTAGTGATGTGGAATGAACGAGTGTGGCTCCACGTATCTGTTGAGAGCCGATGTGTCCGAGGGAAGTAAGGCCGAGAGAGAGAGAGCTGAGAAAGGAAAGGACGATACGGCCGAAGAATAGAGCACATCGAGTGCGAGCGTCTCCAAACGGAGAACGTCGACGACGTGTCAACGTCGGCAATCTTTTCGTTCTTTAAGTATATATTTTTCATCAAAGCTATTGCTGGCAGACTCACCGTATAAGAGGACGCTGTTTTCGTCGAAACGTCTCAGATTCGAAACGAATACTGAGACGTAAGTACAAGTCCCACTGTAACGTTCGAGCGCAAGCGCTGACGTACATCTAGTCGTACCTTTGTTCTAGGTACAAACAATTGTTAATAGAGATTCGAAACGAATACTGAGACTCGTACCTTTGTTCTAGCGTGTCGTAAAACCTCCCGCGTGTATCGTTCCTCCACAGGTTATGAGCCCTGTCTCCTCCATGGACTTGTCGACTCCCAGCACCAATTCAAACCTTTTTAACATCCCGAAGCTCGCCGAAGATGGCTCGAACTGGATAACCTACAAGGAAAGGACGTTAACGGCTATAGGTGCACGAGGACTTACGAGATATACCGATGGACGAGCTAAAGAGCCTACGCCTTTCGTAAAGAGCTCTACGGGGGCCGTTACGAAGCCGGATGGTACAACACCTACGCAGAAAGAAATCGATGAGCTCGACGCAAAGACCGATGAGTATCAACAAAAGAACTCACTCGTAAAACAGCAAATATTTTGCACGATCACAGATCGGCTGCTGTTACGTGTCCAAAAGTTAGCATCCGCGTCCGAAATCTGGAAGGAAATATGCCACATACATGAAGGCAAAACCGAACTCGTCCAGATAGATCTGAGACGGAGGCTCCAGGAGACGAGGTGCGAAGAAGGTGGTGACGTCAAGGCTCATTTTTCAGAGCTTTTGCGCCTGAGGGAGTCGTTAGCTGGAATGGGGGTAGCCGTCATTGATACGGACTTTCATGCCATCATCCTAGGGTCCTTACCTGAATCCTACCGGCCGCTACTGTCGTCGATGAACGCAGCGGCCAAGATAACGAAAACTCCCCTCTCGCCCTACGAACTCATCACCATCATCACAGAGGAATACGAGCACCGGTTACTCACCGAACGACGTCCCAACAAACGCGGGACCAACAGTGCGCTCTCCGCGAGAACAAATGCAGGGAGGAGCACAAGCTCGCAGAGCTCGGCTCCAAAATCCAACCCCGACGCAGTCTGTACGAACTGCGATCGTAAGGGCCACTGGAAGAGTGACTGTTGGCGAAAAGGTGGAGGAAAAGAAGGTCAGGGGCCGAATCAACGGCAGAGACAAGGAGGACGCACCCAAAAACAAAGTGCCAATGTAGCCAAAGAGCCGGAGCCAAAGGACAACTACGCTTTCGCTACGTCAGACCTCGCAGTCATAGCAAAATCGATGGACGTACCTCCAGAGCGCCGAGGAGCAATAGTAGACTCCGGCGCGACCTCTCATTTCTGCCCGGATAGGGCAAAATTTGTATCCTTCGTCGAGATCGCCCCGCAGAAGATATACACTGCGAATGGAGCTACTGTCAATGCGACAGGACGAGGAGACGTGAGGATGGACTTACCGTTGGGCTCGAAACGAACGACCGTGACGCTAAAAGACGTCCTATATGCCCCCTCCATGGCATTTACCCTTATCTCCACCAATAAGATCGCCTCCGCCGGTTTGGCCGTGCTGTTCGAAGGAGGAATGTGCAGGATACTGTCTGCTCCCCCCGAACGAAGGACGATCGCAGAAATACCCCAAGTCCAGGGACTTTACGCTGTAACGTCCGACCGTAAGCATCGTGCCAACGTCGCCAGGACAAAGCTTACCATCAATGATGTCCATCGTGCCCTAGGGCACGTATCACATGCGGCCCTTCTTGACGCAGTCAAGAAGGGCCTAATCCTGGGCATAGACATAGATCCGGCGCCCGCCATCCAGTTCTGTGAAGTCTGCGTGAAAGCTAAGTCAGCTCAGCAGTCCTTCCCAAGAGAAACGAAGATGCGCGCACTTACATACGGAGAACTAGTCCATACGGACCTCTGGGGACCGGCGCAGACGACGAGTTTGGGAGGCTGTAAATATTATGTCAGTTTCACGGACGACTTTAGCCGGCAGACGCGACTCGAGTTCCTCAAACAAAAGAGTGACGCACTTACCGCGTTCAAGTCCTATGAGGCATGGGTGGCCCGTCAATCACCAGGTGTGCGCGTGCGCAAAATCCGTTCGGACAGAGGAGGAGAGTATCTGAGCGCCGAGTTCGATCAATACTTGCGTCAGCAAGGTATAGAGCGGCAGCTAACAGTGCACGACTCACCCCAACAGAATGGTGTCGCCGAACGACTCAACCGGACACTCGTCGAGCATGCGAGAGCCATGCTCCTAGGCAGAGATATGCCAAAGTACCTGTGGGCCGAGGCCGTTAGTTACGCCACTTGGCTCAAGAATCGCCTACCTTCAAGGGCGATCCCAGGTAGCACGCCCTACGAGTTGGTGCGCAAGTCCAAGCCGGACTTGTCGCAGGCCCATGAATTTGGGGCCAGGGTCTTCGTCCATATGCTGGAGGCTGGTAAGCTGGAGGCGAGGGCGGAGGAGGCAGTTTTTGTGGGGGTAGACGCTGAAAGTAAAGGATACCGGGTGTATTGGCCCGGCAGACGGCGTGTCTCGGTGGAGAGGAATGTGACCTTCACGCCGATCCTGGCAGCCGATGGTATGCCGGACGAGGGGGAGTCTGCTGTAGTCAACGAACATAACAGCGGCAAGGGTAATAATAACTCACCTAGTAGCGTCCAGCCCATCACCATGCCACAGCAACCTCAACCATCTACTCCTCAGCAACCTCAACCGTCTACTGCCCAGCAACCTCAACCATCTACTCCTGAAGCGAGGTCGACGAGGGTAAGACCACCCCCAGGGTACTATGCGGCGCTGAATGAGGGCCAAACGGCAGCCCTAACCATGGAAAGCCTGTTGGAAGCGTCAGAACTCGACCTCTTGGATGAAGAGGCGCATATTCACCTAGCATTGGCCGCCGTCCAACCAGAACCGACCCTCCAACAAGCCTTGAAGGGCCCAGACGCTGCAGAGTGGCAAGAAGCCATCAATTACGAAGTCAGTCAACTCGAGAAGCTAGGTACGTGGGAAATCGTAGATGCACCTCGAGGCGTAAACCTTATCCCATGCCATTACGTCCTGGCCACAAAGCGCGGGCCGGACGGCGAGAAGCTGAAGCTTCGCGCGCGCCTAGTTGCAAATGGGCAGCGCCAGAAGTACGGGGTCGATTTCTTCGAAACCTTCGCCCCCACGGCCAATATGAGCACAATACGTGCAGTCCTAACGATGGCTGCTCAGCACGACTGGGAAATACACCAAGTCGATATTAAAAGTGCGTACCTATATGCGAGTCTGCAGGAGGACATATATATGCGAGCGCCCCCTGGATACTTGAAGGATGGTCAGGAAGGGAAGGTACTGAAGCTGAAAAGAAGCTTACCTGGACTCAAACAAGCAGGATATGAGTGGGCGCAGGAGCTAGCTGGAGCCTTCAATGAAATGGGCTTCAGCAGGTCAAAAGTAGATCAAGCCGTTTTCTACAAACGCACCTCGCGCGAACACGTCGTCATCACCGTCTCTGTCGACGACATGGCCGTCACCGCCAACCATATATCCCATATCCATCGGTTTAAGTCCGAGCTGCGCGCGCACTTCGAGATTAGCGACCTAGGGGAGTTGAGCTGGTTATTGGGGCTGAAGGTGACGAGGGACCGCGTAGCACGCACCTTGACACTTTCACAGAAGGCATACGTCGAGACGATCCTCGAAAGGTTCCACCTGGAGGACGCGAAGGTCCTGCACACGCCCATGGAACCAGGTACTGTCCTTTCCATAGATCAGTCCCCTGCAACACACGCCGAACTCCAAGCTATGCGAGACATACCATATCAACGCGCGATCGGTTCGTTAATGTACGCAGCTACGAGTACCCGGCCAGATATCGCTTTTGCGGTGGCAACACTGTCGCAATTTATGAGGAATCCGGGGAGACCCCATTGGGAGGCCACCAAACGCGCCCTGCGGTACCTGAAAGGCACCGCAGACTATGAGCTGACGTTGGGATCCAGCGAGGGAGGAATTGAGGCGTTTGTCGATGCCGATTGGGCATCGCAGCCACATAGGCACTCCATGAGCGGGTACATCGTACTGCTCCATGGAGGCCCCGTTTCGTGGAGCGCGCGCAAACAGCCTATCATAGCCCTGTCAACAGCTGAAGCTGAGTACATAGCGTTGACCAGCGTGGCAAGGGAAGTACTTTACCTGCAACTCCTCATCCGCGAGCTCTACGACGTCCAAGACCTCCCCACACCCATCTTCTGCGACAACCAAGCTGCTATAGCGTTAGTCTCGACGGGAAAATTCCAATCGCGCACCAAGCACATAGACCTGCGATACCACTTCGTACGCGGCCACGTGAAGGACGGTACCTTCAAGATAATCTACTGCCCCAGTGACGACAATGTCGCGGACGCGTTCACGAAGCCATTGGCACGTCCCCGACTCCAGAGGTTGAGGACATTGATGTGTTTGGATAACGCTCGAGGGGGAGTGTTGAGAGCCGATGTGTCCGAGGGAAGTAAGGCCGAGAGAGAGAGAGCTGAGAAAGGAAAGGACGATACGGCCGAAGAATAGAGCACATCGAGTGCGAGCGTCTCCAAACGGAGAACGTCGACGACGTGTCAACGTCGGCAATCTTTTCGTTCTTTAAGTATATATTTTTCATCAAAGCTATTGCTGGCAGACTCACCGTATAAGAGGACGCTGTTTTCGTCGAAACGTCTCAGATTCGAAACGAATACTGAGACGTAAGTACAAGTCCCACTGTAACGTTCGAGCGCAAGCGCTGACGTACATCTAGTCGTACCTTTGTTCTAGGTACAAACAATTGTTAATAGAGATTCGAAACGAATACTGAGACTCGTACCTTTGTTCTAGCGTGTCGTAAAACCTCCCGCGTGTATCGTTCCTCCACAGTATCTTTGCAGTACGTACCAACAAATTTGCTTCTTGGACCATTGGTCGTCCAGATGATTACAATGACAGCAAGGACCTCGCTAAAAAAGGATAAGAGCAATACCGTGAGTATCCACCTAGTCCGCCGGTACATAGCATATATTCGGAGTTGCATGATACCTGTGTGGATGGTGTAAATGTCAAATGGTATATGTACAAATATGATTTACTTTGAGTAAGCCATGAACACAGAAGAGTACCCCAACCTCGGACCTGGAAAAGCGGATAGCCTTGGGTATAAGTGAGATACTGATCATTTGGAATACGAAGTTGATGTACTTGCATCTGAAAAATGCGCGAAACCAATGCTATCAGCAAGAAGTACGAATAGAGCGCGTTATAAATCATACTCCTGTACACAACTTTGTAAGAAAACTGCAAGTCGTACATTTAGATCAACATGCTCACTTGTATTGATCCATCCTCAGTGAGGCACACTAGACCGTGTGAGAGTGAGAGCTTGTGACATAAATATTGACGTACAGTATACGCCAAGGCTAGGAACATATCAGACTACTGATGAGAGCTAAACATGAGGGCTTACATCACAATGGAATCGCCCACATAGCGGTCCTATATAACTAACATGAAAACTAGAAAAATTCCATCCTAGTTGCACATACCAATAGATATAAGGCGGACACTAATGAAGGCGGCCTCCGCTGGACATCAATGAAGTTAGCGTATAACAAGGGACACCATTTTCAAGTTAGACTCGCCCATATATAATCTATCTGAGTCCAGCAACGTCATTAAGTTTTGCTCGTCAACCATTGATCAATAGTGGACTCACTTCACGAGCGAAGGTTAGTCCTGTTTGGACGATAACTGAGTCAATGGCCATAAGACTCGATAGATTGCATACCGTGATCATACAAGACTGCAACGGCGACAGCAACTGAAAACAATGTTCGGATCGAATGAGATTGGAAGTTGAGAATATCACCAGAACTAACCTTGCGCGTAAGAAAATGAATTAAGGTCGTGTGTTATTGTTGTCGCGGTTGAGCTCATGTGTGCACTCGGCTACTTTCAGGAGTAGAGTAATTTTGGGGCAAAGGTCATCAGAGTTGTTGGACGAGGCTTTCCAGTGCTTATAGTTAGGCTAGTAGTAGAAGCACACGTGTTTAAGGATAAACAAAAGGGGTGACGTTTAGTACCACAACGTTGATTAATGACAAAGGTTTGACAACGACTTACGTTGAGTTAGCATCGGTTCCGAAGGTTTATCGAGGCAATAGCCCAGAACACCTACTATAACCGCGGAACTGCTGCTACTGGAAATTAGCATGCGTCAGCCCACAAAACCAGAGCGAACCAAGTATGATTCTAGAATAGCATCAGAAGTTTGTGGGCGAGGGAGAAGTACCGTTAACCGACAGCATGCTTATCTCAGGGTGCCTCAGCGTGAGGTGGCCGTCCGGGTTGTTCATAGTTATAGCGGCCATAAGCCTGTCATGACATTGTTGTTAACATAATACTCCAGTGAGTGTTATTTATAACTTTACTGTCAAAGCTGATTAAGCAATCAGATCCGTGTTGGCCACTATCCAGTCACTCCGGGATACATACATGTTGCAAACTTTCGTGAAATCATTCACTCACTTGAAAGATCGCCCACATGCAGATCGAGCCTTGCCCATGCTTCAACGGGTAGCAACCCTGGTAAAGCCTATCATGAGGAAACATGGCTGGGTCTTGCCGTTATTATCTGAATTTTTCCCTGAAAGCCCTAATTTAGTCGGTAAGTTCCTTCCAGTATCACCTGAGACTTCTTCATAGGGTCACCCATCATGCAGGGTTGAGTGAGCGTCGGACACATCAACTGTTCGTTCCACTTGCTGACACGCATTCAGATGTAAACGGAGGAGAGCAGATTCTTTTGAGATTGCGCCTTCCATGGGCTCCCGACACCTTTTATGAGGAAGATCAGGTTGTTCGGGTCATGCTTCATGAGGTAAGAAAGTCTTTGAACCGGCGTATTCAAGCTACCGATAATACCTCAATATAGCTTACTCATAATGTCCATGGCCCTCACGACGAAACTTTTTACAAGTTTCTAGCTGCACTCGAGGACGAGTATGATGCCCTAGTGCGCTCTGGCTACGCTGGCGAAGGCTTCTTTTCTCCTGGCCATAGACTAGGCGCAGGGATATCGTACGATCTTCCGCCATACTTAGCTAGACTCAAGGCTCTTGAAGCTGCCGAAGAGAGGCGTCGTGCCAATGACGTTCTCGGCGGCGGCAGACTAGGTGGTCTCAGAATCACTGCGCTGCAAGGCATGGATCCGCGTGAACTGGCCGCACAGGTCCTTCTTTGTGTTTTCCGTCTCCTGAAAATATACGTTAATGCTACCTTTCGCAGGCTGCCGAGCGCAGAAAGCGTGATGAGATCGAGTGTGGGTCGGGTATACTTGCCCAGCGCGAAGCCGAGAGGGCGGCCAGGGAAAGCATCGAAGACATCATTGATCTTACCGATGAGTCCCCTCTAGAACCGTGGCCTTGTCCTATGTGCACACTTCACAATGAGCCGATTGTGCTGCAGTGCGCAGCATGCTTTGCTGTCCGTCCTTTCAACTCGCGTAGAACTGCGAGTCAATCACGTGTTGTTATCGGACCATCGAGGCCACAGGGTACTTCCGGATCAACTTCTGATGCCCCAAAACAGTCTAGAGTCGTTGCAGTGAGGCAGCCAAGCAGTCCCAAGGATCCCACGCCTCCTCGCAAACCAGCCGAGACCCCAGCTGGTGGTGGGCAATGGGCTTGTGCGGTTTGCACGCTCGTCAATGATCAACAAGCACGCCAATGTACCTTGTGCCTAACAGGGCGTCGTCAAGATCCTCTTATGGGATGGACTTGTGAGACGTGTGGTGAGGCTGAAATACCCCACCAGTTTTGGTCATGTCGATTTTGTGGCGCGATCAAGACTGAGAGCACTTACGGTTAAAGGATTTTGTTTCCTCACATCTCAGGAGATTCCAGGGTAATCTCGTGACTGTGACGTTACAATATGCAGGACCTTCACTTTGACAGTTTTCTTCTCATGTATTGTTATTTTGGGCTGTGCCCTGTGTAGATTTTTTATCGAACGATGGAGTAATCAAGTATGTGCTTGCAATGCTGCGAGACTCGCAATTAGTTATTTACCGATCGAAGTTGATCGTGACATGTTCATTGCAGATAATCATGGAAATTTATTTTTTTACTGAGTTCAGCTACCTGCGCCTGGATCGTGGGTTTAGAAGTTCCTGTCGAAGTCCGTTTTGATTGATCTTTTAAAAATTTCTCGTTCCGTAGACTTACATCTAGCTCGATGCCATTCGAAGAGAAGCACCATTTATACAAGAGCTGTTATTAATCGTCACCGAATATAACTTTCAGATTCTCAAGACTCTCCGGGTCTGCTTTGCCCGATTTATCGCTCCCCCGGAATGCCTCTTTGACGATGGCGGTCTTGCGTTTTTGGATCTGGAGTATGCGGCCTTCGATGGTGTGATCGACCTCGAAGAAGATTTAATGGATATGGTGAACAGAGATCAAGACGAGCTCACTATAAAGTGTTTGACATAGACAGTTTTCTCTTGGCCTATTCGGTGCACGCGATCGATGGCTGTCACCAAAATCAGTACGGTCAACTATAGACGGATACCCGGACACCAACCTTGATTTTCGGTCGCCGCGTTCCACCAGCAGTCCATCTGAGCAATATTCATCAGTGGCACGGAACGACAAATTCCGGGGACTAACCATGAAAACGTGGTTGGCGCTCGTCAGCTATCGTTTTGAAGTAACGTTCAGGAGATTCAAGAGGCAGGTGACTTGCGCTTACGTTCAGACCAACGCCACCTGCTTTCAGGCTGACAATGAGAACCTTGGGCTTCCGCTCATTCTGCTTGAATTCTGATATGGCAGCATTGCGCTTCTTGAGGTCCATCGATCCGTCAAAACGGTACCACGACAGGCGTTCACGGTCCAGTGCCACAGAGATAAGCGAAAGGAAGGACGTAAACTGCGAGAAGACGACAGCACGGAAGTATGGGTCTTGATCTCGGATTCGTCCTGGAACGAACTTAGCTCAGAGTGGAATGGACTATGCAAAGGAACACCTACTAAGGTTTTGTACCAGCGCATCCAGTTTCGTGGATGATCTAAAATCATTTCGGCGCAGGAAGACTTCTGACGTCAACGTCCCTTCTTTTTCGTCCCCTGTGGACTCCTGGTGTGGGCTATCTTGACCAGACGACCGGAGAACCTCAATGAGATCTTGCTCCTTGACTGGTCCATGTGAGCACGTCGGGCATCGTGGCACCTCTCCCTTGTCCGTGCATGTCGCAAGATATGATATAATGCATTCTTTACAACTGTGTTATAACGTTAGCATTGGTAGATGAAACGGACAGTATTATGCGCACCATTGATGCATACAGGGAGGGATGATGGACGGTGTCTGCATCACATCAAGGCAGATTGGGCATTCTGCATCATTGGACATGTCAAGGTTGGCTAAAACACTCTCAGCATAGGCTGCTTTCAAGCCACTCCCCGAATCACCCTCTGAGATGTCATTCATCAGGGTGTCCACGTCGATCGCTCCATCTTTAGAGTGTCCAGAAGGTTTGGTCTCTATCCCATCGCTAGTATCAGTGACCAGATCTGGATGAAGCACTGCCCGGCGCAGTCTTGAAAAAGAGGTAAGATTAAGATACGTCAGGCATCGAAAATCTCACTTCATAATCATAGCAAGAATGTGGGTGTAGTTTTTGCCAACGAGCCCTTTTGCGTTGAGCTGATCGAAGTTCCGCTTTGCTGCATTGTAAATAGAGTCGTATATCTTTTGTTCTGCAGGTGTAAAGTGCAGTGTATCGACAGTGATTTCCTTCGCAGGTAATTCGACGATGCGTTTGCCAGTGTTATCACGCATGTTCTTCTCGCGTCGGAGAAGGACACTCTCGAGGATTACTTGCACTATTTCTATTGCCTTGGGATCGCGAGCAAGGAATGGCACAGTAATGAAACTGGCAAATGGCTTCAGTCTTAAGAAGAATGAAAATTCACGAGAAGGATAGACACATACGAGCGGAAGAATGAGTACGATGACCACGGTGTATACTCCAGGAATTGGCTGATACGAGATCAGTTGAACTATTGTATATGTATACTTTTGTTACTCACAGAAGCGAATGAAGGTCCTCCAGTTTATTGACAATGGGAGTTCCTGATTGTAATTTAGCATCTGGATTATGAGAAACATCAGTGTAATCACCTGTTACGGCCCATCTACGTCTAGCACGAAGAGCATACACAGCTCGTGCGGTCTTACTTGTCCTCGACTTGCAGTGATGAGCTTCGTCCAAAATGACTCGCAGCCACTCCACTTCACAAGCCGTTAATCGAGGGACTTTCGTTGATCCCTGAGACATACCTTGGAAAATAGAAGATTGACCACCAGACTTGAGCAGTTTGGAGTGTTCGGAGGCAAGTACGCCGTAGGATGTAATAATCACGGTGATAAACGCATCATCCATCGAATTATCTTCTATACCGTCCAGGTCCAGTCTATTCTGTCCGTGCCAGACACTGACTTTGAGGGTCCCTGGTGCACTCGACCGCTGGAGTTCCTCGTGCCACTGGGAGAGCAGTGAGGTAGGAGCAACAATCAATGTTGCAGAAGGGCCTTTGGTAGGCTTCTTCGTTTGCCTGAGAGCTCTTGACCGGAAGGCATTGTCAAGTTTCAGCTGACGAATGCGTGCAAGATCCCTGGAAGTATCGTCAGGAAGAATAGTTTCCGAATCTCGGTTTGTATGAATGAGAGCAGATAACATGATGGTTTTTCCCATTCCCACTGAGATGAATGAATCAGCTCTGAACACTGCACAAAGGTTACAGGGACGCACTCTCTGCGTGGTGTGCCATGTTGAAAGATTGTTGTTTATGAGTAAGGTAACGTTAGATGAGAACTGCACTTTACCATCACTGGCAGGGAATAAGTATCTATTAATCAACGAATGCTTGCTACTTACGCGAGGATCCCTCCTTTGAGTGTGCGTTCGGCCTTAGGAAAGTCAAGACTGAGTTCTCCAGAGTAAGGGTTGAAGTAGAACGGCTTCTCGTCTGCAGTCAGATCGATTATACCATCTCGAGGTTCGGCAGGGAAAGCATACCTATAAGAACAGTTGATCGCTGTTCTTATAGCATGTTTTGGGGACTTACTCGCTCCATAGAGGGTGCATAGACACAGCTTCTCTAGCAGACATTTCGCCTGATTCCCTTGAATGCATCCACCTTGTATGAGTCAGTAGGGGAGAATTAGAAATTTGATGATAGTCCGGCCCACATAAGCGCTTGTTTCTGGTATCCCCTTAGTGTTAATGTAAAGGTGCCAGGAGGATCCATCTCAGCCATCGATTGATCGTGCTTCTGGGCTCTAGAAAACTGTCAATATGATAGCCTGACGTCACAAAATGATACCCGCTTCTTGTAGATGACATCCAACTCGCTGTCAGACAACTCCTCGCCTTCTTCTATTTCTACTTCCTCGCCGTCGCCAACAATTTCAATTCTCTTTTTCTTGGCATCGCCGGAATGTTGCGTCAGTTTATTGTTCATGCCGTCAGATCCATTTTCCATGTTGCCATTATCTTGGACGCGGGCTCCCCTACAAGGGCGGAGGTTAACAGCATCGAAGAGAGAGAGTAGCGCAGATTTGCGTTCTCTGAGAGTTTGTTCATTTTGTGTCTCTTGTCCCTGATTGAACATCGCCTTCGGTGCCCCCTCCGCGGAAGTACTCGGTGGTTTAAATGCAGATGTACGGACATATACAGACAATGAGACTATCAGGTCTGCACCAGAATGTAGAGTGGCTGGGCAGTCCACCACTGTACTGCCCTTGAAGTCGACGATCCCTGGACGCCGTGGTAAATGCAAGGCTAATTCAGATGGAAGATAAAGTACCGAAGTCAAGAAGCCTTGAAACCCAAGATGAAACATGCTGCGGAAGACGGCCAAACTCTGGTTGAAATATGTGAGCACCCTTACATCATTTGCAGATAATGCTCACCGAAACCACGGTCATTTGTAAGGCGAACTACGGTGTCAGCTTTCTTCGTCGTTTTGGGTGGCTGCGATTTCAGCATAGCACCGAGGGTGAGTTGCGTCTTTTTACCATTAACGGGAAGAGCTTTCTTCTTTCCTTTGCCAGAAACTGGTAGGCCAGATTTAAAATCATCAGGATCATCCCGTTCAATGTGAATGGTGTCGCCTGGTTTGATATAACCTTTGCCTTTGACAGTACTCCAGGCATTCCCAACAAGGAATGATCCAAGATATGCAGAATGACCAGACGGTCCCGTACGCACCTGAACCTTGGAAGGAGGTGAGAGTCGCCTCTTCTTGACCGGTGGTTCTTCACGAGAAGGACCTGGCACCGGCGAGGAACTTCTGTGAGAGGGCCCTGATGACATGCTACTGACGCTGGAAGCTCGAGGAACCTCTTCAAATGAGGGTATTTCCAGGTCGCTTTCGCTGTCATTGCCATTCATGATCAATTCTGAATTAATCGCAATTGGCCTTGGAGTTTGGAAACGTGGAATATCTTCATCATCACTATCGGCAAAGAACAGACGCTTCTCTTGTGGGGAGTAGGGCGGACCTGATGGGGGAGCTAGTTGATGAGATGCTGGCTGCACTGATACGCCAATCTGACTCGGAACCGTCACGGTTGTGGACTTCGCGTCGTCTTCTTCATCGTCAGAATCTGCGAAAAAAAGACCATCACAAGGTCGAAAGTCGTGGATCATGAAAGTTCTTTTGTATAGGACGCGAGAGACGGCGCTGCTAAGGGATGATAGATCCGACGCGCCGACACCAGTCAAATGTGAGACGCGTCCGAGTTGTTTGGCTGTGTTACTACTAGTCACGCTCTCTTGCCAGCGTGTTTCGTTCAATTTAGACTGACTCGGACCACATCGCTTCCACTGTACTCAACGCAGTACTTTTGTTCTCAAGTGTTGAACCGTTACCGTTATCAGAGCACGAGGCTCGTCAATTCTTGCGTCATGTGGGCCGTGTGTGCGCAATGTGTATAAGCATTTTCACTTGCTTCCCATGAAGAGATGGTTCCCAGCTGCAGGACTGCTGTCGGACAGTCTTTATAACATCCTGGCTGGGATGAATTACACATATTGGATTCTTCCTGCCTCCTGCGCTGCGTCAATAGTGCTTTATAGCCCGGTCTTACCTCCCTATTCAGCATCTATCCTGGCCTGCTGTTAGTGTCCTGGAGAGCCTAAGTGTCGTCCTTAGTAAAGGGTACACAGCAAACCTGCTCTCTTACTCCATCCGTTCATTCAACACTTTGTAACGCTTGTGTCCACGGCTCAACTTGGACTTGGCAACATGGGAGCATCTCTCAACCTCCCTATCCTTCTTATTCTCGGGACGCTGGAAAGTCCTTTATCCATCGGACTGAAATAATTTCGATTTCGTGCCTTTCCTCAACCTCTATGTCAAGTTGGCCGAACTCTGGTATTATGGGACCCACATTTTTGTCCACTTACTAGGTTGCATTTCACGGATGATTCAATGCATTATGTCGATGTCCCCATTTGCAAGGCCTGCATTTATTAGTGGATGTTGTGAAAATTGACATTATTGATCCGATACAGCCATTTCAACATGCCACCCTGGGAATATTGGGCCTGCTCAACTCTCCTATTGAGGATGCTGAAGCTGTCGCTCGCATCATTTCACATGCTCCCTTGTGTCAATCAAGTTATTCACCATGGATATCCGTCGTGGACCGAAGTGAACCGACGGCTTGATTTGTTTGCGGTTCATGGCGACTGTTGTATCACAGAAGCAAATCAAAATATCTTATTAAATCCCAGCCATTATATGATAATGGGAATGCCATTGCGGAAAACGTAGAGCTGGACGTCAAGTATCCGGAGGTTAGGTGCTGGCGGTTACTACACAGGGTCTCTCCCTACGAAGCTAGTAGTACTTCGAATGCTTAATGTCTAATCGTGCCAACACATTCAGTCTCACAACTTCCCCGCGTAATCCTCTTGAAGTTGTCATTTGCAAATAAATTTTTGAACGCGTGTAGCTCCTCTAGTAAATCCCATTTATATAAGTGACGCTCCGATCTGTGCAAATTTATAGGAACTCGAGGCAGAGCCGTTGATGGAGAGCAGAGATACAACAAACGCGTTAGCCAAACAAGTACAAACTGCAGATGCAATATTACTACTGACATATTCTTGCCATCGTCTTGCGCGATCTACTGGCACAAAATGCAGCGCGGCCTACCAATGGTACGTCCTTTCCGTGTCTGCTATTCATCATAATCGATCCTTGATTTTAGCAACCCACTGTCGTGCTCCTTCGGGAGGGCACAGACACGTCTCAAGGAAACCCACAGCTTTTGTCTAACATATCCGCGTGTCTTGCCATATCCGAGACACTCTCCAGCACACTTGGTCCGCGTGGAATGGACAAGCTGATCGTGAACGAACGTGGCGAAGCCCAGATCACCAATGACGGTGCAACGATCTTGAAGCTTCTTGACATTGTTCATCCGGCTGCCAGGACCCTCGTCGACATCGCACGTGCCCAGGATGCAGAAGTCGGCGATGGAACCACCAGTGTAGTACTTTTGGCTGCACAGTTCCTCAAAGAAGTTCGTGGATACATCGAGGAGGGTGTCAGCCCGCACATCATCATGAAGGGATTCAGAAAGGCGTCACAACTGGTACGTAATACATGTTGCTGCGATATCGCTCGAAAATCATGATATTAACGATCAATAGGCTGAAGAGCGCATCAAGGCAATTCAGATTAGTATCGATAAGTCCGATCCTGAGTATGTCTCGGATTTTTTGAACGACAGTCCCTAACGCTTCTTCAGGCAATTTCGATCTCTTCTACTCAAATGTGCAGCAACGTCAATGTCGTCAAAATTGATCCATTCGGAAAAACCATTCTTCTCGAACATGGTCGTCGACGCTGTTCAGAGCCTAGATCCAAACGACTTGGACGAGTCGCTCATTGGGGTGAAAAAGATTCCAGGAGGTGGCATGCAAGACTCTCTGTTGATCCGTGGCGTTTCTTTCAAAAAAACTTTCACGTATGCAGGTGCTGAGCAACAGCCGAAGTCCTTCCGGGACCCTCTCATTCTCAGCTTGAACGTGGAGCTTGAGCTGAAAGCTGAGAAGGACAATGCCGAGGTTCGAGTGGAGGCGGTGAAGGACTACCAGGCGATCGTTGATGCAGAATGGGAGATCATTTACAGGAAGTTGGAAGCGATAGAGAAGACTGGTGCCAAAGTGGTGTTGAGTAAATTGCCAATCGGAGATCTGGCCACTCAGTGGTTCGCCGACCGGGACATCTTCTGTGCTGGTCGTGTACCGGCTGGTGATCTGCGCAGAGTATGTCAAGCAGTAGGAGGCTCCGTGCAGTCAACGTGTTCAGACATAACTCGAGAGCATCTCGGAACTTGCGGTCGGTTCGAAGAGCGACAGGTCGGTGGCGAACGGTATAATATCTTCGAGGAGTGCCCCAAAGCACAGACATGCACGCTACTTCTTCGTGGTGGTGCAGAGCAGTTCATTGAAGAAGTGGAACGTAGTCTGCATGACGCCATCATGGTCGTTAAGCGAGCAATCCGTAATGGTGAGGTGGTGGCTGGAGGCGGAGCTGTCGAGGTAACTTATGGCTCATTGTCTTTTTATGATCTCTCTCTAACTTTGTGGTTCAGATGGATTTATCCGCGCACATTCGGAAACATGCACTGTCGATTCCTGGGAAGCAGCAACTGATTTTGACTGCTTTTGCAAAAGCGCTAGAAATCATTCCTCGACAAATCTGTGACAATGCCGGTCTGGACTCTACTGACATTCTTAATAAACTGCGCATGCGACACGCTGCTGGCAACAAATGGTTCGGAGTAGATGTTGACGGTCCGGAAGGTGTCCGCGACAACATGGAGGCATTCGTTTGGGAGCCTCCGCTCGTCAAGTTGAATGCAATCAGCAGTGCAACTGAGGCCGCATGTCTCATCCTCAGTGTTGACGAGACAGTAAGAAATCCACAAAGCGAGGCAGTACGTAGGCTCTTCTCTTTCCCTTTACAAGAACTGAGGACATCTCTTTCAGCAAAACCCAGGGCCAAAAGCACCACCTGGTGCAGCAGCTCGTGCTATGCGGGGCAGGGGCAGGGGCATGCCCAGGCGGTGAAGCAGATGACGTCGCCGGTAAAAGATTAGAAGAAGTGACTTGATAATGACACGTACCGCATCATCTGTTCTTAGCAATCAAGTACTAATCAGGGTACTTGCAAATATTGACATAAGCCTGGGTCCTCGCTACAGCAGTAATGGCATTGGACAAAATTTTCAGGTGGATTTGATCAAAGGAAATTAATGAAAGTCATGTCGCGTCCATAACGGACAGGACTCCTTGCAGTTCCTAGAGCATGCCCAGCACTTCTCAACCATACCACAGTATTTATCAACCTGCAGCGCAGGAATTGCACGACGATGAAGGTTGAACGACTTTCATTAGCTGACTACGCTACAACTTCCACAAGCCTCTCCAGTTACATGAAAAAACTCGAGTGCTTTTAGTGAGCCCACGCCAGAGATGGGCCACATGTTCATGTTCATCGATGCGGTTGCAAAGCTCCCTCCGGACAAACTTCAACTGGATGCATTGGCAGTATATCACATGTATTGTGTGTTATGTGATATGATTAGAAGGATAGTAAAGGACGTTGAGATAATTGAAGGTGCGACGATAGTATGATACAATGATAGCGTGGCAATATACAAGTTGAAAGATGACCGACAGCATAACCGGAATTAGTAGACTGGTACCAGCTTGTTAAGGATCACCATGGTTTTCTCAGTATTGAATACTGGCGCCTGTGTGGCTATGGCGAACTACCTGGCTTTGAAAGCCAGCTTTCTGACCACCAGCACTGCAAGGTCCTGCCGGCGTAATGTGTGAGAGAATGGACACAATCAAAGCAAGACTAGCAAAACGCACGATGATCAAAGTGGTCAAGCTGAGGCGTCTGATGCGAGGTTTGGCGCCGGCGTCGGCGACTTCGGCGACTTCAACGACTTCCTGCAGATTCTCAACATTAGGATGCTGCTCCTCATGGAGGTCGGACTGCAATTTGAGAGTAAGTCGGGGTACAAGAAAATGTAAGCAAATACCTACGAGGTCGAGAATCACAGGTCTAGCATTGTCGTCCTCTTCAACAACGTCATACCGATTGCCGAGGCGATCATCTACAGTGTTCTTCATGGCAGAGTGTGAAAAATAGCGATCCAACGAGCTTCGCGTGGCTTACCATCAGGCTCTCACGTTGGCTTAACTTTACCCTCGGGTAAGGGTGGAAGCGAAGTAAGTGAGAAGTTCTGTAGCTGGGCAACCTCATGTTGCTTGTCGAAGACTGGTTCATCACGAGGGAGAAGGAAGGGAAAGGAATGTCGTATATCCTGCGCGAAGGCATTAGTGTTTAAATACCAACGGGAGCTTGAGGGAAGGAAAGCGAAAATAAATAAATTGAGAGCCAGGGATTAGAACCCTAAATTCGCAATTCCGACAGGGTTGAGTTAGTATCCCCAAATTCGCAATCCCCGAGTTGGTGCCGAATACATTGTGAGCGCCTATCCCAGTACGACCGTTGTGAATCTCGAGATGGTTGGTACGAAATTTACTTCCGCGGAAACAATTACTTTAACATCTCCATCGGCGACCCCGATCCAGGACAAACCATCGATGCACAAATCGACAGATACAAGACGTCGCAGGAGGGACAGCATGGGCATGACTGGGTACCAGGTTGCTCCATCAAAATTACGGACCGCCGTCGCAGGAAGCAAACATGCATGACGCTCAACGTGTTGGAACTTGGATGCTTGCATGTTGAAGCTCCATAATATACACCACGAACTTCGACGACCTGTTCGACTTCTTATGTGCTGCTTAGAGCATCATAAGAATGCTGCGAGCCAGACTCGTCCCTGCTTGGGAAAGAGTCAGTATACACGAGGCTCAAGTGCGTGGACTCTGTTTATGGTGAACTTTGTTGTATGATACACAGTATATCTCCAAAAATGCGCTGATAAACCATCCTGAGCGACTGCATCCCCTGGACATGCCAGAAAAACCTTCAAAGCCAAGCTACTCCCTCAGCGAGGACAGCGTGACAAAGAACGATGTGACAAGCGGCGTGACACAAAAAGGGGCGTCACGCTAATTCGCATGCACGAGCCAAGGCAAGTTCGCAACCGCCATCATAAAACATGAAAGCGATTCAGCAGTGTGCTCACAAGCTCTCAAGAATCAAGATGTTTCAAGCAGCATTTGTGTGAGTCAAGATAGTCACTGTGGCTGCATCAAGACCACCCAAAAACTTCGACTGGCGCAACCGCCTCCATCAACATCGACAGATGTCCACCACTGCCACTCCAGTAGTGATATACCCCAGGACAGAAACAAAATATGGTTGGAGTGAACAAGACACTCACCAGTGACTATAATTCGGCTCAGTGCCCTCACATGCATCGTAAGCTGCCTCAAATCCCCACAAATTTCCGTGCATCCAGATGTGAAGAATGTCGAACCGAATGATCCAACATGAGAAGAAGTGCTGTCAATATGCAGAAACCATGAAGATCCCCAGCTCCGTTGCTGGTGGGAGAACTGCGATTTTTCACCGTCGTGTCGTCCAGTTCTTGCCTTTGCGACTTTGCCGACATAATAGAAATTGGCGATGCTGAGCTGTGACCAAGCTAACATAAAGTGCGACCAAGCTGTCTTGCATGTCCCCGTGGGCAACACAATTCGTCATAGGCGACTCCAATTTGCAAGGGATCCGTGGGGCGACGATAGGTACCGAAGCCTTTCTTCAGGATCAACAATCCAAGAAATTTGATCGCGAAGAGCCCTCTCGCATTGCGCTTGAGTGGTTGAAGTTGAGCTGTCGAATTTTCATTTTTGAACGACGAGTCGCAGCGGTTGGTGGGTGATCTGCGGGCGCCAACTTTTTGTTTGGTCCACAAGCTTGAAATCGAAGTGACTTTAGACCCTAGTGCCAGGGTGGTCACAACTCCGCTCGCTAATTCAAGGCCAAAGTTTTTGCAGCTCCCCTTGGTTTTTGGCCTGATTTAACGGATTGATTTTTCTCCTCGAACGAGAAACTTAATATATCGCAGTTTTCGTCTCAGCCGCCTCTCCTGCATGAAAGTCGGGCAATATGATGACTATCTGACGTTGGCCGTCCACAATAGAAAGGCAACGGCTCTCCAGTGAACCGAAGTTTGGAGTCTTGGACCTCGTACTATTAAATCACTCGCCAAATTCCACTGGTACCTAACTACTGTTGGCCAGTCGGCTGCGTAATATCTGCCAGCGATTTCGACTGGGTCCTGGGTCCTGATTCCATGATTCCAGAAGCACCACCGCGTCAATGGGATAACCGAGGTAGTACTACTTGAGTTCAACTGGATCGTCTGTCCTCCCAACTGAAGCAGGTCTCCATCTCCTCTGTATGGCGCTCTCAGTTTTTTTTCAGGACTGATTCTATACATCTCCTGGGTACCTCGTTCGTACGCGATGAACTCATGTATCAACAGACTGAGGAGAGCCAAGTTCATCGACATCGCACTTGGAGATTTTTTACTTCATTTTTGTTTTTAGCATCTCCTTCGTCTACCTCGCAGCCTGTGATCCTTTGCCATTGTGCGAGCTGGGAATATTAGTGCGTTTCGGTCAGGCGACCCACTCATTTTCGTTCTCAACAACCTTCGCTGATGCTGTCGCTCTTCATTTAAATTGTAGGGTGCAATATTAATAGCCATCCTATTTGATCTTATATGCCAGTCTCGTTAAACGAGCGATCCGCATTGGTGGTGGTGACTGGAGACAGAGCTGTCAAGGTGACTCATGACTCGTTGTTTGTTCTTCTCCTCTCTACTGGATGTATGGATCAGATGGATTTATCCACGCACAATTGAAAGCATGCGCCGTCCGTTCCTGGAATGGAGCAGCTGATTCCGACTAGTTCTCGCAAAAGCACTAGAAACCATTCCTCAGCAAGTCTGCGACGATAACATGGAGGCGTTCGTTCCGCTCGTCGAGTTGAACGCAATCGGCAGTACGACGGAGGACCACATGCCTCATTCTCCGATGTTGACGAGACAATGAGAAATCCACATAGCGATGCAGTACGTAAGCTCTTATCTTTCCCTTTTCAAGAATTGATGAAAGTCAACGTATTTTCTGTAGCAAAGTCCAGGGCCTAAAAGCATCCCCTGGTGCAGTCTCCGGGGCAGGGGCATGTTGAGGCGCAGACTCTCGAGGTTGAGTAATCTTGATGCAGACTGAAAATGAAAGTAAAGGCGAGATTGATCGCATTTACGCTCGTCCGAAAAAGATCCGGCAATCCGGAGATACTGTCCCAAACTCGGAGGATCTAGGTTACCTAGCAGTTCGCCGCCGTCAATGCTAGCCTCTACTGGTTGGACTGATTGACGCGGGATTCCACCAATGGGAAAAAGACATGGGATCCTGTGCATGTATATTAAATATGGCACCTGTGGCCTAGGCACCTGGAGATTCGTTCGAATCATGTCTGTGCTTAGAGTGAGAACTGATTCCGGCAGGTCAAAGTCACTGACTTGAAGCTTGAAGCACGAGTTGCCGAAGCAATGATATTGGATATTAGTGAGCAGGCTAGTGCCGCTGAATGGACTAAGTAGCTTATATAGTACTTAGCACTTGGATTAGCTATGAAGTCCAAGTTAAAGGCTCCGAATGATTGGTGTTGTATGTCCTTATTTGCCAACGGCTTGTAACCCCTCCCTCGAAGGAAGTCTGAACAACTCTGAACAACACGGTTATTAGTCAACACTGCTTCGAATTCAAACCTGTGACCTCACGGGTCCGATGGCATACATTGCGCTACCACGGGAATAACATTGTACTGCAGAACGCGACTTCCAGTATCATCAGAGATTTTAGTACACTGTTTCGCAAACGGGCAAGCCAGTCACGGTAACCGTCGACATGAAATGTGCCGCAGCGCAGTGGATGGCCAACTGATCGTTTCTATGTGATTGGTGTCGAATGAAATCAGTCACAGCTTCCCGTTCTGCGCTCACTGTGGCGCTTCCTATGGACGACTCGTTGACGCCGTTCTGGATATCAATATTGTGCCAACAACAATGATTATATTGTATTTTGTAAGAGTGTGAATGACATACTGATCACTTCAGTTGTCTAATTTACGACCTTTATTTTATCTACAGGCCTTTCTGACAAGGGAGTAATGTATAGCATAACACTGGAAGGTAAATTACGCTCAACCTCCAGCGCTTTGATTGATCATCTCTTGTCTAGAATCTATAGGCCTCTTCGGATGGTCCAGTCGCTTTTCCAATGCTACTCTATACCATCTCTGCTATGCTGCCAGCTTTCCGGTATAAAAAAGTCGAAGGAAAGACGATGATCCCCCCAACATTCTTTGCTTATTTCCTCTGATCTCTTCGAAACATCACCAATGCCAAACGCAGAACGTATGTGATGATATGTGGCAACTATATTATCCTTGTCGCGACTGACTATTTCGTATTTGAAATGGTAGAGAACAGATTGGGGTTGAATAACCTCTTGCAACAACGATACGGCACAAGTGCTGCTTCTCACTTGCGATGGGAAAGTGTCAAATATGGCGATGATCATAATCCTACTTGGACTTTTATTGTTTATAGTATGTGCTCATTTTTTGCCTGATGGTTTTTTTTTCACATTTTTGGGTGTATATTTAGTCGATAATATTGAGTACGGACGGGGTTCTGGCGGTGACAAGGGGTCTGCGAAGGAGATGGCAGCAGGAGTTGGCCTTATGCAGCTTCGAAGGCAGTGGGCTCATCTATTGCTCTAGATGCTGTTGGAACCTGGGCCAAGAGAAGTTGCGAGCGCATTCAGGCGACGTCCGACTCGTTGACGTCGGCCGTAGATCTACAATTCCAATTGTCACTTCCTTCACTACGATAATTCACTATACTGATTCCCTTGAAGATACCAGTCCATCTGTGCGACCATCTCAGTCCTTTCAATTCTGAGATTGAGATTTATCTTCCGTCTTTCCGTTACAAAACAACGACTCGGAGTTAATCCACTGTAGTAATATATTGCTCATTTCAGGGCCTCTCGCTCACCTCTGAGCCGCGTACTACAAATAGGTTGTGCTGCATCTAACTTACCGGTATAGAGATTTCGCCGCTTCACATGTCAGCATGGCAGAACGATACGTAATTTCAATGCTTCTGATGATCAAACAATTCATTACATCCACCAGCACTGTGACAATTATAACATTGCACCCACATGCTCATGAGCTTCGGATTCTACTGCGTGCTACGCCTCAAAATTGTTATCTTCACCGACCAACGGGCTACCGGAAAGCATTGGCAGGTAGGTACGATTAAGTACTACTACCGCTGTCGCATTCCTGTTGGTTGCATGTATCGCTTTGTCAGACTTGATATCATATTAACGTCTCTTAGCTGTTCAAATACAAATATCATGTTGCCTCACTCAATAACAACGTGATACAAAGCCGCTTCACGCGTGATCCATCTTCTTACACCTGCAATTAGCTCAATCCACCTGCGGACTGGCAGTCGGCAATTAATAATTTGCGACGAACCGTTCCAACCATTCACCGCAGGGCCTGCCATATACCCAGGATAGGAAAAGCGCAGCGATAGCGTGCCCAGGCCACTTGTTTTTATCTATACAGCTTGGCAGGTTGGCCTGGCTTCTAGCGCCAAGTGTACGAAATCCCGAAGGCGCAAAGAGCCAACATTGGGTAGCATCTGCCAATGAGAAAAAGCGGTTTTCCAGATCCGTCACCTTTTCACCTGAGTATGATCAGCACCACCGAGCGCGTATCTTGTTAATACATCATTTCCTCCACCTCCACAACCGTCATGGCCGGTGAACATGCGGCCGCGATGTCCTTGCCAATCACTAAATTCGTCTGGTTGCCAGTTATCCCTGCTTTCGTTACAGCCTCAGCTTGATGAACTATGCTTTTGCAGATATAAAGGGAGATGTGGTTCAGCTCATTATCCGACCAGTACTACACACTTTCTACCATCTGCAACTCTTATACCCAAATTCTAGCAGCTATGTCTAGCAATGACTCCCGTACGTCCTCTACTCAGTTGTTCGACATGCAGGATGTGTCCGCTCATTGACCTCCAGACCCCCGCACGAGGCTGAACAACATATTGCAGGGGATCTACGGTCCCTCTGCACAAGACCATGTCAGGTGGGAGGTCAATTCGCAAGGCCCTCCCAACGCTTTGGTGTGGTATGCGTCCGTCTACAGTGAGGTTGACTAAATTTAGTCGAAGATATGCACACTAACCAATACGTCATGCAGTCGATGATATGAATTACGGCACCGCTTCAACGCGCACCAGAGGTGGTGCTCTGGACGGGGCTGCGGAACAGGCATGTGAACACCTGAGCCATGAAAGGCCCCCAGGCTCCCGCCGATGAAGAATGACCACTCCTATATACACACATGTCATCATTTTTGTCCTCGTCCGACATCTAGCTACTTCTATTACCACTCAATACAGTCGTAATACAGCGCTATCCATACTAATAGAAGTGCGCCTGTTGTGGGTTAAGAAATATAGGTCCCCTTTCTTCCGCGATACCTCGATATCCCGTTGTGCTTCGACGCACTCTTTGGGTCAGTAGCCCAGAGTACACAGCATAAATGCGGTGGTGAATAGAGGAGACCACATCATGATGTGGCGTGGGGTCTGTCACACGTCCCGGCCAAGTACTGCTGATGCTTACGCTTCCACTTAATTCCATACGAGTCTCAACAAATTCTTTTCCAACGGTGAACTATCGGAATGGGATCAGTACACCGAAGCAGACCGGGGCAATTTAGGGGCAAGGCTATAGTTAGCCTGGAAGGCACGTGATGCGACACGCCTTGTAGAAGCTCCGAGTCAGGCTAACCCGGCCCAGTCTGATTAATCTTTTATCTCATATCTGCTACCAATATTTCTGCCCCCATTACAACGCCCCCTGATTTCGAAGCTCAATCAAAGACACTCGACCCACCACCTCCGAGTCACAAACTACACATACTCCAAACCATGTACCTCTCAGGCCCGCTTGTTCGAACCATAATTCAAGCTGACAGTTAATTGGAAGCCCGTAACGGGTGGATGTCCGATTTGCTTCCGGGTTGAGTAGCCTAAGGTAATAGCGCATCAAAGGAGGATGACCCAGTAATGCCTCCCAAACCTTGCGGGCAGGATGAATATCCTCGACTCGACAGCGAACAAGAAGGCCAATGGTAAATGACGGACACAAATCGAACGGCCTAATGACCGTGACGCATCATTTTCACATAGCGAAGCCCAACTTGAAGAGCACGTACTGAACTGTCTCATGGTTGGCAATGGCAACACCAGAGTTACAAGCACGATTCATATGTGGCGTGGGGGAAATATTGGCGGGACCGGGCATGTGCATGAACACCGAATCACGGACTGGCGCCTGTCGTTGCCTCGAGGAATTCTCTCGTCTGGTTTCTGTTGAAAATACTCATACCCAAATTCTAGCCGCGATGTCTGGCAATGACCGTTCGTCCTCCACCCATTTGTTTGACAGGATGTGTCTGATCGCTGACCTCCAGACCCCCGCATGAGGTTGAACAACGAATTGCAGAGGATCTATGGTCCCTCTGCACCTAACCATGTCAGGTGGGAGGTCTATTCGGAAGGCCCTCCCAACGCTTCCACATGGTATGCGACCATCTTCGGTACGTTCGCCTGCTAGGGGAGTCAAGGATACAGATACTAACATCCTACATACAGTCGATGACCAGAATTACAGTTACGCTTCGGCCCCTACCAGAGGTGCTGCTCAGGACGCGGCTGCGCAACAGGCTTGTGAACGTTTGAGGCGAGATGGATCTACCGGAAGCAACTGATGAACAACATCAATCAAGCTCAAAGCATGGCGACTTGAGTACATATATGCCCTCATTTTCAACATCCACAATGTACATTGTTCTATTCCTCATACTTACATTTTTCTATTAGTAACACGGCGCCGCTCATGCGAGCAATGCACTTGCGGATCGATAGACCGTTGTGTTTCGACTGCGGGTTAGTAGCGCGCCATCAGTGCGGTTACTGCGGTAATGATGATACGGCATAAAGTCTATCACACACCAGCGAGCTTTGATACTAGTCACCTACGACTCAGCTGGCGATTTGGTGTGACAACTTGTCATAGGCTCACAAAACCTTCAACCGTCTGTTGATAATTTCATGACAATGCGTAGAGTTGGACAAGTAACACATGCAAATCCTGACAGGTCGACAGTCGTACTATATTATTGGTTGTATGTATATAAAATACTCGAATCAAACGAATGCCCAAGGATAAGCACGGCACATAACGATGGAAAGAGAACAATACCCCACCTCAATTGGCCATCCATTGACGCTCTTTTCTTCGCGATCGAACCTTCGCCCTGCGCTCGCTCTCCTTGACACGACGTTCCTGCTCTTTGATATCTAAGAACATATTGCCAACATCAATGAATTTGATTGCTGGGCGTCCAGGACGTTCGACAATAGTTGTCTTTGTCTTGTTCTCAGAAGTAGCAGTGGCTGATTTTGTGGCAGCATCCAAAATGCCTGGCATAATTGGGTCCTAGTAGATAAATTAGCCCACTTGTATATCGAAAGAAAGAATCAACAAACCTTGCCCTCAGGCACAGTCTCCCAAAACATCCGCTGGTACCTTTGTCGCGCCCAGTCAAAGCCACCGGCTTCTTGGTCTTCTCGATCGGCCTCGACCGCATCATATCTATCGCTATCTATTTTGGCCACCTGCTGGTTGGTATCGTACTGCACGGGTACAGGCTTCGATTCATCAAGGGTGGTAAAAACCTTGGTTCGAGGCACGCCAAGGATACTTTCCATGCCTTGAACAAAACCTGTCTGTACAGGATTTACCCTGCAAGGGATGTGAGCGCTGAGGTCACAAAAGATACGATGTATGGGCTCAGATAAGGAACTAAGGCGCTTGAATTGCGCGAATAATGTATTTTCAAGGAAAGGGAAATAGTACTCACATCCTACACGTAATGACAGGAATTTTCGGTGGTAAATCAGTGTGCTGTTCTTCATTGAGTGTAGTTGCGATTTACCTGAGAAAGGTGTAAGCTTAGTTAGTATTTTTCAATATTGAACGGCAGTAGAAGGAAGGTGTAGATCAGTAAGGTGCGTAGATTTAACCATGTATGTGTCTATAAGACTAATCGAATTCACGTTGCTCATCACGTTCTTGAGAAAGAGAGGAAGTCCGAGATCTCACCTTTTTCCACGATTGTTCTAAACCTTTCAGTCGTAGAATAGCATCGATACGTTTGATGCTGAGATGATGTCTGGCAGCCAGTGCGCGCACTGAATTAGCCTCGGGATCAGCCATATAAGAAAAATAGATATGAGTGCGTAAAGCGTCCGAAACAGGCGGAGGGGGACGGAATGATTGGTTAAGAGGGAAAGGCTGACAAGAAGTGAGTATAATAATCATCGTGGTATTAGCCTGAGCATACCGTTCCAGAGCCAAGCCAATTCCGTGGCGCGGAATCACGGTACTTAAGACCAGCACCTATTATCCAGTTTTCGTATGAAGGAGTTCGTGGGGTATCGGCATCGTCTGATAAGTTCAGGCCCTCTAGAATGGCCTCGCCAAGAGCGTCATCTTCGTCGTTTGCCTCAAATTTTTCATCCTTTCTTGCGACGAAAGACTGGAAGAATGTTCTACGCGGACATGTGTGAGCAGATGGTAAACGCAAGGTGCGCTTAGATGACGAAGCTGAGATATGCAAACGAGTGAACATTTGGGCGCAGAACGCGCAAAAAATTTGAGGCATTTCTGGTTGGCATCACGTGATCACTCTAGGGCAGGTCTCAGATCGAGTTCAACTTAATCTGCACTGGGCATCAACGGTTTATAGGCATGATTGAAGATGTCCATGACATTCACAAGCGATGTATGCTTTGGAAATGATAACGGACTATTGACTTTACTAAAGGGATATTCTGCATTGATTCCTCCGCTTTATCTCAAATTTCCTGTTCAATATTCATTCACTCAGGTACACACTTTTCTTTTACACCGAGTTCTGTTCGACCAGCACTTGGAGCAGTATTCACCTTCCGAGAGATACCAGCAATCATTTTGGAAGTGGGCAATCGGACACCTGGAACGAATGGACAAAGACTCGGACGAAGAGGTTAGTTATAATACCATAATATCACCCGAGCAGGCGACTCATTCACAATTGCACATACTGAAGGACGGCGAAATCGACACACGAATTTATGAGCGTTATTTGTCCCTTATATCGCGTTCGATGTAGGTTTATTTACCAGGACAAGGTACCTATAATCACCTCCATTTTATATTCCACTGCACAGCGATCCTAGTGGTCCCCCACCAGACTCGTATATGACATATTACTGGAAGCCTTCAAGTTCACTTTGTTCTGCCAATCGAAACAGTTACGAGACCATAACGTTACTTGAGTCTCGCACCACCATCGAGAACGGGACGACAGGGCTTAGGACCTGGTATGCAAGCTTCGTCCTTGCCAGTTATCTCATTGCGAATGCCGGTACGGTAGACACAACATGCCATTCCTCGACCGGCCTTCATATTTCTTCATGCAACCAGAAACAATTTGTGATCAATCGGTCCTCGAGCTTGGTTGTGGATCCGGTTTTCTTGGGATTATTGTGGCGACAATACAACAGACATTTAACAAGCGTCGCCAATCACATCATCAGCCGTTGCCTGCGGTACTACTGACCGATGTGAATGCCGGAGTGCTGTCAAGGTGTCGCGACAATATTCGACTTCGTTGCAGTGAGTGATCCCATGTAACGTTCATCCTTATAACTCTTCAACGGGGAAATCAGGTTGATGTACTCTGCCCTGCACCCTTTCAGTCTGATTTTTTTCTGTCTCGTTTGTCTTGATCAACTCATGTCGTATTTCGAATGTGCTGTCTTTACTTACTGTCACGTAGATCAGTCATCAAATCACCCAGATATCACCTTCTCCACTCTTGATTGGTTCGATGCCCTTTCCCTGCCATTCAGTGAGAACGCGGTGACAACGTTTTTATCCAAAGCGGGCGCGGGCATTGTGATTGGTGCTGATATAGTAGGGCTCAAATTCACCGTTACGTGACTGCCACTAACCTAGCTAGGTATTTGACCCGATTCTGGTCCCACCTCTGATTGCAACATTGCGCCTTGCACTTTCCTTCGAGAGTACTCGAATGGTAATGATGGCGCTAACAGTCAGAAATGAGCAGACCTTTGCGTATTTTGTGTCTGAAGCTGGTGAGCAGACCTCAACCTTTGTCGTGTGGTGAATCCAATATTCAAGTCGCTTAGTAAAAGAACTTCGTGTAGAGGAGGTTCCGCACGCTTTTACCTCAGCTACATACTTCGATCTGGATACCGCCGGAGTGGATGCTGGTCTTGATGTGAAGATATTCAAATGCACGCTCCGCAATTCGGCGTCATAATAAAATTCGTGTTGCATTCTACAAAACAGTCACTCTCTGGAGGGATGGATGCACCGATATTTATATTTATTCTTTTTCTGAGTCCAATTTATGTCCTTTGGAGAGTAGTACTCTATGTAGGACAGTACGTTCTAGGCTAAGGGACCTCCAGTGAGCCGATCGCATCTCTGAGTGCGCAAATGCCCTGGCGTGAGGCGTACCCCACCAGTCCGCCCTTCTCGCACCGATATTGTTTATTCGTTGGTAACCGGTCCTTCGTCTCTTCCTGACCCATCCAGGCATCAAATTCTTTCATGGATAATGCTGCATCAGGCGCCTGAGCTCCGATTCCGGAATCCTAGTCTCAAACTCAATTGGGCACGGAGGGGTATCTGATACCGCCCCAAGCATGAATCCTATGTCATTCAACGGCTTCGTGGGATCCAGAGTGAGCCGGAAGGCCCATAAGATGAGGAGCGAGTTGATAAACACCGATCTGTGCCGACCAAAGTGAGTTCAGAAGACGATGTGCATAGAGGAGTAGCTTCACCTGTTCGCGACATGTTGACCGGGACATACGCTGAAAGCGATGTAATGAGTCAAAGAACGAATGGCTGAAAGGCAGTACTTACCGCCGGCCAAAGCCATAGACGAAGAATTTCAAATCATCGCTCAGGCGACCTTGATCGTCAATCCAACGCTGAGGCTTGAATTCTTCAGGCTCCGGGTAGACGTCAGGATCTCGAGAGATCGACCTAAGACAGTGACCGTCAGATCCTTGGTATCTGGAGGCACGATTCTTACCAAAGGTCGGCGTGCAATGTGGTCCCGGCTGGAATGCAATAATTTTCCTGATGGGCCGTATCACGATTCGTGCGATAAGCTGTTAAAGATCACTTGCCCATACGACGTCGTGAGTTGTTCGGTGAGCCAATGCTACGGTGTGAATGTTATGAAATGTATGTAGGAACCAAACCAAAAGACACCCACCACCATTAGGCACGGGTGGTCTCCATCTCAAAGCCTCAGAGATGAATGCTTGCAGGCGAGGAAGGGATTCTTGGTCGGCGAATGTTGGTGCTTTGATGCAAAAGATATTGAACGATGGCACTGCAATAGTGAATCAAAGCTACCTTGGCGCCTTCCGATGACCGCATCGAGTTCAGCCTGAACTTTAGCTTGCTCCTCAGGGAAACGTGCGGCTGCCAAGAGTACCGCGCATATTGCCAGAAAAGTCTCCCGTCTGATTTCAACCAAATACATTCGGAGGCAGAAAAAGAACGCCTTACCGTGCTGGAACCAGCCGCAAAGAAGGTACCACTAAGAAAGGCCATCTCTGTCTCTGTCAAACCATAGATATGGTCATTTTCTAGCATATATCTCATGAACGAAGGGCCAATGTCCACGTCCTTCTGCTATGGAATGGCTCAGACATGAGGTGAAGATCGAAAAGGGAGTGTATACCATTTTCTCTTTCACGAGGTTCAGCCGACCAATGTTGTGTTTCTTTTCCTTCTCAAACTCTTGTTTCAAGTCTCGTGCATACCAAGGAAGATATTTGAGCCACGGGATCGCGTTCACTAGGTAAGCGCCAGGATACAGGATCATTGCCCTCTGAGAGAACCGAATGCGTCGACGAAGTGCAACAACATCGGGATCGGTCGCAGATGTAGGGGCAGTCTTGCCATATGCAACCTTCATGATTGTTGTTGCCGCATAACTTCAACTCGCCTGTAAGTAGAGTGTGATCATTACCAAAAACACTTACGTTGTCACGTGGTTCTGGAAGTTGTGTGGATCATCGAGAATGCCGAGAACTGTGTTGCTTGCGTGTGACATCTGCAGGGGCTGATACACTTCAGCTGCTTTAGGCTGCAGATGCGAATGAAGTGCTCTGCATCACGTTGATGAGTAAGATAAATGAGGGAAAGTAAATATCGCGAATTACTGACCTACGCATCCGACGGAACCTGTCCCCCAATGGTGAAAAGACTATACTCATTCCGCCATTAAATATTTCTCCACCAGCAATATTGCGAGGACGGTCAGCTGTGAACTTCCCCTGGTTCTCCATAATATCCACGGCAGCCTGCGACAAGTTATTGAGCCTAAATATTAATATTCAGCATGTACCAGAGACCGACTTTGTAACGGCCGATCAAAACGACCCTCTCGAATCCTGACCGAATGGTGACCACAGGACCGTATTTTTCAATCCATCCCGCTATAGTGAGAGACGGGCTTATCAGCAATATGACATAAATCAACATTCAACGTTCAAGACCCAATAAGGTGAATACAAAAGTTTACAAATATTGCGGCAGAAAGTGCCCCTTAAGTCTCCAAGTGGGAGGGGAAGGTGGGAGAGGAAGACCGCTCTCTGATTTAGCAAGGAACGCCCGAGCAATTATTCCTACGACAAGGAGACAAACTGCAGCACTGGGGACGAGCTGCGTGTTGTCGGCGATGTGCAGGTCAGGTAGCTTTAGCATGGTTGATGGGGTACAAAGAAAGATTGGAGGGAACTCGTTGTAAGTCACGAATCATGATGTAGTCGAGTGATGAATGATTCTTTAAGTACCCCATGGGTGACCCGTACCTGGGTGGGAACATGACCCTGAAAATGGTCACTGATGTGCAGATATACTATAAATCATTTGTCTAGGAAAGACAGCTGCCGACATGATGATTCCGCCGATATCGATACTGCCAGCATGTGACGGTTTGCGCATGCTTGGTAGCACCTAACCAACACCATCGACGATCAATCGATCATACCCCCGTCCCATCGCACGACAGTTACAGGGTAGCGGGACCTTCCGGCAAAGTTTGGGCAGAGCAGGAGTGGACGAGAGGCCCAGACTCCTGCATATGACCCGACACGTCATCAATAGCAGCCTCTTGAGAGTCCAACATCCGGAAGAAGGCAATGACGTCGACAACTAAAGGAAAACACCTGTAGATACTTGGTGTGGGTGATTTCTCAGCGTTCAGTTGGGAGTCAGGACTGAGTACTCAGTCTCGGATTGAAGATTGAGAAAAGGCAAGAGATATAAAAATGGATTTTGCACGTATTGCAAATGCTAGCGGCCCGACAAGAAGGAACAACTGTCTTCCTTTCATATAATCCGGCTAGAGAGACTGAACGGTCCGACAAGTCCAACGCCAGAGACTGTAGAAGTGGAGTGGTAATACTAAGGAGTGATCCGATCTCCGCGTGCAGCTGGCAAGAGATAGTGGCGTATCACGCAAGAACAAACAAGGGCGCTTAGCGCAGTGGTAGCGCGTATGCTTTGCACGAGCATCCGAATTGTATAAGGTCCAGGGTTCAATCCCCTGAGCGTCCATTTTTTTGTCTCCCATTGTTCACTGGATGTCAGACTGCAATACAAGAATCAAGCATATATCATCGGTCATTTTATTGAGCATGTCGAGGGAGTGCTGGCACTGGTCGCTAAACTGTGTTTGATCGAAAGCGAATACGAAACGAGATGACATAAGAGTACATGACAGACGGTAATTCGTACGATTCAAAGTTCAATGGAGAATGAAAAATAAAGAACTTGTAAAATCGTACCAGATAAAAACAATGCAGCAGGAACCACACCGATATGAATGAACATCCTCTGCTCGAGTGGCACTTTCGTCTTTACCGCGTGTGCCCATGCCGCCTTCGTACAGTCCATGAAGCAACCATCCTTCAAATCTTTGAACATATTCTCGTACAACGCTTTGGCAACGTATTTGATAATCGCTGCTAAATAGGGTCGAAATTGTTGTAGGCCTCTAGTACAGATGTAGGACTGCCGCTCAGCTGCAGTGACCCAGTTCCAGGCTGTCATAATGCGGTATGGAAAGCCCCTGAGTAGGGTGTCTCGATGCCAATCTGAGGTTATCTGCAGCGAGTGATAGGTCGGTAAGGTTGTGTTGCACTTGGAAACGAGACAGGTAGATTTTCTGAAGCCGTACATAGCTTACATGTCAGGGTGCTGTGAAGGCAAAGCCTTTAATGATTCCCGGCACAGATTAACGGCCTCCACAGCATCCTCATTTACCCGAGTTTGCGTGCTTGCGGAAGAGGGAAGTGGTGAAGTCGATGTCTTGAAAATCATTGCAGGTTCCATCGGTAAAAGCTGGCAACAGGAGCCAGCCGTCACTCACATCAGACAGTGCGCCATCCTCATTGTCGCAAGTATATACAATAACGGCCTTCAGCGCGATGGAAGGTGTACATCACGAACAGGGGGGAAAGTTATATCTACAAGATATTAGTAGATGTGCATGAATGAGGAGTAAACGTTCACTTACCAAAAGTTTTATCTCCGTGATCAGATAGCTCATTCCACGACGTTTGAATGACTTCTCCACTACCATGAGACGGGAGTGGGGATATGGGGGGTGAGGGGACAAGCGGTTGAGGTTCAAGTCGTGCTGAACAGTTGTTCGGTACGATAGACTTAATTACATTAGGCGCTGAGAAAGGGAGCCTGTACTAAAAGAAGTACGTGGCCATGGCAGTTATCAGGGAACGTGGTGCGCCAAGGGACAGCCGCATTGCGTGATAGTCGGTACTTCTGAACTGTTATCACCGAGTCCAACTAGTACTCATTTAGCACACAAGGTAAGATGTGAAATCCAGCCTGAGGAGGTAATGCAAAACGATTTAGACGGTTTGCGAGAACGAAAACACGATAAGTCGGTGATAGCCGAAAGCGTTGGCTGACAAAGCGAACGCGAATAAGGGGTACGCTCGCCTTTGTCTGAGTAAGGCTAGGATTAGTCATCGCTCGAGATCTCGTCGTACGCTCCCGGCGTCTCGCTCATGCTCAATCTAATTGATTTTCCCCTGACAAGAGAGCGAGGTTCTCATCTAGTAACTCTGGCGATAGGATGACCATGCGATAATGGGTTAGACAACGATTGACCCTGGTATTAGAAATGGAAAAGCAATGATCAGTGTCTAGATGGGCCTCGGCACACATTGTTTTCTCGCCAAGTCCCCTTGTTGGTAAACTTATTGTCCATTGTCATCTACATATTGTAAGAACGGAGTGATTGTCAAATGGGTATCGACGCCGTTTGTGCATGCTGAAAAAGTAAACTAAGGTTTATATGCTGCCAAAAATGCGTACAGAGTGTGGATGGTCATGCAGATTGAAAGGTACTGAATTTAAAATGAATGCAGGGCAGAGGCGATCGCGGTATAGACGGAGAACTCTTCCGGGAGTTGCAGAAATGCAGAAAAGGCATCATGTTCCTGGAGAAGCCGAATGTCGAAGTATGCGCGGAAATGGAATATGCGAGTGTGCGAAGGGGAATCACTACCAGGCAGCCAGAATACTATACCTGATGCCGAATAGCACACAGGCCACGGCGACACCACATATAAGTGAGATATTTCTAGACCTGGGATTTGAATATAAGCGTTTCGAATCTAAACATGAATCAGCCATCATAACAAACAGGAACGAAGTGAAGCCCTCACCAGGGGAATTGGATATTAAGGGGGGAGTGAGCATCATATTCCGAGGATTTAGCTTTGAATGTGATACAAAGTCGCGGTGCCGGTTGAGGTCTAGAGCAAGCTGGAGCGCGCACAATATCTCATCATCCGAGGAGCCTTCGGAGGGTCTTTCAGAGATGGGAATGATGCAAAGCTCGTCTTCTAGTTTCCATGCTCTCGTTTTTGAAGGAGCGACGCAGCATTGGAAGTGTCGCAGGACCTTCCAGACTAAAGCATCAACCTCCTTGGCACTGGCACGCGATGTTAGCATCGCCTCTATTTCACGCGTATAGAGCGAGGGTGAGGTAGTTGACAGATATGTTGCGGCAACTTGACGCAAGTGAAATATGAAGTAGGGCGGCGGATCATAGTCAGCTAATGGGGAGCGGATTTTGGCATCGACGCATGCATCGGAGTTCCACCGATCACGAGCACGAGCGATCTCTGGCCGCTGGTGCCCTCCGATTTTGGCGCACCAGCAACCGCCAGTGACCCTTATTTCAGGCCAGTCTGACACGTTTGGACCGTAGACGCGAAGATTATAGGCTTTACAGCTATCACAAAGGTCATCGAGGGCGCTCTGTAAGCTGTGATTGAGCGATCCGAGTAAAGAGGCGGAAAGTGTGAGATGTAGATGGGTGAGGATACGAAAGCGGATCTCGATGGGCAGCATGAGAGGTAGACATGACATTGTAGTGAGTTCTGGAGATACATATGCAAGGACAGCATGTATGAGTGACAGTCGAGTGACTCGTAAGCAACTGGGAGGGGACTCCATGGGAGATCAAGTCAAGTCGTGCAAGTGGTGGTGGGTGAATATAAACCCAGGGGAACAATTGTGATTGCGAGTTGAAATGCGGCGTTCGGTGTGCGGATATAAAGCCTCGAGGAAGGGACATGAGGTGAAGTATTTGAATGGACGCAAAACAAATATCCAATGAAAGCATCATATCTCCTTCTTCGAGATGCGACATCGTAGAAGCGCCACACACACGGTCACAAGACAATACTTGCACTGTGTGAAGTTCCCACCCAATCGTAAGACGGTGTTTTGAACTAGACACATAATGTGCCAGTCAGAGGGAGAACAAGGAGGAACCACTGGCTACATCATACTTCGGGCGAAAGGGATTCGAAGACACAGATCAGCAACTGGAAATACCTTGCTTCTCCGAGTCTATCATGGAGGAGACCTGACGACCACGAACTAAAAGACTCGCCAGTCAGAACTTTTGGGGCGCATTTCAATCGACTATTCTGGATTAGCTTGAGGAGTCATGCAGCCAGGAGATTAAAATCAGCTTCTGTTGTAGTGAGTTGGTTGTCTAGTAAAGTGATGGAAGTTTCTTCAGAGAAGAGAATAACCGCAGCACCGTGCCTTCAAGCCGATACATCCCCATTTGTAACCCTAACCTCAATCTAGGTTTCGGCCTCCCGAACACAACGGTCAGCGCTTAACGTTCTCGTCTCACGACACCATCCGTTCGAATGATTCTCCTTCGTCCACCGACAGGCAGAGTGCTTAGGCTAGGGACCCTGTCACGTCCGATGTCTTCGGTTCCTACCCTGCCACTTCACCCGCCATCATTAGCCGAGCAAAGCGCTACCTTCGATGCTCGCGTTCAAGACGTCTCCGCTTTCTTTTCTTCCCCCCGATTTGCTTCTATCACCCGTCCCTATACCGCTCATGATGTAGCACTAAAGCAGGGTTCCGCGCCTGTTCTTCCCCTGCCATCGACACTCCTTGCTAACAAGCTCTTCGCCTTATTCACCGAGGCAGCTTCTAATGGTCAACCTGTGCCCACCATGGGTGCTATTGACCCCGTTCAAATGACCCAAATGGCAAGGCATCAACAAGTCGTATACGTTTCTGGTTGGGCTGCAAGCTCAGTGCTAACTACGGGCAATAATGAAGTTGGTCCTGATTTCGGGTAATGACCGCCGGATCATGTGCATGTTCGCGCTCTTCTCATCTACATCGTATTAGAGATTACCCTTATACAACCGTACCAAACCAAGTTCACCGTCTCTTCCGTGCGCAGCAACTTCATGACCGGAAGCATTACGATGAACGTATGTCCGCATTGCTAGAAAAGCGTGCAGAGATTTCGTACATCGACTATTTACGACCAATCGTTGCGGACGGTGATACTGGGTAAAGACGGCACCTTACTTGGTCTTCATATGTAACTCACAACGTCTTAGCCATGGAGGGACCTCTGCCGTTATGAAACTCACAAAGCTCTTCGCGGAGTCAGGTGCTTCAGCCGTACATTTCGAGGACCAACTTCACGGCGGAAAGAAATGCGGACACCTTGCAGGGAAAGTTATTGTTCCCCCAAGCACACATGTATCACGGCTTGTTGCGGCCCGTTTCCAACTTGACATGCTTCTATCTCCGATGTTGCTTATTGGCCGCACTGATGCTGAAAGTGGCAAGCTCCTTTCCACCAGCATTGATCCTGTTGATCACCCGTAAGTCCTAATTATAGAACCAAGTATCGATCTAAAACACTTCACCTTAGATATATCCTCGGTACTACGACGCAGGGGCAACCTCTCAGTGAAGCTCTTGCGCGAGCCACAAACAGTGCGGATGCTGCCAGAATCGAGAATGAATGGGATTCATCAAACGAATTAATCACTTTCGATCAAGGCACGTATTCCTCAGCGTCTTTTGTTCGCCGTATTGAGCATGTGGCATAGCCATTGAACGAGTGCTATTGTCTAGCAGTAGTTCGAACCCACGCGGCGTGTTCGAGCAGTACAAGAAGGCAGTGGCCGGTAAATCAAACTTTCAAGCACGTCAGATTGCTCGGGAGGCTGTTGGCCAGGATATTAACTGGAACTGGGACCGTGAGTACGATTGTCAACGCCTCGAGGTCTTCACTAATCTTTGGCAGTCCCTCGCACACCTGAAGGCTTCTATCGAACTACTGGTGGCCTTCAGGCAGCCATCGACCGTGCCCTTGTGTATGCACCATACGCAGACTTGCTGTGGCTGGAAACCGGTAAGCCAGACTTAGCGGAGGCCAGAACCTTTGCGAGAAAGATCCGGGAGAAATACCCTGGCAAATGGTTTGTATACAATCTAAGTCCCAGCTTCAACTGGTCGCAGGCAGGGTTTAGCGGTACGTTACTCCCCAACAGTAATGTTCTTCGTCTGAGAGTGCAAACGGCTTGAGCAGACGCAGATCTCAAGAACTTTATATGGGAACTCGGAAAAGAAGGGTGCGATACATAGCATTTCACCTTGGATGTGATTGCCTCATTGATGAACCTAGATTTGTTTTGCCACTAATTTCCCTTGCTGGGCTGCACACTAATGCTGCTGCTACCGGTACGTTTCCTCCTGAATGCTAACACCGCGACGCTTACTGGATGTCCACCCAGCCGAGCTTGCTGCACGATTTAAGGATGACGGCATGCTTGCTTATGTGGAACTTGTGCAACGCAAGGAGAAGGAAATCGGCTGTGATGTTCTCACCCATCAAAAGTGGTTAGTGTCCTTTCCAAGTTCTGCCCCCGATATGTTGTTCACGTTTACGATACAGGAGCGGAGCCAACTACCTTGATTCGATAATCCAGACTGTATCTGCGGGATCGTCAAGCACGTCTGCCATTGGGAAAGACTCGACGGAACATAATTTTTGATCCTTGACCGATCAGTACTGTGCAGACACAAGGATATATACCAATTGGACGTTCTACTTGTGGCACTAGTGTGCTAGCCCCATACCAGCCCCGAGGCATCAATAGTGATATTTGATTACATGGCAATGTCGTTTCCGCTTGAAGAGCTTACGCGACATGCAGATCGCTGATGACTTGGCCGCAACTTTGTGCCAAGTACACATCCGTTCAACGCCGCTCTGACTCAGATGAGTGTTCCAGACAAACACTCATATGGCACGCTTGAAAGATGCTGTGAATCGATACTACTAACCTGGAATTATCCAATGTCGAATTCTGCAAAGAACCACGCAATAGGGTACTCGGCCATGAAAAATCGAGGAACATTAAGAAGCGACCCTGCTGTTATTATGCAATGAGAGACCATCAGCGGCCAAGTACCGCGATGCCGCCTGCTCTGAGTCTCGGGTTATACATATTTTCCGGGGCATATCTTGCAACAATAGTATTTGATGATCCCATTGGAGCTGGGATGGAGAACAGTGCCCCTGAAATGGTGTACCTATCTGCTAGTGTGTGCCTTCTCGGATATCGTTTCTGATGCTAACTTGATGGTTGCTACAAGGACTTTACAAGAAAGATGTGCTCACGCAGTCAGGTTGCCTTGAAAGCTTGACTCGGCACGCTTGCAGAGATATACATGCGTTCCTGCACTGAGCTTTGAATAATCTGAAGCATTAGGCTTTCAAAATTTCAGCTGCTGCAAGCATCATGTATTGCTTAGCATATATCTATGCGAGACTTGTCCAGTCGTGGCTTCGCCCAAGTGAATCCAATTGTATGCAATGAAAGTAATAATAAGATATGGTAATGAAGCAAAGCGATGACATGTAATGTAAAGATGTGGGAAAGCAAAAAGTAAGAGCAATGATGCAACGACCGCAACAGTGAGATCAAAAAAGTAAACCCTACCTGCCAAAAACGAAGGTCAATCTTGATCAAGTGTTTGATAGGGATAAGACAAGTTCGGGTATAGGCGGGGCGAGGAGGACACTAGCTCATACTGTGCCGATTCAAAACTGCTATCTACTTTGGAATGGCGAGGAGGAGCAGGAGATACGGAACCTGAGGGTGGCAGAGGTGAAGACATCTGCTGTAAGGACGACGATGTTCGCGAGTGCGTCCTAGATGGGAGGGCAAAATCTTGAGATGACGTCGAAAGATTCGATGAGGCTCCCATTTTAGATCGTCCAACAGACCTTCTTCGCTCAAAAATACCACTGCCCGTTCGTGCGTGATTTGAAGGCAGATATTGCTCAGCAAGTTTCGGGGTTGGGGGTATCCCAGCATCCAAGACGCTCGGCCTCCGAGGCTTTATGGTCTCGTTAGACACAGGTCTTTCAGTATCTCGCCTTGGTTCTGAAGGAGCACTGGAAGAGGCTGTGGAGCCTGATACTGATTTCCAGGTCTTGAGAATCGATTTACGAACGCTGGTCTTCTCCGACGAAGGAGTTGTTGGAGACGATGGTCGTGTGGGTGTTCGTGGCATAGTTGTTACAGGCACAGGGGGCAGTCCTTTTTGCAGCGGTGGAGGCGGCCCGAGTTGATCATGCAACGATGAAGAAGGCGGTACAAATCCCTGGAACGAAGTTCGATTTGGCGTGGGAGGTTGTTGAGCCGACACTGACGCAGACTTGCTTCTACGCCAAAGTCTCTTGAAAGTCTTGACGCTGACGAGTGGAGTAGAGGTTTTTGCAGTCACAGCATCCATCGAGAAACTCTCTGAATCAGCAGAGAATCGGCTAGAGGGTGTTGTAGAAGCAACAGAACCCTCATCCACAGATGACAAAGATGGTCTGGATTCGACAGGAATACTGGTGAATTTCCCAGTTGCAGGATCCCAATAAGTCGGGGGGGAGTGTGCCTCTGACTCGAGATAGGAGGGGTATCGACCAAAAGGATCAGGAGACAACGGAATGGGGGAGTCAGTCGCCGTATCCGATAGCCTTCTAAATGAAGGGGGCAAGGGTGTTGGGTACGTGGACGGCTCCAAATCTCGTTTGCGAATCTTGGTCTCTGTGGAGAGAGTATTGGGTGATGAAGACCGCGAGGGTGGAGCGAATGATTTTGGGGCACCTGTTGACACACCGTTGATAGCAAGCTGAGGTGGTGACGGACTGAGATTTGAAGGCCGATGTGATTGGGAGCTTGGAGATTGTGATGAATTATTAGTGATAGATGAGTAGGAGATAGCAGGCCACGATTTGTCGCTTGCATCGGCATGATAGATAGAGTTTCTGAGGCTTTCTTAAGCCGAAGAACTATGGGCAGTTGAAATTGAACTCACCCTGTCGCCTGAAAGTCACGTGTACGATCAACCGATAATTTCGAAGTTCCTTCCGCATGAAGTGCGAGGAGCGACTTCGTTCGGGCATGAGTTATCGTAATATCTTGGTCCAAGTCATCCGTTTTGATGTGTCTCGGAGAAAACTGTGCCAAAGTCTAGTTTCCCAGATGTCAGAATCACGAGATGAGCACATGCATTACTTGCATACCCGTTCAATCTCGTCAAGTTTGGCTCTCATGAGATATTGGCTTCTGCGTTGATCATTTGGATCATTCTCATCGTACTACAAACAGAGTTAGTTCATTGGCAAGCCATAGGACTGACAGCGGAAACGCACTTCTTCGTCTTCATCTCCCAGATCTAAACCAAGATTAAGGTCCTCAAAAACTGCGCCGCCGCGCTTTTCTTCAGGACTCCGTGATCGCACATATTCTTGGTCCATGTCCAGAGAGAGTTCATCATCATCACCTGTCTCATCCTCGACCGGCGTCCCTCTTGAACTTGCATGCTCATAAGGCAGATTCGTACTGTCATCCCTACTGGAGGATGATAGGATCGGGCTCGGGCCAGTATGCAGGACGAGGCTATTTCTTGTGTCGTTGGGAGCAAGGACTAAAGGATGGGGAGGTGATTTCTTAGCACTTCCTGCGGGGGATGACGACAGTTGCTGCGAGCTCGGTGAAGATGGTATCGACAAGGTCAACGTAGGCTTTGACATCCTGCGCATAATATCCCAAACCTCTTGGGCATCATCCACCTCATCTCCCGCTTGTTCCTGTTCAGGCATAGCAGCAATTGAGGATACATCCAATGCAAGCTCGACTATATTTGGATTGACCTCGAGCTGATTGCCCTGCGATTCAGCGCGCATCTCAGCCCAGGTGTCTGCATCACTGCCGAAGATGTCCGCAAGAGGATCATGATGACAGATGTCAGTCTCGCATGTAGTTATGTTCTCATCAACTTCTTTATCCGTAGGATCTGGCAGGGGAATATACCCGCCATGGCCACCTTCCTCCGTTGTTGTGTCTTCTTCAATCGCTTCGCCCGTGGAATCTGACAGGGAAACATATCCACCAGTACCGCTCTCCTCCATTGCTGTGTCTTCTTCAACTGCTTCGTCCGTGGAATCTGACAGGGGAGTATACCCACCAGCGCCGTTCTCCTCCATTATTGTGCCTTCTTCAATCGGTTCATCCCTCGAATCCGACAGGGGAGCATAAACACCACCAGCGCCGTTCTCCTCCATTGTTGTGCCTTCTTCAATTGGTTCGTCCATCGAATCTGACAGGGGAGCATACCCACTAGTGCCGCTCTCCTTCATTGCTGTGTCTTCTTCAACTGCTTCGTCCGTAGAATCTGACAGGGGAGTATACCCACTAGTGCCGCTCTCCTCCATTGTCGTACCTTCTTCAATTGGTTCGTCCATCGAATCTGACAGGGGAGCATACCCACTAGTGCCGCTCTCCTCCATTGTCGTGCCTTCTTCAATTGGTTCGTCCATCGAATCTGACAGGGGAGCATACCCACTAGTGCCGCTCTCCTCCATTGTCGTGCCTTCTTCAATTGGTTCGTCCATCGAATCTGACAGGGGAGCATACCCACTAGTGCCGCTCTTCTCCATTGTTGTGCCTTCTTCAATTGCTTCGGTGGAACCCGGCAAAGGAGCATACCCACCAGTGCCGCCCTCCTCCATGATTGTGTCTTCTTCAATTGCTTCATCCGTAGAGTCCGACAGGGGAGCAGTGACACCCTCCTCTCTTATTGTATCTTCTTCGAGTGGTTCGTCCGTAGGATCTGGCAGGGGAGCATACCAACCAGTGCCACCCTCCTCCCTTGAAGACAGTGACGCAGTAAAGCTGGGCACAGAGCTTGCATTCTGCATCCTCTCCACTAATTTTAAATCGAACGGCACACGTTTCTCATCCCCATCTCCTTCCGCATGTGGTTGAGAATGTGATTGATTACTTTGACGACTCTCGGCACGTTTAGCATGGGTCATTCGACGGCCACGCAACCATGGCTCGTACCACGTTGCTCTCCGTCGATCAATATCGAACTCTACTTTCGCAAGTATAGGTATTATGGAGGGTGAATTAAGACCTGGGAGGCCGATGCCAAGTATTTCGTGATCAGAAGAACGGGAGGTATCTGGGGTATCTGGTTCCGAGTGTGTCAGTGATGAGGATGATAGAGGGGTAGATTTAGAGTGAGACCGAAGATCGGATACTGAAGACGTGGTAGACGAAGGAGTAATTGGGTATGTGATAGGTTGCGGTTGCGGCGTTTCCGTCCGCGTGGGGGTGACCAAAGGGCGTAAGTTGGGCTGTCCCGTTGAGTCTAGTCCTAGGCCCAGACCGAAAGGACTAGAGCCTTGTCCCCGCGAAAGTGCGAGAGATTCTTCACGCTCAGCTTTCAGAACCCGACCCCAGATATGTTTCCAGATTTCTTCGGAGATGCGTGGACCTGGTTCCTCTGCGTCCTCGTTTCCTGAATTAGGGGTGGCATAAGGCATTGGACTGTTCTGGCGGCTCTGTGGGGAAGTGGTAATAAGGTACAGGATGAGGCCGATTGTGCTAGGTAATGCATATTCTTTGGCAATTGCATTAAGTTGCGCATGCAGCGAGGGCTGCAGGGAGACGAGGGTGCCGCGTCGGAACTGTGTGTGATATCCTGATGCATTAGGAGGAGGCGCAGGCTCCAATGGGTCGGACGCATCGAAGTCGTGAAGGAGGTGAAGAGGTGGTATGACATGGAGCAGGAACTTGGACTGAGATGAAGACGCAAATGATCCAACATGATGAGTAGATGCAGTAGACGGTGTCGTCACGCGCCAGGGAAGATCAGTATGACTTATGGTGGGAGATGCACCAGGAAAGGAAGCAGACAAGTATGAAGATGAAGAATTAGGTCCTGCGGGAGAAGGCATAGAGACTCCCAGGGCATTAGCGATCTTCGCAAGACGATGCGGGGGTAAAGGTGCACGAGGCGGAGCCCACTGCCCCGGCTGAAGACTATATGGGTTTCCAGAGACACGAGAATGTTCTGTTGTCATGACTTTTGACTGACAAGAAGTGGTGTCGACTGGTTAGACCTCCTGGCCAGGCAGCTCAGCACGAGGCAAGGAGAGTAAATTGGTCCTTGGCTGTCACACTGAGCGGTGTTGGAATCAGCAACGTTAACCTAAGTGATTGTGTTCTGAACCCATCATCATACGCAGGGTCAGCAAGGCGGTCTTGGAGTTCAAAAATATATGAACGAACATTGGCGTGATTATTCCAGGAAATTTCATAAAATAAGAGTCCTCTGTGGTCCTCGCTCGAGGTCAAGGCCAGTCGTACCTTAGGCCTTAAAGCAAACTTTAAGACTCGGAGGGTACACTACATGGGGCACGCTTAAAGCTTTGCAAACTTTCCGTTGACGACTGTGAGAAACAATTTCTACTTGGAGATCCTTTTGTATTCAGCGTTTGCGAAGTTGACTATATGCTCAATGCCGACAAGGGCAAGATCTTCTATAGTATATACAAGGCCGCATAGCATCCACAATAACATCTCAGCGATACATTGCATTATCCCCCATTCTTAAAGATACTTAAGAGCGGGCCTCGCTTGTGCTCGCTCAATTCAACGTGAACTGCACGCTAACAATAATCCATCCAAGCCAAAAATACAGGTGCAGGTCATTCCAGCGTATCAGCACTAGCCGGTAACTATTGTTTGTGGATATTCATTTAATCGAAACTGACTTGGTAACATTTGGACAGGACAGCATGCACCTGCAACTCACTCAATCATGATGTCACAAGGCAATATTCAACTGGCGATACCAGCGCACCAGTAAAAGACTCTTCGTTGGGAAGCAGAGGTTCTACATGGCAGCCGTGATTTTTTATACCATCTACTCGATTGTGACCAATGAGAATGACCAGTATGGCTCCCAGAACAATCCCACGTCCACAGCTATGCGTGACTGTGTCGCGTACGCCCACACTCATATGCCAGTGGCGAAGAAACTATATGCAGAAGCAAGATAGGCTGATACTACTTCTATCCAATGCTCGTCTTCCTCCGCCACAGCAGCCGCCGCATCGCCATCCCCTAACATCAGGGTCATCCTCGTCCCTAACCAGCCGCTCACATGGATCATTTGACTGCTCTTCTGGAAGGGAGACGGCCGTTTTCCCGTAGAATGGACCGGTGGTATGGTTTTGACTTCTTCTGTGCTGATGCTTTTAGGGGCACGCTCAGACGGAGCAACGAAGCGCACATTAACTTAGCTCTGTTACGCTGTACCTGAAGCCTGAGTACGATCTTAATCTTGGTTTAGTAGTAAGCTGTATTCTTCTCGATTGGACGCATAAATTTGCGTATGCAAGAAAGTCGTCATCAAATTCCAAAAGCACTCCGTTCGAGCGATGGAAGTGCGAACAGTGCCACGATGGACGTCCAGCAAGTTATCTGTTACGGTGCTCAAATTTGCAAACAATTTTTCTTTCGGATATGGACGCTATCAACCATGACTCTATTTGTTGCTGGACCCGACGGACGGACACTCAGAACCCTGCAATTCTACTGCGAAGTCTGACAATCTCCATCGCAGAACAGACGCAGAGTAGTGGAGGTAACTTGCAATTCTTCATACGGCAATGGTATATTACTCCTAACAAGACAGTGATTTCCCATGGCCGACCTTCAAATACGGGAGAATAGCCGTCCATTTGCAATCCCTTACTCCCGGCACGATGATAAGTATCTGCAACAACCTTGAGGAAACACTTGACAGGACCACATACTTGAGTCACAATCAAGTTGTACCTGGACTTCTAGTGTGTGAATATCCCCAATCAAATTTCTTGAAAATTTCGACATTCGACATCATTCTAACGACTCGACAATCTGGAAGGTTGGTGAGTCCCCGTTGACGCTCAAGAATCACCAGAACCCTGATGTGTTTAGCAGGTGACCTAGTCCACGAACGAGTAACTCCATATAACCGGAAATGAAGGGGTGTTGAAATATCGGCGGAAGTGTTGCTGTCTATCAATTCATTATCGACTTTCCATCGATAGGAACGATCGGAGGGTCGGCAGCCGTTCCACCACAACCGAGTCATTCGAAATCAAAAGAGAAAAAAAACATTTGTGAAATTCGTTGTTCAAAATATTGTAGAAGTTCACTGTGGACTCAGCTGATGTGCAATCGTAGTTGGGTGCAGCATGTTCCGTGTTTTTAGATCCAGCCAGTGATTGAATATACGTGCACACGGTAGCCTCGAGGCACGGTAAAAATACATAGCGGTGCCGGCAGCTTGGATTGGGCCGAGAGTGGTGTTTGGGTGAACTCTAGGTACAATAGGGAGGAGAGGGGGAGGGATGTAAGACCTGAATAATTTTTTGTTCTCTATACTAGAGCTGCATTGTTCTCCATGGTGTGCAAACAAAGGGCAAACAGGGGAACTGGTGGAATGCGATAGAATAAGCGCCCGAATTATTATGAACGGTTTGGTTCCGTAGCTTGCTAGCGAAGGAGATCGCTTTCTGGAGACTTTGGGGGTGACCGGTGACCATTGTTACTTGATTCTTAGCTTCCTCCCTTTTCTTCTCTTTTTTACTTTTTAGTTCACGATAAACTTGCGCGCTACAAGTTTTCATTTTGTACCACGACCCATCCACGATTTTTTTCACAGCAGTCCAATGGATCAGCACCAGCACCAGCACCAGCAGCACATAACCGATGATCACAACCAAAATCTCGGACATGCAAGTCCTTATGGATTCTATCCAGCCGAGCAAGAATCATCTTACAGCCTCGCGTACAACCACCACGCGATGCAGCACCAGCAGTCTTTTCCTGTCGTGCAGCATCCTAACCCTCATCATCCTCGTGGGTACTTTTTCATCCTCGAGGCCAAAACTCACCTTAAACACATGTTGATCTGATAATGTGCTCATGTTCTTGATTCTTTGTAGGCCATCTATCTGCGCCAGACTTGCATCAAGGCCTGCAGTTCCATAATCTTAGCCTCATGCCCACGCATCAAACGCATCAATATCCGCCACCCGTGTATACCTCATCGCCACAACATGTGTCAATGAATCTGCCTGCTGGCTCACCCCCTCCGCCCTCACCTCACATGTACGATCCTTTGTCCCCACCCATTTCAGGATCTGACACATCAGCGGACGGCCTTTACCACCACCATTCGAGAAACAGCAGCGGGACAGGCTCCCCATCGTCATCCCGTGGACCTAGTTTAGTTCATCGCCAATCTCTTCGCTACAACCCCACCCCTTCCCCTACCACTAGTTCTTCTGGGCGTCGTGGCCGTGCTCGTTCCTTAAACGATTCAGACGACGAAGACAACATGGGCGCTACATACGTAGAGAACTTGGCTCACACCAGAAAGGAGGCAACACGCAGACAGCGCATCGAGGCTGAGCAAAGGCGTAGAGACGAATTACGCGATGGCTATGCCAAATTGAAGGACGTCTTACCTGTTTCTAACCAGAAGAGTAGCAAGGTGTCGCTACTCGAGCGAGGTAAGACGATCAATGATAATCTTCGCCACCGGATGTTGACGCTGTGGCGTTTAGCTACCAATCATATCATCTTTCTGGACAAACAGACACAAGATATGCAGGCTCGTCTTATTGTGCTGGAGCAGGAGGTGCAGCGCCTTCGTGCCGTCAACGAGAAAATCTCGCTTGGCACTAGCAGCTCCCCTTCGCCAGGAAATATTCATGGCGTTGATGCTCGGCCGTTGTCGCCTCCCCCCGAGCCTGGGATGCAAAATCATTCTCTCGCTCATGTTCAAGGCCAGCAGCCCCCGCGAGAGGATTCGCGCAGTCCTGCCTCGGATTACTGAGATGCTGTGGTTTGCGCCATTTCCAACGGACGCTGCTGCCATCCATTTTCATCATTTTCTGCATCTTGTTTCACTGCACATCATGTATTTCTTATTCGTGTTTTACGGCTCAGCGGTGGGAGAAGTCGAGAGGTATCTAGCTTTGGAGGAGGCAGGTCGAGGAGTAGGCGCTGGTGACGTTTTCTGCGCTATGCGCAGTACTATTGTCAATCCGCCCTCCTTCGAGCTCCCATACAACTTGATGTTGCAGGATCGATACGAATTCTCGCCCCTCTCGATCCGAGGAAGCGCTTGATTACCCCAATCGTGCTTAGTCTCGTTGATCGATAGGCGTTTGAGACCGTGTCTCCACCTCACATCACCTCGTGGATGCTCTAGTCCCCAGCGGACTGTCGCTTCCTCAAAGCTTAATCCCCAACCGCCAAGTATTCGGGCCACTCATCCCATTCTATCACTAACATGTATTGCACTCTTCTCACGACTGCATCTAACTACCTATTCATCCATCACCTATCACTCACTCATACGTAACGCGTCTACACACCTGCCCGCCATTACACATCATAGGTGCGGCTTGCTAAGACCGCAGGATACGAAATTCACCACGACTGAACGAACTCATTCTTGACGAATACTGCACGAACTCACTCGACGGGAACCGACGGAAAGGGCACACCAAAATTATATGACCCGCTCGCCGAAGTACTTTTGGACCCGATGGTCAACTGTCTCTTCGGTTGATGCGAACGGATTTAATCTAGGGCTTTCTTGATGAAAGCTGTTGCTGCCGCGGGTACCCTCTCTAGGAGAGGGTTAGAGCAAAAAGGTGCCTACCGAAGGAAGTTGTAGAACAGCCCCCGAAGATATGATCCATCATCTGTAGTCAGTACAGTAGTTTGTTCAACGCCTTACGCCTTTCTGTTTTTCTATATCATTCTATCGTCCTCATTCTTGTACAAGGCTGGTCCAGACCTCGACCAAGGGCAAAATAGTACGATCGACCGATCTCAGACTTGATCGTTCGATGAACATCCAGACAATCATACATGTATATTTGTCGGGATACCGGCAGCGTCGGAGGCTCCGGCTTGTTCACGGTCCCAAACAACCCTCGGATTTTTGACCCACTTGCTAGTCACAGCTCCACGTCAAGGACACATAAATATAATGTGGCGGAAAGTAAGCGAAATGCCCTCTAACTTCGCGTAATTCTAGTAATACACGATTGGCTGCAGAAAGAAGATCCCCGGAAGCCGGGGCTCTAACACCACTGTCAAATAGACTCTGGAGTCCTCGGATAAGGTATCGTCAGAATTGGGCACACTGAGTTCATATTCTTAGTATGGGGAGTTCTTCTCCACTGATGCGAATGCATTTATATCAGTCGCTGCATCATGATGATCCGGGAGCTAGAGAGACATTTGGTACTTGCCGGATGGTAAGTAATATTTTTGAATTTCTACGGGGGGCTAGCCTATCCCCATACAATGGAGCTAACAAAATGCAGTCCTCGACGCCGAAACTCGAGGAGGAACTCCACCGGTTCCGAATCTTAAAACTATCGCCGATTGAGAGAAGCACCCTCAAAAACAGTAGGTAGACGGCTCCTTCCAGAATGGGGGTCTGATAAGTTCAGCGGAGATGAATCTGGATAGTGAGGAAGTTCTATCGGCAGTTCCATTGAGCGCAGAGAGAACGGATGTTTATTTTTCATAGACGTGAAAGGGTGACGCAAGACATCCTGATCAGTGTAAAACGTTATATAGTCAAGAGGAGTTGTCCATATCGACGAGTAGATGATCAGGATCCTTTGGGAATAGATCTAGAGGGATCACAAGAACTTGCGCAATGCGCAGCGGACTTGAAAACTAATGTGAAGCTGAGATTGCTTCGACCAGGATAGCGCGCACTCTATACAAAGTTCAGCAAAGTAGAGTTTTGAAACACGCCGTTATGCAAATGCATTGGATCGTGAGACCGAGTGCTTTTAACGAGATGGTCCAAGCCTGCAGTGATGACGATTGAATATTGAGCCCGCATCACGTACCCATGGGTAGGGTGGATATCACCTTTCCTGCTAGGATGATCAGGTCAGATCTCCTCGTGTTGTTAAACAAATCGGAAAGGCGATCTCTCAAGCTGAAAGTGACGCGGGGGCATTGCGGGGGCAAGGCAGGTTGGCTATCACGCTCGTGACAAGAAGGCCGTCACTCGCTTACCATCACGCTTGCGTTTCAGTTGGTTCCACCCGAATACTCGACGAGGCTCCACAGCTTTCCCCGAAACGCAATACGCTAGCTCTTCCACAACTCCATCGATTTGTTATGAACACAGCGAGGAACTGATTTGCGGTTCTGACTTGTGACTGGACACTCTCGACTGCGCTCAATCTGCGATATAGTAAACTACCGATCTAGGGGCCTTGCCTTCATATCGCCATTGTTTGTTCAATGCTTCCAGAATGGAACGGAATCACAAGGCTTGATACGGCCCACGATAAGTTCTACTCATGAAACTAATCGCTTACTTTTCTCCGTGCACTAGAATCAATAATTTTAACCGTCGATCCTACATGGTTTTCGTTCACCCACAACGAGGCTTCCTGATAGGCTGATGCTACAGTCTTATCGATTCTTTTTGCAGGGGCCTCGCAGCTGATGCGCTTTGCTTACGGCGTTCCTATTTTCACCTCAACTTTGCTTCTTGCTTTCATGATAAGCGGCGGGGTCTCTGTAGTACTACATACGCGGGCGAAGCTGTTTGTAGATCCCCGGCGAGCGAAGTCTTCACAATCCTCCGATCCGAGGAAAGTCTAGGCGTCGTGGAATGATGCACTGGAATGCGTGACCACCTTTGTGCTTCTTTCTTGGCACAAGTGGACATATTGAACTCTGCTTGTTCTCTGCGAACTCATCCGGCCGTCTCTTGGTCCACCCGGAATATCCATGTGCACATACATGCTTCCTACTTCGCGGCTGTGTTCTTGTGATCAGTCGAAAGGTTTCCCACTCATCCGTTCCACACGGCAGAGGTTTCATGCAGGGTTTAGCCATCTACTGGGATATGAATGCCGCTGTAACGAAATTCTTCTATCGCATTGGTCCGTTAGTACACAACTGTGGTCGTGCCCTCTAGGTCTGTGCGAGACGGTCGGACCTGACAGCTGTGTAAGTGAAGCAGGCATCGCCTCTGGTGCGTGTTTTTGCTTAAAGTCTAATTACGTCCCCTCGCTAACGTCATCTGATGCTGATTGATCATCCTCCATTCTCAAGTCACGCATCACGCATCTATTCACTTGGACTAACTCGTACGTTAATACTGGATTCGTCAGATCTGATGCGAGCCCGCTGATTGGCGGGAAAGGCCCGCACTATTCTCTGGACTATCTAAAAGAGAACGCGCGCTCGGCTGTAGACAAGGTGTTCCAAATACACAGACACATACCAAACATGGACCCACGGCGTAACACCACTGGAATATAATAACTGCGCCTTATGGACATGAAAGGGGGTAATTGTCTTGTGGTGTCATTTTACGATGAAGGTTCTGACTTACGGCCGCGATACTATCAGGGAAGGTTGAGGTGACGACATTGCTTCGTGGCGTTTACCAACGCCTTAAGCCCTAGAGAAAAGGTGTTTCAATAGTGCGTTTACATCGGCTGGGTGATCACAATTACACAGGAGACCTTCCGAGGCTCATGTGATCAGTCACAAGTGGGTGAATTCAAAACTAGCTTTGCATGACAGCACATATTAAATTATACCAATAGTTGCCGAGAAAAGTGTCACTAGTGATCGGAGCATGGATATGGATCGAAATTTATAAGGTTTAGCGCGAGTAGCGGGGGGATGAACGAAACGTTGTGAGGTTTGTCCTCATGTTGAGAAAAAAAAGATTGAACCGAATTTGAGGACAGACTGAAGCAAAATCACAGATATCGATTCGATAACACGGGCGGCAGCTAGGGTCACCGGAGAGCGCCCTTACTTGGCTAGCCGGATCTAGATTATGGTGTCACCGGCCAGGCAGGGCATTACAAGTTGGCCGAGCCGCGGCGCGGCGGGCACAGCAAGATGATAATGCAACGCATCAGGGTTGCGAACGGTATGATCGGGACTTGGAGTTCTGGGGGGACCAGAATCGAACCCAAAGGAATCGTAGGAAGCGACATGAAGAACGCTATGGGTGGTAAATGGGCTAGACGATCATGAGTTAGTCTAGGGTGAGCATGACTGACGCTCGGAGAAAGGGTTGGGTAACGGGCAAGAAGTGAAAGAATGGAGATGACATGACAATTTAGCAATGGAAGGAAATGGATGATACAAATTACGGACAAAATGGAGAGCGGGTTGTAGCTGATTTGGAATTGATGATCTGATGGCAAGTGGGGGCTGGCCGTGTTAGGATTGGCTCAGGAAAGGATCCGGGCAATGAGGCAGTAATTACTAGACTAAGGAGACTTGAGTGGGAAGAGATGCGTGTCAATGAAAGCCCCGTTTGTGAAAAGATAGGAACCGCTCTAGAAAGAAGAAGACAGGGACTAGAAATCCCGAAGTCATTTTTGGCCATGAAGGGTTGAAGGCACAAACACGAGGCACAGCGGGAATACCATACCCTCTAAATCGGTAACGTGAGATTTACATTCCTAAAATAGTCATCCCAAGCCATTTATGCCAGGGATATTTAGACGGAATCAAAAAACTAACAAGTCTCCTCATCCCCTTCTTTTCTTCAAATCCTCATATTCCGACTACCTTCCTGTTCTCCAGCTCCGACTTTTTTTTCTTTCTTCAGCTCTGTTGTTCTATTGTGCAGTCGGCTCCGGTACGTTCTTGTCCTTATTATTCTTTGTAGTCCTTTTGTTCAAACCCAATATCATAGTCCCAGCATATTTCAAGTGTCAGCTTATTTTGACGATCATCTCTACCTAGCTGCAGTGCAAGCACCCACCTTCCGTACACCGACACATCGCTTTTTTTTTTAGTTTCAATCAGCAATGGAATCAACTCTTCTCGAGCACCCCCGGAGCCCCAACTTCATGGATACCCCATTTGCTTATGACTCGATTGCCAACCTCGAGCCGTACTTGCAGTACCCCCAGTCCCCCTATGGGGTCTCCACGATGTCCCGTTAGTATTGAATGACTCATGTTCCCACGAGTACAACAATTAATCGTATTCTATTTTTAGTCCCTGGACCCTCGTCTTCGTCCCCTCGCTTGGACTTCAATTCGTTGAACCTTACGAACTCAATCGGCGAGTATTCTTACTCTTCGAGCACGTCGTACACGACTGCTTCGCCAGGGCGCCCCTACACGCCCCCCGACAACGGCATCTCGCCTCCCGCTGTGTACTCTCTCAGCGCTGGTGAGCTCTCGTCGGACGGCCTTACTTCAGGCCGGCGTAGCCGTGGAAGCGGGACTCACTCCCCTTCCTCCGTGCACTCTGTTCCTTACTCCGCTGCCGTGCCGCGGTCGCACCGCTTCAACCCCATTGCGGCGCCTACCACGCGCTCTGCCACCAAGGCTACGCGGAGAAAGTCAAGGAATGACGACTCTGATGATGAGGATGATGACTTCCAGCCCTCCATCCCTGCTAACGCCAGCACTGACATGCGCCGCGAGACAATTCGTCGTCAACGCATCGAGTCAGAGCAGAGGCGTCGTGATGAACTTCGGGACGGTTACCGCAGACTCAAGGATGCTCTTCCGGTCTCTAACCAGAAGTCTAGCAAGGTCTCGCTCCTAGACCGCGCTACGACTCACGTCAAGTACCTCGAGATGACCGCTCAACAACTCCAGACGAGACTCCAACAGGCTGAGGCCGAAGTACAGCGACTTCGCTCGTGAGTTACTTATCGCCGCTGCTTTACTACTATCTAACCTTCTGTTTAGTGTCAATGAGGCGTTGATGCTCGGCACCGCTGAGCAACGTCACGCCGCTGCTGCCGCCGCAGTCGCAGCAGTATCTCAGCAATCACAGTCAAATTTCTGATTGCTGTGCTGACATGGGATCGCTCGAAATATTCATGAAAAAAGCACCGTCGGTTTACATTATCAGCATTGTTTATTCGCATGATCATACGACACTGGAACGCCTGTCGCCGGACTACAGGTTTTACGCACACTCAACGGACACTTAGCACGCATTTTTTATTTTTGCACTGGTTATGAACTTCATACGCATCGTTATGTCTTCCTGCGTTGCATGGATAGCGTTTTGAACGTCCTAGTGACGTTCTATTCATTTTCGGACAGGTTTAGGATCGCGTAGTGGCGCTTGCGCCGCTCGTACGTCGACTGCTATGCATCGACGAGCAGGAAACCCTGACGATGAAGATTGGATACCGACTGGATCCGGATGATGTGTGGAGAATACGATACGACACAAGACCGCAATGCAGCTCGAGGCAGCTACACCCAAGTGGTGTGCACGCTTCGCCGCATCTGCGTGAGCTTCTTGTTATCACGCCATCCTCTGTTCCCCCCTTCCGTTCCATTTCATCCTTCTTGCACTGAGACGAACGACCACTTCATTGTGGTACGTGCCTCGTGCACGCCGATACACAGGCGCATCATCAGTGGCAACACTCTCACGGGCATCCTTGCCTTTCTGGAATGGGTGTTTCTTACGTAGCTATTCATTTCCGTCCTCTACGAAGACTATTCCGCATCTAGCACGCACGGCATGTTTTATTATCATCCTACTTATCACCTTTTGTCATGATCCGGCGACTGATCACCGCTTATTTCGTGACCGCTACCCTTTTCGCGAGATCATCAAGCTATCTCGCGGATAACACATGGCGACCACAGCATTGCATGTCTGTGTGCAAGTGCCGCAATTGTGGTTGGCGCAGCGGAGCTTTTTTGTTTTTGAAGGTTGTTTACGAGCACCGCCTACATTTTCCACTTCGACATTTCCATGCCTCAGAGCAGTTCGTCATCCTCTGTACCTCATTTGCCAGTCAAGTGTAGCGTGCATTGAGGAGGATTTGAGCGCCCGATGCATACGGCGATCTAGGAGTTGGTCATTGTTGCAGTTCTTGACGTTCTGTCCACTTCCGCTTGCGGGTTTGGATGCACCGGTCGTCGACATTCCTGACATTTCGATTATCCTCACGCTCTGGTTCACATCGCCGCATATCACACATTGTTACTCGCCCCGCTATCATGTCTCATTGTCGCTATTTCTACACGCGCTATCATTGTCGATTCTCCGTCAAGCTTCTTGTAGGTATTAGTTGTACTTGCCTTGCACCGGCGAGCGCGAGCTGTACTGCATTTATGTAGAATTGTCATACTATATCTCAAGCAATGAATCGATGTTTCCGCTTTTCTGAACAGAATTTCTGAAAGGATGCCAAGAATAGTGAATGAGGAAAGAATTTGATCGACTGCTGCTTGTCTCACATGATGGTCGGCGGTAGCTATGGCCTTATCGATGAGGTCGATCTGGATGCAACGATAAGGCCTTTTGAGTTCCTTGTCATTATAATTAGTCAGACTATACTACTCCAACTACTATGTCAAACAAGCCGGCCATTCACCGCCAGCTGAACATCAAGTCTGGCGTGTCCAAAAGGCAGGAATAGCGCGACTCTGGGGTCACAGAGCGCTAACACTATTTCTCAGGCTCTTGAAGGAACACATCCTGTATGCAAAAGAAGCAGAAGAGCAACAGCGGACGTTCGATAAGCTTATCGCCAATAAAGCTGAAGAGTGGGACTTGAAAAGTGCCGTGCGTGACAAAAGTCATTTTACATTCATCACCAGCTGAAGCTCATGTTTATGACAATACGCCGATCAGAAAAGGATATTGGAAGAGTCACACAGGATGATCAAGGATTCTGATAACCGTCTAGGCAAGGCGGTACAAGATCTACGAGAACTCGTCGTGCGTATTTCGGTCGTTTTCTAACTTTGCCTTGCGTTACCCCTGATGTGCGCGTCTTTTGGAAGCTACGAGTCAAGTCCCAACCTGAGTTTGCGGAAGATATCGAGCTCCTGCATGCCGAGGAAGCACTGGAGGAGGCGAGCGTGTAAGTCTCGGCTGTAAACCTGGAAAATCACGCGATGGTATGAACCTGACTTTTGATTGCATTATATTAGACACTTGGATTCGAAGGTCTCGGCATAGACGTGCAGCTCGTTATAGTTTAGTTGGACTCATGTATTCATTGCGTGGTGTGGGGAAGTGTGCACTGGTAGTTGTTCGTGCTGTTGTGACGTCTTGAGGCGTGTGAGGGCGTCGAGAATGCCTACCCATGCATCTCGATCGGTGCGCTCTTCTTGCAGGCCTCTGGTCCCTGTAGCTCTCGGAAGACCGACACCAAGTGAAGGGGGAACAAAACCAAGAGGGGGAGCTGTGATTGCGGATGGTGCGATTCGTGACTGGCGTATGTGAGCCAGTGAAGAGCGAATAGCTACTTGAATTGACTGCGGAAATTGAGTTGAGATTTTCTCTGAGATGTGTGACGAGAAGTCGACTGACGTCTAGCCGTTCAAAGTACTCGCTCACTTCTAGAACGAATTGCTCTGAGCGCTCTTCTCCCTGAGGGAGGTTGTCATCGGGCTCATCCGTCTGGGGGAGAGTGAGCAGCGAGACGGATGACGCTGCAAGGGATAGGAGACGGGTTATGTCCTAGTAGTGGGGGATAGTTGTGAGCGGTGCGCCCTCCATGCGGTACGCGTTACGGCTTACTTTTTCGACTTCACCCAAAGCGTAAATCTGGCGTGCTGTACGGCTTGACGTCCATATGGGATCGATCTCAGATGGATCGTTCTCTTGGATGGGCGGTGGTTCTTGGCGATGTGCCATGAGGAAAAGAACTTTGTATTGGTGCTACTAATAGCGCAAGTACTGCGGCCAGTATGTACTAGCTGTAGTTAGTTGTTTCAACTTATTTGTTTTCAAGTAAGTTGCGGGTTTATCATTTACATAAAGTTCCCCTGTAGCGCTGAGGGTCCCTCCGTCGATTTTCCGTTGGTTGGAGTGTATCGTATCTGCAAGAAGAGGCGAGGACCCGCGGTGCTCCAAAGAACATCTACCCTTTAATGATCATCCAGGGACATCATGTACCGCGTAATGAGGGGCTCGACGAAAAGTTATACTTAAGTGAATGACCCTGAAGGTGAGAGCGTCCTCCACTGGCTTCTATCATGAGACATAAAAGGTTATTGAACGTTCGATTCGAAGGGCAGTCACATCGCGTTGGTCAATGATATTAATATTAACCAGGGGCAGGGCCGCATTAAAATACGGGGAGGGGGGTCTTAAAGAGACTTTTGCTATCAGTCGTAGACGCGTGCCGCAGCGTGCACGATATCGGAAGTGGTCAAACCTTCGTGTAATGGAAGTACTCTGTGATCCCCTGTAATGACTTGGTACTTCGTTGACTTGATGGTGGCAAGAGAATAAGAGCACACAAGAATGGATTTAGTAATTGAATTACCTAATAAGGCAACCAACCGCCTTTAGTTTCAACTGCTTTGTCTATGCACTATGCTCATCCGATAGTGGAGAGGCTAAAGGCGTAGTAGGCAGCTCCACTATTCTACTTTGTGATCCCGAACTACAACCGACTTGTTAGATGGAATCACCACTAACCTATTCTCCAGTCCAGAGCATCCATTCCGGTCTTCCGTCAAGGTCCCGGAGTAGCACGAAACTTGGTGACGACGTCACCTCATTGACTTCCTTCAATCCTTTCTCAGAAGAAGATGAAAACGATTATTCATCCTATGCTCTTGTGACCTCCTTGTTTTCACGTATGAAGAATAGCTTCGCTGCGCCCTTGACATCTTCCACTCTCTTACCCCCTCCCAATGGCACTCTTGGAGCCCTTACAGGCGAACAGAAACGTCCATCCGTGGCCTCCGTAAACGCATCCGCCTTCTCTTCTCGGTCTTCTGCGCCTGAGCGTCCGTCATCATTGACAGTCGTGCCATCCAGAACTGCGCCACCCCTCGTATCCTTGACGCCAGTCGTGTCAGATCCACCATCCTTTGGTACAGAATTAGACCGCTCGCCTTCACGTAGTGGCCAATATACTCCTGTATATGAGACTCCAGACGGCGGTCTCTTTGGTACCGCTATCCCTGGTTTTCCCATTCAGGACGATGCGCGTAGCATACGCACTACTGCTTCATTAAACCGGTCTGCCTCTGTATCCAAAGTTATACGTCGTATTCGCGGTGAAGGTAGATATACAGATCCTTTCTTAACTACTTCTAACACTGTTGCAGGTCTCTCTCGTGATTATTGGATGGAAGACTCCAATGCAAGGGAGTGTTATGATTGCAAAAGCGTATTCACAACATGGCGACGCAAACATCATTGTCGTATATGCGGTATGTACCCTAACTTTCAAATTCAGACCTGCCGCTCATCCAAGTGCAGGCCAAATATTCTGCTCGCGTTGTGCATCGAATATCATTAAAGGTTCCAGGTTCGGTCATGACGGCATGGTTCGAGTGTGCAATCTCTGTCTCGAGAAACTTGCAAAGGTTGAAGACGAAGATGACGATGACAGGCGTTCTGTTGTCTCTTCTACAGCTTCTCCATTCCCTGCCCACCAGTTTGGCAGCGATTCATTCGCGCTCAGTCTCGGCCATCATCCGCAGTCCCCATTCGCCGCATCCCAGCTGTTCGGAAGGACGGACGAACCGTTTAATCTGTATTCCATTGCTGAGACAAAGAGACTGATATCTGACAATGACTCTGTGTCTACTGCCCTCGCCGAGTGGGAGCCTGTCCGCGAGAGTACAGCACCCTTTCGACGGAACCTCTCAGAAGACGAGAAGGATCCTCCCTCAATATCCAACTTCAGCAAAAATACCGTACAAGCTGCTGTGGCTCCTCGATCAAAGACCCCGGTTGACTTTCCAGTCACTGTACCAATCAATGTCGAGGGCACGATGAGCTCAATTCAGTTTCCTTTGAGCTCTCCGGACCAACACGTGTCGGACAGTCCCGGAAATTACAATACCATGCGCTCCAGATTCAGCAGCTTTGGTGATTTTGATGTTGCTACGCCCTTTATCAGGAGCCGAGCCCATAGTCGGCTCGATAGCTTCCCTACTATTGAAGGTTGGCGCACGAGGCGAGACTCTACCGCGTAAGTTAAAATTTAATATAAGTTATCTTGCATGATCTCATACCACGAGCTTAGTTATGCTCAAGAGCTTAACCTAATTTCCATGTTCCACCTTCGCGTCATGCTGCGGCAAATGCTCACGACAGAGCAGATCCCGAACATCAAGGAATGGGAAGAAACCCTGCTGAAGCTTGCCCTTCGCGTCGCAAAAGAACTTACTTTCACTGCCCTTCCATACCACCAAGGCGAAGACATGGATGTTCGACGATATGTCAAGATCAAAAAGATACCCGGTGGCGCACCGAGTGATTCGGAATACGTTGATGGTGCCGTTTATAACCAAGAACGTTGCCCACAAGCAAATGTCGCGTATGCAACGTAATCCCCGTGTCATGCTCGTAACCTTCCCACTTGAGTTTCATCGGGTCGAGGGCCAATATGTCCACTTTGGCCAGATTCTTAGACAGGAAAAGGAGTATCTCGGAAACTTGGCGAGCAGGATCGCAGCGCTCAGACCGCACGTGGTGTTGGTGGAAAAGTCTGTGAGCAGGATTGCACTCGAAGGGCTTGCGAAGCATAATATCGCCGTCGCTCGCGCTGTAAAGCCTACCGCGATCCAATTTGTGGCCCGGATGACTCAGGGAGATGTCTTTTCGTCGATCGATAAGCTTGCTTTAGAGCCCCGATTAGGTCATTGCTCGCGGTTCCGCGTACAGACTTTCGACCACCCCCTGATCCCAGGGCAACGGAAGACCTATATGCGGTTTGAGGGATGCAGCCGTGAGTTGGGGTGCACCATCATCCTGAGAGGAGGGGATGTAGATATGCTCAAGAAGGTTAAGAAAGTGACCAGATTCTTGATGTTTGTCGTGAGGAACTTGAAGCTGGAGACCCACCTGTGGAAGGACTCCGTGATCACGCTTCCTAGCCTGAGTGCAGAGGCAGTACCGGCAGGCGGGGCTACGAAGAGGTATGCAGAGGGATCTGGCACGGTATCGAACCCTGGTGGTCTTGTGCCCGCATCGGTGTCCCTGGTGCATCTTGTGATACCAGAGGATAAGGAGCGGCAAAAAGCAGAGGAGGCGGAGATCAAAGAAGCTGAAGATGATCTTCCGGATGCTGATGCCGAGCGCCTTCGTCTTTCGAAACGAATCCAGCAGTCACTGGAGCCGTACATCAAGACCTTCATATCCGTTTCTGCCACTCTGCGCTTTCCTCCCCCTCAGCCTATTAGGAGGATGAAGGAGTTGGATGACGAGCTTACTAATGTACAACGCGCTTGGGAAGACGAGATTGTGCGAAGAGAGGAGAAAGGCCCTGTTAAAAATGATAGTAAGGCTCCTTCGGGAACCCCCACCCCTGCAAGTGAGGCAACGGCCACTGTGTCCAGAATCGAACCAGACGTGGACGATGTGAAAGCCCAAATTGAAGCACTCCCACTCCCCGATCTTCCGAAAACACCTACTTCTGGTTTGTCTGAGCTCGGAGAGGAACCCGCTGGTTACTTCGAGCCTCAGCCAAGTACATTGCATGTCCTTGGGGGGACATCGTTCTTCCATTCCCCCCGCCTCATCGATCCTGGCGAGAAAGACCATTTGATTCCCCTCAAGACCGCTACGGACATTGCGCTGGAGAGCCAGTTAGGTATGGTGAAGCATCGCCACGAAGAGCAGCGACGTATTTGGGAATGGTACCTCCGCAAGAACGCTGATGATTTCGTGATTGACCAGTACCAATGCATTAGCCTTTGGGAATACACCATCCCGATCGAAGAATTTGGTCTTCATCGCGCCTGTTTCGCTCCTGGATTGAAGTATATCAAGTTCTATGGCGAGAACGATTGCACGCTGGGTCAGTTCATTGAGAAGAGCGTTAACGAGACGCTGGTCCGGTTCCTTGACCCGAAAGCGATTTGCACTGGGAAAGGATGCAACCAGCCACTTGCGAGACATTGTAAGGTTTTTGTGCATAACGAAACCAGACTTGCAGTTGCTGTTGAGCAGTGGGATGGGCAGATCAAGGCTAGGGGTCCGCATCTCTATCCGTCTCCGGAAACCATCACGACTTGGAGCGCTTGTCGGGTGTGTGGCTCAGCAACCCCATTCATTCCCATCTCCGAAGAGATGCAGCGGTATTCCTTTGCAAAGTTCTTGGAATTGCATTTCTACCCCGCGGACGTACAGCTTGTTCAGGGCGCCGGCTGCCAACATAACATCTACCAACACCATATCCGGTACTTTGCAACGAAGGGAATGACGGTGCGGTTCCAGGCAGATCCTGTTACCATCCACGAGGTTGTCTACCCTGCTATGCGCATTTGCATCCGTCCAGAGTCACAGCTGGAGCTCAAGAATGCAGATTACGAACGGCTACACCGCCGGAATACTATCTGGTACACTGCTCTTGTCGATGATCTCAAGCTCATCAGCATTGATGCAGCCACTGGTGATGAAGAGCAGGATGCAAAACTCCTTGCCGATATCAACAACCTCATTACACGCGCTGAAGATGAGAGAGAGGAGATTGCTCGGTTGATCAACAACATTTATAAGGAGTCGGCTCCGACTGATACGCTCGCTTTGAATCAAGTTCGATCCTTCCGACAGGACAAGATTGTCGCATGGCAGCAGGACTTTGACAAGCTCCCGAAGCCGAGGGGCATTCAGACTCTGGACAGGAACACGCGGAGGGTATCTGCTGCTCTTGGGTCTGTGAGGGCGATGTGGCCAAAGAAATCTGATCCTGCGAGTCCTAGTGAACCTCACCAGCCCTTTTCCATTTCGGAGGCGGAAGAGGGAGCGTTGACTCGTAGACGGGTTACTGGAGGATCTTTATTTCCTCTGCATCAGAGGCTTCGGAGCCTGAGCTTGAAACCGTTGCAGAGAAGACAGGCGACGGCCTCTTCCGATATCGAAGCACCTGGTCCTTCAGCTATTGAGCCTGAAGTGACTACTGAACGGAAATCGGACGCTGACAGTGATTCGACTATCGGTGCATCTAAAGACGATGGGGCACTCTCAGACCAAGGGGTAACATCAACAACACAAGTCAGTGCATATATTGTTCTTTGAAGGTCCCTAGCTCACCATACTATCAAGGCGGAACAAAGTGAAACTCGCGTTGGACGCGTTGTTACAAGGGCATCAAGGCTACCTCGACGGCCACAGAATAAGCCTAGTGTTGCAGAGCTGGTAGCTCGGTATCAAGAATACCTGCCCCCGCAGGGTGTTGAAGAGCTTGCAAGGACCGCTCTGGCTCCATTTCCTCCAGTTTCTGAAAGCGAACAGGAATATCCTGCACAGCCACCGGTTCAAAGGTCTACCATCCGCAGGCACAGAGAGCTTGTCCAAAAGCCCTCGCTGTCCGACTTTGAGTCCAGCTATGCGGTGAATGTAGCCTCGAGGCACCTCAACCGTCGCTCCTTGGGCGCTCAAAATTCACGTATACCTGGAGCAGTTGGGTCTTCTATCGAATCTTCAATTGCATCTCGACGGCCTTCGCCAGATAAACGTGGGCCAAGACCTCTCAACGGTGATCCGACGTCATCGCCGCCACACACATCCAAACCGCTTCCTGCCGGTGGTGGTCGCACCTTGCGACGGAAGCCATCTACCCGAGCCATCCAAAAAGACAAAGCACCCTCTCGTCCCACTTCAGTCGTACCTAATACCAAGCCTCAATTCAGACGGCCGCCTCAAGGTGCCGGAAGCAAGGTTTCTAATATTGCACGACATTTCGAGCGCATAAATCGGGATACCGAACGAGCAAACAGACGTTATGCGGTCATCAGGGGTCGTAAGGCGCGGCCAGTGGCTTCTGCTCGTGCTACGGTTGAGGTTTTAGATAGTATCAAGGATGCGATACGGGATGAGTCAGAGAGCTCTGATAGCTCTAGTGAAGCAGACGATGAGGGCGGTGACGAAGATGAAGCACGAAAGCCGACGGATAAAACCACAATGGATTCATCGCCAGAACAGTCTGTCACGCTTCCTACTGTCACTGTGCAAAATGTTATAGATACATCAAATCCGGCACCTGCAGACGAGCCTTCCCCAGCACCTTCATCATCAACACCGCCGCTTCCACCCCCAGCTCGCCAGCTCGGACCAGTGGCATCATTTCCGCCATCTCCTTTCCTGCAATCTGAGATCCCGATGAATCTCCCACCAACGCCGCCTCCGATTTCGCTTGATGAACCTGGGAGGAACTCGATCTTCAAGCAGGCTTTCCAGGGACTCTCTCAGGGATTGTTCTCGGCTCAGTTCCCTCCGCGCAGATCAGATCCAGAGGCTGAAGATCCGTTGAATGATCCGGAACACATTTTCCGTGATTCTTCCATGGTTGTGAGGACTGATGAGCCTACATCTATCATCGCATTGGCATTGAAGTAGGTTATTTGTCATTTGGCATCTTGTTTATCACTGATCGCTTGCAGCTCTTCCCAGTACCGAGAAATATTGGCCAAGTCCCGGGCCGAGAAACGCACCGCGCGAGAGCCAAAGTTGACTGACGGAGGGGAAGCATTCATGCCCGACGACCATTCTGTCGCGGAGTCTTCCTCGACGTGGGGAGTCGTCAACGTCGAGACTGCAGAACCTGGCAACCCTGCGGAGGAGCTCAAATCTGCGTCGACGAAAATGCCTTGGGTGATTAGTCAGTGTCCTTGTACTTGAACTAATGTACAATGCTGCTGATTCCATTCTAGCGTTTGAAAGTGGTGGTCTAACCATCAGTTGTACTGTGTTGTATCCAGAGCAGTTCGATGCTTTGCGTAGGACGCATAACTGCGAGAAGAGTATGGTTGAGTCGTTGGCAAGGTGTGTCAAGTGGGATGCCAATGGAGGCAAGTCTGGCTCGGCATTCTTGAAGACAAGAGGTTGTAATTCATCTCCTTACCAAGTCATGACGTTACTAACCCTTCCATCAGATGATCGTTTCATTGCGAAAGAACTCTCGAGGGCAGAGCTTCAGACGATGGAGACATTCGGCCCTGCGTACTTTGAATACATGGCATCTGCGATCTCTGGCAACGTAGGTTGTTCTTTTGTTTAGGCTGCAAGCTTTCTAAACGACTTCTATCAGCGTCCCACTTTACTCGCCAAGGTATTTGGATGCTACAAATTGACGTTCAAGAAGTCGAGAGATAAGGGTTCGAGCAAGGCCAAACTGACACATATGAACCTCTTTGTGATGGAGAACCTCTTTTACGATCGTCGATTTTCCCGGGTGCGACATTTACTTGCGGCATAGACACTCTTTGCTGACGATCTGTTCAGATCTATGATCTTAAGGGATCGACCCGTAATCGACACGTGCAATCCACTGGACGAGAAAACGAAGTACTGCTCGATGAAAACCTCGTCGAAAGTGTGTAAGCTATCTTGGAGACATCAAAGTCGCTAAACATTGCTTCCACAGCTGCCCATCTCTCACCATTTTATCTCCGTGAACATTCGAAGCGCATACTAAGAGGAGCATTGTATAACGACACCAAGTTTTTGGAAGACATCAATGTCATGGATTATTCACTTCTCGTCGGCGTTGATGCTCATACCAATGAACTAGTGGTGGGTATCGTTGGTAAGTGGTAAACTTATGTCTGCTTGTGACAATGTATTTACTTCTTGCTAGACTACATTCGCACCTACACCTGGGATAAGAAACTCGAGAGCTGGGTGAAGGAGTCTACCTTCCTTGGTGGTGCTGGTAGAGGAGAACCCACCATCGTTACACCCAAGCAGTATAGACAGCGATTCCTCAGTGCCATGGACAGATATTTACCCCTAGTGAGTGGGCACGAAGATGTTTTCACAGCGTTTCAATGACACTTTCATCTAGGTCCCCGATCGATGGATGAAGCAGAAAGACATCCCAGAAGAAGACCCTTATAGTTTGAACAGCCTGGTTGAACTCTGGCCAGACTGGTGAAGCATATCACGTCCTTTTTATTCAAAAAGCATCATGCCGCTCCACTGTAACCTTACCACATACCATCCGTGCCAGTAAATACCCGATGATCTAAATCCTGTACATTACATCATTTTGTTACACCCCCGAGCTGTACACTACAATTTTCTCGTTCTAATGCTTTGAGCCTTGTTTGCAAGGCCCTGTGCTTGATGCTTCATTTCCGCGGAGAACTGCTCTTGTGTCACCTTTTTCTCTACACGACGTGCTTGACGTTCGACCTTGACAGCTTGTTTGCGAGCTTTTTTGTCTTCCTTCGATTCGTCGCGCGGGCGGGATATGGTTTGCTTTGTCACTGGTCGGTGAAGCGTCAGCGGAACATCATTTCCGTATTCATACAAATATTTACCTGAAGGTTCCTGGGAATGTTCTTCATCTTCTGCAACAGGTTGTAAGGGATGACGCCCTTTTCGTGACTCTGGGGCTTGATGATCGCCATTTAAAGTGGGAAGACCGGTCTTGGGATCAAGCGTAATTTTCGGAACCGGCTTCGATGCTCGCGCACGGATTACGCGGGGATGATTCTCCAGGTTGGAATACGTCGCTATTCTGCTTCAGATGGGTTGAATTCGCATGGAACGATTCGACTTACTCAATACCGTTTCACAGTCCCATGTATCCTCTTTCTCTGCAGCCTTATATCCGGCAAAAAGTCGGTCGTCGTTTAGCTCCTCCTCGTCATCATCATCTGCTGATCTTATCCGTACCCGCTCATCCTGACCCATTGCTTGACGCAGCGTGTTGAGTTTCTCTGTCCCTGAGTCTCCCGGAAGCACTGGCTTTAGTTTTCTGCCAAGCAACTCATAGTTGTCCATGAAGTCGTCCATCATGGCCTCGAAATCTTCTCGCGAGGTGACGAGCTCAGGAGCTTCATCTGATAGTTCAGACGAAAGGTCATCATTCTCTTCCTCGACCTCTTCTCCTTCACCAGAGCCATACTCTTTCTCCATCAGCTGCAAGTGATCAAAAAAGATGACCTGGCAAAGTTGACTACAATTACCTGATCGAAGCGCTCATCTAATGTCATTAGCGTTTCTGTGCGGTACATCGACGAACTGCTCATGCTGTACCCAGATGCGTCGGAAGTGCCTTTGCGCCTGCGCTTTCCACCAATGACAGGTAGCTTTGGTAGAGTTCCGATGGTGTCCGCTCCTTCCGAGTGCAATTCGTCGTCGGAGTCGCTGGGCGGAGGTGCATCCTTTTGTTCTTTCTTGAACTGGGCAAAGCGCGCTTCCCAGCTGTCAGGGTCTTCGTGATCCTCTGTGAAAGGGGCATCCTGCGGGGTATCACCGTCCTCACAAAACTTGTAGTCGAATCCATCATCCTCATCTCGCTGTCCCTCTGCTACCAGCTCGCCAAAGAAGTCATCCTCCAAATTATCATCTACAAATGCGTCATCCTCCAATGCTTCGAGAACCTGTCGGAGATGCGGGTCCATGTCCGGCTGAAAACCTGCGATTGATGAAGGAACGGCTTCCTGTGACTCATAGTTCCTGGGGATCTCAGATGCGGATGGTAGCGCCTCTGGTGGCAGATCGCGCAAGGAGATCGGATCCTTTGATTTTCCTTTACCTTTCGATTTTTGAGAGGTAGTAGGTGCCTCGATGAGTATACTTTCTACACCCTCTTCCTCTGCACCAGCCGTACGTAGATGCTGCATGTAGTCATACTCTGTGTCGTCGAAATAGATACCATATAATGAGGCTTCACCGACATGAGCGTGAGCGTCATGGGCAACATCATTGGGAGAAAGGAGTGACTCGAGATCGGCCCGAGTCTTTCCCTAGGAGCGGGAATTAAATGAGTAGAGGCAAAAAAAAATACGTATCGCGTATTATGCGCACCTTTTTGTCATTCCCTCGTACAAATGCCTTCAGGACGTGCTGACTTGCGTCAGGATCATGGATAAGAGGATCTCGCTGAGATCGGTGCACAAGTTGGAAGTGCTGTGCTCCCTGGTTGTCTAAAGATTGATTTTTTGGGCATAGTGCACCAAAATACAATGTCCTTTTTCTGTTGATCAGTTCTGAATGGTATAAAAGGTGATGAATGTGAGATTCACTTATCAATCCTCAAGGCAGACGGTAGCCTGAAATTATACACAGCCACCCAGTCGCGACTGGACATTACGTAATCGTGTCGGTTGTTCCTACGCCGTCACCAATCCCACCCGTGAAGTTGAAGACCTCGAACAAGCGGTCTTCACCTTCGAAGTCCTTTACGCCTTCATTTCTTAGATTCATCTTCGTGCGGCCTACGCAAGATTTTTCTAATACGAGCGCAGAAATTCTGGTTCTTCCTCTTTGTTCGACTGGCGGTTAATCATGCAACGCGAGCACAGTCGTCGTGGCTTCTCTATATACGTGTTTTCGTTCTATCCCGCGTTTCAACAGTACTGACACCTTTTTATGTATATACTAGTCATCAGAAAGTTGTTCTGGAGGTTGATTTCTCCGGTTCTCTCTGGGTACGTTGCACTATAGGCCACTCTAGCAGGCGCTCATACAACAACATTCTCGAACAGGGTTACACAGAAATCACCCTCATTCCAACTAATCCCAATCTGAGAACTATTCATCTGCACTCCAGGCAATGTAGTATGTGCTGCGCTTGAATTTCAGATACCTTGTTTGACGTGTTTTCTGCAGCGATTCACTCTGTTTCTGTCGCGTCACACCCAACAGATTTTGTTCACCATGATCCGCTCGCTCAGATCAGTATCTCAAATCCTCAGGATTGTCACACTTATCCAGAGTTGAAGCGGAAAATATACTCTGCACTGGCCGAAGGCGATGAGGGTGAACTGTCGATCGCAATTCCGAAGGAAGTTTCGCTTCGACAAACTGGTCATGCAAATCACTCGCTTGTGAATGGTCATCTCAGTGAAGGTAAATTTCGGTCTCCGAGGATTATGTGCCATGCATTCAATTTTTTACCGTATAAGCTGCTACGCCTGAGCCTCATACCCCTAGCCCCTCTTCCCATACCCCTGCACCCAGTCCCGAATTCATGCCCATTGTGGTCCACATTGATTTCAGTCTGAGAAATCCCGTGGATGGGATCCAGTTCGTGCTGCCCACCGACTCCTACCCATATGTAAGTAACTTTTGTGTTCATGATTAAGAAGTTCTGATGTCTTTTAGCGCGTACCACACGCATATACGACGCCATCATCCCCCGACGCTGCAAGATGTTGGGTTCCATGCGTCGACAGTCTGTGGGAGAAGTGCACTTGGGAGTTCGAATTTGTCGTTCCTCGCTATCTCGAAGAGCCTGATCCTAGGCCACCGCGGAGAGAATGGTGATTTTGAAGAGTCTCAGGAGTCTATCCCGACGGTAGTTGTCTGCAGTGGCGACCTCGTGGAACAGGCATGTGATCCACGTATTTCCCACTGCGCGAGCTAACAAGGGCAACACAGGTTGCACATCCTAATAACTCGAATAAAACCATCTTTTTGTTCTCTCAAGCAGTGCTGACATCCGTACAGCATGTCGCTTTTGCTGCTGGACCATTCCATGTGCATCCCATCCCGACAGAGCTCACATCAGAGGATACGTCTGGCATTTCACAGCCTCTGATGCATGCGTTTTGCTTGCCTGGTCACGAAGCTATGCTCCATTCGTCGATTTCATCCCTGCGTTCGGCGATGAACTTCTACAGTACAGAGTTCGGTTCCTACCCATTTGGGTCATACAAAGTGGTAGCGGTGGACGAGATGCCTGTTCAGCGTTTCGACAGCTCGACGCTATCGATAATCACTGTGGACCTTCTTCATGGCGAGGACTCGATTGAGCAGGTGCTTGAAACCCGGCAGGCACTTAGTCACGCCCTGGCCTGTCAGTGGATGGGAATCAACATCCAACAAAAGACATGGTCAGATACTTGGCTCGTAAATGGTCTTGCGCTATATATCACCGGCCTGTTCGTCCGCAAGCTCCTGGGAAATAACGAGTATCGATACAGGCTCAAGCGGGACATGCAACGAGTCGTCGAGTGGGACAACGGATCGATGCCGCCCATCTGCCAACCACAGCATAATGATCCCCCAGACTCCATGACGTTACCTTTTGTCAACTTGAAGGCGCCCCTCGTGCTGCACATTTTGGATCGACGTCTTGGCAAGTCTGGTACCTCGCTCGGTCTTCCTCGTGTTCTGCCCAAGATTTTCCTGTCAGCAATGAGCGGAGAGTTGCAAAATAATGCTCTATCGACACACTCGTTCCTGCGTACATGCAGGAAGGTCAGCGGAATTGATCTTCGGTCATTCGCTGAACAGTGGATCTACGGTAGTGGTTGTCCAGCGTTCGGGTTCTCTGCTTCTTTCAACAGGAAGAAGATGGCAGTCGAGATCACGATGCGACAAGATTCGCCAGCATACAAGGCGCTCGAGCACAACGAGGTGTCCAAACTGTTGCATAAGCCTGTACCATTTTTTGAGGTGCGTTTACGAGCAGTAGCATCCTAATCAAGCCCTCCTCACCAGCCTCTAAAGGGCCAAATGACTGTTCGGATCCATGAAGCGGATGGCACTCCATATGAGCACGTTTTAGACATTCGTTCGTCATTCAAACGCTTTGAAGTCCCTTTCAACACGAAGTACAAACGTATCCGTCGAAATACCAAGAGATACTTGGCACGACAAGCGGCTGCTCAGGCTGCAGCGGAAGGCGATGCAGAAGCTGCTGAAGCCATGGGTCTAATCGACATGGGTTTTGGACTTGAGATCTGGGAAAAGGAAAAAGAGCGAGAAAACTGGAAGGTGGCTGACTGGACAGAGGAAGATGAGCAGGTGATGTCGGGTGCAACGTACGAGTGGATTCGCATGGATGCCGATTTTGAATGGATCGCCGCTATCGCTTTTGAACAGCCCGACTTCATGTGGGTGTCGCAGTTGCAGCGAGATCGCGATGTCGTTGCGCAACTAGAAGTGAGTTATTTGTCGACAATTCATCTTCCTGACTTGAACTTTCATAGGCTGTCAATGCTCTCGCAAAGCAATCCACCGCCATCGTTTCGAGTACATTCACCAAGACAGTGCTCGTCTCCAATTACTATTATCGCATACGGTGTGAGGCTGCGATGGCTCTAGTGCACGTCAGTGTTTTTAGATTTGTTAACTTTTCAAGTTGTTCTGACGTGAAAACATCAGTGTGCTATTCGGAAACTTGATTTTTTGGGACTATTTCATCTATTCAAGTTGTTCCTTCGCTATTGTTATGACCCGGAAGACCCCAACCAAGATTTATTCGCTCATACTTACGTCCCAAAGCCTAATGACTTCTCTGACCTGGCAGAATACTTTGTTCGAAAGGTATGTTTTCAGGGTGCTACCTCTATCTCACAACTCATGAATATTCAGAGTCTCGTTCACGCAATATCTCAAGTGCGCTTTGAGAATGGCAAGACACCTTCAGTAGTTCGTCAGTTCCTTGTCGACCAGCTTCGTTACAACGACAACACAGCGAATCCGGTTAGTATGATATCGTCACAAATAGTTACTGATTTCAACGCTCTTTAGTACTCGGATGCGTTCTACATATGCACTATGATTTCAGCTGTTGCTTGTGCAACTGTCTCGATTGCTCCTCCGGAACGTGGCGAGCTCCTTCGCGAAGAAGTTCGGTCGGAGCACACTACCGAGGATGCTAACTTGATGAAACAGGCAATTGACGAGGTCAGCAGGTATCGGAGCATGGACAGACTCATCCCGTCACCGAAGAATGTAGTCACCACTGCCGTATTGGAAGTGAGTAGCTTCCTGCATCAGAGTGTATCCCTCATTAAAGACTTGGATTTGACCTCAGTTCTACTTGATTCTTACTACCGCGAACCTCATCCCGAACGATCTCCGGGTCTTCTTCCCTCTTACCCGGTATGTTATAATGGTCGTATATTCTACTTCATCTGATTGTCTCCCAGTGAAGGCAATTATACCCAAGTTCGTCTCGCTGCCTTCGATGGCCTTTTCATGTCCAAGTGGTACACGCCCGCCATCATGCGTTACGTATTGGCCATCATGGCAAATGACCCATCTCGCGTGGTCCGGAGACATGTGGCCCGTAGTGCATGCCAAAGCTTAGCTCTCTTGGTGTCCATGGGGGAGATGAAGAACTCCATCAAGGATACAGAGTCGCTGCTTATCGAGGAAGACGGCTCCCTGCCAGAGAAGTCAAAAGAAGCGAAGAAGAGCGAGGTCGACATGATGATCAAGGTTCTCAGGAAAGACAGAGAAATCGGCAAAAATGAGGTGTTACGGGAGTTTTTGATGTCTATTGCTCTGTAAGTTATCCGAGATGAATTTGTGCGACTGTTCGTTCACAATAACAACCGGTCTCAAGCGCACCGGATATTGACCAGGAAGTTCGCTGGGGTATCATCAAACTGGCTGACATCGTCCTTCGGGGAGTTGAAGAGACCCCACCGAAGGTTACCATTCATCTGCCTCCTACCCCTGTGACTGAAGCTCCGCCCTCGCTTCCGGCGGTAAAAGTGCTGCCAAAGGCCTCACGACCTCTCAAGTCTGGGGGACCACCTGCTCGGGTGCCTGCTGTTGTATCTGCTGCCCCTAAGCTCAAAATCATGCCTGGTGGTGCTCAACCCCGAAGTTCTAGTTCATCTGCCACTGCACCCGCTGTTCCAACGCCTCCAGTTCTCACTAGCTCCATGGCTCCGCCTCCAGTTCCTGCGAAAGCCAAAGGCAAACCCAAGCCAAAGCCTATGAATGGTGTTAGGCCCCCTCACATTCCGAAGGCACAGTCGTCTGGAATGAGCTTGAATGATTTGCGTGCAAGCCGTAATGCACTCAAGAAACTCAAGATGCATAAGAGCGCAGTGCTTTTCATGCAACCAGTGGATCCTGTTCGAGACCATGCTCCAAAGTTTGTATCTTGATAATAACCTTTGACTTTTTTGACCTAGTAATATAGCTATTACGAGGTCATCAAGAATCCTATGGACCTCAGCACCATGGGCGCCAAAGTTGAGGCGGGCATGTACAAGGACCGTTTTGCCTTCGAGGCAGAATTTCGTCTCATGATAGCAAATGCGAAGCAGTACAACCCTTCCGGAACGTATGCCCACACTGAAGCGATTTTCTTGGAGACGTTCTTTGAAAAACGTGAGTCCAATGGCACAGAATCATCGGGTTTTTTTTTACCTTTTCCCAGTTTGGAACCGCATTCAGAAGACTCTCGAAGCTGCTAGCAAGAATGCAGAACCTGCGCCTGACAACTTGCCCACTATCATAGTGAAGAAGCCTGGAACTGCTGTGCCAATACCTCCTGCGGTCTCACCTCCGCCACCTCCGCAAGCAGAATCTGAGGCTCCACCACGTCCGATTATCAAGCTCAAGGTTGGTGGTCCACAAGTCAAGACACCGCAACCAGAGCCCTCGAAGAAGGCGGCAGAGCCTAAGGCTTTACAGAAACCCAAACAATCTCGCAAGCCCAAAGTCGTTGACGAGGCACCTCCGCCTTACGTTGATGACGGATCACATGACCTGTTGCAAGAAGTAATCGCTATTGAGCGAGAGAAAGACGAGGAGAAGCGTACCCGGAAAACCAAGGATCCCGTTCGGGAATCACCTCCCCCTGCAAGACCTTCGGGCAGTGGACCACCTGGAAAACGCAGAAAGACGAGTGCTGATGACAATGGTGGCGAGATACTGATGTTAGCCCCGTCCCTCTCTAGGAAGGAAAAGCCTGGCGCTCCCTCTTTGAGCTCTGGCACTCCAGCTGCGGAGCCGTCCGTTACGCCTGCACCTGCGCCTGCTCCTAAAGTGTCTCTTGGCAAACCGAAGAAAGAGAAAGTTGCAAATCTTCGTGATTCAGAATCTGCCTCCGAACCTCTGCGCACCTCCACCAAAGGCAAAGAGAGAGAAGTTGTACCTAGCATTACCCCAACGCCATCAAAGCCTCGCAAGATGCAGGCGTCAGCTCCACTCAATGAGAAGAAGTGTCGAGAAATTTTGAAGGTTATTCTTAGGGTGCCAGAGAGCGTTATATTCGCTCAGCCTGTAGACCCTGAGAGAGATGGATGTCCCACGTTTGTGACATCTTGCATTATCACAACTAACACTGATATTGGTATTGGTATAGGTACTACGAAGAAATTAAACACCCGATGGACTTTGGTACTATGACCCAGCGTTTGAACGAGGGCAAGTACTCAACCATGGAGGACTTCCAAAAAGACGTCGAGTTGGTGTTAAGCAACTGCCGAAAATTCAACCCACCCACTACCTACCCTGTCAATTGTGCGGATGTGGTGGAGAAAGTCTTCAAGAAAGAATGGGCGAAGTTGATAGAGAGGAAGCTTTCATGGACGGAGAAGAGGAGCTTACAAACGCTGATGACTCAATTAGTGAAGGAGGACGTGTAAGTTTTACTCCATCTATGGTGGTTCAAATACACTAACTTTACCGCAGCTCTTGGGTGTTCCGAGAACCTGTCGATCCTGTCCTATTGGGCATCCCGACGTATTTTGATGTCATACCAAAGAGGGATGCAAGGGACTTGAAAACGATCCGCCAGAAGCTGGACACTGATAAGTACGACTCGACTGATGCATTTGAGGCAGATATCAACCTTATGATCCAAAACGCTATCACCTTCAATGGCGCGGACTCTGAGGTCGGGTATATCGCGGTGGCCTTACGTGACCGGGTCAAGGAACTGTTTGGTGGAGCCAAGGCGAGTACAGGGACCAAGAAACGCAAGGATGGTGAGAAAGGGACACCTCAGCCCTCAAAGAAGCTGAAGCTCGGCTGAGCATCGTATGTTAAATTACTACAAGTCAACAAATAATCCATTTGTATCTATCATTACTCGCTATTCTTTGCTATGTAATTGCTGTCGCAGTAGCTATGTATATGTCGAACCTTGACCAAAAATGTTGTTGAGATCATTGATTTCCAGCTTCCATGTCTCCAGTAGTCGAAGGTATGACAGTACAATATCTCTTTGTGTACGAGTCCTCAATCTATAGTCCTCGATCTATAACTTTTAGGGCGTCGCAATATGAATACCAATTCCTCCAGGTTCGAACGTTATACCGGTAAGATTGCCAGAGGCGGTGGGGATCTCGTAGATAGAAACTACGCGTTGCACCTGTTTTGTCGCGTTGGTGATCCAGCCCAATCCCATATCTTGGTAGGGTGCGTAAATCTGCGTGCTGTTCATGTTGACAACGACAAGTAAGTATGAAGTGCCATTGTACCAGACACCAGCATCCACGCCCTGGTAGTTGTAGCTGGTAGATGTAGCGTTCGGATCGACCAAGAAGGGTTGAACGTATTTTTGGATGAGAACAGTGAGGGCAGATGCCGTCCCCTCTATTGACGTTTCATTGTTAGTTGTGGTCGGGTATTGGTAAGACTTGGAACCTAGGCGATGGAACTTAGTTTTATTCATATGCGCGGCATCAGCATGAACTTACCTATAACACCATGGCTGAAGGAAGTGAGCCCCATAGCAGCCCATTGGATGCCAGTGGGTGTCGTGTTCCAGTACCTGCAATTAGGGTCAAGACAGAGGTCGTGTTGGCGACTCAAGGTGACTTACGCGGCGCTACCGAAGGCCTGGGGTGTGGTCCACACAGACTTAGTGCGGTCAAAGCCCAAGATGTTGAGTCTGTCTTTGAAGGTCTGGACGCGGGCCTTAACATCCCACATCTGCCCTTGGCAGTTGTCGCAACCACAGTGACCGAAGTCGGGGGTACACTCTGTATTCCACACAGGAGACCATGTCGCATTGATACCAATAGGATAAGCATCCTACACCAGAGTTAGCAGTGTAAGTGATAAAAATATCGTGAGTGGCTCGCCTGCAGAACGATATCAGCTCCCTTGATGTAAGGCGAGAAGTTGTAGTCTTGGCAATTCAAAACGATAGAGACAGGATGATATCCATCAATTTGGTAAATTAGGTCATACGTTGCCTGCGCCGCATTTTGGGGATCAGAGTTGCCATCGGGCTCGTGTGCGGTCTCCCAGTTCAATAGGTTGGGAATCGAGGCGTAGGTGTTCACTTGTTGGGCGACGGTACTCAAGTTTTGGTAGTTCCTGAGTGGAAAGATATCAATGGTCATGAGATGAGGTGATAAAGTCTGACATACGATCGCATATCATAAACAATGTACATGCCGACACTGATGGTCCTCTCGATAACTTGTTGAAAAATAATGAGGTTATCATAAGGAGGAATCGGGTGAAGCTATGGCGCAGACGGTCAGCATGGGACATATGAGATCATCAAGAATCATACAGTGTTGAACCTGGATAAATAATTGAATGATTGCTTAATAAGTGGTGGCAATGAAGAACGAACCCATCATCCTTGAGCTGGTCGATCATAGATAAATTTGTCGCCAGATACTCGTCGAAATTTATGTAGAATCCTTGAGGCACGAAGGGCGCAAATGCTCCACCATTACCACTTGCAGGCCGCACCCAGAGTGCACCAGTGCGCAAGTCAGTCTTCGTGACAGAAGCATTCGTGTCAGGGAGATATAAAAGGGATGAGCTAGTATCGAATATCTGCCCGTTTGCAGGCTGGGACCCCGAAGACGAAGGAGTGGAATATGTAGCAGAACAGGTGACATTGTATGCAGTCTTCTGAGCGTTAAGTGTGCTGATATCTACGGGAATTTGAACACCGGTAGCGTTCAGAGGAACGTTTGTGGTGGTGTGGATGGAGCCCACACTGATAGTGACACTGAGGCTTCCTAGGCCAGTGGATCCGCCAGAAGAGCCCGAATTGGAAGAAAGTGAAATGGGCTCAGCGCCGGCGATCCAATCATAAACTATTGGTGTGTCGACTATAAATGCTGCACTTTTCGCATCCTCCTCGAGGTATGGACGGAAGACAGGGGCACAGCGAAACGACAGAAGTGGTTCAGCACTTCGTGTGGGCAAGATAAACTGTCCGCCAGGGGGCACCACAGACTGATTTGCCATATAGTTCTTTCCGCACCTAGAAATATTAAGGAATAAAGAGCAGGGCGCATAATCGAAATCATACGTACCATGTCTGAGCGAGTGAGCCTCGAACCAGGCTGGCGGCGGCAACCATGGCCATGAAGCCTTTGTTGTACCTCATTTTGCGTCTCTTCTCAGGCTGGTGGGAGATTTGCCGATAAGATTGAAGGAATGTGATGGTGTGGGGATGCCACTGGCCAGATCATTGCAACTTATACGACGTCCTAGCTGTCCACTAAGGTCACCGTAAGCAACAGGCTGCGCAGCAGGCTCTGCGTTTAGACCACTATTACTAGTGTACTTACGGTATCATTATCCCCATAGCTGTGAATCGCGATACTTCAGTCCGGTTAAGACGGTTCTAGCGTTCAAAATCGCCTAGTCTCTGGTATGAGCGCTATGCTGACTCGGAGGTAACGTGCACATTGTAGACCTGAAGGGGCAAGCGCAAATAGCTGATTTGAAACAAGCAGTGCAACGTTGGTGTGACGATATCAAATGAAAATCAACTAGTGCCAGTGTGATATGCATTTAGCGAAAATAAAGAGGCACACGCGATTGAGGCCTTGGTAAGCTTAGAGCGCTCGGCGCTCCGAGAGCTTCAAGAGTGGGTGACGTTGCTACAAATGCGCTGCACAACACGACGTGGTGGCAGTGACCAGTCGTAGACAACTCCTTGTCAGTCGGGATGCGTTGTAAGACGGTGTGGGCACTTGGGAGAAGTCGCGAACGGCTATGATGGTGCATGCTCCCCAGAAAGATCATGAACGGCTATTCCTGCCCGCGTTTCAGACTCATGTTTAGACACTATAGCAGGGGTAATATTGCAACCCTAGTGGATATCGTACTTGGAAGCCATCACCAGGGCTCTTGAACTTGAAAGTACCACAGTAAGTAATAAACTCTGAGAAATTAGAATAGTCCACGGTCGAACGGACACGATCATGTCACGCATTACAATTGCATAGAACTATCCGTTAAGATAATAATTTAATGGCGAGAGTCCGTCACGGTGCATGCTTGGGTGTCGAGTAAGCTGTGGCGGTAGAGTCTACGCTTCTTAGTGACATCGCGACCCCTACCAGATATCTTGCGATGCATTCAATCATGTCAAGCATGTCACGCATAGGTCTTTGAATAGTTCTTCACTGCGTTCGTTGACGGATGATGACATTCTGCGTTACATTAGCAACGAACCGTGACTCAGAGCACCCCGAGACTGGGAAGCTGGGGTGAAGAGTTCCGACGCGCGCGAATCTGGTGGACTGTTTGAGTGGGCGCATCTGGCTTATGCTCGCAGCAAGGACATGAACCATACTGGACTGACATCGACTCTGTCGGTGAACTTCGCCAAGAGAGGGCTACAGACACCAAACCTGTCGGATGATGTTTCAGCAATTGAGAACACGCGCGTTACGTATTGGAGTCCCGCACGTGTACCGGAAAAACATCGACTGTAAGTTTTATCGATGACGGAGTCGGTGTAGACCATTTACATGCTTACCTTGACATGAAAGATAATCCAAGATTGATTCCAATCTACTGCCCCATGTCAGTCCAAGATGCTGCAGCAACGAAACAATCATGACGCACTTCATGGGGCAAGATATTTGTTGCTAAGAGAAGTGTAGGCGCCAGATACGGAAAATGTGTTCGGAGAGGTCCTGCAGAAGTTCTAGTTTTTAAGCTTGAAGATCAAAGTAGAAAGACTCGGTCCGTGTTCAAGTGGGAGATGTCCCCATAGTGGAACTCAAGTACACCGAAGCGGTATCAAAGCTGTCCCGATGCTATATGCTGCATCACGGCCGCGCACGCGCACGAACACATTGAAGCGATTATGGGTAATGGTCCGTCATGAAATCTTGCTACCCTCAGGGTACCATAGAAATGGGCTGCTGAGTGACAGGTGTACAGAGGTATAGGTCTCGAGGCATGGTCCTATATCTGTGTAAGGAACCGCGTACTAGTTAGCGAACTACATGAAAATTTTCGCAATTCCACAGCCAACGAGTGGCGTGGGTTGCTTCGTTGATTATTTGCTACATCCAAGCACGACTATGGCATCGAACACAGTGGTGACCTGAGACGATACATTTTCTCTCCTAGTGGATACGGTGATCGTGGAAATTAGGTATTGCATCTTGCAGCAGAGTAAGAATCATCCCTGTCGAGTAGCATGCATCAAGCCACGTATACCAACATCACGAGAAAAATTACTGGCGCGTGTGTGATTATTCGATCACTTCAATGACAGTCGCCAGTCGACTCCAAAGCAGGGACGCAGGATGCACTTGCTACCGGAGAGACCAAGGAAGCTGTTCATTGGTCGACTAGACCAACGAAGAACAAGATGGCATTCGACACTCGACGTTTTGAACACGTCGGACAAGTGCATCGTAGGCAGCAAGCACACAATTGTTTATTGGCTGTCTTGTAGCTGCATGACCGTGACTTGACCTTGTGACCCTTCGGGATTGGATTCGGAGTATAGCAGTAATCGCGACGCGCAGTAAGACTCGTATATGATAGCTGCGAATGCAAGCGTCAGTCGAAGTCCAGCATATAGTAATTGAACATAATAATCCTGCCTTTGGCTGGCCCACACGGGCACTTCATGAAGATATATAATATCAATCCTACGCGTCCGCAGTGGTTCCCTACGTCGGAAGGATGAGTATCTTGGATTTCAAGAACAAACGACGCACGTACCTTCATCAGTTCATACTTCGTGTACCTACCCGAACTAGTAGCCACAGCTGCTTGTGCTTCCTTTGTATACTGACAGGCCTAGAAATTATATTTCTGCGGTTGCATACGTCGGAAGTTCTGGCAGTTCAACCAGCTCGACCCACTCGCCCGTAACCCGCGATATAAAAATTAGCCAGCCCAGAGTGATCGTCAATATCTGCACTATTGCGACAACCTACAATCCATATCAAGGGCGGTTACCAGGATCAGTCAAAGTTATAGCATAGAGTAGAGTACTGACTTGTCCGAGGTGGAAACATCCAAAAAAGAGCACCGACCCGCTTGATGCTGACCAAGGACCAGGTGAAGGAGGCGCCAGAAAATCCGCAAGGCCACGATGAGCTGTCCTGACGTTTAAATGCCGTGCGGGTGGATTCGGGTCTCTTCAATTTATTTGAACTTGGCACGGCTGGAGACTAGCGGCTGCATGCAACGACGGATAAAAACATTTGTCGATGATAACAATTGATTAACAATATTGTTAGCGACTTTCCGAGTAAAGAGAAGAAAACGAGTGTAATTTTTAGACCCCGAAATTTGAATATCGAGGGCTCGTGTTCGAAGGAGCGGATAGAGCTAAAAACTGAAAATTGAACAGTGGCGAGCGGAGTTGTGGAATCCCCCACTTCAATTTCAGAATACTTAGTACACAAACCCAGCGCCCACCCAAACCACACCTGTCCTGCAAATAAAATTCGGCTTAGCTTCAAACCACTCTAGCGCACCGCAGAAGGGCGGGCAGCTCGCAATTTAATATGTTGAATTGCAAATCTTGACGAATGACACGAGTGACTTTGGTGGCCCCCTTACGCACCCATGATGTACCTCTCGCACAACGGAGATTTGGAGACACCTGGAACATTGGGATGTAATACTCGGTCGAATGTCAAGTTAGATGGCCACAGTTAACGATCGTCAACTATATCGACAAAGGACTGGACTTTGCGACGGTGGAAATTTGCTGTTTTTCGATCAACATCGATGGAGCTGGGGGTCTCCAGGGTTTCTCCACTTCGACCACTGATGCGGCATTTCTTCTCATGTTAAAACATCGGACTGGATATTCTTTCCCCCCGGATACGCTGAAAAGTTGAGCAGCTTACGATGGATTAGATCGCCCAGCTGGATTGATAGTGAGTGTCTTGTTCACTCCAACCATGTTTTGTTGCTGGGCCCTGGGCGTATCACTACTGGAGTGGCAATCATTGCTACTGTTCATGTTAATTGCCACCGTTGATGTCGACCCTTGAAGGCAGTTGTGCCAATGGAGATTTGGCAGGGCGATCTTGATGCAGCCATAGTGATGATCTTGACTCACACGAATGTTGCTATTATAATCTTGAGAGCACACTGCTGAGTTGCTTTCACGGATTCTGATGGCGCTTGCGAACTTGCCTTAAGATGGCTCGTGCACGCGAACCTGCTTGATGCCCCTTTTTGTGTCACGCTGTGCGTCACACTCCTATGTCACGCTATCCTTGGCTTGCGGCCATGGGGCATGTCGACGGTGCTCAGGGTGGTTTCCAGCAAATTGCAGAGAGTGTTTATTATCAGTATATTGTTATATATTTCGCATCAACACACCGAGAGCTCTTCGGGACAGAGTTCATGTACCCAAATATCGTATATTGACTGTCATTTTCCAGCTTGGGATCATCTGAGGTGTCTGGCCATCCAGCATTCTTATGATGTCGCGCAGAATACAAGGAGCTGAATAGGCCACCGAGCTTGATAGCGTGTCAAGGTCGCATGTAGAGGTCCTAGAACATTGGTTCGTCGATGTGATGGGACAACCAGCAACCCATCTTGCGGCTCCTGTGCCTCGCGTTTCGCGTTATTCATGGCTGGCTCTGGATCCTCGACTATGATCATGCCTAGAAAACTGGTCCAGCGGAAGCAAATTTTGTACCAACATCGAGGACACACGAGTGCCAAACTGGCAAGGCACCACTTACAAATATACTAACTTCGTTGCACCCAGCCCTGCACCTCTTCTTTCGCGCTATCGGGAGTAAATTTTGGATCCAGCTATTGTCAAATGATGTTACATCGAGAATTGGTTCTGCTGGGGTAATATGAGGGTGTGTGCAAACCGTGCAGGGACAGGCGCCTGCACTTATTTGGCATTAACTCGGCACAGGAAATTTTGCTAGTGCCCGCCTCACAATTTATTATTTTACGTCCCCAACCGTCTGCTGGTATTAAAATGCCAATACCTGGTCCTTGCGCAAACCACATCCCTTTCCCCTCACTTTCTTTCGTTCAAGATAATTTTTGACCATCAAAATGAGATTGCCTTCGTATAGGTCCTCTCACATGCTTCGCTACCATCCTTACCCTCGGGTCGGCCTGAGCCAACGTGAGATGTTAACGGTAAGCCATTACGAACGTCCATTCAGCGCTATTGTTAACTTGTATTTTCAGCACACCATTGAGGAAAGTGGCCCTTTGTTGGTGAGTCATGCGATCTTCGGCATTCAATGCTATTTTTGAACATGTACATCGCGAAGCAAATCAACAACCCACTCAGCGGCCACAACATTGAATATGAGGACACCTCAAATGCTCTCGATCTCGCACGTTGTCTCTCTGCACTTTCTTGTAGCCTTACTTACTCTTTAAGCACAGCCTGGTAATGAGGAGCAAGTGGAAAATGCCCCGAACCCCCCAGAGGTGGTCGAGGTCCCAGAGGCAGGCGATGAACTTCGTGATAGGCATCGGAAACTGACGGCACTTCTCATCGTACGTTAGCAAGTGTTCTTTTATTCACATCTCCTAACCCACGTTGTGTCAAAGGTCATTTTATTATTTGTGGTAAGGAAACTCGCTGTCATCGCCCAATAGTCGCGCCGCGTTTCACATTATGCCCGGTTCATATTTTCATCTGACATTTATCGGCTCCCTGTCAACTTGTATATCACCACATGCACAAATGTAACATACACTTGCTTTGGTCTTTCTTTTTTTACTCGAACATGATTCACATCGTTGCTAATACCATCATTCTTGTAGTTATCACCTCATCTCAATATATCTGTACTATACCGTCTTCCCATGCTGAAAAGGTTTCTACAATAACAGACAACATTCTGATCCTTCGTCCCTCCAAAGTGTATTGAATTGTAATTGTTGATATGACACTGGCTTAGCCTTCGCCTAACAATTATCCCAGCTGAGTTTCAAAAATATAACCATGCAAGTCGGTGTCTCTGCTGGATTTGGTAATATTTTGCCACGTCCCCAGGGACGACCACCAATTGTGAGTGCTCGAACTCGTCACACTGTGGGCAAGTTCAAACTATTTTTGTGGTACAGCGGCATGCACAAGGACGGGAGGTTAACATTTTAACGTCAACCTTGATTGTTTTGGAAAATCAATGAGAGTTCCACTCCTTCGCCATTTAACACATGTGATATCCACACACTTGTTTGCAATAGTGCAACTTCAGTGTAGAAATTCTGGAAGGTCTCACTCATGGCTAGGCCTCGAGAAAGCAGGACAAAAAAATTATGCAGTGTAGGATTGATTTTTCTTTTGGTTTTGCCAATTCAATCACATTGCAACAGAGTGGTACAATTAGTGAGCCAACCTGGTGAAGAGGGGGCTTTATGCATGTGCCTCTTGATATTTGAAATCGCTTGTCAGTTTGGTTGGTTTGAAGTGTACGAATGGGCAATGCCACATAACCGCAGCATCAAGTTATGTCAACCTTGAACACAGTCTAACTTAGAAAAGCTTCAAGAAACATCGAGAATGCAATCATAAGGTACAGCGTCAGGAGGACTTTCACGAGGATTTAATTAGAACCCCGTCGCTGTCGCCCCTCCAAAGTCAGGAGGAAACCGTTCAGGCGGCATGCCCATCATCGGATCTCCTCTTGCTCCAGCAGCTGTCTTCGCTGCCACAGTGGAGTGCAAGCCCTCCAAGGTTTCTGTCCACCTCTCAAGTGCGGCATAACGCTTCTTCTCCAGTACGTGGCTGTGATTGAGTCGGTATGAAGTGCGTAAAAGGAAAACGACAGCGATCTTCTCACCTTTGATCGAGTTCAAGCCGCATGCCGACTTGGTCGATCCGACCATCAACCTTTCCCTCTAGAATGAGCCCAATAAGAAGCTCCTCGACCTCAGCGATTTCGACATTAAGTTGCTGAACAACTGTTAGCGCCAACGATAGTTGAAAAAAGAGCGAAAAAAATCACTTTGGCTAGGAACGAAAGCTCCAGTCTCGTGTAGGGCTTGATGAGGTCAATCAAGTAGGAGGTGCGCAGGCTGCGCAAAAGTTCACCAATATATGATCTAATGAATAAGTCATCCATAATCGTTGACCGATTATCTGCCACCACGTTGAGCACCATGGATTGGAACATGAAGGGACTTACCTCGTAAGATCTTCTCAGCCAGGTGAACTTCTCTGCGTTGATAGGCATCTACAAGGTCAGTCATTGCCTTGATCTGCGAGTCGTTCTTGTACGGCTTTGTCTCCTGGGAGTCGAACGGGTTAACTTCAGATCCAGTGAGCATGTTCGCGAGGACAAGATACTTGAGGACTTGGATGCGTTGCGGAGAGCCGGCTTCGTCATAGTTGCGGAAGGACTCAAAAAAGTCTTCTGATGCACGATTCCACTGTCCTGTATGATAGCGTTAGACATGAGTAAGGATCGGGGATGAACAAGAGTCACTTTCGCCCATCCACATCTTGCCTCCGCACTCCTTGATAACACCCATGATCCGTGGATGTGGAATTGCGGAGCGCACACTGTTGGATGCATTGTATATTTCCTACGTTCGACGACTTGATTAGTAGGTCTGAATGATTGAGTGGGATGCGAGGTTGTACTTTGAGCTTCTTGACATTACGCATCTCATTGTGCATTTGGATCTCGAGTGCATAGATCTCGAGGAGCTGTGTTCCCCGTTGCGACTGGTCTTCGCCATCCATGGCAGCCTTAGTCGTGGCGTGCAAGTCGCGGATGAGCTAGTCGGTAGAGACTGTTGAGACCATATATGCGAAGATAAATTATGAATACCTTCGTCAAACGCCCGTACTCTTTTCGATCTAGCCAAAGCTTTGCCAGTTTTAAGTTCGTCTTGACAGACAAACGCTAAAGAGAATATGAATGTCTCAAAAAGCGTATTGCACCATCACAGTACTCACGTCATTTTTCGCTTCCTCGAGCGCATCCTTGGTGACCTGGTAAAACTTTTCTAGTACATCTACCTCGACGGGACCACTCTTCCCACCGCCAACATAATCAAGGATGCCATTGATGGTCTTCTCAGAGTAATTTCGTGTGACTGCAGACTTGGTATAGGTGAGGAGTTGTATGTAGGTCTTCAAGGCATCTGCTGGTCGGTGCAGCTGTAGGAAGAGGAGTTTGGTAGATTGCTTCAGAGCCTTGAAGCCCCTGTGAAGTATCCGTTAGCATACAGTTTGATCAATAGATAGGGAAACTATACCAGTCGCCTTTATCTGTTTCCTGGTCCACTATAGCGCGAAAATCTTTTAGTGCTTCCTCTGGAGTATCTTCTTTCTTTGCTGGAAGAAGAAATGTATCAACAACTTCTGCTATACACCAGATTACTCACATTTTGCAGTATAGTACATGTTCTCTACATCAGCACTACCGGATTCGTTGGCCTCGTCTCCATCAGAGTAGTCGAAGCCGTAATCCTGTAAAATAGCTCGGAATCAGCATAACGCCCAAGGGGCTGATCTTGAAGGGAGTGTGACCTCATCATCACTGCCCTGCATATAATCGGCATCATCGTCATCCATCGTGAGCTTAAGTTATGAAAGAGATGCAGTAAGCGACGAAGTGATGGAGGTGTGCAACTTCGTGAGGAGGTGGCGCACTACACGCAAAGTCACAAGTCTTCTCCAGTAGTAGTGCTATCTAGTATCTAAGCAGCATCGAAAGGGCACAGCATTGTAATTTGAACGCGAACAAAAGTTACTGGAAGACGGATTCGGCTCATATAGTCGTATTCATATTCAGACAGTGTTATATTAATTCTCGCCAGAATCTTGGATAATTCCATGGGTAGGTTGGCCGTGAAGGGAGACGTGCAGGCATCACGGAGGATATAATCATGATGGACACAGAAACTGTGACTAAATGCTTAGCAAGTGAGGTGCAATATTTAGTTTCATGAACCAGCCGCCTTGTTCAGGGACAATAAGCTCTCACTTCCGAGGGGCTAGTAGCGAGACGCGAACGCAACATCGAGTAGCAACGTGCACAACGCCTGATAGCACTCTGAGCGCAAGTTACCTGACCTGTAGGATCCGGCAACTTCACAATTAAGACGTGATTTGTGCTCAGATGGATGGTGATAAATGCACAACGGAATCAGCTCACACCCAGGGTCGTGCTCCAGTGTTTCCACCAAAAAGGCAAGACTCGCCACACAAGACACGCCCACCGCATCGCCAAGGCCATATGATTGCCGATGCCGACCTCCACATAAGAATAGGGATGAACAAAGAGCTTTCCTTCGACATCAACGACGTCAGTTGCTTTCTCAAGACAAGTTTCGGCATGTCTGACAACGCGCCATGTGCAATGAATGCGTCGAGACCCGCTAAATTCATAACAAGGTCTCATATACCTGACCAAATTGCGAGTGCTCGTGGCCGGCCAGTATCTGGTATATCGCAAGACCTCAGCGAACAAAAGACTGATAGCATGCTCTACGTATGCGCCTCCTGATAACGATGGAAGCATCCCATGACTGTGCCTGCGAGATGATGCAATTAATATCTGCCTACATGAAAGGCAATGAACATACTCATGCCAGGGGCCTCTGGAATGCCCTCCATTCATTAGGCCAGCCGTTTTTCGGCGGTGTATCTGTTGGTATGCGGAGTTCTCTAGGAAACAAACCCCTCACTCTGGACTCAACAGCCCGCTTCTCTGGTTCAGACATACTCTTCATGGCCTCCACCTCAGCCAAGCTCCTTGCTCTTGGATCCTCTTGCTTATTTGCTTCCCTGAACAGCCTCGAGTCAATTTCTTCCAGTTCTTGCATTGCCTGCCTCATGCAATTAAATTTGCGCTGCAGCTCCGCGTCCCGTTTTTTGCGTAGGTGTCTCTGATGGAGGAGCCAAGCGCGCTCAATAGTCTCGTGCGCTTGCACAGAAGGTATCGCGCGCTGGAGAGCGCGCGCGACATCCGGGCGCCATGTACCGGTAGGAGAGGCTTTGTTGCGGATGTTCGGAGGGTACAAGTGACGGCGGATGATGTCTTTTTGTGGATCGGATGAAGACACTTCACCCTTGCGGGTCGAATAAAGCCGCGCGCCCAGTCCACGCAATTGGAACGGCAAGCCGTTCAATTTCAAAACTGAGACTGACATGACCTGCAGCGCGTGACAGTGAAAGCGAGTGAACAGTGAAACTGAGGTCAACAAATTTCATTATATTGTTCATTTTCCCACGGCTGCTTTACTTGAAATTCTCGAGAGCTGAAGCGCTGACAAGTGTGCTGATTGAACATGTCCTTTTCCCTTGGCCTGCTCTGTCGGCAATGTTGCCATTCAATTCTTAGTCCAGTAAGTACCTACTCGTATGAACTGTTCTCATCTGAATTTGCGCAGCGCCCAGCACTCGTTCGAGAGTTTTCTTCAACACCCATCTTAGCCCTACGACGAACGAAAAAGATTCCAGTACTCTCCAAGAAAGCCCTTGCAGCAAAGGCAAGAAAGCGCGCAGCGAAGGCTCGCAAACACATATATGAGAGTGAGAAGATGACTCTCGAAAGCGCTATTGACGTGATCCGTGTATGTTCCCCGAGCCTTATTACAACTCATTAACCAAAGATCTCGGTAGGCGGTTGAAGTTGCAAAAGCAAATGCTACATACGAGCTGGTAATCAAGACTGCCATGTCCCGTGGATCTATCATTCCAAAGGGTCGAATTGCTCTCCATCGTGAAACTAAAGCTCGCCCCGAAGACCGCATCCTTGTATTTGCCGAGGGCCGTCAGGCAGAAGAGGCAAAGAGTGCGGGTGCACACATCGTCGGTGGAATTGAGCTAGCAGATGGTATAATTAGCGGCAAACATCACGCAACCACCATTCTATGCTCCACAGCCCTCATCCGGACCATCACCCCAAAACTCGGACGTGTCCTCGGTCCGCGTGGTTTGATGCCTTCTGAGCGTCGAGGGACGGTTACAGATGATTTTGCCGGCTACTTGCGGCGACTTTCTGGTACTACAGAGTGGAAAGGCGACAAGAATGGCGTCATTCGGATGCCTATTGGCAAGGTCAGTATTTTTGCCCAGTCCGCGTCCGCTAGCTGCGGTCTACTATTTCTAAACATCTTTATTTACCGACAGCTCCACTTCCCGATAGAAGACATAGTTAAAAATGTCAAGCAATTCGTGACCGCTGTCAAACGGGTGACCGGGAACCAGAAAGATACCGAGGAGAAGGGAAAGAGCAAGAGTGTCAAGCCCGGTGAGTGTCTCTGGTACTTTGATCTCTTCTGGTATCGACTGAGCGACTACTAGTCAATGCCATCACACGTGTAATGTTGAGCTCAACGCAGGCACCCAGCATCCAGATATCGGACATTTGATATAGCAGTGTTGATCGGGAACTAGACAATGAAAGTTCTGATTTCAAATATTCTGCTTGAGAGCAACGTGTTACTTGTGCATCCTTGCAAAATCACCTGTTCCTTGTCACTAACCATCGAAGTACACTTATATATCCTATAGTAGATGTTTCATAAAGTGATGCCACCACTATCCGGCTCTTTGTCAGTTCTGCTTGTCTCAGATAGTCGACCAAGAACGTTAGAAAGATAGGTTCGCATATTAATTGTCCCCTTGGTACGAACACATAACACGTTGAGATGGCGTGTTTAGCACTGTCTGAAGTGTACGTGAATCGATAAGGACTGATTGACAGTGTCATCATCATGGTGCGCTAGTTGATAGGAGGAAATAGACTGGGAAAGCATACATTTCTGACCAAGTTGCATTCAGGTGAAAACTCATCAGGTTTCCTAACCAACAGGGAGTAACACTAAATTCGATACAATGCTACTGGTGATACATTAAATTCGTCTGGTTTGCAGTAGTGTAGTAGCGTGTGAGAGGAGACGAGCAAAGCAAATGCGAGAGATCCAAACAAGAAAAAAGATTTACACTATCGCTCAGCCAGCAATACGGAGTGTTCCTTTTGCACTGCACGATCGCGTCTGGAAGCCATCTTTCTCTCTTTCAACGCCTTCTCTACCTTTGAATAACGTTTATCGCCTTTTGTACGGTCCCGCCCCTTTGCCCTCTTTCCAATATCATCACCCCTTGATCCACCCTCCCGCGTAGACTGAAGCTTCTCCTGCGGACGATTTTTGGGCGGATGAGGGAAGATATCACCCCAGGACGATTTCCGCGCGTCATAGAATGGTTGTTTACCTTGGGATTTCGGGATAGTAATACGCATAATTTTGCCTGTATCATATGTTAGACCAGTCACGGGGCTAGAACTGAGGAATGGCGACAAACCTTCCGCGGTGCATGCGTCAATGATTATGTGCCCGCTCTTTTTCAAAGGTGGGAAGACGAGGCGCGGCCAATGAAATGCCTCATTTCGCAGCGCGGCTTCGACCTCCTCTGAGTTTTCAGCTGGCAAAATTTCCAGAGGAATATGATCAGTTGCTTCAGCTTCGTGCCTCGTTTCAACATGATCTGCGTCAAGTACAAGCTCCTTCGTTACCCTCTCTTCCTTTAGCCTGATCTGCTCTGCCTCCTCCCGACCGACAGCGCCAACGCGTCCTACACTGCTCACTTGCGTGGAGATGCCTTCGCCTACTATGCTTGGGCGTGGCCCGCGTTGAATTGCAATATAAGAGTATTCGATATCTTCGTGACCCTCACGTGCATGTTTTGTGAGACGAACAAAGGACGGACGTTGCAAGCGTTGTGAGAAGCCACAAACTAGGCTCACAGATTTTCCAGAGTATAGAGGGCAAGCACCATCGTGCGGGCACTATTGCAGGAAGACAAGAATCTTAGTATGACTCATCACAGGGTTGAAAAGTCCAACACCTACAGGAGCGACAACGTGGGCACCGCGAATAGGCCAGTCTGAGGTTTCTGGGTCATTGAGTTCTTTATGCCCCATCTCGAGGAGATATTCCCGTGCTTCTGCAATGTTCTGAAACCCAGCTTTCGTTTTGTGATCGATCAGAACCTATAATAATTTTAGACTATTAGACAGTGACTAAAGTGAAGGGACAAAAATGAAAGCTCACGATGGTATGTGCTCCACTTTCCCACAACTCTTTCACGAACTTCTTCCGCGCGAGAGGGGTCTGTAGAGTTGAAAGCATGAAAGCAGACAGGGCAAGAGTATCAAGCCCCTCCGATCGCTTAATTTTATCATCTTCACGGAAAGACCTTTGCCAAGTTGCGCTGAGGGCGCCCAAGTCCGTATCTGTTTCATTAATTTAGCGAGTGCGCAGCGAGATGCAGCACGCATACGTTACCTCTCAGTAGACGTTTACCTATTGCAACAAGTCCGTCACGTTTGTCGATACCGAGGTATGTGAAGATATTGGATGTGGAGAGGCGCGGTTCCTCGGAAGCGCTAGTGGGTTTCTGAAAAGTATTCGTCGATGCCCTGATGTTCTTCAGCATCTACAAGTTACAAACATCTACAACGTACCATAATCCGCTGCCTGCACCTGAGCCCCAGTCTATGACATGTTGCACATTCCATTGTGAACCTAATCTGTGCTTAACATGGTGGAGTACAGCACAGATGGCAGAATAATGTGCAGGGAGAACGACCGACGCGAACGCTGTCCCGTCACGGTCAGAGTGTCGCGCCCCTTGCTTACGAGAGCGGTATTTCACGTCGTACGAGTGATCCCATCCTTCACTCTCATGAAAAAAGAGACGTGTAGCATCGCTATGTAGCTGCACCTTGTCAGAAGCTGATAAGTGATTAGAATGTGCAGAGACTGATTTCACCCGACAAACCATCTATCAGAGCAGTAATTGACTTTTGCAATTCAGTGGGCATAACAACAGCACCAATTTTTTGGCTTCCAAACCGCGCTGCAGGAGATTTGCGGTGCTCGCTTCGTTCAGAGTGATCTTCAACAAAGTTCTCCGCGTCCTTGGCCTCCTCTGGGTATTCAATCGCGACAGGTTCAAGCTCGCGTGGTGGTCTCTTTGCCATTACGTGCTTATGGCTTGTCAAGGAGATGTCTATGTCTTGCAAAAGCGCCTTTAGCGTTGGGTCGAGGTCTAGAGCCGCGTTAGGTTGGGCTAATGCTGCAACTGCTGAGGTCGAGAATGGGGTGCCAATATGGCGAATACTGTGCGCAAGGATGCGCAAAGTAGTGGATGTACCTCGAAGCATCCTAGTAGTACTTGAAAAGTTGAGGTAGTCTCAGCTCAAAGAGCGCAAGTCAAAATTGTGCGATTATATAATGGAAGTGTTTAGTTAGGCTCATCTGCAGACTTTGCACAGACGCGTCCATCCCAATGACCAGCAGGAAACAAGCTATCCCAAATGATTCCCTTAGCTTTGATGAGCGTCCTGCGAAACGGACAAAAGTAGATGATGAACGCGAGGAGAGCACATCTTCCGCGGAGCCGCCACACGCCATGGCGGATATTACTGGGGCAGCACGAGTTTCAGAAGATGAAGACGAAGAAGGTTTAGAAGATGAGGTCGAACCAGGGCAGTCAAAAAGTGAACCTAGAGCCTCAGACCTTTACCTTGACACAGTGCGCCATTCAATGAAACCCATTGCGCACGTATTTGCTGACAAGACCTTTAGATCAATCGAGCATTGCTCGACTTTGACTTCGAGAAAGTGTGCTCTGTGTCTATGTCAAACATCAACACATACGGCTGTCTAGTCTGTGGAAAGTACTTCCAAGGACGAGGTCGCAAGTCGTACGCCTATGCGCACTCCATTCATGATGACCACCATGTTTTTATCAACCTTGAGACAACAAAAGTGAGCTGAATGTTAATCACACATACATAGACTTACGACACATAGGTATACGTTCTTCCAGATGGTTATCTTGTCTCTGACCCATCTCTCGAAGACATATCGTTTGTCCTCAACCCATCCTTCACGAAGGTTTCCATATCCACCCTCTCCTCGCCATCGCATCTTCTGAAACCCTCCTACGACCTCTCGTCAAAGCCCTATCTTTCTGGTTATATTGGCCTAAACAATATCAAGCGAAATGACCACATGAACGTTATCATACATTCCCTCCTCCACATCCCTCCTCTACGGGACTACCTCCTTCTGTCCTCCTTTCGTGGCAAGGAAACCGAACTCGTTAAACGATTCGCCGCTCTCGCCAAGAAGATATGGAACCCCCGGCTATTCAAAAGCCAGGTTAGCCCTCACGAGTTTCTCCAGGAGGTCAACCGCGCTAGTGCGGGTAAGTTCCGACTCGAGCAACAAGGCGATCCTGTCGAGTTTCTGGGTTGGTTACTTAACCGACTACACAAAGACATGGGTGGAACCAAGAAAAAAAATTCGAGTAAGTCGTGTAGACCGACTAGCCTGCTGTTTACCCTCGTTCGGCCTCCGAATTGATACATGAAATGGACAGGTATTATATTTTCAACGTTTCAAGGGGAACTCCGCGTGGAGACACAGCAGGTCGTTGTCCGTCCGGACTTTACGGGTTCTGAGAAGCCGCAGTTTGATATTGACAGAGGTGGGATCGACTTTGGTGGTCACCTGGACCCTTATTCATAATAGTGCATGTCAGACATCAAGGCTACTGTATCGCCGTTTCTCTTCCTAGCGGTTGATCTTCCCCCACCACCTCTTTTCCAAGATACGATCGAGAAGAACATCATCCCACAAGTTAGCATTCATTCTGTGTTGGCCAAGTATGATGGAGTCACCACGCAGGCGAGTTTGGCTCTGCTTTTCGGTTCTTTTATCGAACCGAACTGATATGATACGGATACAGGAGTCTGCTGGTCAGTTACGCAGGTACAAGTGTCAACGCCTCCCACAGTATATTATTTTACACTACAAGCGATTTACAAAGAACGCCTTTGTCGAGGAGAAAAACCCGACGATTGTCACATTCCCACTCAGAGGAGTTGATTTCCGTGAATGTGAGCGCTTTGAGCCATACTTACGTGATAATCGCATTAGCGTAACCAATGACTGATGATACGATTTTGTGCTATAGATCTGGATGCAGCACCAACACATCCGCCAACCGTCTATGATCTGATCGCCAATGTAACCCATGAATCAGTTGCTGGAACTACTCGCGACAAGGAAAACACGATTTGGAAAGTTCATCTCCGTGCCGCTGGTGGGGGGGGCGAGGGCGAGAAATGGTTCCAGATCCAAGACCTCATCGTTGAAGAAACGCGCAAGGAGATGATCTTCCTTGGGGAGACCGTGCTGCAGGTGCGCTATTCCTGTATTATGGATTGTGTGATCTCACGCATTCAAATTAGATATGGGAGCGGCGTGCTGCGAACACCGATGGTAACGCGTCAATGAAAATGGTTGTCGATCGACGGTGATACCGAAGCGTTGGGTAGACATTAGGCTGAGGAGATACCGGGGTTTCGACTTACAGTATATAGGATCCCCGCCCTCAATAAGACCGGAGATACAAACATACATCTTACATATCATGATACACACCAGCGCATGTTAATGGAGCTCAGCGAAGCTCGCGCGTTACTAATCGTCCAAGACAACACATGAAAATGCATTGAACTGTCTACGCCCCTTTTCCGGGCACAAGGTGTTCCGAGTACGGCCGCCGTTCTCCGCGGCGACCATAAACTAGCACACCTCTGATCAAAGAGTGCGTGGGCACGCCTTTAGGGGCGCATACCCTGCTGCACGTTACTCCATATAGTGCTAGCGCAGTGTAATGTCACTTTGCCGAAGAATGCGGCGACGGCGAAGATGCAGGGGATTTCCCTGGCACCCCGGGTGATGTTGTTGACGCGTTCATTGGAGGGATTGGGTTTCGGCTGATGTGATGGCGATTTAAGTTGGGATAGGATCGCACAATATGCATGGCAAACTCACTTCGCAGCAGCTTCTTCGAAAAGAGGTTTAAATATGTATACGCCCGAGGCGACGCCTGGTTAGTTTCACAGCGGATATAACATTAATGACAGAGATTGAGATGACTCTACTTCATACCTGTTAAAACTGCGACTATGTGTGGAGTAAACCGCCGTGACATGGTGATGGCTTTGTGCAAGCCACAAACACGGCAATTGCATTTCCGTTTTGAGAGAGAGATTCAAACTCAGCGGCTATGTTTACCTCGAGGTCGCAAATCGAAGAGGCCAACACGTACGTAGATTTATGTTGTCGAAAGTCTAGTGACATTCCTCTCGCAAAAGAACAGACCAAGTATTTGCGCTGTTGACAAAGATGAATGTCTATAGGAACATAGTAGATAAAAGCAAGCCGTTGTACAATGGAGCGTTAAGCAAAAATATCAATTAATGCCCAATCTTTCACAAGCAATCCGCGCCGCTTCCTCTTTAGCGACACCCTTCTGATTGGCAGTGGCAGTACTGACAACTTCGCCCTCCACTGTGAATGATGACGTCTCAGACGAATTCTTCGTTCCGAGAGATGAACAACACGTGCCTTTGCAAGTCATTGTCCATGAGAGAGCATGCGGCGGCCCAGACTGAACCTCAGCCCAGGTGACAGCGTGAAGCCTGTGGCGGGATTGATAGTCTTTACAGTGTCACAATTAGCATCTCCTGGCTTTAATAAAATAAAGGCTGGACTTGCGGTTGTTCAGGGCAATAGTGTAACCTGGAGAAATATCAGCATTATTCAGTGATAATCTAGATGCGATAACATACGCGACATTATATGCAGGCAACAGATTAAAGTCTTGTAAAGCTGGAAAAGTGAAGAGTACTTGTCTGTTCTGTAGCACAACTTATGCGTATTTAAATCTGCAGGTCCAACGACATGCCGCGAGGTAGCCAAAGTGAATACCGATAGTGTCCGATATCGTCTGCATTGGTCACGGAAACCAGGTAACCGCAGTTCCCGTGGCCACAATGAAGAAAGTCCCGTCGTATTTGATCAGAAAAGCTGCACAGGATAAACATAACTGCAATTTATTTCAGAAGCTGCAGGGGAGTGCTCTTGAAGACCGAGGTAAACATCACCTTTTTTTTTGCAAAGCCGCTCATCTGCTCTAACAACCATAGAAGGCAGAGTCCCTGGAAGACGGAGCGGTACCAAGAATGATATACAACGGTGTCAAACAAATAATACACGCAACACTTCGGTCCAGTTTGAACACCGATCGAGGCACTAGGAGGCTAGCAAAATCGGATATAATGGACCTATAGTCTGGTTAACCCATATTGAGGGGACGGAACCAAGGAGTGGCTGAGATGCGATCTATTTATGCTATGATGCAATGCAACCAGCAACAATTCCTGACCACGGCGGCTCTGCGCGCTTGAAAGAGGCCCGGTGAAGATGTAGATAAGAAAAACTTAACGATCGCGTGGCCATACGACACACGCGCGAGGGTCGGACAGATACAGCGGAGATTTATGGTCGGCACTCTCTCCATAAGTCCGACAGCAGATCGATCATACTTGGGGCCCAAGTCTAGTCACCGACATGTGACAAATCTGGGAACTGATGGAGGTCGATCAGGGTCCATAGGGAATCATTGGCAAATAAGAGTGTCTCTGAATCTAAACTGTGGATGTTGAAAGGTTAATTGTTGTGGGCGTCGATCCAAGACTTGGAAGGGCCGCAGTGTATAAAGATATCATTGTAGTTCATCTAGACGATTGTTTCGATACAACATAGGAATTTAGATATTGACCGGAAGGAGCTAAGTAACATCACCGTGTTTGAGTCAGCATAATGGCTTCCGGTGTCTTACTAGATCTCCAGCATAGCACGGTCGAAAGCTAATGAAAAACTGCAAAGTGATATGTTACCCGTGCTGGTCTGGATGGGAGACGGAGTATAGCACTCAGGTCAACAGCAAGTGCTGCGTGGTAAGGGGTTTCATCGACATTTACTAGCTGGCGAGTGTCGTCTAACTTAGGATGAACAAAAGATCTGAGAGGGGCAAAAATAATCAGACCCTGATGCTTTAATGAGACAGATTAGATAAGATGAATGACGTGTATAAACTAAAACGGTGCAGGTACAGGAACTTCCATTGAAGAAGTGTGTACGATGAATGGTTATGCATATTGATGAATGAAAATACATGAGGATGAACGTAGAAGAAATGCACAACTTGCAAAAAGGGGGAAATGCCAACAAATGAAGATAATCAATCCAACATGAACTTGACTAACGCTTTGACATCCGAGAACCAGCCTCCGCGGCGGTAACTTGTCATTCAGCCTTGATCAGACCTTAATGCAGTCAGCGCGTGACTAGCCGCAACATTTCTGGCTTGATGTTTATGAGTCCCCGAGCCGACTCCATAGGGAACCCCGGAAACTTGAATGGTGGATCAGAGACGTCTGATAAGCGGATACAAGGACAAAAAAAACTTGCTTCTACATGTCGAGGTCCATACGTATTGATGAGTCAGGCCCTCTCGTACATCGATCCAGCTTAAAGCAGAGCTTTGTCCAATGGACTGGAGATCTGAAACCTACAGTAAGTCTTTTAGATCACCAAAGCAATTGCACGAACAGTTGTTAAGGGCATTCGTAGAGTCTTCAAATGTCGTCAGCTGAGGCAGAGAACCGCAAGGGACTGTGACAAACCATTGGCTTGGTTCCTTCCAGACATTGCGAATGTTTGAGTTGATGACCATACCTGAACTCACTGACAGTTATTATACCATTCAAACGTACGCTTCATGAGACTTTGGAAAAAGAGAGACGGTGTTGAGTGGAGGCAATGCCCGATGGAACTAGGAGAATAATGTTTTCATGATCGCGGCGTTGAGGAACATAACGGGCGGAAAACCAAAAATTCCCAAGATGCATGAAATAGGGCGAGCTGCATGCAATGACGATCGACTCAGTGAGAAGATGCGAGGGACGAAGTGACATGTGCCCCTCATGTATCTTGTGCAGTGGATCGTTCCAAGCGCCTTGCGACCGAGCTCGGAATGAATGATACGCATTTCCCCTGCCAGTGGGTACGGGAGAAGTTCGAACGATACTGTGGGGCGTAGTCAATCATAAACTGTAGCGACATTGTCTGTAAACACTTCTATACGAACCGGTGATAAGTCAGTTAATCCCGTTCGGTGTGACGATGTTAGAGGACCTAACCAGGAACCTCTGCGATTGGATCTGTTGTTAAAACTTTCGCGCATTACGCCCGTCATATGTACTCAGGGTGCGGTAACAGATCAAAAAGTGGCACCAGGCAGACGTGCGCTCGGGCCTGTGCGGTGAAAAGCAGGCATGTGGAATACGCATTTATGCCTTTAACGATTACACGTTGTTGCACAGTATTGTGTACGGGAACGGGAAGCGACTCGGGCCACGGCGGTTCTTCTCACCCAACCTGAAGCCGAGGAGTAGCACAGCCACGTGCTTCACTGCCGTCAGTTATTCACGCCTTCATGATATTCATTTTAGAAATTCTGATAGACGCGTTAACTATAAAGAAATGTAATACAAGTAGGGGACTACGAGGGGACTACACTGAAGAAGAAAATACAAGGTTGATGATCACAAACGTCAGAACCACGTAAGTAAATTATCCAGAAATCCAGAAGAGTCTTGTGAGAGGGTGAAATGATAACAAAACAGTAAAAGCAATTACACGGCAAATCAACGATAGGAACTCAATGGCCATTCCCTGGTTGCATGAGGGCTTGCAGAGCAAACTGACAAGCAATTTCTGTGGCAATCCCTTTGGTTGCCCCCTCGCCTCTGCCATATTCATTGTCTCGGACTAAGGATAAATTAGGCATGTATCAGGAAGCGCTTGAACAACAGCTTACAGTATACGATCACGGTCCATTGCAGTGCGTGCCCGGGACCAGTTGATGAGCTATCGATCCGCAAGCCTTGCGTAGTTCTGAATCTATGTTGCAGAAAATTGTTTAACTGCATGCGATGATCTGCGGAAAAAATCAAAAGTTATCACATAGTGAATATGTATAGACGCACGAGGTATCTGCTGGTCAAGAGCGACATGCTCATCTTGTCCATGTTGTGTGTTATACCCATCCCCTCGACCATGTGCATGCTGTTGACCGCTGCGGCGACTCCTGCCATTACGGTAATTCTGGTCTTGGGTGTAACGTGCCATGGCAGTCAATGATTCAGACTTGAGCTCGAAAATAGGGAGGTGTTGGTTTATGAATACACCAGCGGTCTCATTTATATCGAGGAAGCACATACACTAATTACTTACCTCGCAGCCAATAATACTCCATAGGCAATGGTCAACACAGTCGCAACATCGGAGTTGCTCACTATGGGTTTTCCACAGTTGCAGAATCGGACAATGAACGCCATATATTGTATCCTGTAAAGGATTCTGAGGCGGGCGGTGCTCATTGTAGCTGGTCTCTGGGTCGTGTATTCTGGAGCTATGGGTCAAGCGGTGCTGTAAGAATGTAACAAAACTGCCACTGGACGTGCTGGATTTTACCCTGTATTTGGGTTTGACCCGAAGGTAATCTAGACAACGATCAGCGTACTTGGAATCTTTCGTCATTCGGTAAAAGGGTTATAACTAGAGTACTGTACCACCATTTCCATGCGCTTTACGATTGCTTCAAGTTCATAGTGAAGATGCACTCGTAGGAGACTCCACACCTAGTACTCGGAGACATCATGACGTAGGTTGGTCTCTCTCAGTAGAACCTTGAGAAGCAAGACGGTCGTTCTTCATGCAGTACGTACGCCATATGAATTGCAACAATGTTGGCCTAGATGGAAGTACAAGGCTCCGTCACTAATTTTCGACACGCAGTATGCGTTGTGAGTCACAACACTGCTGTCCTAGATGGAAGTACACGGCTCCATCGACTGAGAGATAGTAGACCAATCACTGGGGTTCGACCTGAACTAAGCTCGTTCCTTGGAACTGCCAGTGACCAGTGGGCACATAGTATTAGGTTGAGCTGAAAGTTGAAAGCGTCCGGCCCGCGCAAAACAGTGGGGACTCCCACGCTGAGAGCAGCGATTCATCCCACTCCCCGTATACCTGGCAAGATTCTTTCAAAGCGCATGTGAAAAAAACTCAATGATGAGTTACCCACCAACACCAACCTACACGTCGAAAGACGTCCGTTATCGATTAACGGACAGAGCTTGCTGTTTTGTTTTGATGCACCCTTGCGCCATCAAGCTTCCAAGCCTGAAAGCACCACTTGCTTCCTTAAAACGAGGCTGAGCGAGGCCGGTTCGTCATGCCGATTCTGGATAATGATAGTCAAGGCGATTAGAGAGAATGTGGAGATTTCGACAGGCTCAACGATCGTTCAAACTAAGAGCGCCAGGCTATGGACCCAAGTAAATCGTGCAGTCTGTAGACATCCCTGGGGACCGCCCAACCTCACGACAGATGTCCCTGATAGTACGTATCAAGTTTTCATCACTAAACCTGTCAGCGAGGACTAAGGATATCGACGTCGCTGCCTGGGCGTCTTTGTCGTTTGTACGAGGACCTTCCATCAAACCCGTACCCGATGACCTTCTGCACTCATTGCAACAAAGCCTAAATTTGATAACGTCGGCATTTTCATGACGTCTCACGCGCCTATATTCAAGTTGTTGTATACGCTATACATGACTAGCGCGCGGCCGTCTAGCCTCACAGCCAGGCTGCCAGATACAACCCAGGAACGGGTCTACTGCCCTTGCGGAGTTCATCCTACAAGCTTACGCAAGACTACGTCATCAACAGTACAAGGGCTGGCCAATAGCAACAAGTTGTGCACACATGCGATCGCATTCTTCATCAGCGCCCTCCTCATCTAGAACCCGGAAGTAGACTCAATGTGAACACAGGTATTCCCGCGACCCTGAGTAGATCGCCACCTATTCCGCTTACCGGTCGAGCCCTGGGTGGGGGCGAGCCATTTGTCGACAATCCTGGGACATGCTGCCGCCAATATCCGAAGACGACTGGATCCATAGCTTTTGGCTGACAGAAACCGGAGTCCGGGTAGGGATCAGTAGTTATGGAAGTGGGTGTTGTATTATTCTATATAAGAGTTTGTCAAATTGAATGATGGAACTGATACTGACGGGAAAGAGAGACTACTGGGACTGTTTTAAGTTCATTGGGTCCAACGATGTGATGGCTAACCGAACCCTTCTCTGACCTGTCGTGAACTGAAGCATGTGGTCAAGGAACTGAGCAGCAAACAAGGGAGCTTAGTTTCCTTGAATGTCCGTTCTTTTTGTGAGACAATCGCATGCCACTCAAGGGACTATGGGAGAGACGCGCAAACGGCAACATAGCAGGAGCACAAATATGTGCTGACTAAGGGCTGTGGAGACCCCGAATGCGCAGTCTCTGTCCAGGCACTGTGCCCTGTCTTGTACCAAATTCGAAGTGAAAATGACTTGATCCGACTTCGACTGACCGCCACAGTCAGGACAGGACCAATGAAATTCTGAAACCGTGGGTAGTCGCATAGCCTTGATGTCAATCTATCAGCAATAATATTGGTCACGAACAGAACATGGTACGTTTGTTACGTTTAGTTCAAGTCTCTCATACCAAATCCTCGAGCCTGGTGCTGAGTGAGTGGGAGGCGTGAAACGCACACACCATTAATATTCTCTTTGCAGGAATCATGTTCGAAAGGTCGGTAGTCAGTACTACCCTTGTCGATCACTGATCGTCGACAGGCACAAAATTCTTGATTTTACGCGGTGATGAACGGCCAGGTGCATAGTATGATACCCATCAAGTATGTGCGAAACCTTCAATCTGCTCAGCATGAACAAAAACAATCATCGCATCTCGACTAGATCCGAGCTTCAATCACACAAGTGCTTGCTGAATGAAAGGATCCAAATATGCACCGTGACGAACAATGTAGTGCCTGATCGTGTATGTGAAGGCTCTGACCAAAAAAATCTTGGTCCAAACCAGTGCTAAACGTAAGTACTTGGATGCCCAGAAACGGATCTTGCTAACAATTTTGATCTTGGGACCTTGTTCCTTGAGCGGACTTATACGAGAAGGGACTCTACCAATATAAGCTTCAACGTTCGGTTAAAGACCTTGCCTTACGTCCCTTCCTTTGAACGATTTTCTTAGAGACCTTGTTCAATATGGCCTTGGGATGGTTCTCCGTGGCTCGTATCACTCTCTTCTGTAAGTTCTGAATCTGTTTGTTGAAAGCTCACTTTTGAATGTAATCGTACAGCACTGGCTATCGCGTTCTCCCTCATTGGATTAGGCCTCAATGCCTACTTCATCTCGTTGACGGTGCCAGATGATTTCTACTTCACCTTCAGTGCTTTGGGACTTGCAACCGCGATGTTGACGCTTTTTACCATCCCGGTCATGTGCGTATGCGTATGCTTGGTTACTTTGATTGTCTCAGTCGCTCACAGGTTGATCATTGATTTTATACGACGTGGGGCGTTCACCTCCATGGTTGTCTTCGAGCTCTCATGGCTTTGTATGTGTTATCTTTGGAATGATGTGTGTTAGTCTTAATTCTTCTATATACAGTCACCCTTGCGATTCTGTGGGTTGCCACTGCTGGCGAAGCTGTCTCCACCTTCAACTTTTACTACCCTCGAGGTTGTATTTATGCGGATGGTGCGTGAATTTCAGATATGATTTTGTATCATACTCAGTAACTACCAGGTACCGAGGCCCAAACGTATTGCCTGGAGTTGCAAGCAGTGGAGGCTTTCGCATTCCTCAACTTCTTTATATGTAAGTTTTACCGTGGTTTAGGTTGAGTCTTTTTCTAACGATGTCGTTTTAGTCTTGGGCTACACTGGCGTACTGCTGGTGTTTTCTATCATTGGATCCACTCGCGGCAATGGTGTCTGGACGTATTCTGTCAAAGAGGCCACATTCCTTGGGCAAAAATCGCAGCCCATACAACAGCAGGTTCCTCTGAGTCAGTACTCGCGCGCTCCTCCTACGGGGTATGCTCCTGTTGTGCAGCCTCAGCAGCTAGGGACCTATAATACTCACAGTGGCACGTCTCCCCAATCACACCAGACGCAATCTCAGCAATTCCAGCCAGTGTATTCTGGCCAGCCACAGGGTATTCCTGTTTAACATGCATGATAGCTGCTTGCAGATAATCTGACTTGCGTGTCTGTCGTCTCTATCTATTGTGCCAATGCAGTAAATTATAATACCCAATAATATGTTGCGTTCTTACAACATAACTTCGATGGCATCATGGTTAGGCCTTGCAATCAGGTTTCTTTTACTAATTGCTTTTTTGTCGTGCGTGAATTGAGAAGATCGGGATGGCCTATAGTAGCCTAATATTCACTTGTGTTGTCAGTACTTGCTTGAAGTTGCAGTAAGCTGCGGGCGTGTAACTTTACGAAACGTGTCCAGCCGTAACTTTGGTCGCGACAAAATCTACCATTATCTGTGTTGCAGCAGACTTAAACACGAGCTCTTCTTACTTGCACTTCACTGAATTGCTCTCCCTTCATTGCGTTACTCGAGGTTGGCTATTACTGACGATTGATTCAGTCTCTCATAAATGTCTGAGGATGATGATCGCGCCGCGAAGACCGCAAGGGCAAAGGCTTTGGTTTGCATCCTCGGAAAGTTCAGCTATTTCACAGGCTCACGTATTTCTTTAGCTCAACAAGCAACGTCGGAAAAAGGTTGCTGGTAGCGGCGCGTTAGCAAGTCCACCACCGTCAAGGTCGTTTACTCCTACTCTCCAGGAGTCCGCACCCTCCACGGAGGACACCAAGAATGATGTTGCTGACCTGTATGTTTGTGATCTCTGACCCATTTATCGCGCTCAACCTACTTTCATTATTTCTTAGATTCACACCAGCAGATTCAGACGCGAACTGGATCGAATCTCTATCTAGAGCGAACGTGCCGCACTCGACAGTTTCCAATGCTCTGTCAACAAATGCGCCTACTTCATCTGGGCAAGCTGAGTCGTTGCAGTCTCAGGTGACATCCCTGCAGTCAACAATAGCTTCTGTTCAAAGTGAGAACAGTAGCTTGCGGAGTTCGCTAAGTCGCCTAGAAGCACTCGAGGCAGGTATGTCTGTCTATGGTTTCATGCCGGTTGGGTCTTATTCGCTGTCACAGGCACTAAAGCTCAGCTAAAGAAGCTCGAAGAAGAAAAGAGCAAACTTAAGCTTCAGCTTGATCAGGAACAGCAGCGTGCTCAAGATACGTCAAGAAGTGCAGATGTGGTGGTCCAAGAGAAGCGGTCATTGGAAGACAAGCACCGCTCAAGTCAGGCAGAGATTCAACGATTGAAGTCCCAGGCTGATGAGCTTCGCCGGAGTCATGCAAAGGAACTTGATGATCACCGTCGCATATCGAATTTGCACAAGGAAGAGGCCGAGAAGCTTTCAAACCAGCTCGACGCAGCACGCGTGGAAATCCAAGACTGTCACTATAAAGAGATGGAGCTCACTAAACGTCGGAACGAGCAGGATGAAAACCACCAGCAGACCATTTCCCTCCTTGTTTCAGAAAAGACATCATTGCTGGATTCAGTTGCCCGTCTGGAGGAGCTTGAGATGGGTATGTTGACTACTTCAATGACGTTCTCGTCTAACTGTGTTTTATGTCTAGAGACTCAAGAGAAAGGTGGATTGCTCCAGGCTGAACGCGAAAAATCGCAGTCGCTCGATGAACGCGTCAAAGACCTGGAGAGCAGTTCCTCTAAGCTCGACATGCAGCTACAAGAGGCCCTGATACGAGAAAGAGATCTAGCTGAAAAGTCGCGAGATCAAGTGAGCAATCTAGTTCTACCAAGAGTGCCCCGCTCAAAGTTATTTTAGGAAAGAGAACTACAGCTTCTCAATGCTTCTTTGGAGGAAGTGAAGTCTGGATCCGAACAGCATCAACAACGTGTTCGTGAACTCGAGGAGCAAATAGAAAGTGATGATCGTGCTGAACGGCTGGAGGAGTCACTCAAGAACACTCAGGATCGCGCTGAAGAGCTCGAGTTTCACCTCTCTAAGCTCAAACAGGCATGTAGTTATTTACCTCTCCATCCGCCAGTGCTAACCAAACAAGTAGACTCTTGCGAGCGCGAGACACGAGAAGGATGAATTACAATCTCAGCTTCAATTGCGGACTGATAGTGAAACGGAGTGGAAGGCTAAGCACGCAAGTCTCGAAGAGCAACACTCATCCCTCCAAGAACGTATCCACTCTGCCAGCCAAGATCGTGAAGCGTTACTCGAAGAGCGCGCGTCACTCCAGTCTCAGGTTAACTTCAACCAAAGCGCGATTAAGCAGCTTCAGCAAAAGCTTGGTGAGGTCGCATCGGAGTTATCGTCGAGCGACCGTGCTCTTCAGAATGCCCATAGCGACCTGAGGGCTGCCAATCGGCGAGCTGAAGAAGCCGAGAGGACGCAGAAAGATCTACAAACAGAGGGCACAAGGTTGATGCAATCTCTGGATGAGATGCGACCCAAGTTTGTGGAGCTTACTTCCACCAAATTGGATTTGATGGAACGAATCGACAAGCTTGAGCATGAAAAAACTTCACGAGATGCTTTCATCTCGAAACTCGAAAATGCGCTTAGCGAGGCGGTGGAGCGGGAGGCCGAGGCAGCTCAAACTCGCAAAGAAGCAGACTCGTTGCATGAGAAGGACAAAGTCTCACTGCAACAGTCGATCATTGAGCTACAGCAGGGCTATGCCGAACTGCAGGCGGAACTAGAATCATCCCAGGCGGCAGTGCTCAATTTGGAGGGGGACCGTGCACAGCTGCGAAAAACTGAGGCGCGTCAGCTAGAAATCATTGACCGGCTCTCCGTGGAATCCGACCAGCACTCGCAAGTAATGTCCCACTTGGAGTCGGACCTTCGGTCATACAGGAAGCTTGACGAGGAACACCGTGCCTTCATTGAACGATCTAACTACGAGCATGAAGCTCTGCAGGCAGAATTGAACGCCAAGGATAATGAGATAGAGCACCTTCGAACCTCTTCATCAGACGAGGCTGCTCCTCGTTCACTGGATGACGAGATGATCAGTGCACTCAGAGTCCAACACGCTATGGATCTCTCCAATGCCAACTCCCAAATTCGCACTTTGGAGACCACCGTCTTCGAAGCTCAGGCAAAGTCGCATAGCCTGCAGAAGCAAATCAACATCTTAGAGGATCAGCTCGCACAACAACGCTCCACGTCGAGAGCAACTTCAAGACCGTTTTCTCCCGGAGTGCCAGGCAGACCTTCCAGTCGCACCCTTAATCCCATTGATTTACGACGTGGGTCTTTCACTCACAAATCAAGCAATCTCGCCCCACCTTCCCCGCGGACTGTCTTTGACGTTGGACTCTCACCCGAAACTCGTCACAAGCGTCAAGTTAGCCTTGGCATGTTAAAAGCGCGTATTGATAGTGAGGTTGCAGCATCAGCTAGTGGTTATCCTTCGTCGCGACAGCTTTCGCCTGTTCCGCAAGGTAACGAAGTATCGGGACAGGAGCCCGACTCTCCTTCCTGGCATGCACAGCACATACACCGGCGACCACAGTTTATGGACGAGTCTCACATATTCTGGTGCCATTCGTGTGATGGAGAACTAGTTATTCTATGAAATACTTGCTATTAGTTGCATCTCACACATCTAGACTACAAAGTTTGACTTTCGCATGTGGTCGATATCTGTCATTCATAATATTCACGTTGAGGTTCAAACTTCAAACTGAAACACGACAAAGCGAGATAACATTTGAGACAAGTTAAAGAGTGTAATAGTAATATAGTACTGATCATCATCATCATAAAAATCCATCCTGTCTTGTCCGAAGGTGATGAAGCTTATGCAGCAGAGACTGTGTCAAGAAAACATTTAGTGGATAATCTCATGAAACATAACTGAACTCACTTCAACTTCCTCGGGCCGAAGTGTCCCTCTCTTCCTTTCCTCTTCTACGCCCTTCTCGATGCTTTCTAGAATATCATGAATAAGCTCACGATAATCCACGCCGAAGAAATGCGTTAATTTGGCAGCTCGTCGCCTGCGCAATTGGAAGTCAGATGACTCCTGGGGCGATGACATGGGTAAATCGGTGGTTATCGACGACGCCATGGATGTCCGCGTTGGTAACGAAAGTCTACGCTCCGACTTGAACGAATATGAGGAGCCGGAAATCCTATGAGATTCTAGCAAGGGCTGTTCCTCAGTTGGAGATTCCACTAGATCGCCGTGGAGGAACCGATGAAGCTCCGCAAGAGACGCCCTGTCATCCTTTAAAATGGTGAGCGCAGTACATGATTCCAAATCTGTTCACTCACTCGGTCAATTATGTCTGTCAGCGACGCGATAGAATGTTGATAGTTCATGTACACAGAAGATTGTGCAAGCGTATCCGCATAGCCAGACGTCTGACCGGGCTCTGGAGAGCTAGCACTCTTGAAGGGTAGTAGGAACGTAGTCGAATCCGAAGTTCCTGGGCGATGCACTTTCTTCCCTTTCATGTACGCGGTCTGGTTTGGATTACGCCGAGAGAGACCAGAAGTATGGGCGGACACGTAAGTCGGGGTCATAAGCGACGCTACAGGGGATGCCGGTTGAGAGCGGGCCACTGTTGCAGGAGCTTGGCGAGTATGGTACAACGTTTGCGGAGGGGGGATCCCGAAAAGCTGATCAAAATGATGAGCCTTACTCAGGACGAGCAACAAGGAATCACAAACTTTTTCCATTTTCTGAGCACGTCTGACATTCACAGCCTTCTCTTCATCATCGAGCTCAGCCTTGACACGTTCAAACGATAGGGCAGATGAACCACTTCTTCGCCTGTAAAGCCACATGTCGCGGCCGTCCACAGGCATCGACGATGGAGGTAAAGACGGACCAGCTATATGACCAATGACCAAGTCCGTAGGGACGCGCGAGCCGAGAAAACGGTGGAGTTTAGCCAGTTTGTCACGCTTTCTTCTTCTCTCGGCTTCGGCTTGTTCCACGGGCGTAAACGTCTCCACTACAGATGGTGTCGAGGATGAATGATGGAAGATTCGGCGACTGTTTGCCGTGTCCGGCATGTCTAAACTGATCGCATCCGAAGCATCATTTGAATTATCTTCGTCTGAAAGATCAATGAAAGAAGTTTGAGAACCATATTGATGCTGCGGATCCCAATGGCGGTACGAGCCGTGATGATCGTGAGTGGCCGGTGGCTCCGGTGAATCATCCAGGTAGAAGGTAAAGCTACGTGGAGTGTAGGGAGTGGAATATCTGCGACCGCTTTGTGTTGATGGGTAGTCTACGACTTGCCATGACGATGTCGGTTCCGATTTGAAGCCGGGAGCCTTTACGGCAACAGATACAGACATCGCATGACGATGATGCTTCTGCTTCGATGACCCCAGCAAAGCAGAGAAGGGGGGCTGTGGTCGCATCTTGAATGAACGTGATTCTTCTACTTCTGACGCAGCCGTTTCAACAGCCGGGGTTTGTCCTAACAGTTGCGCCAACTTGCGGTTTCTCCGTATGAGATCAGCTCGCTCATTGGCGTCAAGTGTGTTGGTCGTCGGTGGTAGAGGTACTTTGAGACGAAGGGGTGGCTGAGGAGAAGTCGAAATAGAACGTTTCTGGAAACGGGATTTACGATCCCTTCTTTCGAACAGAGGCTTCGCAGTAGTTGGAATGGGTGGTTTCAAGGTATCTGTGGTATCAAGGAATGCAGGACTGGGAGGTACAAACTCGGGCGTTGGAAGCGAGGTCGCAGAAGAACATGGTGAACCGGGACGATAGGAAATAGGTGACAAATATGGACCAGAAGTAGGGCTTGTGGGAGCAAATATCATTGCCGAAACATCTGAGTATGAGGATGCCGAAGAGCTCCGTCGCGAGTGTCGTGGGGAACCGGGTCCTTCATTGGCGGCAAAAGTAGGACTGGCCGGGGCAAAAACCATGCTAGGAAGGTCGTTCAAAGATGAATTACAAGAAGGACTAGAATAGATGCTTGAAGATAATATAGGCGTTGAAGATGGACGGCGACTGGATATAATAGATGGGTCGTCTTGAACATGCTGGAGAACTGGCAAAGAAGGCGGGAAAAAATCGATGAATGATTGCTGGTCATTACTTGCTCGTTTCTGCAGCGAAGGCAGAAGTGGCATCTCGATCGGGGATATGGGGCGTAAATGAGGCAATGAAGATGCGTGATGTGTGCTTGATGAATTAGAAGATATGGCTACTGTTGACGGCGAATAACCAGATTGAGAGGAGAGGGAGCGTGGAGATGAAACCAAAGGTGAGTTGGCACTCGTGTCTGTACCAGTGGAGAAGGGGGACCTGGCTCGCACAGGAGAGAACTGCCGCGTTTCAGTTGTCAGGAAGGAAACATTAGAAGTTGAGGCTGTCTCTGCATCCCCAAACGCGGATAGTTGATGCGACATTACTCGGTATTCGGATCCTCGCCGTTGTCGCACTTGGGGTACTACAGCCATAAACCAACGTTAGCATCTCACTGTGATATTTGGAAGAAGCTGACCTGAAAGAGATGACTGATAAGCGCTGGACTCTGCCAACTCTGTGCGATGAGGCCGGAAATCAACGTGAGTTTCCTGTTTTGGCTTCATACTGCTGGGAATAGCAGCACTTGTGAGAATGCTTAAAGACTCCCGCCCCTTTGTAAACATCCTCTCAACCTTATCCAAAGTAGGTGACGAGCGACTGGAAGGGAAGGGATGTACCGGTGAGGTGTGGTAGACATCTGGTTCACTCTTATGTGCAAGCGAAACTATTGTCTCTGTGGAACTAGCATGACCATTATGTGGTGACAGATGTGATGTGGGACCTGGTGACGTGTGAGTTGACGTGTTATCTTTCCAGATATGATCAAGAGAAGTACTTGCCTGCTGTTCTAGCACCAAATGTATTAATAGTCGGCACGACGGGTGTTGGTCTGATGTAAGGATTGGGCGTAGCAGATCTGGAGGATGCGGGGCTTGAATGACCGACGGGACTATTCGTGGCGGGCCTTAGGGAGTCTGGCCAAGAATCAGACCTAACGTTACTCTTCTTCCGCCGAATTTCCTTGACGCGGTTTTCGTGATGAGCCGCCTTCTTGACTGTATTGCGAGGCGGTGGTGGCCCAAGACTGACAGCAAATCCCGACGAGTGCGAGATAGGATGGTAAAGACCAGTTGGAGAACCGTTACCACGGCGGGTAAGTTCGTCATGTTGGAGAAGGGCCTCAAGGTTGGGGCATATTTGGAGAGAAGTAGTAGTAGTAGCTGAAATGGGTAAGACGACGTCAAAGGATGATGGAGAATCCTTACGGGTCGTGTAGGACATGATTTTGGACATGACAGTAGGAAAGCAAATCTCTGAGCAGTTGGCAGTTGAACCAGACTTTTAAAAAAAGCAACTTGTTCCTCCCGCCGCTTACTATATAACTGAGGTAGTGGGGGTGACAGGAATATCAGAATGAAACTTGGAATTGAGTTCACAGCTTAGAGCTGCCTAGATCTTTGACTTGCAGATACTTGATGATGATCACGGAGTACAGAGAAGAGCAAAAAGAAACATGGATATTCAATGGTCTTCCGTTTCAAATAGTAAGTAATGTCGAAGCTTGGACCAGGGCCATCTTTCGTGCACGGCACGCTCTCCGAGTCTGTTACGGCCACGGACACCCTGACGACCACCTCTTCGGAACCTCTTGTCAAATTAGTTGAACCGGTAGGCGTGTCGAACCGAAAGCATTAACTTTTACGATACAAACGTTCTCTATCCAGTCCGTACTTACATCAATAAGAGGTAAAAGTAACCATAAGAAGTTGATAGTAAGTACGTAGCCTTTACGAGGTGCTACCAAATGATGACAATAGTAGGCCCATGCTTAGGTAATTTAAATTTTCTACTTCGCTGGCTTGCCACGTCGTCAAACAATTTTCATTTTCAGTTCAAAACAAATGATTTTCGGCGCTCGGGGACTTGACGTGACATATCAGAGCATGCTGTGGCTGGTCATAGTATGCTGATTTGACTTTTAAATACGTGCGTTGATTATAAAGTACGGAGCGAGAGATAAGAACAGTGTTCTGCCGGTCAGTGAACCAAGTTCACGGTCATTGACCGGATTGCGTGGGAAAGCTGGCGAACTTCGTCGACGTTCATCTGAACACGACTTTCAGGAGTTTCCTGGTCCTACTGTAACGAACTATACTATATCTGGTCAATGCTAGAATCTTTGATTATCCTCGTGCCGCTTCACATATCATTACTCACATAAACGCATGGTTTTCGTGTGTTCGGTTCAAGGGTACGTTTTAAGGCTTAGAACTCGAAGATGGACTCCCGACTTTTGACACACCATGAAGATCGGCAAGAGATCAAACCAAGGATGGTGGTGGGATCACTTCGTGGAGCACCCAGGTTATGCTGTCAAAGACCCAGCTTCGATGGTCAGTGGAAAGGCAAAGGTAGTGTGTGCAAGGCTCTATGAGCAACGTGTTGCGCATGAGCAGGCAATGGATGAGCAGCAGGTACACTTGGGCCAGCGAGATGCACCAAGGGACGAAGTGGCAATAGCAGGCACTCGTACGCAAGTTTGTTTTATAGCTTTCTGTTACTAACTTAATGTACTAGTTTGGGCTAGTGGCCCGAATGATCCCCAACGCAACTGAGACACTCACCCTTCTGGCAGAACTCAAGATGTATGTTCACGAAGAGCATGTACGCAACGATGTGGTCAAGAAGTGGCTTCAACGCCGGTACTGTGACACCGAGGCCACTGACAAAGCAGAGCCTACTCAAGTAGTTCATGCAGTTGGCGACAATCTATCAGGAGAAAGCAGCGAACGGGAGCCACCCAGCCTCGCTTTCGAGAGGCGAGGGATAAGTGATGTTGCAGCAGACCTTATCCGAGCTGTTCAGGAGGAGAAGGAGATTTCCACCACAGAATCAATGCACTCAGTCCCCATTGGTGCTGCCGGTGCCGGTGGTTCATTCTCCCGCATTGCTATCAGTGACTTACTCGACTATTCTCGTGCGGAGGAATAGTTGGGATCTTTTTATAAAGTCGCTATTCGAGGTTTGGATGCTGAGCTTGAGTTATATGAGCTTCTTGACTTAGATGCCGAGGGAATTGATGATCCAGACTTTCCTCAAGTTGATGATGTTCTTGACGAGTAGATAAATGAGCAGTGCTACCAGATGTTATAGTAGTAGTAGTCGAGTACTATCCATTCTGCGATTGTTGACGCACCGTGTACTGCGGCACTTTGAACCTGCTTCATCGTCCAATCAGATATGATTATCTAATATTCAAGCAGGACATCTGGCACTGCACGAGTTCAGTTCACTTGCATTCATGGGAAAGTTCGCGGCTGAACGTACGTTAACTTTGATAAACGTACACTGACCGGCAGAACACTGGATAAGAACAATGCAATGCAGATGAGTGACGTACATGAACTAGCAAATTTTCAAATGTTGGCTATCTTGCTGGCCCGGGTGTTTGCAACCTGCGCGGAGGCAATGGAGGCCTGTTATCCGGTCCTTTGACAATTACCGGTTCAGATATGCCAACAGCTGGTGACGTTTCATCTGCCTCTGAGGATGGATTTGATGATCCCTGCACCGGCGAAGCTCCTCCCATCTCTTCTGATGCAGGTGATACAAAGGGAACATCATCGTTGGACGAATCAGGCGTAGTATGTGGTACAGATGATACCGTCCGCGGAGGAAGAGGTGGAGGAAGAGGTCGTGCAGATGGTGAGGCGACATCGCCAGAAAGGCTAAGCGGGGCAACATCCCCATTATGTTCATCCATGTCTGCGCGTATAGGCGTCGACTGGTTGTCCGAGCCTTGTGATTGACCCGTCAGAATCGGACTTTTCCATAAGCGATACATGCTTTGAATAGCAGGCCCCTTCAGCTTGCTCTCCGGGGGTGTTGACGATGGCGCAATGTTTCCCATTGACATGGGTTCCCCGCGATGGCTTGCATGTATCCCAGGAATTGTCATTGTCCGCGCCTGTGAAGGTTGGGTATGAATGACAGATGGCCTGCGGTGCTCCTCTGTGACATCCGTAAAACCACGGTCCTGGAGTGGATCATTTTCTGTCGCCGACTTTGACAGAGAAGGTGCGACAAATCTAGATGAGGAGCTGCCTTCCGATGAGCCGCCTTGCATCATATGGGGAGGCGATGCAGGTGCACCAGATAATAATGACACATGACCGCTCGACAGGCTTGTGGACCTCTTTTCTTTCCCATTGGGGATGGGAATAGGGGTGGACCCACCGTCGTCCCTGCGCTCTCTTCGTTCGGCAACAGCAGCACGCACTTCTGCGTAACTGGGGCGCCCATGTGGACTCTCTGTCCGGATGCGAGCATCCGAAGGACCGACGTCCGGAATGTCATCCTGAGAGTTGACACTGCTATCTTTCTTAAGACCACCCCAATTGACCCCCCATTTACGCATCGCCTCCTTAGCAGTGTTGCTTAGCGCTTGCTTGTCTGCAGCTTTCGACTTCAGCGTAGAGAACAAAGAGCTCGCTGTACTCGAACCGGCAGAGGGTTTAGGGCTCTTGGAGGGTGTGCCAGAGTCAGAGGGGCCATTGAAGGACTCGTCACCACCGACCGAGACTGAAGAAGAGACAGAATCCGCTCGAGAAGACCTGGAACGTGCTAAAGAGTGTGCTGACGAGGACCGGCCGTGGTATTGTGGCGACAGGTACTCAGGCCTCTCTTCTTCCAACTCCATCTCGCCAGTGGGTTTGTTTGTTTGGGAGTTGGTAGGAGGATCTTGTTTCGGCATTGTAGAACTTGTAGCGCGACTCCGTCGTCCACGAAGATCAGACTCCTCGACATCGTCGCCCACATCTGAGTCATCTCCACCAGGCCGCCGCCTAGAGACTTTTACAGTGCTGTCTGAGGCCCCAGTGGTTGCAGAACGAATGACTGGCACGCCTCCTAGTGATGATACATCAACCACCAGATCTTCAGCAGACACCGAACGCTGTATCGACGGTGCCGTGATATCTTCGGTACCTGAAATAGATGGGATGTCTGCCTCGGATGCCGCAGGTTTTACACCGACTGGTGAAGTCGAGACGGGCTCTGACTGCTCGTGCCGCGCAGCATCTGACCAAAGTCCACCACGATGTAGATATGGCGAGCTGTCAAAGAAACTGATATCATCCATATTGGGCATTACGACGGACTCTTGTATCTTAGTCGTACAATTAGATTGTGATTAATATGATGGATCACCAAAGATACTCACCACCTCAATGATTCTTGACTTGATCGTTTCAAGTATCATGCTCCATGTAATTTGGCGATCGCTCACGATGGGTTCGACATCAATGACCACACGCGGGGTCTGCGTGAACGCGTACCATATCCGACTACTCGGTGGCCGCTTGACCTTGATGAGGAGGTTTCCATCTATCTCCCGCAGAATGACCGCCAGCACCAATTTAACGGTGTACGACTTAAAGCGAGCACCGAGGTTGATTGTGGCGGTAGCCTCAACAGTCGCACGGACCTCCCCTTTGTATGTAAAGCGCACCTCGAGCGATGCGTCGCCTTCTTTTGTAAGCTCCTTCAACATCGGCTTGCTAAGTGTCGGGGCCTTGTTTCCAATTGAGAATTTGGTGACGGAAATGTCTGTGAGGAATGCAGGGCGCTTGACTTTGGAAAGCTTCTTCATAAGACGACCGATGATGTACGACTCTAGCATCTGTGTGCGGTAGAAGCTGAAGAATACGCGTCCAAGTAACGCGTTTAACCAGCGCATGGGGATGACATCAGGTTGCTCATCGAGAGTCACGACAAGCTTGTTCATTTCTGAAGGGAGGAATACGCTCTGGAGTGGGTCGAGAGTGGGCGTGCCAGTCGGGTGCTCAGATGCATGCACGAGCGCAAAGTACCAATCCTCCATCTCGACACAGGAGCGCACGAAGATGAACCAAGGCTTCGATGCGCTCAACGCCTCTTGTCGTGCAGCTTCCCGATTTTTCTCTTCTTCCAGAAGTCGCTCGCGTTCAGCCGTCCGCTTCTTCAAGCTTCCACCTGCCTCCTCCACCTTCTCATCAATATTGATATCTTGAGATGCTGTCTCATTTGCCACATTCGGCACCACTTTTTCCTCGGGCATTTGTCTTGGGCGCAGGCATATGGCATTCCGTTTTGTGTAGAGCTCCCCGTCCAGAAGTCCATCCGGGTAAACAGACACCTCATGTCTACCCAACTCTATAGCAGCTTCGCACTCCGTCCTACTTTCGTCCTCGTACAGGTACAGAACTGTGCCCTTAAGGACAACGTACCACATGTCCTTTGGGCGTGAGCGCTTAGGGTCCTTGGAGCGCGCATCAAGGTAGGAACGGACGAGTGTGACGTACGAGCCATCGGAAGACGCAGATTCCTCAAACGTTCTACGCATGGTGAGCCAACCACTGCGCGTCCTGGGCTTGTCATTTACTTCCAGCGGTGAGGCAGGATCTTCGGTTTCTGCTTGTGGCTCAATCGAATCGGTGTGGGGCTCTGGCTTGGCATCTTTGCCTGAGTTGGTTTGCACGGGGATAGAGGTGTATATGGCGATGCCGACAACGATAAGGATGAGAAGTGGGATGAGTGTCAGTCCGCCTAAGATGTACGCATAGAAGAGCGCTTTGAGCGACATGTCAGAGACTTGAACGCTTGGGGTTGTCACTACTATAATACGTAGTACTACTGGATTAACTTCCGGTTAGCACTGAACCTGATAAAACTGGCTTTAGCAGTCAGTCCTGGTTGAAAGGAAAGGAGGGGAGATAAAGAACAGGTCTGTACGTTTGTGGGGCAACTGGGTGAGGAGGCCAACGGCACATAATCATAATTTCCCACGTCAAGTAAACGTGTCTCCCATTTCCGCTCAATGACCTGAATCATGACGATAAGTTAATCTCTACGACGGTAGTGAACAAATATATGAGTTAGATAACATGATAGATACAGTGCAATATAGTTATGGAATGAACTGCCCAAGACGGCGAATGCAAAAAATGAGGGACAAAGGAAGTCAGTGGTAGATCGGCCCAACAGACTCAAACGTCCGTCTGACAAGGAGGCCGTAGCCTTGAACGTCGCCTAGAAACCATGCTCCTAGAGTACAGCCCTCTTCTACACTGTTCATCATGTGTGGGAAGGACGGCACACCAATGACCGTTGGCGTACATCCAGTCATCAGCGTGGTTGTCAAGATTGGATGGAGCTACGAGGGGCGGAAATGCGCTGTTTGATGGGGCGTATGTGGGCACTGTGAGGCGCGCGCCAAATGCTGCATCTTGATACGGTACCCAAGACGAGGTTTCACGCGCCTGAGAGGGACACGGCGAAACGATAATTGTCGGAGCAGAAGGGTGCGTAGGTTTGATGACGAGCGGTTCGACCTTTGAAACAAGTTGAACATCAATTTGCACACACTTGGATCAGACTTACTAAAGCAGACGAACGCCTACGCTTTCTTCTCGGTCGTTCTGGTAGTGAAATTTCAGGACGTGTATATGCGCTTTCTTCTGCCAAGTAAATTCTGTGGCTCGGCGACGACGACGGCTGCGGCTGCGGAGCTACTTCTAAATTTTCGTTCGTCTAAGAATTCGTTCCAGTTTAACTACGTAGTCCAGTGAGACAAACAGAAGCGCGACGTACCTGTTCCAGTTCTTGACCAAAGGGATCTAGCTCAGACAACAGCCTAGCAACTGTGTCCAAGTCTTCCTCCACAACATGTTTCAAGCCACGATACACAGGCTCGATGGTTTGGCCACACAGCCCGCGCCACGATAAGTCGAGACAAGTGAGCACGTTTACATCGACCAACTAAATTGTGAGGCGTCCGCCAGTTCAGATGACGACGGTAAACAACCTTGGAATAGACTTACCATGCCATTGTCACTGCCAGACATTGCATGTTCAACGCGCACATCCAGCCATCTGGCAGATTTGCGTGACAGTCGAGCAAACATCCCTTGAGTGCCACTCAAAGTCCACCAAAAAAGTAGTTACTGCACACGGTACTCCGAGGCCCCTGATACCTGCGGAAGCGAAGTAGATAATGTGTAAATCGACCTTGATATGAGAGTCAACTGAACGAGCTTCAGGTGTCCCTGAGGATGGAGCGGAAGAAGCATGGAAGCCAGGTTCCGGGCATTGGGCTAACGGAAAGCACATGGAAGAGAACATGGACATGTTTTTGTCTCCGGATATGAAGAAGCCGGAGCCGGTGCACGACAAGAATCAGACTGCTATATGTGCCAAAAATCATTAGTGAATATTCTATACTCATTTAGATTGTTTTTGTGAAACACCTTGAAATTTTGTACCGAAATGGTGATTAGGTGACAGGCGACACGTACTCACTGCACTGAAGAAGACTAGTGACAGCACTGTATTGAACGATTACCACTGTGTATATAAGCTCAACGATAAAGTAACCCAGGCAAGCAGTCTTAGAGGAGGAAGTAGAGGCAATATGTTATAGTGCTGTGTGACACGTGGCGGATAACGCATGTTAGTACAACCTATCGCCTAACGCCGCGACGCGCCCGTATGCCAGGGTCAAGTTAAACACGTCGGGACTCCCAGACTGCAAATAGTAGTACCGTTTGTTCATTTGCACATATGTCACATGCTGTGTTTTAAGATTACGACTCATCTATTCGGTTACAATTTTCACATCGAACGCCGAATTGCATGATATCCTCACGAGAGTTAGCTCGAATGCCTCGGTGTTCCTTGGTGAATGTCGGAACTGCGATATTCGCACCTCTCACGGTCAAACGGGTTGCAAACAGTTCAGGAGCTTGAAGCTTGAGGATTTGTAGCCAAGAGCCGATACATGTCCCCCATACTGTAATACGGCTATCGTCATAGGTCAACTCGGTAATGAGCTTCATCAGGGTCTAGAATTTCGAATTTCGATATACCATGCAAAGATAAGTCGACGGACCTGGACTGGGAACTTGCGCCCATCTTCTTTCGGAACTGTATTTTACCATTTGATGATCCAAAAGAAACAAGGCAAGAGGCCGCTGATGTTCTGTATTTATACCGTATGTCGGGCCCAGGTTTGCGTGCGCGGGAACGGCCGCGCGACTGCGTTGCCTCGTTTCGCACCACTTCAGAATTGATACCCCTCCTGATTCCAGGGGGTGCAAGAGGCTCGCAAAAAGGTACCGGCAGCCTCGATAGTGGAGCCATGGATAAGTCTCCCTTGAATCGTGTACATGTGATACTTTTAGGCTTTCCACTGGCAGTTTCCTGTGTCACCTGCGGATTGTCAGCATCTGTGAGACTAACCTAAAATGGTCCCTGTGCGAGCATTAGCGCATGAATCACTTTCAGATTATCAGCGTTTGTAAGAACAGAACTTAGAAGATCAATTTAACCTAAAAAGGCCCCTGTGCAAGCTTCTGGTCTGCCCAACCAAACTAGTTAGTGAGGCCCTGCCGTGTCTTCCTGCACCGTCTTTCGGATATTAAGAACAAGACTTGATGCTGTCTTCAATTGTAAGCTAGATGGCATTTGAGGTATGCGAGCATAGCATATTTACCACATCACTAAACAGTTCTAGGGGTTTCGAAGCTTCAAATGAAACCCCGGGCAGTAAGGATCAAATGGGGCTGCTGAAAGGACCCCAGAGAGTGAGCTCGATCTCTACACAGTGACTTCCCCGCGTAATTATGAGCTCCACAATGAGGCACTGGGCTGTGTAACAGCTTTAAGGAGTTCAGAGTACCTGTGTTACGTGGTCTTTGCTTCGTACAATTCGAGAACGTAAATGGCTGACCTATTGTATATAGGGGTTTTGGCCAAGCTAGCCGCTCGACGTAATACAACCATCACGGCTGATATTAATGAGAGACAAAAGGGCACAAGTTCAGGACATTATGGTCAGGATGCGAAAGAATGCACTTTGCTAAACCAATATGGAAGAGATGACTCTTCCATGATCAAACGGCAATAAGCCGGATGTCGCACGTGGACGACTCCCGGAAGTCTCCATACAGCCTATGATGAGTCTGCCTCACCTTGGTTCTCTTGGTTCTCGCGAGTAACGCCCGGCGCTGCCGGAGTGTGGAGAATCAACCCTGATTGGCCGTACAAGACGGAAAAATAATGAAGAAAAAAAGAACCAGCTGTTTTGAGCTGGCACTCCGCATGATGACCATCAGAACCAACAGATGCTGTCGGTGAAAACCGACGGATGTTTTGAACGACGATCACGTGTGAAGCCGAGAATGATGACAATGAGCCACTCACCGTCAAAAGTTCCCGTGGACTGTGGTCATGACTGAAATAAACGATGCTGTAACCATTCGTCCCATCGCGACCGATAAGCAAGTTTCACTGCCTACGAGGGAACGGAGCGGCGCCACTATCAGCCCATGCAATAGTCATGATTGATATGAAGCTAGTGGCCTTGATACGAGACCGGTGACGCGGATATGAGCTATGTGTAAAACCAACTTAGGTCTAAGTCAGCTCGTAACAAACTTTGGGTAGATATGCCCGAACGGCCTAAAGTGATTTCACTTGCCACATTGAACAGAAAGGCTGCGCGTTCTTATATCATAGCTGGCGCGCAGTGCTGGGACACGAGGCAAGCCTCGAGGCGTCGTGCCATCAGACTATTTCTCAAATAGGAAAAGTGATGATATCTAGGCGCCGTGTTTGCGAGCGGGGCGGTGTGAGGGGCCTCCAAGATGTGCGGCAAATATGACGTCGTGAGATATATGGCTAATACAGGGATCACCGATGAGATAAGTTGGGCGGTTTGATCTGTTTTTGTTTCAGATATCTGAGATGGCAGATATATCAAAAACCGGCGGTGAGAGATGGGATGATGATCAGGATAAGGATCATATAGATCGATGAGATGGTGAAGCTGATAATCAGTTTACGTGGAGAAGAGGAAAACGAGGACCAATGGAATTGAGTACATATCGACAACAAGGGGGGAAAGACGTGTAACTGGTAGTATGGAAGGAGTTATAGAAAATACTTCTTAAGAAGTGGCCACCCGGCAATTTCATTTCACGGGGAGAATAGTGCGTGGCAACTTCCTATATGCACTAGATGGAGGACACATGGTCTTTGACCATTTGGCCATTTGGCAAACAGGGAAACAGTCAAGGGCTAATAGCTGATTGGAGGCAGGGGGAATACCAGAAATGCGGGCGGCGATCAAAGATTGATCAGTTGAACAGCACAAGATAAAATATAAGCAGGACACTGGCGGGTAGTGCCCGTGGGGCAGACCCGATGACAATGTGACAAGAGAACATGATATACAATCACTGCCATGGCACTATTATGCGTGATATGGGAGCTAGACTGATGACTGTGTGATATGAAGTCAGGAACGGGGCTGGTATTGTTGGAGCGTGTTGTCCCCCAGAAAGAGGATGTCTGACCAAGTAGCCTGCCTCGTTGCAAGGCATGACTCTCGGTGACTGATCACGAATACAAAGGAAGCTCTTGCATGGAGTAGCATTGTGCAATATTGGACAGCTTGCTGGTAAGAGGGCAGCCTCGAGGCATGATTCCGCACGGATAACTGGGATAGGGATGAAAGTTTGAACCGCAAGCGCAACCAATTGGAGCTAAAGTACTTACGAGTCAGGGCTAACGAACCAAGGGAAGAGTATTCCGACTTGTCGTAGCCCTGTCGTCGTTGCAGAGAAATTACGGACCCACTACGGCACCTGCCTTAGCACAGCCACCATCGGGTAACTGTGATTGGAAGATACCCCCGTGAACTGCTTTCCACAGTGTTATCCACAGCTGACAACAATGGTCTGCCGACCAACAATAATGTAAAAAATTTACATTCTACTCCAGGATTAAAAGGTTGGTGGTCTTGTCATCGTACCTCACAGCTGCTAGCCATACTCATTTTAACCGACGTTGTCTAACACGGCCTTTCTATAGTACTCGGTAGGCCTTGCCAAAATTTTAATCCTGTGCATGGCACTGACAGGACGCGTGTACCATTCTCTTTATCTGTAGACTTGCCTATCAAAGGTCAATTTGAAACCTTAGACTGAGCTCCGAACGGCCATTTTTGTTGTGGCCTGGGTCACTTATTCATATCGCGAACCTGTAGACGCTCATTTCCTGCCTCGAGGCAATCCCCGAAGTCATCTCTCATACGGTCATAATATCAGATCCGAGATCTTCCCGTGGAACAATTCCCTTTTAACCATCGGTGAATCCATTTCCTTTCCCTTTTCCCCCCGTCCATGCTTACTGCTTCTTTCCGTCCGCCCAGCGGTGGCTGGTACTGTCGTCCTCCGCCCCCAATGCAGCGCCGCGGCCGCTCACGCCAAATATCGCCAGTGGCACTAGCCAGGCAGGCATCCGAAGAACGGAGACTACATTACTTATGTACCGAGAAACACCAGGAAGCAGAAATTGCTAGACATACAAATTTCTTTGTACCACAGGCACCTCTCTTATCCAAGTTAGAGGAGGCGGACCCTTTATCGACGCATCCACAGGAACAACGTTGTGGTTCAGACGCGTCATCAGTGGTTCGCTCTCCTTCACGTTCTACACACTCCAAGGCCGCCTCCATGAAGTCGGCGGACAAATCTCCTTCGTCTACCCGCTCTTTATCCCCGACTGCTTCAGGGTCTCTAGGGTCCGCTGAATCATCAGCACCATCTTCTATTTCCCTTGACTCATATGACTCACCTCCCTCACCCCCCCAATCACTTGAGGACCAAGTACAAGTGGCTTATGCGTTGGATGACATCCGTCTTGCCAAGATCCTGCTTCTTAAACTTAAAGGGATCGAAGTCACCTCGGACAATGATCCTCGGATAGATGAAGTGCAAGACGAGGATTTCGACATGTGCTTCGTACCATCAGGTCCGCTCAAGCTTGAAGAACCTGAATTACTTGTTGTCCAAGAAACTCGACGGAGACAGCAACAGAAGTGGGAAGAGGCTCAACGAAGACAACGCTTGCGCATGTGCGAAAGGATTTGGGAGCAGGAGAAGCACCGTCTACACACCGAGCGACTTCGCGCTATTCGCCGCCGCGAGGAGGAAATTGCTGTAGAGGAAGAGCGAAAGCGGATAGCAGAGGTTCACAAGCGTCAAGAGGCAGAGCTCGCTCTTCGACAGCGTTCCACGCGGGTGGGGTTCTCGATGGCTCAACGTCACACTGTATCTTATGGTAAATTGTCGCAGGCACAGCTTGATAGATGCTCTTCGAAGCGTGACGAAGATCCATTTCAGTACAGCTTCATGCGGCCCATGAATTTGAGCACAACCCCACCCAAGCGTGGTCTCACATCCCCGAAACCCCTCCGTAATGACACCACGCCGAAACCTTCAGGTGGCCAGCAGCGCACGGTGTCGTTCAAGGAGGTCATGTCCTCCATGGACGGTAAGCTGTTCCCCCTCGACGCAGCTGAGCGGGCGGAGGAGGCGAGGCGTATTGCAGGGATCAGTACTGTCGCCAGTCCTTCGCGGCACCATCATAACTCTGCGCGATCTGATTTACTGCTGAACCTGCTGCATGTAGTCGAGTGGCAGGAAGGAGAAAGGAGAAAGGCGAAAGGCAAGAACGTGGAACGACCTGCGCAGCTTCTTGAGCAATCTCCGCTCTGCAGCACTCCTGCCCCTATACCTTCGATCCCTTCAACAGACTCGATACCCCCAATGTCATCTTCTGTTGCCACGTCTCGATCGAACTCTTGGCTGTCCTTTGGCAGTTGGCGCTCGTCTGTAACAGACATTACGTCTCCCGAAGCATCTTCGCCTGTCACCGACTCGCCTAAGTGCTCCACGTCATCCCTACAGCTACCCACTTTCTATGACAGTCAGCGAGATTTGAGCCCGCGCTCCTCCTTCGTCCGTGTTTCGCTCGATGAAACGCCACTATCGCCATTCAAGGCTCAAAGACATACTCGGGAGGTGCAATCGTCTCGACCTACTACTGTCGAGGTACCTTCATTTGCAGGTCAGTCTCGTGGATTGGAGAGCATGGGGAAATCGCTGGTTCGACATGTCAGTCGTTCTGTTCATGGGATAGTCGATGTAGCGAAAGGACTTCAATCAGCCTACATCTCTACGACCATGTTTTCTGTTGGCGACGCTCCCTCCCTCTCTTGTGCGTTTTCACACTCTCGAGCCAGCTCCTCCAACAGAAGGAATTTTCGACCCTACGGCTACCGTGCTCGCCCAGGTGACGTGAAGAAATTTACCTCTCTCACCACACCACCACCAACAACCACCTCGCCTGAGCCGATTCACTTTATTCCTCTCGTATCTCCCTTCCCACCGGGTAGTACATTAGTTGTGCACCGCTCGGGGGCCTCTCACTCCCTCATCGTCCCTTCGCCTCTTCGCCCTCGCACTCCCCCCACTGCGCTCGCTTATCGCATGCGCCCCGTCGCGAACCCCGAACTCCTTCGTTTACGTGCACTCCAGAATCTCATGTATTTGCGGGGCAAAGAATGGGAAGGCCGCGGACGAGAAGGCGGGCTCGGCTGCGGTAAAGAGCGTATGCTTGGCGTTGCATTTGAAGGCCGGGGGCCGAGCGGCCTAGGGTGCGAGATCCGCTTTGTTATCGCATGATAACTTCCCTCTGGTGAGACTTATGTGTGTGGTGGTATCTGGACTTTATAATCAGTTTATGTGTTGTTTAATCCTAATTGCTGGAACGGGACCTTCCATTTTAGTTTTGTAGGAGTGGGAGGAGCGGAGTGGTGGTAGTGATGATCTAGGTGGTCCATCTGTTGTCTGTATCTATAGAATGGTTTTTAGCTGACGATACCCTCGCACCATGAGCACGTACATATGTTTTTCTCCTTTCCCCCCTGTCCATATTATATACCTGACCGGTGCTCTTCCAATTGCGATATCCCATCCATCTAGAATTACCTTGTCTTGCGATTCCTCCTTCGTACTTCGTATTCGCTTCGCCATAGAGAGTTGATCGAATGCGATCTCGTTTGTTCGTTTTATGTTCTAAGTAAATTCTGTTCTTAAATACTAGTGTGTCCATGAGGTGAAACACAATCTCGGTCTCGGGTCTTTGACTCCCCGGCAGGGTTGGCCATGAATTTCAAACCGGGGAAGACGATGTACATTTACCGGCGACAGTGCATATGCAGATTCAGATGGTTCCATCCAGCTGTCTGGCCGCCGTCCGTGAGGCGTTCTCGAAGGATGCAGTCATGTGAATCCAGCTGAGTAGGTCCAATGTTGAGTTGCTTCTGAGCCTTATCGATTGTTGTGCATTCAATCAGCATCCGGTTCCTTTGGCCCTGCTTCCCATATACGGTCGTGCACAACAGCCATGGTAATTTTGTATCGGCAGTAAGCCCTTGATATGGTCAATGTGACACGGTTGCTGTTCCCGCAGGCACAATCCACTGTGAAATAGGAAGAAGGTTGGTGGCCAGGCAGGAAAATGTTTCTTTTACCTGTCCAGTCGGTGACAGGTGAAAAGATGACTTTAAAAACCTTAATCATGGCATGCCACGAGAGGGCACTTCTACCATTCGAGACATTGTTGCTGTGAGCCACTTGTCCTCCCGGTAACCACCCTCCAAAAGCCTCCAAAGTTCAATCCGACAGACGGATGATGATCGTAATGAAATTCACCTGTTTCCGCTGACAGAATAGTTGTCCGACATTTGCAAATTGCGCGTTTCGAACTGACGTGTAGTTTACAATTCCAGGTAATGCATTGTAGTTCATATGTCATCGAAAGACGTTGCAATAAGAGGAGTACTGTCAAAACAAGAAGGGTATCAAAAGAGTCTAGGGATACAACACTGCAATGAAACGAACTACCGCGAGTCAATGGTTGTAATCCGCTATATTTGGCGAGGTCCAACGGTCAAGTTTAGATGATGTCGATTGCGCCCAACCTACGCTTGAGCCCACGCTTACCGGTGGCGCAGGCCCAGGATTTGGCGAAAATAAATTTGCGGGTCGTCGCATCGTCTTGGCGTACGGCAGCTGATTGGAGTATATGGGATCTTGCATACGCAAACCACTACCAAGTTGAGGAGGATGCTGCGGCTGAATCCGCTGCTGTGTTTGTGGTCGTTGAGGCTGCGGTGGCGGGGGTAGAGGTTGTTGTTGGGGCTGTTGTTGAGGCTGCGACTCCCATCCACTCCAAGGGTTACTTTCCCGCTCTTGTGGCATATCAATATCAAACGCCCACGGGCTCATACGCGAACCAGAAGAAGACGACCCACTCCGCATCCGAGATGCAGCGGAAAGTGATGTTGAGACTCGACCACTCTCCTCTCGCTCGAGATCAAGTGTGATGCCCTTTTCACTCAAGGAGGCGGAGTCAATGCCTAGCATCTTGCGCAGCTCCTCATTCTCCTTTTCTAGTCGGGAAATTTCAATTTCGCGCTCCAACGCCCAATCATCCCGGATCTCGGATTCTGCTTGTTGGTCTATTGTTTGGAGGAGAGCAGTGATGTCGATCGGGGAGTCTTGGGTGCCATCATCGTTTAGTTCGGGTTCTTCGCCAGACATGGAGCGATGTAATGCACGGAGAGTGTGAGCAAGGCGCTGAAGACCGACTGCGGTCTTGGTTTCGGAAGTTAGATCGGTATACTGGTTCTGGGAGTCACAGGCCAGGAGTAAGCCTTCATAGTGGCGCGTCAGGGTAAGCTCATGTTGCTGGGCTGCTAACTAGATTCGAGGAACGTTATTATCGGAGAGCTAACAATGGGCTGTCAAACGCACCGCATGATTCCGAAATTTGGACATAATGGTTTCCATAGTGCTTTCATATTCTTTAAGAAGGATACTAAATTGCTTGTTCTCGTGAAGTAGGGTTTGGTTCTCTATTATGAAGTGGGCGTTCAGGCGCTCCAATTCGGAGTCGAAAATTTCTGCGAACAAGGTTTAGCCCTGCTGCGGATGAAGGACCTAAATGCAAGCAGACCTTTGGAAATGTCGGTATTAAACCGCCTCAAAGCAAAACCTGAGCTAGCATGTACGGCCTGGTCCTAGTGAAAAAATGTGAAAGGAACGGATATTAGTAGTGACAGAACTGACTTTTATTGAAGCAGCTTGTGAATGTATTGTATTTGATAACTTCTTGTTATGAGCAAGCTGGTCGCTGAGCTCGTGGATGAGGAGCCATGCGCGCAGAATATCGTTATCCATGATCATGTTTGAGAGCAGCTTTGTGCTCTTCCCAAATAGGAAGGATTGACAAGAACACAAAGTGCACTGTTTGAACTTTTGATCAGCTTAACGTTTAGCACAGTTCAAGGTGGTGCTAGGTTGCTGCGGAATAAGGAATGAATTGAAGAGACTAGTGTTTCACTGACCTGACAGAAATCTTGTGAGCTTGGGGTCTAGGTGAGAGAGCGTGGGAAGGAATGTTAGAGGGTCGACTCGCGACTTGTTCACGAGCTTTTCTCTCCTATGATAGTTCCTCCTCATCAGCCCGAATTCTGTATAACATTTAAACTGAAACGCTCGCTTTCTTCGATAATCAATTGGGAAATAACTAGCGATTATATCACTGTTTATCTCCAGCACACGTTTACTTCGGCAATTTCGACCTTACATTTATTCTCGCTAATCATCCCCGTCTGCTCTCTTATTCGGCTTTCTCGTCGCATTCGGTCCTCGCCAATTTTTTTTGCAGCACAACTTTAGTCTTCAGCTCATTCATATCAAGTTTCAAACATGGCATCTGCCTCAACATCTGGTCTATCAGCGTCAGTCACGCGCATTTTGTCTTTGACAGGCTTTGCAAAGGAGCTCAAGACCAAAGATATCCAATCCGCATTCTCGGAGTGGGAGAACATTGGCGGAGGGTTTAAGATCAAATGGAGAGACGATACGAGCCTCTTGATTGTTTTTCAAGATGCCTCAGTTGGTATGCCATCAGATTTCTAGTAAAACTGTGTCTTACGAATTTATTTCCACGTGGTTAAACAGCAAAACGAGCATATCTCCACACGCTCGCGTTTCCTCCTGCCATCCTTACTACCGGCAGTTCCGCTACCATCAAACCCTATGATGGACCTGACGCCCAAACTGTCATTCAGACAGTAAACACCAGAGGCCACACAGGCAACGCTTCTCGCGGCCACAATTTACGTGCTGCCTCTATTTCTGTTTTCCCCAGCCGCAGCGCCAACACCAGTCAGAACGGCAACGGATTACGCAACGGAAACGGCCAGAATAACCATGTGCTGAATGCTACTATTTCGGAGCATTCACCAAGACTCATCAACGGGCGTGAGCCTTCTCCGACCCTTCCGACGCTCCCTTCTCACCCGTCTCTGAATGACCTCATAAATTCAGCCGTGTCACACGATGATCCCGCTATTCTTCACGCGGAGGGTCCACCAAAGATTGGAGATCCAGGGAAGAGAATGTTGGGCGCTGCATTAGGTGTGCGACACCCTGCACTGGGACCGCGGGTCATTAATGGAAGTCATGTCACGGGAGGTGCAAGTCCAGGTACTAGCCCCAGGGGCAATGGACTTGATTCTACCATGAGGGACATACAGAGGGCAATGGGAGGGCTGACTGTCGCCGAGTGAATAATACAGCATGTCCGAAGATGCGTCTTTGGATTTGCATCGTGGCGTTTCAATTGAGTGCGTGTAATTGATGTTTTCGTGGCTGATACGCATCCCTTGATGCATAATTGGAGGTTTTCATATTTTTTTCTGTTTCTTTGTGCTATCAGTTCCTGCATTCCTCGTGTCACCATACGTAGTCCCTCGTTTTCGAATGTTTTTGTGCAGCCAAGACCAATTACTACACATTCTAGCGCCGCATCTAGGCCACACCATCCTGACTGTGTGATATGCGCCAGCGTGTTCCCTGGACCTAACATTGGATTATGAGGATATTAGTTATGAATTAGTCATAAAAATAGTTGGTCTGTGCCCGCAGTTCCATTGGTTCCTGAAAGTTAGAACACCCGTCGTTAACCCCCTCACACACCATGGACCCTACTGCCGACCTCGTTGCCCGTGCATGGTAGAATTTAGTCATGGCAGGATTTTGATTTTGGCAGTGCCACTACCTGTGACACGACATGATCGCTGCCAACGATGAGCACAGCTCTAGCCAGCTATGCTAACTTGTTTTAGATCCTGATTGAGGCTCCTGCTGTATGATCGCGCGCAGTTCAGCGATAACGCACCATCTGTTACGACATCACGGAGAAGCTAATACATGGCACCTTGGCCCATCTTAGTAGCATCATGAGGTTTCATCAGATCAAGATGAAACGGAAGATTGAATTTCATGGGAACAGGTAAGGTTCCTTATTCGGCCAGTGCACTCGTTGATGGACAACCTTGATTGATATTCGCAAGCGCATCTCAAGCGCATCTTGTTACGAACCCCTACACGGGCCTGACAAATGCCCAGAGGCCACCCGTTCCGGGAATACCACTGATCACGCGAGGGAAACAAAGGGAGTAATGCCAAATATGTGGTACAATGCCTTGTAGCTATTGACGGCTGCCAGTCACCCAAGGGAACTTCATGGCGCTGTCAATAACACGAGGTTCAGGTGCGTCTTTCCCTCACAATCAGAGCAACTCTCCAGTATTCTTTATCCGGTTCTCAAGCCAACTCCTTGTAGACACGGTTAACTGGTCAGTGACCTAGCTGCCGTAGCTAATACATGCGGCCTTCTTTCTGACCGGTGATTTTCCTGATATATCACATGGTTGATGACTTTAACGACTAAGGTCGCCAATTCACTTCCGCGTCCATTCTTGCGCCATCATTTAGTACAGATTTCAACGTGTTCGTGAGCCACTTTACCCCCGATTGCGTTGTTTGCTATCGGTACATTACGGGACTGATCAATGGAAGTAACGCAGTCACAAGAGTTAATCATTCGAGACCCTATACAATCCACCACCAACAGCAGCCGACTTAGCGATGCGGACCTGGTTTTAAATCGCCTGTCTTCCAATTTGATACGTTACTGACATCCCAGCCTTTCTATTTGTGTTCTTTAACATCCAGATTTCGACCCTTCTTTACGGCTGATCTTGGGGTATATGATCTCCGAATCGATTTCCGCGCGCAGCTTTCGTTGCTGCTCCATCATACACTGAATGTGACTTCCCTCATCATCTAGACATGCAGCCATACATATATTGCCATCCTCAGTTCCAGTCCCCCCATACACACATCATGAGTCCCTATATCCACTCCCACTCTCCCGATAGCGCCTACTCTTCCGACGGCTTATACTCCCCTGCCGAACGTTACCAGCCGAAGTACGAGTCCTCTGCGACCGTACCAAGGTTCAACTCATGGTCAGCTTATGGTCATATTTCGAGCCTGTTACGTGCTCCCCACCATGTTCCATCCATCAATCCTAAAGTCACGATTTTAACGACACAACCATCCCTGTCCTCCGACATTAGCACCCCTTCGTCTGCGTCGACGCAGTCATTACAGACGCCGTCCTCCCCATTTGTCCACTATCCCGACACCCGGGAAGACATGGATTTTGATGATTCTGACTCCGAAGATGAGGACGCCGATTTTGATATTGAGGGGATGGACGGGATCGAAGAAGAAACTATGCCGTTTTACGGTGTAACCATGCCTCAAGTTATGAAATCCACCTCTGCGCTCGAAGGCGCGCTGGGGGAAGGTTCACGGTCATCTGGCCCTTGGTGGCCGCAGCCATCATCGTCATATATGCTTTCAGACCGGCGAATGTCCGTGTCTGCACCTGGATATCCTACTTCGTCTCATCGACAAATACCCTCCCATGCACAGCGACGACAGGACAGTGATATGTATTCCCCAAGACCTCATAATGATTCGTCACCAACATCACCTTCATACCCTCATCACAGCTCTTCATATACCCAGGACAGTTCGAATTCAATGACTACATTATTCGCACCCACTTCTGCATTGTACCAAAATTCGTCATCGTCTCTAGCCGATGCAATTCCACTCGGCCTTGCACCTGGAGCAACACGACATTCATCGAACCGTCTGCCCATTTTGCAACCGCAACCAATCCGCCCAATCCCCCCCATTCCTTTGGACGAATTAGCATCGTCCGCTGCCGAGGTTGATGACTCTGTCTTTCCAGATGAAGGCATTCGTAGACCTCGGGAGCGGAGTCTTTCGCCTCTTCCACTTCTTTGCCAACCAGTCTCCGATGCCGTGAGGTATCAGTTGAGCACAAACCCTAGGAACGCTCAGGGTGACGGGGAGTCATATGATCACCAGATTATGGCCGAGCCGTCACCTAGAGCTTCTATTCAACCTCATCATTTTAGCCCTGCTTATCCCCGAAACTGTTCAGGAGCTACGCATACTCCGATGTGTACTTGTAGGCGCGATAGGAAAATGAGTAGGCGGTGATTTTTTTATCCATATCAATTGTTCATGCTGTGATGTTATTCATGAAAAGATTTTACTTGGGTATTTGATCAGGCCTAGTAACTAGATAACTATATAATTGGACCGGGCATAGTTTATTGCATGTCTTCATTCCATTCGGGGCTCGTTAATAGTTACTTAACCTAGTGATATTATGGACACGTACAAACAAAACGTGAAGTAGACTAAAGAGGGCTGAAAAAAAAACAAGGCAACTGCGTTCTGAATCAGGGTAACCTTTTAATTATTATTATTGTCAAATGGTACCGTAAAGAGAATGTCATCATGGAACATGAAACTGTCTTTAGGATCTGGGAATCCCAAGACAAGTCGTGCGATGGTTATGAGGTGACGCTGGGAATTCAGGGGTTCGCGAAGCAGATTGACGGTTTTGCGCAGCCTAAGTCGAAAGTGGAATTGCTGTTCAATAAACATGAAACATTTGCTATATCGATCAATAAGTCAAGTTAGTGTGCACTGGATCAGGATATGAGTCGAACTTACCGGTGCCAAGGTCGTCATCTCACATCTATTGTTTGTTACATTCCTCCGCCAGCAGAAGTCGTCCGCATTCTAGCGCTGCGGGACGTAAAGGACCTCGTCTTGATCCTGTCACATTCACGTAGGTACGACTTCTGTGGAGTACAGGGAGCGAAGCGGGTTTGTGGAGCTACACTCTTCCGGCGACTTTTCTTGTTTTCATTGACGTTCGAAGCCGGTTGTGGCAACGGGGCGGGGCGCTTAGGGTTGACATCGACATGGTAGAGTTCAGCCGAAGGCAGCAGTGGCGGAGATCCTGGGAAATCCGGACGTCCGTGGACAGATCCTCCACGGATCTTCGACTGTAATGAGACCGAATGGTTGGGAAGTTCAGGGGCGCCCGAGTTAGATGGTGCATCCAGAAGGAGATCCTCAGCCTCACCCCTTTCCTCGTTCGGAAGGAAATAGAAATCTAAAGGTACGTAGGATTGGCGCCGACTGCGGATAACAGGTGATTCCCTGATTGGATTATCGACGCTGGTCCTATTCAGGTCAAGTATTGGGAACAACGTGTCCAGGGGATGCGTCCCGTTATCTGTGTCAAAGGAGAGGACTTGTGCTTTCGGCCTGATCGTACTCGTGTCAGATTTGACTGGCTTGGAATTTCTAACCGAAGCTTTGTCCATTATGCAGAGCTCTCCCGAGTTAACCCAGCGTCTATACTCGCTGCCATTGCAGGGAACCGATTGGCGATTGTCGGAAGAAGCTGGTCTTCGGTCATTGTAATGAGAGTTTCGGTAAGGCACCGCAAGAAGCCCCTCGTAGTACAGTTGCGACCGTTCCTGCATGTAATTTCTGTATGTACCGGCGCATTCCTGGATATTACGAGGAGTGCCAAACGATCCAGAAAGAAGTTGATACAGTGCCATCCGCTCAGTAGCTGAGAGTGTACAAGCGTTCGGTGACAAAGGGTCGGCAGAAGTCTTGCGTGGCGATAAACCTAGTTCAGCCCCATCGGTTCTTAGATCTGGCACCGCTTGGGAAAGGGTGTGGAGTGGGGTTGTCTCGAACATTAATACCGGTGGGCCAGAATACGTGTAAGAGACCTCGTCTATCGCTTGTGTAAATGAATCAGACTCGTCAATGGTGCTAACCGCCATGTCAAATTCATGGTTGTTGTCCGTGTCGTTCGCAGGAAGGATGTCAGGTTGGAGGATTGGACTAAATGCGTGAGCCCATCCGAGATGAAGGACAAATGACTGCAGGTGGCAGGTGGTCGTCATGAGTGGATCGAACGGCGTATTTCCTTGGACGGCCAGGTCTGGCCTTCGTAACTCCACGAGGTTTATTAACTGAGGGCTTGGCCTCCTTGAGTTTCGATACCAAGTTCACAGTTGCTCTCTGCGACTCCTTTACAGGCGCTTGGCGCAAAGTGCGGAGGTTCGGCTTCGGCTGAGAAAAGAGATCACATATCAGCTATTTTCTTGATGATCTATTCAAATGTTCGAACCGATTGCGCCGGCACTAGAACAAAATCATTTGGCACGGTTGTGTTACCATTCTTATCTTCCTTGATCACGCGCAAGCCTCGGCTGTGAAAGTAATCATAGACATGCCTCCTGTCGATATTGTAACGTTCTTGCAGCTCTTTCCGGACAGCAAAGGACGGCATCTCGATGTTTCCAGGGTGTATCAGTGCCTCAAGATCACGGACAAGATCCGGCCCTAGTCGGAGAGCGAGGCTCTCAGGATTGACACGTCTTCTCTGGAATACAGTGCTAGCATTTTGAACAACGGAAGGGTTCTCCGTTCCCAAGTTGATCATATGACGGGGAGCCAGAACCATTGGGGCGCTGCCAGGTGGAGTGTGAAGAAGTATTTTGACGGGTAAAACGAGAATTGGTGGCTGTATCGGTATCGCATGGAGAGGCTGTTTCCATTTTGCTCGGAGAATAATTGTACAAGAAATGAGAAGGTTTCACGTTAACTTCAGGCAAAATCAACATCGCTGTGTTGGGATAGAAATCTTAAGTAGTCTTAGTATTCCGCGGAGTGTAAAAACTACATATACTGTTATTGTACAGCCACCATGTTCTCGGGTTAAAAGTACAAACTAGCTGCGAAGACGACTGTAATATATGTGAATTAGAGACGAACAAATCTCCAGAGTGGTCTTGACTTACTGTCCCTCTTGATTTTTACTTGAGCTTCTTCCAGTTTCTTGAACAGGTCCATGTCTCCAATCACCCGTGCAGCATCCCTGACTTCCCTACAAGTCTCATCTAATCGCGTTATAACCCTCACTATCGTACCTTCTTGAACGTCAGTCAAAGCCGTTATCTGGTCAAAGGGCTTTACAAATGGTCGACTCAGTTTTCGCCCCTTAGCAGTTACGCACGTTCGCTGACTCACCATGCCCTTCGCCCATTCGTATACTACTTCCATGAGACCGAATTTTAAGCTAGTCTTGAATTCCTCCGCTGAAACCTTGTGGCGGTCTTGCACACATTCTACGCCCCGACTGATCGTAAGAATTGCATCTCTGCCTTCCTCGAGTTTGGTCGGTACAACAGGTTCTACCTCTGTTTTTTCTTGAAAGACAAAGCAAGACAGAAGAGCAACCACTTCTTCCGGCTCATAGTTTGCTAGAGTATTCTCGAGTATAAGTTCAGTGAGAACAAGCTCATTTGCAGAGTTGATCTGAACTTCAGTGAGCCGACAATATAAGTCAGTGTAGCAGGACTATATCTGACCTCGCAGGCCACACGACCCTTCAGCTGGACAGTCGAATTTTCGTCGATAAACTTCAACTCCTTTAGAACCTCGATTCGTTGTTCATAGTCCGGGATAAGGTCGAGGTTCTGGTCAGAAATTGCCATTTTGAGTTTTTCGATATTGGTGCGCAGCGTCTTCTGACCATGGAGAATGAGATACTACTCGGCCCAGTCAGTTGAATGAAAACGTGAAAGTGACTTAAACTGACATGATCATGAAACTCGCCGCATAGTGTACACGAGAATTGGCGACGTTTGGCGAGGTCATTTCTGCTGTACCATGCCTCCTGGAAATCCAGCGTTCGTATGCGGTCCCAATTAACCTCCGGTATGGTTCTAGCAGTCCTCCATTTGTGGACAAGAATTTGTAGCGAGTTGATGATCTCAAGCATCAATGATTTCTTATGCTGATCGACGATTCCAGTTGGATCCACCTGTTTCGGCTTAGCGTTAGAGCTCCGAGTAAAAATGTTGCATACCTTCATAGTCTCTGAAGTTACCATAGAAATGCTGTCGAGAGGGACACTTCTTAGGTCATATGTGAGATTCTCGACTTCTAATGAAGTGGGATCCAGTGGCCATATCGGTGGTAGAGCTCGATCTTCGACATCTAGAATTTTAATGAACGGGATTCACGTGCTAGCGTATGCCATTAAATAGATACCTGTGTCACCTAATTTCGTTTCCTGGTCGACCATAGCCAGCACAAAAAATAGCTTGCCCGCGAATGAACTCGCTTGCCGTGGATCTGGTTTAAGCAAAACGCCGACGTTGCCTTGCCTAAAATGCTGGTTGTAGATGGGAGCTTGATCAGTAGTCATTAGGGTTGTGATTGGTAGATAACATACGCCGTCTCTTAAGATGACAACCCTCCCTGGACCAAGCAGGTTGGCATTTGAAGGGCTGGATGTCACCATAGTGTAAAGTTTATTATTTAACCTAACGATGTCAAGAGAAAGATCGTAATAGCGCTCGATGTCAACCGAGCATACATCACATTCGAGTTTAGGCATCTTAGAAAGTGTCCTCTCATGCTAATGATTATCGTAAGTCAACGGGTATGAAAAATGGAAGATACGAACATACCTCTGCAACTTGCTTTTGGTGTTCAGGAAGCAGTCTCTGCGAAGAATTTTCAGAAAAACTCCGTTTGATCATCTCCTCCACACGTAGTGCCTCCACACGAAGCAAGTTTAGTATCATATTATAGGTGAGCCTGAACTGCGACTGCAATTTTCCGGGTGTGCCGAGCATCATCTTCAAGAGAGATGTTTGCTGTAAAGCAAGGATATTGGTAAAGTGTGCCTAAATAATCAACAGTGAACTTACCTCAGGAAGATTGTCACCTGCAACAATGATCACCGTTCCAGTAGGGTCCAGACCTCGCCGTCCAGCACGACCTGCCATTTGGGTATATTCGCCAGGTAGTATGTCCCTGAAGCTGCGCCCATCATGCTTCCGTATGTTAGAGAACACAACGCATCTTGCGGGCATATTAACGCCCTGCATGCGCCATCAGGATTCCCTTGCCGATAACACATGATGAGAAGCGCACCATCGCAAAGGTTTCTGTGGCAAACAAAACTTTGACAAGCCCACGTGCAAACAATATCTCTACGACCTGTCAGCGGCGCGTGAGTCGTGATTACAGCCATGTGTGAAGTCTTCAGACCTCCTTGACAATGGGCAACAAACCACCATGATGGACGCCGATTCCTCGTGATAGTAGATCTCTCATCCTAGCTATCTGCGGAAGCTTCTTGTCCGAACCTAGGATGTAAATTAACGCAGTCAGTGAAGTCATTTACGCGTTACGCCTACCCTTTAGTCGTGCAAGGGCCTTTTCAACAGCGACATGCACCTCACTCTTCTCCACAGATGTGCACAGATCTGAATTGGTAAGAGTCGCAGCATTTTCTTCGCAACGCTTCTTTGACAAGGTAAACACGACGACAGGAAGAAGCCCCTTTTTCTGAAGATGATTTAGTAGGTGCACGTAGAGATTCTTGTCTGCCCCAGTGTGAATGGTCCTAGACTGTCCGCCGCCACGCCCGCGGGGTGCGGACCCACTCGGGGCTGCGCCGCGTTGACCACCGCGTGCTGGTGCTGCGCCACGCTGCACACCTCTTGCAGCGCCTCGAGCACCGACACGCTGTACAGGAGGTAGACCTGCAGCTTCTCGTTCCTTGTCCTGTTTCCTTCTGAGAGCATCGCCAGCATCCTGGTACCTAGAGTCGTAGCGTCAGGGAGCGTAATATCCAATCGATTGTCATGGTACCCCCGTGCAACCCAATTCCTAGATGCATCGACGATCTTGAATGTGTCCCTGCCGGCGTAAAGATAATGTTCAAGGGGCACAGGTCTTTGCGCCGTGGAAATTACATAGATGTCCTTCTTCTTGGTTCGCCTTTGTAAATTCACAGGATAATAGTCAAAGCCTTTCCAGTGCAAGCGTCGCATTTTACTCACCCTACCCAGTCCGCAAACTCTTTGCTGTTAGGAACAGTTGCTGATAGCAGGATGATATTGACATGATCAGGTAACATGATGATCACTTCCTCCCAGACGACACCTCTCTGCCAAACTCTAAGCAAAGTAAGTTCGGGTATAATGCAGGCACCGTACCTCTGCATCATTCACGTAATGCACCTCGTCAAAGATCACAAATTCGACATCGCGAATCAGATCAGCACCCTTGTACAGCATGCTTCGCAGGATTTCAGTCGTCATCACCAGACAGCTCGCCTCAGGATTGATCTGCACATCCCCTGTAAGTATGCCGACAGATGATGACGAGAAAGTTTGTTTGAAGTCTCGAAATTTCTGGTTTGACAGCGCTTTGATTGGCGACGTGTATATGGCGCTAGAAAATAACTTGAAGTGCTGACATGCTATATAAAGAACACGACAAACCGTGTCATATGTTTCTCAGCAAGAGCGATGGCGTATTCGGCAACGACAGTTTTCCCAGCGGAAGTATGCGCAGCAACAAAGACTGAATCTCCCATTTCGAGGTGATACACTGCTTCTTTCTGGAAAGTATCCAATTCGAAAGGATACTGTGCTAGATCATGAGATTTTGAGTCATGAAAAGAACGATGACTGACTTTGTGAGCCATATCCGGCACAAGTTCATGGAAGTTGGTCATAGGCTTATTGATATCAACCACATGTGCCCAGTCGCGTTTGACTACATTGGGTTTCCTAGTCCGTCGGGGAGCCGTTGATGGCCGTAGATGTGTCCGCTGGAAGTGTATTATTTGAGTATCAATTGATCCCGTACGACAAGGTCCTCACCGTTGTTGGTAAGAGCTCGTCAATTTCTCCCAAACTATCACCATTGGGTAAGATATCTCTTTCGTCATCCAGCACGCAACTTTCATCATTGTGCTGAGTGACATGTGCTGAGCAAATATACGATACATACGAGAATGACAAATATACCTTGTCCTCGTTGTAATCAATAGTATCGTCGAGAGAGGTAAGCGCATCGTCTTCCGGATCGTCACCCGAAAGTCGCAATCCTCTCGAAAACCCCGGTGGGACAGTTCGCAACCCTTTGATGGGCACTGCTGTGGTCTGTTTTGCTGCCAGAATCACGTCGTCAAGTCCACCAGGTTTGAAAGGAAAATGACTGGATTTTCCCCTGACAAAGTTGGCGACTGAAGCAGGAGCACGATCCATAGATGTCGATGTGAGCGCTGTCGAAACCACTGCATTTGGCGTCTTGGACGAGTTTACAGTACGAAATGTGGGAGAATAACCAAGGGCTCACTTCTGCATAACCAATGACACGTCCTTCGAGACCCGCACGCAGGAAAGTCAGACTGGTCGGCGGTGGAGAGGGTTCGGAGGTCAAGAGTGACTGTATAGAAATCTCGGGTTGCCATGTTCTGAGGTGAAAGAAATCAAATTTGCTGGTTCTAAAGCATATACAGAGCGTGCACGTACATTTGATATGTCGGAAGCCAGTGTTCGGGTATCCTGTCTGGTGGAAGGAGTAACTTGGCTTCAATTTCTTGGTGGACCTTGTCTCGAGTAGGGAAACCAGCAACTCCGAGACCTTCTAATATCTGATCTGCATCCTCTCGCCGAGGGCTCAATATTTGATCCATGACATGTTCGTGATTATCTGGCATAGTCTTAGCCATCCGTTCTGCAGCAGTGCTATACAGTTTTAAATGATCAAACTCGATTAAGACATTGAAGGATCTGTGGCTGTGTTGGAAATTATGCATTATCACACTTCACACTGATGCCAATACTGAGTACCAGTAGATCCTGGCCAGGTCACAGATTCCTCCCATAATAATTATATCGTTCCCTGCGGAGAAAGTCAAATGTTTGATTGACTATTACTATCCTTATGTTTTGGTGCCGTCTAACGATCGTACTCAAGGATAATATTGCAGCTCAAACGCGGCAAAAGCCTCAGCGGTTCAATGTCAACAGAGTCGAGCTACTCGATTGAGAGGAATTTAAGCCTACCAGGTAGTAACGCTACGAAAACACACTGGCAAAAACGAATGCTATACTTGAAACAATGTAGGCTGCATGTTCTATGTAACGCTCATTCAGCAACAGTGAATAAGGCATTCAACGATCAAGCGTACCATCTTACACAATCGAGCCAGCAAACCGCTCAACTGGATGATAGTGCCCACACCTTCAAGTATGCGCATATGCGTGAAGCCAATTTCCTGATGGTATGATCCGTTAAAACACTCGTGACATGCAGGGACACTTCCTCTAACCTTGATAAATTCAAGCTTCAGATACTCGGGTAGTCTGACAAGAGAGATATTCTCAGCGCTGGCGATAACTCAGTAGGCTAGGACTGACTCATCGAATGTCTTTGTCACTCTGAAGATTGTGACCACGATGTCAACAGCGCTGTAGCCTTGCTCCCAGAGCTCATTTAGTTTCTCCATCGCAGCATCAATATCACCCTTCAAGCATAATCGGATCATGCTTTGTACGATGACAGGATGGGGCTGGTCGCAAACTTTGAAAACATTTTCGCCAGATACGAAAGCGAAACCGGAGTGCGTTGACTGAAGGTTATTGATTGCTTGACGCATATCACCTTCGCATGTGAAGATGAGAGCAGTCAGACCATCATCATTGTATTCGACCTAAGTCAATAGCAGGTTTGGTTAGTAAGAATATGACAAGCACAGTAATTAGATTTCACCTTCTCCATTTCGCATATTTCTAACAACCTTTTCAGAATTTCGGTGTCTCTGAGCTTTGCATATCGTAGGATGGCACACCGACTCTGTATTGGTTCGATTATTTTGTTAGACATGTTACATGCCAGGCAAAAGCGAGTTGTGTTCGAGTAAATTTCCATCGTTCTTCTTAGCGCTTGCTGTGCACCACCGGTCATACTGTACAACGGATTGAGTGTCACCAAGACGTAACTTCGTCAATTTTTGCACCTGTCAGCCTCGTCCAGAATCACAATCTTATGGCGCCCAGGAGGAAGGGTGACCTTCTTCTGTGCAAAGGCCTTTATTTTATTCCGTACGACATCAATTCCTCTAGGGGCAGGTCAAAGCAAGAAATACATCAAAGATTAGAGCTGCAAACCTCTCATCGGAAGCGTTTAGTTCGAGAACACCCTCTTTGTATGCATCCCCGAGTAACTGATGCGCTAGACAATGTATACTCGTTGTTTTTCCGATACCCGGTAGACCCTACAATGGCATTTGCATCAAGAAAGGGGATTCAATTGTATCAAAACGCACCGATATAATAATATGAGGGCAATTTCCATCCTTTGCAATGACCTTCAGCCTTTCAATAGTATCAATATTTCCGACCACATCGTCCAAGCTCTGTGGCCTATACTTTTCCACCCTACCAATTCTTAGTCACAGCAACCATATAGAAGCCGAATCACGAACCACGGTAGTTCATAGCCTGAACTTGCAGCGGCATTAGCTGGTGCCTTCCCTGATGAAGCCATGAGTGAGGCGCGACGCGTGACGCTGTGACATGGCATGTCTGTGACAAGGTGTGACCATACGCGTTTATTCCATTTTGCGTTTGGGCTTAATGTCCTCTTCGTTGCTGCCTTCTCTCAGTCATTGCTGTCAACGTCAACGCTTCAATATCGTGTTGCAGCATGGTGAGTAGAGCATAATATTTGGAGTCAATTCTTACAGTATATACTTGCAGGTTTCAGAGGGTCCCGTTTTCTGTCGATGAAGGTCCCAGAGGTGCTCTCTGTGACAACAGACCTTCCTAAACCACGCCTCGACTACCGCGCTATTTCAGAGTCGATAGTGTACAAGTCTCACAACGCCTTCAATCGCAAGGCTCCACTTCCGATTGGTGCATTGCAGTCGGTCGTGCGCCATTACGATGAACAGAAGAGACTCTCCAGCGAGTTAGGCTCGAAGCGCCACGCACGCTCGAACTTAGGCGAAAAGATGCGACAGATCAAAGATCCAATTGAGAAGCAGGTTGTCTTGAAGGAGGCTAAACTTCTCAAGGCGGAGGTCACAGACCTGGAGAAGCAACTTGTGACAGTGGAGGACATTTTACTGGGGCTTGCATTGCAGATACCGAATGACACACATCCTGATGTACCACTAGGTCCAGAGGAAGCTGCTGTGGTACTTTCCACTCATGGACCGGATCCCATTGCCGCCAGTGGCAATCGTGACCACATGGATATTGGTCGCGCTCTTGGTATCCTTGACTTCGAAGCGGGGGCGACCGTCACGGGTTCATCATGGTATTATCTGCTAGGAGAGGCTGCACTCTTGGAGATGGCTCTGACCAACTATGCCCTCTCAATTGCTCTTAAACACGGATTTCGATTCGTCACGACGCCGGACGTCGTTCGGGCAGACATTGCCCTACGATGTGGATTCCAACCTAGAGATCACAATGCTGATCCACCTGTTTCGCAAATGTATCATATTGCATCTTCGAATCCTTCTCATCCCGAACTCGTACTTTCTGGCACCGCAGAAATACCGCTTGGCGGTATGTTCGCAAATCAAATATTCACGGAGCAAGCTTTGCCTTTGAAAGTGGTCGGTCTTGGCCGTTCATTCAGAGCTGAGGCAGGTGCCCGTGGCGCAGACACTCGTGGACTGTACCGAGTTCACCAATTCTCGAAGCTTGAGCTTTTCGTTGTTTGTAGTGAAGACGCGAGTGAACAAATGATGGAAGAACTTCGTAGTGTGCAAACCGAAATTTTTGAAGGCCTAAATTTTCCGTTTCGGTAAGTAACAACATCAGACCGAGGCCCCTACTCTGACATTATGACCCAAGGGTTTTGGATATGCCTACCGAAGAATTAGGTGCTAGCGCGTACCGCAAATATGATATGGAAGCGTGGATGCCAGGTCGAGGGAGTTGGGGAGAAATCTCTTCCGCATCTAATTGTACTGATTACCAGGCCCGTCGTCTCCACATCCGCTACCGTCGATCGTCAGGTACGCACAGGCACAGCACACCAGCGTCCTCATCCGCTTCGACTCAGTCAGCACCTGCGATACCATTCGCCCACACTTTAAATGGCACCGCAGCTGCCATTCCTCGTCTGGTCGTTGCTCTTATAGAGAACGGTGCATGGTTCGACGAAGAAGGCAAGCCAATGGGTCTTGATCTACCCAGCACTTTGAAGCCTTTCTGGCATGGTACATCTTCGATCATACGGTGGACTTGAACATGGGATGTTGGCGCGCTATTTGTTGTCATTGTCAAGACGAAGGTACAGAACTTTGACAAACGATCTGACGTTCTGACTGTGTGTAATCTAGGGAACTCAAAAGAAATAACCCTTGTCTGATTGACTGGTACCTTCAGGCAGTTGAGACGAGTCCGCCAAGCTTCCAAGTTCGTTAGGATGTATATGTAGGTAGCTGCACAGGCAGCTCTGGTACTTCAATGAAGCGTTGCGTTTTGCCAAAGAGATAACGGTTCGGCCTTAGGGGGAAAAACGCGCACATGTCATAACCTATTTTTGCTCCAGAATACCTAGGCTTGACCCATTTTCAGCCATGGCCAACGATCCATGATACATATGGTACAACTGCTACTCAGCTATGAACTATGCTACCTCGCTGCCCAGCGTATCTTGTAAAAAAAATTACTGCAGAAAGGTCACCTGGCTTCGCTTCATCATTCCTCAGACCGTTGTATATTCGATCCACCCATCGAACGAGGCTAGCTGCGTCATATCTACCAGTTGGTGCTTCCAGGAGATCGAGAGTATATGTGACAATGCCGGGCAGTGACTCCACTGTTTCGTCCGTGACCTACCTGCACTATCGAGCAATGTGACGTCGTACAAAGAACTTACTCGACATTTTGATATAAGCATCTACCGCTGGCCCAGCTACGCCCGTTTCGATATTACTGGCGCGGCAAACAAAGCTTTCCAATTGGGGTTCTCTTTACTTCCCTTGTCAAGATATTCTGCGAGAATAGCAGCACTGGCGCTGCTTAGAAATCCTTCGACGATAACTAGTGCCATGGGACCGTCAGCCATTAATTTGCTCCACTTACGCATTCCAGTGCAACTAAACGGTCCATGGAGAATAAAGCACCGTACAATTGACGCTGCAGGGGAGATGCATCGTTCCAAATCAGTAGTGGTTGGTGTTAACAAGATGATATCTTTCATCATGATGAAAGAAAAGTCCATATCATCTATATCATAATCTATCAACTTTGGCTGATATTCAGCTTGCGTGTGATGAACTATACTGCCCTATTTCCCAGCGCATCCTGTAGGCGTTTAACTGCTAATTTCGTCTTATCATCATCGAGCGCCTCGTATATCCGATCCACCAATCAAACAAAACTCCCCTCATCATCGAGCATTCGGTGTTTCCAGAAGATCGAGAGTGTACGTGACAATGCTGGGCAGTGCCTCAATGCTTCTGCCTCAAGGTGGAGGTCATTCCAACGCATCGCCCACCATGCTCTGTTGAGCAGCTTCCACCACTCCTGCTCGAATATATTGTCCGGAAAGCCCGGTGAAGTAGGAGCCTCTGGGGCTGCGTGCAGTGTGGCTGCAAGGTCTGTAGTGGGACGACATTCTTCCTCGTTCGTAGGTTCCGAGTCCAGAGCAGAGGCCAGGGTAGCCCCCCTCAACGAGCTTCGATAACCCCCCGAGAGGTTCATCCGTATCAATATGGCTGCAAGATAGTAAGGGTGAGATGGGACAGATAATATTGATGGATTGTTCTTGATGACGTGGTCCAGCAGAGATGTGCATCGCTCTATGTGACCAGCTCTCTCTAAATGAGCACACCAATCACTTTGCTTTGCCAGAGTGAAAATGAGTCGTAGATAGTAGTCGTCACGTCTGGGATCAAAGAGGACGTCCAATTCATCATCAAGATGCTGTGGTGCGATAGGTTTGGCTGCAGCGAACAGAGTTGGCGCGAGTTCCTTTAATTACTTCTCTAGAAATTCTCCCTCCTCTTTGTCAACTATCTCCACTAGTTTCAAACGAGCATCGAATACAGCTCGAAGGGCTGCGTGACGAAGCCGGGATGGTTTATCTGCTTCCATTGCGAAGATGATGGCGTCAAGGTATCTATCTCGTCGGGTGACACTTCCCAGACCCCGCATGGCACTCAATGCGAGCAGCGCATCTCCCATGGTATCGAAGTCCCTCGTTTGGGACATCCGGAAATGTACCAGGAAATCCACGAGCCAATCAAAGTCTTCTGTAGTACGCCGGTCGTCCTTCCAGTCAAAAACACCGTCCTACACTAATGCAACATCGGTTGATTCCAAAAATCCTGGGCAGCCAGTCACGATAGCGAGTTGCAAGGAGATGTATGTATTGTCTGTATAATCTGTTTCGAAAGTTGTGGCGTACTGAGTAAAAGATTCTTTACATCTCTCAAATCCCCAGGGAAGACTGAGATGACACCAATCAGTCCAATCATCGAAGTGCATGAAATCGAGGGAATGACGGTCTCGATATGTTCATTGCATACGAGATGGTGCAAGGCTCTCCCGCACGCAAGAGCTCTTCAACGTACCGAATTACTGAGCAGGGCATCAGCATGAAAGCATGCCGAAAAAGTAGCAGCAATTGCGAACATGCAGCTGTCATGTTCACCTCAGGGGTCCATCTGATGGTCGGTAGCAGCCAAGCAGCCGAACTGATCACCTCTGGATCTGTGGAAGTGTTGAATATCCACCTCATCGATCGTGCCACGGAGGACATCTCCTGACTCTCCTTGAGCTCTCCAGGGGTCGTATGATGGATACATCTCCTTGCTTCCTTTCCAGCCCACCGCAACTTGGACTTGGAGACGCCTCCAAATGAAGCGAAGGAATGTTGAAGTAGGAGTTTGAAAAGGACATTGCGGGTGTTTCAAAGAGGCGACGACAATGGATACGTAGATAAAGCCTGAGGCGCTGTAGGGTATCAGTCAGCGTGTTTACTATCGCCTGGATTAACATGTTTGAGAAGGTGCTATGCAGGTCCAGTCACAGATGTCATGGAATGTCCGATACTCTGGGCCATTGGCTATCATGTACAGTGTGTAAGTATCAGTCGCTGGTCGATCCTGTTTGGACCAAGTTTGAACTGACTTACAGCGCAACTTGAGTGTAAGTCAAGTCCATTTAAGGCAGCTTAAGTAAGCCGCAGGGAAGATGAATTTATTTCGTTTCAAACGTTGAACCAGTGTGATTGGTGTTAACTTGATTTTCCACCATGAAAGAGACCATACCTCTATTAGTCAAAATCAAAATCTATCACACAATCAAATATCACGATCATTTAGTACTTCAAGAGTACTTACCATGCACAACTTTAAGCGCGAGAGCTGACTCGTATTTCCAAATGAATAACCAACCCCTGAGTTACTTGTCTATAACAAGTGATAAAATTACAACAAAGGATATACATTCTATTTAAACGATTTGCATAGGAAAGTGATACTGTACACCGTCTGATATTCAGCTTGCGTGTGATGCATGTGATAAACGAAGATTATTTCACAGTGCATCCCGTAGGCGTTTCACTTCCAACTTCGCTTCACCATCACCAAGCGCCCAGTATATCCAATTCACCGGTAGGACGAGACTCACCGTGTCATATCGAGCAGTCGGTGTTTCCAGGAGTTCGAGAGTGTACGTGACAATGCCAGGCAGTGCCTCAACTGCTTCTTCCTCGAGGTGGAGGTCATTCCAACGCATTGCCCACAATGCTTCTTTGAGTAGCTTCCACCATTTCTTCTCAGATATATTGTCCGGAAAGCTTGGCAGAGTAAGAGCCTCTGGGGCTGCGGGCAGTGTGGCTGCAAGGTTTGTAGTGTGACGGCATTCTTTCTTGTTCGTAGATTCAGATTCCAGAGTAGAGGCCTGGGTAGCCCGCCCCAACGAGCTTCGATCACCCCCCGAGGGGTTCATCCGTATCAATATGGCTGCAAGATAGTAAGAATGAGATGCAGATAATTTCGGGTTCTCGATGACGTGGTCTAGCAGAGATGTGCATCGCTCTATGTGACCGGCTCTCTCTAAATGAGTACGCCAATCACTTTGCTTTGCCAGAGTGAAAATTAGTCGTAGATAGCAGTCGTCACGTCTGGGATTAAAGACAGCGTCCGGTTCATCATCAGATAGCTGTGGCGCGATAGGTCTGGTTGCGGTGAACAGAGCTGGCGCGAGTTCCTTCAATAACTTCTCCCGAAATTCTCCCTCCTCCTCCTGGTCAACTATCTCCACTAGTTTGAGACGGGCATCGAATATAGCTCGAAGGGCTGCGTGACGAAGCCGGGATGGTTTATCTGCTTCCATAGCAAAAACGATGGCGTCAAGGTAACTATCTCGTCTGGTGATACTTCCCAGACCCTGCATGGCACTCAATGCGAGCAGCGCGTCTCCCATGGCATCGAAATTCCTCGTTTCGGACTTCCGGAGTTGTACCAGGAAGTCCACGAGCCAATCAAAGCCTTCTGCAGTACGCGAGTCGTCCTTCCAGTCGAAAGCACCATCCCAGATCAATGCAGTATCGGTTGGCTGCAAAAATCCTGGGCAGCCAGTCACGATGGCCAGGCGTAAGGAATCACGTGCTTTATCTTCATGATTTTTATCTAGAGCTGCGGTGTATTTCTTTTTTTTGGCAAAAGCTTCTTTACACCTCTCAAGTCCCCAACGAAGACTGAGATGACGCCAATCAGTCCAATCCTCAAAGCGCATGAAATCCGAGGGAATGACGGTCTCGAGGGTGTTGTTGCATACGAGATGGTGTAAGGCTCTCCCGCACGCAAGAGCTCTTTGGCGTGCCGAATGACTGAGCAGGGCATCAGCATAAAAGCACGCCGCGAAGGTTTGTAGTAATCGTGCGTGTGTAGCTGGTATGTCCACCATCTGGTGGATGCATTTGATGGTCGGCAGCAGCCAAGCAGCCGAAGTAATCATCTCTGGATCTGCAGAAGTGTTGAATATCCACTTCATCGATTGTGCCACGGACAGCGTCTTCTGACTCTCCATGAACTTTCCAGGGCCGTATGATGAATACGTCTCCTTGCTCTTTTTCCATCCTGCGACTCCGACTGGGATGCGCCTCCCAATGAAACGAAGGAATACTGAAGTAGGGGTTTGAAAGGGACATCGCGGAAATTTTAAGGAGGCGAAGACAATGAATATGTAAAAAAATAAGCCGAACGCCATTAACACGATAATAGCGATTGCCGTAGCTCCTTGATGGTCCCATACGAAGGCTGAGAGAGCGATCCCAAATAGAAAGAACGAAATTTGCAGTAACATAAGAAATGATAGCAGCACATCGTGGAAGTGCCATGCTTCCAAACCGTCTAACTTTTCTTGTCTGTCCTCTCCACGAGCGTTCAATTTGTAATGGCTGAGCCACTGTTTACCGAGGACAGCCCCAAAAGCGGCCAGAAGGTTGAGCGACAATGCAATGTATGCCAAGGTCTGAAACCAGATAGTATTTGGCGAGTTTGCTGCTGAGGCAGCGAAAGGTGAGATGGTGGTATTGAGTGATGTGTTCTGAACGAGCTGCCACAACAAGGGGATCGTGGGGTTGCGTTGCATGGTAATAATGAAGGCGGTATTGACACCAGAGAAGAGACCAGACTACGATTTTGTTAGCCAGATATATGCTCCAAAATTGTTCGGTAGCTTACCGAAAGGAGTATGACGTCCATGTCGCTGTTGTTCCGCTCTAGAAACTCACGATCGTACTCTGTTGCAGCCTGTTTATAAGACGTCCAGAACCTGTCAATTACGAACTCATTGTTCTGTGGTGGCCCCTGAGATTCATGAGTCGAGTGGTGTACGGATACACCATTCTGGACATGCAAGGAGTCTTGCTGCAGTGTTGTGGCCATCAGCACGGGAGAATCGCGTTTTTATCACCAAGCGCTGGTAGAACAGTGTGCAAAACCACGATGGAGACGAAGGCCGCTGAGTGGTTTGCAAAAGCAGCATGCACATAAATATGCTGCTGCTACGGCTCGGTAGGTTCAATAGGCTGTAACGCGGTTTCAGATTGAAACATGAGGCTCAAGAACCAGATGGAAAAGAGCTCTTTTACGTCCTGGCGTAGCTTTTCGCCTTTATTGACACTGTCGAGCGCTCTTCACATGCGCCCATGACGTTCGGCCTCACAAAGAGCGACAGACCCGGTCAGAGAAGTTGAATTTATAAGGCCATGGGTCACCGAGTGTGCGGATCCTAGAAATGGGGCATCCAATGAGGACGGGAGCCCGTTCGAAAGATAAAGCCTGAGGCGCCGTAGGGTATCGGTCAACGTGTTTACTAGCGCCTGGGTGGATATTTTTGACGAGATACCATGCAGGTTCAGTCGCAGATGTTGTGTGTCCGATACTCTAGGCCCTTGGCTATCATATAGATGAGCGGTAGGCGACCGATGCCTGTACTACAGTTCGTAGTCCAAATATAATATAAGTCCATCACCAGTCACTAGCATAAGTTCGGTCAGGAGACGTGTTCAATTTTACGCTGAACACCTTCACTCACACATAATTTCCGATGTCTTGGCTTCAGGCTGCGGCAGTACCACTAGAGGAGATACGAAGGCTGCTGAGTGGTTGGTAAAACTTGTTACACGTGACATATATTCAGCTTGCCGCTGTTGCAGCTCGTCGGTAGATGTGACAGGCCGTAGTTTCGAACTAGATCGATACTACCTTGGCAATGCCACAGCCGCAGAAACGGACAGACTCACTTGCCAGGGCCCAGAAAAATTCCTTCAAGATTCCACCCACGTATTGGTGTGGCCGAGCGCTCTCCAAACGGCCTCGTGGCGTTTAGTATAACAAAGACTTCGACTTCGACTTCGACAAAGAAATCACATTTTATGAGGCTATGTAGTATGGCTCCTGGTTGAATAGGGTGTTCGGGTCCCTGACATTCCTCGGGAATATGGATCTAGGCAAACATGAGGCATCCAACGAGGATAGAGACAAAGGGCCTTCAATCATCGTTCGAAAGAGAAAGGCCATCGATGCTGTTCACTACCTCCTGAAAGTTTGACCTGCTGTTTGGATGCCTAAAATTAGGGTCTTTTCCATCAGTCACGATGGACCGGAAATGTAGTGACTCACATACAGTGTTCCATGGCTCACTTCTTAAGACACGTCGTGCATGATGCATGGAATATGTATTGATACGATAGAACGCGTGGTTTTGGATGTAGTTACTGCGATCAGGCAAGAAAATTCTAGTGGATTGTCAAGAACGAGTGCTGGATCCAGCGAGGTTTCTAATGGACCTCCCCTAAACACAATATCCGCATATATAACCCCGCAGCCCTTCTCTTCCTTTCTTTCGGGAAACCAGTACTGCTATACTCGTGACCCCACCTTTGCGAGACGAACTTGGTTGCCAGTGGCAGTGCCAGTAAGCTGATTTCCTCAACATGTTGGCGATTTATCGTTCTCAATATGATGTACAGGGTGACTCGAGCTAATTCCATTTCTGCCGACGTGGTAGTTGTGGTTTGCCTTCCCAGTTTTGTCTCAACAACGTTGAGCTGGTGGCCTGGCAACTTGAAGGGGAAGAGGTGAGCTTTCTCTTAGAAACGATCATCAAACATGATCTGATAATCGCAGTCGTATATCATATAGGCTCTTTCCTTGTGAAAGTTTTGGGTCCTTCGAGAATTTCTCCAAGGCACCGGAACTTATTCGGTACGTCACTCGTTCTTAGTTTTCGATCTATTGCTTAGTAGTTCTGGCAGACGGCGTTGATTACGGACCCCGTGCCTATTCCATACTCCATGATCACCTGGCCTGCGCGGTTTGCTGAGATGCATCCATGTACTCGCCTAAGAACTCATCGAGATGATTGCAGCATTTGTGTAGTCCAAATCGATTCTGTTAATGTCTCAAATTAAATAACCCAGGACGAAAGTCTCAGTCTCTTGACCGAGCCTACGTATCATTTGTCAAGTCGTGTTATGTAGTAGTTACGTTGAATTGAAATAGTTGACTCATCGCACCCGTGATAAGAACGCCACTAGCTTCCAAGGTTAACGTTGAACAAAACAAATTATTTAATTCCAGTCACACATAGAAACGATTTCAACTTCAACGAATTTCATCTGTCTGTCATGATTACAAATATCCTCTCCTCCACTCGACTCCAAAAATCCAATCGTGGCGCCCTCTTCCGTCCGCGCACCTCCACAAAACTAAGGCAACAAACCACCAAAGTCTACGTAAAGGGGAGAACAGAAGGACACAATGTTGATGCAAGGGGGAATGTGATAAGTGATAAGAAAAACCAAGGGGAGAAATATGACAAAAAGATATCCAACGAGCGTGTGTAGCCTCAGCGGGGAATCTATGATCATGAACGGTGACGGTGCAAGGGAAATGAAGAAAAAAAGTTCTGCGAGTTCAAATGGCTTGGAACAGGATTATGGATTGGGAAACATGGGGGGTTCAATAAGAGAACCATCAACGGGCGCTAATGGGAAGACACATATCAAGCGGGTAAGGAAGTAGGCGGTCGTCTTCTTCGCATCCTTGCATACACGCAGGGAAGCTCAGAAGCGACGTGAAGAGAAATAGCGTCCGTACAATACATAAGGGGAGGCAAGTGTGTGATCTTCATCGACGGCGTGACGAGTCGCAGATATACTCGAAATGCGATGCGATCAAGGAATGCAAAGTGACTGCGGCGTAGGGCATGAATGCGAGATGTCGGAATCGAACGCGTCGTGATGAAAGACGTAAAAGCAGACCAGTCCAAGTTGACCTGGCGTGCCCTCACCGTGACGTTTCGACCTCGTAACCCGCGAGATGACCCAACCGGACTTGTAAAACCGCGACAGACCATCTATTGACACCATATCCAACAGCGACCGAGCTACACCTGCACCTTCCCTCCACCCCCGTTCTCGGTCGCACTCGGGGCGTGCCCTGCACATGAAAAACAAACCAAGAGGAAGTATGATGCGATTACCAGGCGTCTTCCCTCCCACGAGGACGGGACTGAGCCACAGCAGGAGCAGCAGCACCTGCCTGCTGCTGACGCGTGTGAGAACGAAGCCTATAAAGAAAGTTAGGACCGTAGCAAGGCAAAAGATTGAAAGAAATGTGACGGGCACCTACATCCTGTCGCTTGCACGGTGTTCTTCTTCCTCTTGAACGACCTTTCGCCTGCCAGTAGCGGCCTTTTGGCTGGTGCTGGCGCCGTCGTCTTGGGCGCCACGCTGCACAGACCAGTCGAAGACGTAGTCATACTGGAAGCCCTCGCGAACGAAAAGGTCGCGGAAGAGCTTGCGGAGGTAAGAATAATCAGGCTTGTCATCAAAGCGAAGTGCGCGAGTGTAGTTCAAGAAAATGCCGAACTCGTTGGGGAAGCCGCGGCAAAGGATATCGGTGGGAGTAGTCATCTTCTTCTCCATGATCCTGTCATATTTCTGCTTCTTAGTGGCAGCCTTGAGTCCCTGCCAAGGAAGGGCGCCGCGTAAGAAGTACATCAGGACGTAGGCGAGTGATTCAAGGTCGTCGCGACGAGCCTGCTCAACCCCCAAATGGGTGTTGATTGAGGTGTAGCGAGCGGTACCGGTCAAGTTCTTATTTTCCCTGTATGGGATGTGCAAGTGGGTCTTTGGGTCACGGAATTTCTTCGCGAGACCAAAGTCGATGACATTGACTTGATTGCCACGCTTGCCTATGCCCATGAGAAAGTTGTCTGGCTTGATGTCCCGGTGAATGAAGTTGCGTGAGTGGATGTACTCGATACGGGATATCTGTGGCGATACAGTGGCGGGTTAGTCCTCACAGACAGTGACTACGGTGGGATTTCTACTCACGAGTTGGTCTGCGAGGAGCAAGACAGTCTTGAGGGTGAATTTGCGGTTGCAAAAATTGAAAAGGTCTTCTAAAGAGGGTCCAAGAAGGTCCAAGACCATGGCATTGTAATCACACTCAGTGCCAAACCAGCGCACGAAAGGAACACCGACACCGCCGGCAAGGGTTTTGTATACCTTTGACTCGTACTCGAGCTGGGGGTGCTTTGCCTTTACTGACTCAAGTTTGATAGCGACCTCCTCGCCAGAGATGATGTTGATCCCGAGATAGATATCACCTGTCATAATGAGTAAAAACGGGAGCATATAAAGATGTTGTGAACTGACCGAAGGAACCTGAGCCAATCTTCTTGCCGAGCCTGTATTTCCCACCGACACGAAGGTCAAGTCGGTGTGCTGAGTTGTCTGCCATTGTTCGTTACGAGGGTGTAAGATGGAACGGGGACTGATGAAAAGAAGTCGAGTGAGTATGGGGGTTTAATGGAGACTAGAAGAAATTGAGAAGCAGATTAAATAGTGAAGAAGGGCAGGTTATAGTGTGTTCCGGGTCGTGGCAATTACGGTTGTATCGGAGGTGGCTGACGTTGAACTAGGAAGTGCGGGAAACACATGGGAGAGCTAATCGCTTATGAAAAGGAAAGAAAAGAAAGGGCTCCGAGGGTTCTTGATGGTGATAGGGAACCAGACAAGTTATCCAGGCTTTCAACTTGACCTGGTGTAATGTCAAGGCCAACGTGGGAGCCTCGAGGCCGCTCATTATAGCGACCAAACGACATGGAAATTTACTTGAAAAACAGTTAAACCAGACAACTCACCGTAAGTCTTGGGCTGAACTTTGAAGACTACTGTGACGGTGATAGTTTGAGAGAGATAAGAACGCAACAGAGCTACGTAGAGGAGAGAAAACAAACAAGTGGAGGTCCGTGGGAACCGGAGTTTAAATTGGTCAGAGGTCCAACTCGGCTGCCTTACTTCGAACATCCATTGTCGTTGCCCCAGTACCCTTGACCCCCAAATACGGTGAGCTACCCGTGTGCCGTACAGTGGTGTGCATAAAACAATGATCATTCAGATTGCTGTAATATCCTTGTGATCAAGCTTAAAGCCGCTTGTTCTACTTGATCCATTTCATCACAATGTGACGATTCATATACTACGTGTGCAATTGGCATAGCTATTCTTTTTTTTTCTCAGCAGAAGCAGAACGCCGTCCCGTGCCAGCGTGATACGTGACGGTGTAAGCAATGTACATCAAGTCAGATCTGACACGACCCTTGGATGGAACGTTTGATTGTACCTTTCCCCGTCGTGTGATATGACCTTCTAGCAGAATGACCTGCTCTTCACCACAGTTCGGATGTGATAATATAACACGCTAGACTATGTAGTCCTTTAGCTAAACTTTGTGTAATATCACTAGGGTAAATGATCTTGTTGCACTTTGCGGTACAAGATCTCGGAATGGCTTCCTTTTATGGCTGCCATATCAATTTTGATTATTGTCGAGTGGTCCACGGTTGTGAGACCAGCGCCATCTTCCTCCTCAACCGCATCGACAGTACTTTTCGACAAAGTCCCTATCTTCCGCCTAGGATCCTCCAGTCATTCATTTTACTCTCTAAATCTCTCTCTTTCAATCGCAACATTCGTTTTGTGCGACTAGCAATCGAATTTGTATAGCAGCCATAGACTATCGCCTCTTCGTGTCCGCAAAAGATTATAGTAAAACATGGCATACCGCCAGCAAGATCCCTACTATGATTCTGCACAGAGTGCACCAACTCACCCAGGTTTTCCCCCTCCAGCGCCTATGATCCATAACCAACAATACCCTGACAACCAATGGGACGACAGACCAGGCTCTGCCAAATCCGTCCAGAGTAGCCAATTTCATGGCTCTCAGGTGCACCTCAATCCCCAGTACGAGATGAGTCAGGTCTACTCTCCCCCCGTTCCCTCGATGCCGTACCATGCATACCAACCAGATTACCCTCCCGTTCCCGTACGCCCTGGCCCACTCAGAGAAATGTCCACAGGATACTCTGTAGCCAAGGAGAAACTTATGAAACGTCGTTCTGTCCGGCATGTCGAACTTCAGAATGGTAATCTGGTCCTCGATGTCGCAGTCCCCACGCACATTGTGCCAAAGGGCATGAGCAGCGCTGAGGAAATGACCACAATGCGATACACTGCCGCCACATGCGACCCTGACGAATTTATGCGCAGGAAATACTCTCTCAGGCCCTATCTTTATGGCCGCCACACTGAGCTGTTCATAGTTATGACCATGTACAATGAAGATGAAGTACTTTTTGTGAAGACTATGAATGCGTAAGTTCCGTCCGCAGACGTCGGGATATGTGCCTGATCTATTTTCAGCGTTATCAAGAACATTGCCCACCTTTGTGGTCGGACGAGATCGAGAACATGGGGCCCTGAGGGCTGGAAGAAGGTTGTTGTATGTGTCGTCTCAGATGGACGCAGCAAAGTCAACAAGCGAACGCTTCAAGTACTCACTCTTGTGAGCTTACCCGCTTTTGGTTGAATCAGTTGCTTATCATCCGTCCATAGATGGGTTGTTATCAAGAGGGTATCGCTAAGGATTCAGTGGGAGGAAAGGACGTGACCGCTCACATCTTCGAGTGAGTAGATCGAGTGGAGAGGTACACCTTGGTTAAATTCATGACCTGCAGATATACTTCAAATGTGGTCGTGACAGAGACTGGGGAGGTGTCTACCGGGCACTGCCCAGTTCAGATTATCTTCTGCTTGAAAGAGCAGAACAAGAAGAAGCTTAACAGCCACCGCTGGTTCTTTAATGCTTTTGGTCCATTGATCAACCCGAATGGTAGGCGCACTCTCCCATGAGGGATTTTTAACACTGACTCCATACATAGTCTGTGTTCTCCTGGACGTTGGTACCAAGCCCACCAGCACGTCAATCTACGAGTTGTGGAAATGTGAGTGGACATCGTTCGTTCTATATTTTACCTGATGATACTTTCTAGGCTTCGATAAACACTCTAATGTTGGAGGAGCGTGTGGAGAGTGCGTCAAATTCATCGTCCTGTGCTTCGTTTTATTGAAGTCTCGTGTCAAGGATTTGTGTCGACACCGGCAGAGCTTGCTCACTGCTCCTGACGAGTCCTCTAGCTGCTTCTCAGAACTTTGAGGTAATGTTGTTGCAGCTCTGGTTTCACCCATCTATTTTGACATGGCATGGCAGTATAAAATGTCTAATATCCTCGATAAACCTCTCGAGGTAGGCGGATTATTATTGGCTATATGATCAACATCCTAATCTACCAAAAGAGTGTGTTCGGTTACATTAGCGTGCTTCCTGGTGCATTTAGCGCCTACAGATACAGGGCTCTCCTGAACGGTCCTGATGGCAAGGGTCCCCTTGCCTCGTATTTCAAGGGAGAGGCTATGCATGGCGGAGGTGCTGACGGTGCTGGACTCTTTGGTATGAGATATGCTTCCTTCAATTTCTTGTCCCACCGACGGTTGTTGCAGAGCGAAACATGTACTTGGCCGAGGATCGTATTCTATGCTTTGAAATTGTCACCAAGAAACGGGAAAGCTGGATGTAGGTTAATTATCACCTTTCACGCTGCATGGCTCCCTCAACGTGCTCGACAGTCTCAGATACGTCAAGAGTGCCAAGGCTGCTACTGATGTCCCCACAACTGTGAGTAAAGATTATTTTATTGTGATGTGTTTTTACCTATTTTTCAAGGTTCCCGAATTCATTTCTCAGCGTCGCCGATGGCTGAACGGCTCCCTGTTCGCTTCCTTCCATTCGACGATATTCTTTTACAGGATCTGGACGTCTGGGCAGAATCCCATTCGTATGCTTGTACTCCAGGTGCGTACGCATGGAGATTCATCACACCGCATACTAATAAGAACTCATGTAGATCGAGTTCATTTACAATGCAATCCAACTCATATTCACGTGGACGTCACTTGCGAACTTTTACCTGGCTTTCTACTTTGTCAGTAGTCCCTCACCCTTATACATCGATAAGTCTGATGTAAGTCGTCGTAGTTGGTTTCATCGGCAACTACGTCCACAGATGGTGCTTTCAACTTCCTGAGCCAAGGAGCAGGACAAGATGTTTTCCAGATTTTCCTGAAAGTAATGAACAAATCCTTCATAAACGGGAAAACGTCTAAAGTATCATTCAGCTCTACATCGGCCTTTTGTTCGTCGTCACCGTTTGTTCGCTAGGAAACCGGCCACAGGTATGTACTTCGACCCATGACAGACAATTTGCAAAGGTTAACTCCATTCTTGCTAGGGTTCCAAATGGATTTATGCGCTCTGCATGGTACTTTTCGGTATCTGTAATATTATCACACTCTGGTGCGCCGGATGGACGGTGTACCTTGCCGTACCTCATTCCGTCGCTGGATGGAAGGACTTCCCTCAGTAAGTATTTTAGTGGTCAGTATGTTTGGTCTGGTGGTTTATTTTTTCCGACTAGACTCGTTGCTACGAACCAAGCCCTCCGGGAGATCGTCATCTCGCTCGCTGCTACGTATGGCTTGTACTTCTTCTCGTCGTTCATGCACTTGGAGCCATGGCACATGTTCACTTCGTTCATCCAGTACATGTTTCTGCTTCCGAGTTGTGAGTATCTGTGTCGTTTATCTTGGTAATCGCAACGCTAATGTTATCATCGTAGATGTTAATATCTTGAGTATGGGCGTTTTCTACTGTATATGGGGATGAAATTGATCTTCTTGGTCGACAGTGATGTATGCCATGTGTAACTTGCACGATGTTACTTGGTAAGAGTGATTTCACTAATTCTTTACCTCCAACCTGACGATATGTTCAGGGGAACCAAGGGAGACAATGGCTCTGCGAAGGATCTTGGCGGAGCTAAGAAAGTCAAAGGCGAGAATGGCAAGTACATGATGGAAGTCGAGATCCCCACTGCCCGCGAAGACGTCGACCGCATGTGGGCAGCATCCCGCTCAGCCCTCAAGGTCAAAGCTCCCGAAGAGAAATCTCACCGTGATGCTGCTACAAAGCAAGCCGACCACGACCGGAACAGTCGCACTAACGTTGTACTTGCGTGGGTGGGGACGAACACGTAAGTCGATCCGCGTCCATTGTTTTGTTTGAGTTTTCGTTGATATGGACTTTTAATTGATAGCTTGATGATTGTTGTGTTCACTTCGCAAGCATTCTTGACTTGGGTGAATACTCACTTTGCGACATCCCAGGGCTCGAACTTCAACCCTTATTTGAGCTTCCTGTTTATCGCACTGTAAGTATCCTTCATTGATACGGAGTCATCCTTGCTGACTCCAACACAGTGCTGCCCTATCAGCAGTCCGATTCATGGGATCCCTACTTTATCTCATCCTCCGATTGTTCGGGCACTGAGATGTTGCTTGAATACCCCGTAGAATGTACTTTAGTCAAGAGTTGATCTCTTCTTGGGCGTCATTCCTTCTGAACAATGGCAATATCCTTTTAGTCACGGTCCTTTGCTGTAATTCTGCGCGCATGTAATTTACCACTTGATCTGTCGTTTCTGTCCTGGACCTCGGGCTATGCTGGGCTACGGTATCATGGTCATGAGGCGACTCTGATATGCACAAGATATGTATCTTGTCGGGTGTTGAATAACATTGTGACACCAAGACGGTAGGTGGCCCTACCATAGGCACGCTCATTAGTGCTTATCTTGACTAGCTTAGCGCGCATGTGGAACAGATTATTTATTGAATCTGCATCCGTATTCGATCGTGACCCCCTCCTATCCCCACACGAATCCCATCCAAATCATTGCACAGGCTCTCAGGAACCTTACCGCTCGTTCGCTCTCATCGGCTGACCGTGATTTCCCCGCCGGTCTCGGATCATTGGTATCAAATTTGCAAAAACTCTACACTTGCTCTACGCTCTGCCGCAATCAGATGGTGTATCGCCAAATATTCACTTCAGTGCAGATCAGTGATGTGATAAACATCACAGAGCTCACCTTGTGTTCTGATTGCCTGGCAACTTAGATCAGCGAGGCAGCGCTTTTTTGTTTCCCGACTCCCGAGGAGGGACTGGTTTGCAATTCTGTCATCAATACCTGTGCAAGATAATCAGACAACATCCGATAATCACCGTTGCCCGGATTGTAGACCAATGACCAGCTTCGATCGTGACGAGTGTTGATGTAAGGAAGGTCCGATTTCCGCTGTCCTTTAAGCATGCTAGTGCGTCTGGATCCTGGATTGGTTCCACGGTAGACAGGGATAGGTATATAACGGTGCATGAATGAATTTTAGGGCCACTTTCATAGCTGACGACGCGATTACCCAACCTGAGATAGTTTTATAGGTGAGTGTAGAACGTATATATTGGTGGTGTTGTGATGATCACTGAAGTTCCGAGGGTAGACCAACATGGAAGCTGAGCTATCCATTCTGTTCGACGATGTACGCATCCTTCAGATGGGGAGGATGTTCCAATGTGAGCACTAGTTTTTAGGTCGTGCAAGTCGACACCCGGGTGCTAAACTTCATTCCTAGTGGCAGCAACATTCGTTGTCTTGTACGATCATGGTAAGTTTCTCTCACAATGCTTGAAAGTGCTCTATCTGATACACCTCGACTTAGTGCTCTGTTGTCAGCAAGAAGTAATTTTAATTGCTCCTCAACTGAGAATAGTTAATTCATATATCTACGAATAGGTAGACTTGATCTGGGTATGTCTTCTCGGTGGCTTGTAGAAGCTGGCACGTCTCAGTGAACATGGTCCTTCAGAACAGATCAAAGTCTCTTGTGTCATACCTCTACTTTACGGTCAGTGATACTATAACTCGCTGATTGACCAGGCGTTTGATGCTGTAACTCCGGCTCATAGACCCGCTACTGGGGGGATGCTATCTCAATGTAAGTAAGATGTTATGTGGAAAAAATACATATTCATATTTCTTCCAGAATCAGTGCAATATGTTCGGCTTCATCTTTTCGGTCTTGGTTTGTGTTACTGACGACTGTACGATAGTATTTATGGGCTCGACCTTTTCAGTCAATGTAAGACAATTGATACTGTCCTACAATATATGACACTAACAAATTCCTATTAGACGTAAGTCCACGCGAACCAACTTGCATGTCCGATCTATATCCACTTGCTAATCAACAACACTATTTGCATTAGTTGTGCGTAGTCTTCCGCAGACACTCCTTTCAAAGCTGATATTATATTCAGGCCGTATTCTATTTCACTTCCAATCCTACGGGCCTTTTGTGCCAGTATGGGCCACACAAAGTACACCATTTCGTCCATATCCGCAGAAAGTACTGATGGAATCACTAGCGATCATGCAACTGCGCATTTACGCTATGTATCGCAAGTCCAATAAAATTCTGGCGTTCACGGGAGTCTTCTTTGTGCTTGAAATTGCAGCCATTTGCACGGTCCTGGCGCTCAACTTCGATCACGCCTTAACATACACCAATGAAGCCATACCCGGGCTTCTCAACATGTGCGCAACGTCGACTATCAATAGAAGCTTCACGGCCATCTACGTGCCTATCTTTTGTTTCGAGCTTCTACTTTTCGTCCTTGCCATATTCGTTGTGCTCAAGCATATGAAGAACACCCGTACAATTGCTGGGAAGAGACTTCACAACACGATGGCAACACTGGTCAAGTACAACACGATCTACTTCTTCGTGTAAGCGTTATCATGTCATTTTTTTCGTTGTCGACTCAACTCTCTTGTGCTTATTAGTGAAATGGCTGGATGTGGCATCGCCACGACGTTGTATCTTGGTCTTCCGGTAATGTGGTTCTTGACGATTCACCCTTCAGGTCATTTAAGCTATTCCATTCAGTCAATTTACCTGGAGATCACAAATTCAGTGCTTATTGCAACTACGATCATCCTTGGGAGCCGACTCGTGCTTGGCACGCGTAATTTCTATTCTGACCCATCCGTGGAAGATGGTTCGGACCTGAGCCACGGGACCAGTCTGAGCCCTACATTCACCCAACCTTCATCATTTGGGTCACTATCCAGTCATATAGAGATGTCGATGATTGGTGGCAAGGGCCATCATCTGGATACAAGTGATGACGCTGTATAAAGAGCTTATTGTTTGATCCCTAATGATCGTGTCGTTTACGGCGTGCCTGCATACTTTCCTTCTTATTCAACAACGTAGAGCAATTACTTCAACAAAATATCAATATGCTATGATTAATTGCCATTTGCTTACAACATGTGTAAATACATAAAGAGCACATTTTTTCCTGTTCGACGCCCAGTGACAGTGTTCGCCGTCTTCTTTGCTAGTATTAGTAGTTCTCAGGTCAAAGCCCACCATCAGCCACAAGACCCGACTCAACATCATGACCCTCACGCTACTAGTTCGTAACAAGCTGGTCCACGGAACTATGAACAGCTGGGACAAGTGAGTACTCTAACCAACTCCCTGAGATCATTGCACTGGTCGACGCATCCAGAGAGTGTCCGCTTCAATGATTTCATCAAACTTCGCCTGAGTGATGAGCTGCCCATCAACCATGGCACAGCAACTCTTGTAACCAAACCTGTGCAGTTGTTGGTGATCGAGGTCTTCTGAAAGTTGATCTGATTGGCAAGGAGAATGATCTGGCTCTCTGTGTACGATAGAATGTTCCCACAGGGCCTGGTTTCGGATGGTTGTATCTGTGCGCATCACAACAGGCGCGTAGCAGTTGTAGTTGCTAGCTTGATCCATCAGGTGCACGATTTGAACCACTAGTCCATCGTCTTTCGTGCCGTTCAGCCATTAGAGGACATGACGGTCAGCATGTGTCTCGAGTCCAGTAGCATGTAGTGTGACCTCGTGAATACTGAGGAAGTGAGGGGCTGACATTTCTGCAGCGGAACATAAATGAGTGAATGAGATCAGATTACATCATACCTGATCACTTTGTCTGTTGTTGATAAAGTAAGTTACATCTAACTTCCCTCGCTTTCCTTGCAGTCGCCTATATCCTGAGTGTTACAGTGGCCACATTCAGAGATGATCTAGGAGTTCAACTTGCTTCGAATGTATGCAACAGTGCAGGTGCTCCTTTCCCCGATCACGTCGGTTACATCTGTGCCTCTCTCGAATGTCGATAGCTCTATGAACGTGACTGAGTTGGACCGCATTGACATTGCCCTAGGTAAATGTAGAGGAGTCAAGCAGATCTTAGCACCGTCGCGGCGTCGTGGGTCCGGTCCGTCCGTCTTTCCAGTGCAGCCTAATAGAAGGAACGATGATCTTCATTCGTAAAGGGCTGTCCAGGGGAGACAAAACACAGCCTGGTGCCAGGCCTGAGGCGATACTAATCAACGGGTTGACTAAGTTATCAGTTGTCTGGCAAACTGCCCTTTGTGGTGTCAGTTTGATGTTGGGAATAAGGACCTGATCATTGATAGTAGTGAAGGGGAGTGTCGTCAGATTGGTGGAAGCTTTTTCGAAGATTGAAAATCCAGAACAAACACGGTGTTCACTGATGCGCATCACGGCCAAATATAAGTTGAACTTGACATTACATCAGAGTGACATAAGATCATCATACTCACGCAAACCTGCGTCCCAAGGTTAATGATATATATGATACCCAACTTAATTGACGATCCAGCACAATGTCAAAGCTTATCCTAGTGGCAGGTGCTACAGGCAAACAAGGTCGAGCTCTCATCAAGTCTCTTCAACCCACGTCGGAGTCGGATGACATACCATTTCGAGTGCTGGCTCTCACTAGGTCGGCTTCCAGTTCGAGCGCACAGCGCTTAGCCCAGGAAAGACACGTACAAGTGGTGGAGGGAGACATCGACTTGCCAGAGTCAATACGGAAAGTCTACGAAGATGCAAAAGGTTCAGGTGGAATCTGGGGTGTCTTCTGCGTTCTGGCATACCCCGGGCTTGGTGCGAACGCAGACGGGGAGGAGCGACAGGGAAAGGTGCAGTCATTTTAAATATCTTATTGCACAAGCATATTTATTCTGGAATACAACAGTTCATGGCGGATCTAGCGCTCGAATATGGGGTGTCGGTATACATTTACTCGAGCGCCGAACGTGGTGGCGAACAGAGCGATGAGACGGAGAAACTGTCGGGTCGTGCCAAAGTACTTGCAGAGCGGCATGTCCAGGCCCTCGGTGAGAGGGGTCTCCCATGGACGTAAGCCTCTCAAATCTGAAACTGGATGTAACTGACTTTTATGTTTCAGGATATTGCGCCCAGGCTTCTTCCTAGATAATTACGACGACTTCATTGGTTCTATTGCCGTGGCTGTGATGACTCGTGAACTCAAAGAGGACACTAAAGTTGGGGTGATTGTGAGTTCATCCTGTATATGCTTATATCCTCAGGCTGTTCCGAGTCTAAACCCCACTTAGGACGCGAAAGATATTGGTCATGTTGCTGCTGCCGTGTTCAAGGTGAAGCATTTTAGACAGGAGAAGCATTAGCCGCGGCTGACAGTTCAATGAAAGAACCCTGAGAAATACCAACACCAGATACTCGTGGTTATTGGGGATGTGCTCACCATGTCTGAGCAACATGCATCCTACAAACGTGCAACAGGTCGAACTCTTCCCTCCATTCCTGGATTTTTAGCTGCTATCATTTTAGCGTTGAATAAATCAACACAAGAATTGTGAGTTTGCAGCTGTTTCCCTTTTGATGTCAGCTTGAATGTAATTCAGGGTTCAACATTTTGAAAAAATCCACACGGCACGGACAACTGGGCAACACGAGCATTTTGAATCACAACTAAATTTATGCCGTGAAGCATATCCTCAGATGAAGACTGTCTACGACTGGGCTGTCGAGCAACAGAAGAACCAAGGCCAACCAGAGACTGCAGCAGAATGGAACAAGGTATCGTTGTGGCGGCTCATACTAGGAAAACTATAAAACATCGCTGGAAACATGTCAAGTACTAATACACATTCATGCTTCACTACTCGCTTACGATCGCTTCTATATCTTCCCATCAACTCTTATTAAAGTAGCGCTTGGAACAATTGGAAAATGATGGACAGCCATCTAGAGCAATTCGAATATTAAAAGTTGCCTGGCAAATCCGTATAAACCCGAAGCACTGACTCAGAAGCGAATTCTTCTTGGGGCCACCATGTTTGCCTGAATAGTACCAGCATGCCCGATCATAAGCCAGAGGGAGTGCTCACAGATATTGTGCAGGGAGAACTTGAGAAAGAATACATTGTACGCAAGTTCGGGATACTGCAACTGGGACGCCTGCCATGGTCAGCCAGTCCTCTTAGGTGGAGACACGAGTGTTAATTGCATACATCAGGAAGTTAACAAACGCTGCAGAGCGTTATGGTATCAACAGTAGGGATTCACAGATGATATGAACAATCACAAGACAAGGCTTCTTGCTTGAGGTTTTACACCGAAAACCAGTAATACACTGCATGAAAGGGTATCGGGTATATGAACATACAAACTCGAGCAGGTCCATCCGCACAACTTGAAGATCATACAACAACACCCCACACGGCATCGGCCTTGCCATCGCTGTGGTTTCGTACCAAGTGAATGAGCTGCAAATAGATAGAAGTGAGCGTGGACCCACAAGCAGATTAATGAATATACATACAGCGGTGCGGTAAGTCAGAATCATTCGATTCCGACTTCCAGAACAACTCTTACAGGTTACTCGAATTGGACAAGATTCCATATCATCCACCGTAGTAGAATTCGGGTCTCGTCCGAGAACTTGGAAGAGATTATGTATTCGCTTGAAGCATCCGCCTGCTTCCAGAACAGTGCAATTCCATGGGTACATCTCGAAGCCTTCGATTGCTGCGTTCTCGTAAACTTCTACTAGTGACATCCTTCTACCGAGCGCCGTTGTTTCCATTGGAAGTTGGACCCACGGTTTGTCAAGTGTCTTAGCGCGTAGGCAAGGGTGGGCGAGCGCTGATGGATAAGTGACATGCGATCGACAATTGGAGCAGCGGAATACCAAAGCGGCGAGTTTGAGAGGGTCTACATCATTATCGATGCCGCCCAGCTGCGCGCGAACTAGATCTGCAAGTTGCCGGGTGACCTGGCTGTTCCAGGCTAACAACAATTGGGGTAAACGAAGGGTAAGTGCGTCTACAAAAGCTTCCGCCGACAAAACCTCAGGGACATCTATCATGCATCGAACTTCCGAGAGTAGACAGATGTCTATCGCTTGAGGAAAGACCTTCAAGTTGTTGTTCTTATTGTTTTTGAATGTCTTCGTCATATCGCTTACAACAACGGCAAGATTTTTGAAGCAGTCTTGGAGGAGGACAGTAAGCCTTCGACCTCTTTTGATTTCCAGAAAATTCTGAAGCCTCAGTAGAGAAACCTGACATGCTTTGGAGATGTGTGAGGCTTCGTACAGAGATAAAGGGTACGTTATACACGTACAAGAATCAGTCAACTCTTGGTCTTGTCTGACGACAAGATTGTCAAATTCTTTTAATGCCGAGGCGTCCGACCGCAGCGATTCAAGCTCATCTCCCAGCCCGAGGTTCTCGATTTTTTCAACGACACTGAAAACAAGTAAGTTTTGGTCATACATCTTTAGTCAAGATAACATACTCTCTTTTCCTCTGGTCTACCAGCTCTTTGCGACGCTGGTCAGCTACTTCAGCCTCCCATATGCGACACAAGGCTGCGTGCTAAGAGCGCGTCAATAACGCATTGGGAAGACTACCAAGAATATTATACGATACCTGGTAGATTTCCTGCGTGACTTTCTCGCGATGGATTATTAGGTCGTTCAACAATAGGCTATCCTTCACAAATTTGTACTGCATGTTGAGTTTGATGACATCAACGTGCGAAGCCACAGTGAGCGGCTTTCTGTAGGTATTATCTGTGTACCTAACACAAGGCCCAGCAGAATCTATGACTGACATGGGTATGAGCTGCCCGGCATCGAGGCAGTTCAACTGGTCAACAAACAAAGGAAGCTTTCCTCGACCGATAAGCCTATAAATCATGAGAAGCATGAATAACGCGAGCTTCACAAATGCCTACATGTCACCTGTGCAACCGTTACAGCAACGAATGCGCAACTCCCATTGTATTACATCACACGACGAGTAACACCGCTGGGAGTGATATAAGTGAACCGGACATTTGTTGAGAAAGGACTGGACATGCATGACAGTACGGCCAGAACAGCAAGTTTGCATATGCGGGTTCGGAAAGGTACGATGGGCACTGGGGTAGCCGGTCGATGCGTTTCAAGGCTCCTGTCCATATTGACTTTGCTTTGCGACGACTAAGCAGAAACAAACGAAAGTGTTTGGATACCCGAGTAAGATATACAAGGTCCAGTGGGTGAAGATACCAGAAAATCTAGCAGGACAAGAGGGTGAACAAGCCTAGAACACCAGTAGCCGACTCGAGCACATGCATACCTCAAAAAGCACGTCAAGAGGGAGCCCCAAAACCACAGGTTTGTCCACCATTGTGAATGCAGAAGTTGGTTAATTACACGCTTTTTAACGCGTCTACCTGGCCAGACTCGAGCTGACTCAAGTTGCCTAACATTATGGAGCAAAGTTAAATAGAATGATTGCCACAAAATTATATTGTCATCATGTTTATATAATCACGTAAGTATGGCACGGGTCCACGGAAAGATCTGTAATACACCTTACCGGTTTGTTCATCATGGCTGTTCAAGAAACACCTGTGTCGCGACGACTAAAGACAGTCAAACATATTATCATAGTGTGCTCGGGAAAAGGTGGTGTCGGAAAATCCTCTGTGTCCGCCCAGCTTGCGCTCAGCCTCCATGCATCTTCTCCCACTGCTCGGGTCGGGGTTCTCGATGTCGATCTTACCGGCCCGTCAATACCACGCATGCTTGGTCTGGATGGACATGGTGTGCACCAGAGCAGCGATGGATGGGTGCCTGTGTATGCAGATGCGCTCGGGGATGGTGAACCCAGACTTGGGTGTATGAGCGTTGGATTCTTATTAAAGAAGAAGGGGGATTCAGTGGTTTGGAGAGGGCCGAAGAAGAACGCTATGATCAGGCAATTCCTGAGCGATGTCAGGTGGGGAGAGCTTGATTACCTTGTCGTGGACACCCCTCCAGGTTAGATATCCTACGGTGTGACGAGGGCATCTCGAACTGATGAGTCAATATGTAGGAACATCTGACGAGCACTTGTCACTAATCGAACATCTTGCACCGGTACATTCACGGCTGTCTGCTGTCATTGTCACAACGCCGCAGGCTGTTGCACTACTGGATGCTATGAAATGCCTATCGTTTACTCGAGCTGTCGCACTTCCTGTCCTTGGACTTATCGAGAACATGAGTGGATATGTGTGCCCTTGCTGTGGAGATGTTAGCAATGTGTTCTCTACAGGTGGAGGTACAGAAATGGCCAGAAGAGAAGGGGTGCCGTTCCTTGGTAGTATGCCTATCGACACGGAGTTGGTCACATTGTTGGATGCTGCCGAGCCCACAGATCTAAGCGCTGCTGACGGCCAACACGATGAAGATAGCGAAGTTCGTTCATTTGGGGTTTTACAACGGTATCAGAAGACGTCTTCTGCGAAAATTCTGAGTGCCGTTGTGGAGAACCTCATATCGACGCTGCCATTGGTAGAACATGCGTCAACGAGCAGCTCTGCTTAAGTAGTCTCAAGGGTACGTCATTAAACCAATATCCGCTGCTTCTTACACATCCTATGCAGGTACACACCAAATCGTAAATCGATACATACCGTTGATGATGTATCCTTAGAATGTGTCCCTCTTCGCGTACTGACACGGCTTTCAGCTCGGAGGAAGCGTTCGAGTCTATTCAGATAAGTGTCTGATCAGAGAAGCGTCAACAGCGAAGCATACTTATCGAACCATACCAGCATACCTTCTGAGTGTCCTGATGTAGGGAGGCAGACCACATGATATTGAAGTCCTTCACACGACGGGTTAGACCACAGGCTATTTTACACCAGCAAATCAATTGGCTCTTCGATCTCCCGAGCTCCGCAACTATATCTAAATGGATACACTATAATAAAAGCTTGTCGCGATCACCTTACCTGCTCGGTTCATTTCAAGTTAAAGCGAAAAGGTAAAATACAGAAGTAGTACGTACTACCAGTCATATGATATCGTCAGAATCAGAACCTCCGTCATCGTATGACTCAAATTTCGATCTTGAAGTGATACCAAGGGTCCGACACAGCCATGACCTGGCCATAACCAGCCGTAAGGGCTCACCTCTCCTACATGCGAATGTCGAAGATCAGCCCTGCAAATCCATCAATTTCGGTATGTTTTGTGGACTACATACTTTAGATTCCACGAAACTTCGGAGTCTGCGTTCGGTAGATGACTCTCGTAAGATTTGCCACGTTCCTTCAACAAGCCGGATATGAATGTGAGTGTGTTCAAGTTTTGGCATTTCGGCCTCGCGTTTTATTCCTTGCTTTTTGTTCCATGAGTCCAATCATCTGATACCCCATCCATCGTCCTCCGACTTCACAGATTCATTCTCGAGGCCTCCTCAAATTTTTACCTCTAACTTGCTCATCCTAACGATCTCTATCTTTTTCACCTCCGGCGGCGACCTGATTCATTGTATCTACGGTCTAAGCTCAATGCATGACCGTCAACCGTCTTTCGGCTCCGTATCGACACCCGCTCTCTTACTCACATCCGCTTCAAGTTCAGCTCATGATATCGCCCAGCCCGCACGCCCGGGACCGCTTACCGACTCAAGTATGTAATTTTTGCAACATATAACACGACGCGTTCCTCCTTGTTGATATTTAAGTTATCCCCATGCTCTTTTCCCCTCCAGGTGGTCCCTCCGAGAAGAGACCTGATTCCCAATCATCAGGCATGACCGTCCGCAGGATAAGCGCGTCCGTTCGCGCCCACGCTGGGGATGATGATATCTTTACGACTCAAAACCACACTCGGACTCTTCGTCGCCGTTCAAGTCGCTTGTCAAAATGGTTGGAGGAGTTACGGGTTGGTTCCTCCACCGTTCAGCGACCAGATGGCACCGATAATTCTACTAATGCGGAAAACGTTGGAACTGAGTGTAATCCTTACTTGGCCTATCCTCACCTCAGTCTGGCAACTGTTCGTAGAAGCATGGATGATGCTACTAGCATGCACGATTATGTCGTAGTTGATGACGGCGACGTGCAAGAATATAATCCCCCTGAGGAGCCCGTGGATCTAGAGGTGCGTCATCTATGACACGTGTTAGATATGCCATCTCATACGTCAAAGGGACCGCATGGCCAATCAGCCCTTGCAGATAGTGCTGGTACATGTCATCAATCGACCATATGGCTTAATACCCCTCCATCTCGACATCAATTTCGTCTATCAGTTAGATCTCCTTCACCGGCTGCATCATCAGCATCTCCCAGTCCGTCACGCCTGTCAATGTTTCAACGCTCCTCCCGTGCCACTTCCAACTCGGAGGCGAGCAATCCTCATGACCACAGTCGCTCTTCCAGCCTTCACACGTCACACCTTGTAACCGAAGCTCGATCGGAGGAACGTTGTACACGTTCAAGCCCTTCATCGTGGCGGTGGCGACCGAGTGTATTGGGGCACTTCGTGTCCCTCTCTGATGGCGATGCACGCTCCAGTACCCGTGACTCCCCAGGTAGTTCTTCCCGCCCCAGCATGTCCTCAACTACCACAAGTTCCTCGTACGCAGCTCCATCTACTAATCTGATATATGAGAATGGAACATCGCTTGTACCCCCTTCGACGCCTCAAAAGTCACATTTCTTTGGATCTTTGAGGTCGCGTTCTCACAAGGCTGTGACCTCTTCACTGTCGCTTTTCACCACTGAAACAAGTTCCTCATTTCCGGCGTCATTCTCGTTACCAGCATCTGAACCGCAGCACTCTCAGCCGTCAGGCTTTCCAAGCCCCTTGGCGCGGAAGTCGAGTACAATTCGGCTACCCTTCTCGCCAAAGTCGAGGGCCCTGAATAGTGCCCTTCCAAATATATTCGTGGAAGCGCCAGACGTTACGCGACCACGCATCGTGTACACCGGCAAAAACCACGCCCCCAGAGTTTCTTTATCTTCGATCGCTAGCCAGTCACGAAGCACGAAGAAGAAGTTAGTCATCGGTGGTATCGCGCCGAATGACGTTAAACGTCTTGAAGCCGTTCAAAAGTGGTGCCAGGTCTGACTCACATCCTTGACTTCGGTTTCTTGTTACTGACTCCTGCCTTATCTTTAGTCATTTGGCGAAGTGGATCAAATCACGAGGATGCCTAATGGCGATCTCCATGTGAACTTCCACAAGGCTGAAGTTGCGGATACTGTAAATAGCTTCCACAGTCGTTCCTACTGTCGGAGGAGCTAACCCAGTTCTCCTTGCCAGGTGTGTCGTCTGCGTGCCAAAGTCTACATTGCGGGTGTAGGCAGCGTACATCTTTCTTGGTATTCCGGAAATAAACGACCATAGCATCCGTCACCGCCCTCAAACCATTTTCATTTGTCTGTAAAAGGTGAGAGCAGACGTGGATCGTCACAATTTCCATAATTTAACTGCGTACCTTCAGTGTACAACGCTGGAATTACGTTCTACACCCGCCTAATTTGATAATTATCCTTTCCCCAAGGCCTCTGGTCACTAATTTCACTGACGAGTTGTATCGATTCCACGACCATGTATACGTACGTACGTGTTTTCCGTTCTGTCCAACATCAAACTGACGCTGTCGTGCACGCAGACGACCATTTATGACCTCATTTGAGCATTTCATCCTATCTATCATCTACATACCTCAAGATCTCAGCTTCACTAATGCCATCTACCACGCATTCCTTCGTTGATATCCCTTTGCTCACGATACATACCTTCCACATTGTCAAGATGACCCTTCGCGAACTAGTTGCTTGGACAATGCGTTGGACGAGCAGGTACTCATACTTAACGATATTTCTTCCGCTGTCAGCGATATCACGTTCTGTTTAGCCTCCTGTAGACAGACTGAATAGAAGAAAGGCCATTTTCCGAAAGTTTCCGCCCTCGATCTCGACTCTTGTTGCGCAGTACAGGGACATACATGGACTACACCCCATGTCTTGAGAGCCTGAGGCCTGACCCTTACTTCAATACGGTAAGTGTCATCAGTACTTGACTAACGCTGTCTCTTGCATTCTTTGCACGTTGACCGAATTGGCAAAACCCGTTGTGACCCTGGTATTTTTCCTTGAGCGCCTTACCGGGTGAGGCTGAATTGGTATCACGCGCTCAGAGCTTAGTTACAGTCAAACATCATGGCCGTTATGATGCAGACGCTGTCTGATCTTCGGGGATATGTGCCCTTTATAGACAGGACTTCCCTGATTCTTCTATTACCTGAGTGTCATGAGGTGATGTGGAAAGCGCTCGGTCGTGGGCCGTGGCAATTAAGGAAAGAACCCCAAATTTGTTTTGATTCACTAACCGGAGCGCTTGTCCTTCACCTCAGTGTTACGGCCTATTGAATCTGCCGCTCGGGGCGTGTCAAACTCCAATCAAGTAGGTACCAGTGGTACCACATGATCTGATTCGTCTCTTTAGAATGTAAGTACTTGACATATTTCAGACTATTTATGCAGGGCTTATTTTGTCCAGGTTGAGGAAATCGGAAAAAGGGAGACTCCTTCCTACCACTATCCCTAGGCCTCACCTTTGGCATCTACCCTGCATGAGGCTAAAGATTCTGGATATTGCGCATACTTTCATTCTGACTTGATGCCTTCTGTCTGATAACAACCATGATTGCTCTGGTTCTTGGTATCCTTGAAGTTGGCTGCACATTTTCTCATTCAAACCGACATAATCATCTTTCAAGATAGCTGCGTTTTGTTCGCTGTACAGAAAACAGGTGTTTGATTGACCGTCCTGGTTTCCACATGCACATTGATATGAGCTTATCAAGTTGGCAGAAGCCATGAAGGCCACCTCCGATCAGCCAGCAGAAGGGCCATTGAAATTCAAGACGAGGTAGTAAAAGAAGGAGCATCAGGGATAAACGCACCAGCGTACTAGGCACCGATGTTCTTCCCATTAAGAAGGGTATCATAATCTGAGACCGGCGCTTCCTATAAGTTAACCCTTTGCTATCTGGTTCCAGCTGGTTGTACCGCTTCCCATGCAAAAACCGGCATATTGGAAGTCGGAAATGGTTGATTTGCCCGCTATAATACCCACGACTGCCAAGTACAACAATGACAAATAGCCACATACTGTGACATACATCACCAGCGTTCTTACTTGATTTCATGCAATTGTATCAGCGCCTGCTACCATTTTTGTCTTGATAGAATGGATGACTGCCTTCCTTTTATGGATCCGTCCGTGGCCCACTCGATCGAGAGTGTTTGGTGTTTTGTTCAATATTGACTCGGATGACCTTTGAGCAAGGTGACAATTCGCTGTGGGCACTTGGAACCAGCACTCAAACACTCCGAAAGAACCACATAAACTAGATACCGATGCTAACTCTGGCCTTTGTATCTTCTCGAGTACCTTACATAAGGCATATTCATGCCCTAAGAAGTCAGGTACTACCAGTCATGCATTATTAGGTTCGTTATCATTATAGCGCTGCGTAGTCTCTAACCACAACTTCGGGACGAAGGAAGACATCTGATCTTTCTTATAAAGGTTGTTTCTGGTGGCAGTAGGCGCTCCTTGTCAGGCTAGTTGGTCTCCCGTGTACCGAATGCCACGAGGTGATGAGGAATGTGCGCAATCGTGGTCAAGAAGGCAAGCAACTATCATGTCAAACCCTGCTTGACCTGTCACTGCGGCCGATAAAATTTACCGCTCCTAGCGCGCGCCGTGGGTGAGCACAGGTATTACAGCAAGCTCTACCCATATATAAGTGTGTGTGTGCTAGCTACTTTTTGCAATCTGCTTCGGTGACGGACCCTGCATCATATTTATCGTGGTTTCAAGTACTCTGCTTGTCCATTAAAGCGACAAAGAACATAATTCTCCGGTACTAATGGTTGATAGCAAGAACAATCTGTGAGTGAGGTTTTTTGACCCAAAAGCCGTGTTCTAACAGCTCTTCTACTAGTAATCAGAAGGACGTTCCGCGACCTCCTGCATTATCAACACCTCAGCTATCTCGAAAATTTCAACGACAAAGTGTACTACCTGATGAGCATCAACAACAAAGCATACCACCCGAACACGACGAGTACATCATACGATTGACGTGGATGATCAATAGCTAATTAATTTCCAAACACTAGAACGCAGGAACTTCTGCGGCGAATCCTCGAGACACTACAAGATTCAAGTATCGCGGAAAAAGGAGACAAGGACGTACGGAGCAGGTTCTGGGCGAATTACGACCAAGTTTCCAAAGAGGAAGAGGACAAGTTCATAGAGCGGACCAACATCGATCTGCAGATTGTGCTTCTTTGCGTATGGTATCCAATTCTTTGGCGTGTTCATCTGACTGAGAGAACATCGTAGTCTGGTCTGATCTCTGCTATCGACGTAGCTTTTATCATTGCCATGCAGCCCGGCTCCACGACCACCGTGCTCATTCAAAATACCTCCCAAGATGTGACTGTCTCATCTTTGATTGCACCAAGCGTGAAGGTGCCCGACGGCACTTGGTTTCAGGGTTTGGCATATGTTGCATTGTCGCTCAGTCTTCTGGCTGCTCTCGGTGCTTTACTCGGCAAGCAGTGGATCAGCCATTATAAATCGAACGATGTTCATGGTTCCCTCGAAAAACGCGGAAAGTACAGACAACAGAAGTCAGATGGGTTGGAAGCATGGCATTTTCATGCTGTGCTGCAATCGTTTCCCATTTTACTGCAAATCTCGCTCCTTTTATTTGGGGTTGCTATCTCAGCCTTCGTATGGTCTCAGCAGGGAAAATTAGCCATCGTTGTCGTCGCTTCGATGGCGTTCGGCGTTTTTTTTTACTGGTTCATCATCGTCGCCTCCTTACGATCTCCACAGTGTCCTTTCCAAACTCCTATTTCAATAGTTATCCGCATGCTCTACAGGCGCATATACACGTACGTCAAGGACTGGCGTGGCGAGGTGTCGCTGCCACCTGATCCAGAAGAGTTCGAGGAGTCACTCTCTGACGTACCGTCGATGAAGTGGATATTCGAATCATCCGCAGATCCAGAGGTGATCAGTTCGGTCGCTTGGCTGGTGCCTTCCGTCAAATGGACCCCCGAACTGCACATGCGAACTATATCCTTGCGCTTGCTGAGCACATTCAAAGCGTGCTTTCCCGCTGGTGCCTGGACCTTTTCGGCACGCCGAAGAGCCCTTGCGTGCGGAAGAGCCTTGCATCACCTAGTGTGTGATGAAAGTATAGGGAAGGATGTTCTCCCCGATATGGCGCACTTTGATGCATGGCCGTTAGAGATGTGGTCTCGCTGGCAAGGCCTCAGTCTTCCCTGGGGACTTGAGAGGTGTAAAGAGATTTTTGCCCAGTACGCCACAACTCTAGATGAAGGTCATGATACTAGTGAAGCACGCGATGCCTTGCGCCTCGCTATCGTGACTGGCTGCCCAGGATTTTTGCAGCCAACCGACGTTGCATTGATCTGGGATGGTGTTTTCGACTGGAAGGACGACCCGCGTACTACACAAGACTTTGATTGGCTCGTGGACTTCCTGGTACACTTCCGCAAGTCCGAAACGAGGGACTTCGATGCCATGGGAGATGCGCTGCTCGCATTGAGTGCCATGCGGGATCTGGGAAGTGACAGCAGACGAGACAATTACCTTGACTCCATCATCTTTGCCATGGAAGCAGATAAACCATCCCGGCTTCGTCACACGGCCCTTCGAGCTATGTTCGATGCCCGTTTTAAACTAGTGGAGATGGTTGACAAGGAGGAGAGAGAATTTCGGGAGAAGTTATTAGGTGAACTTGCACCAGCTCTGCTCAACGCAACCAAACCTATTGCGCCGCAGCGATTTGATGATGAACCGGACGCTGTCTTCAATCCCAGACGTGACGACTACTATCTACGACTCATTTTCACTCTGGCAAAGCAAAGTGATTGGCGTGCTCACTTAGAGAGAGCCGGTCACATAGAACGATGCACATCTCTGCTAGGTCACGTCATCAGGAACAGTTCATCGACGTCGCTTGTCACATCTCATTCTTACTATCTTGCAGCCATATTGATACGGATGAACTCCTCGGGGGGTTATCGAAGCTCGTTGAGGGCAGCTACCCAGGCCTCTGCTCTGGACACGGAACCTACGAACATGGAAGAATACCGTCCCACTACAAACCTTGTAGCCACACTGCCCGCAGCCCCAGAGGCTCCTACTCCACTGGGCTTTCCGGACAATATATCCGAGCAGGAATGGTGGAAGCTGCTCAAAAGAGCATGGTGGGCGATGCGTTGGAATGACCTCCACCATGAGGCAGAAGCAGTTGAGGCACTGCCCAGCATTGTCACGTACACTCTCGATCTCCTGGAAACCCCGAGTGCTCGATATGATGCGGGGAGTCTTGTTCGATCGGTGGATCGAATATATGAGGCGCTTGACGATAGTAAAGCGAAGTTGGAAATGAAACGCCTACAGGACGCGCTGGGAAATAGGGCATAGTTCATCACACGCAAGTCGAATATCAGTTTGAGTCAGACGATGTACAGTATCACTCTCCTACGCAGATCAAATAGAAAGTAGGTCCTTTGTTGTGATTATATGACTTGATAGACGAGTAATTCGTGGGGGGTTGGTCATTCCTTTTGAAATCCGAGTCAGCTTTTGCGCTCGTCCGAGGAAGAAAATTGGCGGCACTGTGGTAGGTAGATGTTCGTCACAAACGCGGACCTCACAAGCTGTTCATATTATTCCTCAACTTATATTCGGTACAATGACCAGAGGACTGCGCACGGCACCGCATCTTACAACTGATTGCAAAAGTATACGGACCTGTAAGAGTTGAGCTGACCAGGACGCCGTAAGCAAATGAGCGACTTGAACACTCAGAGGTTGTGAGAGATACTAGTCTGTAGATAGACCTGCTTTCGATCATGGTCTTACCTCCTGAATCCCCCAACCCAGAAATACCACAGTGGGAGACCGTCTTTGTTGTAAATCGCGATGCATACATCAAAAAGTCGGCAGAAAGCAATGGCAAAACCAAAGTCAAGGAGAGGCGAAGTCTATGAAGATCAAAGAAGTCATTTTCATGCCTCCGAGCCCAAATATCTTAACTTTCTCACAACTATGCTTGCGAAGCATGATAAATCTCTAGAAGGTCACTGAGAAGAAATGGTACACTTCGACTGGTACAAAGTTGCAAATGAAACAAACCTTGTTCTAATTTTCGAACGCCGATTCGACGAATCAGTGTCCTTTTATCTTTCACAGCTTCATCACTGAGCATCAGCATTTCCGGGTCCGCATGTTCATGAAGATGGCACATTGTTCTTCATTTCACTCGAGAGCGTGAGCAGAGATACCCTTGCTATGGCTGTGATCTAGCCTGCCAGTTTGCAGGGTGCGGAGAGGTGTGTGTATAAATACGCACCATGACGTGCATGATTCACGCTGTAGCTTGTCCAGTATATGGTGGGATTTCCGAAGGATAGCAATGAGAAAGGCAATGTCATCGATACTGATGTTGCGACACTTGCGACGATACCCATTGAGATGCAGTCCGAGCCAGAAGGATGGTTTTGTATACAAGTGTCTTGTTAACACCGATTAAACATATGGTAGATACTTGCGACGGAATTATCGCATCAGTGAAAAATAGATATATCGAATTGAGAGACTCGATGTGCGTGGCAGCCGTGGTGGTACGCTGAAGTAGAGCTGATCACGGTGAAATTGACATCGAAACAATGACAAATAGCCACAATACATTCGTCTTACCACCACACTATGTGTAGTAGGCGCCATCATCACTGCCAGCTGTTGGCCTTGCTTGAATGGTCGCATGATTAAATTAATGTTATAAGTAACCCCAATAGCATCACATGTGTGTGCCAACGCCCGCTACCATTTTGATAGAAAGAACACTTCTATTGGTCTGCCTATGGGAAACTAAAGGGTAACTGTAGTGGGAGCATATCGACTCGGCCTCGTTCCTCCGCCAGCTGACATGCTCTCCGTCATAGGTCCTATGTAAGCTAATTGAGCCGCACCTAGTAGATCTGCCACAAGTCAGTCAAAATTCGGCATTGCCCGAGGTCTAAGCAAGCTGTGACTATTCGCATATAAACCTTCCACTGCACACAAGCCCGATAGGCTCACCCTGACCTTGGTATCTTCTCGAGCGTCTCAAGTGAGGCGTATTAGTATCACACGCCAAGAACTCAGGGTACAATTGTAATATTATTAGGTTCGTTATTATTATGGCGTCTCCTCTAACCGCAACTTTGGGACGAAGAATGGCCTCTGAGCCTTCCTTCCAATAAAGATCTTTTCTGATGGCAGTGAGCGCTCCCTGTCACTTTAGTTAGTCTCCCGTGTGCGGAGCATCACAGGGTATGAGGAATGCGTTCAATCGTAGCAAATAAGGCTAGGAACTATCATATCAAATGCTTGACCTGTCACTGCGGCCTATGAAATCTACCGCCCCTAGCGCGCGCCGTGGGTTAGCACAGGTCCTCAGCAAGCTCTACCCATATATAAGTATGTGTTGCAATCTGCTTCGGTGACGGCCTCGGCATCATATTGTCAGTAGTATTTTGCTCGACCGTTAACGCAACAAAGGACATAATTTGCTAGTACTAATGGTTGACAACAGGAACAATCTGTGAGTGAGGTTTTTTGACCCAAAAGCCGTATTTTAATGGCTCATCTACTAGTAATTGGAAGGACATTCCGCGACCTCCTCCTCTATCAACACGTCACCTGTCTCAAGAATCTCAACGACAACTTGAAAGTGTACTATCCGAAGAATATCAACAACAAAGCACATCTCCCTATGAGTACATCATGCGATTAACATGGATAATCAATGGCTAACTAATTGCCAACATTAGAACGCAGGAACTTTTGCGGCAAATCCTTGAGACGCTACAAGACTCAAGTATCGCGCAAAAAGGAGACAAGGACGTACGGAGCAGGTTCTGGGTCACTTACGACAAAGTTGCCAAAGAGCACGATGACGAGTTCTTAGAGCGGAACAACAGCGATATGGACATCGTGCTCATTTTCGTAAGCTATTGAATTCTTTGATGCGTTCATCTGACTGAGAGAACATCGTAGTCTGGTCTCTTCTCTGCTATCAATACAGCTTTTATCATTGCCATGCAACCCGATTCCGCGACCACTGTCTTCATTCAAAGCGCCTCCCCAAATATCACCGTCTCATCTTCCACCGAATCAGACACCAAATCGCCCAACGGTACTTGGTTTCAGGGTTTGGCATATGTTGCATTGTCGTTCAGCCTTCTGGCTGCTTTCGGTGCTGTACTCGGCAAGCAGTGGCTCAGCCATTATAAATCGAACAATATCCGTGGTTCGCTCGAAGAACGCGGAAAGCACAGACAGCACAAGTTAGATGGGTTGGAAGCATGGCAGTTTCATGCTATGCTGCAATCGTTTCCCGTCTTACTGCAAATCTCGCTCCTTTTATTTGGGGTTGCTATCTCAGCCTTCGTATGGTCTCGGCAGGGACAATTAGCCATCGCTGTCATCGTGTCGATGGCGTTCGGCGTGTTTTTTTATTGGTTTATCATCGTCGTCTCTTTAAAATCTCCACAGTGTCCTTTCCAAACTCCTATTTCAGCAGTCATCCGCATGCTCTACAGGCGCGCATACATGTACATCAAAGACTGGCGTATGCATAGAAACGGCGAAGTGTCATCACAGCATGATCCCGGAGAGCCCGAAGCGCCGCTCTCCGATGTACCGTCTATGAAGTGGATATTCGAATCCTTCACAGATCCAGAAGTGATCAGTTCGGTCGCTTGGCTGGTGCCTTCCGTCCAATGGACCCCCGAATTGCTTCCCGAGCTGCACATGCAAACTATATGCTCGCGCTTGCTGAGCACATTCAAAGCGTGCCTTGCTGCTGGAGTTCGGACTTTTTCGGCACGCCGAAGAGCCCTTGCGTGCGGAAGAGCCTTGCATCACGTAGCGTGTGATGAAAGTATACGGAACTATACTTCCTCTAATGTTATGCACTCTGATACATGGTCGTTGGATATGTGGTCTCATTGGCAAGACCTGAGTCTTCCCTGGGGACTCGATGACTGCAAATCGTCTTTCCACCAGTACGCCACAACTTTAGATGAAGATCACGAAAGTGATGCACGTGATGCTTTGCGCCTCACTATCGTGACTGGCTGTCCAGGATTTTTGCAGCCAACCGATGCTGCATTGATCTGGGATGGTGTTTTCGACTGGAAGGACGACCCGCGTACTACACAAGACTTTGACTGGCTCGTGGATTTCCTGGTACACTTCCGGAAGTCTTCAGCGAGGAACTTCGATGCCATGGGAGATGCGCTGCTCGCATTGAGTGCCATGCGGGATCTGGGAAGTGACACCAGACGAGACAATTACCTTGATTCCATCATCTTCGCCATGGAAGCAGATAAACCATCCCGACTTCGCCATGCAGCCCTTCGAGCTGTATTCGATGCTCGTTTTAAACTAGTGGAGATAGTTGACAAGGAGGAGGGAGAATTTCGGGAGAAGTTATTAGGTAAACTTGCGCCAGCTCTGCTCAACGCAACCAAACCTGTCGCGCCGCAGCGATTTGATGATGAACCGGACGCTGTCTTTAATCCCAGACGTGACGACTGCTATCTACGACTAATCTTCACTCTGGCAAAGCAAAGTGATTGGCGTGCTCACTTAGAGAAAGCCGGTCACATAGAGCGATGCACATCTCTGCTAGACCACGTCATCAAGAACAATCCGTCAATATTATCTGTCGCATCTCATTCTTACTATCTTGCAGCCATATTGATACGGATGAACTCCTCGGGGAGTTATCGAAGCTCGTTGAGGGGGGCTACCCTGGCCTCTGCTCCGGACTCTGAACCTACGAACGAGGAAGAATGTCGTCCCACTACAAACCTTGCGGCCACACTGCCCGCAGCCCCAGAGGCTCCTACTTCACTGGGATTTCCGGACAATATATCCGAGCAGGAATGGTGGAAGCTGCTCAAAAGAGCATGGTGGGCGATGCGTTGGAATGACCTCCACCTTGAGGCAGAAGCAGTTGAGGCACTGCCCAGTATTGTCACGTACACTCTCGATCTCCTGGAAACCCCGAGTGCTCGATATGATGCGGGGAGTCTCGTTCGATTGGTGGATCGGATATACGAGGCGCTAGATGATGATGAAGCGAAGTTGGCAGTTAAACGCCTACAGGATGCGCTGGGAAATAGGGCAGCATAGTTCAAAGCTAAATATCAGTCAGAGTCAGACGATGTACAGTATCACTCCTACGCAGACCAAATGGAAAAGTATATCCTTTGTTGTAATTGTATCACTTGATGCAGATTTCAGTCGGCCGATTAGGCTTCCTTGGTGAGAGGGTTTGGGTCTGGATGTGGACCTGGAGCTTCCTATCCCTTCCCCTGTCCGTAACCTACCCTCCCGGTGTTGTCATAGTTTCCAGCTGGCCGGTCACTGAACGCAGCCGCAGTGAACTTTTACTCCCATCGGGTATAGGTATAGTATAATTCACACCCGAGACAAGCATGATTGCGATAAGAGATCACAATGAGGGAATCAGTTAATCTGGGATGCGAAGACAGGCGAGCTGCTACCCACGATCAAACAAAATATGACCGTGGCGTTTGGAGCTTGGCCTAGACATCAGAGCCCAGAGTATCATATGGCTCGATTAGGATATTACTCAAACACTGCCAACCGACAGTCACGATCCCAAGTCCACTAAGGTGCCATTCCTTGGTGACCATCGAGTTGCATCGATATTTAACCTTTTTGCCGTCAGTCGCATAAAATGCCCGGCAGTCAAAAGCTCCTGCGTTGCCAAATGATAAAGCAGACTAGATCAAGATGATCATGACATTCGTTCCTGTCGTCGCACGAATACTACGTACCTACTAGCGGCAGGATGGGTGAGTGGGTATCTATTCGTTTGCTTGAATACCATCGTGATGCACATGATGCGAGTCTGAAAAAGGCGTGAGCAGGATATAATGAACGGTATATATGCAGGTGTCATCTGAGCATGACCAGCAGCTAATTCATAATTCACCAAAGTCATGAGATGTTCGTAATTTATGTTTCAGCGTCTGAGGCTACGCTTGAGGTTAGTCCATTCTTTCGCTCGATCCCACGTTCAAGGTTTTAACGGCACGTTGCAGTGTGGATGATTGATATATCAACCCTCTGTCACGCTCGTCTTTATCACTTCACGTAAAAGGGGTTTCACTTACCGGTGTTGCAGTGTCCCTGGTCGACACATTCTTTCTCCTGGGTGAGAATTGTATTCCGAGAACGTATATATGACTGCTTCTTCTCCAGGGCTAAACCACCCTGTTGTTTGTTCTCACCGCCGCTGGTGTCAGATATTAAGATACACCTTCCCGACATCCCTCGTCTTCCCAATTCTCGGTCATGTCCTCCTATACACCACAGACACAATTGCCGCTTGAACGATCTCGTCTTATTGGAATGATTCTGGGAGGTGTATCATACGGTGCGTTTCGGCCCACTCACGAGGATTCGGTAGTTGACCTTACCATGATAGGGGTATACCTTCTCCTTACTGTACAAGCGGTGACTGCTCTTATGCAACGTCCCCGACGTGGGCAGAAAATTGCAAACAATCGTCGCATGCTTCTTTGTTACACCCTCCTCACGTTCGCACTTTCGACGATATGCTTCGCTCTCGCTACTAAATATACGGAGATGATCTGGATAGACCTTCGCGATGCACCTGGTGGTCCCGTTGCACAAATTAAGAACGCAATGGACTACCGTATCAACTTTGTGGGGATGCTCTGGCAAGCACCTTTCTCTATCCACCTACACACAACGTTGACGGTCTCACCTAGTGGTTACGTCACGGATTGGTTCATGCAAGCACTGCTCGTGAGCTGAATAGTTTGCCGTATTGTGCAAGCCTGACCCCTGAAATACTCAGCTTTACCGATGTTTTGTGATATGGGATTGGACAAGACACGTGATGATCCCCATGTTAGTCGTCTATATTGGCATGATTGGTGCAGTTAGATCATTTACAAAACGGTCATAGTCGCTGACATCTTGAGCAGCAGTAGCCATTGATGTCTTGGTCCAGGCGGGTACCGGGGCTCCATTTTACGCTATCAACGTCGCACTTGCATATCTTGCCTTCTTAGTGGCGAATACCGTGCTTTACACCATTCTCGTGGCGAAACGTCTGCTCTCCATGCGAAGCGAGATGAAGACGGCGTTAGCTGAATATGACTCTAGCATCTATGATACAATCATTCTCATGGTCGTCGAGTCCGCCATGGTATACAGTGTCTTCGTCATCGTCTTCATAGTTGCATTTTCTATGCATTCAGATACTGTCTCCACGGTATGCTTCCTATCCATTTACCAAGTTCAAGTGAGCATGTAAAGACCTGACTTATCTGTGTCTCTGACATTGGCTTCTTTTTCAAAAATAATAATAGGGCATTGCGCAATTGTCCATCATCATACGCGTGGCACGGGGGAGGGCAGTTACCCATGCTTGGTCGACCCGAAATGCTCCAGCAGCACCTACGACTCTGGCGTTCGCAGGGACTACGTCAGAAGGACCCAACGCAACACAAGCAGCTACGCCAGAGCAGGACAGTGCCAGTAAATCGTGTTCTGTTCCGGCCAAGTCGGCAGAGGCAAATGTATAGCGCACCATACTTGATTTCCCTAACTTTACTTATAACCTCTTTGTAATTTTATGATCAATCTCTAGTATATAATAATTTCGTCTGTCAGAGACTCACTCACTTGTACTGCATATATAGGTCATCATTAGTGCATGGGGAGCATATAGACTCGTCCTCATTCCCCCGCCAGGTCCGACGCTATCTCGACGATGTTCATGAAAACGGCACATCGTTCTTCATTTCACTCGAGAATGCGAGCAGGGATACCCTTGCCATGGCTGTAACCTAGCCTGCCCGTTTGCAGGGTGCGGAGAGGTGTGTGCACAAATACGCAGCATGACGTGCGTAATTCACGCTGTAGCTTGTCCAGTGATTTCGGCGAAGGATAGCAGTGAGAAAGGCAATGTCATTGATACTGAGGTTGTGACACTTGCCACGATGCCCATTGAGATCCGAGTCAAACGGATAGTTTTGTATACAAGTGTCTTGTTAACACCGATTGAATGGCCGATACTTGGGACGAAATGTCCGCATCGGGTCTGGGAGACTCAGTGTACGTGGCAGCCGTGACGGTACGCTGAGCGCAAATGCTCACTTGAAGCGCTCAGTTCCAAGACAAGGGATTCAAAACAATGACAAATAACCACATTTATCACTAGTACTCGAAGCTTGAGGCCGAGGCCTTGAAGCATCACTGCCAGTGGCGTCCGCCCTGCTTAAGCTTGAATATTCGAGCCGCAGCTGTTGCGAGATCTGCTTGAAAATTCGGCATTGCCCGAGGTCTGAAGTGGCGGCATGACCGCTGTGACTATTCGCCGCATAAACCTTCACACTGCACACGAGCCCGATAGGCTGACCCTGACCCTTGGTATCTTCTCGAGCGCCTCAAGTGAGTATCATGCGCTAAGAACTCAGGGTACAATCGTAATATTATTATGTTCGTTATCATTTTGGCGCTGCTTAGTCTCCTCTAACCACAACTTTGGGACGAAGCAAGGCGTCTGATCCTTTTAATAAAGATCTTTTTTCTGATGGTAGTGGGCGCTTCCTGTCAGGTTAGTCAGTCTCCCGTGTGCCGAATGCCACAGGATGATGAGGAATGTACCCGATAGTAGCAAATAAAGCTAGGACGAGTACTTGGCCTGTATCCGCTCCTACTAGCGCGCACCGTGGATTAGCGCAAGTATAACAAGCTCTACCCATATATAAGCCTATGTGCTGGCTACTTTCGCAGTCTGCTTCGGTGACGGCCTCTACAACATTTCTCTCGCGGTATCTGATTATCGATATTCCTCTGCCAGTGCTTGGTCGTTAGAACGATAAAGGACGTAATTCTTCAGTACCGATGGCTGATAACAGGAACAATTTGTGAGTGAGGTGTTTAATCCAAAGGCCATCCTCTAACGGAGTCGAGTGGCTCATGTACTAGTAACTGGAAGGACATTCCGCGACCTCCTGCTTTATCAACACAGATATCTCAAGATTCTCAGCGACAAATATATGACGGGTACATCATGCGATTCACGTGGATAATCAATAACTAATCAATTCACAACATTAGACCGCAGGAACTTTTGCGGCAAATTCTTGAGACGCTACAGGACTCAAGTATCGCGGAAAAAGGAGACAAGGACGAACGGAGCAGGTTCTGGGCGACTTACGACCAAGTTTCCAAAGAGCATGATGGCGAGTTCTTAGAGCGGAACAACAGCGATATGGACATCGTACTCATTTTCGTAAGCTATCGAATTCTTTTGATGCGTTCGTCTGACTGAGAGAACATCGTAGTCTGGTCTCTTCTCTGCTATCAATACAGCTTTTATCATTGCCATGCAACCCAATTCTGCGACCACTGTCTTCATTCAAAATACCTCCCCAAATATTACCGTCTCATCTTCCACTGGATCAGACGCCAGGTCGCCCAACGGCACTTGGTTTCAGGGTTTGGCATATGTTGCATTGTCGTCCAGCCTTCTGGCTGCTTTCGGTGCTGTACTCGGCAAGCAGTGGCTCAGCCATTATAAATCGAACAATATCCGTGGTTCGCTCGAAGAACGCGGAAAGCACAGACAGCACAAGTTAAATGGGTTGGAAGCATGGCATTTTCATGCTGTGCTGCAATCGTTTCCCGTTTTACTGCAATTCTCGCTCCTTTTATTTGGGGTTGCTATCTCAGCCTTCGTATGGTCTCAGCAGGGAAACCTAGCTATCGCTGTCATTGTGTCGATGACATTCGGCGTGTTTTTTTACTGTTTCATCATCGTCACCTCCTTAAAATCTCCAGAGTGTCCTTTCCAAACTCCTATTTCGGCAGTCATCCGCATGCTCTACAGGCGCGCACACACGTACATCAATGACTGGCGCATGCATAGAAACGGCGAAGTGTCATCACAGCATCATCCCGAAGAGCCCGAAGAGCCGTTCTCCGATGTACCATCTATGAAGTGGATATTCGAATCCTTCACAGATCCGGAAGTGATCAGTTCGGTCGCTTGGCTGGTGCCTTCCGTCCAATGGACCCCCGAATTGCTTCCTGAGCTGCACATGCAAACTATATGCTCGCGCTTGCTGAGCACATTCAAAGCGTGCCTTGCTGCTGGAGTTCGGACCTTTTCGGCACGTCGAAGAGCCCTTGGGTGCGGAAGAGCCTTGCATCACCTGGTGTGTGATGAAAGTATACGGAAGTATGTTCTCCCCGACATCGCGCAATCTGATGCATGGCCGTTAGAGATGTGGTCTCACTGGCAAGGCCTCAATCTTCCCTGGGGACTTGAGAGGTGTAAAGAGATTTTTGCCCAGTACGCCACAACTCTAGATGAAGGTCATGATACTAGTGAAGCACGCGATGCCTTGCGCCTCGCTATCGTGACTGGCTGCCCAGGATTTTTGCAGCCAACCGACGTTGCATTGATCTGGGATGGTGTTTTCGACTGGAAGGACGACCCGCGTACTACACAAGACTTTGATTGGCTCGTGGACTTCCTGGTACACTTCCGCAAGTCCGAAACGAGGGACTTCGATGCCATGGGAGATGCACTGCTCGCATTGAGTGCCATGCGGGATCTGGGAAGTGACAGCAGACGAGACAATTACCTTGACTCCATCATCTTTGCCATGGAAGCAGATAAACCATCCCGGCTTCGTCACACGGCCCTTCGAGCTATGTTCGATGCCCGTTTTAAACTAGTGGAGATAGTTGAGAAGGAGAAGGGAGAATTTCGGGAGAAGTTATTAAAGAAGCTCGCGCCAGCTCTCTTCACCACAACCAAACCTATTGCGCCACAGCGCTCTGACGATGATGATCCAGACACTGTCTTTAATCCCAGACGTGACGACTACTATCTACGACTAGTTCTTACTCTGGCAAAGCAACGGGATTGGCGTGCTCATTTAGTGACAGCCGGTCACATAGAGCGATGCACATCTCTGCTAGACCACGTCATCATGAACTCGACGTTGTCCGTCACAACTCATTCTTACTATCTTGCGGCTATATTGATACGGATGAACCCCTCGGGGGTTTATCGAAGCTCGTTGAGGCGGGCTACCCTGACCTCTACTCTGGATTTTGAACCTACGAATAAGGAAGAATGTCGTCCCACTACAAACCTTGCAGCCATCCTCCCCGCAGCCCCAGAGGTTGCTGCTCCACCAGGCTTTCCGGACAATGTATCCGAGAAGGAATGGTGGGATCTGCTCAAAGGAGCATGGTGGGCGATGCGTTGGAATGACCTCTACCTTGAGAAAGAAGCAGCTGAGGCACTACCTGGCATTGTCACATACACTCTCGATCTCCTGGAAACCCCGAGCGCTCGATACGATACGGGAGGCCTCGTTCGATCGGTGGATCGGATATACGAAATGCTCGATAAAGATGAAGCAAAGTCGGAAGTTAAACGCCTAAAAGACAAAGCGAAGTTGGAAGTTAAACGCCTACAGGATGCGCTGGGAAATATGACAACATAGTCAGGCGATGTACAGTATCACTCTCTTATGCAGACCAAATGGAAAATATATCCTTTGTTGTGATTATATCACTTGATGCAGACGATTAACTCACGAGGTCGGTCGTTCTTTTCGAAATCCAGGTCAGCTCTCGCAGAAAAAGCGGTGCATAATAAGCACTAGATGTTCGTTCGACATGCAGACAATATTTGAGTGATCCATTGGCGTGGTCCCTGTGTTTTCATAGTTTCATCCATTCAGACAAGTTGACAAGTACGTTCCAAAACGTTTGGAGTACGCCATAACATTATTATGTTTCCTCAATGAGTACAGCGCTCTCTCGGTATGATTCGAAGAGGGTAGCGACACACCAGCTAGTAGACCGTACCCTGGCATCTGGTGTGTATATGCGTTAGAAGAGACCAACCATCGTTCCATCGCTTATTTTGGGTGGGGTTCCAGACGGTAGAGAGCGTCTTGACTGGAGCTAGGAAATTGGTTGCGCGCAGTTGACCACTAGTGACTAGTCTTGTAGTGGTGTCTAGATCTCGGTGCGAAGGTATCTCACATACTCGAGTATTATATATTACACGGACAGATAATACAGAAACGACAGTGACGACCTAAGGAATGGAAGATAATTGAGTATCAATGAGAATATACTGAACATGGTGGGCAAATCTATGGATGAATGAGTGTTGTTTTCTTGTTTAGCTTGAAAAAAAGTTGTGGATAAGGGAGGCGAAAAACGAATTGATATATTGGAATAATTGGCTTGAAGACAGGAAGATAAAACGAAAATGTACGTGTAGAGAGACAAAGAAATCACACCGTGCCTAACTCGAGACATGTCAGTGCAGCTGATGCAATCACTGGGTACCCCAATGGTTCCATTCAGGACCACTCTGCACATCTCGTTGGGAGCTAGTGAAGTGGTCAGGTCCCGGAGTGGGACGTGCGTGCATCATTGGTGCATTTGATGCAAATGATCCACGAGGGTAACGCCCAGGGTGACCCCGACCTCCGTTCTTGAAATTGGACTGATGGTCTCTGCGATGTTGGCGACGAGGAGGTACATTGATATTGCGCTGCTCAAACACCGGCTGCATGGGTGCACCAGAAAAGTTTGATGGGGCTTGCATATGCTGGTTGATGCTGAATGAGGCATGATTCGGCATCCAGCCATGTGGAGTCATCATCGGAAAAGATCCTGAATTCGGGTGCTGAATTCCTGGCGGCACTGACATGCCAGGTGCGAACCCAGGCGGAGGATATGGCTTCCAATTATTAGGAGGTTGGAATGGGAGCGAAGCAAGAGCAGTCTCTGTGGAGGTCGAAGCTTGTTCGCCTTGAGCGCCGGACATGTATTGATTCAGAGCGTCTGGAGGGTAAACAGGAACCAGAATGCCCTGGTCTCCGTGAATGAACCCCGTAGGTATCAGTGGCGCTTGTGTTGCGACAGGGGTCTGTCCCTGGCCTTGTTCTCGCACGGGTGTCCTCGCAGGATACGGATATGGAATGAATGGCTTGAACAGCATATCAGTGTTGTAGCATGGGAGGTTGAGACTTATTAAACGTACAGCATACATGCCTGGGTGAATAATCGGAGCAGGTGTTGCTGAAGGTGTTCCACGAGCATCCGCGCCACTAGCCGGCGGAAACGATTGGCTCATCGGTGGCGGAGGAGGAAATCCAGGGTACGCCCCCATGTACTGCATGTGATATGGCGGGAAACCAGCTACCCATCCTTGAGGATGATAGTATCCCATTGTGGGTATGGGATAAGCCATATGTTGGGGAGGGGCAGATGTCATCGATGTTTGTGAGGCGGAAGGAGTAACGGAAGCGGCCTGAAACGGGACAATGCCGTCTGAATTGATGGTCTGTACGTCATCCGCAACTAGAGAAGAAGACTGTTGAAGTTCAGAGTCAGCGTCAAGCTTTTCATCTGACTGCTCGACATCAGGCATTGAGGCTTTTGTGGCTGTCTTATGGTCGATGTGCAATTCTTGTAGCCTCGCTTCCAGGGCGATCGTAGATGGCTGCTGAACATTAGGATCCACGCAAAAATCGTCGCTGGAGACAAGGGACGGTTCTGAACCATGACGGACCACACTCCCCTCAAGGTTTCGCCCGCGGTTACGATTGGATCTCCAGTTCGTGCGATGCGGAGGGTTCCAGTCACGGAGTTGGACACGGATTGGGCGTCCGTCAAGAATCCTGTTATGCTTATGGCAGATGGATTAACATAGGAATCGGAGTGAAGATGTTTGATCGTACCTCTTCACTGACTGCTCGAGCGGGAGATTCCTTGTTATTGAATGTGACAAAAGCAAACGCAGAGCGCTTGTTGACTACAAAAAATAATAGTTACTGAGCGAGGATAACGATAATCAAAGCCTACCTGGCCGGATAACTTTGACATTCTCTACGCCGCCATACCTTGAGAACAAATTACGGACGCGTTCTTCATCCCAGGCATTCGGGCCATACATCTCCAATCCTCCGACGAAGATGGTAGTAGGATCCAATGGACCTTCGCGCTTTGCATCCCATTGCAGGCCATTCTTCGTGGCGAACTCGGGTAGAGATCCGGACTGAAAGTCGCCTAGGTAGCTTCCGGTGGTAGGAGTACGAGGGATCAACGACCCTGGCGTTTTCGGGGTCATAGGCGAAGTTCCAAAATCGGGAGTCGGAGGGATGCCGAGTTCAATGTCATAGGATTCCTCGTGATGAACCGGTGTTGTATTGAAATGTGCTGTAGAGCTTGTAATGTTTGAAATACCCGACATAGATGGTAAGTGCGTCACCATGCTAGAGTAAGTTGTGCTAAGTTGAAATTCGCCGCAAGGGGAAACAAAAACTAGCCTTTGATTTTCGTCAGCAGCCTCCATTCGGTCGCTCCAATATTTTCTCGCTTCCCATTCATGGACTGTCCCAGAGATAGGCGGGAAGTGTTTCTTGTCCACACCTGATGGATTGTGGCTCAATGATAGAGCTCGAGGACGTTTTGGTGCCGTGCCTGTCCTATCTGATGTGTCATTCTGCGAGGACCAGGTCATGTCGCACAATGCAGTAGATGCTCGGTTCGAATTACGCGAGATGTTGCCAAGGCTAACTGACGATGAGATCGGTTGTGTGCCAGGATGATGATAGGGAACGAGCGAATCTATGGATGAAAATCGGTTTGGAAATGGGAAATGGGATGGGGCCATATGTGTGGAGCTAGCTGCTTGAGCTTGCCAATGTTGTTGACTGGTTTGGACAGCCTGTGCGCTATGGTATGGCATCGGCTGGCGTGGATGAGCTGGATGGTGAGCCCAAGTCACGGTCAGGTGAGGGACTCTGCGCAGAGTCTAGTAGTTGCGTCAGCATACGCAACAAGTAGTTCTGTAAATTCACCATTAGAGCGGCAACGCAGTCATCACGGTGGCACCATTTAATCTCCCAGCACCCTGTCTCCATTTCTGCAGAGCGCTGGGCATCGTGCGGAGGAGGGTACTCTTGCTGAACACCTGACTCGAATTCGTGAGGGACAAAATGTTCAATGGCCCCGAAGATGGTGGATATCTTCCTTAGAGTCTAGAGCAAAGTTAGAACCCACAGTCCGGTCATAGGCTAGGCTATGAGTACTTCGGAGGTATAAAGCAGCGGGTTAAAATATGCCCCGGATTCATCTGCCTCTCGATCATCAAGAGGCAGAAGGCCTTCAAGCTCTGCTGCGGTACGCGCATCCGAATTGTACAGGAGTGATAGGTGCCTGGCGATTTTACTTCCGTCAGAGAGGAAAAAAAAACTGGAGAAGAATATATACCGGGAGCCTGAGACCCTAGATATTTTCATCGCCCAAGGCAAATTAAGGTCGACAGCCTTACCATCCTGAAGGTCGCCAAAGCTCGATTTGGTGTCTGACGAAGGCGCAAACTGTCGGGGTGTACTAGAAACGGGATGAGAAGGAGGACTACTGCATATATGCGCGTATTCAAGCGCATATATGTACATGTGGGGACGGGTCTTCAGGAAAACTCACCGATAGGATATGAGTAGTGTTCTCAAGGCTCGTGCGGGCTCATAGCGTAAGTAACGCCCCATGAATGGTTTAGGGTCCGACGAATGCAGATTTGCAATTAGCATGGCCGCTGTCTCAGGGTCCTGGTGCAACATTAGAAATATACTGGGAACATTTAATGGCGAAGACAAACCTGACACTGGATGAATGCGCAAGTTCCACCCTTCGAGTCACGAACGACCTTGATGGTCTGTACCTCTGGATGATCAGAAAGGTGATCAGAGAGCATACGAGTTAACTCCAAATGATCGATATTAGTTGGTAGACTGGGGGAAAGTTTGTGATGAGCACGCGAGCTATGTTGTGTCTAGATAACGTACCTTCCGATGAAAATGCTAGCGTCTTGAACGATTTTATCTGCAGACTTCTTAGAGTCGTCACAAGCGCTCAAAGAGATGTCTTGGGTAGTGACATTAGAATCTTCTGTTGGGGAGAGAGGAGGAGCAGAGAGTAATGTGTCAAAACGAGTACCCCAAGAACGCGCCTGGGTGTGCTGCGGCATGTCTATAGAATGAACTAAGGAATAGTATTTGTTAGTGAATGGTAAAGGTTTTAGGTGGGGAGATGAATGAACGAGGTCCAAAACAGAGACACAAACAACCGTGGCTCGCGGGCGCAGTCTACCTAAACTGCTCTAGAATATGTCAAGATACCAACTTGTCAGAACACAATTTCGCAGCTCCACGGAGCGAAAAACAGAAAAAAAATAAGTCCTTCTTTGTTATCCCTTCCCTCCAGAGCCCAAGTGAGAAACGGAAGATATTGAGATGGAACCAAGGATTCATTGTGATTGGCTCACATGAAATATTGAATCTGGAGAACCATGTTAAAACGACAATCAATTTACACCTAGATGATTTATTCATTTGATGGATTGCGTGAGACACGAGTCCGAGCTCGGAGAAGGCACTCGCGACGCCTAGTTAAGACGACGCAAGCTCCAACTCAAGGAACGCGGTAATCATTCATCCATCAGATCAGCGACCGGAACAGTGCGAGCACAGTATCTGTCATGTTCATACACAAATGAGAGCTCGTGGACTATCTCAGCTTTGAAGCTTACCCCAGGTAGCTTAAGATGGACTGCTGCACAACATGCATTGTATTATCGGGGTACCTGATATGTACTATCATAACGCAAACGGAGGCAGCACAAGATGCATCCACGGATGCCGGGCCGTCAGTAACAGGGAAGCTGCAGGTTCATTTAGAATTTTCGCCATCGAATCAATCAAGATAAGCGCACCATTCCAATTTCAAGAAGAAATACTGATACGATACGAGGGAAGCACCCGGTATTTCACTGATTGACGCCAGATGTTGGTTCCAAATGCACACCGCTGTGACTATGGAGACATATCGCCAGAAAGTCCGACAAAAATGCTGCTCTCGGTGTCACGGTGGACAACCGCAGTGAAGAGGAAAAACTCAGTAGCACGAGTGATTGGACTCAATATGATTCCGAGAACCTCTGCGACACGTCGCTCTGATCAAGTGCAAAAGGCAAAATGACGTTTCACAAAGTTTCGACGAACGAAGGTTTGGAAGAAAGAAGTCGACGATTATGTAATCCTGTCCTGCTTCCATGCGTTCGTCCAGAAATTTGTGTCCTTCATCTTGCATCTTAGGATCGACAGGCCTGCTTCCTTAACCACCTTAGACCCAGTTCACCATGTCCGACGACGGCTATGGCGGCGGTGGCGGCGGCGATGACTACGACTACGACGGTCCCAGGTATGTTTTGATCCCAAAGTCATCGACAAGGAACTTATGACATATTATTCTAGTTTCACCGATGGTGCCTTCGTGCGTACCTGGCGAATCATACTGTGATCAAAATTTTGACACCGCATGTTGTTTAGGATGAAGGCTATGATCTCCTCGCACAAGAACAAGAGGAACAGGTAGAAGGGGAGGAGGCAACTGGTGAAGTCTCGCACGTGAATGGAATAAATGGGGCAGACCATGATCAGGAGATGGTGAATGGAGAGGAGGGCCCACAACCTCAGCCAGCGCCAGCAAACGCAGGTATTCAAGGCGAGCGACAGGCAAACAAAGTCAGAGTAACAACACCATACTTGACAAAGTACGAACGAGCACGAATATTGGGGACAAGAGCGCTTCAAATCAGGTGAGAGGTCTTTTGCATCTGACTTGCATTTGATCTTATGCAAGCGTGTCATCGCAAGCATGAACGCCCCGGTGCTCGTTCCTTTGGATGGCGAGACAGATGCTCTGCAAATCGCAATTAAGGAGCTCTCGCAACGAAAAATTCCCCTTATCATCCGGCGCTATCTACCCGACGGAAGTTTTGAAGATTGGAGTGTCTCCGAGCTAATTAGCGAATGACACATTGTCTTGATTCCTCTTCCCGCAGTTTTACCGGGTCTCATTTCGCTTGTTATCTTGTCCTGTTTTACTATTGTCTACCTCAAAGACTTGAACTATCCTGCAACATGCAAATACTACTGGAAGAATATAACAAAGGTATACCATACAATTATTTACAGCCGACTATGAATACTAAGCTTCTTCGGGATTTCCACCCACATCTCAACCTTTGATTTGGCAACATTTCGAGGCCGAGGTTTGCACTCCCTGGAGACGACCGATGCGCTTGCTCGGCGTACCTTTGCTTTCGAAGGTTGTAGTTCGCCCATCAGAAAATCATCTCCTCCCGCATTCTTGGGCGCATTTGTCGCATCTGCAAACAGTTTGCACCTGTCTGACATGTCCAACCTATCCATACCATCCGCGATTCTGGCGATATCGCGTCTCTTGCGTGGACTTGACTCCGAGTCTGAGTAGTGTGACACAGACTGTCGCCGCTTAGTTGGCGATGACGGAACACTGACGGGTTTTTTTGATGGTGAAGCTGGTTGTGAGAAAAATGGATCCTCCGGTGGCACATTCTCGACATTCATATTCCACTTTGGCGCAGCTATCGAACTAAAATGAGTAACGCACTGAAAGAAGCCAAATCCACTCTTACCCTTGCCCTTCGTCTTGGTAGTGATCTCTTTGACGGCTTTGAACCCATTGGATTCGTCAGTGTGATCAAGGGTCTGTTGTATCTCCCAGTCTGATGGTCGCATCTTCTTCCAGTCTTCCAAGACTTTGTCGACCCATGCATCAGTCTCCCCTGCGACATGGCAATCGATAATGTCGGACCACTCGCTGCCAGGTGGTGTCTTGTTCACGAAAATCACTTTTCCCTGCCAACTCTTTTGCACTTTGGGAGTACCGCTAGGTGTAGTTCCAGTCCCAGTGGCGTGTACGACTTTCGCGAAGTCTTTAACGAGCTTTTTGAGACCATGGACCTTGAGTGAAGTACCCATGATAATGAGCATATCGGGTTTGCGAGCAATGTCAATCGTTTGTATCGTGCCTATGTCGTCCCCAAGAGGGTGTGGTTCGTCATAGAGTACGATGGCTGGACGAAGAGTCCCGATTTTGAGGGCACGTGCAGAACGAGCAACTCGTGCTTCCGCTACCAGAGACTTAGCTAAGCGCAAGAAACGAACCTGACAGCTGACTTACATCGTGAGGTACATTCTGGGCAGTTTGGGGCTTTGCCATTCTCGAACGAATGCAAATGCTCTTCGGTACAAGGCATCTCGGCAGAGCAGAGAGTGCACCGCACGCGGTGGATGTCGCCGTGCAGCTGGACGTTCCTGACTTCTTTAACTTTTAACTTTGACTTCTTCTTCCCATTTGTCTTTGCCTGCTGACTTGAACTCCCACGGAGCCCTATTCGCTCTTCTAGACCATCGATATTCTGGGTATACGAGCGTACTAGTTTATGCTTTGCGTCTAGAGTTTGAATGAATCGATGTGTGGGAGCAGGAGTGGCAGCATCGATAGAGCGCTTGAGCTGTGATATAAAAGTATAAAAGACGGAGGTGGATGCAGAGTTACGGAACAGAGACGCGTCAAAGAGATCACGCCCTTTCAGGACGATGTCTGGGTATCGCTGCTTCACGAGCGAATAAAGACCATCTGAAGACCGGAAATCCTATATCAAGAGAATTATCAAGCCATCGCATCTGGTACACGTGCAGAGGACTCACCGGAATGCCGCATGAACATGAAATGCCTGCTCCGGTGACAACAATTATCTTTTTCGATTTGGCTACTGCCAAAGAGATGTCAGAGAGTGCCCTCCGCGTGCTGGACTCTCCAGACACCGCATCAAGCGGTAGTGAAATTGTCATGAGGTGTTTGTCTATGATGGTGGTTGGAGGGTCAGGATTGATTGGGAATTCCGGATGTGCTGACAGTGGGCACGCTGCCGACAACTCAACTGAAATTCAGGGTGAACACCATTTTAGGTAAATATTTGTTGTCATATATTTGTGGACGTGTCGCGTCGCGTTCGTCACGTGACTGACGCGTCCTTAATTGGTTCACGCTTTCGTAGTTTAGATGGTGAAACATAATGGTGACTCTGATCTCAGATCTGAATTTGATGCAGAGTACTCTATGGTAGATCATAAACTTGTAGTCTAGAAGATAGTAGACAGTAACTGTCATATATAAAGGTACGCGCGACCATAGGACAGAAACTGGAATTTAAAAAAAGGAAAAAAAAAGGTGACATTGAACCCCCGTATTTGGCTTAACCTGAGACAGCCTTCTCGGACGTCGGAGTTCGTTCATAATACCATATTCCAGTTTCTGCGCAGGTTGAAGAGATAATGGAGTCGAGAGGCTTGAAGTGGCCGAATTGCTCCTAGGACAGGATTGAGTAAACCACAGTACATTCGTTATTAACGCGACATACTGTGCCCAGAACATGGTGGAAGTACCGGATCTCCTTCCAAACAGTGCCATTATCCAAACAGCCAAGCCAAGGGTCGGCACCAGTTTGAGAGTAAATGGCATTTGTGATCTGTGCGCGGGTGTATGTCGTTTTATTGGAGGGAACAATTCCAGAACTATTATTGCCGAAAATTGTCAGCAGTCAAGGACTACGGCGAATAAACTTGACCTTACGCAGCGAGTATATCGTAAGTAGGATACATCTGGTAAACCTTTACGGCAGTCTCGAAGAAGTTGACGACTTCCTGGTGTTTCTTGTATCCGGGGTAGTAGCAAGCAACGTCGAATGCGGATGTGCAAGTAGCATGTATTGAGTACTGGTAGCAGCTCTGTCAACAGGCCCTCCATGTAAGTAATATCTGCCCACCTCGTGAGCCCATAAATCCTCATTAGGTGCGCCCTGGTTGATCCAGAAGGTATCCACTGCAACGCATGTTTGATCATCTATATTGACATGTAGTTTTGTTCACATACTGTAATCCAATAAGTCGGAGCGACCGAATTCCTGGATAAATGTTCTAACACTCGGTCCTTTATAAGGATTAATGACCGTTCCATTGGGCAAGGTTGATGGCAATGGCTTGGGGTCATACTGCCTGCCAGGATCGCAGTACTGGCCTATCGAAGTACTAGGCAGGGCGAAAGGCGTCCCTCAGCATTCATGAGATTTACAAAGCAAGACAACTTACCCATCGCAGTTGAGTGGCACTATGCCATGAATACTCCAGCTGTTTTTTGGAAACAGTTGGGCCTGGAGCTCGAGACCAGTATATGTATTCCAGTACTGCGCCTGTAACACAAGCCCGCCTCGTACGACATTGCAACATGAATCCGTCACAATCGTTGTATTCTCGCAGGAGTACTGTACTGGGAGGCCGACACATGTCTCAATGTTCGGGTACGTGGGGTAGAATTTGGCATGAACCACGGAGACCAGGACTCCGAGAATGACAAGGGACAACATACTATCAGAGTCAGTGTTCGACTTGAGAGGTATTTCTTTGCTGGGGGATCATGTTGCCGACATTTATATCTAAGACTCCCACCTGCCATTTGATGTGCAAGGTCTGACCTGGTCTGACTAGGCTTGACCCTTCAACAGGGGACCTACGTGGCGGAACACCCTAGCGCGCGGCGGCGCTAGTGCTGGGGGCAGAATTATTTGCGAGCAATGATTGTGCCGGCAGAACCACCACTTCTGCCCCCTGGCAAAATTTTCAAAGTGCTACAAGGCTATGTCACTAGAAAACACCATTAGAAGACATCAGCACGTCCACATCCCACTGTCCGTGTGAGGTGTGATCATAGTTTGACATTCTGCCGGATTCTGCCATCTGCCAGGCAGAACCGGTTTGGCAGAACCACTGACCTTGAGACTCGAAGCATGATAAAAATTGATTGTTGGCTGCTTGTTGGCCATAACCCAGCTGCTACATAGCTTATTCGCACGCGTTCCAAATTGATACATATAGCAGACAAACATCGGAATAACAAATGCGGCGTACAAAGTCGAAGCACGTGTGCTCGGATGAATATATTCTTGTAGTCAGAAAGATACAGGGCTTTCACGTTTACATGTGAATTTGACATGAAAGTGACGGAAGGTTAGCTTTTCAGGTAGGTGTATCAAGATTTAATAGCTATAGTCCCTCGCTGAGATTAACGCAGCCAAATTCCCTGCAAAACTCGTCTTGGCTTGGATATTGCAAATCTTACCGCCGATATGACAATTTTGATTCATGTAGATCAACCAGCAGCTTTTGTTCCACCTTCCCTTCGACTTTTATGAGACCTTTCTCCGATCTTAGCGCCTTATGGTGAAATCAGACAAACTCCTTTCCGATATAAGGGCAAAAATGACAATGTGATGCTCAATAGCAGAATTATGTTGGTTATTGTGATATATGGGTCAAACGGACCTTTGAGATTATAACAAATGAGAATGTCCTCCAGAACATGATCAGAATACGATAAAAATATAGTAATAATGTGATCATTCCCTTCGCATTTTCATTTCTTTGTAACCTGATTAGAATGTCACAAACATTTGGTGCGAATCTCGAGGTTCGCGCCACATTCTCATTTCGTATAATCTCTTTTTTTCCCCAGTGTAACTTTCGAGATATTCAAACAGTTCTCACTCACTTATAACTTTCTTTTAGCCTAAACACATCACTACCTGATGGCGCATTTCTCGATTTCCACCCCGTTTGAGCTCTTGATAGTCGAGAATTAGACTGGTGACATGTTGACTGGCCATAACCGACTATTGACCGAAGTGACCGCTCTATGGTAAGTTATTCTTCTCCGCTGTGAGATTTATGTGCATAAGGTGACTTTGTGATCTTCGATTCCGGGATTCGCAAGAAGGTACAGTAAGCAAGACATATTTTCCGATGCCCAGCCTTTCATGTCATTTGTTTGACGGGCACTCACAAAATGCTGTCAGGCACAGTGAGCATGCGGCTGGCGTATTCGCCGTGCGACAGCTATGATGGATGACGACTCCTCAAGACGTTGAAGCAGTCGCTGCAAGAGACCACGCAACGTTTTTGTACCTTCCGATCTTGGCACATGAAGGTTGTAGAGCAGAAAACGGTAGACAGCGACTTTATGTAAAGGCATACGTGACCTTGTAGAACAAGCTGACAATGTGCGTCTTGCATTTGACCTAGTAAGAGACAACCCGCTCGGATGTCGGAGTCCGCTCATAATACCAGATTCCCGTCTCTGCGCAGCTCGACGGAGTAGTGGAGTTGAGGGTTTTCACAGTACTGGTCGTACGAGCTATGCAGGGGATCAGTAATCATGACTGAATCATGACATTTTGGAAGAAATTTGTCCTACCCGTCGCAGTTATCCGGCCATAGGCCGTGAATGCCCCAGCTGCCTTGTGGAAGCAGCTGTCCCTGGGACTCGAGACCAGTATAGGTATCCCAATACTGTGTCTGTAGCACGAGTCCGCCTTGTACGACATTGCAGCATGAATTCGCTAAGACCGTTGTGTTCTCGCAAGAATATTGCACTGGGAGGCTGACACATGCATCGATGTTCGGGTACGTGGTGAACAAATTCTGAGTCGACCGCGACAGGTGAAGGAATTCAGCGTGAACTATGGAGACCGAGGTTGCGAGACTGATAAGGGACAGCTTGAACATATCACAGAGAATGCGTTTGACAGAGGTACTTCATACCGGGGGATTATGTTTGCCGACTTTATACCTGTGACCCTTGCCTGCTCACCAAAACCGAAGCATCGACAAGAACGTGCGTATCTGGACCATGTGCAACAGCCGCAGAGAATGGAATTGACATGGGTAGAATCACGCGGTCACTACAAGGCCCGGAAGACCTAGTCAACGTTGACCGGTATTTGACTAGCATTTGATACTCGAAGTGCTCACGAACCATGAATGACGATGAATAAGGTTTCGTGCCCTAAGCACTTGTAAGCTGGGATCAACACGTTTCAAAGAGTTTGAGCTAGATGTCGGCTAAGTTTGGGCTGACTTCAAGCTGCGGTTTCTAATCGCGGTTAAGCTCAAGTCGCAGTATCCCGGCCCTTGGTCTAAATTTAATTTATTTCGAGACGTCGGCAGCAACACATGTGCAACACTCTAGAAGTACAAGGCAGATTAAAACATGATCCATCTTAAGGATCGACTAATAGGTCCAGAGTCGAGCAAAAGTCCAAGAGCAGCTAGTAAGCACGAAGAAGATCATATATCGGTCCATCCACCTTCGTCCAGCTTGTAAGAGGCCTCGCTCTCAGGGCGGTCGGGGCTGTCCACCAGCTTCGCGACACGTTCTTCAGCCCGTCCTGAAAGTTAGGTGGATAATATTAGTACGGTTTGCATTTGGCTTTGGACTCCTTTTGGATGACACCGCAACCCACGGTAGGCGCTAGTGACTTGCCTTTGCGAAGGAACATCCGAGTAGCTGAGGAGTGCGATAAAATATGTCCGCCGATGGGTTTGAGAGCCCCGCCAGCCACGAACGTCATTGTTGCTCCTGGGTCGGCTACGCGAAGAGGATGAGCTGCGATTTCAAAATAAGACCAGTTAAATACATACATTGTACTTGGTTGGTTATCAAAACAGCAATCTGCGAGAGATGTCAGTCTTGTCAAATAGTTCGCCAACGAACATCAAACGTTGAATTCTTCTGAAAGCTTAGTGAGCTTCGACATCACCTATTGCGAATGGATCGCGTTAGTAAGCACGACTAGGGAGTCATTTGAATCGTTGTGCCCACTTGTGCTAGCTACATTATGGTGAGTCTTAGCATCCCGCAACGCAGGCTCGAAGACCTACCTTCTGTTGCCTTTCGCTGAGTTCGCCACGACCAGAAAAATCGACGCGAAAGAGAGCCATAATGGAGTCTACGATCTGATTACTGAGTAAGCAATTTCCTAGCCACGGACATTGCAAGACCTACTAGAAGACGGAAGTCTTTGTCCTCCGCAAAGCGCATGGAGCATTCGCTGATGAGTTCCATCTGCAACATATCAGCGATGGCTGTATAGCAGTAGAGGAGGGGAGCAACCTGGTGTTCACTGTTGAAGGCGCGCGCTGCAAATGCTATGTCTCAATGACGTGAGGTATACAGCCAGAAATATACCATAAAGGATATTTTCGAGCGCCATATTCCCGTCCACACCAAACCGGTCAGCGATGGACCTGATGCGATCTGGTCTGAATGTCCCTAATACAAGAAGAGCGTCGGTGATAGGTTGTCGCTCGTAAAATAATAACCACTGCACCTTCGGTATCGATATATGCGACCTGGTTTTCACATTGGATTTGCCTTGATTGCAGAAGAAAGATTTGCTCACTTTGCCAGAGGCCCCACCCATCTCCGGAGGGAGTTGAGTGACAACAGACATTGTGTGGGCCAGCTGTGTCTTTCCAGTGCGAAATTCACCGTAGACTGGTTTAAAACAGCTGAATGCTAAAAATGCAAAAAAAAACGGCAGGGCTAACTACCTTCGGAAATTGACTGTGACATCAGCCCACCTGGAAGCTAGTAAGTACGATCCCTGTTGTGATATATCGATATACCCACCACCTAAGATTGTGTCTACCGACTTGCTTCCAGTACTGATGACAAGCACGCGCTTTCTTCGATCCTGGACTTCAATACCAGTTGCAAAGGAAGATCCCTTGTAAAGGATTGTGAATATTAGAAGACAATATATGGCTGATGGTTACCGCGATTTTCTGTGCTGCCTCCTGTGTAACATCTCGGATTGAAAACACGGTTACCAATATGAATATATGCGCACCTTGATCTTCTCAACCTTCGCTTCCGACATACCCTGCAAAGAAAATATCGAATTCGTCAGAGTCCTCCTGGAAAAAAATTGTAGTAGAATTGTGCGAACCTTTATTTTCAGTAATTGACGACGCGTAGTCATCACGACACCAGACACAGTATTGATTGAGGCACTCTAGAGCATCCATAAGCCTGGTAGATATTGCGCATATACTGGGTGAATACCTTGAGTTTTAAGATATCTTGCACGTTTATGCCCTACAATACGCTCTGAGTCGCGAGCATATATACGCATGAAGGATACCAACATATTGCTGCAATTCATCCACATTATCAAAGAATGGCGTCTATAACGCGTCGCGTCGCGTCAGTACGCGTGAGCCTTACAACGGATATCGATGACTGCAAACAACCTTGCCTCTTCGATGTCTTCACCACTTGGACTTGATGGTCGACTGGGAGGAGGCATGCTTCCTTCTGGTGCAGCTTGTCGACGAGGGGCCATGGTTGCAATACGAAATAGTTCTAGAATTGTATGGGTTAGAAATAAGAACCCGGAACCAAACACTTCATATAATCGATGTACAGCCACCGCTATGACCCTGACGAAAACGGAAGTTAAACTCCTAGGCTCTAGTACATACGAGGTGTGCTTGGAAGCAAGGCAGCATGAGCCACGCTTAAATCAAAGAACTCTGCAGACAACGCTATAAATTGTAACCCTCGAGCTAGTCGAGAAAATATACAATATTGATACATTGACCAAGTACTATACTGGTTGGCCTGCTACATGCCGTCATTGTTGCGTCATGGCTGGCGTGTCTATCTACGGGCAAGCCCTAAGGAGTATAGTCATCTTCCGCAGAGCGCTTCCTGCATATGAACTCTTTGTGAAGGTTAGACTCATGTTTTAATCGAACAAGGAAGAAAAGTCGAACGTACTCCGAACAGAACTGTGTGATTTAGATAATGGTAGAGCTCGTAAAGGTCTGCTCTGAGCTCGTACTGATCCACAGGTTCGGTCTTGGGCAGGTGTTCATGGTACTTTTCAAAAAAGCTATGGGGAAATCCACCGAAGATACGAGCGATGGCTAGACTAAACCCCGCATATGTTAAGATGAAGCTGCGATTACTCCGCCTTTGCTGTTGTACTCACTCAGCTTCATTGTGACCGAAGTAAGATGACGGATCGAAGATAACAGGTTTATCCGATGAACTATCTATACCTGCATTACCACTCTGCTATCATTAGCATACAGTTGTGAATGCTCAACAAGACACTTACCCAGAGGTCACCATGCAATAGCACGGGCTGAATCTCAAGGGGGCGAAGCAAAAATGGTATCACTCTACACTGCTGCAGTAGCTGACCCTCGTAATAAGCTACCATGCACTTACTTGGACCTTACTTGTTCCCCCTTGGTGCAAAGTTCGGAAAAGCTGCCTTTATCGCGAAGCATGGCAAGCAGACTTCCAATCATGGCGCTGTAGCATTCTTCCCAGGTTTGATACCAGCCGTTATCTTGCCGAGTTGCACCGCAGAAGGTAGGCACATGAAATCCAAAGCCCATGGTGCTCTTGTACACGTGCAGCTCCGTGGCTAGCCTCATCCCAAGTTCCCCCCCTGCTTTGTGGTTTGAAGTAAGACTTGTTATATTCCGATATTCCGACAGGAAATAAGGCCGTTCAGATGTCGTGGCAGGATTATCTGGACCAACCGCTGCGAACACCTGAGGGGCTAGTCCCGGTGCAGCATTGTATATGGCTCTGAGTGACTCTGCCTCTCCCACGAATTGTTCTCGTTCGCTGAGCGAACCTACTTTGGCATAGTACTTCCTCCCCAGTGAAGATTCTATGATCGGAAAACTGAATACGAACTGTGCATGTGGTTCTATTTTTTGAAGGTGAGGGAGAAATATCTTGTCCATTATGTGGTATCGAACCAAGTGACATGACGATTTAGACTCCGGGTCTGGCATGTAGGCGGTGGCGCGGGCCGCGCGGTACCCTCATTCTGGATACTTCCGAATCAGGAGCAGTGGTTGATTAGTACTCGCTTGTCCTAATACGGTTTAACTTATTGAGTTCCCAGGGAAGCTCAAAGTAGGCTGATGTCCGCAGTGGTTTCGCTTCAAAGTCCTCTGCCAGTATTTTACCAGGCGGCCGCCCTGCCGTTCATCGGACAGGTTCTCGCGGCAAAGAAAAACTTGGCCAAAGCTACTTTTCGACGGATGCTTTCCTTGAATTCCCAGAGCTGGAGTAGGCTTTCGAGGATAGGGTAATCTCCGAGAGTACTTAAGTTCTCGATTAACTGACAAAGCCTCTTCACGCATCGTGCGTTCAAAAGAATCATCTGCACTTTTTCAGGCCTTCGAGAACAGGATGCTTGTTGGACGTTGTACATCTGAATTAACCGCCCTTCGTTCGGACTTTGCAGTTTTGACGTCATCAGTCGCTAATTTCAGCAACTCTAGTTGGCCAGACCACCGCTGATCGGCATATTGTGCATCAGGGAGTATGCCCTTATCTCAACGTTGTGACATTGTCGCTTACAATGTTAACAGAGATCTCGCTCGTCACCTGGGGTAAGCATATGAAGGTGGCCGCAGTTTCCCGTAAACTCTATAGCCCAAGGTGTGGATTTTGCTCTTCATATTTCGCGTAGACTCACAATCATGCAGAAGTTGTGGAAAGACGATCAAATAGAGTATTGCAAGAAGGTTATCTAACGCGCGCATCGATTTCATTAAGGTTCACGCTCGCGGCGGGTCCTCAAGACCTCATGGTCATATTTCTGGGCAGAGTTAGTCGGAGAACTAGAGACTTCAATATGGGTCTTGTCTTATCTGTATCCACAGCTGCGGCATTAGGACGCAGAACGAACGGTGTCAGGGGCTCCGATGTGACAACAAAACAAGGTTGTAATGGCAGACTACAAAAGTCGATTTTTATCATCCCTTGGCGTCGGTAACTAATTTGTGCAGGTATTCATCGAGGAAAACACTTTGTTTGGAGCCGTTGGTTTGATCGTGAACCATCAGGGATGGGAAGATAGACTTCACGTTGCCTCTCCAGCTCATAGAAATCTTCGTTGGACTCTGATGGCGGCATGCACTTTCGTATCAAGGTTATAACATTAAAACATCGACCAAGCATTTTTAACGTTGCTAATCCAAGGAGATGCTAGCATCTAGATAGATATGATCAGGAATTTCTTTCCTTTTACATTCGCTCTCCATTACCGAGATACGAATAACGAATAATCTAGACAATTTTTTCTATGAGTGTAGCGACTTCAGCATTTGTTCAGCTTCTTTATATCGTTTTCTAGTCCCCTCGATGACAATATCATCGATTCCCCATCCCTTGCCGTTTGCGTTTGGTCCACTCTCTAATCCTTTTCTGTACCCAGCGGCAGTCAACGCATTTCTGACATACTGCTTGTCAAAGCTTGGCTGTCCTTTGCCAGGTTCATACTGGTCTCGGGGCCAGTATCGCGACGAATCAGGCGTAAGGACCTCGTCCACAAGGATGAGCTCGTCTTGCCCAGCAGAAGCAGAGGGAACAAGACCGAATTCAAACTTCGTGTCTGCGAGAATAAGTCCACATGATTCTGCATATTCAGCAGCAGCCATATATAGTTGCAAAGATGCAGCCTGAATACGGTCGAATAGATCTTGACCGATGAGTTGAGCGGCTGATAAAGTGGGTATAAGCGACTTGAGACAAGCTATTCCAACGATAGCACCTTTTTCAGGCGAGATGTTCTCGTCATGGGCGCCTTGCTCAGCCTTGGTAGACGGAGTGAAGATCGGTGTCGGGAACTTTTGAGATTCTTCCATCCTCTCCGGTATTGGGATACCGCAGACAGTCTGTGACTTTTGGTACTCTGCCCAGGCTGATCCTATTCACAAAGTCATCCCGGCGGCCCCTGGAGATTATCCGGACAACGAATCAGCTCACCAGTGATGTATCCTCTGACGATCGCTTCTATGGGCACTATTTTGGCCTTTCTTACAAGCATAGTGCGGTCCTCGAGTTGCTCGCGGTATTCCCGGACTTCATCTGGCATCTCATCGATATTGACGGTAACAAGATGGTTAGGAATGATGTGCTTCAGCTTCTCGAACCAGAACAGCGAGATGCTTGTGAGGAGTTTGCCTTTGTCTGGGATACCCTAAAAGCAGGGCACATTAAATCAGGCAGAAAAGAGTTCAGAGATATCTACGGACGCTGTTGAGGACGACATCGTACACTGATATCCGGTCGGTTGCGACAAACAATAGATGATCGGGCGACGAAGTTGCGTAAACGTCGCGGACCTTTCCTCTGGAAAGAAGTTGAAAGTCTGGCAAATCCGTTTGTAGCAGGGCTGCCATTGCGGGGCAAAGAAGAGATATCTGATTAGAGACTGGATGGTTACGGAAACGGGCTACTTCGGCGATCGCAATATTTGGAGTGGTGATGTAAGATGATGATCCTGTACTCTAGAGTGTATGTGTGTATGTATGCGTGTGTCAGTTGTGTCTATATTCCTATTACTCCTGTAATGCTAAAGGACGCCGTCAAGATATCTATAAGGACTCCGCGTTATACAGTCGGGACAAGCCTACAATCGTTGTCAGCACTTGAACCATGCAACCAAGGGTCAGGACACCAACAAATCATATTTGACTAATTCGTCAACATCAATGAATGCTGTTGAGGCCATTTGACGAGCTTCTACCCACATCCAGACCTGTCTCGAGGATAAGTATTGGTAGAAAAGAAAACACCCAGCATCTACCTTCAATAACGCTCCAAAGTTTCCTGAGGGCAACTGTGTCATCGACTCTTGAGTTGTCATCTGCCGTCCAAGCTGTCGTAGAATCGGCAATGCGCTCTTGAAAAGATCTAGACTTGGATCCAAATGTCTCCCAATGCCTTCAAGGAGTAATATGGAGATAACCGTATTGATAAAATCCGCCTCCATCTTGACATGGTGCTGCCGCACAGCCGTTAGAACATCAGTCAAAATATCTGAAATCTTGATTTGCCCCAGTGAGAACGTTTTCCGCTTGATGCTCAGAACAATGTGTTGCATCTTCAGTGCAAACGTTTCGGTGTCGATCGCAAGTTCGGGAGTCCGACAACGTTCGACCATCAATTGACCGGCTCGGTAGCCATCGAACTCAGCAATAGCTCTGAAAAGATCGAGGAAGTTCTTGCGGTTTGCCGCGTTAAGCGTTGTCACGAGACCAGCATCGATGAAAACGATTTCAGGAATGTAGCCCTGCTCCGATGAAACCCTAAGTTCCTTTTGCCATTCCTCACGGGAATGTCTGAGTGAGCGTAGTCGGACTACCATTTCATCAGATTCCAGCGGGTGCTCGACAAGAACTTCGGCAGAGCCCTTTTGTGGGAAGAATGAGGAGTACATGTTCATGAGGAGGTCACGGGTGGTCGGAGGCTTTGTGAATTTGATCATGATGTTGCCCGGATGAAGATCAGAGTGCACGAAGTTGTCAAGTAGTAGCATTTTCTGCAGGAAAATAAGTAAAAGAAAACTACTAGAGATAATTCACGAACCAAGAAAGCATCCAATCCGACGGTTGCCAATTGATCATCAAATGGCCCACCTCCGTTTTTCAGGAAGTACTCCATGCGCAAGGCGTTCTCGTATTCCTCGACAAGTAAGTCGGCAGTCGAAAACGTCTTCAAAGGACGTGGAAATGATACTGGCACATTTCTCGAAGCAAAGTTATTTTCAAATGTCAGCAGATTCTCTGCTTCGATTCGGAGGTCGAGTTGTCGACGCATCATTTCACCAAAGACGCTGACCTCCTCTGGGAGTGATAACCATTGCATACCAGGGAAAAGGTTAATGACCCGCGCAAAGAACGACATTATAGATAGGTCATGCGCAATATCCTTGGCGACGCGAGGATGCAAGACTTTGATGGCGACAGATGCAGTAGGTACTGAAGGCGGAGGGTCTTGCAGGATAACGGGAGCCAGCGACCCTGTGGGTGATTTGGTTTGCCGTTTTGGACCAAGGTAAGAGGGAGGTATAAGATCATGCTTGAGATTTGCCCGGTAGACCTACAGATAATGAGTCCATTAGTAGCCCACAGAAGCCAGCAGTAAACCCACTTGTGCAATGGCACCGACTCCTATCGGATTCTCATCAAAAACTTCGAACACTTCGTCGAATGGCCGTTCAAACGCCCTTTCGATGACTTGCTTAGTGTGCATGAGTGAATGAGGCTTTCCGCGAGAGTGCAAGGACCCCATTTTCTCGCAAAGTAATGACGGGAAGAGATCAGCCCGCGATGCTGCCCATTGCCCAAGCTGAATGGTCAGACGGTGAGATGGAAAGGACACTATGGGATAGATACCTTGATGAATGTTGGCCCGGCGGTCTGCATCCTCCTGACAAGAAATTCGTACCACCAAACGGCTCCCCACTTGTCACCCTTATATCTACGTTCAGGCTTCCCGATAAGCAGCATAGGCATGGTAATGATGACAGGTATGAAGAGGTAGAACAAGTGAATGAATCTTCGTGCCGTCAACACAGGTTCCCACAAGTGTTCCTGCAACAGAGATAATATCCGCGAGGGAATAGACATATGTGGTTCTGCCGGTGATCCTATTATAGTGTCTCTTGCTTGTACGTCTAGGTCGTGTTCTGTACACGGAATAAGTGTCGGCGAGGAAAAGATGGAAGGTAGGTGGAGCTGTTGGCTAGGATAGAGGTAAAGTGCGACACCGCCAGTCACGGGAATAAGCCATGCAATATTGCGCCATACTCGTGTGCGTGATTTATTAGGACTTTTGAATGACTGTAAATGAGATAGAGCAGTATGTTGTGATCGCTGGAAGGTATGACGGAGGCTCGACCCAGACCCACGGACGATACTGAGGCGGTGAGATAGCACTAGCAACCGCATTTGCGAGGGAAGTGCATGTATACGCTGAAACTGCATCTTTCGTAGCACCGAGACAGTACTTGTGTATTTCTACACGTTAGTTGGGAAGACACCAGCCAGTGCTCTGCAGAGCAAATTAGTGACTCGGAAGTACCTTAGAGTGAACAACTCACTGTCATGGACTAGAAGGTCAAAACGCACAGACCAGATATTAGCGCTACGTACTCCAGTACAGTTGTGATGACCTACTAGGAGCCTGGTGCGATAATTGATGTCACGGCCTGGATCCTGCGTTTGCTTTTCGGGGCATCCATATTTGGGAACTACTCCATAACACGTGCATGGTCAATGCGTCTTGACTCTTGATTGTTCACGAAAAACAAACGCGCAATAAAATAATCTTATATGCTTGTACATTTTTTTCGCATCGTTATTGTCGTGCTCGATTGTTGGTGGTCGCGACTCACACGTATCATAATTGATTAAGGATTAACCATTGATTATTCTTTGTGATATCGCTCACGTGACTGAGAATATTTACGGTGAAATCATTAATCTCTGCCGGGCCACCACCACCTCCCCCATGCTATAAGATCACTACCAGCACCGGTATTGTACCAACAAGTCTCCCGAATCATCTGCGGGAAGTCTGAACGTTATATAAGTGGTTCATTTTCGCAAGAGATTAGGAAGGAACCTGCCAGTGCACCTGTACTAGTACGTCTTGTTCAAACCAAGTGACCCGGTCATTTCTTATAGCCAGACACGCGCTCATACCTGCTCATAGCCTCTGGTCCTCTAGCCGTCTGTTTGCTTTTCTCATTCGTATTTATTCGGCTGTGAGTCTACGAAGTTCTTTCCAAATGAATACCTGAATTACTAACTTCGTATCTCAAGTGACCACCTCGCTTGCTTCCTATACCAAGTATTAAGGTTCCCCACTCTACGCGTTGCATTATCTAAATATACTGCAGGGACGGGCACGATACAAGATGGCCAAATCAACGAAAACACCCAAAGGTCAACCGACGCGCAAGCACAAGAAGCGGCGTCTCTCCCCAAAGGATCACTTCGCCCGTCTCATGAAGGAATCAGTGGAGGTTGTCCCCGAAGAAGTTCCTTCTACTGAGTCCTCATCTGCTGCATCTACTTCGACCACTCAGACTGCTCCCGCTCCCAACTACTCTAATATCCTTCTCATTGAGAAATTTCAGGATGCTCTCGATACTCGGACGGCTGTATGCCGCCGCCTCGAAATCCTCGTACGGAGCTCAACTTTGTACACCCCATCAGCACAAGCTCGTTTGATCAAGTGCTTACGGGATGACTACATCCGGGGGGACAGAACGAGGAAGGCCATTGACAATCTGCGACATTCTGATTTCATCAGCGCTACGAGCATGGCAAATCAGGATGCAGAATTCATTACGAAAGAGGTTATGGAGAGCACGAGATTATTTTTCGAGGGAAGTAAGGAACTACAGGAAATAGGGGATCAAATTGCAACACAGTTCTCATAGTATCAGTGGGTTTTCGTCTCAAGCACTAATAATGGGTTTGGGCGCTAATGTTATCAGCAGGTCACGAGTTCTGCATGTCTCGTGCTTAGTCGATGTCGCTTTCTTGCACCGAAATATCATAGCATATATTCTACTTGCACTCGCCCGTAACATCCTTTTTGTACGCACAAGAAACCATAATCAAGCCGCAGTGTTACGGGCCCATCGCTCTGCATGACAGCGTGGATCAATCCAAATAGCAGACCGGACCATGGGAAAGCACACCAGGCACATACTCGCAGGGAGTATGTAGGTCCAGCAAGTGACTCATTGCGTTCACAATGAGGTCTATGAACGAATCCACCAAGAACTATTGAGCACTGACATGAGTTGTAGCGGGCTTGGTCATGCATGACAGACGGAACCTTCCGTGCTGAGATGGACAGATGCAACCACAAGCTAGTCACGTAGTGTCACTCTGACAGACACGCGGGAATCCGAATCTCAGCGCTACACTATTAGAGGCCTTTGTATGGATCTTCATACACGGTATCCTCTGTTTTCCCGCATCATTGTGCATCTCTGGAAGTGTTGCAGTCATGGTTTGGAAAGCCTAAGTCTTTTGGTCTATTTCATTGATACAAATTGCAAAGCCAGAATGAAATTTCCACTAGATGTATTGATGGTAGATATAGCACAGATATTCGTGTATGTTAGACGATAGCATGGAGAGCAATGGAATGATTGATTGATGTAAAGTAGATTCCTGTGGTTTAAGGACCGACCATATGGTACAACGATAGCGAAAGCAAGATACAGGTTGAGAGCCAACAGCACGAGCTGCAGGATTAGTAGATTGTGCAGCTATGACAAACTACTTGGTTTTCCAAGATAGCTTCCTCGCAACTAGTATCGCAAGGTCCTGCCGACGTAACATGTGAGGGCGAGCAGCTACTGTAAGCAAGGGTAGAAAACGTACGATGATTAGAGTTGCGAAGTTTAGATGCTTGACGTGAGGTTGGGCGTCAGTCTCGGCAACTTCAATAGCTTCCTGCGGGTTCTCAGCATTGGGATGCTGCTCTTCAGGGAGGTCGGGCTGCATTGGAGAATTGAATAAGACTACAAAATGACAAAAAGAAAACGCGTACAAAGTTGAGGATCACCGGTCCAACACTGTCATCGTTTTCAACAATATCATACAGGCTGCTGGGACTATCATTAACAGCATGCTTCGCGACAAGGGTCAAAAATAGCGCTGAAATGATGTTCGTGGCATCGCTCACCATAATCTCACGTTGGCTGAGTTTGACTCTCGGGTAAGGGTGGAAACGAAGCAAATAAGAGGCCCTGTAGCTTGGCAATCTCATGTTGCTCATCGAATACTGGTTTATTACAAGAGAAAATGAAGGAAAAGGGATGTCGTTTACTTTGCGTGAAGACATTTGGGGGTTTAAATAGCAGCGAAGATTCGATCGAACGAAAATAATTTGGGGCGGCCATAGTCTAAGTTCTAGAACTCCGAATTCGCAATCCCGACAGGGCTTTAGTGCCGATTGCTTGGTTGGCGCCTGTTCCAGTGTGTCACTTGTAAATCTTCAAATTTGCAAATGTCGGTACGACATTTGCTTCCGCGGAACCAATTCTCAGCCCGTCTTCATGAGCGACCTCAACCCAGAACAGCCATCTAAACGAGAGGCACGAGATGGCGCAGGGGGGACAGGATGGTCATTATTGAGCACCAGGTCGCTCCATCAAAGCTATGGACCGCCGTTGCAGAACCTCCACGATACACGCCACGGACCTCGACATGTTCGATCGAGTCTTATGCACTGCTCAGAGCATCATGAGAATGATGCACAAGCCAGAGCATCCCTGGCTGGGAAAGAAGAGTCAGTACATACGAAGCGTAAGTGCGTGGACTCTCTCATGGGGAGCTCTCTGTCGTACGGGATAAAATATATCTGTGATATACTGATCAACCATCCTGAGCAATCATATTCCTTCAACATGCCAGACAAAAAACACCCAATGTTGGGTCACTCGTTGTCAGCGAGGACAGCGTGACACAAAGTGTGACACATTGCGTGACCCAAAAAGGGGTATCAAAGCAACTTCGCGCACGAGCCAGGCAAGTTTCCAACCACCATCATGAAACATGAACACGACTCAACAGCGTGCTATCAAGCTCCCAAGATGTGTCAAGCATTAATATGAGTCAAGATATAGTCGCTATGGCTGCATCAAGATCGACCCCCCAAGTTTCAACTGACGCAATCGCCTCCATCAACATCAACGAGTGGTAACCAATGCCAACATTGATATGCCCCAGAAACAAAACATGGTTTGAGTGAACAAGACACTCACCAGTGACTATGAGTTGGCTCAATGCCCCCCTACATGCACCGTAAGCTGTCCCAAACTCTCCACAAATTTCCGCGCATCAAGACGTGAAGAATGTCGAACCGAATGATCCAATCTGAGAAGAAAATGCCATCAAGCTGCATAAACCATGAAGACCTCCAGCGCCGTTGCTGACCAAAAAAACTGGCATTTTTCACCGTCGCGATTTGCAGTTCTTGCCTTTCTTGACGCAGTTGGCAATGTCGAGCTGTGACCGATCTAACTTGAAGTGCGACCAAGCATCTTGCGTGCCCTCATGAGGGGCATGATACGTCCAAGGCGACTTCTGATTTGCAAGGGGTCCATGGGTGCGTCAAGTGGTATCGAAGCCGCTCGTGTCGTTCTTCAAGATCAACAATTCAAGAAATTCGTCTACCCTCTTGCGTTTGCCTGAGTGGTTGATGCTAAGCCTAATTTTGCGTTGCGGGACGACAGTGGTTTCGTGAATGGTTCCGAATTCGTGGGTGTTAGGTCCACAAACTTGAAATCGAAGTGGCTCAGGACCCTGGGTGGACCGTGCACACAACTCCGCTCGCCAATTCCAGCCAAAGTTTTTGCAGCCTCCTAGCCGATTAATCAATACCGGTCTCAGAAATCTAAGTATTGATTTATCTTAACGGAATTGTCGTCTGGGACCACACCACCTACCCATGCATGAAAGTTCTGGCAAGAGGACGACTTTGCCTGAGAACAGTTCACTACAATGGAAAGACGATGGCTCAGCATTGCACCTGAAGTTTGTCTGGGACAAGCTGAGCCTCTACATACTTCTTCCTGCCTCACGATGCATCCAGCAATTTCAACTTGCGTCAAGGCTTGATCACGAAGCATTACTATCTTGATTTCGTTATAGAACTACCGAAATATCGTTGCTCTGACTGAACCAGGATGTTGTGCTGCTACCCTCCCACTGCCAACGGGCAAGTTGCCGTTTCCTCTGTACGGCGTTCGCTAATTTTTGATTCCGGGATGATTCCAGGCATTCGTCCTCAAGCTTTTGGTCCATATTCTATCACATTGTGATTCCTGCGCGGTGAATCCATGCTACACAAATCACACCTATACGAGCGGTCATCGCCAGTCACTGCCATATCTCTTGCACTGTGCCGAGAAATAGAGGAAAGCAAAATTCATCAGTGTTACATTTGAACGTCAGGACAGCCTGTTTGCATTCTACTCGATGTTGGACGACCTTGTAATTTTTTGTCATCTTCCTCATTGTCTGCAGCGTCTGATCATTCGACTCCAGGCAACTTGGGACTTTAGGCTTTGTTTTTTGTGTTACGAAATTGTGCAGGTCAGTGCCTCATCCATTTTTCGTGCTCGACAACCTTTGCTGATGAGCTGTAGGCAATCAATTGCAAAAGATCCACATGATAGTGAATGCCCAAATCTTCCAATAGACGATGCAAAGACCTCTCTGCGCTATTGCCCGCACGTTCTTGGCATTTGGTCTGGTGTGACGACCGAGAGCACTTCTTGCCGCTATTGTGCAACCCCCTTGGGTTACCCATTCCATTCTTAGAACTGGGATACACGCTAGCACCGTCTTGTCCCCTAATTGTGATTCGTTAGCCTCCCTTGGAGCTCAGATGCACCTTCGAGGTCTATGTGACTTGCGGGAACTTTTCTGTTGCAACGCATGCCAGAGCCTTGGTGCACGAGAGCTACTTCGTTTGGCTTCTCTACCATCGTTCAAGTCCCTCCTCAAGCCATACCGCGATAATAATACCCAATCCAATCCCACTCGAATGTAAAATTTCCAACTTGATGAAGTGCACATCGCTGAACCATCACTTTCTGCCCTTAATCGCTGTCTCATAAGAGTCCGAGCACTTGACTTTAACATAGTTGCTCCGGTGCTGCCGTTTAGTCGCTCGACACACTTACAGCTCGATTGCATATGTACCTCGGCCATCGATAATGCCTTACTCAAGACAATGGTGTAATCCTGCCTCAGCTCGAGGATTTTGGGATTGGAAGTGCGGGTCGTTATCGAGTCCTGCCATCTCTTACCTTCATGGGATTTGCCCATCTTATACATCATAGCCCCCGCCTGCACACTATCGACATGTCGTTTTGCGCATATGAAATCGACATAGACAGTGAGCTGTTCTCTACGACCACTCCCAACGAGGAGAGCACCAGACCTCGGTGAACATGTCTCGAGTCGTCGATCGCATTGCCTTAGCCTGTGGACTTCTTGCCAAATTTGATGATGCGGCTTCCCCTTACCACCGCCATTTGAACATCTCAAGAATAGATGGAGTAGGATGAATACGTTCTCGAGGGGTTGATGAACCATCAGTGCAATGGCACTCAGTGCGTTCTTACAGTATAATTTTTTTATCCTTGATTCTTGTCCGCTGGCGCCGAGTCCTACGATAGACACTACCTACACTATAGATGTTATTACTTGACGGACACAGAACTCGAGTCTGAGGATTTTTTCATGCATATTATTACACTAGTACTGTTCGTACTTCCTGCCGGCCTTTAGCTTTTTACGGTATCTTGAGTTCCCTGTCGGTGCTCTACATTCTCCATCGCCATCTAATCCGTATCATGCACCTCTGCAAGTGCTGCAGCCATGGCTTTATACAACCCATGTTCTGTGCCGAGTCCGTAAGTGAATGTCATGCGCCCAAGAACGGAAGAGCCATCGTCAGGGTCTAGTTCGAGCTGCGAAGACAAGATATAAAAGACATCACCATTATCGTGCTAGTATGGAAATACCACGCACCAACGCAATTACATCATCTAGTAAGTGAGCTTGCCCCACTGTCATACCGTGCAGCCCGACATGACCAGTGTGGACAATGTGCACGTGAAAGTGGTCTGTGCAATAGATTAAATTGATCCTTGATCCTTGAATAACTACTCACAATAACTCGGCTGATAATGGATGTACATCCTGACGCCACCACGGCCGATACCCCACTTATTCTGCACAACTCTCCAAGCATCTCTTCGAAGGTTCTTGAGCATTTCCAAGTGCGGCTTTTTGCGGAGATCGCGCATGCAGTGTACGTCAGAGTGTGTATAAATTGCGAGGAGGTAGAGGTCGGAGACATTGGTTGTGTCCCACTTCATGTCGGGAAGAATGAGAAAGTCCGAAGAGGCATTTAGGATATTGGATGCTTCAGCGGTACCTACGAGGATGTCCTGGACCCTGGGGATGTGGTTAGCTTGTGGGCTGTGACTGAGACAAGGAATACCATTGTGTGCGTGCGGGGTCGAAGGCGAGAATGTATGATTTGACAATAGACTGGTAGAGGGCGGGGGTCTCGTGCACCATGAGAACGTCCTGCTTTGTATACTAATGCATAGCCATCAACCTGAATGATAACGGAGAAATGAATAAGACGGACCTTGCGGACGTGGACGTCAGTAGCGGGGCAGATGACATAGATCTTCACGTCAGGGGAGTCATCGCGCTTGTGAAGCCATGCAAAGAACCACGAGTACTGAATTACAATGGACAAAAAGATCAGTGTCTGGTTGAGAGGAAAAGGATGACAGGATATACAATGTCAGTGCTTCCGATTTTCTTGGTAGACTCAAGAATGCCAGATGAGAGCTGGGCAGCGACAGTAGATGACAGGGACGTGCGCTCGAAGCGAAGGACGGCACGAAGAGGTACAGAGGGTGCCGATGGTGAGGGTAGTGTGCCCAGGACGGCTAACGTATGTGCGAGCGCGTCTAAGTTGTCATTATATGATCAAATTGTTGTTAGCTCGTCATGACAATATTACTACACGTACTTTCATCCAGAACGCGATCAAACACGAATTCTTTGAGGTTAACTTGAATACTTGCTATATCACCAGTCATGATCAAGATCAAGATCGAGAAATACGAAAATGGACAATGTTTGGTTAGACTGACTCAGCCCAAACTGAGCCCACATCATGATCGGATGAACTAGCCGTTATGCATTGTGCCATCAACCGTCCAAAAGCTAGCCTGATTGGCAAGTCTCTCGCGCAAGCCTAAAGTCTTCATCTCCGACTCCGACTGAGTCTCTCAGGCTGGGTGCTCGCCACATCCCTGAGTTCAACGGCGGTGCTGCGTTAGTAAAATGACATCTAACATGAACGACTACCCAAAGACTTTCGTGCGACATGCTTGACATCGTTCAATGCATCGCGAAATTTTGGCAGAGGTCGCAATGTCACTAGAGAGCGGAAGCGACCTGGAAGGTTGGCGATGCAGTTTTCATCGTCGTTCACTGTTTCGGCCAATATTTGAAGGAGATGGACTCGAGTATCGGCATCGCCACTCTCATCGCCTGACTTACCACCACTGTTGGAAGACGTCCGGTATAGCTTTCAAGTAAGCATCCTTTGTAATGACACCAGCTAGCGCCCTTCGCATGTTTTCGTCACGGTCATCATCTACAAGTTTTGCATGTGCTCGTGCAATTAGCTGATCCCCCATTTTATCTCCCGGTGCACAAAACAGCCTTGGAAGTTACGAGCTGTCAAAAATCACGTTAGTTGGTCAGATGATGTATAGTTATCTTGACGAGGAAAATAGTCAGGGGCCTGACCCAAGGTTGATATTCTCATGGCGGCCAGGCCCTACCAGTATCAATGCCGGCCCGGTCCATCCCTCTATCATAAAACTCAGTATGGTGGTCACTATGCATGGCTGCCCGCTTGTCCATCTTCCGCAGACTGCCAACCCAGAGTCACGGTGAAGTCTACCTCAGACAGTATTCAACAATGGCCTCCCCGAAAGTTTGGTTTAGTCAATCATTTTTACTACTGATCAGGAAACGAAGCTGACAACCTTCTCCGCATCCAGTCACTGGTGCATCGGCTGGTCTAGGGCGCAAGGTTGTCGAATACGCTTTGAGCAAAGGAGACAACGTAGTTGCCACCCTGCGCAAACCATCGATGTTGGAAGACCTCACTGCTGAATACCCTTCTTCCCGCCTCGTCACTTTCCCACTCGATGTAACAGATACGCCCTCGATCACCACAGCGTTCAATCAGGCCATCTCGCACTTCAGTCGTGTCGATGTCGTGCTGAATAATGCAGGATACTATATAGTATCAGAAACTGAAGGCATGCCTCACAAGGCCGCACGAGAAATGTTTGATGTGCTGTTCTGGGGTGCGGAGAATGTCATGCGTGAAGCCATTCGATGCTTCAGGGACGTGAATCGTCCCATAGGAGGGCGGATATTGAACGTTTCTTCCCGGAATGCCTTTATTCCACAGGTTGGCACTGTACATTATGCTTCGGCGTAAGTTCATGTATTCTGCACAATTTTCCTGGCAGGTTAACATCCTAATGATAGTAAAGCTGGTAGGTAGGCTCTCAACTTCGTCTTAAAGATCTGAAGGTCAACCGGGTGTCGTTAGCGTTGGAATGTTTGACGGAAGGGTATATCGCCGAACTTGACCCAGAGTGGCAAATCAAAGTAGGTCGCTTGTATCGCTCAATTTTGGAACTCAACATAATTTACCTTGACAAAAGATCACCCTCATCGAGCCTGGCCTTTTTCGTACGTCGATGATTCAAAGCCGTATGACAGAACCGGTTCACCCTGCTTATGAATCGAACCCAACCCTCTCAAGTCGCAAATACCGAGCTCTCTATCCTGACATCGAGGACACGCATTTTGATGGCGATCCGGCCAAGTTTGCAGAAGTGGTCTACAAGTTGTCCCGTTTGGATGACCCCCCAATACGCCTCCCTTTGCACAGGGTCGCATTGGAATCTGCGAGAAAGAAGGGGGAATCTTTACTCGAAACTGCCGAAAATTGGTTCAGCTGGTCGGACGATGTGTACTTGCATAAACGAATGAAAGATCAGTGTCATATATTTTTAGTAGGTATCATGTTGTCGGTACATCGATTAAGAGTATATACGCACTATAGAGAATGTTTTAGGCACGAAATAGGAGATCAATCGCAGCGCAATTTTTAAAGTGGGTTTCCCTCAAGCTCTGGGCGGATACACATTCTGCATATATTGCATGTTCAGTTGATTCATAACACTCTTGCACCAAAGTAGTTTAGCATATATTCTACAGGCACTTTCCCGTAACTTCATTTCTGTACGTACTGGTAGACACCATGATCAAGCGGTATTATCACGAGCCCGTCGCTTTGCACGACAGCGCGGACCAATCCAAATAGCAAACCAGATCATGGGAGAGCACGCCAAGCATATCCCTGCAAGCAGTACATAGGTCCAACCAGGGCCTATCGCATTGACAATCAAGTCTATGACAGAGACCATCAAAGCACCCAAGGAACATCTGACCAAGTTATTCTGAAACGAAGTAATCAAGATTGTTGATAAATCGAGCGATAATGAAACTTACACATGCGGTAATGGAAGAACTCTGGGATGGTAGTAGATCAATGAGTAGCGTCTGCACGCCATTCATAGTAGCGACGACTGTATAACCCACTGTTGATTCACATAAATAAGGGTATGGGGGAAGGAAAGGTAAATACGTACATATAACTTGCAGGATCAGTGGAACTGCGATATTTGTCTCCTGCTGAAGCGACCAGCCATAACCAGCGCATGTCAAGATAAAAATTGCGGTAAATATGGGCATCATCCTTAGCCTAGCTCTTTCTATTGGAAAATTCTCCTCCCTGGTCACGTCCTCGGGCCGTATGTGCTTCTCAGAATCTTCTTCAGCCTTCTTCATGAGCCTGTTTTTAGTTCTTTGAAAATCAGCGTCTAGCATTTTGCCGGAAAAGACAGTGCCAATGGTCATCCCCCCACCAATCGCTAGGAAACACAATCCTATATCTATTTCGTTCAGGAACGGGTACTTGTTTGCGAATATCGTGGATATGGTGGTATTTACCGCATAGAAGACGGCGTATAGAACTGCATTGAATACGAGAAGGTTTAGAACGTCCAGATAGAAGAAGAGGCGTAACGGATTGTTCAGTGCGGGCTTGGGAGGCTTTGGGGCATCACGATCTACACGCCCTTTCCCAACAATTGGCACGAGGGGACGATAGAAAGGCGATGGTATCACACTGCCATCACCCACCAGTCGACGGAGTGTTTCAGGTAGGAAACTAGAATAATATGAATGAGGTTAGAGAGATGCTACAGAAAATGGATTGCACACATGAGCATAAGAGCAAAACATGCGGCAGACATGATGCATAGAAACCAGAAGATAGACCTGTAACGCATTCAGCTACATTCAATGTACCAGATAAGAACTAACCTCCATCCGAGCTTATCTGCAAGGACACCACCAATAACAGGTCCCAGAGCAGGTCCAACCTACGCGGGTATCAGAGTGCATAATGCAGCAAAAGTAATACGCTATGTACTTGTGGTCCCAAGGTAAATATGCCGAAAAATCCCCCGCGTTCTGCGGGAGTTCCTATATCTCCAATTACCCCAGCACCTATAGCTCCAGTAAGATGAAAGGGTATCACAACGAAGCTCGCACATACCTAGTGCAACTGTACTGGCAGAACCAGCAGCCTGGATGCATCGCAAGAGCATTAATAACCAGTATGCTGAGGTCGGGACCAACGCCAAGCCGATGCAAGATAAACACAGGACAAGGAGACAAGCGAGAAAGATGGGGCGTCGTCCAAACCTATCCGCCATGGTCCCCCAGAACATAGGAGCTGATATGGTTTGAAAATAATTATTCCTCCCATAAACTTTTGAGTTATCGGCTTACAGATGCCTTGAAGGACCATGTAGGCGGTGACGGTTAGGTTGATTGATTCTATAGATTTGTGAAAAGCTAAAGCGATCGTCGGTATTGCAGGAAAGTACACATTTGCGGTCAGCGGGCTAGAGAGATGGTCAGAATGTCCCTCTAGTTCACGTGCGGATGAAGATTCTGCACCTAAACAATCCAGCCAAAGAGGCTATCATTACAATGAACCATTTTTCTTGGCGAGTGTATATGCTATATAGCTTTTCTGCAGCTTGCTTGTTGACCTTCTGTTCCTCGAGTTCATGTGTGGCAGCACCCCTAGCCCCGGGGGAGGTTACTGAGATATGATGAGTCTGTCCAGCGTGGGCCATGATCCACGCGCCAACCGCCCCACTAGATGCCTTCAGATCGGAATGATAAAGGGACTCCCTGACTTACCAAGGCCGCCCACTATTTATGGCTAAACGACATGAGTACGTACTGAGTCAAGTCACGGTACCGAGCATGACTACATCAACCGCTCCGTCTTGGGCAAGCACGAGGTCGGGAAATTGGGATGACACTGATGTATGACGTTGCACATGACACTAGTACACCAGATTTCGAGGCAAAATAGTCCTCCCCGCCCGGCGTCCGGCGAGATTCAGAACGTAAAAAAATCTGATACACCGCGTGACTCATGCGTTTATCAGTACAGCAATATGTAAGTTGCCGTAAACACATACGCGGTGCTTTGCCGAAGTAAAGTGACAAAGTCAATATGACTGGTCAATTTGTATCTTGCGTGTATCTTCTTCACTTCGCGGCACGTTGGCGCCGGACGCCCAGTTCACATTCAAAATCTCCAAAGATGTCAGATATGTCTGCGACTCGGTACCAGAGCGTCTCGGAGCGGCCAAGGGTCTGCAATTCGGTTTTGGAATCAACGGAAGAAACTAGCTGCTGACTATGTCGGGTCACTTGCACCACCAGCGCTTGTAACAGCGACGGAAAGGATTTTTTTCAGGCTCAGATAATAGTGCTCCAAGAGTGTGGTTCGCCAGATCTCGCAGAAGATGTAGAGGTGGTCGTAACATCATGCACTCCTCGTGAGTCACCTGTCCTAAGCAGCGCCAAAAGGGCTGAAGATTCGACAAGGTAGAAGTCTTGGCCTCGAAATGCAGTCAAGTCAAGCAATGTGTCGACAAGAGAAATTCCGAGAGGATCATCGCGGGCCAGAGGTCGATGTCACTTGTCATTCTTTACAGGGAAAAGATCAGGCGGAAGTAGCAACCGTCTCGACGGGGGTGGCTCGACTTTGCGTGGTAGAAGCACTGCACTCACGAGGCTATATCTGATACAATGGAGTACTTATCATCTTTTTGTAAGAGTAGGAATGACAATGACCACTGACCATACTGTCCAGTCCAAGAGCGTTGATGACTTGGTGGAAACATACATAATCGCAACGAAATTCTCCAGTCTAAGGGCAATTGTCGCCAGCTGTAGCAATTCCATAATGTGGTGTCTTCAACCTCACACGCAGCTCAAAACAGCTGTCCCTCGAATTCCCTCAGACTGGAGACAGCAGCTGCGGCGACAACCCAGAAGGTCACGATTTTGTTGCTATAGTGCCAATGAGTGCTCAACCGGTGACTTTTGCATATATAGTCAGACTGAGGGAACTGGTGGAGTAGCGAAAGCTCAGTACGAAGCTATTGAAAAAACAAGTAAACAGTATGCGTACAATAATTTAGCAGATCATTTACAAGACACAAAAATACATACTGAAATCTCAGTCCGCGTCGGCAACTAGGCCGCCTCTTCCCCGCTTGAGCCTGTCTTCTAAACCACCTATGCCACCAAAGACCTTCTTCTGTTCTTGCCCTAAGAAGCCACCCATGCCCTTTGACTTTGCGCGGGCTCGCTCTTCCGCTTCCAAGTCAGCCTTCTCTTTCTCAAGCAGTGCCATGAGCCGCTGCTGCCGCTCCACCTCCATTTTTGCGGCACCCGACTGCATGGCGGCTAGTTTTGCAACACGGTCTTCCGCGGCATTGGGTAGCTGCTTCTTGGCGGAGGGTTCGGGGCGGGAATCAGATCTCGGAGGACTATAGCGTGAACGCTTCGGGTATGGGTTACGGTGCGGGGGACTAGGACTGCGTCTCCGTTTCCTGTCGTCTTCTGTTCGTTTGCCACTATGCTCGATGCTTCTGCGACGCCCATAGCCATTGTCGTCTGATTCGTCCGAGCGTGGCCAAGTTCGGACGCCGTCGTCGAGAGAGTCACGACCTCTGCGGTAGCCAGGGGAACGACTTCTGCTTTGTCTCCGATAATGGCGGTCATCGTCAGCATCGTACCGACGATCATTCCTCTTGTATTCCCCTACAGGACTTCTTGACCTTGATCGGTCCAGCCGTTCCTTAGCAAGCCGTTCTTTCTTTTCCTTCTTCTCTCGCTTCTTCTCTTTCTTCTCTTTCTTTGGCTTTATACCATTCCGTTCCTGCATTTCACGAAGACGGAGGGGGTTAGACATAAGTGCCTGGTATGCAGCCTGTTCTTGCTGCTTGATAGCGAGTAACGGATCTTCACGAATCTTGGCGGCAATGTCTCGAACATTATTAGCATTCTGGATGGCGATGAAGTTCTTGTGAGATGCGCCAAGCTACAAAAGTCACTTGTTGATCTGTAAATGAAAGCCATAGAGACATCATAACATACCTGTGCGTTCTCATCGGCCGTCAAGATCTTGTCGACCCGCTTTTTACCCAGCAGGTAGTCCTCTAAATCGTTTGCGTTCTGATTAATCCCAGTCGCAGGTGTCGCATACATCCATTCTAGCTTCTCAGTTTTTCTCTTTCCTGTTTGCTCTTCTTGTAAACGTTGCAGTTCCTGCAGCTGCCTTTCCTCCTCCTTCTCTTTGCGCAGCTGGTCAAGTTTCTTCTTTTCCTCGAGCTATGAAACAGAATCAGTCAAAGATGATCCCACAAGCACTATTTGGCACTCACAGCCTTCTTCTCCTCGAGCCAGACCCGCTCCTGATTCTTGAGCAGGAGCGGGTGCCAAGACTTCTTCATGTTCAAGTCTCCACCACCCATCTTTGCTAGCTTTTCTTAATACGAGGTTAAATGAAAGGTGTTCCGTGGCGATGAGCAAAGGACCGAATGGATCAGTCCAACGCTCCAAGAGTATTGAGCTTACAACACTTTTATTTGCGGTTATTTGGTATACTGCGTATTCTTCTCGGTTGCTGTTTGTGGTACGTAGCAATATGAGCCTCATACCACAAGGTCCACAACCATACAGCCTGCTTTGTCAACCATGCCCGACGTGTACGAGTCGGCGGAGTCGGATGCTTTGAATGACACCTCGAACGGTGCAGCACAACCTGTGTATGTATATACTGAAGTTACGCATATTCTAGTCTGCTCATGTATTGCTTGATACCTGTAGTCCCACACGATCCATTTATGCGCTAACCCGCAAAGAAATAACCCGCGGAATTGCGAATCGCTTTGTGCACTCGCACACGTACATATTTCTCTACTTGTCCATGGCGGCCCTGTCCGTGACAACCGTCGTGCTGAGTTTGTCGGACGGATGTCCAGGGTTGTCATTTTATATCTTGGAGATAATAATTAACACGAGCATGATCCTGGAGGTTGGCGTGCGTTTCGTTGCGTTTGGTCGGGTGCGTATTTGTTCATGTTTGAATTTCGGTCGCCGAGGTGACTTGACACGAGCAGCAATTCTGGAGATCACCGTTCAATGTGTTGGATCTGATACTCACATTGTTCTGTGCGATCACTTTGTTGGTCATAACATTTGCGGGGTGTGGGGCAGGGAGTAAGGAAGAGGAGTTGTTGGACACTCTATTGCTTATTGCACGTAATGTCCTACAATTCGGCCGTCTAGCGGCGGTCATGCGACAGTGTGTTTCAAATCTCAGTTCACGCATCGTACATTAACCTCAAAGACAGATCCGGCCAGTCCATATTTTCCAGGCCAAAGCCAATCGATATCTCCGCAATCAGGAGAGCAGGCTATAGTAGCCTCGACTATGATTTGGAAGATGACGATCAAGATGATGATCCAGAACTGGGTCGACCACTTGTACAAGATGCAGTATTATTTGATGCACAAGACGACGAACAACCCACTCGCATGTCAGATATGCCACGGGCTGCACAGGCTGTACACGAGCGTGATGATGAGGATGTCTGGGCGGAATTGGGTTGAGGCGAGGGGTGATCCACAGCCTAAGTTATACATTCGATTCGATTCTCTGTGACACAATCTACTCGGATAACCTTGTCATAGCTTGTCATTAATTCTATCATCGCCAAATCAAAGGTCGGCACGGATCATCCCGGTCGGTACTACTTAGCGATTTCAGGTCCGATTTATATTGGCTATCAGGCGACGTCGCAATCTTCCACCCAGACAGTTATCATGAGTAGCTCGCTCATCATCATGGGCGGTTTTAGGCTTGCTCCTTGGTGCTTCTTTGTATGTGAACTTTACTCTAACGCTCATTATAATTTAAATGACCATCGGGACCGCGGTAAGCCACTCGAAAGCACTAACGGGAGCCGAAAGGTCTGTGACTTCATTTCACTTCCCAGGGCTAATTACTTCATGAGCAGTGATGAACTTGGTTGCCACGTTCTCACAGGTCCAGGATACGTATACCCTCGTACTTACATGAAGTCAAATTTGAGGTTATGCATCATGTCATTCGCTGAATCGGTGCAACAAATCTAAGCTAAACTTATTATCTTTGTACTTGTGACTAATATCGAAGTCTTCGCTGTGTGTTACGGGCACTAGAACCATCAAGTGCTGGGGTATTCCCTGAGAGTTAAATTTACTATGCACGGTGTCCTAAGAAACTGATTTCTTCCTTGCAACACATGATCGTGTGACATGATTTTATTACGTATCTGCTTTCAAGTCAAAGCGTCCGTTTGCATCCGCTTGTCCGACGAATATTACACGGTATCTACGGAAATCAAACGTTTTGATTGCCTGCTTGCTTGGCTGCTGGTTTTTCCTTTCCTTCACATTTGCTCCAGCAAGCACTTCAAAGCAGCAGTGTATCACTGGGATTTAATGTCCTCCGTCCTTTTCAGTCCAAGTCTGCTTGTATTCTAACAATCAAGATTATTACCCCTCAGGACGGATTCGCTGTATAATTTATACACTGCCAGGGTATAAGCCCTCACATTCTTTTGCTCCTCGTCATGTCTTCCGCTCGACATTGGTTTTCAAAACGTGTCACAACTCCCAAATCTCCTACTTCCAATGACTTTGGCCGCTCAGCAGTACCAACTGAAAAATTCCCGGTACATGTCGAAAATTCAATGCCCTCTGATAGCTTCAAATTCATCCCTTTTGCGTCTGTCATGGGCAGAAAGTCCAAAAAGTCGCGTCCGACTCTAGCTATTCCTGATTCTCCAGTACCATCCATCGTTTCTGCCCCTACAGTCTATTCGAATCCTGACCAGTACACTAATAGACCTCCCGCCAAATCTATTTCATCTACTATCCGCTCTGGAGACGACTCCTTTGAACCTAGGACCCCACCTGATGTCCAGACAGATCGTGTTTCATTTCCCCGCTCAGTTTTGACACTATCAGACCCTGATCCTTTCGCATCAGGCGGTATCTCTGTGCCCCGAAGCATCTTAGACCGGGGTAACATGTCCGTTTACTCCAACACTTCAGCACATGGTGTAGTTTCAAATAAAGACGAAGTCGATTTTTTGCAGCATCCATCACATCTCTCGATGTCCTCACAGTCTCACAGTGACAGTCGCAATGCGACACCATCGCTGGAATCTACTGGGCCTTCTCCTATAGCAGACGGTCAGGGCACGTCGCCTAGGTAGGTGCTTTTTGCTCTTGCAGAAATTTTCGTCCTCAACTCGTTCAGTAGAGAAACGTTCAAGAGAAACGAGATAATAGACAGTCAAAAAATCCTAGAAGGCCCTGTGCATTGCAGTCCTTTGGATGTACCCTTTCAACCTTCGCTGTCAAAGCAATCATCTGTGGTAACCTTGACTGATCAGAGTCACAAAGGTCCCCCAGATTTTCCTGCTGTGGCTGTACGATCCACAATGTGTCGAAGGGGCTATACGGCGCCCAGCCCGTTCCAGGCTGCGAGTACCGTGTCTCAGCCTCGAAAAGGATCCACTTCTCCCTCCACCGAAGTATACGTTCGCTCTCGTACCCTCAGTCGCCAGCAATCCACCTCTCGTCCTGCTCCGGCTCGTGAACTTCCCCCACCTCCTATAATGTCACACGTCACATCCGACCCCGCCGACGACGGTGCCGAAGATAGATTCCCGTCATCGGCGGATGGGAGTTCTTCTTCCGGCATATCGTGTGCTTCACCCACCTGGCGAATCCAAGACCTGGCAATGGAGGACATTAATGATCGACGTTATAAAGAGATTAACCTAGGCTTTGATCATGACTTCGAAACTCAACATCAACTGGTAAAGGAGTCGAGCCGCATTCATGCCAGGAATACCGCAGAATCGCCTCCACCACCGCTAGCTTTCCACCAGCTGAAGAAGTCTATGTCGCATTCAACCCTGCAAAAGGCTAAATTGGGCTCCGGCGGTACGCAAGAATTCTTTAAAGGAGACAAGGGATTGAAAAAACAACACTCCTTCCATCGTTCACACGCTCACACATCCCCTACGTCTACGCTAGCCTCCCCTTCCACACCATCCGATTACGATCCTTTATTTGCTGAAAGTCGTATACCACCGCTCCCACATCCTCACACTGTCGTGCGAAAACGTATGTTTTCAGGATCTAGGAAACCGTCAGCAATAATCACAGATGAAGATTTACGCTCGGTATTCAGTCTTCCAACAGAAGCAGGGCGCTCCCACTTAGCATCGCCCAGAGCCGTTGTGTCCCTGCTTGATGAGCCCTCTTCAGATCCGCTTACATCGGACATATTTTACCCAGCTGCGGAGTTTTCCCCGCAATATATTATGTCCCCCGCGGAAATGTTGAAGATGGAGGCAATTGTGCAGGGTGAATTTGACGCGAAGTACGGAGAGGCTCTACGAAATCCCCAGCGCGCCACATTTGCATCGACGCCTATGTATGGTACCATGTACAGGAAAGAAGGCCTGAAGACGGCTCTGTCGTCTGTTCCGCGTTTGGCTCCTACTCGTAGCATATCAAATGTTTCCAAAGGCCCCACACCTAGATCAGTTCCACGTCCCTCCACTGCACAAACGGCTTCTTCGACGTCGACGTCCCGATCATCATCCACCAAAGCTAGTCTATCGCCCCCACACCGTCCACGAGCTCGTCCACATACCGCTGAAACGATGTATCATGAAGACCTATTTAGCAGACGATCAAGCAATGTCCCATTCATCCCTCTATCGCCCCCGCCGCGGCGCCCAAAGTGTGCAATTGCAATTCAAATGCCATTGCTCGTAGGCGACACAACGGTACCGCAGCGATCTGTAATTAGGAAACCCTCCTTCCTGGAGATTGCAGACGACGCTAGTTGTTGTGAAGGCAGCTTCCTGGATTTTGACAGCGGCAAAGAGTCTTTTGATCTCTCCCGGGACTTCGACTGACGACGATGGGGATTGTATCCCCATTTGACGCAGCCCCTTTCCCGATAGACACGTTCTTTTAAACCGATCAATTATTCAGTCCATTATTCTTACGCTACTTACACTACTGCTCGAATATTAATATACTGACATTTCAGCGCATTGTCTTAGTAGTTTAAGCCAAGTTCAAGCCGCACTACATTTCCCTCCCTCGTCATTACCCCTAACAACCACTTACATTAACGGTCTGTGTTACCGTCGTTTGCTAGGCACATGTTTTCGCTTTTTAGAGCGGCAAGAGTGTTTGACCAATGGCAAGGACCCTTTCGAACGAAGCCATTGAATTATGTGGTTACATTTAATACTTGAGTCGCAGATCCTCCTGGCAATTCCACAAACACAAAATTAGAAGAATACTATCTAAGTGGTACATCATATCCCGATCATCCATCAGTCCGTTTCATCAGTATGATAACCCGCACGCCTCATCGCGCCTAGAAGATGTCTCGCTGCGCCAAGGTCCTTCTCCAGTTTCAAAATCTCGACTTGCTGCTCCATCTCGCGTCTCTTGAATTCCAGTACAGCCATGTTCTTGTAGTCCATCTTCTCTTCAACTACCTGCTTCGCAGAAACTGCCTTCACTTGTCTGACAAGCGCTTTACATGCTTCTGTCACCGCTTTTGCAGCAAGCTCGAGGCGCTCCTGAGTCTTAGACATCAAGTTGGCCTTGACACGGGAGGCTGCAACGAGTTGGGCGGTAGCTGCCGCTACCTCATTCGAGGCCACGATCAGTTGTTCAAGGGAATGTGTGCCTGACAGCACACCATCCGCGCTCTCTATGAGAAGGTTGGTAGCAAATGCCACAGCTTTAGCAGCTGAGATAAGACCCTCCGTCCATCTGTTGTTCCGCTTGTAGAACTGCTGGACTGAGCTAGAGCCCTTGCCTTGTGCAACGATTTCTTGTTGAGACTCTGTGGCAGCTTTGATGAGTCTTGCGATGGCGCTTGTGATAGCCATAGCGGCGGACAGGATGGAATCATGGACTTGCAGATCAACTGCGCTGAACCGTGCGGAGTCGCGGGGCCGGGACATAAGCTCCTGTAAACGCTGAGTAGCAGCTTCTATGGCTGCTGCAGCGCTTTGCATTTCATGCTCAACAATGTCACCAATGTCACCATTGGCCCGTGCCAAAGCACCGCCCTTGGTACCTTTGGGTATGAGCGTGTCGACGACTTCTGAAAGACGGGTAAGGGCGGTCCTCGCTTCGCTGTTGTTGCGCATCGAAACTTCCTTCCGCTGTGCGGGTTGCAGAAGATCAAGCTTGTAGGACTGCAGGTTCAAGAAAAAGCGCAGGCCAACATCGCCGGCACTCTTAGCTATTGCAACAATCTTGTCCGAGGCATCGTCGTCGTTAGCGAGTCGTGTGACACCCTTGCAGTTGATGAGAACATCTGAAAGGACCTGCGCGAACTCATTGGCGCCTTTAATGACGTCGACGTAATCCCCTCCGACATCGCCGCTGAGGTGGAGATTAAAGACCATCGCGAAATCCGTAGCGTTATTTGTAGCCTTCTCGATCATTGACAACGTGTACTCGGGCGTGGAATTGATATTGCCAGCTTGAGTTGGTGATTCAAGCTCGTAAATGGCGTCATCGACTTTCTGCACGCAAGCCTGTAAGATTGAATCTGCAACACGAGTGAGCTTGTTATGAGGTACATGTAGCGCTTGAATGGTACGAACCGATGACCTGGTTGAGCTTCTTTCGGTTGTCAAGAATAAGCGTGTCGATTTGGGCATTTGTTGCTTCTTCGCTGAGACCTTGGTTCTGCAAGGATGCCATCAGCATCAGTAAATGTAATGGAGGGACTCAAACAGACCTGCTGTGCTTCAGAAAGCGATTGAATGGTGCTATCCATACCCTCTTGAAGAATTAGAATCTCTTGATCCTTCTCATCTCTCAAACGCTCCATGTCACCACTAGCGTTGTTGAGTTTTACGAGCAGTTCATCGATTTGCATTTGCTTAGACTGCAACAAAGATGTTAGAGAAGTCAGAGAAGATGATTATAGCATACCCGTAATGAGTCCTCAAGCTCTGTGAGTTGACGGTTATACTTGCCCAACACACTCGATACTTCCGAACTCTTGGAGCGTGTTGCGTCCTCAGCGCGCTCGTTAGCAAAGTTGATCTCGCGGCGCAGGCGGTCAATTTCGTCTTTGTGCGAGGATTTCTGGCGGTCGATATCAAAGCGTGCCCGATCACGCTCGCGAATCATATCAGCGAGTTCAATGTTTTTAGCCTTCAGATCGCGTTCCATACGCTCCATGCGGTCCACAGCCTCCTGCGCTGAATTAGCTTTGAGTTGCAGTTGCTTGAACTTCGAAAGCATGTCCAGGTGTTCAGTCCGTAGCTGGCTGTAGAGTTTTGCCAATGCTTCGTATTTGTTCCTCCAAAGGGTCACTTGATCCTGGAGTTGCTTGATTAATTCGTCCTTCGATGCCATTTGTGCATGAATATTGGACGTTACTCCGCCAAGCTCGCCCTCCAGCGCTTTCACCCGCTATCGAATTTATGAGCACGTGGAACGTAAGTCACGCATGTTGCTTACTCGATCGTACTGTTCCAGAAGTAGCTGGTCGCGCTCGTACTGTCCCCTCATAGCCAGCAGCTCGCGCTCATAATCACTGACCTGCTGAGCAGCTTGGTTATTGTACTGCATCATCTGCTGCTGCATAAGTTGCTCCTGTGCAAGGCGCTCCCGCTCTGCCTGTTCCCGTTGCCGTTGCTCAAACTCACGCTGCTGCTGTGCCTCCAGGTCTAATCTCTGACGCTCCTCAGCTTCACGTTGTGCACGTAAAGCAGTCTGCTGGTCTTCATATTGTTTCAGCATACGGGCTTGTTCATTAATAGCAGCTGCATCAGGTGCAGGTGAAGGTGCAGCTAGGGGAGGAGCTGGCGAAGCTGTAGTAGTTTTGGGTCTCGCAGGGAGGTCGGGAGCACTTCCAGTATCCAACAGGTTCGGAGGTTCCTATCCAGGATATTAATTTGAGATGTGGTAGGAGCCTTCATAGCGTACCTGACCCAATTTAGGAACATTGATCAAGCCAGTCAAATATTTGAGATTTGAACACTCATAGTAGAATTTTCTTAAATTATGGTGTTGCGAGTTGAACCGCTGGCGGAGGGGTTCCAGTGCGTCATGGTCATTCGTTCCTGAAAAGTCGATGAGCTTTAACGACACGTAGCTGTGATGTCCTTACTTCGGTGCATGGCGCGAAGCATGCTTGTAATGAATCGATAGATACCCCAACTTTCCTTAACTAGGGGCACTAGTGCAGAGATACGACATTCATTATTGGCAGAATGCCTGAAGTGAGAAAACACCATCCGCTGGAATGATTCGATTTGGTCTTGAAGGCCCATGAGGTCTGAGATAGTTTCATAACTATTGAAGTTGTCGACATGAATGAACATCTAGTAATGGGTGAATACTCACCCCTCATTGGGGTCATCGATACCTTTCAATGAAATGTATTCCTCGTATTCAAACAATCCATTAAATTCTGGTCTCAGGCGGTGGAAACGCAATTTAGCCAGAATAAACTGGACGTAGGTTCTGATTAACGGTCCATAACCTATGGACAGGGTCACATGACATACGTGACTCAAAAACAGAAGCCTTACCACGTTGACCCTCTGCGGCAACAGTCCTGGCGCAAGTCTCCAACCATCCCGCTTGGCCGTGAGCTTCTTTGATCGTCTGAGGGAGAACCGATAGTTAGATGCCGGCGGCCATCGGCGAGTAAGTCACACACCACAGGGTGGCCTTCTTGTAATACTTTATGTACAGTAATGAGAGCCTTGAAAGTTTGGACTTCGTCGGACAAGATAGGTTGCACCCGTAAACCACTCCAGAAAGATATCGAGCTATGGTAATCCCAAGTGTAGACGATACATTCTTTGATGAAATTAGCGAGACAGCTGATTGAGAATAGAAGATTAGACACGTACTTCGGACATGTTTCTGCTTCGGAGCTGACTCCTCTGGGCTCGTTGCTTTCTTGATGTTAATCACAAGCTCGTTCTCTGCCTTGTCCTTGTCGACCGGCCTGGTAGGGTAGTGAACCTCGTCACCATCAATATCGAAGTTCGGACGTCGCCTGGTAGACCTGCATGATCTAGTTTGTGAGTCATTTTCAAACCGTCGATCGCTTGGTTCAACATACATATATGCTCAATGCCAATAATTAGATTGAAGAGAAAGAGTGAATGAACTTTCGCGAGAGAAAGCCCCGCAGCCATGTCAGCAGCCGTGGGAATTGAAGCCTACTTACCAGTACTACTAGTTGTAGACCGTAACCTGCTTTTCTCACAAACATGCTGCAGCGGTTGGCTGCGTCAAGATCAAAATGGCGGGATACGATTATTAATACGCGTCGATGGCTTCACAGCGAGGACTCACAAGCAACACAATCTTATACCGCACGCAAGAATTCTTGGTTTAGCCCAACGATCTTAGTGCTAGGATTTATCCCAGTTTTCACCTTCGCCTTGGGAACTTGGCAGATGCAACGTTTACAATGGAAAGTGGCCTTGATAGATGAGCTTCAGGAGAAACTCCATCGAGAGCCTATCTTTCTTCCCAAGCGAGTAAAGTGCGTACATTCCGGCATCATTACTGAGTCGAGGCTGAGTAGATCGTCGAGTAAGTCTCTCTGTAGTGCCAGAATTCGTATATCGTCGAGTGTTGCTCCGCGGTAGATGGGATCACAAACACTCGATGCTTCTCGGTCCTCGCGTCCGGGAGGGCTCGCATGGATATCATGTCGTCACACCATTGATCAGGTCTGACGGATCAACCGTCCTCGTTGACCGCGGTTTCGTTGCAAAAGAGTTTGCTGATGCCGATACCTTCGAACGAGGGGAAACAGGCGAGGTCGTAATATTGGGGATGTTAAGGACATCGCATACCCGAAACAGTTTCACCCCAGACAACAAACCAACTGAAGGAACGTGGTATTGGGCTGACGTCGATGCTATGGCAGACTACGCTGGTGGCGAAGCAAAAAATGTACAGCCAGTATTTGTAGAACAAATCTATGGTACGCATCCGAATGCCCACATTGTGCCGGCTACCAATACTAGATTTCAGAAGGCTCCTCTCAGGACGCCACGTTGCGCCTGAATAAAGGTATACCACTTGGACGCGCAGCTTCTGTTGACGTTCGCAACGCCCACCTTTCATATGTTATCACCTGGTTAGTACCGGTTCGAAATCATGTATGCCATTGGTATACTGATGAACCAGAATAGGTTTTCCCTTTCTGCCTTCACTACAGCTATGTTAGTGCGACTTGTATTGAAGCGAAGAGCTCAAAATCACCACCGCCCACTACCAAGGCAATGAACATTGTACAGACGAAGACTGCAGGGTGATTCCCGCGAGTTATAGTTTATCGTTCTCTCGCCATGTTTCTCCACCAGTGACTCATCACACCTCGTACAGTGTGAAATAATCAGAATAGAGTTGCTTATTATGCATTGAAGTAAGCATTGTTGGGGCCGCGGCGGATGCCCGCTGTGGATACCTCACAAGCGTGCTACCATCTTCTCAGGTCTGTGTCGATTTCCATGACATTGTGCCACTATTGCTTGTATTTTCCGCCACCCAATAATGAATTACCACTCTTCAGAACTGTGAATGGATGCCACTCGCGTATGCGCTCGCCAGTACTGCTCACCTATTTAACTTCCTCGTTTCTCTGTAATTCAGCATCTCATCCCCAAGTCAACATCTATCTTTCTGTTTCCTATAACCACTGCGATGTCTTTTAACAGTGCTGCTCTGTATAGCTGCCCTCAAACCATCCCTTCATCATACCAGGCTCACTACGAGCCACCTCCCCCGCGCCGGCCGCGTGCTTCCACGATGACACAGGATGCAAACACTCAATGGCATCGTAATGCACAGCGAATGCCAGGCTTGCCCGCGACAGACAACTTCCAGCCACCTATCCTGAGCAGAGAGTATTTATCCATGTGGGATGATGTCGAGGTTCAGAACGATTGGGCTAATGCAGCCAGAGAGCAAGGTATGTCAATGTATTTATTTACTCATGATGTGTTGGTACAATCTCAGGGCGCAATCCAGAGTACGCGTGTCAGCTGCAAGTCGAGCGTTCCCTTAATTACAAGCAACACGCTCGTAAGAACAAGAAACACAAACACGTCTCTGTGGACACTGAACGAGGGCGCTGCGCATCTATTGACAGGAAACGTACACGGCATGAATCTGTTGATCGCGAACAAAGAGGTCGCGCGTCCATTGACAGAAAGCGTGCACGGCATGAATCTGTCGATCATGAGCGAAGGGGTCGTATGTCTCTTGATCGACCGCAAGAACGCCCTGGCGTTATTGATCACGAACAAGAGCGTCGTGCATCTGTTGACCGCGAGCGACAGCATCGTGAATCTGGCGATGGCGAACAAGGACGTCGTGCTTCTATCGACATGAGATACGATCGCGAGCGCAACATGTCGGTTGGACGTCATGGCCATTATGGATCTGTTTCTAGGACGTTCCCTCGTCCACCAGTTTGTGCTGTGTCCTTCAGGCCTCCTATCACAGGCCCCCAATCCCGTCCTTGCATATCTAAATATGTGATGGTTCCCCGTCCACCAGTGTGTGCTGTCTCCTCGAAGCATCCTACCACACCCCAATTCCGCCATCGCAAATCTGAATCTGCGACGGTTCCTCGTCCACCAGTGTGTGCCGTCCCCTTTGAACATCGTACCACGGGTCAAAAATCTCACCACCACGATTCTGATTCTGTAGCGTTTCCTCGTCCATCAGTCTGCGCTGTCTCCTCCAAGCCTCCTACCACAGGTCCCCAATCTCGACATCCTCGTCGATCTTCGTTCAACTACGCAACTGGTCACGATCATTCTGATGGACGCCAGCATCCCGTTTATGTTTTGCCTCCAACTGGTGCGTTTCATAGCTTGGTGCATGGATCATTCTAACTCTTTCATCTGTGACGTCTAGCTCCAGCTCCACAGATACATCTACCTCCACAACAACGTATCCGCACTGTCTCAATAGAGGCGGTTCGTCGCCTTCCTTTTCGCAGCCCCGAGGTTTCTTCGTTTGAAAAGTCCAAGCCGTCTGGGCTAGCCCGCTTCAATCCCTTCAACAGGCTGTGCTCGGCGACTTCGCAAAAGATTCGCCGCAAAACTGCTGTCAGAGCATGATATCCCTGGTATATCCCTATATTCATTGGTTTAGACTCATAGACAGTCTTCCTTAATATGGTATGGTATATCCATTAGAACATAGAAATACATATACCCTAGATATCTTGTTAGAGTGTACCTGTGTGTATCTTTCGACTGTGACTCCCCTCGTTATAATCACACGGAAATGTCTTGGCATGTGTGTATATCACTTATTTCCATATAAAGCAGTTCGCCGTAATGGCATCCAACCGCTTCTGCACTTGAATTCTTTCATAGCGCCGCCCTCAGCTGCTTGCTTGAAGTGAATGGCAGAACCAGACCCAGGTCCTGCTCTATCGACACACTTCAGTCAATCAACTCCCAAGCACGATACCTCACCCCTTCCTCGTATTCGCTTTCCAGACCAGTTCCTTGCCGCATCACCTCATGGAGAGTCGTCACGTTCATCCATAGGGTCTCCTGCCAGTGGACCTCCTATTTCACCAATGAAAGACCAGAAAGATCTAGGCGACGGAAACGGTCGTTTTCTTTCCAAAGATGTCACTCCTGGAATCTTCCCTGAGATATCTCCTTCGAAGAGATTTTCATCCCGCAGCGCTGAGTTACGACGTAGGTCTAAGAAAATGAGTCAGAGCAGAGGCCTGTCTGCTCTTAAGGACCCTTTTGTCGCTGAGTTTGAACCTTCAGCTTTCTCGGATGAATATGACTTGTGTGAGTCCCATGCTTCTGCTTGTATCTTAACACTGACGGTCCGCATTCACTGTAATGTAGCTCATGAGGGCAAGTACAATGATTGTTAGTTTTGTGACTACTCATAAACATATTCATCCAGACCCCAAGATTATCCAGGATGTTCAGCGAGCCCTAGAACTGCAATCTCGCAGACGAGATCGCAAGTCATTCACCCCATCCCAGCCAACTGTCATAGAAGATCAAACCCTTATCGAGCTGCGGCAGGACACATCTTTCCAACACTCTCCTCCAGCTTCTCCACCGACTTTCACTCATCCCTCACGTCCTCCTCTGGACATTGACTTCAGCCCGTCTGTCCAGGCAGTTCCCCTTCACCCTGTCCCCCTTTCTTCGAATGCAGGTGCTACTTTGGATTGGACTGGGTCCCAGTCTGAAGAAGAAAGACTTGAAAAACGTTGGACATTGGGAAAACGTAAAGGCAAAGACAGACCCTCGTTTTCAAACAAAGCCGTATTGGAAAAGCAAGACACTCTTTTTGCGGGTGAGCTCTTGGAGACGGTTGCCACAGAATCACATGCTTACGTCGCTGCACAGATAGGATGTCTAGAATCAGATCGAAAGCGAAACAGCCCACATTCCGAAAGGCAGCTATTGTTAGCGACCAATTAGGACGGAGGTATAACCTTGTGTATAACTCCATGTCGAACGAGGACCCCATCAACCTCGCGAAAGCCGCGCGGTGGTACGCTGATTCTGATCCGGGCGCACAAGCCTGGTTAGATAGCGCTGAGCCACTCACTTGGCTCAAACACCTATTTAGCAAAAATGGCGGCAAACGATCGAAATGGCATCTGTCGGCTTTGATCGTGGAAGAATATGTTAAATCCAATAAGATAGATTATAGTTTGCCTATCATTCGTGACGATTCTACCTCTGCTCGTAGGGGATCACTCCCTTCAGATGTGTCTCTAATCCTTCCGTCATATCCTTTTCATCCGATCCGATCCTCCCCCTCGCTACATCATTCTTTTGGAGATTCACTCAGAAGAATACGCTCCTCAGATGGCCAAATTTCATTCGAGCCTAGAATTGACTCTACGCGCAGCTCGATAGATGGCGATTACAGGAGCGCTGCTGAAAAGAGTCGAGGATTGCGTCATGTCATCCCAGCCCTCACTGATCCTGCCAATAGTATCGCATCTACCACATCCCCTTACCGTCGTCAGAGCTCTCCAGGCGGACTTTCACCAGCTAGCAGTCGGCACCTTCCGTTTGCTCAACGGATACGGCGTCGGCAGGTGGATAGCGATGAAGGATCTTCCTCAATCATTCACTCGCAATCGGACGACTACAGTGGGTCTTTCGCTGGCGTTACTGGACATCGGCGCAAGAGGCGCGATCGGGGGCAGCCTCATGCGCCTTCATCATATCTACTATCACCCCGTGAATCAGGAACAGAGACCAATACTCCCGGCCAGATGTCGGATGTACACGAGGCAAATTCTGCACCTATGGAGGATCCATTGCCCTCTGAGCCACCTTCGGAACGTGGGATTGAACTGCCACCTAACATGCCTGAATCTGAGGGTTTCGCCACTCCACCGCAAGTTATTACACGTCAGAGACTAATTCACCGGATGTCCCTCCCTGTCCCTGACGTAGCCAAGAAGCCAGAACGAAAGCAGCTCGAGGAAGCCGAGGAGGAAGAATTAGAGCATGAGTATGAGAAGAAGTTGCAGTAAGCGTTTCTTTTCCCTTCGAAGACGTCTACGGCTTAAAGGGCCGATAAGGACGCTAGATGAACTTAAGGCGCAGAACCATCGGGTACGCCAGAAATTGCAAAGGATCGCTGCAGATGTCCGGGAATACGACAACATGCAAGCGAGGATGGCCAATACGCACGGTATTCCTCATCAAGGTCTACCTGTAGAACTTTTAGACGCTTTTAATCAGGATCCTTCATCGGTCACTGGCGGAACTCGGGAACGGAAAGGATGGAGGGCCGTCGAGGACGTACACACTCGCATTCTTCGTCAACAACAAATTTTCAGGATGTACCTTTCTGTTTCGGAGAAACATGTAGTGCCAGATAGCTTGCTCGATGAGCCCATATCATCGCTTATGGATACGTTGGGCAAACTGGGTCATAAGAGGGAGACTCTGGCGCACAAGGAGTTGGAAGTTGCTAGCGCTCTGGCCAAAGTCAAGACTCTGCATACCCAAGTCAAGAACGAGTATAACAATACCCTCTCGCACACCTCCATTGCTTACCCAGAAGTATAGTCACATCATCAATAGTTTTGCTATACCTGCTGACCATCTTCTAGCTCTCCCAAATCATCGCACTAGAAGAAAGCTACAAGGATCAATACCAACATATCTGGGAGTTCGGAATGGATGCTTTGACGTTCATCCTCGACAACGTTGCGCCGGTTTGGAGGAATTATGGGAGGACTATTGGCGAAGATATCACAGATTTCCTCATTATACCCTGGTATCGGAATGAGTTCACGGGAGAGCCGAAGCGGTATGATATCTTGTCGTTTCCTCGCCGCTCCATCCGCCACTGGTTCACACTCTTTTTCCTCTTCTTGTCTACATTCGCCATCGCCTATCTGCAAATGCGCGCAGCCATTCTTTGTACATTCATGTACAGGCATCCCTGGATCGACAATTCAGGTTTTCGATGGTTGATCATGCCGTGCATATGGATCGCTTTCCTCATTCATTGGTTTGCTGTTCTCTTCGAGGTTGGAATCATCATGCTGGAGCTTAGAGTCGTTGCTTGGTGGTTGGGTTGGTCGGTGGGCCTTCTTACCTGAGCCTTTATTCTGTCTATCATTTATCTAGGATCTTGGACCCTGGTCATTTGCATCACTGTAATCACATATCACACACACATATTCGATGTACACGTAAGTTATCTTGCTAATGATATTTAGCTCGGCTTGACATCGGGAATCGGTATATTACTTGTTTGCTCTGTTGCTGAGGCTTTAGGGTACGGAACAAATACCGCGTGAGTCTTTGAAACAATAGTGGACTGATGTCGGGTATTATCTGGAGTGTGTGAGGTGCTGCCTTGCCTTGAGTGTTGTGCGGAGGATTGGTAGGAGTACCGGCTACTGCCTACTTGCGGTATATCATCGATAGCGCAGCCGGCTTCAACACACGGTCGGCAATATCCTAGGCGTCGTGATTGATGTCAGAGAGTGATCCCATGGCAAAAGTAATGAAAACCTACTTCCACCCATAATTAGAGGGACATCTGTTTGACCGCACGCAAAGCAAGCTATCTTGGGCAACGAAGGCGTGGATTTTGGCTGTGTTTGACGCCTTTTCTTTGGTGGAGGTGGAGCTGGCTCTGCGCTTTGTTGCACGAGGCCTGCGTTTTGAGTTGGAGGTGGAGGCGGAGGGTGAGACTGTGTCTGAGACTGAGACCGGGGTTGTGGTTGAGGTTGTGGTTGTGGTTGGGCCTGGGCCTGAGGAGGTTTACGAGGTGCTGCTTTGCGTTTAGGTTTATTGCTGCTCTCTGCGGCTGACCTGAGAAGCTTCGTAGAGAATGTAGGAACTGCAGCCTGTGAATCGTTAGAATCAAGTAAGATCTGTATGATTGCAGCGCACTGACATTTTGAATTTGGGCTAGTAGAGAGCCCTCTGCTATTCTATGTGCCAAGTAAACTCGTCGAGGTTTATTCTTGGTGAATTATATAGATATAAAGGATTCTACTTCACAAGGACTGGATGCTCACAATGGATTCGAGAATCTTGCGGTTTTCTTCTAACTTCTCTTCAGAGCCGATCCAACGTAATACAGAATCCCATATAGGAGCACCCGCCCCGGTGAAAACAAATGTGACCACTTCTTGAGGTTCTGGTGTCTTCGGCTGAACTTGTCCATCGGGTTGAGACTCCAGAACTACTTTGGTCTGCTGTTCAAACGGGACACGCGTAGACAGGGTTATTTCGCCATATGATCCCATTGACCCCGGCACCGGAGTGAAAGTGCCTACAGCAAGACCACGAGGGAAAATCCAACGGTCTGTGGGACACTCACGGAATTCGATTACGATATCAAAATCCTTGGTTTGATACACTGGTTGAATAGGCGACGCTGCACCACTTGCCACAGCTGTTGCTGTGTTCTGCGCCTGTGCGGATTGCATTGAAGAAGCACCCAGGTCCACCCCGGATGAAGATGCGAGTTGCTGTATCGTTACGCCAAGGTTTTTGAGTTGGTCCATGGATGCGTTTCCTGAGGCAGCTAGGTGTAATAAGTTGGCCAGTGTCGGATTGGAGAGGGCTGCTGCATTCACTTGGTTGATAAGTGTCGGTGGGATACTTGGAGAGTTTGGTAGCGGCGAAAGGAGGGGAGTAGAAGACGATCCTTGTGACGCAGAGACAGAACTAGTAGCACCTGGTTGCTGCGTATAGGTAGGTATATGTGCTGTGTGCACAAGGATGGGGTGATAGTGTACTTCAAATATGGTCGTTTCTGTGAATATGTGCGGACCAATCTCCAAAGTGCATCTGCCGCGATTATACATCGTATGCGGTGGAGGAATAGCATCGGCGGGCTTTCCTCCCCTTGAGCGGCTGGAAAATTTTGGGAACGTTGAGCGTAGCCATTTTTCTCTTGCTGTATACAGTATTCAGTCTTTTGTGGGTTAAACATGAATGTTATTATACATACATTGCTTGAGGGACTGTAGGATGACGAAACTACAGGAATATTAGACGATGATACATGAGAGAGGAGGAAAAGGTGACCTGTCTGCTGCGCTTTTAATTTTTGAGGGATCTTGCTCGGCGTTGTTTATCTCCCAGTCAGGCTCCTGAGCTACGGGCAAATGGATGTTTTGGCTGCGATTCATGAGGCGTTATTTGCGTATGTTTGGCAAAACCTAGTAAACCAGTGCGAACTTGAAGCAACTGATAGCATCTATTATAGGATCTAGACATTTATGAGCACGCGAGTTCGTAAGTACTTTCTTTCTTAATGCTCATCGGAAAGTTCATTGTGTTTTGTAATAGAAAAGGGAAGTACGGTCTTTAGACCGGTCGCCAAAGCGCGACCTCGCGCCACAGAGGCCAACGCACCGAAATCACTGGCTGCAATCCCCGAAGCTCGTCCTCCAATTCAGCCTTCGTCACAACAACATGCTCCAACTGCAATAGCTGTGACGCCCCCTTCTCCCCCCGTTGCATCTCCTTCCATGCCGCCGCCGATCGTGGTCCCTGTCAGACTCCCTATCTCTACTGTGCATGCTCCTCAGAGACCTGTCATGCCTATAAACACTCCAATACCTCTTCCCACTACTCGAGATCATCAAGTGCAGATCCCTCAGCCTCTGCCGGCACTCCCTCTCATCCAAGAACATCCTGTTTCAGTTATCCCCACGCCCGCGAAACCAGACTCAGAAGTATCCAGCTCCCGAAAACGTAGGTCCCAATCTCGCGCATCTTCTGAAGGTTCGAAAAAATCTCGCAAAACTCGTGCTCCTTCTTTGCCCTACGATGCCAGCGTAGACCCTGGAGAAGATTTAGATCCGACTGTCGTGACTATGGCTACATTATGTGAAGATACCGGATGGGGTCGTGTCAGTAGTAAAGCAGCCCAAATTGTCGATAACCACTTGGTCTGGAAAAAAAACAATCGGGAAAAGAGAGCGCGAATGAGAGTTTCTATGGAGGCGAGAAAGTATGGTCGAAATGAAGATGATACTACACAACCCGACCACAGCAGCTCTGCGCCTGATCAAAGCGCCGTCACAAATGAGGCTGCAACATCCTCAGAACACAGTGCTGTACCTATAAGCGGCGACCAGCATGCGGTCGGAGATACGAGTGGTAGCGGATTTGACTATTCGCAAGATGTCGCCACCAGTCGATATAACGTTCAAATCCGTATCGGGCCCAATGGAGAAACCATTATCGATGAAGAGTCTCTGTTTGTTGACAGAAATGTTGGAGATGAGACTGCAGACTACACTCATGTCGAGGAGTCGGACGTCTCCAAATTTGTGAATTCTGGGACGTATGGGAGGCGTTTCCGGGGTTCTCGCTGGAGTGCTGAAGAGACGGAGTTATTCTACGAGGTAAGTAATAAGGTACATGCAGAAGACATTTACTTATGTACACGTGCAGGCGTTATCGCAATTTGGCGAGAACTACGAATTAATATCTTATGTGCTACCTGGTCGTGACCGCAAGTCATGTAAGAACAAGTTCAAAGCTGAGGACAAGAAGAACTCGGCAAGAATCAATTACTGTTTGAACAACCGTCAGCCATATGGTAAGTCTCACTGACTCACTGCTTAGGAAATGAGCTTACGTTGTGGCCAGATATGCAAACCTTGTCGCGAATGACGGGAAAGGACTTTAGTGGCCCGACTCCAGAGATACGACCTCCGCCTGTGCTTACACTTGCTGAGCCTGAGGGGGATGAAGGAACAATCCCAAAGAAACAGCCGGGTCAAACACCCGCTCTGGAAGATAACGGGGAGGAGGTTCTTGGTGATATATCTAGTTACTTATAATTTTGTAAAGGTAAAGACTTGAAGCTTGAAGATAATTACACTATTGTTCTACTTACCCTCGTTTGTTCAATGAACGACTGGCATCGTAAGCCGGGGTAGCTCAGCTGGGAGAGCAACAGACTGAAGTTCTGGAGGTCCCGTGTTCAATCCACGGTCCTGGCATATTTTTTGTCAGAATTACAGAGTATTGGTAAACAACACCAGTCAACAAAGCTCACTAACGCGTCTTGCTCACCGACGTCGACGTCCAATTCATCGTTTCCCCTCTCTTGCTCGTTATCTTGGCTCCGTGATTTTAAAAACCGCAAAAGCCGATTCAGCATTGGCCACAATTATTAGGACTTGTGTCCTAAACTCAACAGTTCTGATTGCATTCTCGCTTCTCTGTCGGAATCATGAGCCAAGGTAATCTTCACTTTTCCTTTACATCCTTGTCCTGACTGATATGCACTCTCTAGAAATTGAACCCCCTCAGCCGTCGATTAATTATGACGACCCAAACTATGCAATGGAGGAAGATGAAGAAGAGTTTGAAGAGATAACGCAGGAAGATTGCTGGACTGTCATTTCTAGCTTTTTCGAGCAAAAAGGTCTCGTCAGACAGCAATTGGACTCCTTCGATGAGTTTGTACAAAATACCATGCAAGAGCTCGTGGACGAGAATGCGGATCTTATCCTCGACCAAGCCGATCAACACACTGGCCATGACACAGATATGACGCGACGCTACGAGATCAAATTTGGCCAGATTTACCTGTCGCGACCAACTGTCACAGAAGCAGATGGATCCGTGGTTCCAGTGTTTCCTCAGGAGGCCCGCTTGCGGAACTTGACGTATTCGGCCCCATTGTACATTGAGATGAAGAAGAGAGTTCTTCTCGGGCGCGAAGACCCTGATGGGGCACCTGGAGAGATTTTGTGGGAAGCAGAGCGACATGAGGCACCCGAGGATACCACGAAGGTCTGGATTGGCAAGGTGTGTCACATGCCAATGAAGAGAGGGTGCTTTCTTACCTTAGCCTGATGTACAGGTCCCTATCATGCTTCGCTCGACATTCTGCATACTTCGAGACTTGCAAGATCAGGACCTGTACGACTTGAACGAGTGTCCATATGATTCAGGAGGTTACTTCATTATCAATGGCTCAGAGAAGGTCCTCATCGCCCAGGAGCGTATGGCGACTAACCACGTCTATGTTTTTGCCAAGGCACAGCCATCACCGATAAATTTCTTGGCCGAGATTCGGAGTGCTGTAGAGAAAGGTGGTAAGACTATTAGTCAATTCCAGGTCAAAATGTTCCACAGAAATCAGGAGCGATCGGTAAGCACAGCTCAATACCATCTCGGGTTCCCCATTCATCTTATTTCCACAGCTGGGTAATGTCATGAAAGCAACCATCCCTTACATCCGTGTCGACATTCCCATTTGGGTGGTTTTCCGTGCTCTCGGCGTCATCTCTGATCGAGATATCCTGGAGCACATTTGCTATGACATGCAGGACGCCCAGATGCTTGAAATGCTCAAGCCATGTATTGATGACGGTTTTGTCATACAAGACCGCGAGGTTGCTCTAGATTTTATTGGAAATCGTGGAACCACGACTGGTTTGTCGCGGGAGCGGCGTATTCGCTACGCTCAGGAGATATTACAGAAGGAGATGCTTCCTCACGTCTCCATGTCGGAGGGCTCAGAGTCAAAGAAGGCCTACTTCTTCGGATACATGATCCACAGACTACTCCTCGCCGCTCTTGAACGGAGAGAGCTGGATGACCGTGATCATTTCGGGAAGAAACGCCTTGATTTGGCTGGTCCTCTACTCGCTGGTCTATTCCGCATGCTGTTCAAGAAGTTGACGAGGGATGTTTACCGTTATCTCCAGAAGGTACGTCACCCTGTCTAGTTGCACGTTTCTCTATGCTTATTATTTTATAGTGTGTGGAGACGCACAAGGAGTTCAATCTTTCGCTAGCCGTTAAGCATCAAACAATCACCAATGGTCTCAAATATTCACTCGCTACCGGCAATTGGGGCGACCAAAAGAAGGCTATGTCTTCGAAGGCCGGTGTGTCTCAGGTGTTGAACAGGTACACTTACGCATCTACTCTCTCCCACTTGCGTCGGACCAACACCCCTCTCGGTCGCGAGGGCAAGATTGCTAAACCTCGTCAATTACATAACACGCACTGGGGTATGGTTTGTCCTGCCGAAACGCCAGAAGGGCAGGCCTGTGGTCTCGTCAAGAACCTCGCCCTCATGGCATGTATCTCCGTCGGTTCTTACTCCGCACCCGTCATTGAGTTCTTGGAGGAGTGGGGTCTTGAATCACTGGAGGAGAATGCGCACTCGTCGACGCCTTGTACAAAGGTCTTTGTCAATGGTGTCTGGATGGGTGTGCATCGCGATCCCGCGAATCTCGTAAAGACGATTAAGAAACTTCGTAGGAAGGATGATATCAGTCCTGAAGTCTCCGTTGTTCGCGACATACGTGAGCGGGAGCTGCGGTTATACACAGACGCTGGTCGTGTCTGTCGACCACTGTTCATTGTCGAGAACCAGCAACTCGCCCTTCAAAAGAAGCATATCAAATGGTTGAACCAAGGTTATCGCGATGATGACGGAGAGGAATTTAAGTGGGAGCAGCTAGTAAAGAACGGAATCATTGAGTTGTTGGATGCGGAGGAAGAAGAGACTGTCATGATTTGTATGACTCCAGAGGACCTCGAGAACTCCAGGTTGCAGTCAGCGGGTATCGATCCACACCAGAATGACGGCGATTATGACCCGGCTGCTCGGCTGAAGGCAGGGATCAGCGCGCATACATGGACTCACTGTGAGATCCACCCAAGCATGATTCTGGGTGTCTGCGCCAGTATCATTCCTTTCCCTGATCACAACCAGGTGAGTGGTGTGCTTTTTTTGTCTATGAAAGTTGACCGTTTGTAGTCTCCTCGTAATACCTATCAATCCGCTATGGGTAAACAAGCCATGGGCATCTACCTCACAAATTTCTTAGTTCGTATGGACACCATGGCCAATATCTTGTACTACCCGCAGAAACCTCTCGCCACTACGCGCTCCATGGAGTACCTGAAATTCAGAGAGCTTCCTGCTGGACAAAATGCCATCGTGGCGATTCTCTGTTATAGTGGCTACAATCAAGAAGATTCCGTCATCATGAATCAGAGTTCAATCGATCGAGGTCTCTTCCGGAGTATATACTACCGCAGTTACATGGATCTGGAGAAGAAGAGTGGAGTACAGCAGCTGGAAGAGTTCGAGAAACCTACTCGTGACACTACGTTGCGGATGAAGCACGGCACGTACGACAAAATCGAGGACGATGGTCTAATTGCTCCCGGTACTGGCGTCTCTGGGGAAGATATTATCATTGGGAAAACTGCACCCATTCCCCCTGACAGCGAGGAACTTGGGCAACGTACTCGGACGCACACGAGGCGAGATGTCTCGACTCCATTGAAGAGCACAGAAAATGGTATCGTTGATCAAGTGTTGATCACGACCAATTCGGAGGGCCAGAAGTTCGTCAAAGTTCGTGTTCGGTCGACGCGTATTCCCCAAATTGGCGACAAGTTTGCGTCTCGTCACGGTCAGAAGGGAACTATTGGTATCACTTATCGACAGGAAGACATGCCCTTCACTGCCGAGGGAATTGTTCCTGACATTGTTATCAATCCCCATGCCATCCCCTCACGTATGACCATCGGTCACTTGGTTGAGTGTCTGCTCTCCAAGGTGGCAACGTTGATCGGTAACGAGGGTGACGCAACTCCCTTCACCGATCTCACTGTCGAGTCCGTATCGACCTTCCTACGCCAGAAGGGCTACCAGTCCCGAGGTCTTGAGGTCATGTACCATGGTCACACAGGCAAGAAGCTCCAAGCGCAGGTTTATCTCGGCCCCACGTACTATCAGCGTCTCAAACACATGGTGGACGACAAGATCCATTCGCGCGCGAGAGGTCCCGTGCAGATCTTGACGCGCCAGCCTGTGGAGGGTCGTAGTCGTGATGGTGGTCTCCGTTTCGGAGAGATGGAACGTGATTGTATGATTTCGCATGGTGTTGCTGGTTTCCTGAAGGAGCGTCTATTTGAGGCTAGTGATGCGTACCGTTTGCATGTTTGCGACATGTAAGTTTGGTTCATGTGGCCTTGTTTCGCGGACTCACTTTGAATCTTCAGCTGCGGACTCACTGCAATTGCCAACCTCGTGAGTACCTCCATATTTCATGACCGATGACATCACCTATTAATATCCGTGAAATAGAAAAAACAAAGCTTCGAATGCCGTGCATGCAAAAACAAGACGGCGTGTTCACAGTTGTATATTCCTTATGCTGCCAAACTATTATTCCAGGTTCGCATTCACCCTCAATTGATGGTAGAATTCTGCTAACTTCACGGTCGCCAGGAACTGCAAAGTATGAACATCGCAGCTCGTCTGTATACTGTCTCCACTGGTCGTGTCAGGGATGGAACATGATTAGCTGTTGGCTCATGTATCACGAGAGACACTAGTCTTTACATTGATTGTTGTTTGGACAGAGGTGCCATTTTATGAGCCGTCATCACTGAGTAGAGGGGATTTTATGGGATGAGGCATCTGTATGAAAAGAAGTCACAACAGCAGGTGTCAAACTCGGCAATTCAGAAAAAAACTGAACTTTTACCAAGTTTCAAACCTGCGCAGTGACTAGTAGAGTCCAAGATCAACAGATTTTGATTCGGTTGTTGTACCCACTTAGCTAAGACTAGTTAACATAAATCCGCATGGAATGCATCCATCCATAGTACTTGTCGACCTGAGGTGTGTTCTGATAGAAAAAAACTTAGGTTTCAAATCTACAAGTTTCGGTCCTGTGATGCTTAGTTGTTCAAGACAGATGAGTCTGCAAATCAAATTAGAACATATGTCCAACCGGCTGAGTAGAATCACACAGTAGTAGCAGTCCAAGTCGTTTGCCAACATAAAAGACCAGTTTGGATGTACTTTGATGGACAGGAATAATTAAATCAGGCGCTGGTACGATTAGGTACCGAAAGATGTGGAACCTTAGTAACTTAATTAATCTCCAGCTAACATACATCGCGTCTCAAGGAGTGAATCGTGAACCACGTGATTAGCACACGCACTGCCACTGGTTACACTTGGTACCTACTACGTACTAGGGGTCGGCGTTGCCGACGTGGACCTTGCTCACATTCCGTCTTTTTCTAGCTCTATCGTGCTCGTTTAGTCTGGCTTCGTCCCAGGATTTCTTCTGACATCACTATATAGCTACTACTACATTGTTTCTTTCAGTGTACTGCACTATGGTACCTTGTTTTCTGTCAGACTGTCTGTCCTCGAGAAACACTTTTTCGTTTCCTCCGCGAGTCGCTCAATCCTGTTATCTTCTATCCGAAGGTCTTCGTTTGGATGTTGAAGGAATAGATCATTGTCGAAGTCTCTGAGAAGACGTATGCATTCTCGGCCGTGACTTCTGGATAGTGCGACGTATGCATTGAAGGGAGATAGGCGAAAACATGTCGTTCTTCCAATGTCCACTAAAACGTGATCAATCGTCTGTCCTTGTGCTTTAAAGTCGGTAAATGCGTAAGCTGGTGTTACAGGGAGTTGACGCCGCGTGATTCTTGTAGAAGGACCTGTGCCCATGGAAAATTTAATTTCGCAAGGTAACACTGGTATGTGCTGAGGCAGAAGTCCGTGCAATGGCGGTAAATCGCAGAAGTCGAGGTGAATGATAACAAATGCAGGGGGATAACGCAAGAATGCTCTCTTTGCTTCCACAGCGTTGCTCCCAATCTTTGGCTCTCTGGGATCCAGAACGATATCAGTAATTCTCAGTCTATACTCACTGAAAATGAAGGCACATTGATTGTCTGAGGTACTTAGCAGTTCAAATACGCTAGGTTGCATGGTGTTTCGATAGATAGATAGTAAATACGATGTTTAGGGGCGCGGCGTAAAATTATAGGATTAATTTTTATTTATTCATCACATTATTACCAACATATTAACAAAAAAGGGAGTTGTCCGAAAACGACGAATATTGGAAGGGAAGCGCGCTAGCTTCGCCCTGTGGGCGGAGCTCTGGGCGCGAGGGAGTTGCACGGTCTAAGTTATTACTTTGTTATTCAGAAAACGACAAGTATTGGAAGGGAAATCGGAGGTAGGTGATAAGTTCGCATCATCGTATCACGTTGTATGGCGTCACTGTATTTACTATTATTTGGAAATCACATAAAATGATCCATGTGAACCTGACCTTGCTTCGCAAGGTAATAACTCAGGCTGTGGCACTTGCCATCGACCCCTGTATTCCGCAACTTCAAGTTGAGCACGAACTGAAGTGAAGTGTTTTCGTCCTAAGGAAACACCAACTCAATATACACTTCGAATTCCGATACACATCACCAAAATATATTAGGCCATGTCGGAGACACCTCTGACCTGGAATCGTGAGTGATATCCTCTGCGCCCCTTAGAAATCTCTGAAGAGATAGAGTGCAGAAGCAGTGAAGGGGATAACTGAATTCAGTGAGTTGGTTCAAACACAACTCCCATGACCACCATCTAATCAATATTTAGTCGAAGTCGCCATCCATACTATCCTCTATGTCAGACAAATATACCCAGCAGATCTATTTGTGCGACGGAAGAAGTACGACACGCCCGTCTTCCAGTCTCGCCATCCCGCGTTGAATGAATATATTTCCGGCACTGTCAAGGCTGTTTCCGATGAACTTGTACTTGTGAGCTCTTAGCATTAGCTCCACATCTTTACTGCAAAGAAGTTCGCGATAAAACAGGGCAATGTGGACAAGGTGGTAGTCGTTATAAAAGACAGGAACCAAGTCGCCCTTGAGCGCTTCATCTTTTCAGTCCAAAACATGATCGAGGTCGAGTCCTATAACAAAGATACGAGGTGCGCTGCATCATTCACTTGCGTGGGCAAGAAATGACGTCTACCTAGCGTACAGGATGCGATGTCTTCCGCGCAACTTGGCCAGTATTTTCGCTCCTTTCTCATCAAACTGAACATGATCGAGTCTCAACTGGGGCTTCTCGAACTTCCCACTGGTGGTAAGCTTACCTCTTCGTCCCTCACAATGGATTTCTCACCTGAGCTGAGGTAGATGAGGCCTCGTTTGCAATAGTCCTTGAACTCAAGGAAAATACAGTGCCCTCAGCTTCCAAGGATGATGTAAGGATTCTAGTTAGATGTTTATAACGGACAGTTTAGCTTTCGAAAGGAACCCCCACCATGGGTACCTGCAGATCGTCAACACACTACCTCTGGGGCATCTGAAGAAGCCCAGTTGCACCTCCTTCGGGCAGTGGACACAGGTATCATCAATGTACGCAAGTTACGTTGATAAGGGTCGAAGCTTGTCATTCACAGTATCACAGATCTCTCTTGCAGTCCAAGAATCCGAAGAAAAGCTCCAACCCACCAAGGACCCAGATGATTCCGTGCACGATACCGAACGACAAGGAAACGCCCAAACTAGTTGACATCCTTGATCATAACCTAATTTAAACTACTAATAATACATTGCGAACGAAGTCCTTGCATGATGTGCGAGATAACAGCAAAACGGAATATGAAAGCATTAGATCATGTTAGTGAACACTAAACGTCAACCCGTATACGTTGGATGATAGGTATAATCCGCTCCCACTCCTCCATTGCCTAGACCGAATTATGAAACTCGGGTATTAGACTAATTGAAAAAACGACATACCGACTGATAAAATTCAATTTCACCGTCTGCAAGGTTCCCCAGCATTTCTTTCATCTCCGCTTCCTTCGTATATTGGAATATAGTCTGCTCCCGCAGTGTCTCATCACTGAATGCATCTGATGTCTCGTGTGCTGTTGTTACAGCGTCTTGCAGCTAACTCTGAGGTTGAAAAAACAGACAATTAAATATCGCAGTAGGTGCACGCACTTCTTTGATCTTGACATCCAACTTTCTCATCTTCTCAACTCGGCTCCGATCATCGTCAGCGCCCCTGAGAGAATCCACTTTGTCCTTTAGGTATGCACTCAGCCCCAGCCCGGTACTTCCTGCATGCCCTGAGATAACGGCAGACAGTCGATCACGTTCTTGTGTTACTCCAGAAAGGTAATCCGATAATTCCTCAAAATCAAGTTGCTTCTGGTCACGAAGTTTCAGGACTGCACGGTTCGCGTGGGAGTAGGTTAGCAGTGAATGAAGATGGACGAGGAAAGGGTCAGTGGTCGTTTGAGTCTGAAAGGAGGGGTGAGTTTATAACTCGAATACCATCAAAACATCATGCCTTATGTCTGAGCAATGCAGAAAATTCGAGCAGGGTATTTGAGAAGTGGCTCAATGGGTCTGTAATCCCCGACTCCAGAAAACCAAGTCCCTGCACGGCGACGGCGAGATCGTGATAATCCGCTGTCAGATCTTCGCCGGGAGCAAGACCGCCACCTCGTTCAGTCTCAGATACTCACTCACGCTGTTACAAGGTAGGCTCACCGTTTGTACGACCACGGACGCGGTTCCAGAGGCGCTCGCAAACGACAAGCCCATCCTCAAATTTATCGACAGATTCGCGCATATCGAGAAAGCGTTCATCGGGCTTGCGGACACGTGCAAACGCGTTTAAGAGGGTGTCTGAGATGTTATCGATGAGTCCTGGTGTGGGTTCTGGCCCTGGGGGGTGTGCGAGATGTTGATGCATATGGACGTGCTGGAAGGTGTCAGGGGTGTTTGGAGTGTTTGGACTGGCTTGATCGACGTACCCATTCTGTCGACTCAAAGAACGCACGAACGAGAGTACTACGTTGTAGGGTGGGGTGTCGGGATATCCGTTCGAGAAACCGGTGCAGGCTGTCAAAGATAAGAAATTGAACGCGTCTGCATGCCACACATACGTACTCTAGTCTGCGGCGCTCCATAAACTCTGGGCTAAAGCGATCGCCCGTCAGGTACTCTATGCGTGGTTAGACAACATTAAGATTACGACGGTAATATATACCTAACCGGTGCTTGTCGGGAAGAGCAGGTACTACGCATGCTGGGAAATCCTTCACAAGGTGGTCTCGCAGAAATACAAAGTCCTGGAATCGTCGACGAGAGGAAGGATTAGGAGTAGAGAAGATTGGAAGATTGGTCTGCAGATGTCTCAAAATTATGCACAAGAGCTCGAGTTATATTACAACGCACCTTCGCTGAGACTAGGTAGGAGACGTATGCGTCTTTAGTTTCTGCAAGCTCCTTTACAGGATCTTTGACGGTAACAATGAGATATCCCTCCCACTTTGGATCGTGTGGACCCCGCTCATCCTCTGTCCCTGCCGTACTCTGCTTGAAGCCTGGGCCAGACGGTTGGACGGTGTGATCGGCGTGATAGGGTGCTGAAGGAGACTCCCAAGTGACACTGTCAAAAACGTCCTCTTCAGTCGCCGAGCATACTGGGTTCAGCGGTGAACGACTGTCAACTTTTTGGTTCGCCGCTGGTGCTGTGGAGCGGTGCTTCCCGGTTAATTACTTGAAGCTGGGCGCAGTAACTGCTGTGGACAAAGTCGACTCCAACTTAAGACGAGAAGCCTTTGAGAAACAAGCCACAACAAACGCTTTCTGGATGCGCCAAAATTCGAAGCTGCAGGCGATCGCGCTCGGTGTTCTGTTTGCTTGCTCCCTTGCAACTGGATATGAGCTCGAGTTCTCAGACGCGGATTATTCTCGCCAAGTATGTTCGGGAATGTGGGCAAGCCAGTCGACTTTCATCAATGGTGCGCAGCACGTGCACTACATATGTTCGCCAGATACTTACACGACGTGTCGTAGTCACATTTGATGAAAGTTCTTCACAAGGACAGGTAGCAATGGTTATATATGAATGGAAGGATGTCAAGTATCTTGGTGTCACTACCTCCACGACGGATGACTCCCTACCCGTGAGTAACCCCTTACAACATGATTTGTCGCCGAACTCAGCTATTATACCCCCAGCAGAAGACTTACGTATGCACAACAGACGCAGTCAGAGTTGGCCTCTGTGCATATGAAAATGTTGGGAAATTCATATTCTCATCTGATGACGGGACCACCGCAAATCAAACTACTTTTTGGACTGCTAGCGTTGCCCTTAACCAGACCAGCGGCGCATCCTCAGATTCATCAGGGTTGTGGGAAAGCCCAGAGGGTAACCCCACTCCTCCTGCTGATAATGACACTTCACCGTGGAGATCACGAGACCTACACAACAGTCTTCGACAATCGAGTGACATGCTAAACCCGAGCCCGTACGGGACTGTTGCATATTCACAGCCTATACAGTATCAAGTTCGCAAGACAGGATATTATTGCGCAGGCAAGTCCAAGTCATATCGTCTTGTCTCTCCCGACTTATCTCTGCCGCAGCTATCGTGCCTGTGACGGTATTGAATCCCGCTGTCCGTCAGGCACCTACGGATGTCCCGTCTCATCCTACATACAACGGCGTCGTTCTTTTCCGCAATACCTTTGATGGACAGCTTCCTGCGACCGACTATCCCAAAGTTAACGTGAGCCAAAAACGTGGTCTGCTGCCATCTCTCTCATCACAACACTCAGTTTTACCTTGCCATGTTCCTTGTATATGTCATCGCAGGCTCTGCGTGGGCATGGCTCTGTTATAAACATGTTACAGAACTATTACCCATTCAGGTCCGTCATCATGTTCTATACACCTTGGATGTTCTAATGTTTATCTCAGTACTACCTCTCGAGCTTGGTTGCGTTCCTTGTCATCGAAATGGTTGCAAACTGGGGTAGGACATTTTTCATGACCTCACCTCAGTACTGACCATGCCTAGTATACTACCGATACCTCAATGCACATGGGAAGACCGCGGCGTCAGTCGTCTTTCTTTTTGTTGGTATGAACAATCAATGGAATAGTCAATCAGTCGCTCACCCTATGCAGTTGCCATTCTGGATGCGGGGCGCAATGCCCTTTCCTTCTTTATGCTCCTTGTTGTATCACTGGGGCTCAGCGTCGTCCGCGAATCTCTGGGGCGCACAATGCTCAAGTGTCAGATCCTCGCAGGGCTGCACTTTGTTTTCGGAGGTAAGCTCAGTTCTTCATGATATCAGAGGTGTAATGACCGTTGTGTTGTCACCAGTACTGTACGCCGTGGGTATAGTTGAACTGGAACTCGAGTCGACGTCAGCATTGATACTGTTGATGTTCGTCATACCACTGGCATTTACTTTGAGTGGGTTCCTGATGTGGATCCTGTACTCGTTGAATGGTATGTCCAATTTTTTTCACCTTACATGCTTTCTCATGTAGCTGTTTTAGGTACAATAACGCAGCTCAGTGTGCGAAAGCAAAGATATAAGCTCAGGATGTTCAAACGCCTGTATTATATCCTCCTTGGCACGGTAGTTATCATCGCCGTCTTTTTCGTTATCTCTTCGATGTCATTCTCTGATAGACTAGCTGAAGGTGTGTCATTATCCGCGAACCAATTTTTGATCCGTCTGAATATATATGATTTGTAGATTACGCAGCGAAATCGTGGAAAATTCGTTGGTGGCTCCTTGACGGCTACCTCGCCCTCCTCTACTTTTTCACCTTCTGGAGCATTGCGTACCTCTGGCGACCATCAGAAAACAACCGCCGCCTTGCCATGTCCGACGAAATCGCACAGGAAGATGAAGATGCTGAGGATTATGATCTCGAGACACTTCAACAACGTACGGTTGCCCGAGAGGATGATGAGATCACACTCGTGAACTCACGGCGAGAACCTGAAGCGCTTGCAGAGGATCACGTCGTGTTTGAGATCGGCGACGAGGATATAGGAAGCGACGATGAAGGTGAGACGGCCGCCAAGAAGCGGCGTGGTGGGGAGCGTAGAGCATCCGGTGATAAAGAAGATGGCGCAGATGAGGAGCGCCAAGGTCTTATGCACAAGAACCGAGACGAATAAACTCTCACGCAGCTTATTTTCGTCACTATTCAGTGTATTGTGCATGCGATAGTACTTTCGGTTTAGAATCCTCATTTCTTCGTTTTGTGAACGGGGTTGGGCTAGAACTCAAGTCTAGGCGAACCCTTTACTGGATGGAGAGAGTGAGGATATGACGTGTGTTATTTATTTTTATAAATAATTTACCTTGTGAACTTCGTCAACATGTTTGGAGCAACCTTCACTCTCCTACGATAAGCTCTGTTGGTATTTTTATTTCTTTCACCTAGTTCCACTAAGTTATACGTCTGACGCGTCCTTGTGGACGCATTTAAGGCATTTCTTGTCCTCGCCATGTCCATTCATTTTGCTTTCGTGACTCTCGTAACTTCAGATTCCTATCTCCCAGGTGCACTCGCCATTTCGGGTGCCTTAAAGGATGTGCAAACTGAACCTCGTGAGGTCGAGTACGACACAGTGTGCATGGTCACACCAGAAACCCTTGATATCACTACAATCAAGCTACTCAGAAGGACATACGATATTGTCATTGGTGTTGAGGTGATAGGCCAATCCGATCCTACTGGACTAAATTTACTGGGTGAGTCGTTGCTGCGTTGACTGGGTTGCGTCTGAATGGTATCAGCTGAGGGCACGAAAAACTTCTCTGTCGGAATATCCGTAACGGTTCCCAGGCCAGTTTCTGTATTGTGCACATTGTGCCCCAGATGTGGGGTATGAATGCATCGTGTCCAAGCTTCTCCATCAGCCACCCGCATACAGTGGGAATAGCTGGGCTAATATCATGTTCATTTAATTGCAGGACGCCCTGACCTTGATACCGTCCTGACAAAACTACACGTATTCCGCCTCGCGCAGTACTCCAAGGTGATATTCCTTGATGCGGATGTTCTCCCATTGCGCCCCCTATCCCACCTATTCCACCTTGATCACGAGTTCTCCGCGGCACCTGACGTAGGATGGCCCGATATATTCAACTCGGGTGTGATGGTGCTATCTCCTAGTGAAGATAAGTTCACGGAGCTCCAAGAGCTTCTGAAAACAAATGGAAGCTGGGACGGCGGAGATCAAGGTGTTTTGAATGAATGGAGGGGAGGCAACTGGAATAGGCTTAGCTTCACTTACAACACGACTCCTACTGCTGCTTATACGTCAGTAATATCGTATCACCTTTCCCTTGTGTGGTTAATGACATATTTATTACGAATCAGGTATGCCCCTGCATATGAACGGTTCGGTTCCCAGATATCAGTGGTGCATTTCATCGGACCTAATAAGCCCTGGCACTCCATCCCTTATCGCGCCCCAGGATCCTCCACCCAAGTACCATCATCTCAGATGGAACAACAGTCTACAGTATCAGAGCCAGTAAAGCAACCTCAACAAGCCTACGACTATGGTTCGCTCGTCGATCGATGGTACAGTGTTTATGACAAGCACTTTCGATCAAAACCCATCTCACCGGATCTCGGTGTTCCTGTCAGCAAATACGTGTCTGCATGGGATGATGAAGGGGAATTCCCCTGCGGTGGTAGAGACTGCGGGAGCACCAAGTGGAGGTCCACTTGGTCTCGACGTCTTACGTCGTTTGGCCCTTCAGGGCATGGGTATAATGGGCTTCCGGTCTGGTGATCGATTGAAAGGAGAGGGCGAGTACAAGAGCATGCCCCTTGAGGGGCGTTTGGATCTTATGAGACCACGCCCCGCAAAGCCTGAGGATCATGATCTTCACCAGACTGCCCCTGAGCCTCCTGATCCAAATCTCAGCGAGGCAGTCGCCGAACCCACAACACCTGTTCAACAAATAGGTTCACTATCATTGGGTTCACCTGTAAGATGGACTACGTTGCCAACTCCAAATGTCGATGAAGTGCCTCCTGCGCCACAATCGCGCCTGTTATCTCTCCCCCCGACACCTCTCCACTTTGTCACCTCGTCCTCCAAGTCAGCCGTGCGCTTAAATCAACCAAAGTCGCCCCTTTCGTTGCAAGAACGAAGGATCGAGCGATCGCACCCTACTTCTCCGCCCCTTCTCTCGTGGGATGCTACGATCGAAGCGCCACCAAAGACCTTAACCACTCCTTCCGCAATCCCAAGAGACACCTATTTCCCGAATATCTGGGATGAGTCTCCCTGTAGAAACAAAGATCCCGGGCCATCATCAAGGTCTTCCTCGAGCATGTCCTCTGAGACAGATGCAACGAGTACGGAAGTTAGCCCGGTCCAGGGAGACCCATCGCCCCAAACACTCTTCAGCCCACCACCTATACCTGAGATTCCTCAGATGCTACTCCAACTAGGGCACTACCGCAATGTCACTGGGCCTGCCACCGAGGGTGGCGCTGCGCCACCTACTCCTGACCTTACCAAGGTTAAGCGTGTCTTCCCTTGGGAGGAGCGCCCTCGTGTTACTCCTACACGTGTATTCCCAGAGGGCGAGCCCCGCCCACAAGGGTCAATGTTCTTTCAGTCCCCGTCTCGCCTATCGTTTCCATCCACTCCTGAGCGCAAGTTGAGCAGGGAGTTTGGAGCACACCAGCCAATGCCTTCTCCATTAGCAGGTTTCCCATCATTGACATCTGGGAACATGTGGGATGGTGTTCCTGGTATCCACAAGTTTGCTTCGAAGCTTGCGCGCCCTCCAGGGCACACTCCTTTAGCAACTGCATTCGAAAACCCAAAGAAACCCTGGGAGGAGAAGTCAGAAGCTAGCAGTCACGATGGTGATGATGAGATGGACTCGGATGAGGACGAAGGCAAGCGAACAATGACAGAGGTACGATCTCGCAGTTCTAGCATCGCAACTACAAAGAAGAAATACCGATCATTTGGAGTGCAGACGGACACGAAGGAAATGTGCACCCAAAGTGTGCAGGTTTCTTCGGAGGAAGATGTCGCTGTAAAGCGGTCGCTGAAAGCGCGCACGCATAGCGGATCTATGAAGAAGCACTGGCATCCTTCATCAAGTCTCAGGGTGTTGCCACCTGTGATGAATGTTGCTGCAGGTGCTGAAACAAGCGGCTTGGTGTCCCCTGCTGTTTCGCAGGTATCAACACCGCGATCTTCGTTTCTCCAGTTATGATGAGCTCTCGGGAGACCCTGTTACCTTCGCAGATACCGGGACAGTCTGGCGGAACAACGCCGAGAGCAGCTAGGAGTATGACTCCGAGTCCACTGTCGTCCCCTTCTCAACTATTTTCCAGTCAATCCCCAACTTCATCGTCTCTGAGTCCAGCATCACCAGCCGAAGGGAAGTCTCCTGGTACTCCCTCTCGAGCATCTCGTGTCTGGGATCCTGCTCGAGGAGTGGAACTCTTCAAACGTGGCTCAGAAGATGTGCTTGCTCGATTCTTGAAGCTCAGCTCACGAGAGGAGCCCACACGTCGGATTTAACGAGTTCTACCTGTTATGTATCCGTTATCAGCTTCTCTTTTCATGTTCTTGATTACAGAATATCTCTCTTTTTTGTTTTTCTCCTGTACGACTACGTGAAGTGCATCTGCATGTATATACCCGCAACCATTCTCGCAACGAACTTGATTTCTCTTTCATTATAATGGATATTCATACCACGTTGTGTTCATCTGCAACTAGTGTTGTGGTTAGGACTCTGCCATTCTGCCATGTGGAATTGGCACTGCCAGGCAGACGGCAGAACCCTCTGGCCAAAATGTGGCAGAAGTCCAAGACATGCAAAATCGCGGGAGCAGTATAGGATCCCTGATGGCCGCGTTACCGGGGAGGGCCTAGTAAAAACTCGGGAGTTTTGCTCACCAGTCTGGTTGTGCTTGGTCCACGGCAGAACTCATGCGAAGGGTAACAGAACTCGAGGGTAGCAGAGATGTAATTTAGATCTTATAACTTCATGGAAACCGCAATGTCCCTAAAGTAAGATGTTGGAGGAGGACACCTGACCATTGGTATCGTCCGGATGCCAGTTCTGCCGGTTGCGGCAGAACTGCGACAAATAAGCGAGCGCTGATCATTGTTAATGAAATAAGTTGGGTGTGCCTCAATACCCTTAGATTGCGTCGTGGTGTCTCTGCAGAATCCAGATTATGGTACATATCACGACGTGAATTGAAGTACGTTATGACTCTCTACAATGGCTAAGTAGTATCAGTGGTGAGTCTGGAGGCCGGCTTCCTAATCACATTTGAGATACGCAGCAAGGTCCGCGCCAACTTTTGCGATAGGCTGGGTTTGCTGGACGGGGATGTATTTGCAATATGAACACAGAGTTCAGTCGGACTAGGATGGAGATCTTGAAAGGGCTGGGAGACGATTCGACTTTGTGGAACTGCAGCGTGTTGATAAGGGGTCAACTGATCTGACTGCTGCCACATCCAGCAGGATGTCACGGAAAACACTTCTACTAGTACCATCAAAAAATCTGCGATCCTGCGATCTGCCAACCTCAGCCAGTTTTGCTGGCAGAACTACTTCAAAATAGTTCTGCCCACAACACTCAAGTCTAGCACTTACAGGCGCTCGGTGGCTCTTGATTTAGCCTCAACCCTTGTGTAGTTCGAGTCCTTGTGCAAGTATTTCGGACCTTGCATGCTCATGATGGGATGTGCCTGAGGAAGACCACGAGGCATGATTGCTGTTTTCGAACTTGCGGATCAATATTTTTAACTAGCAGCAGTTATAATGTGCATGAGCATTGAGCACAGAACTAACGAACAACCAGTTGTAAAAGAAAAACCCACACTCAGCTTCAAAGATCTCGCACTCTTCGACTGTAAGGCTCACCTCACCAACCTGTAGATCCCACTGATGACACTGAATGTCTAGATGAATTTCTTAGCGATCATTTTTTTGGCATTTACTGCTCTTGGTCCTCTTAGTGCACGTGGATGCATTTGGGAGCCTTGTGGGGGGCTTCCGTGCCCGGGATCTGATATTATACAGAGCAGAACTTGCGACTTGAATGGTTCCTCGTCGACTGAGTACTGTTGCCAATGACGGCGGGCCTGCCAGGTATGTCAGCGATGAAACTCTTCGTCAGAACACGTACTGAACGCAAAATAGGGAAGAACTTCAATAGTTCTGCTCACACATTTAGCTGTGACAAAGCATACCCCAGATAGTCTTGCAGATAGTCTATGGTACCCAAATGATATCAGTGGCTGAATGCCCCGAGTTTTGTCGTCAATTACTGAATCTATATTTCTTCACCCATGTTTGTATCGGAATGATGAGTCGGTGTCTTACATAAGCAGCGATCAGACCGAGACTCCATTCCAACCACCATGTCTTTTAGAAAGATCGACATCGACGCATATGACGAGGATGTCCTACTGGAGGGCGAGCTTTGTGAGCCAGATCCACGCGATCCTACTCAGGTCTTGAGTGATGCGAAACAGAAGCAGGCCGCAGTCCGGAGCACATTAGCCAGGTACAGTAGTCCCACCTCGCTACTTTACAACATGATCTAACCTAAGTACTACTCATTTGAGCAGGGGAGACGTACCAGGAGCCCTGGGAATTGCGCTGGACAGCATACCTTACGGGCCAAATGTCGAGGAAGCTAAGGTGACTCTGTTGCCCCCATCTCACCAATACACTGACATTTGTGTAAGAACCTGACGTTACAGACCGTTGTTTCGATACTGAATAGCACGAAATCGTCGGAGATAATCAGCGTCGTGAAAGCGCTCTCCCAGGATGCTCAGGACACATTGATGAAGTACCTTTACAAGGGTATGGGAATGCCGGGCTGGGGTGATGTGAGCGGCAGCGTGCTCTTGGGGTGGCATGAAAAGGTGCGCCTGGAGCTTGCTTCATATATAAACTTTCTGACCATAATGGTAGCTGACGGAAGTCGCTGGCACTGGCTGTATTGTACGAGTAATGACTGACCGAAGAACTGTATGAATCAGCATGCCGCCGCCGCTATTGCACCGGTATTTCAAGTCAAAGCACGAATAACCACCGGTATACATGGTCCCGAGCTCGACCGTGCAGTAGACGCTCCTACATCACTCGAAGCTCGCCGATATCCTCCGCCCTCGATCATACAATATGTAGACAAGCAGTCCGTTCACCTTTGGACGTTTTCTACCATGAATTACAATAGATGGGCCTGTACACTACGTTCTCCGCTGTCTTTTCCTCTTCATTCTCTGTTGCGAACAGCGCTTCGAGTGTCTCAGCGACATCACGCTCTCGAAAGTCCGGCCTGCATCAGCACTCTTCATCGCAGAACGTTGAACGTTGAATGGTAGCGATCAGAACATAATAAGGCCTGATAATCTGTAGTATATGGAAAGCGTCCGCGCCTTGTCAGCAAAGAAACTCTCCGGGCTCAAAAGGAAAAGTGTCGCATCTGGAAGTGCCCCCAGTGCAAGCGGGAGCAGTCACAGGGTGCGAAATGTGGAAATGTGAGATCCACATGTATCCGGAGTACGACGTCATCATAATCTTACAATCAAGCCATGACGTCATGGAGGTGTAGTTGCATAAGACCAGACAAACGCGACGGTCTATCAACTTATTACACCGAACAACCATGTCGAACACAGTCAACAAAGGTTCCATTTTTAATGTCAAGGAGGCTCAGGGCATCGAGTGAGCAATCTTTTAGCATAGAGTCCATGCGATGTCGATTTTTGGTTCCTAGGAGAGCCCAGCATGAGACAACAGCCGCTCATGCGCAAGCTGAAGCTCCAAACGCCCATGTTGCACACGAAGTGGAAGAGAACGCGGAGCATCTTCAACAAGCAGCAACCAAAGCAGCTCAAGCTGCGCAAGTAAGTCGCGTTCATCCATTCAGGCGGAAACTCACTTACACATTGCAACCTGTAGGGAATGGGGTCTGAACTGACGGGAGAGAGAGACACTAGTACTGCCTTTGATGTCTTCAAAAGCGAAGTGACTCAGAAGACGAACGTCGCGGCCTCCGAAGGGCAGAGGGATCTCCATACGGCCAAGAATACCAGCGCAAGTTATTTAGACCAGGCAAAGACAGTGGTGGAGAGTATTGCCACTTCTGCTCAGGTGAGATCAGCGTTTACATTACCTTCGAACCTGAATGCCTATATGTTTCGCAGGACTATCTTCACAGTAGCACAGACCCGCAAGCTTCGAATAAGCCAGGAGGAGACGCCATATCGTCATCATGGCAGGCATCGGCATCGTCTGCTGTTGGAACCGCTCAGAAGTTCTTGGCATCCGCACAAGCCGCCGCTCAACCGCACATTGACGTTGCACGATCTACTTTGCAACCACAGGCCGAAAAAGCACGCGAGACAGCGGAAGGTTACCTCGGGATGCACTCTAGTAGCTCGCCTTCTGGCGCGGTTACTCCGCCATCAAACACGTGCGCAACTACCGGCACGCCCTTAGTTGCGGGCACACAATACGCATCTACGATAACCACTACTGGTGCAGATGAGAGAGAGCTGGAGTCAACTGTTGTGTAGAATGCCATGACACCGAGAAGTTGTGTAGCCATAGATGTTGTATTGTTGTATAGTCTCGAAGACTTCCTCTAGCGCGCTCTTGGATGTCACGCTTGTAGCCAATCATTGAAAGCAACCTCCAAGTGTGAAGTAGTGACAGCAAAATAGGCCAGTATGCAATGATACTCACCCTGATCTGAACGTAAGAAATTTTAGACGCGGTCTCGAACCACACTGAACTAGTAGTAGGCAGCTGACACTGACAGGGAACGTTCGAGTTGTCATTTGCAGACCAGCATCAACCCCTTCAAGACAAGCTTCAAGAAGCTCAGGGTCACGATGAACTATGTCCATCGGAACGATTCTGATTGGAAGGAACCAAAATGGCTGAGATGAGATTAGAACCGGCTAACTGCGGTCCCGGGGTGATAACGATGGAGTGATGCGGTGTCTCTGAGTCTCATATATCTACCTACAATCAACCTCCCAATAACCTCCCATCATCATGGTGAGTTGCTTTGCGCAGTACAAACTGACCATAAATTGATTCGATCTGTACATAGGACTCTTTCATGAATCTCGCAAAGCAAGGTTACGAAGCCTACTCCGAGTCTCAAAGCCAGAGTAAGTAGACAATCCACCGTTCGTATCGCAGGAATATTCAAACGCAGCGGATCATCGGACAGCCCACGTACACAAGACTGGAGGCCAGGAGTTCAACTCTCCCGATAACCGGCCTCCCCAGTCTTACAGACCTTCGTGTATGTCATCTACTTGGTGATCCCCCCTGTCGTGCTCACAAGCAGATGGCAGTCAACTCGGACGATGTGAGACAGCATGTCGACTCTGGAAACCACGGGTTCATGGACCAGGCATTGTCTCATGCGCACAGGGTTTGTCGTTCCCCGTTGAACGTATTTAGATCCTTCCTAATCACTGCGAATTAGACTGTCCAGCAACAAGGTGATATCGACGAGGATGGCATTCAAAACCTCAAAAATGCTCACGACCAAGCATTCGGCTCTGGGGGGCAAGGCCCACAAGGCATGGCACCCGATGCAATGGGCGGAGCTGCAGCCTTCAAAGTAAGCCACGATCAAGATCAAGATCGCAAATACCCATAATTTTGCAGGTGTTCACGGACATGGTGAGCGGCGGAAGTCACGGAAGCAGCGGTGGAGGTGATATGCAGAGCAAGCTGGTTGGCATGGCCATGCAGCATGCCTCCTCGCTCTTCGAACAGTCCGGTGGCGGATCTAGCGAGGCTAAACAAAGCGTCATGAACAGCGCTGCTACTTACGCCATGCAGCTTTTGATGAAGAAGCAGATGAGCAACTTTATCGGTGGCGCCAGCAGTGGAGGTTTGAGCGGAGTGATGGGCATGGTGCATCATTTCATGATTGAATTTTTCATGACGTCTGACTCTGTCCTCTAGGCAAGCAACTTCCTGTAAAGGCATCAAGGGGAAAGAAGACTTCGAGAATTTTTGTGTCTTGGGTACGGTGTCCGCCTACGTGTGGACCATCTCCTTTTGTAAAACCTAGTAGTGCTCATCTGTGAAGTTTTGTAAATTCTGGACAAATACCCAATTTAAAGAACACAAGGTTGTTACTGACGTTCCAGAACTTCGTTCCGCCCAGTGAGCACGTCTAGGATACGTTCAGCATTCAGTTGCAATTGTTTACAGCATACAACAACAGGTACAAAGATCAGTACAGCAATGACTATGTAACATCGAATGAGCAAAAGCAAAGATATTGTGCAAAAGGGAAAACACTTAAAAACAAGAGCAGTGATTAGACAGCAATATAATACAGCACAGGTCAAGATGTGCTATCATAGACATAGGACATGCATAGTGCATAAGATCCGCTTCAGGGTATTAGATGAAGGGATGCAGTAGGACGCTGCCGTAGCCCTTCGTCACCGCTGGATGTTCCGCAGCAGTAAGGCCTGACGTGCCAAAGGTAGAAAGCAAGCTCTATCTGGAGCATGCTGGAACGAACTCCGTGGACTCCCACCACAAAGTGGTTCATGGTGGTGCGCGAACAGGATCCGCTGCTGGGGGCGCACCGAAAGAGAAGTCGAACGCCGACGACTTCGGAATGTGCTCATGCCCGAATATAGTTGAATTGAAGTCGAGCTGAAGTCCCTCCACCGGTGAGGGAACGCTTTCCAAAGCATCGCCAAATAGATCTGTCATATTTGAAGAAAAATTGTACAATGACGTTGGAGGAGACGCCTGTATTGAAGGTGAGGGAAATGGAGGAGGCGTTATGATGCCAGAGGAACTGCTCGACATGGAGCTCGCACTTGAGAATAGGCGACTCTGTGAGGAACTCTCAGACCCGAATGAAGACGACCGCGAGCAAGATGATGGCGAAGGTGAGGCGATAGATGCCTCTGAAACGGCTGGCGTGACACCCCGGTGAGAAACCGGGTCTCTATGAGGGATGCGTTTTGGTAATGGTGCCATTTTTCGGCGGCGGGCCTTCTGCCCTCCTGGGGTCTCGGAGGCCGGCATCAATGTGATAGGTCTTGATTGGGGACTGGGAGTGTTGAAGACATGGCGGCGAGATGCTGTTGCAGGAACAGAAAGTAGGGGAACACGGATGGGTGCAATACGCGTAGCTGTTCCTCGAATAAGGGCAGGTAGAGGCGCAGGGAAGGGTATAATTGTAATGGCGGCTACAGCTGCATATGAATCGACACTGCAGCGTGAACGCAAACCAGAATCATCCAGAATGTTTATCCTCGAGAAGCGGTCTACGAGACCATCGATGTCTAATGTAGGACATCGAACAGCTGTGGTCATCGGGCGCCGGAACCACTTTGGTGCACCGAAATTCGTCACACCATTCTTTGATGGGAAAGGATCATATGAGCATGAAGGGGGATACGAGTATGGAAATGCGTGCAAAGGTGCCAGAGGTTCGAGCGCATTGGATCGGTCGTCTGCGATAGACATCTATGATACCTTGTGAATCAAAATGAAGATAAAGGGGGATGCTATACTTACCATCTCATCTCTTTGCTTGATTAGGGAATGCAGAGGACTGGGAGGCGATGTGGGCACCTTCTTTTCTTCCGGTACAATGAATTTCTCCATACGCCGGTAAAGGCTATCCAAAGGAAGAGTGGCACCCTCGACTACTGCTTTCTTTCTCAACACTTGACCTTCTTTCTTCATTCTGTTGCGTCTGTTTTGAAACTTAGAATTATCAACATCAAGAACCGATGTATGACAATAAATATATGCACCCAAACATGAATTTGACGGTACGTCATTGCAGATTTCTTTGCAAGGAAGGCTTTGTCGGCATGAGTCGGAAACGGGTTCTCTGCGAAGAAGTATTCGAGCAATGGAACATATTCCTGTTACAAGGGGATGGACAAGGATTGAACACGACTGGATGGGTGAAGGCAGGACATTAGACGTACGTGATTGAACTTCGGTCCACCGCTTGAAGTTTGTATTTTGTCGCTTGTTGATGTATGTTTAAGATATAAGTCAATACATTCTTGTCTCCAAGTAGAAAGCTGTCTGAGATATAACTCTGTGAATACGGGCAAGACTTTTTGCCCAGGAACATAGCGAAATTTGGATGGATATTGCGCTTGATTTGAGTACACGCGTGCTACAGCCGAGTGGCAAAAAGCTCGCAATTCAGCAGCTCGCGTCTGGTATGCCTGGTTTATCGCCAAGGAAATGTCGTGACAGGCACCAGCAGCCAAGAGAGCAGAGTATATTGAGGGTGGGTCAGGCAGGGAAATATTAGCAATAGGTTGTTGTCGTGGAGAGCATGATTGAGGTGCGAATGACGATGCCAGAACAGAGGGATGAGCGAGGCATTCTTGAGCACGTTCTATGATTCGCTTTAAAATTGACTCAACAGAAGATGCTCCGGCCATCGGAAGAGTTGGATGCGAGACTTTAGTCTGATCACAATCAAGTTGAAGTATATCTTGAGGACAATGAAATGATGTGTTTTTGGTAAGTCGAATTGAAGGTCCGCATTGTGTCCAAACACAAACATTCATATACATATACTACATAGTACGCCGTGACAGCCTGGTCCACAATCTCCTCTCATCTCCTCGAGCTCTAGATGGACAAGGACATACAACAGCGCTTCCGACAAGCGGAGGAAAATCTACTTGAATCGATATTACACGGCGACGATTCCTTGATGTCATTCAAGTCATCTTGGAATTCATTGTACACAGATTTTTCTCGTTGTTTATCCGCGGGAGACTTATCAGACGACACTATATCAATTGCAAACTCGGTGGCTTCGAGGATTGGTGTCATCACTAATTGCTTGTCCGTCATACACAAAACACATGAAGAATCAACGAACCAATTTCTGGATGGCTTGGGGAGTATTCTGGATAACCTTAACCGTGTCACTATTTCGCCTCCATCAATGCCCATGACTCAGACACACGATGGACATTCACCAGAGTCTTCCCTACCTCCGTTTATCGAACCAGCATACAAATGGCTTCTTGCTAATATTCATAACCCTTACCCGTCTTCTGATACGAAAGCAAACATTACCGGCAGCTCTGGATGTTCCGTGAACTCCGTTGCTTCCTGGTTCATCAGTGCTCGCCGACGCATCGGCTGGACGACGATCTGCCGCAAACACTTTAACAACTGCCGAGCTGACACTGTTGATGCCGCTTCTCGTGCTCTGGTCAAAGAAGACCCCTCCCGTGTTCTTGCACCCGCCATCCTCCATGACTTCCAGCAGATGAAGGCTGCTACACAAGATCTTTATGCCTCTACTTTCACCAAAAGCGCGCTCGCAGGTGACCTTGATGCAGTGGTTAAGGATATGACAGAGGAGGACAGATTTCGACTGGAGCGCGAGAAGAAGGAGCGCGCACAAGAGGAAAAGAAACAACGCGAGAAAGAGAAGGAGATGCGGAGAATCCAAAGAGCGCTTGATAGGCAGGCCCAGAAGTCACACACAGCTTTCGCTTCGTACCCATCTCCCAGGCACTCGCGCTCTCCATCTCCCGTTCCCGCTCTCGAGGAGTCATGGACAGACGATAGTGAAGACGAAGAAGATTTCATCCCACCCGTTCTTGCTGGTCGGAAGCGGCGTGCCTCTGTATCGCCTGAATCAACTGATCACAGGCAATCATCATGTGCAGATCGTCCGATGAAACGCCTTCGGTAAGCCATCATCATGCATTGTAGCAACTGTCGCTGATTGTCATTCTTTAGGTCTAGTGCGAAGGTTCTGACCCCCTTTGCGGATACTGCCGCCTTGCCATCCCCCCCATCAAGTAGCGGCGGACTGGATAGCAATGACGAGGTCCAAATCATTGCATCTCAGCCATCTTCAGGGTCTTTACGAAAGCGACGGCTATCAGACGCTGATGCTCACGCTGTGCCCAAACGTCCGAGAGATCTCCACGTTGGACCCCGCATTCATGCTGTGTCTGATCCTCTTCCGAGAGCATCTCTTCCACTCGAGTCAAACATCGATGACTGGTTCCAGACGAATTTCTTCGAGATTCCGGGTCCGGTCGAGAACGTCAGTTTCGATCAGTTTGCCCCCGTTGACATTGAAGTCTTCAACGGATACACGTTCCCTGACACGCAAATAAATTCCATTCAACAACCCTTTCAACAAAAGTACACCCAGTCTGCCCTAGTAGATCGTACGCCTGCACTATCATATTCTACAACTCCTTACTGATTTTTGTCTGACAGTGACATCGTTTGAGGCAAAATTAGCCAATTTGGAAGTTCCTTGCCACGCCCCCGTTCCTGCGCCTGATCTAAGTGATTTCGACAATTTCAATTTCTTCAACGCGATATCTGCAATGCGTCCCAATTGTTCTGGCGAGGCAGTTGGAGCCTCTACGGCAGTAGACACCACATTCCAGCCACCAGTAGACCTCATTGACCTTGTTCCTTCGGACCCTTTCAGCTGGACGGATCTCTTGAACTCCGAGCAACCCTTCCTGTCCGACATTAATCAATTCTCGCTGCCATCATCTTGCGATGACTTCTCACAGCTATTACCAGAGATCGATCTCTCTGTGCTCCAGCTCCCCCTGTCATTATACGCCCCTCCACAATCTGAGCATCCCTCACCTGCTGATGGTGCTCGCTTGGCGAAGCTGGAGCAACTTCAGCTTCTAAGGGAACAAACGCGGATGCTGGAGCAGGATCTAGCAGTGTCTGTGTAAGTGTTCTTGTTCCTTGTTGGCTGCCTTATTTGCTCATTTTGGAGTTAGATGATCATTGAAATACTTGCTTCGCTCATGCTGCTTGTATACGTTATGCCGCACATCAAGATCTATCATTCATATCGTATACCTGCTCATCATCGTGCACAACGCACATTGCATAATATACCCTACATCATGCATCGTGTATGCCACTCAACCCGCATTTACTTTGTCGTTCGGTTGTTACATTTTGTTTTCCTTCACTTTACCATCACTCTGTATGTACTGGAATCAAACAAAACAGATCTGTCGTAATTTCTGCGATAATCGCGCTCTAGGATCTAGTCTGAGTTGACCAATGCGGCGGTAGATAGTATAGATATGGATCCTAATGTCTTTCCGGAACGACTCCATCTTCCATCCGCCATCTACCAACTTCCCGCATCGCTTCCGCGTCGCCGACCTCTAACTCAGGAGCATCAAGCAATGAACTCAGCATCAGCCACGGGTCCCTCCCACCACCGTACTTCAGCACCTCCTGCTTGTACTTGTCTCCCAGCTCGCGATCGAGCGGGTCAGCAGAAAAAATCTTCCGCCACACATGGGATGCAATAGCACGATCGAAGTGATAAGAGTAATACGTTGCACCGTACCCAAAGAGGTGCCCGAATTGCGTCTGGAAGGACGTCCCAGGTGCATGCGGGATCAGACCGCGCGTGTTGTACAAGTTTGCGAGAGCAGTCGTCGAGTCGAAGCCCGGCTCAAGGACAGAGGGGGAATGGTATACCTGATCAAGTAGGGAAAGTAAGATGTGGTTATGGGTATCGATGTACCGGCAAGGATCTTCGTGGTGATTTCCAGTTTGGTTGACGATAGAAGAGCCGTCGGTGTCGAAGAGGGAGAGAACTTTTGGGGAATTGAGGAAGTGCTCCATGAGGATGGAAGGTAGCTCAACAAAATCAGTTGCACAGCGCGTCCCTGCAACATTGTGATACTCTGTTCGACCGATCATGGCTTGACATTTGTGATTTCATCAATAGTCATGATCTCAGCGAGAATAATGGACTCTCACAATGCATGGCATGTCCCATTTCATGGAACAAGGTCTGAACTTCATACCATTCGAGAATGGTAGGACCCCGAGCAGCAGATGGCGGTACAAAATCGCAAAGTAAGACTACCAGTGGCAGCTGGAACTCACCATGTCCGCCGCGTAATCTGTGTCGTTTAATTGCTTCGAATTTGATAGAGGGACCGACAAATTCATCTGTTCCGGGTATTCGTAGGTCGCCAGCTTCATCATCATCATCTGTTCGTCTGGAGCATCTAACAGTGTAATGTGCAGCTCCGCGCGACTTCCCACTACGGGCGAAGAGATCAGCATATATCCAACCAACAACGCCTCTATCTTCGTCAACCACTTCTAGTTTGTGTACGTCAGAGTGCCATACTTCGCTAGATGCGACATCAACGGGTCGTAGCGTTATTCCATAGAGGTGTTGAAATAGTCGTGAAAGGCCCATAAATACACGTCCGAGTGAAAGAGGAGGGAGAGGAACCGGTGGTGCTGGCGGTTCGGGTGGGCAATAATAATCTCTATCCCACGCCTGGATAATAGGGAGGTTCATCGATTTAAGATGTGCTTGCTTCCGTAAACTCAATGTATGCAATGCCTTGCTAGCAACGAGCGTGGTCCGATCCAAGAAAGTACCCAAAAATTGATTGACATTTTCTACGTAACAAAGACATCAGGATTGGCTGACATGCTACCACACGTAACCGCTCACCTGGAGTTTTCGCCATTTTGTCGCTGAGGGTCATGCCGGCATAGCTGTTCCAGCCTACAAGGCGACTCAGTTGAGCACGCGCATTCAGCAGCCGCTCAAGGCGGTCAATTTGCTCTGCACTGCTCGTGTGACCTGCCATGTACACCTTTCTTCGCGGTTCTTCATCAGGAGCCGCGCGCATAATCATGTAGGCTTGGTGAGAGCCCGGGTAGACCAGCAAGTCCTTTTGCGTGAAAAATGCTTGTCTTTGAAGACGAGCGCCCATCCCTTGGTCTTTCAAACCTTCGAGCTCGGAGGGCTTTATCTTCACCGGCGGCCGCGGAGCAGAAGCTTCCGTGACAAACTCGTGACCCACAGACAGAATCTCCGACGAAAGAGACACAAATCTCTCCCTTTGTTCCGGGGGAAGTTTGATAGCAGACTTTTCGAAATCATGCCAGAATATCAACGCCGTTTGAAGTGCCTCCCGACTGAGGGACTTAACAATTTCTGAGTCGTGTAGTACAGTGTGCAGCACCTGCCAAAGGAGGTGACACCTTGAGATACGTAAAAGTGCATGACTCACTTCATATAACCCGACATGAGTATTCAGCACATTCATGAATTCGCATAACTTCTCGTAGCTCTCTGTAGCGCAATCCACCCACTGAGCATCAGGATGTGCATTTCGCAAGAGCTCTGCCAGGTCAATAACACCACACAGGAGATCGCTGAGTCTGTCCAGATTCTTGATCACTTTGAAGAGCTCGGATCGAGATTCCCTGGCCCGCAATATTCGTTCTGTTAAGAGTTGCGCGCGTACCAGGGTCGAGTCAGCGAGCGCACTGAACGCAGCTGGCGTTGTCAGTTGAGGATGCTGAAAAATGCCTGTGACAAATAACGGTGAGGTTTTCTGCCCTGTCTGCGGTTGGTCGAAGAGAGAGACCAGTTCTGCATCGTCCGAGGACGGAGGTCTCACCAGAGTTGATGCTGTTCGGCGAACCAAACCAAGTTCATGAGCACGAAGGTCACCACGAAACTTTGGTACAGATCGCGATATCTTCTTGAGAGCATTCTCCGCGATACGTGCAATCATTCGACGGCGCTGGTGTTGAAGCAAAGTCCACCGAGATGCTTTTACCGTGCGTGACTTTGGACTTAGTCCGATAATTGCACCCGCATAATTATTACCTAAAAGCAAAGGACAGGTGAACCAACTGGCAACAGGGGACGCGCTCGGGCACATCGGCCTCGAAAAAAACACAGCGTCCTTATCAGTTGGAAGGTTGGTTACACTTGTGAAAACAGTATCACGATCACTAATAAATTGCACATGGGGATACAAGATGAGGTGATAAGCTCGACGCGTTCTTCTTTTGAAAAAATGAATAGATATATAGTACAAACGTGGAGGATAAAAAGTTCATTGCTGTATCATCACTGCAAGCCCTACATAGGTCAGAGGGAGTAATAAGATGAATGATTAGACTAGGCTGATCAATGGATGAGGCTTTGCTGGTATGTGGAATATTATGGAGTGCGAGTAAGATGAGGAAAGAAGAATAAATGCCATGAGTCGAATGAAGCAACGGAATAGAAAATTATGCACTCCGCAATCCTTCCAGGGGGACTGGTGACAAGCCGAACTCTCTCTGGCTGTCGATGTCCATCGCATCTCCTTTGCCATGTGTCGGGAGCGAAGTGTTACTACTGGTGCCGGAGCGGCCGGTATCTCCGTTGTATTCATAACCGTTCAGGGAGGTTGAACCACTGCCACCAGGTGGTGGGATGTCAGAAGGCGCTGAGATCGGTTCCACGGCGTAGAACCAAAATTTGCTCTTCTTTTTCCCTCCAAGCTGTTCAACTGCAATCTCAGTTGGTTTGACAGCTGCTGCGCCATTCGCTTTCGCCTTCGAGACGCCGTTTGAAATCTCGGCTGGCAAGACTGGAGGCCAGCCTGCAGATGTAGAACTCATTGTGCTTTCTTCCGTTCGAGCACGTTTTGATGGACGCTCCACAGGTGTCTCTTCAGAAGGGCCGAGACGAGCCGACCTCCTTTCACCTTTCCATTCAAAGGCAGACAAATCAGGGGATGGTCGCTTGGTTTTTGTGGCACGGGTAGATCTCCGCTGCGCAGTAGCAGCCGGCTGTCGACGGCCGTGTGATCGGGAACTACCAAAGTTATCCTCCGCAAACGGCTCGTCGTCATAGTCATTGTCTTCCTCAAATTGATATTCATCGGCGTCATCCTGATCATGAAAATAAGTTAGCAATCGAAATCAGTCTTAATGCCAACCGCTTGCCTCCCCACTATCGGCGTCGTGATACACGTAGTCGGGTCGACGAGTTTGTCGTCGCGTGCGAGTCTGTCGAATTTCAGCTTGTGCCATGAGTATCTGACGCTGCTCTATCTTCTTGCGGGCCTTTTGTACGCGCTGAACAATCGGAGAGTAAGCGTTTCAAGTAGCGTTTCAAGTGAAAGTGGGATCTATCTATTTTTTACTACTGATCAAGACAAACAAACACTCACCGCTAAGTCCGCATCAACAAGGTCTATCCGGCTTTCGAGTGCTTTCACGAGTGCAGTATGGGCTTGTTCTAGTTTGTTTTTACGATCGCCTTGCGGGGAAGATGCTTTCAACTTCTCAATCACAGAAATGTACTCTGCACGCGTTGAAGAGACTGCCTGGAACGTCGCAGTAATTTTCCAGGGGTTAGTTGAAACGTATATCCGTGGGGAATCTAAGATAGATCAGAAACGGGAGTCAGCCGGAAATCCTTACAGACGGCTAACGCCGGATAACATGGGGGCCAAAAAAATGCGGCCTCGCACCAAATACACACAAATAGGAAAGAGGGCGAGGAGCTTGAAATGAAAGACACACGAACCATCTGCGACCCAATACCGCTTGCGTTGTGCATCCTGGCCTAATGGAACAAGTTGCAGATTCAGCTGGCTCCTGGAATCATTGGATTCAGGAGGGGCAGTTTCAGGGTCTTTCTTCTTGTGCTTGTTCTGCATCACGCCCCACGCGCGATCCACAGTGCCTTTTATGTCAATGGAATGCGTAAGTTGCAATTCCACGAGTTGGCGAAGAACTTGGAGCTGTATGGAGTGTAGCGTGACGCGCGCTCAGGGGTAATTCGTACAGCATGGCAAGACAATGACAAACTTTGAGATCCCAATCGGCTGCGAAAAACCCGCCTTCTAAATCGGCAAAAGGGTTCACATTCGCCCCAAGTTCGTCGTCCCAAAACACAGTTCGCTCCGATGCCTTGAATGCATCTGCAAGGACAGCATTCAAAGTGGCAGAGATCTGATCAATACTGACAAAACACAATGACGGTCAAACATTCCCCTTGTGTGAACGAGCTGTGGCAAACAATGTTCACCTCAAATTACGCGTCTGCGGTCGCAGATTCAGTATAAATTGCTGTAAAATCTTTTGGAGTATGGGATCTGGACCATGCGTCAAGAGGGCATTTTCAAAGCTGTCATCGGGGGAAATCGCGTGTTTAGTTGACGCGAGTGAGGTGCATGTAGTGCGGGTGTGTGCTCACTCCATCGGTGTTTCCAATCCCTCCAACTTCAACCTCAGATTCGTGAACTTGCATATGAAAGAGTACACAAATAGTGACTCCCATCTATCAGAGGGGTGTTTAGCATTTGAGGGAGGGCAGATGTGCCCTTTCTTTTCTGTCTGCGGTGCAGCAGACATGATGCAGAGAATGAACGTGAAGGAAAGGGTCAAGAGTGGTCACGGATTTATGACCCGCATCATCCGTGGCTACTTATATCAAACCAACCTAACAAATATGTGGCAATAGTGGAAACCCAGGCACTTCGCGTGTAAAATACATAAATTTCAAGCAGTCTACAAGGACATGATGATGATATGAAGATAGTCGTCGCCACTGAAATTCTGCACCGCCTGACCCACACAAAACCGGTCTTTGAGCCGAACGCAGTGCTGAGCGCGATTTTTTGTAAATATTATCCTGGACCAACCTAACCAATGCCGTGAGACTTTGCACGGACCGCCATAAAATTGTACATACCTTGGGAATGTCGTGGTGCTCGCTCAGTGACTCAAGTTTAGCGTTAAGCTCGTTGACGCGATCCTTGTGCGTCTTACGAGCCAATTGAGCTACTTTACTTTCGAGCTGGACTTTGGTATCAATATTCGAAGACTTTTCATCTTGAGCACAAAACTCACCCTGCGCCTTTGCGCTTCCTCAAAACGTCGTTCTGCGTCCGTTTTTCTGGCATCACTCCCTGGTAGAGCAGGAGAACTGCTACCCGACGCTGAACCACTAGCGAGTTCTGCCTCCTCTTTGAATAATAAATCCTTCACTCGTTCACGCTCGCGGTCCTTCGCACTATCAGATTGCGAGTTTGGCTTGGGTTTAGATTTCTTCTTTCTGCTTATCTGTCAGGTGCACTGAATGGTAAGAACTAATGATACATACTTCTTCACGATACCCCCTTCAGCAACACCGCCCTTGAATTTGAGTGAGCCTCCTGGGCGAAAATCGTAGTCCGCCATCGGGGGCTGCCTGAGCAGATGACGAGGTGAAGCAAGGAAGGCTTGCTGACGTAAGGACGTCATTGTGCTTTCAAGTAAACAGCGGCAAACTCCCAACTGACACTCCGGTGGTACAATTTGCCCTTGCGACATTGGGCTCATTCAGTGCAACAATTTCGAGGATTCTCTCGACGACGGCGACGGTCTCCACTACACCCTCGTGAGCTTTGATTCTAACTAGGAACTCTATTAGCCATATCCAACGACTTTCCCTGGTTTTGACGTGTCGCAATGGCTATCCTTTCGACACCGCTGCAATACATCAAATCTGTACCACCAGTGACGCGTTTTTTTACTGCGGCTACTTTAGCTTCCTCCACATTGTATCTTTGGATAAGATGGACAACAGGCCCTACACCGGTTGCCTACTTGACATTGGTACCTGGAACAAGCCTATTCTTTCCTTGGACCTTTGCGACCTCAGCCCTGGTCGAAATAAGCATTATCGAGGCAAGTATTGTTTTACTGACGATTGAGGACGAAACGCATTGATACTAAACAATTTTTGATAGCTCATCATTTCACTCCTTGTCATTCCCGCTTCGTTAGCTTATTTTGAGCGCCTGTGGGGGACGGTCGAAACTCTCAAGTTTATCATCGTATGCGTGACCGGACCGAATATTATCGGGTGCGCCTTCAACTGGATTGAATTTGCTGTGACGCGTAATGCCGAGTTGTTCTTGTAAGTTTCTCACACATCTTGCGACGGCAGCGCCTCCTCACATCTTTGGACAATGCAGGTATGGCATGGAGTATCACGGTCAAATGGCACTGTTTATTAGCCTGCTTGTTTCATTTACTCAAGTTATCCCCGAGCACCAAGTTCAAATTTTGGGCTTTATCAAGGCCCGTGTCAAGGTAAACAAAAAATCGACCATCACTTGTCGATCTGACCCACGGCGTTTGTAGAGGTTTCCTATGGCATACTTGACTTTTTCGACCATAATGACATTACTTGGCTTCCAAAGCCCATATATTCTCATTCAGTTTGGCTGGTTTGTGTCATGGGTATACCTTCGCTTCTATAAGCGCAATGTTGGCGACTCTCTAGGAGGGGTAGTGTCATACGGAGACCGGAGCGAAACATTTGCTTTGACAAGCTGGTTCCCACCATTCCTTCAGTGAGTATTTCATTTATTTTTTTCCCCCTGCAGATACCATTTTTTCCCCAGCACACCGCTATCATTGTTAGGAAACACAGTATACAAACTTGCAACACGTCTCCACCTTCTTCCCACTTCTGTGCCTCACGACATTGAGTCTGGAGGGTATAGTCAGATGCCAGGTGGAGCTCGAGCCGAAGCTGAAAGGCGACGGTCAGTAATCACTTGCCTTAGCCGATCAACCCTGTTAACACTTACTTCCAGGGCACTTGCACTGAAGGCACTTGACCAGCGACTGGCTAACTCCTCCAGTGGTTCACCAACCCAGAGTGGAATATCTCAGGCTCAGTCCTCGAGACCCTCACCTGCCGCGCCTGCCCCAGCACAAAATGAAAGGAAACCTAGCCCTGTGGAGATGGATGTGGCAGACACATCAGGCTCTGATGATGGGAGAAGATAGTGTACGGCCTAATGATCATCAGCAGCTAATATCCATGAATCACATCTCGCGTCTTCACTTTCATTTGTCCAACTACATAGCAATAGCCCTCATGGTTACGTAATATACCAAGTCTGTTGACCACGTCGGACTATAGTCTATTTCTGAGTTTACCAGCGTGGTGAAACATTACATATAGTCCAAATATCGTCGGACATTAACGGTCTCGTATGTATGGCTCGGCGACCGTCTACAGTGTCAGTCGCATCGATTGGTTCGATCAAGAACCCTGCAGAACTGTCTCATTTGACTTCAACATTCGCGCCATCTCCTTCAGCACCAAACTTCCCTCGTTCGGTCCCATCCACTCATTTTTCGAGCGTGCAATCCACCAAGGTACAGGATGAGACTGCGGACATAGACCCAGATGAATTGTTTGCGAAATGTACTATTCCTGAGGTCAAGGCGAAACAAGTTCAGCTAAGGTGCGTCAAAACCTACCCGTGTCAGTCGCCTTCCTTGGCTCAAGACAATATTTCAGATCGGACGCTGAAGCCAAGCAGGAAGAGCTTCGTGTTATGGTCGGGTGCGTGCTCTTTCATGAATGCACTTCGCGCTTTGACTGTACTTTGAAAGCGCAGGGAACGGTATCGCGATCTCCTACAAGCCTCAACGTCCATAATTTCCATGTCAAAGTCCGCAAGGCGTGTTGAAGAGGCATTCCAAGAAACTAAAGATGCTATTGCGTCTCGGCAACAGCCATCCAGGGAAAATCGTAATTCGAATGTAGGCAAGGAAGGTCAGTACTAGTCTGTTCAATGACATTGCATTATTTCATATTCATATTTCAGATTCGCATTTGCAAACATTGCAAGTGCTCTCTGCCCACATAAAGTTGCTTCTTGATGCCCCAGAACATCTATGGCGGCTTATTGAAAGAGAAAAGTATTTTCATGCCACCTGGTTATTCATGCTGGCACGCGTTGTGCACCGGGCACTTTCTCATGATGATGACCAAGATGAGGAAAGTTGGTTGAACCAAGGCGTCAATATCATGGTAATTTCCTCGCTAAATGCCTTTCCTATCTTTTGACGTTTTGCATTCAGGAGCAATTTCCACTCATCCAGCGACAGTGGGAGACCATATCTCATTTTCGCTCTCAGATTGTCCATAGAGCCACTCTGTCTCTGAGGATACACGAAAAGTCACCCGAGGTCCGCTTTTTTATGTTGTGCGCGTTGCCTCCTCATGCCCTTAACCCAGGACACCTGTGCAACTATTCTGACTCTCCATATCCTCGAATCAAGACCTTTGACAGACACCCTGACGACATATCTCTCCCAGAGAACGCGGACTATGCATACATCGGTTTCAAAAAACTCAATTATCACGACAACTGCAACCCCCAATAGCGTTCCTATGACACAGACAAACGGTCATCCTCTTGGGGCTTCCAAGCTGGTGCAGTCTAAATGCACTTCTCCCAATGACAGACTTCAAGAAGTGAAGTCCTCACTGCTAATTCTTGTCGAGGTAATATCAAGGACCGTAAATTGCGCTCGGAACGTATTCCAAAGTCTGAGACCCGCGCAGCCAGCCCTGGCAATTCGCGTGCTGGAGCAGATGCATACCGAATCGCTCGCCGTATCTAACTCAGAGACTGCACTTCCTTTTGAACTGGCTTTGAGTACCCAAACGATTCTTTCTGGACTTCCATCGTCGTCATACTTCACCCTCCTTCCAGCTGACATCAAGTCATACAAACCTTATGTCGAATTATCTTCTGCTTCGTCTTCCGTGCCAGGACACTTTCTGGAGGATAAATTACGAACTTGGTTTGACCAATCTTGCTCTATACTTCGGGATTCTTTGGACCGCTGGCTGCTGGAGTTGGACAGCGTGAAGAGCGTCTGGAATGTTAGATCCTCCCTACGAAAGTGGCTACTCACATCGGGGTTGGTGAAAACGGAGCAGACGGCACTCGATACTCTATTTGAAGAAGCTGTCAGAAAGCGAGTCAGCGCCATATGGACCGATACCATCCACAGGGCGAAAGAGCTGTTCTTGAAGGCATTGTCCACACTTACTGCAAGTAGTGGTGTCGTTGCTGAAGGTATGTATATTGGTGCTCCTTGTAAAAACATGGTTCAAAAGGTCTACTCGACCATCAGAGTTTTCTCCTCTAAACAGCATATATGTACCCCAATCTGTTCCGCCTCCACCCCTGACAGGAAGTGGACCTGCAGCGTACGAACACCCGTACCAAACGTATAGAACAGTGCTGCAATCACAACTTCGTTGTCGGACACCTCGCCTGCAGACTTTTTTGAACATTCTGGAGGAATCTGCAGCTTCATTGCAAAAAGACTATACCCGTATTAGTTTGGATCAGAGCAGCAAGTGTGTTCATATCTTTGTTCCATTCGAATATCTTTGATTAAGCTGCGGCATCCAGGAGGTTAGTCCACAATCTAGTTGAGGCATATCTCCCGGAGGCGAAGGCCTTTTGTTCCATGATCGCCGACGCTCTTGCTTCGACTACTGATGAGCTGATGAACCAGTCAGGTAAGACGGCACCACACCCGAATGCCTTCCAAACTCACCAGACAAAAAGACACCGGTCCGGCGATGAGAAATATGATTTTCCTTAGTCGAGTGGCGGTCGAAATATCATTGACATCGCCTTTCCTTAACAATATAGGTTGTGACGAGGTTGTTGCACTGCGTATGTTGATCATATCACCAACTATACATACCTGATTATTAACAACTGAGTCGTCTAGAATTTCGAGACAAAACAGGTTTGCTATTCGACCGAATCATCAACCGGTGGAGGGAGCACACTATTTCTTCTGCCATCTCAGTATATGACGACGCAAAATTTCATTTAACACTTTCTGGTCTGTTCTTTGTTTGCCTTGCAAGACGTTTCTCTCACCATCCAATATACCCTGTTACAGGGCCATCACCAGCCCTGATGGAAAGCTTACATGCTTTATCGACTTCCTTGCACAGCTTGGGTCTCACGCACCATCCATCACAACTCACCAGCATAGCGTCCTCACTCCTTAGCTTATTCATCGACAAATTCACCCGCGATATGCCGAACGGCGATACAGGTCGGAATGTACAGATGTTAAATGATGCAAACTTCCTGCGATATCTTGCGTTGGTCTGGCCTTCTGAGGTACTCGAGACATCTTCACTTGACAGACTGATCGCTGCGCTGCAGTCGGAAGTACGTATCCGTCACTATTGCGATGCAATATCTTAACAATGGGATTTATAGGTTCAATCTTCAGGGGGTCATCTACAACCCGATCCAGAACAAGTTGCCAAGGAGTACTTGATGAGGACTCAAATGTTACTCTCAGCACTTCTTCCGCCTACTTCTCTCATGCAACCTGCAAAGGAAGGTGGAGATAAGATGAGTACACTACTGACCTATGGTGTGCCTGGGGCAGACACTACATTTTTGTCGGCTGTGGAGCTTGCCAAGGTTTCTACTCGGTTTCCTTTATTGCTGGTGGAGACTCGATAGGGGCTGAGTAGACGTGTTCCTATAATATGAACCTGTTTCGATCAACATGTGCTCTCAGGATATCATTCGACGATCGGCTGCATTTACTCGTGTTTGGAAACATCAACCCCGTTTCCGCGCTCTGTGAATTTCTTGATGCAATGTTAGAACGTACGTAAATGAATTACAGAATTCGGACTTGGCCCGACAGCAGGCAGATCTGCAAGACGCCAGCGCTTCAGCAGCTGCACTGGCATGATGTCCGAGTCGCAGTTCCTCCACTAAATACTACCTGGATCAATCATTAACGGAGCCTTCCCTTGTTGATCCACTGGCCGTGCGCGCCACATTATGGTCGATTTATATGTATCTCGTAAGTGGTCAGTTTGATGGTGAGTCTTCACTGCTAAGAGTTCTGCAAAGTCCCTTCATCAAACCTAAAGCATCTTATCCCTCTCTACCTATTCTTCTTGATAACTGGGGGACATATTCTATTGCCGGTCATCATCACCACTGCCCTACTCCATAGGAAGTTGTGCTGGCATCCAACCTTAATAAATCTGTGCGTGACATGCGTGTGCTACTCGATAATACACTGTCTCTAGTAAGTCCTCACAACTCCATCAAATGATTCGAGCATTATACATGTCAGTCTATACACAGGAGAAGACGTCCATCCTCGCTACCAAACAGTGTGCACAGTTCAAGCAGCGATGATATACGGAGCTGCCCCAATGTGAGTTGTCATCTCATTACCAAGCTTGGTGCACGTTTGACTGTCAGCCAGGGCCACCGTTGCGGTTGTCGGCGTCACTATCCATGTAAGTTCCTGCGGTAGTTTTTCTCTGCCCCAATGTCTGACGCGTATAATCGACAGACCTGGACAACTATTCAAAACTTTGAACACCACTTTGCTGAGAAGTTCCCTCGGTGGCTTTGCAGGTTCCTAGCGAGTACACGGCAAGATTGTATGAATTCAAATCGCGCTAACTTTGAGCCGATTCAGATAATATCACCGCCGTATATCGTGTTCGCAGGGTTTTCAATTGGTGCATCGATTGTCTGTAGCCCAGCCTCACCACGTGAAATTACGATTTGACGAAATATTTACAGTTAACAAAACTACACAAGGCCTCTGCACAACCGTTTAATGGTCTTTTCTGCACGTCTTATGTGCACTCCTTGTGAGTAGATATACGCATGTTTTTCAAGAGATGTTTACCGAAGTTTCTAGAGCATTGGCAGTTCCAGGGTTCTGTGTCGCGATGATGGCATCGGTATTATGTTTTGAAGGTAACGTGGTGTTACAGTACTTGCGGTGATAGTAACTGATCGTGTGTTCTCTTATAGCTGCTATTGCCATCCAATATTACCATAGATGGAAACGTATCAAGAATTCGTTCCCGCTCCTAGCACCTAGGCGACCTTCAACCGCACTCATTTTCAGAGTTGGCCTGTTTTGCTTGTATTCTTGGGCGGCTCTAATGTGCGTGGAAGATTACGTGCGAGATTTGTGATGTACTCATGGCCAACTAGGGCAGCCATTGTATTTTTGACCAAGCAGCCCATAGCTGGGACTTATTATATGGTCCCTGCAGCTCGTGAGGAGTTTTCAACTTCATTTGTGAGATGCGGACTTGGAATATTAATGATTTTGCTGCCTACAGTCCCTTTGGCCTCAGCACTCGTGTTTGGATTACAAAAGGTACGAGAGCGAGTTGGCACGAACGAGTTCTAACGGACACGACAGGATATGCTCTACGCTTGGCTCCCTTGTCTGCGTACGCAGAAGCTGGCTGGAGCAGCACCAGAGATACCGAATGCTCGTTCTGCTCCCTCAAATTCATTACTGCACGCCACTTCAGTTGAGCCATAGCAGACGAGACTCGCGTGTAGTTGTCTCAAGCACACCCTCGTCATTGAGCGTTACACGCAAAGTGACTTACCAAATAGGATCATGGGGGATCGCATCGCAACATTCTGTGGACAAATATATAGTCCAATGAAAGCCTATCATTTAGCAAGTGACTGCACGGAATGCGTGGATGAAGGAAAGGAGATACGATACAGAGCGCCTGTCCAACCGAGCCGGAGGTATACGACACGCGAAAATGGAACACATATTAACGAGATGAATAAGTTATGCCCCTCCGCTGTCCAAACATGAGCACAAACGAGCACCCTAAAAGATAGTAGTACATACACAAGAATGTTATTTCTAGAAAAACGATATCAGTTTGCGAAGCATGAGGAACAACGCGGAAGACGCACATTGGGATGTGGATGAGTTTTACGAAGTATCCAATGAAACCCATAACAGCAAAGCCAACAGCGACTGCCCTACAGATCTGAATGAACTCTGTAATTGTACTTTCAGCACCATATGGTGTATGTAGACGAAACTCAAAAGGCACCTTTTTGCGATGGCTTCGTGCAACGTGTAAGGAACTGACAAGCAGGACAAGTCAGCAAACTTCATGCGTAATTCAGAGTCCAGCGATGCTGACCTGGTTGCCGTCGCGAATGAACTGCTGAGGAATATCAATGAACTCCTTCAATTTTTCAGACATGGTAGTTGGTAAGTGAGAAATGTGTTCGAAGGCTTGACCACGTCTTCCAATATATTTCCCACGACACTTTACCGCAACTACTAAGTTGGTACGGCTGGACTGAAATCATGTGGAATCAGACAACTGACCGTCCGTATTTCATCTGACAGGCAAAACTATTAGCGCAGGTATCTGAGCGCGCATGAATGTCCCTTAGCCGCGCTGTTGCCCGGTTAGCATATCCCGCAGGTCCTTTTACCCGTTCCGTCTCGAGGCCATCTACTTTACGTCGTGCAGCACCCGTCTTTCGCGTCAAGAGAGACCAGAGACGATTCTCGACTGTCAAACACGACCCGTCCCTTTCCTATATCCCAGATATCGATGCCATTGTTGACAAAATCCGGCGGTGTATCCCCACGGCAAATGTTGGTGCTCTACACCAGCAGTTTTACGGCCTATTCCGCGTGTTGGGCGAGGAAAGGAAGGATAAACCTACGGCTCCACCCCTCAAAGAGAAGGAGATCCACGACGTGCTATCATTACTAGCTGAGTCGGGTAGGCACCATGATTTGGATATGATGATGAAAATACTCGTCGACTTCCCCATACTTTGCGGTGTCGAATTGGGGGTGAAAGTGTACAATGTCGTCCTCCGTGGCCTGATCGCAAATGGCAACCCTCAAACGATTTTCAACTGGCTCATGAACATGCCTCAAAAGCCGAAAAATATAACGCCTACGCTTTTACAATGGCATATGTTCTTCGAGTGGTGTGCTGAATCTGGCCTAGTGGGGGTACTTCAGCACAGCGTCTCCAAGATGCATCGTTCTGGACGTCGTCCCACCATCAAAACTTTTGAGATTCTATTCAACGCTCTCTTCGACACTGGTGCTTCAATCAAGAAAATTCACGAAGCTCTAGATATCATGGAACATACCTCATTGACGTATGACGAGAACTTCGCGAAACTTCTCTACGATGGTTTTGTCAAACTTGGTCTTACGGATCGAGCTCAGGAGATGAAAGACAATTATTGGAAACGTTTTAGCAAGAGATCGAGGACGACAGATCCCAACATGATTGAGTGGACAGAGAGCATAGAGAAAGAGGCTGAGAACAAGGGGATCGCTGCAGCCGTAACTTTGTGCAAGTCATTGCGGAAAGACGGTTTCAAATTCTCTTCGCACACCCTTACACTTCTCATCCGACATACACACCGCCTCGAGCACCTTCGATACGCGGAAGCCGAACTGCACTTGAAGGCATCCATAATTCACTGGGCTATCTTGATAAGTAATGCCGTGCGTATCGGCGACCTGACAGGTGCTCTGTCGATCTATGAGGAGTCCAAGTCTGCTGGGATTACTCCTGGTACACCCCTAGTACACCCAATAGTCAATGCCCTCTGCACCACTCTTGATGATGCTGCGATTGATCGAGCATTAGGACTCTACAAGGACCTTTCTGAGGCTGCTCCTATCACTCATTCAAAACAAGAACTCCAACCTCCAGAGCGCCGGCATTCCTCGGGCCCAGATGCCAACCTCTACAATATCTTATTCCTCGCATTTGGCGCTTCCAAGAACGTCAAAAAGTATTTTCCTATTGCGCTTTCCCTCCTTGAAGACATGGAGGCCAGGAATATTGAACTTAACAGCCCAATGGCTGTTTCTTCCCTGGCCATCGTTGTTATGCGGTGTGCTTCCAGCTTCGATGACGCATTGAAGGCCTATAAACGAATATGCAAACGTCCCAATGCGCCTCCCCTCGATGCCAAAGGCTACCAAGCAATCCTTCATACCCTGACCCAGCTCTCGTTCGGAGACTACGAAAGATTACCGTCCGTGTGGCACTATTTTGAAGTAGTGAAGGACATGCGGACGAGAGGGGTTGAGATCACAGCTCCTGTGTACACTATCCTCCTCCGGCATCTCGCCTTACTCTCAGGGGAACTGCCGCCCGAGGAGCGTGATGCCCTCGCAGCAGCTGTGCGGAGGGCACATGATCACCTGACGCTCGACCCTTCCTTCACGCCTGATACAGTACTTTGGAACCAATTGATGGACACCTATCAGCGCGTTGGGCTGTTCGCGGAGGCATACCGCGTTTGGGAAATGCTCTTTATCACCGGGCGCTTCAATCAAGCGAGCGTTGCCATTATCATCGACGCATGTGGGTTTGCGAATGCCTGGCCCATGGCTGCACAGGTATGTCTGAAGTTGACCAAGCTCGGGTTCAAGTTCAACTTGCGGACGTGGAATACGTGGATAGAGTGCATGTGTCGCGTTGGGAAGCTTGATGATGCGCTCAAGGTTGTGTGTTTAGAGATGGGGAAAGATCAGCCGAACATCGCGCCTGATGTTCACACGATCAAGGTACTTCTTTCATTTGCTGCACGGACAAACCAGCAAGACGAGGTGATGGACCGCATCAAACGGTATCTCCCTCAGCTATGGCATACGTTACCCACCGAACTCGATAGCTATTCCATCAAAGAGCGCACGACAACAGTAGACTCAAAATGATCATCGTAAATCTATTCGTGATGGTAAATACTACAATAATAATGGTATAGGTGTACAAAGCGTGTGGTTGAGCAATACGCGTGACAAGTGTGTTCTAGAGGAGTAGAAAAATAATCGAGCAAGAAAACACATCTAAAGATGGTCGTAATATGATAAAATTAGCTTACTAAGATGCAAGTTCCTCAACTGTCGGGCAGTCACACTGAAAACAGGAACGGTAAGCTTGGAAGAGTTATAAAATCATTTGCTTACAATAAGGTTAAGGTCGCCGTAGGCTAGATGATGGAAATAAGCCAATGCCTCAAATACCGCTCGAGAGACAACTCACCATCGTCTATACGAGAAACAGTTGGCCAAAACTTCTTCTCGCGGAGCCATGGCATGGGATATGCAGCCTCTTCGCGCGTATAAGAACTACAAGGGCTACTTCAGCCATATTACGAAACACAACCTTGAAAATCACCGACCGGTTCCATTCCTTGTCAGACGCAACCATGAGAGAAAGCGGATGCGGCGCGTTCTTGAGCAGATTGTTATCCTTGGGTTGTTTGCCAGTGATGATATCTTCCGCTTCCTTCCTGATCTGAATCATAGCATCGCAGAATCTATCGATCTCTTCGAGCGTTTCAGACTCGGTAGGCTCGATCAGCATACAGGTGGAGATAGGCCATGAGCACGTGGGAGGGTGGAAGCCGTAATCCTAGATGCGCCGGTCAACAACAGCAACAACACCCAATTCTAAGAATACATACCTGCAACCGTTTCGCGAAATCCGTCACCTTCAACCCTGCAGTCTTATCAAACTCAGCCAGGTCGATGAGCAGCTCATGAGCAACTTGGCCATTCTTATTCTTGAACCGAAGACTGTAGTATCCTGCAAGTCGATGCGCCATGTAGTTGGCATTAAGAAGCGCGATGTTCGTGGACTCCGAAAGGCCGTTGCCGCCGAGCATCTTGATATAAGCCCATGAAATGAGGAGTATAGAGGCACTGCCGAAGGGAGCAGCTGAGATGGCATCGATGGCGGCATCACCGCCAGTCTTGACCAGGGGATGCGAGGGAAGGAAGGGTGCGAGGTGTTCGGCGACACAGATGGGCCCAACACCAGGTCCTCCACCTCCATGGGGACTGAAAGACGTATGAGCATTTATTAATGCGAGTCATTGCGCACTCACATAGCAAAGGTCTTGTGCAGGTTGAGATGGCAAACATCGCCTCCGCAGACCGCAGGGTTCGTCAGTCCAACCTGTGCGTTGAGATTTGCACCATCCAAGTAAACTTGTCCACCACAGTCATGAATGATCTTGCAGGCCTGTGACGTATGATTGAGTACTCCAGATCAGTATGAAAGATAAGGATACATACTTCGGTAATACCATCTTCAAAGACACCGAACGTCGAGGGGTATGTAATCTGCCCTGGAATGAATTCTAATCCCAATTAATATGAACAAAACTCACCATGAAGACCGCGAGATTATCTTTGTGTTTCTCGGCCTTTGCCTTCAAGTCTTCCAGGTCCAGATTCCCATCTGCATGTGTCTTGACCGGAACAACCTTCAAGCCCGCCATCACAGCCGACTATCACCTCCATCAGTTCATTACTGCTGGACATAGAACGATACGAGACACACCGCAGGATTCGTGCCGTGAGCACTAAGGGGTATTAAGCACACGTCACGGTGTCCCTCCCCGCGGGATTCATGGTATGCCCGGAGGACAGTTAACCCAGCATATTCACCCGCAGCACCCGAATTTGGTTGCACAGAGCAAGCTGAAAAGCCAGTAATCTTGCAAAGGTCGTCTTCCAGTTCCTATCAATAATAATTAGTGTCTTTGTCCTACCACAACTCAACATCACAAACCTTGATGATCTTCCTGTATCCTTCAACCTGCTCGTGTGGCGCAAACGGATGGATACCACCAAACTCGGGCCATGTAAGTGGGATCATGCTGCTCGTGCTGTTAAGCTTCATCGTGCAGCTGCCAAGGGGGATCATTGCATGGACAAGACCAAGGTCCTTGCTGGCAAGGTGGAATATGTACCGGAGCATCTCAGTCTCGCTGTGATGTTTGTTGAAAACGGGGTGCGAGAGGAACTCGGACTCGCGCACGAGCTGATGAGGGAATGCAAGTTCTTTTGGAGCGGGCAGGTCAGCGAGATTGGGCTCTGGTTGCGAGGCGGCGATGTGGAAGGCGCGTATGAGGGACAGGAGGTCCTCTTTGCCTACTGACTCGTCCAGAGTGACACCAACAGTATTCTTGTCCACTCTTCGGAGGTTGAGGCCCTGCAACGCAGCAGCGGCATGCATAACTTCAGCATTCGCGCAGTGCTTTGAGACATCAATGGTGAGCGTGTCAAAGTAGGAAGACGCATTGATTACGCGGAATCCGAGACGCTCGACGGCAAGCTTGAGGATCTGTGTGAGGAAGTGCACTTTCTTTGCAATACGCTCGAGTCCTATGGGGCCATGGTATATTGCGTACATAGCGGCCATGTTGGCAAGAAGGGCTTGCGAGGTGCAAATGTTGCTAGTGGCCTTTTCACGGCGAATGTGTTGCTCCCGGGCTGCATGTGATTGATGAGAACACGAAATTAAAGATAGTAGGGAGGACCTACTCTGCAATGCCAGCCTATATGCGGGGTTACCCATAGTATCTTTGCTCCGGCCAATAAGACGTCCAGGCATTTTCCGCTTGAGCTTCTCTGTGACAGCAAAAAAAGCACCATGAGGACCTCCATAACCGGCAGGAACCCCAAATCGGGCAGAGTTGCCAAGAACGATATCAGCACCCCATTCACCCGGGGGCCGAAGAAGTGTCAAAGCAAGAAGGTCTGTCGCGACGATGACAAGTGCGCCTGCTTCATGCACCTGCTTCGTAAAATCACTGTAGTCGGTGACGAAACCATTCACGTCAGGATATTGAACAAGGACGCCAGCCAGATCAGCACGTAACGCGTCGGATTTGAGCACGTCACCCGCGTCACCGATGACGAGATTTATGCCAAAACCTTTAGCACGCGTCTTGAGAACGGAGATGGTTTGTGGAAGGACCGCCTTGTCGACGAAAAATGTCTTCTTCTTCTGGTTGGACTGCACGTATGCCATGACCATGGCTTCTGCGGCAGCAGTTGCTTCATCGAGGAGGGATGCGTTTGAGACGTGCATCGATGTGAGGGACATGATCATCGTTTGGAAGTTCACCAATGACTCGAGACGACCTGGTGGCACCGTTAGAAGAAAAACTAATGGAAAAAATGACAACGAACCCTGGGCAATCTCGGGCTGGTACGGGGTGTAAGGGGTGTACCACGCAGGGTTCTCGAATACCTATGGACACGATCAACACAATGCTGGGATAGCTAAGAGCGTGTGACACACATTCCGCAAAATCACAGGGGGCACGACGGCGTTGTGGTACCCCATGCCGATGAAGCTTTTGAACTGCTCGTTCTTCCGACCTAGCCTTTTTGCATTTGCATGAAGCTCTGTCTCGCTCAATGCTGGGATGGACGCATTGCTGACGGTGGAGCTAGCAATACGGATGTTGTGCGGCACGGTCGCAGCTAGAAAGGACTCCATGGAGTCAAAGCCAAGCTTTGAGAGCATAAACTCGGTCTCATTGTCGTCTGGTCCAACATGCCTATCAGTAAAAGTGTCCAGTGACTCGAAGAGATTTGCTGGAGACTTTGCAGTGGCGAGACCGCGAACTGAAAGAGACTGATATATAGAACGAGCTGCAGATTGCCTGAGACGAGACGAGGCAATCACGATACGCAGGGCCGCCATGATAGGCCAGATGATGGCTGTATGAGAGGAAGAGGTGGACGGGTGAGTACGGAATTGAAAAGGAATGGGTGACACTCAGTGACCTTGTTCACCGAGCCAGATTTTCATTCACCGAGTAGTATCATTACGCGTTTGAACACTGCAGGATAATCTTATCGATAGGCCTCTGGGAAGCTGATAAATGGCCGATAAACGAGATGCTCGCGGTTTTCGTGAGAGGCATCCCATCGATTCACTAGCAGGCAGATGTCGTGTTGGTAGACGGCCAACAACCTGCGCTATTCATTGATCACCGCCCTCTATTTGAATCCCTTCGAGGATGCTCGGGGACCATTCTGTCCCATTTATGGCTACTCGAAAAAACTTTTTAACCTTTACACATAGTTATCTAAGCGCTCAGCGAGATAGACTATCTATAGCCGACGGAGTCACTGACAGCAGTCTCAGTAGCACTAGTCCTAGAATCTCCCGTCACAACCGAAGCGGAGTCCCGCCAATTTTCCAATAGACTCATCAGCTTACACTCACGACATCAGCGCTAAGCCATCTGTGCAGGCAACACGAATAAAACTGACGACATCCTCCGCATGTTTCCTTGTCATTAAATTGTTAGGGTCAGCATTCGTTGAGAAAGAACACGCAGGGCAGGCGTACGGTGGGTCTGTGTCGTCCGCATTATGCGCACTGTGCAAGCCGTTTTGCTCGATGTCTTTTGAAACAGTCCGGAATGCGTCCTTGGCGCTGCGTGTACCAGCAGAAGTGAGTTTTCCCTCGTAGTAGGCGGCCGTGGAAAGAATACGGGACAGGGTGTTGGATGCGCTGTCAGAACGCAACGACGCCCCACGGTCTACGGACGTGGGTTGTCCTAGTGATTCTAGAAGTAGCGTTTGCTTTCTAATCACCGCGGAAGAGCGGACGACTTCATACTGAAAGACTCCTATGAATTTAGGATATTCAATTTTTTTAACTAACTTACGATGAACTCATGAACGGCGGTGGGTGTAGGTAAAATTAGGTCTGCTTTGCGCAAAGCAAGGTCAAGTAACCGGATAGTCTGTCAAATACGGTCAATTTCACTTCAAAGTCACATCGAAAATCTCACACCTCCTGGACTAGACGCTCGATGCCTCCAGTGGTCACCAAACTATCTAGCTTGCCGGAAAGAAACCCAAGTAAGTCAACAACAGCCTTCCATAATTCAAGCCAGTCGTATTCTGAGCAAAAATGCCGTGTCAGACATCAAGAGCAAGCAATTAGGTTAAATCAACTTGCCTAATCGTATTCTTTCCTTCTGTAGATACCATATGACGCGATGGCACGTCCAGATACACGTACTATCTCACCGCGAACAATCAGTCTTGGTAAAGGTCAGGAAATAAACGAAACACACGTGAACGTGTACACCTCGAGCCGCTTATGTAGATTATGGCGTAGCCATAATACACAACAATCTAGGAGTGCGCAGATTGGTGCACGCGTAGACGATGGCACTGGAAGGAGTGGAAGTCTCTGCATTCATTTCAGTATTAGTAGTGAAATTGGACGTGTACAAGCAATGACCTGCCGACACAGCCTGATTGCCTCCTTCGAGGAGGCAGGCTTACAAAAGACCGACATTATAGCTGCATTCTCGGACATCACAAGAAGTGTGTTCAATGCAAGGTTTGCATAAGCCAACGTGCGGGGTGACGCCGAAGACGAGGCATGAGTCAACACATAGGATGACAATGAGAGGATGTTATATGCTAGTGGGGGTACCGGTGCGCTCTGTTTGTTATCAGATGGTTTGTGTATCATATCCACTAGCACCTGCGCAAAAGGCGGATTGAAGAAAAGGAACTCGAAAACGGGTAGGAGTGAAACAGTCGCCTCGATGGGTCTGTTTTCTTAGTAAGAGGAATGCGACATAAAGCTTGATAGTTTCACGTACTGAGTCTTAAGGAAGTCTCGAGGTACGTCGAGTGGCTGCATTGCTAGTGCACGATCGGGTAGGAGAGAGGTGAACAGGGCTCCGACGCTCTTTGCAAATGTGGGGATCGAATCGTCCGAGATTTCTTGGTATGCCCTACCACCGAGTCAGCTAGGAATCTTCTGTAAATGCCCGGAAAGGCGCACTTGACAGCAGCATCGAGTGCAAACCCTGCTGCCCAACAAATCTTGCGCATGAGTTCTGTGTCTTGCGTATCACGTATGCGCTGGAGGTATGGATTAAGCCTCGCTGCATCAGATTTGTGAAAATTCGCTAGAATAGAGAGGAGGAGCGACGCTTCAAAAGTAAAGCGTTGAGTATCTGGGGATGTGATGACCTGTCACAAGCAACGTCATTCCCTCAGGACCGATAACAAAACCATGGAACAGTAATATGTACCTTAGCGATGCAAGGAAAGAGGTCTCGGCGCAGGAAGTATGCGCCGGGGCTTAACTGACTGATGCTACACATGAAGACAACAGCTAGTTGGAGAACCTGGTGTCGAAGAGCCTCTAAAACATGGTCAAGCAAATAGGTCCACATCAATCGTTCTCAGAGCGTACCAGAAGCATCATTATCGCCCAATACATCTGCAATCATCCCAACAAATTCCTATACGCGACCGTGAGTCTATAGTGGAGATGAAGGTGTCGCATCGACCATACCATGAACACCCTGTCGGCCTCGTTCACACTATTAGCAAAGATCTCCATCACCTCCCAACCTGCTAGGTTCTTGGCGAGCACAGTGTGCAGCATGATAGAGAGCGTGTCGATGGCGTGGCCGCGGGTCTCTTTGCCCTTGCGGTCGGCTGCAAATACGGTGCAGACAGTAAATAGGGCATGGAGCACGAGCTACTGGCGGGGATTTGTCTGTCAGTACCATAGTGTTGGATGTTGGACAATGTGGATAACAGACCTTGTGTGAAATGAGGCACTCGTCTTTGGAAAGTGTAGATAGAAGACGCGTTAGAAAGGTACGGTCGGGCTGCAGGGACAGCAGCTCTTGCCAGAAGCGCTGTTCATCGTGTCCAGGAGAGATTTGTGCTGGACTGAGACCCTATGCGTCGTGTCAGGACTTTCAGGTCGTGCCGTAGTAGTATGCTTGCCTGGAATAGTTTATTGATAATAGTTACATACCTTGAGCTGACGGGCCAGGAGCTTCGCGGTACATTCATGAATACCTGTACAATGGTAAAAAGACAGTTGTGGTCTCCCGCGTCGATTATATACAGTGGTGGTACTCTAGGTGTCAGTGGGGGTGATGCGCAGCTAATGATGGACGCAACACGCCCCTTACCAAACAAGCGCCGCATGTCGGGACGTTTCAACAAAGTTATATCAAAATCAGCAAAAGATAGCTTTGCCTATCCTTGCGACAGCACATGCAAAACAAACAAAAGTAGCCAACGCCTCTGAACACGTTTGTTCACGAAAGATCTCTATCATCACGCGTGCTTTTCTTTCCGCTGACACAATGCGAGGCCAATCCGACGCATATTGAGCCCTATTGCAACGCGTTCATTCTGGGATCGCTTACCCTTGACAAGAACATCTATATACGTTTTAAGGCGTTTACCCCTCGATACATGATCGATAATCCGATCCAACAACTGATCCTTCGTACCCACAAAAAACCGCGGCTACAAAAAATATGGAGAATACTAATAGCCCTCCGCCTGAGATGTGAGTCTGGAACGCGGGTGCAGTCTAAATCGCTACAAATGCTCTGCGCAATAAACCAAAGATCGCCGCCTGATATAGCAGAAACATCCGCTGACGTCAACTCGTCCAGTATGAACTCAGCCAAATTCGAAGGCGTGCCAAACCCTGCGGCGACCTCACGACATGCAGTGTAATCACAATGCTTGAGACGTGCGTCCGAAACGACATTTGGGGGGGAAACATGTGAAGTGCGATTTGAAAGACATCGAGAATTTGCGCGAGACACAGAACGAGACGTGCCGCTATGAGACCCTGCCCCTCTTGCTCGGTCCAGATCTAGATCCCGAGACCTCGGACTCATCGGCTACACGCTTGAGGAAGCTGCGGTGCCATGAGCGGTACCGATTGAATCCGGTCTGCTTCATCGCTGCCCGCAGTTCCTTGCTGCACTTGTTCCAATCGAGCAGCTCCCTTGGTGGAGACCAGTCCCTCATGGCTTGGAGTGAGTCGCTGGAAACAATCGAATTGATGAATTTACAATCATCAGTAAAATAGCAGTGCTTACAGGAGCGTATCGTCATCTGCGTGCTCAGTCTCTAGGTGGTCAACAACTGTGTCGCGCACTCTCTCCAGCGTGCGTTGGAACATGTTTTGAACTTTGGCGAGGGCCTGCTCGCTCTGGTTGGGGTAAAGTACCTCATAGTGCGAATGCTTAGCGTTAGTATTAGAAAAATCCAAGGAACACGTACGGCACTCGCATAGTAAGCATGATGTCGAGAGTTGAGGTTCAATCGCCTGTTAGGAGGACGGATCCAAGTGGTGATGGTGACCGTCACAGGATGGTACCATGTATGAGAGTGCGACGCTAATGCGCCATCTTCCGACCGCGTCAACTCCCCCATCTGAACTCCCCTCCGATCCAACTCCTTCTCGACACCCCATTCATACGTGGGTGAAGCGTGCATCCGGGATTCAGCGATGTTGATGTGAGTGGCGGCCAAAACGTGCTCATTCTGATTGCCAAACTTCTGCAACTTCGTGACGGCGCCTTCAGCAGTTTGGGAGACGGACACCTCGAATGGCCAGTAGGGACGGATGTCGGCATCACGGGTCTGGAACATTAACACCAGGTCCGGTACTCCGAGGTGATAACCCTGAGTCTCATCTGAGGAGGAAGTTCTGCGGTAGCGGGCGCGTCTACCATACGCCCCATATGGATGGGTAAGGAGACCTCGAAGTCGTCAGGGATGGCGAGAGACTCGACGATGATCCCCATCGCAGTGCGCAAAGGCACAAGGATCGACTCGTGAATTGGGCATGGTAGGGTGGCGACAATTTGGTGGAGGCTGGGGATGTATGACGGTCTGAAGCAAAACACAAAATCAGTTCAAATTTGGAAAAGGAAGAAAAAAACACACACTTGCGAATTAGTTTATCGTCACATCCGATAGCATCCAAAACATATACATAATCATCTTCTGTGACGTTCGAAAATACCTCAACTTCGGGCCCATCGCCACCGTTCCGAATTCTCCTGATAATCAGCTGGCGCAAACCTGCAAAACTTTAAACATAAATTACATGGTCTTGAACTTGCGACAGACGTACCAGGATCTTGCATGACTGATTCTTCATTATTTTCTTGTTTCGTTTCTGGTGTTGCCTGGGGTTCCTTTGTTGCTGCCAGGCTTGAAGTTGACTCCTATGCTGCTGAATCTGCACAAATATTATTGTGCCCCCCCGAAATAAAAAGTGTGCCCCCCCGAAATTGAATTTGTGTGACACCCCGAAAAAGGAAATTGTGTCGCCCCGAAAACTATTGTGTGTCGCCCCGAAAACTGCAACATGTGTCGCCCTGAAATTATATCATGTCGCCCCGAAAACAAAAGACTCATGCCGAAAAAAAAAGTATGAAAAATTCAGAAAAGTACTTTATTGAAGGCAAACTTGAGTGACAATTGTAGACTAGTATGTATACTACTGGATGACTACCTGAATACGATCCATAATTTGACTCTTCTTCCTCTACAAGTCGAGTAACCATTGCCTTGACATCACCTTCAATTGCAATTGCCTCATCGAAGGCTTGCTTGATGTGCCTCGAAAAATTGATGGCAGTTCCTTGTCTGCAGACACCATCTCGAGCAAGGGTTGTACCATGCTGGAAACAGGGTTGCATACTCTGTGGCACCAGTTGTCAGCAAAATTAAAGTGTGGAGCTGCAAACGAGACAAAAATACCATGACTGTGTCAGTGGCACATTTCACCACTACCTTGAGGGAGACATCCACATAATTTCCACCAGAACTACGGCCACCATGAAGCTGGCATTGCTCTGGATCCATGATAGCATGAAGAGTAACCCAGTTCATTGCATAAGGGGCATAGAGTTGGTCTGTGTGAATGGGGCTAGTAGATGTGACATCAAAAAGTGGCATTACTAATTAGATGCAATCCACTTACGACTCATAATTCTGTGACATATATGCCTCAGAGGGAGCCCACTCAGCTGTCGAAAAGCAGAGAGGACCACCAGGTAAGTCTAGGGTATACCCAAAGTCTAGGTATCATATGTAAGTTACCAGTAATGAAGATTATACATATGTGAGACACTCACCCAAGTCATTGCCTTTGACTGTCATGGCAGGCAGGCCTGCCTCACCAATTGCCTCGATACATGATGTACTGACCTCAGCAGGGAGACTAGCTATGAGCAAGTTCCAGCTCAAAGCCAGAATTCCTAAAGCATGGGAGTCCTTCTGCTGCCTCGTAGTCATGGACAGCTTCTTCTTATTGGTAAGGTTGTTCACCAGACCAAAGACACGTGCATGACGAGGACTGGCGTTCCACTGTTCCAGCCAAACTGAACCAGCTCCCCCCCATGGGTAGTGTTACAGTCACTACGAGAGCCCCCAGCTACTCGACCAGCCCTCTGCCACCTTGCACGGCAACGACACGATACCCGGGCCTTTAGGCCTTGATGATAGATGACGAATAGAAGATGAATCCGGAAGATGCCGGATTAGGTAAGCGATCTGGATCGCTTACATGATATGACGACATAGGTCTAGAAGACCTATATATGTTATCAAGATAGAAGGCAAGCCTCGTGTTGCCTCATGTACTGATAGAAGGACGCCTCGCGGTCCTTATCATAGATAGAAGACCTGCCTCATGCATGGTATCTCTGACTCGATAGATAAGCACTTAGAACCCAGCTTCAAGCTGAGCTTAGATACGATAGAGTAGCCTTATATAAGGTCGACAGATTAAAGTAGATGTTCCTTACTTTAATCCTACTGGGTTTACCATTGAAACCTTTGTCCTGCTAAAGCTACCTGCTCGACATCAGATCCGTACCTTCAGAAGGACTTGAGACCCCTTCTGCCTGTAACTCGCTATCATCGTTCACCTCCGTGAACGTACGCAACTCCTGCTCTTCTGTAGGAGCCGACCTTGGACTCTCAGCACGAGATATCACCGTTGTGATCGTCGCTGTTAGATCATCCCAGTCCGCACGCGACACACGTCGTAACAAAGGATTAAAGTCCCTTTACTGTACGCCTCCATCACAGGCTACAAGATAACTGATCGCACTTGTTGTCAACGCTACCGACACTCGTAGAACCCCGAACCTAGAAAGGATTTTCATATCCCTGATTTAGAACCCTGATCGTACCGGCCTGACCAGTCGCAAGAATATAAGAACCGCCGTCACTGTGGAAAGCTCCAAGAAAAGGATACCACGAAGATCGTAGAAACCATCTCCAATATGGCAACTACCAGAAACACCTTCGCCGCCTCGCATCTGACCGGGAAGGAGACTCGCCTTTGTTTGCGAGAAAAGAAATGTTTTGTGTGCCACGTCATCGGACACAAAGCCGCGAGCTGTCCGCAATGGACCCGAACCTCACGGAGAAAGATGATCGAAGAAGAACCCCTGCGCGCTATCAAGAAAGCCGGGGCTAAGGAAGACATACGGGTGAACGCCACCCTGATCTCCAGAACGAGAAGCAACCCCATCGCGACATCTATGATCATAGATTCTGGGGCATGTGAGTCCTTTGTCAACCAGGACATAATCACGCAACACCGCATCTCAACGCACCAGCTAGAGAGCCCAATGAAACTCTCGAACGCTGACGGATCCTGCTTCGGAACGAAGCCGATAGAGAAGTTTTGCAACCTCACATTTCAGATAGACGAAAGGGTAATGACCGAAAGGTTTTACCTAGCCGAACTTGGTCCGAAAGACAAGTTCCTGCTGGGACGACCTTGGCTCACAAGCCAGAACCCCGCCATCAACTGGAAGACCGGCGCGGTAACTCTTAGAAGTACCGCAGATTCCCGAAAGAAGCAGAAAGAAATAGATTCTGATCGGAAGAAGAACGGCAAAACGCCCCTCTTCCTGAAAGAAGAAAAGAAGGTGGCATTGAAGAGAAAAAGATCGGTATCCCCGACTACTCCCCGCACCTTCTCCTCGGGCACAGTACCACTAGCCCAGACGACACGAATTGCACCGGCCCACGAAGAGCCGCAGGACGGAAACCCCGTCGAACCTTCAGAAACCGCACCACAGCCCACGAAAACTGTGACGAAGAAAGATTCGCTGCCAAGAATAGACCTTGCAGCAAGAAGATATGAACAGAAACGACCGGCCACTGATCCGGAGACAACTCAGAAGAAGACTTCCAGACCGGCGCTGATATCTGATCACATTTATCCCGAACCGCCACGAACGAAGAAGATTGTACCGGCTGTTCAGCCGATGAAGATTGAAGAAGATCCCGCACCTGCCCGATATGAATTCTCGGCAGAGCCCGCACAAGTCCTTGGGAAGGGACGTGCAATGATGAACGAAGAACCGCCTGTATCCAAGGCGCCCAGACTGGCCCCTGAACCAGAAAAAACTCAGAGATTCGAATTTTCTGGAGAACCGATATCCGTTCTCGGAAAAGGACGAGCAGTCCGAATCGAAGATCCTCCCACCGCCAAGAAACTCAGATTCTATGAAAGTCCTGAGTCCGCAATGGAGGAAGACACCGAACCGGCGTATTTAACCGCCGATGAACCACCGAACTCCCTCAACCTCTCCATGACACCCGCGCACAACCCCGAAGAAGCAGTAACGCTATCTTCAGCTACCGAACTCCCTCCTGTGTTACAAGAAGCCCAGGATATTTTCATCGAACGAATCGCTTCAGTCCATGAAGCATATCGTCAGAATGAAATAAAACAGGAAGAAGAAGACGCCGGGCCGAGTTTTGTCAGATTTATTGACATGAAAAACTCCGAGGATGACGAGGATGAAGACGATAACGCACCCTCTTCGCATGATCTGCGAATGGTAGATATGGAAGGAAACGACTTCGAAGACGACGGCCCACTCCCTGGCCTAGACTTCTGATTGGATATGATTAGTCGGTGACTAATGGCTTAGTAAGGGGGTGAAATCCTCCTTTTACTTATTTTTCACGCCTACTCCACCCTGAACACTGATCAATTAATCCCGAACTCGACCAATTTCTACATTGGTCCGGAATGACCCTAAACTAGATATAGTCCGGAAAGACTCTAAACTACGATTGTCCGAAATGACTTGAAACTAAACGATGAAAGGACGAACCCCGGAAAACTCCTGCAAGCTTCGGGACCCCTCACATCACTGCACTTCGACCACCTGAGTAAAGACCAGATATAAACAAAGGGTAATAGAAGACGATCTCCCCGCTGGACGACCCCAAGAAACTCCTACAAAGCCTTGGCACCCACGCTCGGATCCCCACCTTCGACATCTAATAAAGAACCCAGAAATGGATCTATAGAAGATAAGAAGACTAGACCTCCGGAACGAGGCTAAAACTATCACGAGACGAACTCCATGGAAACTCCTGCAAGCCCTTGGAACCCTCTAGAACCCATCATGGCAATGACGACCACCCTCTGATGACGACCTGATCTTTCAACAAAGATAAAGGATGATAGTACCTATCACGGCACTTTCCCTCTGATAGCGAAGAAGAATCTCGAACACGAGTTAGCCTCATGGCTAGATAAGACGATAAGAGATATCGATAACGATAACAAGTTTAGATTGAAACGGAGCTTGGATTGATCTGGAAGAAGGTTATAAACCCTCTCGATCCTCGAACATCTCTCCCAACGAACCTCCATCATCATCATGACGAACTCTATCGACAACGCCTCTATCAAGATGGCACTGAAGGACTCAGACTATGGATTAGTCCTCAGAATGACGGAAAACAGCGCGTTCAATGAAGCTGCTATCCTGACCCCCGCGTACTCCCAAGCGATCGACGAAATCCTTGGTGATCAAGACGCCAGAACTGCAGCGTGTACATCCCTCACCGTCTGCATTATACGAACCACGAAGCTGCTGGAAGATGTAGCCAATCGTGTTGACCTAGATGAAGCAACTCGGAAACTTGCTGTACTTCATCTGCAACGGCGGATCAGAAACTTCGCACTTCACTTACTCCCCCTCGACTTCTCCGACATCACTGACCTCGCGATAAAGAAAGTTGAAGTGAAGCCCGTTATAGAAGAACCCCGCCCGGTACGCCCGCTGAGAAGAAAGGCGGCTACCATAGATCGTACCCGTAGAACGCTCTGCAAGCGCTGCGGAGGATACGGACATCAGTACAGAAGATGTCCAGATTATGTTTGTTGCATCTGCGATGAACTAGGACCTGACCATCTGTCGGTCCACTGCCCGCGACTCAATGGACGCATCGTACTCCAAGAGTTTAGCGATGAAGAGAAGTTTTTCGAAGCTCTCTTAGATTGGGAGCACAACCACAAGGCGCTCGCGGATCTAGAACTTCAGCATCCCACTGAACTTTCCCCTGCCCCCGAAACTCCCTCAGTACCTTCCGTCTCCACGTCAGCAATTCCCGCACCACCTACTGCTACGATGGAAGAAGATGTTTAGAAATCAAAGTCGGTGACTTTGTGCGTAGTAATGGGGTAATGTTACAGTCACTACGAGAGCCCCCAGCTACTCGACCAGCCCTCTGCCACCTTGCACGGCAACGACACGATACCCGGGCCTTTAGGCCTTGATGATAGATGACGAATAGAAGATGAATCCGGAAGATGCCGGATTAGGTAAGCGATCTGGATCGCTTACATGATATGACGACATAGGTCTAGAAGACCTATATATGTTATCAAGATAGAAGGCAAGCCTCGTGTTGCCTCATGTACTGATAGAAGGACGCCTCGCGGTCCTTATCATAGATAGAAGACCTGCCTCATGCATGGTATCTCTGACTCGATAGATAAGCACTTAGAACCCAGCTTCAAGCTGAGCTTAGATACGATAGAGTAGCCTTATATAAGGTCGACAGATTAAAGTAGATGTTCCTTACTTTAATCCTACTGGGTTTACCATTGAAACCTTTGTCCTGCTAAAGCTACCTGCTCGACATCAGATCCGTACCTTCAGAAGGACTTGAGACCCCTTCTGCCTGTAACTCGCTATCATCGTTCACCTCCGTGAACGTACGCAACTCCTGCTCTTCTGTAGGAGCCGACCTTGGACTCTCAGCACGAGATATCACCGTTGTGATCGTCGCTGTTAGATCATCCCAGTCCGCACGCGACACACGTCGTAACAGGTAGGCTATCCAGCCCATCAGAAATATGTATATCAAACTGAAAGGAGGAAAAACTCACCCTGGTCCCCTTGCGGTCATTGACAGCCTCGTCGATGATACTATTGACATAAGTCAACAGGTCAGGACGCTGGCCACACTTGCCATGGAGTACAGCGAGTGTAACAGATCCTATACACCCAATTAACCACATGTAGGAGACAGAAAGATTATTCATATCCTTGGAATCGACAAAAATGATGCTTTCATCTGGTTCGATCACATACCACAAATCATCCACAGGAACAGAAAGGGCAGTATCCCCACTACCAACCAGATCCTCATTGCCACGGTCCACTAAAAGTGTACCCCGTTTATAGCTGGTTTTAGCAGAATGGTCACGAGTGACCATCCTGACTGTACCAGTGTCTGCAAGGGACTTGGCCGATAGTGGGGTGGCATGAAGGCCCAGGACCCTTGCCTATGAAGTACAGTTTTAGACTAAGCCAGTGATAAGCAGGAATAAAACTCACAATAGTCCTTTTCTCAGAGCGAGCTGCATTCTTCCTCCTGTGGCACTGGAGGAAATATACCTCTAAAGCTTGGTGGAGAGATCCTGGCACCAATCCAGCATTCTTGGTGGTTAGGGACTTCAGATGGCTGACCTGCACACATAAATAGTTAGATCTAACATAGATACTGCATTAGAAACATGCTCACAGAATTTGCAAGGCCTGGTTTATCTCCAAAGCAAGAAGATCCTCCCCAACATCTGCTCCTATCTGAAGTGCATGCATAACAGTTGAATTTCCAGCAAGATGCTCAAAGTCTATGCACCACCAATATATTAGTCTAGACAGTGGCAGTAATATATTACTTACATTGCCTCAGATGAGTCTGATCTGTGGGTTGTGGGGCCATGGTGGTGGTTGGAAAGTGCAGTGGGCAGCAGTGGTGAAAATTTTGATTATGGCATTTTCGGAGTTTTGGTGCTTTTGGGATAGCATATACCTGTTACCACCTTCATTATTATCAGCTGGATAGTGTAGTGGTAACCTGGTCCCTATTGCGATACTGTGTGGGATTTTGGCCAGGAAGTTGCTCTGCTGTTCAATTCTTGCCAATGTCATGATTTAATTCTGTTGTTGGTTATAGTGGTAACTTGGTCACTGTTGGCTAGGAAGCTGCTCTGCAGTTCCACTCCTGCCAGTGTTGAAATTTCATTATGTTGTTGTGATAATATTCAGCTCTGCCAGTTCAACTCCCTCATGTTGCCATACCTCGACAATATTTGGTCTTGCGAGGGGGCTCTGATAAGCTCGACTCAGATGAGGTGGAGCTGTCTTCTGAATCACTGGATATACTCTCAGACTCAGTATGACCATGGTATGCTGAGCTAGATGAAAGAGTGGTGTTCTCCTTCCCTTTTGATTTCACCCACCCTTGCAACACTGACAGTGGGATGCTTTGATGAGTGACTAAGAAGGCAGGAATTGGCATAGTCTGTTTGAAGCGAACAAACTGAGGACTGACCTAGAATAACCACATTTTCATGAAATCCACCTCTCGAATTCGTCCTTGCATTTTGTGCCACCGATGACCCATCAGGGAATTGGATACCAGGAGGAATTACGATCCTGCGCTTCTCTTTGAAACAAAGATAGTATTGGGGCAGATACTGAAAGATCTCGTCTTGGTCCTCCTTGTGTTATGAACTAGGATAGTTCTAACAGCAAAGGCTCGATAGAGCGATCGTGTTGCTGAGATTCGTAAGGCTCTTCAAATAAGAAGAGGTTCGCAGACTTAGTTGAAGGAGTGCTTCAATTAAGAGATCGGTTCAGACGACTTAAGATTGGTGGTCTTAAGCGAAGGAAGTTCTGGGTAAAACCTAGTAAGATTGAAGTGACGTTCTAAGTAATAGTACACGTGCTTAAATAGGAAACTATACGCGCACGGACCAAGGCTACGGTGAGATAGTAGTACACTGGTTGAAGACCAAAAGAGGAATTCAAGACAAAAGAGGAAAGTAGTACATAATGGCGGAGTTATGTGAGAGTAGTCTGAGAAGTAAAGCGATTGTAACATTACCCCCTCACTAAGGTTGAAGCCACCAGATTCAATCATCCTGGTTAGCATGATAGACAGGGTCGTCGGAATACTCAAGGTTGTCCGACCCTCCCTTCATGCGTTCCTCCAAGTAAAGTGCTTCTTCTTCCCTACATTGGGCGGTGTATGCCTCGTCCTTGTCGTTCTCCCAGATTGCGAGGGTATGGTAGAATCCTTCGTCTTTCCATGTTAGCGAAGTGGGGGATTCCCCAGAGTAGTATGGGCAATAAAATGAAAGGTGACCTGGGGATAGTTCCTGACAGACACGGCAATAGTATTCGGGACAGTGGACTTGTCTGTGCCCAAGCATTTTGCAGTACCTACAGACGTGATTCTCATCGGGGTTAGAGGTTGCCCGTAGAGGCGATGGGCCTGGTTTCGGGCTGAGTGCCTCGTCAGCACTGGTAGCGCGCTTCTTTCCTTTATCGGTACGAAGACGCTTGCTCCGTACTCCTCTTTTGGAGGGTGTGGTTCGGTGTATGGGATGCCTGATGGCGACATCTTGTCGCTCTGCCTCTGCGATTAGCTCAGCAGGAATGGCAGGTTGGGTTCGTCCCAACGCTTGTACGGGTACGATCCCGTCTGTGAAGGTGTGCGATGATAATGAGTCTGGGATGACGAGCGGGGGATGAATATGGAGTGTGGACAGCGCGTTGGTTAGGTCCTGTACTTCGTAGTTGCATGTGGTTAATTGGGTGTATAGGATCTGTTACACTCGCTGTACTCCATGGCAAGTGTGGCCAGCGTCCTGACCTGTTGACTTATGTCAATAGTATCATCGACGAGGCTGTCAATGACCGCAAGGGGACCAGGGTGAGTTTTTCCTCCTTTCAGTTTGATATACATATTTCTGATGGGCTGGATAGCCTACCCATGGGGGGGAGCTGGTTCAGTTTGGCTGGAACAGTGGAACGCCAGTCCTCGTCATGCACGTGTCTTTGGTCTGGTGAACAACCTTACCAATAAGAAGAAGCTGTCCATGACTACGAGGCAGCAGAAGGACTCCCATGCTTTAGGAATTCTGGCTTTGAGCTGGAACTTGCTCATAGCTAGTCTCCCTGCTGAGGTCAGTACATCATGTATCGAGGCAATTGGTGAGGCAGGCCTGCCTGCCATGACAGTCAAAGGCAATGACTTGGGTGAGTGTCTCACATATGTATAATCTTCATTACTGGTAACTTACATATGATACCTAGACTTTGGGTATACCCTAGACTTACCTGGTGGTCCTCTCTGCTTTTCGACAGCTGAGTGGGCTCCCTCTGAGGCATATATGTCACAGAATTATGAGTCGTAAGTGGATTGCATCTAATTAGTAATGCCACTTTTTGATGTCACATCTACTAGCCCCATTCACACAGACCAACTCTATGCCCCTTATGCAATGAACTGGGTTACTCTTCATGCTATCATGGATCCAGAGCAATGCCAGCTTCATGGTGGCCGTAGTTCTGGTGGAAATTATGTGGATGTCTCCCTCAAGGTAGTGGTGAAATGTGCCACTGACACAGTCATGGTATTTTTGTCTCGTTTGCAGCTCCACACTTTAATTTTGCTGACAACTGGTGCCACAGAGTATGCAACCCTGTTTCCAGCATGGTACAACCCTTGCTCGAGATGGTGTCTGCAGACAAGGAACTGCCATCAATTTTTCGAGGCACATCAAGCAAGCCTTCGATGAGGCAATTGCAATTGAAGGTGATGTCAAGGCAATGGTTACTCGACTTGTAGAGGAAGAAGAGTCAAATTATGGATCGTATTCAGGTAGTCATCCAGTAGTATACATACTAGTCTACAATTGTCACTCAAGTTTGCCTTCAATAAAGTACTTTTCTGAATTTTTCATACTTTTTTTTTCGGCATGAGTCTTTTGTTTTCGGGGCGACATGATATAATTTCAGGGCGACACATGTTGCAGTTTTCGGGGCGACACACAATAGTTTTCGGGGCGACACAATTTCCTTTTTCGGGGTGTCACACAAATTCAATTTCGGGGGGGCACACTTTTTATTTCGGGGGGGCACAATAATATTTGTGCAGATTCAGCAGCATAGACTCCATGATAACGGTGGGAGCTCGACTTTTTGCAACATTTATCGCAGGTGTTGAATGCCTCTTGACATTCACTGGGGATGGTCCTTTGAATGGTCCAGGAGGTGTGGAGGGCTGGGACTGCCAGCCACTGTTGCACTGTAACAAACCAACGGGAGGCATGATTTTGAAGGGGTGATTCCTTGTTAGATTTGGCACACCTTACAAGTGAAAACTGCGGCATAAGCCGGTGTTTTCCGCTGTCAAATAGGAGTCACACAGGAGCAGCCTGATAATCATGATAGGAATAACCATGACAAATGATTGGGATTAAAACAAGTCACAGGGTAAGCGCCCCCTACACTACGACCTAAACAGCCCATCATACGCCGCATAGACCATTTCAACCATCCAATTCATCAACGCCTCGTCTTTCATCCTCACGTCCTCCATCATCCTCCTAACGCCCACAAACGCCCGTCGACCCCTCCGTTCGCCCTCCAGTTCGCCCCCAATATCTTCCACCACATCGTCGCCCTCGTCGTCTTCTACAACACCAGGGAACCCAAAGTGTTCGCCATCCACACGGGGAGCAGTCTCCGAGGTAGCGACGAATGATGAGCGGAAGAGAATACGGATGATGAGCAACGCGGTAAGTGCAGCCGAAGGAGGATCAGCGACAGGCCGGGTGTAGGATATGTTCGTTTGCCTTAGAGGAGGGGGCTGTCGTTTTGTGGGGTCTGTGAAGGGGTACGATTCTCCGTCGGCGGTAACAGTAATTGTATCATCTTGAGAAGGATGTTTTGCAGGTGGTTGGGAGCTTGAGAGATGGGTGAGGAGATGAGGTCGTAGTCGTTGTTTTGATGTCGATGGCAATGGACATGTGGCCCAGAGACATGGCGGCTCGGGGTTCTCGGACGATTCCAAATGTTGAAGGAGGTGGTCGTACAACTCTCCGGGGGCCTCGAATGGCGAAGCTGAACACTGGGAGCGCTCCCACAAGCACTTGAAACGAGGAGCAGCTTCCGTATTTTTACGCCTGTCCACACCACGCACGACAAAGCGCTGTGGCGGCCCAGGAAGGACCATCGCCTGAGCCTGAGGAAAAACGACATTGACATTTTTGATCACATCTGATGCGACCAGGACGGGATGGCGGTCCGCGAAGGGTGTAAAGGCATCTTTGTAAAGAGTCCAAAAATCGACTTGAGTGAGCTCTCCATCTGGTGTTGCAATGAACATGATTTTCATCCTGCAAAAATAACTTTATCGTATCATAATACAGCCTGCATAACGTGTACTCACCACTCATAACAGCGCTGGGGTTCAGGCATGGAAACTAGGGTCTCAAGCTCCTCTTTGGTAAGGTCATGGACGGGGATCACGACCGTTGTTGCTGGGATGGCGCGAGAGACTGCACTAATATCCACGTTTACGGTCTCTTCTACTTGTTCAGATAGAATAAAACTAACAAGCACGCGGAGAGTGCTTGGCATGAGAGGATGATGCAGAAAAGCCTTTACCATTGGTGGGTGCGAAAGATGGGCATATAGGTAGTTCAATGAAGCTTCTACCAATGCTCGATCGACAAATAGAGGCAAGTAACGTACGGAGGCAGCGAGCGCTGGCGAGTTTGAGTCCAGGCGACGTGTGTTTTGTATGTTAGACAAAAGTTGTGCCAAAAGGGTCAAAGCTGAGATGATAAGGGAGCGATTCGACGAGTGACCTGCAATTTGCAGCAGAGTAGGGAGGGGGTCTTTCTTGTTCGAAGCAGGATCTGGTAGGATAACGCCCAGGGATATGGCCTGCAGAAGTTCTACGGCATTGAGAACGAATTCAGCATTCATATCCGTATCTGGATCGAGGTTGGTGAGGGCGTTAAATAGTAATGGGAGTGTTCGGGAATGATTAGCTAGCTCATATGCATTGGGTTCATTCGTGGCCGAATTGCGAAGGATAAATATGGATTCTAGGGCATGCCGTCGCTTTCTGTGTTCAGCATCTGGCATAGCAAATAGCCGATACTGCTCTGCCATTAGGTATCCTTCTGTCGCATACCACTCCGGCCATTCGAACAGTGCGTCTGTTAGACCAGGAATGGTTTTCAAGATGAATTGATCATTTGCACATAATCGATACAGTCTATCCAGCGCCCATGCAATCTCCGAGTTTATGCCGGAACGTATCGATAAGACCATACGGTTGCTGGGTGTCGCCTCAGTATACCACCCTGAAGACACACATAAATCAATGAAATTTACATGCAAACAGGTACCCACTTTCATAGTCATCTGTAACATTTGGTCCGACACGCTGCACTGGATGTTGCTGGCCATATTGCCTGTAGACGCCAGGCGTCGTCGTCCGAGGTGGGATGGCCATGGAGGAAGGAGAGCTTTGACACTTAAGTTCGGAGCTACGCGCAGTCACGCGTCAGTCACGCGTGATGCAATGTCGGCTGTCACACAATAGTACGTGATCATAGCTTGCCGGAATCTCATCTCCTCATCCCAGTACTACTCATGCCTTTGATCGAGGTTTGTCCTGCAGTTCTAGAAGAGGATAGCAAACACTCACTTAACCGCAGGTGATTGCAAATGATCGGCTGGGCCGGAAAGGTGAGTGCACACAATTTCATGATCCGAATCCTAGCTTGAGCAATCTACTAGTCCGAGTCAAATGCAGCCCAGATGACACTGTGGGTGACCTGAAGAAACTCATTGCCGCCCAAACTGGTACAGACTCTAAGAAGATTCAGCTGAAGAAATGGTGAGCATCCGCTAATTGCTACGACGCTCTCCCTTGTCACAGGACTGTGTCAATAAATCATCATATACGTTTCCTTCACACATACTCATGACACTGTTCTCCTTGTCAGGTATACGATTTACAAGGATCACATCACGCTCTCAGATTATGAGATCCATGATGGTATGAGTTTGGAGATGTATTAGCGTTCAATTCACGGAGTCCCAAGAGTACGAGAGAATGGTCATGCAGAAGTAGACACGAGACTGTTTTTTGTTGAGTCGACTTCCTAGTACCATCATCTACAATCATATCATGTATTAACAGCTTTGTGCCAATTAATCACTTGTTGGAGGGTTATATCACCATCTGACGAGTCAAGTTTGAACTCTGTTACACTATGTCCTTTCCGCACGAAACCCTCAAACTACTCACAGATCACTACAGATCGCCTTCTATCACACACGTCGGGTGCCTGGGAGCAACGTTGATACCGTTGGACGTATCGCAGGGTCATCTAATATCACAGGTGGTCTGGGAAGGATCATCGACGAGCTCCCAAAGTTCGAGATTCGTGACTTCTGCGTCTTGATTGCATCTGCTCGATGGTCGGTAAATGGCTTGACAATTACCCAGCTTGCGCCTGGACTCTGCATTCGCTCCTCAACGCGACGAGAAAGGAACGTCGTGTTTGGCGTGCTTTCGGCCTGGGAGGGTTGGAACTGGATCGGTGTCGAACGGGGTCCCCGAGGACGCGCAAGGATATGTGGTTCTACCGCACTGCTTGAAGCTGTTATATGTCTGGCGAAGCTTGCAGTGCCACTGGGTGTCCCCGGATCTTGATCGACATCCTCCTCGGATACGGGGTGGAGAATGTTTTCACGGTGTCCGATGGTGTCCGCAGACTGAGAAGGTGAGTAAATAGACGCCGAATCTACACTCGTGTTCGGGTTTTGATGATGTTCTTCACTCAAGACGGGCATCTCGTCAATATTATTTGGCTCTGTGGCAATTGTTATGTCCCTGGCATATTTCATACCAGGGACCGTTTCGTCGGTCCCTACAAGATCCCTGCTTGTAGCACGCGACTTTCGGTACCACGATTCACGCTTCGTAAACTCTGGCATAGGGCGTTGCCTGTTTTGAGTGTGAAGTGGCACCGTAGGTGGAGGGTCGAGCGAAAGAAAGTTGACGATTCGAATTGGCAAGATGACGTGTACATCCGAGGAACATCTTCCAATTCCTACACTTATGCGAAGCGTGTATTCGACCTCCAGCAGTCGTGTTCGGGCAATAGAGTGAACGTCGGGCTACAATGATAATCACAGTTCGATTACCACAATGCAACCAGAAAGAGATTGTGGCGGCTTACCGGTAATATCACAGAGTGGTTGAACTCGCTCGTCTGACCGGGAGCGACACCTGTCCACCACCCTTTTGCGCTCGCATGTCCCTTAGAGCAACGCTGTCCCAACTCAAGGACGCTTTCCGTCACGCACTTTGCCTTGGTTGAGGTTTGACAAGCATCCGGATCAGCATCCCCAGCATCCAAGTGTGGTTTTGGCTTGAACACGGTCAGTGTTCGTATTAGCGCAATGGCGGCGCCTTTTACTAATTTCTTGCAGTCATTGACCACTCGGAAATGAACGGTGCAACTTTGGCCGGCGACCCAGTGGTATCGATGGATACGGGCCGACAACCTGATTTTTCCTGGGCCACCCATAAACACTCTAGTGGCAACCTCTGCGACCAGCGGGCGGGAGTTTGTGGCAAGCGTGGAGACGACATCTAGACGTGGCCATACCTCACAGTCGCGGGAGAAGTGAACGATGGATTCTTTGGATGTTGCGGAGTCCTTGACTTTGATCTCTCTGATTGATTATCAGCAGATGCGGGTGATAGAACACAGAAGCTCCGACACTTACGCCATAACAATGTATTTAATCGCCACTCCGCAGCTTATGCTTAACACTCCTTTCGCCATGCCGCAGCCACTATCTGGAGGAAGAAGCATCACGAATGGAAAGACATGGACGCCCTCTTGCGCTTCGGCCCAGCCATCCTCATCGGGTGGTGATTTGAAGAGACCTTTCCACGATGGAGCAATTTCCGATAGAAGAGCTGAGTATTTATAAAATGTGCACTTGCTATCCTTCTGCGGTATGCACTCGAATCCGACGACCCTGACTTTCCCCTGAGAAAGCAGCAATGGTGTATCCTTCTTAGAGCCTTTTTTGATGTGAACCTTGACTGTCCCCCTGAGGTAGCTACCTTGCACACAAGTGTGGTTCTCGAGTATGATGTCCACTTCTACACGCGACCTCCACCTTGCCTTTTCTCGCACAATGGGCTTGAAATCGGTGCCGAGATCTCCGCTGCTATCTGCGTTGCGTAATGCCGGGTGAGGGTGGACAATTGCACCGGGCTCCAATCTGGAATTCGAGTTTCCAAGAAGGGGCTTGATTTCTGCGCCGTTCTGGGCAGGGGCGACATCGACGTCGAAAAGAGTCGCGCTGGTGGCCAGGCTGGCCATACTTCCGACCACAGGACCTGGGGCGGAAAGGACCTTTCGAGGTGGTGGGGCAAATTTTGAGCTTCCCGGAGGCATGAGAGACTCCGTTGCTATGCGTTGGCCAACGCGGTACCCGGATTCCCCAGGCTTTCCATACACGTCGAACTCTACCATCGAATCCCCGACTTCTGCTAGGAGGAGACCTCTCATGGCACTCATTGAGCGCAAAGCTGGAACGGCCATCTGGTTATCCGCATCAGCGCTGGAGGGCTGCACGCGGCCCCGTTTCAAAGCCGAGTGACCGGTGGCTGCCTTGAGCTTGAGAGACGGTGTTTGTGACCGCAGGACGATATCAACGCCTTGAGGTTCGTGCTTGCTTGCCATTGGCATTCGCGAATGATTGTTCCTTGCAGATACAGAGTCACAAATCCATGTGAACCACGATGCTGAAAACTCAGCTTTGAAACTACTTCAGTTCTGACCGCCAGTCTGATTTGAAATTGGCGTCGAGCGCAGCTCCTTCATTGAGACCTACATTATAATAAAAAGGCACCATAGACGGATATGTTAGTATCCTACTCCGAAAAAGGCCTCTGGGTGAAAGATAAATCCGCCGAAGTGCGCAGTTTCCACCTTCTTAGCGACCGACCTGCTCACAGATAAGTGTTTGCATGATGAAATATGTGAAATACGTAGGTATACCAATACCCGTCAATCACAACGATGTGGAGCTCTGGTTCTTAATATTGTGACAAGCCCGTCCCTACGGTGCCTCAGGTCTATAATAAACATCTTCTCCCTTATCTGCGGAGAGGACTGGTACTCCACTGAAAGTCACCGTGTTCTCTTGTCAACGGGATTCTTGAAAAAAGGTTAGGTTCGCACCATCGCAAATCCAGCACCCATGCAACCTCTTGTAGGAATATCATCAATATGTTAGCACCTTTCAAGTAGCCCCACGTCATGCAGCCGTTACTCCGAGTATGATTCTGGTTCATTGATGTTCCGCCAAGCTATGATTAAAATGATGCCATGCTTCCGCATGACGCTAGTACAGGTAAACGATGAATTGGTACTTGGTTTGATGGGAACGTGTTGGCAGCCAGGAAGCTCCATGTTTTGCTGTAGACATGTCGCTCGAAGTCGGAACTAGACAAAGACGCCCATACCGCCAAACAAGGACACGAACTGACGTCAAGCTGTGATGTTCCGAGTCCCGATGACTTCGGTTTCCTGACAGCTAATGATTGAACTTTGAACTAAATACACAGCTCAGCTTTGCGTGTCCTCGTTGCAGGCGCGAGGCCTCTCACAAATCCACAATTCACAGCTTGCTTGCCCATCCACCATCGGTATAAAAACCCTCAGGCTTAAGGCTATAATTTAGTTTTCGAATCGTCAGCACTTCAATACTACACCACTCGTGACTTTAACTTACCCTTGTATACATTCATCCGCCGCAGTACTTACTCGCGAAACTCCCCCTTGATCAGTAGCCATCATGTCCCTTGGTCTTCCACCGGTGTCGGCAGGTCTCAAGTCTATAGCGCCGTACCTCCAACGTGCTGAGGAACTGGTCAATCAACAACCAGTTGTGGCATACTGGTGTACGGGTAACCTTTACATTCAAGCACATCACATAGCTCACGGAAGTGTGTAGGCGCGTACTATGCAGCACAACTTGGCATCAATTTGAAAGCAAAGGATGCTGCTTCACGTACACTGCTTCTAAATCTCCTGAACGCACTCGAGCGTTTGAAAACAGAGATCGGTCCCAGTGACACTATAGATAGCGAGCCTGCGAGCGCAGCGTTCGTCGAGAACTTTGCCCTAAAGATCTTCCGCATCGCCGATGATGAAGATCGCGAAGGTCATGCAACAAGGTATTCAGCTATCATTGTTTTAATTTCCGGTAGATTGGCTCACATCTAATTAGATCAACTGCGAAGAAGTTTCTTGCCGCAGCAAATTTCTTCGAGGTCTTGAAAGTATTTCCAACGACGGATATCTCCGATACAGTAAGTCGTCGTGGTATCATGCAGTCGGACGACATTTGTCTAACGTACATTCACAGATAGATGGCAAGATTAAATATGCTAAATGGAAGGCAGCTGATATTGCAAAGGCATATCGGGAGGGTAGGAAGCCCACACCAGGTCCTGCCGGGTCTCAGTTTGACCTAGAACCCCTCCCTGCTACTTCTGGTGCTTCGGAGCTACCTTCGCGAGTTGAAGATCCCCAGACCTCCTCTTCAGCAACGAGCCAATCCCCCACATTGCCTCAAACGTCGCATTATCGACAGACACCATCTCCAAGGATGAGTCCAGATGATATCACTCGTGCCAATCGCTTGCATTCCCCTCGCCATGACGATGAATCGCTGAGCCCCGGGTGTTGGAGTACGACGGCAACTCCAGGATTTGACCTTGCTCAGGATAACAGCAGTGTCAGTTTGGACCAGGCAAACAACTGGCACGAAACCCCTCTCAATGGCAGAGGGAGTCAACTTCGTAAAGCCTGGATTAGCACCGACGTGGAGGGCACGACTAGCGATGAAGAGCTAGTCCGAGATCCGTTGCTTAACGGATCATCGCCTAGTCAGGTTCCGTTCTTGCCATTTGCTAGCGAGTCTCGGCCGTCCGTATTCGAGTCCTCATCCCCACCCAAAGAGCGACCTGTTATATATGCACCGACAACCAGAGATCATGTTTCCCCCACTCCTCCGCATCCTTCCTTCCTTCCTTCAATCTCTCCACCGAGAGGCTCGCCACCGCGAACCCGTGTTCGCGGTCCTTCAATATCGTCTCAAGAACTTCCGCTTGGATTTGTACCCTCAAGTCCAGTACCTCCGCCCATGATTCCTCCCCCGCCAATGCCCACAATATTTGCACCTTCTTCACCTCCTCGCATGGTGCCTCCGCCTCCAGTTCCCGCCCCTTTACCACTGAATAATTTCCAACTTACACCCACTATCATTGCCAAAGCACAGAAGCACTGTCGCTTTGCTATTTCCTCGCTTGATTACGAGGATGCTGAACAAGCGAGAAAGGAACTCAGGGCTGCGCTGGCTCTCCTCGGAGGTTGAATTGATGCATTGGTGTCGATTGGTCATGCTATCCAGTGTGGGAGCTGGTCTCCTTCCTGAGGAAGCAGGCTTTCTGCCTGGAAGACTCGTGTTTTTTCTTCATCTACCTGTGATTTTAATGTAGTGTGCTAGCTATAGCCAGTATCAACTATCTCAACTTTATTTGTATCGTAAAACTTGTTCCCGAACTATATGATACATCCAGAAGCTTACTTCTTCCCAACATTGCGATCAATGGATTGTGCGAAATGTACGTCCACTGGGCTATCCACGTGTTGCGAGTCATCTATGATCGTCGTTACTTGTACTGACATACGAGGGGGAGCTGATGTCGTCGAGGTAAGCGCAGAGGTCATACCAGTGCCGCGATCGGTGCTTAGTGAAGCATCGGAAGACATGGTGTTGGTACGAGTGGATACAATATCGAGTACTGGAATGGGTAACGCATGAAAGGCCTTGAGCGTGCTCGAAAGGTCGCCCAGCTGGAAGTAGTAAGATCAGACATGGACGGTGAACTACGAGACGCATATACCTTATTCATGACAGCGTCGATGGAAACCTTTCTCTCCGCAAACCGCTCCGCCAGTCTTGTGAATTCTTCATCCCGTTTCCTCTTCCCAAACACCTCGTCGTTGTCATCCGAATCCTCTCCTTCGGTCGCTTCATCGCTCTCACTGTCATCTTCCTCTTCTCCGAGTGTATCACTTCTCCTATTCTTCCCGGTCTCCTTCCTGGTGGTGCCTGCCTTTCCACCGCGCTCAGGTACATTATGACCCCGCGTAGTCCGCAAACCGACATTCTCCATATCGACATGCATCTTTGAAATCTCGCTCTGGAGCTCCAGAATATGCGATAGATGGGACCATAGTTCATCGTCAGCACCCGACCGCACCGGCATTGGCACATAGTCAGATAATTTCTGACCGGTGAACGGTTCATACATGACCTCCCTGGCTGGTTCATGATTGGGCGAAGAGTCGGATGTGAACAATGAGTTCTCGGCAGCGTTTGAGCTAAGATTGAGGGAAGATCCTTGGGGAGCATCCGGTCGTAGAGATGACCGCTCTGCAGCCTGAGGACCACTCGAGGGCAAGTATCCCTGGAGTTCGGCGAGAATGTCATCATGCGGTGTCAGAAACTTTGCTGGCTCGGTTGATTGTCCCAACGACTTCACGTCGCTTGATGTACTAGTAGCCGATGGATTTGGTCTGAGAACGTCCTGTTCAGTTTGAGTAGAGTATGTGCTGGGATCCCAGATGTGTTCGTGGACATCGTTGTGATCATCGTCTGTGATGGGAATTGCAGATTGTGATGAATGTCCTGTTAGTTCCACTGTCGAGCGGGAAGCTTTAGATATTTGATCTGGTTGGCTGAGAGCTTGGGTGTTGTTGGACTTTTTGCTTAGCCATGAGGAGAGCATGCTCTTGGCCACTGATACCGAGTAGTACGTTTGACAAAAACACGCTGTTATGTGTTGTAGGGTATTGCACAATCAGTGCGGTTTCCTCCAAACTCTGCCTCTTGAAACTCAGCTCTGAAGAATGCAACATGCGTAATGGCCAGGGATATAGGGTTCGGGATAAAACTGCTTGCTTATTAGCCGCTTGCTAATTAGCATCATGATGTTATTAACTAGCGGTGGTGGACCCGAAGAAAGTAATCAATAGAGGGAGAGTTAACAAGAACACACACAGTACGAGGGATCGACTGCTGAGATCAGAGGTTGTGCATGGGTACAATTTTACTCGGAAATCTCAGATACACCGATGGCACGCGCATCGGTAATAATCGATTTGGCTCACTACGATACAGCAGATACTAATCTACGTTGGACTTTCGGTGATACAACGAATTATGAATGAATCAAATGGCCATTGGTGGCCCTTCACCAGACACACGGCGGCGCTTTGCAGCTGGCTCCCGACGATCCCGACGATCTTGCTCAGGATGAAATAGATAATTCATCATGCTCCGCCACAATCTTCTCCCCATCCGACACACCATCAGGACAACGAATATCCTTCCAATTAACATGCACAGGATAATGGGTCTTATGTATCGGTCCAGCCCAATCGAAATCGAGCAGCATGAAGTGTTTGTTGTCTCCCACGATGAAATTGGTATCCTGAAGGTCGCCATGAACGTAGCCGTCATTGTAATCGTGTAACTCCCGGATGAGAGAGGTGATGGCCTCCTTCAGCGGTTGGCAGTCCAAAACAGCTATCTCACTGAGCAGTCGATATGAGCCAGGCCGTTGCGGGAAGCAACCATTATCAATATCAAGGGCATCCATAATCACCATATTCCAGCCGCCGGGTAAAGGATTGTAGGCAATAAGTTTGGGAGCGTGCCCCTTTCCTGGCATAGAATTTGTGGGCCTCAGGGGAGTAGTGCCTGACGAACTTGATACGCATCTTGTTCGTCAGACACTACGAGAATTCCTGAATGTGACCGGTTGAATTGGTATAACTCCGAGGATGAGGACATCCTAGATATGAATATTTGGGTTCGAGGGATGCCGTACCTGCGCCATTCTTGAGATAAGCGAGTCGTAGAGCAACAAGTGGATTAATGTGCCGTGCAACGGCAGGATGTCGTATGACGACATGAATACATCCACGCTCTACACCATTCGTGAACACTTCGGACAGTTCGGTTAACGGCTTCAACTCCACGCCTTGGTTTCCGATCGCGTCGAGTGAGTGTAGGTCGTTCGAATTGATCTTGACCTTCCAAATGATCAGATCGTCAGAATTAGACCTCGGGCATTGATCACTCACCTGCCGTAGCTCGAGATCGTCAGCGTCAACAGGTCAAGATGTGGCTTCTTCATGTCCCTGATAATCTTTTGGAGGGCGCTGACACTCTCTGTTGGTGCAATCTTGATCTCAAATACACGGCGAGGATCATCGCTCAAGACAATGCAGTTGAGTTTGTACTAATCTGATGTTGGGAGTAAGAGTAATAGTGTCTCGAGCGGTGACCACAGTGAGTAGGGATTCCGTGAAAAACTCCCCAAGTCTTGAGTTTTTGACACGTTATTACCTTGCGAAGCAAGGTCAGGTTCACATGGATCATTTTATGTGATTTCCAAATAATAGTAAATACAGTGACGCCATACAACGTGATACGATGATGCGAACTTATCACCTACCTCCGATTTCCCTTCCAATACTTGTCGTTTTCTGAATAACAAAGTAATAACTTAGACCGTGCAACTCCCTCGCGCCCAGAGCTCCGCCCACAGGGCGAAGCTAGCGCGCTTCCCTTCCAATATTCGTCGTTTTCGGACAACTCCCTTTTTTGTTAATATGTTGGTAATAATGTGATGAATAAATAAAAATTAATCCTATAATTTTACGCCGCACCCCTAAACATCGTATTTACTATCTATCTATCGAAACACCATGCAACCTAGTGTATTTGAACTGCTAAGTACCTCAGACAATCAATGTGCTTTCATTTTCAGTGAGTATAGACTGAGAATTACTGATATCGTTCTGGATCCCAGAGAGCCAAAGATTGGGAGCAACGCTGTGGAAGCAAAGAGAGCATTCTTGCGTTATCCCCCTGCATTTGTTATCATTCACCTCGACTTCTGCGATTTACCGCCATTGCACGGACTTCTGCCTCAGCACATACCAGTGTTACCTTGCGAAATTAAATTTTCCATGGGCACAGGTCCTTCTACAAGAATCACGCGGCGTCAACTCCCTGTAACACCAGCTTACGCATTTACTGACTTTAAAGCACAAGGACAGACAATTGATCACGTTTTAGTGGACATTGGAAGAACGACATGTTTTCGCCTATCTCCCTTCAATGCATACGTCGCACTATCCAGAAGTCACGGCCAAGAATGCATACGTCTTCTCAGAGACTTCGACAATGATCTATTCATTCAACATCCAAACGAAGACCTTCGGATAGAAGATAACAGGATTGAGCGACTCGCGGAGGAAACGAAAAAGCGTTTCTCGAGGACAGACAGTCTGACAGAAAACAAGGTACCATAGTGCAGTACACTGAAAGAAACAATGTAGTAGTAGCTATATAGTGATGTCAGAAGAAATCCTGGGACGAAGCCAGACTAAACGAGCACGATAGAGCTAGAAAAAGACGGAATGTGAGCAAGGTCCACGTCGGCAACGCCGACCCCTAGTTACATAACATGTAATTACATAACATGTGATTACATAACTGGTTAAAAACTCAGGGCAGGGGTGTATGTAGTGACCTGTTACGTACCACTCCGAGTGATAACAGGTGTCGAAAACTCAAATATGTGTCCCAGGAACATAGCCTGTCAACTCTCTCTAAGATATATAAGCTGAACACCCGAAAATCCCGAACAACTAGTCAAGATATGATCAATTAACTAATATAATGACATTTCAATAATTGCAACCTTGATGAACTTCTTCAACGATGTCGAGCGCAACGACACAATTGAGTCACCTTCGAACAGCACTCGCACAACTTTCAGATAGTATTCCCCTCGGAAACTCCATCGAGCACTATGCTCCAGATCCGAATAAGGTCGAACCTATGGCAGTACTGAAGCGGCACTAAATACTTGAATGTACTCGAGGTCACATTTGCACCCAGGACGAGTCGACATGAGAGTACTTGCTATTAAGGAGGACGCTCATCTTGATGCTCCTCGATTGTTGGACTTACTGTCGAAGAAGCTTGCCGGTGGAAGGGGTAAACAGGGCGCCTAAACAACAGGATACCGCAGTTGCAATGCCTTCGCGACTCGCCAAGGGCCTGTACAGTGGGCCTTGGCATTATAGTAGCGAAAACATGGATACACTTGAGTTCAATCCACGCTTGTGCAACACTGTTACCATATCCGAAGACCAAGGACAGACCGAGTACGAATATGCACTAAGTTACGGACTTTCAAATTGAAGTCAGAGGCTGTTTGATCTAAGACTAGAAGCTTGACATAGCCTGATGTGCTGCAACGTGTTGATGTCTAATATCGGTATGATACGAGAACTCCATATGCTCGCTGTGATGGCACATCGCATTCCGGTCGTTAAATTTAGCCAAATTACTTCACTGATAGTTTGAAGGGTGATGGTGCCACTGTTGATCATCAATTGCAACGTTGTTGCAGTGCTGGTAGGATAGTTGATTGCAGTGTGATAAACAACCTTCAATCAATCATCTATCGCTAGCACACCGAAGCGACCAACAGTAACAGGCTTGAAGTCCGCATCCTGGTATTCTTCTTCGTCGGTCGCATGTTTATCTTCATCGCTATCTTCACTGCCTTCATCAGGACTTTCGACCTCGTCAGTTTCATAGCCTGATCCTCCCTCATCATCTTCATCTAATTCTTGGGCGTGCTGGTCTGCATTGCGAATGAGCCAGATTCCGTTGCCCCCACTGGATCTAACAGTCGCTAAGTCGGTTCCCGGAGGCCAGAAAGCCCACGCTATCCTGCCCTCCGCGACGAGTCTCAGTACTATTAATGATTATTATCGAAGATCCTAAACAAATAAAAGATACTCACTGGCGTTGCCTGCACGGTGGATATCTGGCCTGCCTGCCTTTGCAGTAACCCAGCCTTTTTTGTTCGCATATGCGGTCATGATCTCCGTCGCTGTCCAGTGCATCTTGTCCTTCGCTGAAGGTTGTTTACCATCGCGCCAGGTGCGCTTGTCCTCAACGGGTGCGCTGTTCGTTGAAGGGTGTGTGAGACCCAGGATAGTCTCGAGAGGGAGAAGTTGCCCAATTTGGTGGATGCAAAATGGGATGGCGGAGACACGGGATATGGGTAATATTCCGCAGAGAACCTGAGTGTCCATCGGTGTGAAGGCGGGCATCACAAGCCCTGGGCAATCAACGAGACGGACATCAGGGCTCCAGAAAAGAGTTTGAAAATGCTTTGTCTGGTCGAGTATGTAAGACGAAGCTCTGTATCTTATGGATTAGGACTGTGGTTTACCTTTCCGGGGGTCCGTGATGCTCGAACTTTATGTATTCCGAACAGTGCATTGAGAAGGGATGACTTGCCAACGTTCGGTTGACCTGGGATGAGCTGTCAATTTTCAAATATGTGAAAGCACAAGAAAAATGTACCGATCAAACCGACAGTCAGAAATTCTGGCTCTTGCCATTCTAATTGTCCTTCACTATCACTAGCTTCCTGTTCTGGTTCTTGGGCGTCATCTGCGGTATCCTCTTTGCCTTTTCCCTTTGGCATAGCTGCGCCTCCGACGACACTCCCTACTTTCTTGCCATGGGCATGCAGCAAGCCATTCCAATCAATCTCGCGCTTGACTGGAGGATTCCAGCGCTTAAGCTTGGCCTCATCCGAGCGCACCCGTTCAGGGGGGATGAACATTTCTTCATGCACTTGACGCATGGCGCTAACCAAACGTTCTCTGAAGGGAAGGGGGAGGTGCGATTCATAGACTGGACGTCCTTGCTCGCCAACTTTTTGCTGATACGCCTCAACTTGGACGATGGGTAGTCCTGGGTGCCGCTTCCGAAGATATGCAGTCCATGCCTCAGCTCTTTCTGGACCTGCGATATCGACTTTTGTGAGAACGAGAATGACTTTCGCTCTTCGAGAGGTTAAATAGGACTCGAGCGAAGGCGGGAAGTGGAGCGGTGGACATCTAGAGTCCAAAAGACAAAGAAGGATTTGAGATATTTCTGTTACTCGCCAGCTGCACACTAACTTGTGAGACCAGAAATCAGATGCGTATAAATTTAGTATTTACAGTTGTCTCCAAACTTCGAGATTGCGCTCGAAATGGGTGGGAGGACAAGGCATTCTTTCTTGAACAGTAGTATCAGGAATACTTGGGCCAGCCGACGCTAGATCAGTGCCCGATGCATCTGGCTGATTGTTTTGATTGTGCCAACGTTCCACCATGGCGTCTGTTTGAGTCATCCATCTGCGAAAACAGCCTTGCTCATTGGCATCTACGTCATCTTTTGACATGGTGTACTTCCACTTCGGTCTCCTCGGGACATTAAGCTGATCGTTTACGGGATCGGTGCCAAACTGTGCATGATCAACACCGAGGAGGCATACATCAGCAGATATAGGCCTCGTCAAGGGCAAGGTAGCAGCCAAGTGCTTCGTGGTCTCCAGGAAGACAGGATCAATCTTGACGAATTGTGATTGAAGCTTCCTTGCGGCCCTAGATGCGTCATCTGCTAAAAGCCTAGCGTCAAGTGAATGGCCGAGTTTCGGAGGTCTCCTGAAATTCTTCCTGCGCGGTTGTGCTTCAGGTGGGGCTACGTCACCACGTTTGACGGCACGCTTCAGCTGCAGCTCGGCCTTGCGTTGCTTACCCGATCTGCGCATTTGACACAAAGTTCAACGTTCAGAGCAGATTGCGGTTAGCTTGGCGGTTTTGAGCTTTCTGGGGAAAGCCGAAAAGACAAAATTGGCCTCGGAGTCTCACAGAGTCTCACGCGTGTACAGCGTACCTAGGCCTGGATAGTACCTAATTAATAACTTTCAAGGCACTTGCAGTTCTCGAAGGATATCATCACCGCAGCCCGCAATTTACTGCGGACTTGTACAATCACCGAATTCCTGGAGAATGCACGACGTGGATAAGCGCGTAGGATTAATGGCTATGTAAGCATTCCGCGTAATACTTATGTGCTGACGCAGCCCACTGCCTTGTTCGGCAGAACTTGCTTCTTGCGATAGGTTCGGGCACGTCTGAATCTCGAACAACATCACCGAAGCGGCGTATAAAAGAACGCGCTGAATCATGCCGACAGTACATACCATCATTTTACAATTCCTTAATCTTCCTTCCTTACTACCACCACCACCCACCCATCATTAGAAAATGGCCGGCAAGGCAGAACAGAACGTTGTCATTGTTGGCGGCGGATACGCTGGGTTCCAAGTTGCTAAACTGCTCAGCAAAAAATTGGACCCGAGAAGATACAACCTCATTCTTATTAACTCCCGCTCTTATGCCGTTGCCCTTCCTGCGGCCGTTCGTCTTGTCGTCGACGCAGAGTCTAAGTTGGAAGAAACCGCATTCGTCAAGCTTGACAGGATCTACGCGAATGGCAATGGCGAGACAAAAGTCGGTGTTGTGACCAGCATTGAGGCACAGCCTGGCGTCCCGGGGGGTGCCGTCGTCCTTGCCAACGGGGAGCGCATTTCATATGCAGTGCTTATTTTGGCCACTGGCTCGACATCCAGTGGTCCCTGTGCTATCCCAGAAAACGAGGATGATGTCCTGCCATTTGTTAACGCATGGCGCCAAAAGTTCGCCAAAGCAAACCACGTTGTGCTCATTGGCGGGGGTGCCGTTGGTATCGGTGAGTATGCGCAAGGTATCATCGTGTCGTTACTAATGCAATACGTCTCAGAGTTGGCTGGTGAAGTCAAAGATCTTTACCCGGTGAATTTCTTTTTTCAAATTTTGTCAGGCCACGGCAGTTCTGACGAATTACGCAATACAGACAAAGAAAGTTACCATTGTCCACGGTGGTAATCAGCTTATCAACGCTACCTATGGCAACTCGCTCCGAAAGGGACTGGAGAAACGCCTTCATGCTCGCGGTGTTGAATTCATGTTCAATGAATACATCGATGACATTCCAGAGCCGGGTGTCGTTGGTGTCACTACTCGCAGTGGAAAGCTAATTTCAGACGCCGACTTAGTGGTACGTGCACTGTTGTATGTGCACATCTAACCAGCTCACCGGCACATACAGGTATCTGCTCGTGGGGGCCGCCCCAACACTGAGTACGTGACTTCCCTTGGTGAAGACACTGTGAACGGCCATGGCTTCGTTAAGATCAAGCCAACCATGCAACTGCTCAATCACCCATCCATCTTCGCTGTGGGGGATATCATCGACTGGACTGAGCAGAAGCAGATAGCCAAGCTCATGTGGCATGTTCCCGTTATCGTGGCGAATGTAGTGAGCTTCTTGAATGGAGTCGCACCGACAAAGAAATACGCGGGTGCACCTGAGATCATTGTGATCACGAATGGAAAGGTGAGTCAGAAGCCAGGGGAGTTATTGTGGCTTGACCCTGACATGATTCGTTATAGAAAGGCGGCATGGGCTACTTCGGGTTCTTGGGAGGATTTACCTTGGGTGATTGGTTTGCCTGGCTGGTCAAGTCGAGACATTTCATGGTCCCACACTTCAGGAAGGATCTCGGTTACTGATTGTGTTAGGAAGTGTTCGTTGGACCTTGGATAGCTGCATACCTTCTACTTAGCTTTTACGGGTGTATCGTACCTCTTTTATGTTTTCTATAATTGCATTCTAGTCATTACGAGTCCAGGCCATCTGTGAAAAAATGCAGGGTGATCTAATGAACCCACAATAATGGACCGTCATCAGCCTTGATATCAAAACGGCCTGTTAAGCAGGTGTGAGGGTCTGCGGATGTAATTCGGCGTCGAAGGCTCGATAGCCGATCAAGTTGTCCAGGTATTTTGTTACGAGTTGTATCAGATGATTTGCCAGCTCGAACACTGCTTGAGAGCAGCTTTGATGACCATAAAGAGGAAGGTCAGTGCTAGTCTGTTGTTCTCTGCCTACTAACGTTAGATTTAATGATAGCCTGTCCCACGCCGACTCCCTCGCAATAATATCATAGCCCTTCTCAAAACACACGTTCCGTTTTTCATTACACGATTCGCGCCAGCCTGAGGACTAGGACTTATTTCAGGAGTACAAGTACAACTCTCTCTTTGTTGCTCCTTCCATCATGCCCCCACCACGTCCAAGCACAGCCACAACAATGGCACTTGATTCTTCCAGCGGCAGGCGTGTTCCTCGAAACAGGGACTTTCTCAATAAACATGGTCACCGTCATCATTCCTATGACCCAGAGAAAGCTCCGTATCCTCTAAGTTACGATAGACAAGTCCTAGAGCTGTGAGTTTGTCCGTTACTGTGCCTGACCGGCGGCTAAGCCCGTTATAGGGAGAACATGGATCACAGCTTCGTCATGCACGTCGAGAAATCAGTTTCGGTCGTCCAATTTCCAGATCACGACTCTCCAAAACGCTCTCTCGATCTTGGCTGTGGGGTAAGTCACGTCTTACATCACATCTTCTTTCAGTTACGTGACAATACTTGTGTGTTTCATAGGGGGGGACGTGGATACTTGATGCTGCGAAGGAATGGCCAGATTGCAAATTCGTGAGTACTTCCATTCTTGATATCAGAATGGAGTTTACAGACGCCACAAAGGTCGGGTTTGACCTCGTGGATGTACAAGTCCCGACATCATTACTCGAGCCAGATGTTGCGAATCGCATCTCGTGGGTCCACGGTAATTTGTGAGTAATACGTTTGAACCAACGTGTAAACCGGTCTAAGGAATCCCTTGATGAGTTTGACGACGAAACTCCCATTCGACGATGACGAATTCGATCATGTTCACATGCACGGCTTAGGCCGGGGTATCCCTGAGAACAAGGTATGTTAGCATATACTCATACTGTATTAATGGACACATTCTGAATATGCTGGCTCCAGTGGGGTGTTCTCTTTGAGGTGAGATCATTCTCCTCCTTTGCAGCTGTATCTTGATTGTCTCCCAAGGAAGTGAACCGTGTCCTACGACCGGGTGGGGTTGTTGAAGTCCTCGAACATGGTACATCATTATATTGCCTTCACGTTTCCCTTCTGACTAATCCCAGATATCCTATTCCCCACACTGCCTACCTGGTTCACGGCGCCTTTGCGAGCACGCAATAAGCGTTCAGATTCTGTTCACTATCCCAACGGCTCGCATAATCGCATTGACAAACCACCCTCGTCACAACCAGACATCCCTCCCCTACCTCATGATCATGCACTACTCGAAAGCTTGTATTATGCTGTATTTGAGAACCGATTTATCAACTTACGTCCAACAGGTATGTTGTACTGTATGTGTGTGATCTCAATTGCATCTGACGTGCATTAGCTATTCTCCCAATATATTTCACCTCGAATTTCCGTCGCGTAATATCTGCACCTATTGTCCATTTCCGCATGCCTGCATTACCCCCTTTACAAGCATTACCACAACCGTTACCACCAAATGCGCTCCTCATGGAAGCTTCATTATCCTCGGACAGATCTGAAACCACCTCACAACCTCATGCGCCTCTCACTCCTGTCACGCCTCGTCCCTTCGCCGTCTCATTCTCGTCTACTAACTCCTCTGCTACAAGTAAATCAGCGTCATCGGGGGAATCGTCGTTATTCAGCCATATGGAGAGTTCCACGCTTTCATGCCCAACAACGAGTCCCGCGGATTGCTCGCCACATTCACTAGCACTCTCGTGCGATACAACCAACACCCTGAGTTCTGAAACAGAAACAGCTCATGTCATGAAAAAACCGCTCTATATCGTTGATAGTTCAGCGGCCGAGAGTACATCTATGGGCGTTGCTGCTTCACAGTCCCTGATTCCTCTCGATGAGATCGACAAGCTTAGCGAACGTTCACTCGCTATGCAACTATATTGGTCATATCAAAGTGTACTGGGGTGCCAAGAGGCTATGTACGAGGAGCTCTTGGATCGCACGAGGAATCGTACAGGGCAATTAACAGAGTGTGGGTGGGATACCGATCTGGAGCTATCCGAACTTGAGAGTCGGACGAAGTTCGAGATACTGGTAGATCGCTATGAGCGGCGAGTACCACTTTCTCTGATGCATGCTTATAATTGCTGAACCAGTTGCGTAGCGATATGCAGGCGCGAATATCCTTGTGGTGTTCACTTGCTGAACTGGGATGGTCTGTTCCTCCGCGGGAGGCAATGTCGAAGGCAGAACTTGTGGAGGAGGAGAGACTCTATCAGGCTATGCTTAAAGCGCGACGGTTTGCCTCTGAGGAAGACCTGTACACACCCTGCCGGTCTGTGCGGATATTCGTGGGTTACAAGGATATACAGTGATTTCACTGCTTCCTGATGTTTCCATTCTTATTCATGTTATTTGCTTTGGTGTTTATGTATATTCCTCTTGGAGCGTCGAGACTCTCTTTCGAGGATGATGCGCTGTACATATTAAAAAGGTTGACTTTGTAGCGATATGTACACGAGGTTTGTAGCGGCACCGTGTTCTGCTATAATGACAAGTGGTTTTGCATAGAGTGAAATTGTGATCGATTTCCTTTCTGGAACATACACCGGCAAACGCCGCCGAAGTGGCGGTGACATTTTTTGCAAAAGTCCTGTGAATGCTTCGCGATCGCTCGAAATCTCAGAACGCTCATGGCCGCGGTCAAGGTCATAAATCACACTCCTTTCGTTCCCCGTCTACCAAAGGATGTCCCACTCCCACCAAGTCCTGCAGACTCGACAAGTCCACCACCCCCGGTGAAGAAGAAATCGAGAAAGAGCAAAACGAAGGAGAAGGAGAAAGTTAAGGAAGGCGTGCAGGAGATAAGGAGGCAAGGAGAGCAAGAGAGAGGGAATGCGAATGAACAACACGAAAGCGAGATGCCACAACCAGAGCCGCTGAAGCCTCTGACATGGGCATCCCTGACTGATTCGAACTCCAATTCACATCCACCAATATTCACGAAAGACGGGAGGTGCGTAGATTTCATGGACATACGACATATCCGATGTAATTAATCTGCTTGTTTTGATCAGCCACTTCTTTTCTATTGCCAGGGAAAGAATCAAGATACATTCTACATCATCTGGCAAGGTCATTTCTACATTACCAGGACCACAGGATGATGGTCACCAGGATATCATCACATCTGCTATACTAAGTGCAAACAATGCATTTCAGCTCATCACCGTATCTCTGGACGGCACCATCAAAGTCTGGGATTTTCTCGAAGGCATATTGTTGCACACAATCAATCTCGAACAGCCTATCCATCACGTGTGCGGGCATGAAAAGATAAAAGATTACGTTTTTGTCGCCACTGCAAAAGCGAAGAAGAAGGGAAGCAGTGATGGTAACGGTGAGTGCTATGGTCTATAACGTACAATAAGTTTTTTATTTGCGGTGCAGAACAACCAAAATCAAACCGGTCTGCAAAGGCTTCTTCCGAAGAGAGCTGTATTATCTTGCGTGTGTCGCTCAAGCCTCAAAATCCTGCTTCAGGTGCGAAATGGCACAAGTCATCTCAGATCACGCCAGTTGGCAAGACCAGGTATACGGCTGGGCTTGCTGTATCTGCAAGTGGTGAATGGTTGATTGCGGTCGCTGGTCACAAGGCATACGTTGCACAAATGTCTGCACTGAAGTCTGGATTTACAAAATACGTTTCACCCGATGCATTGACATGTTTGGCGGTCCATCCATTAGAGGACTATTTTGCGACGGGGGACGCAAAGGGTGTCGTGCGATTATGGTACTGCTTGAACCAGGCCAGGCCAGTAGTTGCTAACGTAGAAAAGCGATCGCAAACGTCTGAGCTTCATTGGCACGCCCATGCAGTTTCATCTGTTGCGTTTACGACGAACGGGGCGTATTTGTTATCTGGTGGTGAAGAAGCTACTCTCGTCATATGGCAGCTGCACTCTGGCAAGAAAGAGTTCGTGCCCCGAGTTGGCTCTCCCATCAAAAATGTTGTGGTCTCACGCAGTTCTGCTGCTGAAGAAGAATACCTTCTCGGGCTGGCGGATGCAAGTTTTGCATTCATCAGTTCTGCCACGCTCAAGTTATCGCGAGTTTTTTCTCGCATAAAACTAGGTGCGTCCTTCTATATGTCATATGAACCTGCTCAATTACATTGTAAACTCAGACTCTGCTACGTCAAGTGCCTGGGCGTCCTCGTCCTCTGCCACACCACTTGCAGTCCACTCGCTATCATCGACACTCGTTCTCCCCTCTTCCCATCCTTCTTCACTGCAAACTTATTCTCCCTCGTCATCCACACTCGTCGCAGAGCTGGAGGTGTCGCCTTCAAATCGAGTGTCAAGACAAGAAGAAAAGATGTTAGAGCCCTCACGAGTAGAACGTGTGGTTATCTCGTCGTCAGGAGAGTGGATGGCGACTGTCGATCGGCGGGAAGGAGATGAGTCATTCCGTGGCGAGATATACCTCAAGATATGGTGGTGGGACAAGAAATCTGCTTTTTGGATATTGAATACCAGAGTCGACCGGCCACACGGCTTGAATGAGGTCACATCTATGTCTTTTAGTCCGTCCGATGAAAATTGGCTGGTGACTACTGGTGAGGATAGAAACGTCAAAACTTGGAGAATACGGAGTACGAAGGATAAGAAGGGCAATGTGGAAGGTATGTGTAGATGTTCATGTGGACCTGTAGTTTGTGACGGCCTTTTAGTTTCCTGGACCTCAAGATCATCTTTTGGCTTCCGTCTTGAGATGCCCAGAGACTCGGCTTGGTCTCCGGATGGCTCTCTTCTGGCTGTTGCGCTCGACGGCTCTGTGGCATTGTATGATTCAATATCGAATGCACTTCACTTCACAATAGTGTGTTCAGAATGCCCAAAAATATCGTCCCTACGCTTCATTGGGCATCATGGCCAGTATATTGCGGTTCTTGGCGGCCCCAATCTTGTTGTCTGTGATATTATCAACCGCTCTGGTACGTCTCTTCACTTGATTAACGATCTGCATCAAATTGAAGATTGAACATACTTTAGTACGTTGGCATCGTCGGCACAACCACCCTTATGTCACTCTTGTACCTCATCCTTACCAAGATACCTTCGTAACGATTCATCGGTCACCTTCAGACACGACTATTGAGCTCATGGTCTACTCCATCTCGTCGTCGACTCCCCTGCTTTCACAGATGTTACCGTTCGGGATACGGAATTTAGTTTGGTACCCCGTTCCAAATCGTTTCGCTCGCAGCCGGAAGTTTTCTCTTGTGGGAGTTACGCATGCTTTCGGTGTCGTGCTTCTAGGACACGACATCAACATAACCGATGAGGCAAGTGTGTCAACGAAAGCACTCCAAAATGGGCTGGCGGTGCCCAAGGGGTCTCTCTTTGAGGAGATGTTTGGTGTACCGGCTCTTACCGATGTCTCTCATAATGCTGTAGCGTCGACAATCGATACCTCCCTTCCCTGGAAAAGCAGTGAGACGGGAAGTGTCTTCGTTGCCCCTGCTTACCTCATGCCGCCGATGGAAAGTTTGTTCGAGCCGTTGATCAACGGCTTCCTCAAGCTGCGGCTAAAGGAAAATGTGGATGAAGAGCATCAGAGTGGCATTCAGGGTGTTGCTGATGAAATGACTGCTGAACCTATGGACATCGAAGAACCTGCTTTTATAGAGATGGGCAAAGTATCGAAGGATGACGTCCTTGACACATTTATACCATTCTTCAAGGACATCACAGGTAAATCATTCTCACTCAGGCATCTCTTGTGAATGGCTACTCAACGGATTTATCCAAAGGTCTGCCTGATTACCCGTTCCATTCCGACACTCGTCCGGTCGCATTGACACTCCCAACCACTCCATCTTCCCATCATGCGAAACCTGCACCCCGAACAGTTGCTTCCCAAAAGCCGAACCCTAATGTATCCCCAAAAAAGCAAGCTTCCACGCCATCTGTGCCAGCCAAGACTGGCAAAAAAAGAAGTAGACATTCTCTAGTTTGAATATAAAATATCTATTATCGGGCACAAGGTGTAATTCATCCAGCCGCGTGGACTCCTCATCGAGATTGTTGTTTCAGCACATCGCATTTTATTTTTAAGCCGTTGTTGCATTTTACCCTCACGCTTCGCATGTTGCCGATGTAGCCAAGTTTCTATACTGTTGTTGATATAAGGAATGTTGTGTTGTGTGTCATTTCACGCTCGTGTTGTAAGAATTATTGCCTTCTCAACTAGTACCACACCTACTTCCCAGCGTCGCGTCCTCTCAAGGAATGTTTGAAGCTCAACAGGAGCGAAGCTCCGTGGATCACGTCCTGTGAAGGGGTAGGACCGATGGACAAAGACGTGCTGACCTTTCCCGCGGCAAGTGAGAGTAACGAAAGTGCTGAACTGGTGCGCGGATTCGATGACCCAAATGGCGGCCAGAGCCTGCTCAAGCCGGCGGCGGCGCTACCATTGTCTCTTCCTGCCCGTCTACGTTTCGTCTGTCTGTCGCAAGCCCACTCGAGCGTCAGGCCTCTCTTGCTATATCGTACGTCCTTTTTATCGCGGGTAGGGCTACGAACTTCACCTCTTCTGTCGGACACTGAACTTGGAGCTGTTGGTGATGAAGGAAGGTGTTGCCACAGTTCCTGGACGCCTGTTGTACTTCCCGCTGTCGGTCGTGCTTCGTGCAAAGCCTTGGGTGATTTCGAAGACATCAATGAACCCAAGGAGTTTAGGAGAGGTTTGACCTGCAGTGATTTCTTCGGTAGATCATGATTGACATCGCTCTCTTGTTCTTGCAGGGATGGTGTCACGGTTATGCGTGACTTCTCAGAACGAACAGATGGCGGACTCATGGGCTGTAAAGTATCGTTTACCGATGGCGAAGAGACGCGTCGGAGCACTGATAGAGATTGCACAGAAAGCTGGTGATCCAGGGTTTGGGAAACGGAATTCCGTATCTGAAGCGGTAAGCAAGGCGCGCTCGGTTGACTACGTTTTGCCATTTGGCGCTTGTTTTGAAACCAGATCGTGATGGTTTTGTAGTCCCTGTTTACCGAGGTAAGTGGTTTGTGTGGCGAGAAACTTTGCTGACAGCCTCATACATGCCAAGCTCGCCTGCAAGTTGATTCTTCCTGTGCCTTGACGGATGCGTGTCTTTTTGATAGAGCGATTCCAGACGCATAAGCTGTGTGGGTGACATGCGGTGCCTCTTCCTCGGAGAATCGATCCGTATTTCTGCTTCTGCTTCTGCTTCTGGTGATGGCTGACTGACGTCGGGCTGCGGAGCGGGTATCATGTTCTCTTTGTGTTGATTAGAAGTCGGGGTCTTGGATCGTCGCGTTGAACGAGTGGCACGGGTAGTAGATGTCATAGATATGTGCGTTATTAAAAGTAATATAGGCTGTGAGGGAGATGCGAGAGTAGAATGATGGTCCGAAGAAATGTGCAATAGCAATTGAACACGACCCAGCGGCTAACGAGTCCAACGCGTCGTGGTCACGTGGGCAAAATCAACCAACCGACCCATCTAGATTTTTCCACTATGTAGAAAGGTTTCATTCTATAGCTCATGCTGACTGGAAAAGAATAGGTGCAATAGATATAAATAATTTTATACATGCCATGGACGCCAAAGTATGATGCAGTAAAGCAAACATCTCGTAGGTATCAAATAAAAACCGAATAATGACTGAAATACAACAGCTTCCTTAGTAGGTATTGCACACGAAGAGAAAGGTATAGAATTACTGATGGTAAAATATCAACGACGCGCCATAAAACCAAGGAGCGTCAAGGCAGCTTCGACATCCTCTGATTGAGGGGACTTCTTCAAGTCAGAAAACAGGCCTTTGTTGTTCTCCTCTCCACTAAAGTGCGAGGGAGAACTGCTCTGGGGAGAGAGGTCGATGCATCGGACACTAGAATCAGGGGTGAGGGCTTCATATGACCCGTCATCTGAGCCACCGCCGTGACTCAAAGAGGGGAGATAAGGGAGGTCGTCTTCCTCTTCTCCATCGTCAACCCGCTTGTCTCGCCTCGCTTTGAGACAGGCCCATTCTAACGAACGCCAGGTTTTTGATCGTGAGGGAAGGCCAGCCAGTCTAGCTTCCTCAGCACCTGGGGAGGACTGCGGGACGATGGGGGATGATGGGATGTGTTTCCATAACTCCGAAGGACTTGAAGACGATTGAGCACGGACGTTAGTAGTCCGTGGAGTGAGAGGAGTGGGAGGTGCTTGATTGGTGGATAGGAGTAATGACGGTGATGGTCTCTCAGATAACTGAGCGATTTTATCAAGCGAGACAGAGAAGGAAGATATGGATTTATTAGGACGGTGCTGTTTCAGATGACGCGATTGAGGTGCGTGAATTTTTGGAGGATTATTCTCATTCCAGATAAGGGATTTTCGCTTCTCTGTCTGGCGTTTGTTTTGGAACCAGTTGGTCACAGATTTGAGTTCCCTAAAGTACATGTCAGTTCAAGGTCTATTACAACTTGTATCGTATCAACGTACATCCCGAACTCCATAGCCAAAGCGAGGCGCTGCTCCCGAGTTGGATGGTGAGACAGTTCGAGTAGTTGCTGGAGAGCCTTGAGTTGCTGGGGGGTATTGCGTCGTCTGATATAGGGTACATGTGTACTAACAGGAGGATTTGCTTCTGAGATCGACGTATCAGCAATAGACGTATTGGAATGAGTTACAGTCGAGATCGTTGAGGAAGAGGCAGACCGTTGAAGTGGGGGCATGGTGATACAAGAAATGGAAATGTACGATGTGTGATTATGTACTTAGCACATACGTTTGCTGTGTGCTGGTGGTGGTGACAGTGTGAAGTAGGGTCATAAGGTTTGATCTGTTCAATACGCGTTACGCGACATGGTTCAAATAAGACACGTGACCACGTGACCTAAACACTGAGGTCACGTGTCGCTTCAATGATAAATTCAGACATAAGTGCACGAATGAGGTGATAGATTGCAATGGTGTACAAATGTTTTCCTATGTATGTTGCTACAGAATATATCATTCCAATAAATAATTTCCCCTCTAGATCGTCTCTCCATAACGGTCGCAAGTCGCCAACGCCCTCTCCTCAGGGGTAGTGGATCCCAGAGGCGCGATGAACAGACCCACGACCTGTTGTATCATGTCCGCTTCCTCCGCAGTTACGTTGTTGACGTACGGAGAATTCACATAGGCCCTCCTCAGTGGGGCGCCCAGCTCCTTCCTCCTAGCCACCCACTCCGCTATCTTCGTTCCAGACAATTGCTGGAATTCTAACGTCTGAAGTTTCGGACACAGAACTTGACGGTTCTGCGGGAACGGCTGAGTGTCTCCGTCTTTCCCAAGTCCATATTCTCGAGGGTCCTCGTTAAATGCCTCTATGACATGCCAGTTCATGGAGGCGATCCGTAGATAGCTCAGGTAAGGTATCGCGTATAGGAACCTCACCATCGCCTTCGTCCCCTTCTCTGTGGGACTAATATTGACTGTGTAGAGCGTCAGGAGTCGCAGCTCCCTGTACCGAGCAGTTATGGCAGCAATCATTGTCGTATAATCTTCGCCTGTCAGGTTCATTAACGTCAGATCGCGAACGTTGGGTGCCTTGAACTGAGATAAAATGTAGCACGAGTACACCATGCTGAAGCCGCCTATAATGAGAACCTTCAGATAGGGAAGGTTAATTGGAATGTGATCGGGCATTCTAGCGCTGGGTTGCGGGCCTGCGCCGTCCAAAGACAACTTCTGCAAGCGAGGGCAAGCGAGGAGAACCTCGCGAAACCGATTCAATGTTGGCGCAACATTCATCGCAATTTTCCTGAGGTCGATGGTAGATAGGTTGCTAAGTGGGGTCGCGTTCCAGTCAATATGAACGCCGCGGAGGCAGAGATATTTCAAGGCCCGAGTCTGGCCACCGAAAAGAACAGTAGGTGTATGCCCTGGCCCGAGCCATACCATAGGTTGTCCCATCCTATGAATTTCTAAACGTTCCATGTTGATAGCCTTCCCAGCATAAGCCGCTTCTTGCAACTTGTTCAAAACTACGAGTGCAGGAGGCCAGTTGTCAACAACAAGCACAAGCATGCGAATCTGAGAGACTTTGACAAGGAGTTTGTCCATGAGCTCTTTCATCTGTTCGGTAGTAAATCGATGATCGTCCTCCTTGTACTTCCAATCATCATCTTTGGACTTCCAGTCGGCGTCATGCTCGTTGATGCGGATGTCCAACGGTGCACCACCTGCCCTCCTGAACCACTCCATCGACCGTTCATACGGAGGAGGATCGCGAAACCAGATAGCACTCCAAAGGGTGCAGTCTTCAATCATCAACCTGCGCCATTTGGCACATACCGAAGTGAGTAATATGCGAATGCGCGTGCCTTCATCTGGGGTACTGGTTGACCAAGCAGCGATACGAAAGATGTGCGTAATGATTTCGGGTGGCAAGTCATTCATACGAAAATTGCGCCAGTAAAAGATGTTACGTTTGAAGCGCATGTCGTCATAAAGGTAAATGTAACGGGGATCATCACTCGCGGCCGAGCCCTGACGTTGTATGACGCGCTGCATTTGCGCCATCTTGTGCATGAACATTGTAGAAAGCAACATATCCTTGGCAGAGGTGTCTATTGTTCCAGGCGGAGGAAGCTTCTTCAGGTGGTCTGACATGAGAAATTCCTGCCGTTTCTTGTAATCTGCTGTGCCCATGATAGCATGTTTGGGCCACCGATTCAGAGGCACGGTCATATGCATTTCGACGGCATCAAGCACAGGATGCTGTTTGCACACTTCGTGAGCAATTCACAGAAAGACGAGATGAAGTTACATACCAACGGAGCCGGTCGAACCGGGTTGAGGTCTGACATAACGGCGTCAACTGTCTTTTCGGTTGGTTTGGGGTAAAATGACATGATGAAGTGCGGATTATTGTAAGATAGTTGGGATGGATAAAAGATTGAGGGAAAACGAGCAGAGTAACAATTTTAGTTTCTGATAATGTAGCGGCTGAAGGACGAGAAGACACAGACAATGTGGCTTTATACGGTCCACAGTGGCACGTCGATTTTCTGGTATCATTGGCAATCGATAGGTGACCTGTTGGTGGCCTGTTTCACAGGCAAAGCGTGTTGTTTGTCCTTGTGGGCGCCCGAAATTCACGTTATTTGTGCTGGGAAAGCAGCGGATTATGCCTTTCAGTCTAGAAGATCATTACGCAGAAAAAGAGCTTGGAAAGAGCTGCACTTGCCGGTCACGCAGCGCGTTTCAAAGAGCGCAATGCGTATCGGATACCAGGAAGACGCGACCTATATTCGTTCAAAGTACCACGATAATAAAGGATCATTCGTACGTTCGCAAGTTTCCAGTGAGCACCTCCATAACATAGCAGGTTGACACAATGTTATGGGCAAAGCCGATACCGCTCTTCTATAGGTGCCTGTAATCACAGAAAGGGGAAAGGACGCATGCTCGTCACGGAACGTTCCACCATGGCGCATTCCGAAAACAAAAAACATTTCCTTCGGACACGGACGAGCTGGTCAGCACAAAGCAGCGTGAGTACATGTATGGGTCGCCTCCTTGAAGTGAAGCACAAGTTACCTGATATTGCGGACATGAATTGTTCTCCGGAAGCAATTTTTGCCGTGGCGGGAAACAAATTGCTGATGACTCTTGCTTTGTGCTTGCTCGTCACTTTCCAGGAAACCAAAAAAACTGTCTCCAATATCAGGTAACTTGAATCTGTCTCATCAGAAATCATGCTTTCTGTATTCACATATTTTCATACAAGATTTCTTTGAAAATACCAGTTTTATGTCTTGGGCTCGACATGGCGCACGATTGAATTTAACATCCCCAATATTAACCAACAATTTATTCTTTGCAAGCCCAATGGTTTGTTTAGTCTCATCGCGGTCTTTCATCACGGTGCACGAGGTGCAGCCTAGTGTTCCTCACCCCGTGTGCATTGTCCACGAGCACCCAGCGACCCGCTATTGTCCGATTGCAGCGCCTTAGGTTTAATGGTCTTGTGATTTTCTTATCATCATCTGTGTAAGATCCGACCAAAGACAATGATTGAAGTCGATAAAAATTTATGGCCTCCGAGGACATCAAGACAATAGAGTCACAAACGTTACACAAACACATTGAATTTACAGTACTGTACCGACGATATAACTTTGGCATAACTAATCAGGATGTAAGAACTCGTAATACAACAGTCAGAAAATCAGACTAAAACCCAAGAATACAATCAAGAGTCCGCATCATACATCGTACAACATCACATCACATCTAGGCCCAAGCACCAGGGATGGGCTCCCTGGAGCTGCTAGCCCGAGGTGCAAAAGAGGAAGGAATAAGCTCCTCAATCAAGTTAGTCACAATGTCATCTTCGATATCTTTAGTAGTGGGAGGATGGGCGACCATCTGCTCCGACACCTTGGCGTTCAGTTTCGGATATGTGCCTTCAGTAAAACCCATCTACAAATCCTTCGTAAGCTATCGAAGAGACAGAAAATAGTAAGAGGAATACCTCAGACAATTTCTTCATGATGCGCTGCCTGGAACGGTCCTCGAGGCCGCGGCGTGCAGTGTGTCCGATGGTGTGGCTGCGCCTAGGGACACTGAACATCTCGAGTTGGGGGTACAAGCCCCTAGCATTGCTTACGATATGAACCTGAGGTGCAGCAGGTGTGACAGGCTGAGAGGGCGCAGGCACGGCTGTGGATGGAGGTACTGACATCTGCTCATGGACCGGGGTTGCCGCAGGAGGCCCTTGAGACACAGATGTATCTGCACCACTCACATTGGGATCCTCCGGCACATCGAAAACGGCAGGTAGCCCGGAGACATCATTGCTACAGATGCGATTTAATATCCTCCTGATCACTATGAAGAAGAGAAACGAATTACCTTCCACTAGATTCCTGTCCTTGTTCGCGTTGCTCTGCAGATTTCCTGCTGGCCTTAGCTTGACGATACCTCTCTTTGCGCATCTTATAGTCGGCCTTGGCGCGTTCAACATCAGCCCTGAGCTCCTCTTGAGTGGGTGGAGTGCTTCCGAATATGCTGGAGCCAGATAATCCGCCCTGAAGTGCAGGAGGGGGTGGTACAATGGGTGCAGGTGGCGCAGGGGGTGCGCCAGGAATGGGAGGAGGGATGGCCGGTATGGCCAGCCCTAAATTTCCCAGACGCCGGTTGCGTGCTTCTGCCAATGTGGTGCGGATGTCACTTGTCCTTGCACGAATTGCATTGTGATGATCCACATGCGGACGATGCGAACCAACTTCCTTGGGCCCCCTAAAAGTACCCCAAAAGTTTTGAGGCGGATGTGAACTATCCTCCTCCTGGGGCTCGTCGAAAGAACCCCGAGCGGATGGAGGCGGACGAGGCCACACATGACGGCGACCAGGCGGCGGCGGCGGGGGAGCGCCCCAGTGATGATGAGGATGAGGGTGGAAATGACCTGGAGGAGGAGGACCCGGATATGTGGGAAATTCGCGAGGACGAGAGCACTGAGGCTCAGGAGCAGATTCCGGAGCTGTGGGTACATCTTCAGCGGGAGGTGGCCGGAATGGCTCAGTCGTTGTCCTAGCAGTTTGGACGGCTTCGCCGACGACACGGAAAATTCCACCAAGGGCATCTGCAACCCTGGCGCTAGCCTCCTCTTCCGCATTCTGAATCTCTTCCACGGTCCGACCAGTTTCCTGCTGAATACGCTCGGCAGCGCGAGAGAGTGCATCACGATGCGCAGTCCAGTATGTCCCATTTGTAGCATTGGAAACGATGTTACGAAGACCCTCTGATAATTCTGGGTGGGAGGAAATGATACCGGAAACTGCCTTCAAGAAGGTAGCTACGTCATGAGTGAGAGTTGATGCTCCTGTGGCGCCCAAAGTGGGGAGGGCAGGGTCGTCAATAATGGCTGTGTTGGAATCTTCGGTGGATTTCAGCACAGCCTCGGGAAGAACCTGCCCAGAAATGACGGGGGTACTCTGAGCCTGGGCGGGAGTCGCTGTCCCATCGACCGAGACAGACTTGACATCACCGCCAAACGTGGAAGCTTGATCAGAGTCATAAACACGGGTCTGTGGCTGCAGTAATGCATCATCGCCGAAAATTGAATCGGTGGACAAAGCATCGTCTTCAACTGTAGGCTGCATCGCGACGCGGGACTTGCCCTTGTCTGCGCGGGAAGTAGGCATAGTAAACGTCTCGTTTGAGCGGGTAGTACCTCCGATGGCGGATTCTTCGTCTGTGTTATTAGACTTCTTGGAGACACTGACGTCACTCTCGAGGACCTCCACGAACGCGTGTGGGCTCTCCGGAGAGTCACTAGACAAGAAAAGACTACCAAGGCTACCAGGGAGACGCTGCCATTCGTCATCAACCTCCCAAATGAAAGGTAGCGACTCCTGTTCTCCGAATGTGTTCCGGAAGTGAGATTGCTGTGGGGGTGCGGTGTGGTGGCGGGAGGGCGCTACATCAGTGGACCTAAGGGAGCTGAGGTCTTGTACCGAAAGTCTGATGAGTTTGAATTTGGCGTCACCGAGGGTACTATAGTAGTCCTGCAACTCCTCTTCAGAGCTGAAAGTTACTTCGTCCAAATCTTGGTCAAGGTAGGACACCCCAATATTATCGGTTGTAATACCGAACGTTTCATTGATCTTTGAGGATAGAACGGCCCAACTAGGATGAGTAGGAAATGTCAGGCGACGAGTGAGCCCGCCTTGTTTCGAAAGCTTGAACTGTGCAATTGTAGCCATGGGGGATGAAAGGAAGGCGCTAATTGTGCAATGTTACTAACTATCAGGAGATAAAGCCGCATTGAAACTCCGACAGCACTGCGGCACCCTGCGCCCGCAGCAAGCGAATTACAAGGTCACCATCCATGTAGTATGATCCGTCTTCTCAGTTCTCGAGCATTCTACACTTGTTCTACACTTCTATCCATCACACCCCTATGCGAAGATGGCCAAGCGACCATCGATGTCAGCGGGGTCATTCAACTGTGGAGCGAATCTAGATCAGTTGTTATGCAAGCACCTTGAGTACACACGCACCCTGAGGTTAATATTCAGTGCACTCAAGGCTGCAAGCTCGGATTCCGAGAGGTCGAAAGAGTTGCAGTCCAAGTTTGCAGACAATCTGCCAAGATCATTGGACTTTGGAATGACAGCAATCCCTCTCTGCGTAGCCCAACGCAGCAAAACCTGAGCTTCGGCTGTGAATCATCTTACGTCAGGTTCCGTCACAGATAAATGATATTGTACGCCCACTTTTTCCGTGCGTCTTGGCTGCAGCGGAGGTCACGTCGTGTTTGAGGAGCGAAGGAGCACCTTTATCAACACCAAGTTCGACGTAGGATTGGGGCCCAAACGACGAGTAGGCAGTCACGGCAATGCTGAACGTCTTGCAAAGTTTGACAAGGGCTTCTTGGGCGAGGTATGGGTGCAGCTCAACCTGCAATACCTGGGGCTCGTACTTGGCATAACGGAGAACGTCGAGGATTAAAGACCCCTGGCAGTTACTGGAGGGTGTTCACCGAAACGCACTGTATAACCTAATTCGCAATAATCACCTCAGGCCAATATTTTTCGCCAGCTTCTCATCAACGAGCTCCTCCATTGCACCCCAAGTCTCGTGCATCGGGGTGTTTTCTGAGGTATGATGTCATCCTGAGATACGTCGCTCGCTCATAACCCATAACTTACGAGTGTAGACCTTGCCATCATCACCGAACCACTCCGGGGGATAGCGGTGGCTGGGATCGACATACTTCAGTGCGACGGGGAAGTGGACGAGGAACAAGTCGAAGTAGTCAATTCCCCAGAGTTTAAGTTGCATCTTGGTGATTTGTTTAACCTGATTCATCAGTCAGAAATCAGCTGGATCACGCATTGCTCGAAATAACTGACATGATCATGAGCATGGAAAGTGTTCCATAGCTATGAAACAACGATACACTGAGCTATTGTGATAGTGCAATATGTGTGAGAAGGTATCTTGCCTTGGACGTAATGACTGACTCATGAAAAGCGAATTAACTCGTGAGCTGGTTCAAGGGCGAGAAACACTCACATAGGTCCTCCCGCTTGACGAGGCCGTCCGCGATAGCCCGGCGCACACCATCACCTGCCTCTTTCTCGTTTCCGTAGTCACCGGCACCATCAAGAAGACGGTAGCCCGCTTTTATCGCGTTGTATACAGTCTAGAAACACGATAAGAACGCCTGATCACTTTCAAGGATCTAGAACTCACGTCAGCGCATGTGGACTTTGTTACCTGGACAGCAGTTCAGCTCAGGTGTCCAAATTAGTATGAACAGACTTGCCTTCCAGAGCCCGAAGCTGCAAGTAAATTGGGGTCAATGGGTTCTGACACTGCGTGCAATCGAAAATCAGCACGTACCCAACCACGGGCATCTTTATGAGAATTTAATGGAGTATATATGATGAGCATTTGATATAGACAAGTGATGCGTCACTGACCTTCTGTTGAGTTCTCTTCAAAACAATTGAGGCCATGACTGGTGAGCACAAAATGAAGTGGGAGTATCAGAGTAACGATGGGATCGATTTGGGCTGGCCGAAAGACCTTTAAATTTCGATTTCACGGTCCGAAAATTCCCCGTGATAGAAGATTGGAGACGTCTGACGCATTGGTGTCCTCATGAGGCTCCAATTAAGTTGGGCCATGCTCTCCAAGCTCACGATCGTGAGCGCCAAAGGCCAGTCGGGCCGCTGTTGCGACTGGCTCCAGTACTAGTACGGCACGTGAACTCGCGAGAATAAAACTGGGGTTTCCCCGACATTTATCCTGTCAACGTGGCAGGCGACGACGACGACGAAAACCGTTCTCTTCAAACCAACCACACATGTGTGTGACTCATTGAGTACAATAATTTGTCGTGTAGGAGCTGTTCACACCGTGACCACGAACTTCTTCTCCCGTCGAGTGCGTCCAATCTTCGTTATTTTATTACGAATGTCACATAAACCTTTTACCGTCAGCGTGAATGTCCAGCTTGGCACCTGAGGAATCGAATAGTACCAGTGACATGCGTTTCTACGTCCTCGGGCTCGGGCCCATCGGCTGCCTCCTCGCACACAACTTGCGATCAGTTCTTCCACGCACGCACCCAGTCACTCTCATCCAAAAGACTGCCAAGCAGGCGTGGACACCGCAGAATGCAGCTGCAAAAATAACAATTGAAAATCAAGGAATCCGGCAGTCCACAGACGGTTTCGATATCGAGGTGTTCGACAAGCATAGCGGAGCAGGTGGTGGAGTGCGCTTCAACCCCAAGCTTTCAAAGGAACAGAGTGCCGGGTTCACCCCCAGCCATGAAGATTTACGCACAGAACCCATCGAAACATTATTCATAACCACCAAAGCACATAGCACTGCGCCTGCACTGTCACGTCTAGCTCCACGCCTCACCTCTGGTAGTACCATCGTGCTCTTACAAAATGGCATGGGATTATATGAAGACCTCGTCGAGCGAATATTCCGCAACCCGGAAAGCAGACCGCACTTTATCTTGGCATCAAATACCCACGGGGCGTGGCTCAAGTCAGCCTTCCATGTAGTTCACGCGGGAATCGGAGACATCACATTTGGGATCGTCCCGGATAGCCGCAAGCGCGATTTTGAAGCAACCATGGCAGATGAAAGCAAGCCGGTGTATGAGAGATCACTCAGTTTGGACGACATCACACGTCCGGATGATCCTTCATTCGACCAGTACCGCAGCCTACGACACACAGTAGCCGTACTACAATCTCTCGATGCTCTTGGGTGCAAATGGAGTCCTATTGCAGACGTCCAACTCGCGATGCGCAGGAAACTCGTCGTGAACGCCATCGTGAATCCGCTGACGGCCGTTCTAGGCTGCCGGAATGGCGGTCTATTCAAGGACGACTCGTCACAGAATATGATGCGCAGCGTCTGCGAAGAAGCCGCTACTGCTTTCCGTGCACAGATTGAAGCGGACACGCAATCATGGCTCGATTCTCTACCTCCCAGCGTGGATAAGAGCCAGGTGCCGGTAGGGCGTGTCCCAAAAGAACTGGGAGCAGATGCTCTTGAACGCGAAGTCCTGCGCGTAACACACGTAACAAGAGGCAACATGTCATCTATGCTCTCCGACGTCAGGAAGAACAACCCAACGGAAATCGACTTCCTAAACGGCTACTTAGTCAGGCTAGGGGAACAATATAATATTCCTATGCCAGTCAATAGGGCCCTTGTTCAATTGGTCAAGATGCGGTGCTCGATACCCATCGATCAGACGTTTTAGACTCGAGTATTTTGAGTGAGTCTAATTCTATTCTCTCATCTACATGTTTACTTATTTCCGCACGAATAGGTTGAGTCATTTGTGTATATACCCAGCCGACGGTGGACAAGGGTCCCCGACAAGCTATCAAGTCGGTACAAACGCTGCATCGCCAGACAGTTTGACGGCTCCGACCTACCGTGGCATCCGAGGATAGAAGTCCCTACAATCAAGATATTCTCATTGATCAAGGCATGTCAATCACGTCTGGACTCGGTACGATGTGTGTATTATAAATGACTGGTACATGAGGCGTGTCCATGTGAACGACCTAGATGCAAGTCTAAAAATGTGACGATAAATGTCCGTTCGACTAATAATATTTACGGCGCAAAGTTCACTTCCATTCCATCAATCCAATTATATCAGTGATCATCAGCGTTCGGGGAGCCCCATTTGACGACTCGAGTTGGTCCATCATGCCACGATTCCACTCTCCGACGAGCTAGGGTGGTCATCGTGGAGCCGTCAGTGCCAACGAAGCCAGCTCCATTCGATTGGATGACAGCGTCAATGAACACCGGATACCTGACAACCACAGCTTCTAGCATCAGAAGGAAAAGACGGCATCTATTCGGCTCACCACTTTCCATAGATCTCCTCTGTCCGCTCGGTTGTATAATCAACCCACGTCCAGCCCAATGCCCTGACCCCAGACCACCATTCTGGGTCACGCTCGTCGCTCGTCATGATAACTTGTGTGACCTCGATACCTTTTTGTGTGCGCAGCTCTTCTTGCACCTCGGCCACCCTGCGCGCAATGACAGGCAACGAGGCAAAGCACTGGTCCAGAGGTATATCATTACAGTAATTGCGGAAGTCACCATGCCGTATGTGGATAGATATATACTATCAACAGTTAGCATGGAACAACCCTGGACCTGAAGCTGTCACTCACGGGTGGTATTGGCTCATTTACTGGCACATTCATAGCGCGCCGGGCATGCTCGTTAGCAAGATTTTCGAGGCTTGCATTCCAGCGCATATGTTGGCCCACAAATCTCCATGCAGGACCATAGTCTGATTCCCATTCCCATGCATTCTGGGCACCCATGTAGTACAAGTAATCGAAGCATAGTAGCTGATCATCCGGGGGAAGGGAAACCTGATGTTGAGGGGAGGGATAATTGGTTGATTGCAAATTGTTGGCGCGAGCCTCCGGAAATCCCAATGTGGCAAGGGACCAAAACGAAGCGTGGCTGTCTGTTACGCCGGGAGGAGTCAGCTTGACCCAATCTGGGGTTCGTGTCCACGAGACATCTGTGATCGCCGCCCAGTTAAACACCAGATAGGGGTGTCTGAATTTGTCTCACCGAGCTTGAGCCAATTAAGGGAAAAACTTCCCCGAGGATGGGATTGGGTCTTTTGGACGCTTTCCCAAAGACTCCAACAACCAAGGTCGTCGAGAACCTCGCTTGCCGAGTCCTTCACTTCATGCCATTCAATTATGGGACTCTTTATGGCTTGGCTGAGCCGAGGGACGTCAAACACTTCGCCAAAAGCAAATGGAGGTGCACTGTTGTCAACATGAGAAGGAATGAACTTCGCAATTATGGGTATACGCTCTGTTATGAGTGCGAGGTAAATCAAATTTCCCTAGTTTCCGTGAGCAAGCGAGAATGGAAGCGGATCAATGACTCACATAGGTCATCACGTCATTCGCTAACAAGCAACTGCGGTCAGTAGCGCGAATAGCAGTGGGCTGTGGCTGACGTACTCCATCCTGCAGAAATCCACGATGTAATGTATTTTGTGTCGTTTCGAAGGTTATCTGGGACCAGTGTTGTGAAATTCGAGAGGAATGTCTTAAACGAATTGACTGACCTCGAAAACGTTGGGTGGGTGGGCCTTGGACGTACGACTGCGAGTTGAAGGTAGCGGGATACACAGCCGCCTTTTCAATGTCAATGTCCAGATAGCTCAAGGGCTTGAGCAGAACAACTCCAAAGCTGAGCAAGGAAACGGCCACCAGAACTATGCAGATTGTCCTGAGAGGTCTATTTCTGCCCTTAACGGATGCCATTGGCTTGGTGCGGAATGTAGGAATAAAAGGGCTCTCCGGGTCGTCGTATGCCGCCTCTCGGGTTGGGCTTTCTGCTAGCAGAAACTCGTCTGATCTTCTATCCATGACACGTCTAGACGAGGGTGGGAGCAAGGTTCATATCGATCATTCACATCAGCATTTGTATGAGCTAGGCCCTAGGAGGGGAGTACCGATATAATCACGTTCCGGTGAAGCTGTGACGCGTTGTCGTGGGAAAGCGCATGACACCAACTAGCAGCTCCACCCCTGATCTACACCTGCCATTTTGAGAATTCCGGTTTCTCAGCTCACCCGAACGATGAACGTTCTGAACCAGCTCGTTTCGGCTGTATGAAAATGACCTAGGCATAATCTGTCCCACATTAAAACCACAAGTTGATCCCTGTGTTCTTCCAGTCCCCCCATTCTGGAAAGCATGAATAACAGGTATTTTGACGCGAACACACCGAAGGTAGCGGCGGTCGTGGGGTTCTACATGTCCGCCGCACTGGTGGTGAGTAGCCTATGCCACGCATAATGTGACTCCAGCCCCTAACAAACACACTGGTAGATGGTTTTTGTGTAAGATGATCTAACTAGAGTGTGGACATTGACTCAATCTCCGAGTGCAGGAACAAAGCTGTTCTTAATAGTTCACCGGATTTACCGCTGCTATTCCTCCTCCTGCAGCTTCTCATCGCAGTCTTGCTTCTCCACGTGGCGGCTATGTTCATTACACGTGTCGAGATACCCAAGCTCGAGCTTGGAACCGCGAAGAAGCTCACACCTGTGGTCCTTGTCAACATTATCGGACTCATTTTTAATACGCTCTGCCTTCGTGATGTCGAAGCCTCTTTCTTCCAAGTGTGTGGTCTCCTACCAATGTAAAGATCGCCGTTTAACTCCACAGATTGCGCGTGGCCTTGTCCTACCTCTGACCATCGTTGTGTTCTCTGCACACACTCGCACTGTGCCTTCTATTCGAGTTGGAATTGCTGCCGGGTCAGTTACCATAGGTTTCTTGCTTCGGCGTAGCACCGTCTGCAGCAGTTCCCTCCCACGTTGCACCTTCAAGTCTTTCCCTGTTATATGGTCTCCTCTCGTCGCTTTTTATCGCTTTCCATGCTGTTCTTATCAAGTCCTCCCTCCCTTATTGCAACAACTCAACCATTCAACTTGCATACTGGACTAACTTGGGCTCTGCAATCTTCCTTCTCCCTTTCGTCTTGCTTCACAGAGAAATTTTTATCCTTGAGGACCTTATCCACGATTCGAATTGGGACGGACAAGTATTCCTATGGGGGAGTGTCGTGACTGGCATTTTCGGTTTCTTACTTTGTATCGCTGGCCTGCTCAGCATCAAGGTTACAAGTCCTATCACACATATGTTCTCTAGCGTAAGTCATCTTCACTGTATACAGAATATTGATGGGACTATCTTATTGCCGCAGGCCTTAAGATCTGTTATTCAAACCCTGCTGGGTGTCTGGATATTCAAGGACATCATGACGGTGTATGTACTCGATTCTGATCCATAAGGTCTTCGAGATGAACTCTATCTTCGCACAGCAATCGCGCAAGTTCTATTCTGGTTATCATGATAGGCACCGTGTACGTGCCTGTATTGTTGAAGTCTCGATTCTGCAGGAGTACTGATGGCACATTCGTTCCTGGTAATTAGTTATTACACCTGGATCAAATCGTTGGAAACCGCACCTCCGCCGCGCAAGGATGTTGACCTCGAGGCTATAGGAAATAGAAAACGCGAAGATTCTGATGATGGCGAAGCTACGGTAGGTTTTCGGAGTATCGGAGGAGGATGAGAAGGTGTAAGAAACCGTCGACACTCGTGTCCTTATAATAGGCACGAAATTTGTCGTGAGTGATCATCACAGCAGGTATATTGCTACCCGAGACAATTGTTATTAGTACGACTCTTACAGACTCTTACTTACCATCTGGCATTTACGAACAATCATACTACGCACTTGCAAGTCATTAGTTACATATGTCGTGTTTGGCGTGCCTACAATCAGGCCGATGACACCGACAGGGACGACGAAGCTAAGTCGATGTCATGATCAATTGCGCAATGTAGTTTGCATCCGTCGGATACTTCTAAGTCCGAGTGATGTTCGGAGTCGTCGTGGATGACACAGCCTTGATCATGTTGGGACTCATTCGAACTCCCGGGCCATCGTCGACGCGATTACTCTCGCACGATGAGTCTTCCGAGTCGAGTTGTTATCATACTCCAGTGACGGCATTAGCCCGTCGGGTCGCCGGTCGGCTATCGATAACCTGGCCAAGGAATTACATCATGTAGAAGTTCTTGAAATGAGTTCCTGGTGGATAAAAGTTAGTACAAGTGCAGCAGTCAGGCGTGTGCATGTGAACCATGACACGCGCAGTCACCTGTGTGCCTTCCATCAATCAAATGCCACGTATCCCCATTTGTCGACCGCCCAACTTTTATAACATCCAGCTGTCCCGTGACGACAGATGACACTGGCAGTGAACTTCAGGGATCTATCATTCTTTCGCTCTGCTCTTGACACGAACTTCGTGAAATTATAATAATAAAGTTTGAACCACTCATTGCAAACCGAACTTCAACGAACCAGGTCGAGATCGATTTGATCGGCTTCAGTCCCATTAGCACTAGACCAGGGCAAGCAAAATGAAATGGTATTGGTATAAGATGCCCTCACATTTCCCCTAAGCGACCAAGAGGATATGGATACCTCACCTCCAGTGCTGTTGGATGCCTCGTACAGCGTCTCCGACTCGGACTCGGAGGTGAAACCTCATAGAAGCTATGATTGCTCGTCTCTGAAAGATACATGGAAGGTGGAACGCCCACTGGGCAACAATGAACTATCTTACTTTCTTCCCTCTCGCGCGGATGGCGTTAATGACATGTAAGCTTTCCAAGCCATCTCTTCAATATACGGGCATTCATGATAGGTGGTATCACCTCGTAGGTACCTTCACTTGGGCTTCGTTGCTCCAGAGCATGTCGTTCGCCGGGCCCGTGTTCTTACGGTCTGGGCAATCCTTCGTATCCGCCATCCACTCTTGGCTTCAAAGGTCGTTATGCAAGATTATGACGACGTCAGATTTGTGTAAGTTCAGCTTCTAACTTGATGTTGTAACCACATGGCTTTACTATGCCCAGGTTCAACCCCCCGCAATCTCCTGAAGATGCTTTGGTTGATGCAGATAGCAATTTGGAATACAGATCTTCAACCAAGGATGGTACGTCCACGTTGATGTCACGATTTCTTGAAATTCATGTCAGTCCTAGAGCTCATCGATTCATATCTAAATGGAGCACGAACATTATCGAATGACCGCTTGTCCTATCTTGTTGTGTCTCAAGGAGGCACATCTTTACCTAGCCCCCCTCTAACGCCTCGCTCTACGTCACCGTTTGACGAACCCGAATATCCTTCATACAATCATGACATCATGATTTGTGCCGCTCACTTTTTGGGGGATGGCATGGCGTTGCACCAATTTGCAAACGACTTTTTTGGACTGCTCGGTGGTGATAAAACCATTGTTGAACTTGAGGCTCAGCTGAAGGAGGAGCTCAGCTCCCGATGGGACGCAGACTCTACGGTATGCATCTCTTATGCGGTCTCAAATTTAGCTGAGTAACGACTCCAGAACGCCGTATTACCGAATGCCTTGGAAGACAACTTTACGGTCAGTCCTAGTAGACTGCGCAGGGCAGCCGAAAAGGTCGACTTCCAGTTAAGTCAGAGAAGATTTGTGGTGAATATTGTGCCTTTTCTTGACGGGTGGTCTGTTGACAACTCGGTAGGGCGGCCATTCGTTCCGGCGACAAACAAAGCAGCCTAGGCATACCATTGTTCCGACTGTTTCGTATGACACTGAGCGGACGAAAAGCATTCTGAAGAGATGCAAAACGCATGGTGTTTCCGTCTCCGCAGCTATGTTTGCCGCATGTAACATTGCTTGGGCAAAGATGTGCTCTGAGAAACAAGACTTGTCAATGTAAGTCAAGACATTTCGATTGTGCCTTCCATATCCAACATTTGCGCAGGATGATGTACTCGGCTCTAAACCTGCGCCCATATTTCACGGTGAAGCCAGCAAATGATTCGTACTGGTTTCTTGCGATCGGCTATTTCAACGTGATTCTTCCAACTTTTATACCTCGGTCGATCGACTTGTCCTCGGTATTCTGGCATCGGGCCCGGGTTGCAAAGGAGCAGAGCATTCAAGCTGCCAAAAACCAGATGATCGTGTCACGTAGTCTCTTGATGACTGAAGAGAGGGGGAAACGGGCTTGTATCTGGGCTAAAGAAGACGATGAAAGGGAACGTGGAACATTTGTCCCCCCTCCTCCTGTCCCGGCCGTGGACACCGCACCACGCACGCCTTCTACCGCATTAATTGGCTTGTCCCTTCTAGGAAACCTCGATGGCATATACAAACATGGAACGTTCCCTACTATCAAGCTCCACACACTAACGACTGGTTCGCGGCAGCGGTCCGGAGGCATGCTACTATTTGGGTACACGTTCGCTGGCAAGTTGTGGGTCAGCCTCGGATATGATAAAAATGGCTTTGATAAGGTAATGGTGGAGCAGTTCTGGGAGAACATGCTGCAGACGATGGACGAATTGCTTTGAAATGGTACCAATACTAATTGTAGCATGGCAGACTTCGAAGCGAAGGGGAACCGAACTGTGCGAATTTACTCCAAGGACTAGTTAAGTCTACGTATAATCAGACGTTTTCTCTCACTATCTATAGTTGTGGACATCATCTTCGCTTACAATCTTTCTTCTACTCCCACGTAGTTAGGTCTTGGTCAAATGGATATCCGACTTCCTCGACCTCGTGCCCGGCAAATTGCGTTTGATCAATCGATTACGATCGATCTAAACTGTACCCATTAGAAATACCACGTTACACGCAGAATTTCGGTATCTCCAAGCCAACATTCGAATTTCGCAAGCCTTTCAAAAATTGTTCACGTGACCTAGTTAGTATGGGTGATTTGTCATGTGCAAGATCATAGAAGCCTACCACTGCGGCGATGACGATACGGGAACTTCCCTTTGACCTCTATGTACAGATTCTGGAGCAGTTAACACCATTGACAGGTTCTGACGAGAGTATTATTGTGCTCATATCTTGCTTGAAGACAAGCACTTTACTTCGAGCAGCTGCATCTGTTTCAAGACTATGGGAGCCACATTACCATGCCCGATACACAATATGTGACCCCGCGAAAGAGCAATCGCGAAAGCGATCTACAGGTGGCGACTGGCGACTGATGTATTTTGAGAGGCGACGCATAGACCTCGAGACATTGGAGATATTGTTCAAGATCGTCATGGAACGGGGTGATGGAAGACTGGAAAGAGCGCGAGAGGTCAATACCAAGTTCTCGTTTGACGCATGGAATGTCCTCGAGATGGCCGCAAATTGTCCGCTTCCGGACACATTCCGCGAGCCAGGAGTTTTAGATCTGAGGCCCATTCCCCCTCATGCAGTTCCCCTTCGCTTTTGGGCTCAAATGCTTCTTGGTGCTATTGCTAGAAGTGATGCTGTTTGCACCTGGGGGAAACTTATCTCTAATGACACACCCCAATCGCTTGAGCTTTCATTCGCTTGTATGTCCAGCTTTTTCGTTTACCCTCCCATGAAGGTTCGTAGCTTCAGTTGGTTCACTCTTAACGGTTGCTGAACTCCTTCGAGGTCTTGTCCCAACTCGAAGAACTTGCGACTCTCTGCAAAATCTACTTCATCAAGCACCAAATGCCCATTGATCCTGCTGAATTCACCAGTGATTCTGCGAAGCTCAGACTCGTCTGTTCGTCAATCTGCGATTTTTTGTGGAGCTGTGGCTTTGAAGCCGCGGATGGTGAGCTCTCCTTAGATATAACATTCTATTTTTCAACAACGACAATTCAGGAGAGCGGTTTCACATGTTGCAAAATCGGTTTCCTCACCTTTTCTTAACCACGCACCAGGCAACCATACCCATATCACTTGTATACATTTTCGTGTGCATTGCACGCAAGATGGGCGTCACGGCAGCACCTACCGACTTTCCTAGCAGAGTTCTGGCTGTCGTATCTTCTCCCCACCCAGATGTCTTAGAATTTTTTGTCGACGTTTTTGGCTCACGAACACAAGCCATTCTAACGCTCCATGACGATATTCCACGCTTCCTTATTCAAGCCGGAATCCACACCAATACAATACTCCCATGGATCAGCAGTGCTTCCTCCACCTCCATGCTACTGCGGGCATCCCGGAATGTCTTAGCGTCCGTCAACAACTTTCCCGCAGGAGCAGCAGTTCCCGAAGTTGAGCTGCACACAGCAATCTATGCCAGCCTTATGATCAATGCCATCTTTATGAACGACCGCAGGTATCTCTTGAATATAATGAAACATATCAATCGGTTCCTCCTTGATCTGCTGCCAGTGCTCGTCGATTCATTGACTCCTCTTTTACACCCATACCTCCAAGAGCAGCTCATGACGCATTGCAACGCTATCATGGAGGACGAGAAGGAGGCGGCTGCTACCTCTCATCCTCGTTCTGCACTCACACGGGAGGTGAAATTCTTCGTTGGCATGGTTTTCAAGCACGCAGCCCATGGATATGTAGGATATGTATACGGCTGGGATGTGGGTGTTGAGGACATGGTGTTTTCACATATCAACTCATTGTATTTGTTTTTGTGTTAGCCCTCCTGTGCAGCGGACGAGGACTGGATCCGTGAGATGGGTGTTGATTTGCTCTCCCGAGGGCGTCATCAACCATTTTATCACGCTCTAGATCAGAGTGGCTCCTTGCGCTGTAAGTGTACTCCCTATATCTCAATGCCAGGGCTGATGTTTATGCGATGCCACAGATGTTGCAGAGGATAACATTAGAGCGACATGTCTAGAACCAGCTGATGTTCACAGAATTTTTACAGACGCACCGCGGGCAGGGATGTACTTCGAGGACTTGACCCAAGTTGAAGGGAGAGCAAGGTTTCTGTTGAGCCCAGAACTGAATGCAGCGTATCCTGATGACGAAGCCTTTGGTGATCGGTGGCTCAGACAGGGAGAGGATTGATTATACATCTATTGGTATCGGGTAGTCCAAAGGATCAAGAAGAAATACACAAGTACAACGTGTAGTCGAATCATACAAGGGATCAAGAAATACACAAGCACACATGCTATGATACAGTTAAGCAATAGAGAATGATAATGCTACAGACAAGAAGTGGGATGTTAGAGGGACGTATGAACGACCATGCAGAGCAACGCAAAGCAGAGAAACCAAAGCGACCCAGAAATATGCTCAAAACTCTACCAATGACCGAGTTCGACTTTATCTTGATCGAAACCAATCTCGAGCCATCGCTCGGACAAGGGAGACTCATCATCAAGACCCTGGAAACCCACGCGGCCATACACTGTCTTGGCGGACCCCAACTCAACACCGACGTATAAGACGATTTCCTTATACTTCTCCAGCAACCTGTTCAGAAAGAAGTGAGTTTCATGTTGCAATATTATAGCCGCTAGCTAGTACGTACTCGATGCATGCATGTCGAACTAATATCTCAGCACAGCCTTTACCCCTCCATTTCTTTGGGGTGTAGACCTTGGAGATGGTAGCAATGCCTTCTGACTTCCGCGTCGCGGCAACAATAGTGGCAATTTCGGGTTTTTCATTTTCGGGTTCTTCTTTGCGCTTTTTGATCTCGAGGACCCAAACTGATTTGTTGGCAATCAAAAGCCTAGCTTCTTTGCCGGCTTTCTCCTCACTGAGGGTGAACGGGTCCTGAAGAGATTCATTTATAAACGTTTTGACTTTTGGAAAAAGGATGCAGTAGACATACCGGAGGTGCCGCAAAATCGCGGCACAGTTTAGCAATCTCGTCAGCGTCCTGTTCTACAGCAAGACGCGGCTCGAGAATCACATCCTCTGATGGACGAGGAGGTCGCTGTTGGCGGATCAATGTGCTTTCGGTACACACCGAGAAAAATGCGCTGTAATACGGTTTCTTGATGCGACCAATCCCTGTGAGTCTTTCCCATGTCAGAGCGAAGGCCTCTGTGATGATCTCAACGGAGAAAATGGAAAAGACTCGCTCCTTCCTGAAGCCGGGCTCGTCCAGAAGTGCGCTGCACAACGCCTCCGTGGAGCTTTCAATGAGCTCGGGGGTAAAATCCGCAATGGGGATTGTGGGAATGATGAACAGGGGGTATTTGCCTAGCGGTCCCTCTGTGCAGGAAAGCACGAGGGAGATTTTGGAAGTTCCAGGCTGCGAGTATGCCAACCAAAGCTGTTCAGTAGCATCGATTTTGGGCGTGAACTTTTGGCGGCCAAAAACTTTCTCTGCATGGGGAAGAACAAGATTGGCACGAGCAGCATTAGAGTGTAGAGCGTTCCATCCAGCCTCTGAGATGCCCGTGGAGAGGTCAAAGCGTTGAATAGAGGAGAGTAGTAAGCCAGGCATGCTTTATGTGAGGATTGGAAGGTCAGAAGGCTAGAAGGTTAAAAGGCTAGGAGGTTAGAAGACTGGTATGAGTATAGTTGGATCCTCGAGCCCGCTTTTGCTTTATAGTAGGCCATCTCTGCAGCTACAGCACCTGTGGAACTACCTTTTTTCTCAAGAATCTAACCTAAACGTTCCGATACTCATAGAAAGCACAGGCTGGATAAGAGTTTCAACGTCTACGAACGTGAAAACGTGGAGAATAACTATACAAGGATAGGAAAATACAATAAATTGAACGTTGTGGCACAGATAATGGAGTCGCCTGCCAGGCGAGTACCTTAATCATCTATGGCCACAGGATGGACGACTTGGACGGTGAATCTTCCACCATCAAGTAATCGGTTGATGACACTCACCGCTCCGGCGATCACTTTAAGGATACAGCATCAAAGAGTCTGTTGTCTTTTCGTGAGACAGTATATGCTGACGAACGGTCCAAGCACAGGCCTCAGCCTGCCAGTAGTAGTTTGCAAGTGCCATCCTGTGGTGGCATTGCGGAGGCCAGCGCGGAGTCACATGGGAGGTACGTTGTGAACCACATGCAACGTATCGGCGACGTTCTCCACGTACTCCGACCTTGTATACAAAGGAGGAATAGGCAGTGGTAGTAATTCCACGTTCAAAAACTGTTCAAGATAGGTGGGAGCGCCCAAGGAGCGCTCGTGAAAACGTTTCAAGGTCCCTGGTAATTTGACCAAAAAAAAGGGTCAGCTATGCCGTAATGCACATCGTGGTCGGAGGTCGTACGATGGTCATGAGGCCATGCAATAAATTTTACAAGGAACGTTGTCCATCGTATATGGAGTGTATTTGCATTCTACGGAGATGTTATGTAACACTAGATACTACTTATACGAATATTCGAACACCTCTCTGTTTACAAGGCATTCTCTTTAAACACCTTTTCCAAAACGTTTAGCATAGCCAACAACTTTTCCTCGTTGTGCCTCCGACCCACGAGCTGTAGACATATGGGAGTATTATCATATGTAGTTGGGTTCCATTGACTATGAATAAAATTTTCAAGATCATTCCTTGAATGCGGAAGAGGTGGGTAGGTGGCAGATGCTGTGGCAGTGAACCGATCAACGGGAAAGACAGCGCCTGGCAAGTCTAACAGATTCCAATGAGAGGTATAACCCCACCAACTGGTCGTGTTATGTGGCGGAGCCAATGTAGGCGCAACCGGACAGAGAATGGCGTCCACAGGACGTCCACTAACAGTACGTTGTTGCGTAGCATTCCAGTGTGCCAATGCTTTCGAACGGAACGCTTCCCGTTCCAAGTTGAGCTTGAATATATCCGCAGGGGTATACGGATCTCGTCCCTGTGCGTGTTTGAGGATCCATTCGGTTTGAGGTACCTCGGACTCTCCACCTGCTCTAATGGTTTCGTAGTACTCCGCTCCGCCATCCAGTAAATACAGCTTCGCCTATAACCCATTAGATTTAATACCGGAAATCAAAGGTATCTTACAATGAGGTCCCACCCGTTCTGATGATCCACCGCTTGCCATTCGATCACGTCGTGACCAGCACGTGCTAAGGCGTGTTTGTATTTGTTCAGGGCCTGCGTAATTGGAGGATGCGGTGTAACAACGCCATCATCAAAAAGGATAGCAATTGCAAGTTTGTCCGGTAAACCTTCCCCGTTTGCCACACCTCTTTTCCATGGCATTTCTAGGAGTGCAGGTTCACTGAGCCACGGCTCTGCATCGAGCATTACTCGACAGAATAACTCGAGGTCCCTTGCAGACCTTGTCAACGGTCCGACACAACCCACGATTGCATCCATCCCGTCATGAGAGCCCAAGAGACCAGAATGTGGCAGACGTGCCACTGATCCTTTCAGGCCATACAAACCACAATGGGCTGCAGGGATCCGAATGCTCCCGCCGATATCGGTTCCAACGCCCATAGGGCTACCATGACATGCTATTAGCGCCCCTTCGCCGCCACTGCTTCCTCCTGGGGTTAAATTGCGATTAAACGGGTTAATAGTCTTGCCGAACACGTTGTTGTCTGTCTCAAGTGACTAAAACCAGGTAAGCGAATGCACAAAGACGTACACAACATCACTGACAAGCAAAGTTTGTGGAGTCTGTGTTTTGACGTATAGAATCGCACCGGCGTTGCGTAGAATTTCTACCAGCAGTGCGTCGCTATCCGCAACAGTTTTATATGCCCAGCCTTGATATAAAAAGAGTGATAAACGACTGGTTTGGGCCGAACATATAGTACTCACCGAGATATCCTGACGAAGTGTCCAGACCTTTTATTTTGATGTGATCTTTGATGGATACTGGTAAACCGTGCAGTGGTCCTATGACATTTCCAGTGTTTTCCAGATATTGGTCAAGCTTGCTGGCTTGGTGGAATGCTTCATCAAGCAAAACTTCTGAAAGACAGTTGGTGACATCTTGGGCAGCCACCGCTACTTTGACGAAGGCCCGCAGAACTTCCTGCGCAGTATAGACTCGTTTGCGGATCAAATCTACGATCGCTGTCGCATCACAATGGACGATGATACGCTCCGTCTCTGTGAGCTTGCTGAGCGGGTACTGCGAAAGATCGATGGCATCCCTTGGAACATAAATGCGCCCTTTGCGATATGCGGATAGCTTTGCCTCGCGCTCTTTTCGTTTTCGGGCAGCTACATCCTGGATTTCGATCATCGTAAATAGATGGAACGGCAGTCGAGGCGCCGTTGACAAAAATTTAGCAGCTGACAATGGCGTACCTCTTTATACGTTACTGGTACCAGGTAGCAATATGAAATCCCACAGACCAAAAATGAATAAAATTCGAATCCTCGAGGCTATGCGCCGGAATGCATCTGATTGACTTGCGGCAGAACGGTGCGTAAACGGTATGCGAAGCCCATGAGAGTCTGTGTACACTGCAGATAAGCTGTAATTGGGAGACCGATCGACCGGATGACATGCATGCCTGCCAGTGGGGAGTGAAAATGTCGCTATGCCTGCCTGATTACTCCTAGCGCTCGTACAGCATGTTGTAATTTTTTTTTCATTCAACATGCGTGGTTCCTGGGAGGAAAACAATATGATTTTGTCTGCCATATCATCATCGAATCTGCCAGCCTGGGTTGTGTTCAAAGCCTGTCGGTGTGAATTGTAAACCTTTAAGCTAAGCTTCCAGCTTTTACTTAATATTCACGACAAAACTTGTTGAACTTGTTTACCGGCCCTGTGATGCAAACAACACCAAACATGGTCCAAATATACTTTCCGTTCTATTAGAACGGAACGATCTGATCTGATCTGCTCCCAACTGACGCACCCAACTTCTTAAGCTGGGCCCTCAAATGTGCAACATATGACTTTAGCATGACCATTCGGAAAGCGCGGAAGATAGTGTCAAGGCAGGCGCTATACTTCACTTGCGTCCCTTATCTAGACTTGACAGAATAGCCAAGAAACTTCTGCATATTCCGGGATTCTGCTTCTTTGCCGTCACTGGTCATTCTGTACTGCCTTCTCAACCACATGGCCACCGGGCCATCAACAAGAGACTTGAAACCCAGTGTTATCGGACTCCTCGGCTATCACTCATTCATCGTACCACGTCAGATCAAGGCGTCAAACCGCCTTAATCAACGGAAAGGAGACTCCAAGGTTCTTCGATGGCACTGCGTCTCAAGTAAGTTGACAACTCTTCTATAGCTGTCGTTTTTGTAATATTATCGTGCCGATCCGATGCCAATCTTCTGACCTTACCCACATCCCTCACCGTCTGTCGCCGCACATCGCCCTACTAGATCCGACTTTCAAGGAGCTTCGAGTAAGTAGCGCCTGATACAAATCTTCTTACTAAACTTGAAGGGCTCGGCTGAGCCCACACTTGCCGAGAGTCTTCAAGTTGGCCCCAGACCAGAGGCTGCGGTATTCATGTAAACACCAGGATTTATACTTCCAGTGAGCTATGATACTCTCAAATATCGATCAAGATGAATGTCCCGCATTGACTCAATTTGTGCCTGGCCCATCAGTACCCGCTCCGGGACAGCCTGGCCGAATATTTCGATATCCTTAATTCCAATTAGCCGCCCACCACCCACTGAAATATCCGGAAGAAACGAAAGGAAAAGGCAATAGCTGCGGCTAAAAAGACACCAGACACATGACCAACCCTTGATAGGCAACGTTACGTTCTACACCCTTAGTGAAGCTTTGAAAATTTGAGGTATTAGCAGCCCTCCAATCAGACGAATGATGTCACTTGTTTATTTTATTTATTATAATAAATCACGTGACTTCTTGATATTCGCAACATTCGCCTCGACCCAGTGCTACTTTGTCTTTCGTGTGTATCACGCCTCGATGTTTATTGCTATAATTGGTTTGCGTTTTTCGGGGAAGTCCACTGTCGAAAACTACCTAGCCACCAAAGGCTTTACGTCTGTCCGCTTGTACGACAAGGATGCAGAGGCAGGTCCTGCTAAACACCCTGTTCTCTGAATTCAAAAGACCAACAATGGTCCCCTCAGATCTCAGCAAGCATCCAAAATCCGGTCGTCTCGCCAATGTTGCCCCTGCTTCCGCTGCGGCCCAATACCATTGGCGATGAGCACAAACGCCTTTTGGACCCGCCCATATCACTATCTTCCTCTCAAAACTCAAACGTGAAAACTCTTTCCTTTGCCTCACCAGCCCTGTTGCTGGATCACGTCACACAGCATTGGCGCTCAAATTTTGTTACGACTGACCTCAACTCAGACAGACTAGTGAACTACTTCATCAGGCGCCCGTTCTTCATGCTAATTAGCATAGATGCACCCATCTTGCAACGTTATCACCGCTGCCATCGGTATTTATCTCGTCAGCTGATGCTGAACGTTTAGCTGAGGCACAACTTAGTCTAATAAACATAGCAACTCTCGAAGACTTTGTGCAGGCACACGACCGCGAAGTGTTTGGAGACAGTATAGGGCCACACTCTCCCGGAGGGTTTTCACTGCTCCGCCGCGCCAGCCCACAGGTCAAACTCAAAATCGTCAATTCCTTCGATTCCATCACAGAACTCTATCATCAACTGGATTCTTTAGATATTACGAATACCAATCGACTTAGACCTCAATGGGATACCTATTTCATGGTATGAACGTTCTACATCATCGATGGATTCAGATGGATTAGATGGGCTTCAGACGCTCGCAGATCTTGCTTCGCAACGTTCCAACTGTATGAAGCGCCGCGTGGGCGCCATACTTGTCCGTGAAAACCGCATCGTTTCCACAGGGTATGTCTAAGTTGTACTTCGGATATCGAAGCTGTTATCTCGGCCCACAGATATAACGGTACTCCTCGTGGTGTTAAAAACTGCAATGACGGTATTTATCTTTCCCTCCCCCCGGTCACTTGCTGATAAAAATGCAGGGGGATGCGGACATTGCAATCGCACATCGGCGACTAATGGTACCGAATGTCTCTGCCTACATGCCGAAGAAAATGCGCTTTTGGAAGCAGGAAGAGATCGGGTTGGCGCGAATGCTACTATGTATTGCAATACGTGGGTACAACATTACAACTTCACTGTTGGGTTTCATTCTGGGCCTAGATGTCCGTGTTTGAAATGTACCATCAAGATCATCCAGAGTGGTGTTAAAAGAGTGGTCTACAATTTGAGCTATAAGGTGTAAGTGTGTCGACATATTACGCAGTATTTGTCTCAAATTACCACAGAGATGACGCTTCTGCACGATTGTTCCAGGAAGCTGGCGTAGACATCTTCCGACACGTTCCACCCCCTGAACCATAAGATTGGAAGATTGATAGTAAGATACGATATCACGATAACATCATTTACGCATTGAGGATTACGCGTACATTGTCTTGTATATCCCACCTGTATTCTCTCAAGTAAGCGACTTCACCAGTCAAATGTCCACACGTCGCCATAAGCGCCAGCCATACGGCATCTTCATTACCCCTGCCGAGCGCGACATACAACTCTCTTGCATAGGCCTGCAGTTCCTCGTGTGCCTGTTTGTGCAAGAAGCGCCTGAATGCGAGTATGACCTGCCAACCGGATGCATCTTGCATATGGACACCAGCTACGGCAGCCGTCATCGTCCGCAGAATGGAGCGATATAAGCGATGAGAATGGGTGTATGCTGATTCCGTTCCTACTGCTCCATAACCACGGCGTGCAAGGGCATTCTGATTGTCGGATGCATCTAGCTTTTTCAAAATGTTGCCAAAACGGGGCCAGACATCGTCCCACACTCGCCTGCCCATGAAACTGCCAACATGGGTCACGAGCGATTCCACAAGACCAGCAGCCGCGCTGACTACAAATGGCTCAGCGTCATTAAGACGATTCAAGATGAATGGCCAAGCGAGATGAATAGATGGTAACAGGGCTGACTCAGGGAGGACCGGAGTGGCGGAACTTAGCAAGGTCAGGATCCGAGCGCGAATGACGGGTGAAGCGTGTGTAAGAAAATAGATAGATCGTGAAACCATCTGCTTGGTTGAGGCTTGTCCCGGTGTGGGCGCAGGCTCGGTATCTTCGGCAACTTTCGGTTGTGTGGCAGGACTATCTGACTGTTTTTCAGCAGATTCTTCATCTGTCTTGGTAGTACCCCATGCCTTATGAGGGGCAGGACCGTGGTCAGTAGCGTCTTCATGAGGCGGAAGATCCTTCCGATGAGAAAGCCATTCAAAGAGTGGCTCCAATGAACTGGTTATCATTGACGACTGCGTGTCGTCCTGATATTCCTTTTGGGTGAGAGGCTCTTCAGCCTCGATGACCTTGATCACTTCTCCCAATACGCCCACCAAGCCTTGGACAATAACTTCGTACCCATGATACTCATCCAAACGATCAAAGCATTCTTCAACGACATCACCAGCCTTCTGCACCACATCAGCCCCTACGAGGCGAACAAGCACGGCCATCACTTTCGTCGCATCAATGTCAAGCCATCTGCGGCTAAGGCGGCGGGAAACAGAGTCCAATGCATAGTCAAAGTTCGACAGTAGGAGATTGGCTGGAGAGGCGTATGACATGGCTGCTGACATAAAATGCAGTGTCGCAAGCCCGGTCAACGAAAGATGGGGTGTGGGCGATACGATCGAATGTAAAACCGGATACAGGACCTGGATAAGAACGGAGGTATAGCGAGCCTGCAAGATTCCCGCGCTGATTGAAAGCAACTGCAAGCGAAATATCTGATGCAGCATGGGTTGATCTTGAGACAGAGTGGGCAGTGTAGCTCTTGGCTCCGCAACCTGCAGGGTGGCACGGATAGTCTTGAAGCCCTTTGTGAACCCCACCTCCAGCAACGAGTCATCCGTCTGACGATCCGTGCGGGGAATATCAGTCTGGCTGCTGAGATCTGGCTCTTCGTCCCATGACTCAGCGAGGTCACGGGCTAAGCCTCTTGCAAACCGCTCCAGTTTCCTGCTGTGGGGCCTATTCGAAATAGCCATGCCACCTTCGTCCAGACCAAAGCCGCTGATCCCTTCAAGGATGCGAGCAGCACACCATAATGCTGCAATGGCATTGTTGGCTCGTGAATACCGCCCTATACTGATGAACCATTCAACAGCGTAGATGCTATTTTCGCCGCTGCTTCTCCCCAAAGCGCGTAGCATGCGAGCCAGAGCATCGTGCGTGGACCTTGCGAGAGCGTTTTTTAACATCACCTCAGGGAAATTAACTGTGTCCAGGTTGTCTGCATTGTCCTCTAATAAGAGTTGAGCGACGGGGCCCTGGCTGACACTCATTTGTGGACTTGTGAACTCCAAGACAGAAAGTAGAGTAAAACCCCACTTTTCGATTCCGCCAGTTGGCCCCAATAGCGTATCGATACCCAAGGAGATTGACGTCAGACCGAGGCCTGTAGAAGACATGTTACTGGACGTAGCCAACCGGCAGATTGCCTCTATCTGGCCTGCGATATGTTCCACCTTGGTGTCATCCTGGGAAACGATGGATCGAGGCAAAGAACTGAGGTTCTCTTTCGATATTTCAAGAAGTGCTTGGAGTAGCGGTAGTCTCACATCTGAAGCGGCTGTTAGGAGTTCCGATAGGGCTTGATGGGCGGCTTGCGAAACCTCTGTGAAAGCACAGTTTGATAGTGACAAGAGCCAAGACAATAGAAGAGGTCGAGATTGGGAAAGAGTCAAATATGTGGAGGCAAGGATGGTCCGTGAGAAAGACGACAAGGCAACCAAAGCGAGCGGTGTCGGATGATTCACGAGCGGTGTTAGAGAATTTATCGCGATGTGCAGTTGGGATGCCGACGCACGCAACCAACTCGAAGTACGTGGAGTCAAGTAGGGAGGTAACTCAGGTGGTTTCGGATCCACCGCAGGGGCGCCTGTGAGGTTGATGAAGTCTTCCAGGTCCACGACACTCCGAACGACACCCTCTCGGATGGATACATCATCTCCTAACGACTTCACGATCACAGGCTCCAGGGTCCCAAGACTCAAAGCAACGATATCTCCATTGACCCATCCCTTCTTGCTCGACATCCCAAGAGCGATTCTGGTCATGCTGCTCACGACACCGGGTAAGATGGAAGGCAAAAATTGCTCTGAAGCATATACGCTGATGAGTGCACGCAGAATCTTCAGCGAAATGCGTTGCAATTTGAGATGAGGAGACTTTGCGGGGAGAAGGAGCGTATTGATGGTCTGTCCGAGGATAGGCATGAATTGCAGGCTCTGTGAATGAACTTGAAACTGTGAAACACGCGTGTGCAATAGTTCCTCGGGAGATTCTTGTGGCGCTTCTTCTACGCGACGTTCCCGAAGGATAGCCCACAGACATCGTGCGGCTGCTTCTTTAGTTTCATCATCCCTGACTTTGCCCTTGCCCTTGCCTTCGACACCCCCGATGATCGAGCTGGATAACTTGAATATCTGGTCCCATATCTGTATGTCGCAGTACCACCACCATGTTTCACATAGAATGGCAAGAACACCAAATATCTTCTCCAGAATTTGGTCCGGGATGACAGACAAGTCATTCCGGCGGAGGATTGTGGATAATGGGAAAAATATGTATGACACCAAGGACTGAGATAGGGTGAATCCAGTTCCACCCGCATCAAGCAGTGTGCTTTCAAGATTGGACAGCAGAAGCAATATATTTGCTACGGTCCCTGCAGATAACTGTGACTTCTCCAGTAGCGGTACGCATATGTATTTGAACTAGATCGATGATCAATACAGTCAGGCAAGGATATGGACTGTGTTGCACGCACCTTTGTGAACCATTGTTGTGATAGACTATCGTTGAGTTGTGTGTTCATTAGCCTTCATCAGCGTTCGCTGACAATGACCAGTCTCAGCTGTGGGATCTATTATTATTGACTCCGAAACTCCGAGAGTTTCACTTCAAATCCGAGTCATGGGTATCTACCACATACCAATTTATCTACTCATGAGTATCTCTTCGACTTTCTCTTCTTATCTTAAGACTTAGGCTCAGCTTCTCTCCATTTTCTCCACCTTCCTTCCTGTTCCTCTGTTTTCAATGAGTCCTGAACCCCAAAGGATTTTGCTGGTCGACTCATATGACTCTTTCACGTACAAGTAAGTCCTCTTACTCTTACTGAGGAATGCCACTCAACCATTTTCAATAGCTTAGCAGCGTTGTGTCGGAAGGCTATCCCAAACTGCTACGTGCACATCATCAAGAATGATGACATAGAACTTAAAGATCTATCATCATATCTGCCCTATTTCTCCGGTGTCATCGTCGGCCCCGGCCCAGGATCCCCAGATATTCCAGAGGACATTGGTCTCGTCAAAGACCTATGGAAGATTGACGACGCACATCTTTTGCCAGTTTTTGGCGTTTGCCTGGGCCTTCAGAGTTTAGCTCTTGAAAACGGGGCCAATTTACGCAGGCTCTCTGTCGTCAAGCATGGTCATGTGTCTACCGTCGAGCATAATGGCACAGATATATTCAAGGGCGTCGGCCCCGTGGATGCCGTTCGTTACCACTCCCTCCACGTCGAGCTGAGTGGTGCGAAGGATATTGAAGAACTTGCATCCACACATGATGAAGGGAATGGGAGGGTAGTAATGGCCCTTAGACATCGCACTCGACCCTTCTGGGCTGTTCAGTATCATCCTGAATCAGTTCTCACGCGGGGTGGAGGTATTGAAGTCATGTTAAACTTCTGGCGTTTAGCGCGGACTTGGACTTTTTCTCGTGGGCGAGTCACACGCCCATGGGATCAGACAGCAGATGCAATCTTTGGCGTTCCGTGGCCATACGTCCGCCCATTGCCAAGCGCCCCTCGTGTCAATACGCCACTATCCGCTTCTACGATAAGATTGAGCATCCCGGACCTGTCTGCTCCTGACATATGTGAGGTCTTGGGCGTCGACGATGACTCGTCTCCCTTCGTTATGCTAGAATCTGCTGCACACCCAGGCCGCTTCACTATCATCGGCTGTTTGACTTCGACGTCCCTCCGAGTCACATACACCATTGGAAATAGTTTCGTTCATTTGGCGAATGGGGAGTCGTGCAATCAAATAGATCTGGGATCTCACGACGTGTGGTCCTGGCTTACCTCTTTTATGAACAAGCGGAAGGTCTCTGGCGGTTCATCGGAAGTACCATTCTGGGGTGGCCTCGTTGGCTATCTCAGTTACGAACTCGGTACCGACTCTCTCAGAGTATCAGCAGATCGGGTATCTAGCCAGACACGACACCCTGATGTCAATCTCGTGTTCGTAGAGCGTAGCATAATTCTCGACTCAACTTCTGGACACATTTATGTCCAATCTATCACAGAAGACGACAACGAATGGCTGACAGGAAATGGCCGAACAGCTTCACTCTGCCGCCCGTAATTATTCAACATATTCTTCGTATAATACTACGTCCTTATTCAACCAAGGCGCGGCCAAATACGTCTACTGTCATTTTACCAGACCGGGACCTCTATAGATCCCGCATTAATCTTGCGAAAGAGCATCTCTTCGCCGGAGAATCCTATGAGCTGTGTCTTACAGCTAATACTCACATCACTTTGAACGACCCGTTGGCACCCAAGGCTTCATCGACATACTCCCCATCCTGGCAGCGTTATAAACATCTTCGCGAGCTCAACCCCGCCCCTCACGCTGCGTACCTTCGGTTGCATCCAACAACCTTACTAGCCTCGTCACCAGAGCGGTTCCTCTCATATACTCGTCCACCTGGAACTACATATAAACTATGTCCCGTCAAGGGTACCTTACGCAAGGGCCCTCATATCACCCGTGCTGTTGCTGAGCAAGCGCTCAGGGGCAGCCAGAAGGAGGTTGCCGAAAACCTCATGATTGTCGATCTTATTCGGCATGATATGCATGGAGCTGTTGGGGAGAATGTAGAAGTCAAACAATTCTGCACTGTAGAGGAGTGCAAGACGGTGTGGCAGCTTGTTAGCGTCATCGAAGGCCAGTCAGCAGGAGGTGCCGATAAAACTGCCAGCCACTATGCTAATGGCGCACTGGGGTGGGAGGTTCTCAGACGCAGCTTACCCCCGGGTATGTTTTGTAGAGCTGTTCTTGATTCAACTGTCACTAATATACTTCACAGGTAGCATGACTGGAGCCCCGAAGAAGCGCAGTGTTGAGATCCTACAAACATTGGAAGACGAGGAACGCAATGTTTATTCTGGTGTTTTTGGTTACTGGTGCGCTGGAGGTGGTGGAGACTGGTCTGTTACCATCCGAAGTTGCTTCAAATACGATGATCGATACGAATGCGATGCTCATTCGTGGACGGAATTCAATAATCCCGATTTCTACCCTGGCGTTCACGAGCCGGAGCAATGGGTGATTGGCGCTGGAGGAGCCATCACTGCGCTGTCCGATCCTGATGCAGAGTGGGATGAGATGTTGGCAAAACTTCAGTCGGTCCTGCGCGTTTTTGGCGCGGCTGTTCCTCGTGGGCATTAGTGGAGACTTATGTTATTTCAACGGCTACCTACTTAATCGTCTTATACACTAACTGAATTCAACTTCACCACCTTTTTTCAGCAGCTGAAGAACCAGTCACGATTGGTTTCGTGGGTGAGTTTGCATTGCACGTAGTCTTCTATCTTCCTTCGACATCAAGTCGGGTTGGTCGTAAATCTAAAACTCTGGTCGTCGCCGAAGAAGCCTGTTAGCCCACGCGTATGGGTGGGTGCTCCATCTTTAGTTGCAGGGGACTTATTTTGGGCGAGCCGACCATTGTTCTGTAGACCCTCGCAAACCTCGGCCTCCCTCAGCCCCTCCCTAGGGGGTGCCCCACTCCACTGTCTGGGCACTGGACGGATAAACAGCTCGGGCTTACGCAGGTCCTGTGGCCTTTGCTTTCAACTTCGCTATAAGACATCATGTCGGACGCTGTCTTCATCAGAACCACACGCAGTGCACCTCCAAGGTTTGTATCATTTCATTCAATTGGTTCTTCAAGTTGCTACAATCCTGACCATTGGTTTCTAGTTACAGTGTTGCACTTCAACATTCAATGCAGGAAGAAGAACCCCCAAGAGTTGTACCGGAAGGACCAAGGCTGGTGGTGTTAGCGCCCCAGGCCAATTCATCGACTGATACCCTCGTTGGAGCCACCGCAAGGTCTTATTGAGTATTCCTCGTCACCAACTTAGTCTTACATTTCAACAGAGACCATTCAGCTAACGTAGAAACAAGAGGGCCATTCACATTTTCACCCTTTGGTCCAAACGCTATGCTGCTTTTGCCTCATGCGCTCTCTTCAAATTCACGTCCTTTATATCACATATCTGTCTCGAACGACTGCTTCAGACCTCAGATATGCACCACAACCATTCGCAAAGGAACAGAGCAAGGTCAGATAATCGCAGAAATTCAGTTTGGTTTTCCGAATTTCCCTCGACGATCTTCTACTAATCCTTCATGACATCCATCGTCCGTTCACGGTCGATATCACACGAAGATGGATATTGCGGGACTGTTGAATACAGATGGCCAAGGCGGCATAAGATAGCTTATCTTGACGGTGTACATTTGCAACGGTCCAGGGACCGCCGAAAGGTAAGTCGTTGCCTCGTCCGATCATTATGACTTTTGTACCTTGTTATCCCTGGAACCGACTGATGCAATTTGAGTGGCGTTTTAAAAAGGACATGCATCTCATGTGGCAAACGAATTGTGCGGAAAACAAAGTGCGACTTCCTGCCATTATGTAAATGAGCAATTTGCTCAAAGATGTTCTTGGTGTATAGGTGATGTCCGTTCAGTGTACTAAGTTCGGAACGTTGCAGAATCCTCCGATTCTCGCTACTTTCATTCCGACCAAAAAGAAGGGGAAGCTTCAGACATTGGACATCACTTCGGAGGGACGACCTTACATGGACGATATCGTAGTCCCGTGTCTCGTAACAGAGGGAAAAAGAACTACCAAGTATGATAGGTGAAGTCAGAGATACTATACATACATGGCTGGATATATACTGAGCACGCATGTCCCCCGGTATGGATGAGCTGTGTCCTGCAGATACCTTGTTGTGCATACACTCACGGACATACCCTAAACATATCTAGTTTAGGCCATGAGACCAATATGTTTGAGTGCACTGCCAGATATTAGTAAGATTTGGTTTCGAGGGTGCCAGGAACTTTTGGCACTCACTTCTGAACCTGCTGTCCAACTTTCATCCGTTCATAAACCGTATGCTGATCCACTGTCTGACTCAAATTGAACGCATTTGCACGTTCGGATAGTTTATGGATCGGAACAAGCTCATAATCGGACGAGAGGTGCCAGAAAAATGTTGATGATATGCGGATATTAGGCCGGTCAGAGTGAGTCTCTTTGCGCCGCTCGACAGTCTAGAAAAGCACAGTCAGCTCTTCACCTGCACCATAGAATTCGATAGTGTATGACCTGCAGCGTAGCCTCGTTCACGACTACCTCATGGAACCCAGCTTTGATGAGGCCTCCGGTTAAATGTTCGATCTGTTTCCCTGCTTGCACGAGTAGATAACGGCCAGTGGGTGGGAATCTAACGGGGATGCGCTTCCCAGTATTACGTGCCCAGATGTTGAGTCCTGGATACCTTGAACGACCGTGGATCGTTAAACAGTTGAGATCTGTATGAAAGCCGGCAAGTATGGTATCCTTTTGCCCATACTTCACCAAATCAGAAGCCGTTGGGCCAAGTAGATGAGGGCTATCTGCCGCATCAATGCAATATCCCATAGGATGATAGATGAAATACTGACCCATATTTGCCTGCGTCCTTGATAAATTCTCGAGGAAGTCCGAGACCGATCGCTGTCATTTCAGCAATATTCTCGACACTATTGTTTGCGTTAGTAACAGCCTACAAATAATACGTCTTCAAGACTCACGCATTCTTCATGGAATGCCCCCATTTCTCCATAGTGGATTCCCACTTCTCACTGATTCTAGGTGCCTGGGGCACGACATTTGGAGCATTAAGCGCCGGATACTCGGTCTCATATGGAGGGGGGGTTCCCATTTTCCAGAAGAACCTGCACTTGGGGTCAGGATGGTGCCCGGAGATATCTAATGGCCGTTCGGCTGGGTCCAGGTTGGCGATGATATCCAAGCACGGCACATCCACGGCACATTTGGGCTTCTCTGTGTTCTCGAGGGTCACGCCAACCTGATAATGAATCTCTGGCCGTTCATCCTTCTTTAAGTCCTCGACAGGCTGCGCGAAATAGTCCTCGATGAGATCGAGAAAAGCGTCATTGTCCTCCTCTGATACGCGAGAATCATGTACAAGGAGTGCCCCGTATGTGATCAATGCATCTGCGGCCTGTGAGTTGAGTGATTAGAACCACCTAGATCACAGGTGGTAAGAGGCGGACCTTATTGCATTCCTCTTGCACTCTGATTGATTGCGTGGGTTGAGACAAGAAGACATCAAGGTCAATGACTGGGAGGGTTTCTGATAGCGCTGACTCAGACATGGTGGAAATCAGTGAACGTAATGGTGACCAGTTCTTAAGTTATAAATGCGAGTCACAGGTTGTACTAATAGTAGACTGCTGGCCCGGGGCTCTTGCTCTAGAGTCTAAGCTGTTGCCGAGAGGAGGAACTTTAAGGTAGGACCTATCAAAGGATACCTTCGTCCATCCAAGGCCATCCCCGACTCAAGCCACGCGTTGCTCCCTAAAGGCTATATTAGTATACTATCTGTAGCTGATTTTTATTGTAAATAGTCTGGTGGGCTGAACTGTTTCCGAGCAAGGCGACGTGAATCTGGAAGTAAAACTCTCCTTGATCAGTGAGAGGCAATATACTCTGATGACATTTCTACCGCTCGAACACGGCGGAAGCCGTCAAAATGCACATCGAAGGCCTCGAGGAGACTTGCAAGCATGCTTGCATCATTGAAGGCAGCCGCTATTTCGGCACATTCCGCACTGGTTTACCCTGTTCCCCCATCTACCTCCCATCATTGTAAGTAGGCACCTTTCGCAACAACTATCACTTGTACACTCCCTTTAGACTGTCATCATGATCAAGGTCTGTACATCGCACCAGAACTTCATGCATTAAGTGCACGGTCCTAATGAGCTTAGATATGGAGCATGAAGAAGAACGAGGACGCTGCAACCAAGAAGCGACCGAAAACAAGTGCTGCACAGATACGAGTGCAGAAAGGTATGTACCTGCTTTCCTGTTGTGTTTCATGAATTCATGGATTTAACGTACGCGATGTCAGATCTCACCGAACTTGACCTCCCTCCCACCATGAAGACGGACTTCCCGGACCCTACCGACCTCCTGAACTTCACTCTCACCATCACCCCTGATGAAGGTGTTTCTGTTGGATACTGAAAACACCTGCCTTACTGACCAAACTTGTCAGGCATGTACAAGGGTGGTGCTTTCACTTTCTCATTCACCATCAACACCAACTATCCACACGAACCACCCAAGGTCAAGTGCATGCAAACAGTGTGTTTCCTCTACCTCAAAAGCTACGTTATGTAAATCTGCTTGATATAGATATACCATCCAAACGTTGACCTCGAGGGAAACGTGTGTTTGAATATTCTCCGAGAAGACTGGAAACCTGTCTTAAATTTGAACTCGGTCATGGTCGGCTTACAATACCTTTTCTTGGAGCCTAATGCAGATGATCCATTGAACAAAGGTTCGCTTGATTTGCTTCTAAATGAATGAGCTTGTCTGACTACGTTTGACAGAGGCAGCAGAAGAACTACGAAAGAATCGTGAACAATTCCTGTACAATGTTAAGACATCCATGCGCGGTGGTATTATCAAGGGTGTGACATATAACAAGGTCCTTATATGATGTTTATTAGACGCGCGTAGACGTTCCCATCTGTTCACCTTGATCCTTGTTTTCCACTGGCATTGTTTTGTATTCGAAGATCGTCGAGATATTTGGTCATTGCGGGGGATCATTATTACAACAAGGTAATACATTGTCTTGCTGGATCGCAGATTTCCTCAAGCGTTTCATTCCATATGCACTCAACTTCCTCTGTAAGTGGTAAAAGAATACGGGCTAATCAAAAGTGGGATGTGGTAATGTTCTTCCGGGTTTTCAATCTCGAAAGTGATCTGTGCACATGAGTAAGATGTCATAGAACAAGTTTTCCCTGGCTAGCAAACAAATCTTACCTCCACCCAGGGATAAAAACATTTTCTGCCTGTCTTCTCAAAATATTCCTTCGGCTTGAAGACGATCTTATAAGTCCCAGCACCCACTTGTGTATTCTGCAACCTAGCCTCATCGGACCCTCGTGGAGGCAACAAGTTCAAGCATCGCCCATCGGCATCTGTGACGCTGCAAAAGTACGATTGTCTGCCGGTAAATGGGTATTCAAGATGATCGACTTACCCATGTGCAAATGGACTGAAGATGTCGACATTTCTCTGTCCTTTATGATGGATCTGAATGTTGACTTCCACCCCCTCTGCTGGTCTTCCAAGAGAGACATCAAGGACTTCAGGGAGTCAATGATCACTAGCAATATCTTTTCGACACAAGTTGCTCACCATGGCATGTGATGGGTCCCTTTGACATAATGACGAGTATTAGTGGGAATCCTGCCGTCTGTATGGCCCTTTATATGTTGTCTTGGAGCTTTGAAAGCCACGTGAAAGAGCTCCAAAATGCTGAGAAATGCCCCTGCCCGTCGCCGCCGTCACGCCGGGAGTGTGATTGAAGATCGATGATCTGTTCCTCAATCCCCTGTCGGCCTCAGAATTGGGTACTCCTTTTTGGCGCGAAATCACGTGCTCCCTCAAGCAATCTGACTTGTCAAGATTTTGTGACATCGAATATTCATGTCTGCTGTGTCCACTCCTGCTGTTCCGCCTCTGGGAAAATATCTTGCATCCTCAGGTAGGCTAAGATTATTAGTATTGACTCTTCTTCGCTGACAGGATGCAGAAAAGAAAACACGGGACAAAGCCGTAAAAAACCTTGCTGTTTTCCTGTCCAGTGACTCCGAAAATGTATTGCCTGATCTTGAAATGGCTAAGCTATGGAAGGGCATCTTCTACTGTGTGTCTCCACACTCATCCTCGATCGTCTACGTCATATCTGATGTCATATTCCAGGTTTCTGGATGTCAGATAAACCACTCGTACAGCAGGCATTAGCGGGGGAGCTAGCGGAGCTCATACTTGCGATCACTGACGTACCTTCGTCACTCAATTTTCTGCGGGGGTTTTGGACAATGACAGTCAGGGAGTGGAATGGGATTGATCGTCTTCGGTGCGTGCGGTGATTTTATACCGTGATGTTTCAGATACTAATATTGGCCTTAAGGATGGACAAGTATTATATGCTCATTAGGAAGTTCGTGAATGCGAGCTTCCGATTTCTTGTGCGGACACAATGGGATAGTGCCACCGTTGAGGAGTACAACTTAATATTATCTGGCCCTAACGGACCACTATGGTGAGATGTCCTCCTACAGATATCGGAAAGCAGACTATAGCTATTCTTGCAGTCCCAACGATATACGTGTGCCAACCAGTCTTGCATTCCACTTATCGGAGATATATATCGATGAGCTCGAAAAAGCGCTCACAAACTCGGAATCACCAACTCCAGTCCCGTTGTCCACGCTGTTGTCGCCATTTATCGTCCTCGCCGCACGAACGCCCACGAACACGACTTACAGACACATTCAATCGTCATTGTTTGAGCCATTGCATAATTTGCTGAAGTCATCGTCGGGTCCTCCAAGCCGCAAGAAGGCGCGCACACTATCTCCTGATTACTCGAAACTACTGGTCAACGCCTGCACCTCTAGCTCAAATAGTAATCGAGCAATGGATGTAGATGCTGTGCGCAAGTCGATATTGCAAAAAATATTCGATGTGGCAAGCGAAACAGACACTCGGGATGCAAATCGACGGAGAATGTACACGTTCTACAAGAATGCGGTGGAAGATGATGAGGATGAGGATAGTGCTGGATAGATTCATACGATACATGTAACGCTTGGATGTTGCGTTACGAATGCACTATCTTCGATAAAGCTGCAGTTCCCGCTGCTTAGCCGATGAATCGACTACAAATAATCAGTTAACCTCGCAGTCAGTTGGAAACGCCTGTTTGATATCTGCATTACCTGTGTTTGCGATTCGAGTGGCCTACTTTGCACAACCTTGTAGTACAATGACGATTCATTCTCCAAGATGACCCGAACGTGATGTTTTTGCGAATGTACTACATCTTTAATTCACAAATCTGGCAGTTCTCGTTGCGTTAGACGTCTCCATGTAGACTCCTTCCACCAGTCCTCCATACTATCGATACGTTCCCAAAGCGTTTCTTCGTCTACGCCGTAGATGTCATATTTTGCACCATCTAGTAAACGTCCTTCCCTTTTGGCTACTTCTAGTGCAGCCTTATTTTCACCTCTGTAATGGTAACGTTGAATTTGAGCAGTGCAATAACAGAATTGAGGAGTTACCCACCGGAGGAGGTCTAGAAGCTCTTGTCGGTCGGGGAAGAATAATCGAGGTTCAAGGACGGCAAGAACAGCGAGAGCAGCGCGAAAAAGAAAAGAGTCCCCTTCTAGTAGGAGAATGTCCCATAGACGTGCGCATGCTTCGAAGGGCAGGTGGTCCAAGAATAGCGGGATGAGCCAGTCAGGGAGATAAGCACCAGGCGATATCTGGTGTTGCTTGAAATTGAAGTATACTAGAGAAAAATGAACTAAGTCGAACGGGTGGAATATGGTATATGCAATCTTACTTTTTGGCATGCAGTCAGCTAAGAGCGTGTCGAATATCCTGAAAAGCAGCATAAACACAGATGCCTTCACTCATGTCCTTGTGCTCACCGATAATAGGCTTCAACCTAAAGCACTACGATTCAGTCAGACTCTGATCCAAGCCAATCTGTAGCACTCACGTCATCCTTGGCAGCAACGCTGCCATATAGTGACCTCATGCAATGTCTCTCCAAGAGATTTCTCATCACGATGAAACCTTGCTGTGGCTTCATGTTGAGTAATATCATCCCGGCGATCTTAGCGGTCCCGTGCACATATCCCAAACCCTCGTCTGCACGAGAGACGACCCATGCGCATAACATATCCTTAAGATCTTGGTAGAGGGGCCCAGTTTCGGGGTGGAATATGTGTAGGGAGGGAAGGGTGGACAAGATGTCTTGCTCGAGGGTTTGTAGTGTTTCGGCAGGAAATGAACCGGTCGAAAGTGCGCGGGTAGCTCGACTGAAACAGTTCCTGTAGTTATCTTGAAATACGATGAAGGCCACGTAGACAGAAAATATGTGCACATATATCGACGCTTACCTTTGCTCAGAGCGAGTGCGTTACCGACAGCTTGCTGCCACATAGAAGCTCGTAGTTTCGTGGGTATACCGTTCCACCAAAGTCTGCGGAGATTGGGATTCTTATAAACAACTCGCCAATCAGAAAGTATCTCCTTCTCCCATTTGTACATAGACTGCTCAATCTTGAGCTCGCGAGCTGAACGTCGTTCTTGTAGTGCTTTCCGCCGTTTTTCCTCTGTTATCAAGTCAACATATAACCACGATTTATGTGACTAGAAAATAACCTGCAGCGCGACTTTGTTTCATCATGGCCTGCCAGTCCGCCATATGTTTCTGGTCTTCTTGACGGTTCTTCGGAGGGAGGAAATGAGGGCGCGTCTTGCTCATTACTTTCTGGAAGGCGCTCGGTCCCGCCGAGTACGTTTGTCTTCTTTGACTTGTGACGATTGGAGTTGTTGGGCTTTTTGGTAACGGGGAAGATGGGGATGGAGGTAGTGGTGGACCATCATGACTAGGCGGAGGGAGGTAGGAAGAAGATACATTCGAGACCGGATGTACCGTTTCGTCTTCCTGATGATCCTCGCCATTGCTTTCTGGTCCCGTACTCATCATTACGCGACTTGGCGGTGATCTACTGACGTCAATGTGAACGACGGGATATGACGTATCCCGCGAAGGGGAGGTATCCCGTGGAGCGGAGGCATCCTCCTCTTGAGTATCTTTATGGCTGATCGAGTGTCCGTTTGCATTCGGTTCTTCTGACAGTGTGATATCAGAGAAGTCCTGAGGAACCTGCTGCTCATCAGGTTGTTCTTCTGCAGTCAGCGGTGGTGGTGACGAGGAAGAAGATCTAGTCTCTGAATATGAGTTTGAACTCCCATCGAGACAAAAAGTTGATATCGACGTGTCATGATCGCGCGCAGAGCTATACTCCGTCTCCCCGTCATCTTCTCCGTCATGATTTCCGGCCCAACTCGGGTTCTCGGCGAGATGTTTCCTGATAGCTGCGGAGCTGAACTCGAGGTTATAATCAGCATCCTCACCGTCTGAGAATGCATCGTCGAGGTCGAAGCGGGCCTCGAATCCTTTGCCTACTTGACGTTCTACGATTTCGTGCTCGTTGTCTGCCATGGTGGTATGGATACGTTTCAAAAATTACAGATGCCTGCCTCCAGTAGTGTTGTGGTCTGATTTACTCATCCAGAAATAGCCTCCAATTAATATCATAACAGTCACCTCAACGGTCAACCGAGTTCGAAGTCTCAAATTTTAGGTCTTCGTTCAAGTGAGTTTTGCTTTCTTTATGTATTCATCTCTTAGCCAAACTGACATGTAGGACTGTCTTGACATGATTGCAGAGGTGTTACTAGTACTCGCAGGCCACTCTTCGTCGTTGTTCCCAACAGATCACAATCTACATCCTGCTTTCAGACCATTACTGCATCCAGGCGAAGAGCAATGTCTTGAAGCCCTCGGACACATAGCTTCCAGATACCGCAATATAAAGAAGGCGTGTGCGACCCTCTCCCGGTCCAAGTCGCGTTATGTCTGCGCGCTCTGCGCGACGTTAAACCAGATCCTAAAGGACGAGTACGAAAAACTTGTGGTTGATACAGAAGCCAAGATCTTGAAACGCGATCCTGATCTCGTTTCCAACAAGTCTTTCGTACCGCTTTCAGCTTTACGAGCGACTTTTGCAGAATGGGACTCTCCCCTCACAGCGCTAGAGACCTTGATGAATCAACTACAAGCTCAGAAACACTGGCAACCCGGTCCCCTAATTGACATGTTACTCGCACGTTCAAAGACTGGTGTTTATCGGATTGCCGATATCATATCACGTCTTTCTGTCGCTGTCCAACGTGTCTGGCGGTGCCAGTTGTCTGCTTTCCTAGTTCACGGGTCCCTTGCTTCCTCCGATCCCTTAGCATCGGCAGATTTCACGCTTTTAGATGGCACTATGCCCTCTTGCATCTCTCCTCAAACAAAAGAATCCATCATTTATGTTGGTCGGGCCATTGCGACCATAAAAGCTAAGAAGTGGCAGAATCAACTGCCGCGCGAGCAGGCGGTTGAATATGCTAATCTGCTGGAGACCGTCTTACCCGAGGATCAATACAAATTCGACCTCGTGATCTCACAGATCAGGATAAATGTCAGCGAATGGCTATGGCTCAACGTTCTAACGCGGAATGACGTAGAAGACGCCGTTATATCATTGTACGTGATCCTTCCGAGCCTCCTTTTTTACTTTTTACTTTGTAATTTTTATTTGAATCTGGCAGGCTAACAATTGACCGGTAGGGCAAGTTACTTCCTGCTGCGCAATGGCGAATTCAGCTTAGCGCTTATCCGTGAGATCGAGCGCTTGAAGATATCACGGCTCACGACACGATCAGGAGTGGCGTCAGTGATTCGAGAACAAGATTTAAATCTGGCGCTCCTCCGAGCGTCTCTTGGTACAACCGCTCAACATGATCCGTCGCTTCTACATCTCCATTTTGAGCTTCCTGCCGGGCCCCTCAGACACCTCCAGCCCTCATTGGCAAATTCCAAAACACTATCTTCATCTGTCGCTAGTAATTCATCCGAGGTCACATCCTTTGATGATCTCCTTTTAGGCACAAATCTCATACTGTCGTACAATGTCACCTGGCCTCTGGATCTGTTTCTGCACCTTTCGGATCTTCAGATATACGCAGCTCTTTTCAACTACCTCTCTTCTTTGCGCAAAACCCACACTCAAATTCACACTTGCTGGACTTCGCTCTCCAACGCACAACGTGCGCGACGGCGGTGGACAGGCCTTGGCGAAGGTGGTACTGCTGAAGACCTCGAAGCGCGTAGAGAACTGTTACGCTGTGGGTGGGGTGTCGTAAGGGATATGGGATGGTTCCTTGACACCCTTCTCGGTTATGTCATGGTCGACGTCGTAGACGTCGAGTTCAGAAGACTGAAGGATCTCTTGGGAAACCCGAGCCGGGGACGTGCAGAAAGCGTGAGCAAGCACCTCAGTTCACAGAACATTGCCGGCCAGGCCAATGCAGATCCCTCAACTTACCTTGATTTTACCACGCTGCGAAATATCCATACGACGTATCTCGAGCGGCTGCTGACGGGGTGCTTGCTGTCTAATCCTGCTCTTACTGCGATCCTTCGGCCGATTTTTGAGGTGTGCGAACGATTTGTTGCGCAGGTCGAACGATGGGGCGGAGACGTCCTACCTGCGTTGTTGTTTGAAGGGAGTTTGGCACCTGGTGGGGATGATAAAGTGGGTGCTATGGTACAGGAACGGTTCCAAGTGGTGTCAGAGATCAATGAGGTACTACATTCCGTTCTCAACATTAGCTATTAATTCTGACCGTCTCATATAACAGAGCCTTCATAAACTGTTTAATTCGTTCTACGAGCAGCTATCACTCTCGACTTCTCAGCAGCCCTTCATGGCCACTGGCGATGCCTCAAAGTCTATCTTGATGAACGCTAGCGTGGCAAATGCATCAACATTACAGCGCACGTCCATCCGAGGAAAGGGGTCCAAGGGTTTTGAGGGAGAAGGAGAAGTCCGCCGGCATGTCGAAAGGCTGTTGCTTCGGTTGGACTTCAATGGGGCATTTTCGAAGCCCAGAGCTAGTGCCAGCGAACAAACCCAATATTGGGAAGGTGGTATAAGTATTTAATATTTGTAATTGTTAAAATTATGCACTTCGAATTCGTGGGCGCTAAGATCATAAGTCTCCGATTCCATCCAAACCTCCGCTGGCGTATTGCTGGCAGCCTCGACAACCTACCTGATCAGATAATCTATAAGCCATCTTCCTGTGCTGTTGACTACTGTGGATCGGGTCAGACCCTACTCCCACGAAAGATTTATTTCGTAATTAATACAAACTTTTACTTTTACTCGAATAAAGCAGGTAATAAGTGGACACATGACCGGAGGATCGATAGCAGTGCGTCGTCTCTCCCAACAAGTTAGACTACTTTCTTCATCACGTTCATCAATGGTCTCCAGTGTGTTTCGTCGTCAAAAAACCTTGCAATTTTTACTAACACGCCTCTAGCATTTGGTACTCGCCTCATTGGCGCGCCTAACACCCTCGGTAAGTGCGATCATACCACAATCATCGTACCGGCTGATCAGCTCGCACATCATCAGAACACCGAGTATTCATCGAACATAATGGCTCCGTCGTGTCCTCTTTTCACGACGTTCCTCTCTTTGCCGACCAGAGCAATGGCATCCTCAACATGATCGTCGAGGTTCCTCGTTGGACTAACGCGAAGATGGAGATCTCCAAGGAGGAGCCCTTCAACCCCATCAAACAGGACATCAAAAAGGGTCGCTTGCGCTTCGTCCGTAACTGCTTCCCCCATCATGGGTACATCTGGAACTACGGTGCTTTCCCTCAGGTAAGCTTTATTTCGCTTCTCGCTCTTGTTCGGTTGGCTGATCGCGATCGATCGATTATCGTAAGACTTGGGAGGATCCGGCTGCTCTCCACCCCGAGACTAAGGCCAAGGGTGACAACGATCCATTGGATGTCTGTGAGATCGGTGAACAGGTCGGCTACGTCGGTCAGGTTAAGCAGGTTAAGGTTCTCGGTATCATGGCTCTGCTCGATGAGGGCGAGACCGATTGGAAAGTCATCGTCGTTGATGTGCACGACCCCCTTGCATCGAAGCTTAACGACATCGAGGACGTGGAGCGCCACCTTCCTGGGTTGATCAGGGCCACCAATGAGTGGTTCAGGTATGTGCTACATCTTATCAGCCTAAGAAGGAGCTATAGCGTCCATTAGGATCTACAAGATTCCCGATGGCAAGGGCGAGAACGCCTTTGCTTTCTCTGGTGAGGCCAAGAACAAGAAATATGCTACAGAGATCATCCACGAGTGTAACGAGGCATGGCGCCGTCTCATTACCGGTGACAGCCCCGCTAAAACCCCTACCTATGAGATCGCTGTGTCCGTCGACTTTCCTTGTTTTGTTCTAGTTGTTGAAAAATAACAAATTATGCAGCCGCAACCTCACCAATCCAAACTCGCCAGGTCTCGTTACACGTAACGACGCCACGTACGCTAACCTTCCACCCGACTCCAGGCAACCTCCTGCACTTATCGATCCTTCCAGTGAGTACTTGTTCCTCCCCTTCGTCCTGCATAGTATAACTTCTCTGTCCCATAGTCTCAAAGTGGTTCTACATCTCATCCGTCCAGGTTTAGAGGATGGACAGAGAAGTAAATGTATAATCGATGTACTTGGATTTGTGACGACTAAATATCCTTCAATTCTTTGCCAAGTGGCATGTAAATTGTACAAGGCAAATCAGCTCTCGCCGAACTTAGGTGGCAGGCGACGAGACTAGCCACGAAGTACCAATTTTTTAATATCGCTGAATCTCAAAATGATCGAAGGAACAAGTGTTACACACATCAGAGAGAGAGAAGCCGCGATTTCCAAACTAGAAGCTACGAAGAGCCGGAAAGGGGGGAAGAAGGCTTTAGCGGCCAAAAAGGATCTCCATTCATGAGAAGCTAAAGCAGGGACGTATGACGCCTTCAAGCATCAGCCTTCTTGATGCAGACTGCACTAGCAACATTGCAGCAACGTGAAGGCCTTCACACAAGCTAGCTTCAGGCTTCATCGCAAAGTGGCGCAATGATTGTGACCAACAAGGTTGAACAAACTGAACATGACATCGGTATAGTCAAACTGCTAATAGTACAAGGTCGTAAAAAGTGTATGCATAAATCTTTTCCTAACGCTTATAGTATCAGGGTACTCTTCGATAAAGGATGTTTGAGTAACTGCCCTATGCCATCACTCCGAGTTTTGCTTGTGAGTAGCTACACCTATAACCGAATTGACCCAGACGTGTTTGCCCTCTTTGATCTCATCTCCCTCGTGAAATTCGGTCTCCTTGGAAAATACGAGGGCGTGTGAGGACCCGCCAAAGTGGAACATTCCAAGTTCCGTCCCCGGCTCCACCGCTTGGCCTTTCTTCACTGTCACCTGACAAGTCGACACCTCCGCCATCCCCACGCCCACGAAGCACATTGTGCCGATGTTGATGTCTTCTGACTTGATGTAAATCAGCACACGAGCGGCCTCGATGGTGAGGAAGGGTTGGGAGCGAATCAATGCACCATGAGGGTCACCCTCTGGGAGATCAGGGTCGCCCTTGTCTGCCCCGGCATCTGGAAGCACGGCATAATATGTTCCGTCAACCACGACAATATCCGTGACTGTGCCCTTGATGGGGCTGTGCCAGCGGTGATAGTCGAGGGGACTGAGGAATGCTTGATAAACAGTCCCGCCCTCGAACAACTTGGCGTAGTAATCGCTGCGGTTCAACATGTTATAGAGGGAGTATTGCTGGCCTTTGAGCCAAAACTGATCATGTTGCTTCACGTCCCTGCGAATGCGTAGAACGGTGGACTCGCAGGCGCTATAGATGAGAGTCGGCTCTACAACAGCCCGAGTATGGAGTCCACCTGGATATGTAACGGGATGATTATCAATGGTTACGATGGGGCGCACACCATCATGGAACGCTCGAGTGAAGAAGGCATCCCAGGTTGTAAACCCACGGTTATCAGCTGCCGCGTCAGGACACTTGTACGTCTGCTCGAAGCTATATTTCCCCAGATGCGTCTCGAGACTGGTAATTCCAGCCTCACCAAACCAGCCTTGGTCAGTCGTATTGAGCGTTAAATTCGATCCAGGTTCCATGAGGAATTTTCCCCAGTTCTCCAACAAGGCTTTGAGCGCACGGTTGAACTCCTTCATGCGAAACAGGTCATAGGCTGCAGCTGTGTTGCTAAGCAAATCGAAAATGAGGTAAATAGGCACCCCGATAGGCTCGCCAATCACATTGCCGTTATCGTCTATTGCTACCTCATACTTGGGCGCTGTCACGATGATACAGTCGAGGAAGGACAACAAGTGTTCGAAGTCCGTTACCTGTGCAAGAGAATGAGTCGTTGTCACAAGGCTTACTGGCTACTGCCTCATACCTGGTTCCGCCTATCAACTTGCAGGAATACTTGGTCGAACAGAGACTTCATGACGGGATCCCCTTGGATCGCTTCCCCGAAAGCTGCAACAGCAGGTTCATGTAAGGTGGAATCAGCGGAACGGCGCAGAGCGCGCTGAACCAGATGATCAATGAAGGCCTTGTAGATTGCAGGATGCTTTGGAAGCCACCCGCCATAGCCGCAAAGTACAGTGGAAGAAGTCATTGCACTGGGGGCTACTGTCAACCCTGTTGTCGAACAGGATGATTTTGGACTCACAAGAGAGGATGCAACTTCGAGATGGAGTAGCAGGAGCGACTTGAAGGTCCTTATATATGCGAGGCAATGGGTCCAAACGTAGAATAGATGGCATACGTGCACCATAATAACATTGAGTCCCAAAGATAATAGTATGCTAGGAAATTTTCTGGAGGCCACCAGTACGGCAACAGAAGCTGGATAGGAGTACAACGATGATCATGCATTCACTAAACATGGGTAGATCATGAACGCGATTAATCGATAGGGATCGTATTAGCCCCACCTGGGTGTGCGCAAGGATCTGTAAAATCTAGAACATAACTTCTGTTGGACGGTCTGCTAGTACCCGATTCCCGAGCAACTCCCGGGAGGAATGAAACTCAACAGACCGGTGCAAAAGAGGCCCGCGCCATTGACATGGATCACGATCACCATTCATTCAATCTTCGCGAAGAAGTTCATGATGGGCAGAATGGAAGATGGGGCACATGTTCTAAAACACACAGAAGGAAGCGAACTGTAAGCAGAACAGGGAGTGCCAGGATTATGGATGACCTTGAGTATGAAAACCGGGACCACTGTCAGCTTCCGTCATGAGACCTACAACAGGCAGTCACGCGTTCAGGACACCATGCATCTCGCAAGGGATGGGTTCACTGTCCCACCATCTACCAATGAGGCCTGAGGAATGATGTGCCACATCTATGAACTCAATCACCTAAATAAGTGGGATCCGATCGTTGCTGTGGTATCAGATAATCCAAGGACCGACATACCTGCGCGAAGCACCAGAAAGGTAGTTGAAGATGTACCTTTTCTTCTCAGTAACCTTATAAAATGCTGAGGAAGCATAGTTGTGAGGAAGTCAAGGTAACTGGTCGTGGAGTCGGATGTGAAAAATGACCTTTGTAAACTTCATCTCCTTGACTTTGGTTTCGCCATTGTTTTCTGTCGAGTTTTTCGTACATGCATATGCATATTAACAAGATTCACATAAAGACTGTCAGTGGAGCTCAAAGTTGAGCCCAACGCCCGACTCGTGACCAAAATGAGTATACCTAGAATAAATAGAAGTAAACAGAAAGTAAACCCTAAATAAATGAACTTATATAAGCAAATCTTATCGATAGCCATGGCTCGTACAAGTCTACACCACCAATATCTACAAGACTACATCCTGTACATGATGTTACGAAGCATCCTTCAGCATCACGATGATGTGTGGTAGGGTTTACTTTGTATTTACTCTAGGTATACGTCACGAATTGGGCGTTAGGCGTTGAACGAGCTCCCCTAGTAAGTAAGTGAGGTATCCTGGTTCGGTATTTCTAACTCAGGGGATATGGAAGGCGAAGGACTCCTGGTTCGCGGCGTGTTCTCGCCCAGACGGTGCTTATGGGGCTCGGATATTTCCAAGACACAAATTCATTTCCGCACAATTATGCAATACAACTGTTCATTGTTCTTGTTCCCATACTCGAAGAGATGTAATCAAACACTTCGAACTCGCTGTCTCCATCATGCGCTCTATAGGTAAGGCATATGATTGTTTACCCCATCATCTGATTAGCACAAAACTTCCAAACAACATTATACATTTTTTCAAATATGTATCGACAAGTTTCTCTACCCATAACTTCCCCCGGTCACCTGGACTTATTCGATGTCCTACCATCGAGTAGGGATGCTGCTCTGGTCCTCCAGAATATCTTCATCTCACAAATCGGGTATGTACGCACTATGAGCACACCCAATTTCACTATTGCTATAGTTAATGGGTGGATGTATCATTTATCCGCACACTCGCAGGTACCCCCCACGGGTCGACGCGTACCTGCACTAGTACACTTGACCCCGGGACAAATACAATCATAACCCTATTTCTCAATTTGCCCACAAGTAGCACCCGGGTATGACCCGGTTCGACCCATGCGAGGAAGCTCAGGAGCATATCCAATTATCCATGTCCAAAAGCCCATGTGACGCGCAAGAGATTCTCCCTCTACATCTCCGCTTTTCGACGCGGAGCTGTGATTCCTTCTTTGTGTACACAAACACCCACTTGTCCACAGTCCAAAACATCACCAGGACATCTACTCTTAGATGCATTCATTCTTTGGGCGCGTCAATCCAATTTCGGGATGCGCTCAATGTCAGCTGGTGCTTAAGAATATGGCGCTATATCTGCACACTTATTATTTGCGCGTTCCGCGGCTTGCGCGCTGCGCGTTTTTGTCAATCCAGAGTGGGCGCGTTTTAATCAAGAGGTTCCGCATTCCCGCACTGCGCGTTTTCGCCAATCCAGAGCTGGCGCGTTTTGATTGGACTCAAAACTCAACTTGAAGTTTCCGCCATGATAATTATGATCTCTACTTTCCTTCAAGCAATTTGAGACTCGGACCACTGCAGTATAGTATTTGTACTGGTACAAACATCACTCTATACAATTGAACACGACGAGTCTACGTCGTACGATGGATGAAGTCCTTGTGGTTGAACATGAGTAAAACTAACATGAGTACTAGTAAGACTATGGCGAAGGAGGCTCAGGCTCGAAAACCAGTTTCTCTACTAGGAAGCTGCAAGTCTCAGAAAGAAATTGTTCGGCGTGCTTGAATGCCGCTCCCTGATCGAGAATCTTGAACATGAGGTCTTTGCATCCTTCACTGACACGTCCAAACTGCAGTTCCTTGAAGTGTTTGACGGCGTCGTCATACGGCTGTGGATTCCTACCATCAAGAAGAAACCGGCCCATACCATTCCACCAAATTGCGTGCCAGTCCTCGTTGCAACCAGTTGGGTCTTGACACTCAGTGCAAGATCTGGCAAACACTGTGGAAAGTCGTGAACAGGTAAGCACTACCATCTGTGAGCATGCGAAACACACGTACCAACTCATTTTGATTAGCAACTAACTACATGGTACCGTTGGTGGAAAAACCCTGCTCGCCTGGGCCGCACGAGTGGTGTTAAAGGAGCTTTGAAGTTCGACACTGTGTTAGCTGGTGGTATAGAACTTAAGGGGACCCGGGCACCGCAAAAAATAGACATTTACTCCTATGAATACTATGGAGAAAAAGTCAAGGACACTGCAGACGCCGAAATCAGAGTACAGAATGTTACTGACCGCGGGCCAAAGCTGAATAAGCGCCGTGAGGTGTCTGTGTTCAAGTGAGTGATGCGTGATCAAGTTGATGAGGAAGTGCGCTTACCTAATATTATGAAGCTATCACGTTGGCGAACTTGAGAGTGGGGCACAGTTTGATCAGACTTACGCCAATTTTGATGTGGTGCAGGCTGCATTTCTAGCCTTCGTCAAAGACGCTCTCGGTACGTCAATATAAGTGTCAGTTCGAAAGCATGCACTGACCTTTTCACTAGCATTTGAGTCGACACTGCCCCAAGACTCAGACGCTGAGGAGGCAGAAGATTCATCATCAGACTCGCATGATGGTTCAGACGAGGAGTGGGCAAGCTGCCATTCCCTTGTTTTTGACGGAATCTGGGCCATCGACAGGCTCTCAGCCATTTCCATTGACTCAACTTGCTCAGTCCAATAGCCTCAGTGAGTTTTCCATTCGTGCTACTTGTTTAAAATTTAACCTGTGCTGTTGTTGCCAGAAACGGCATCGTTTCGTAGCAGTCCACTCGGAGTGCCAGCTGGTACTGCCATTCAATTCCTAAAGTCGAAGAGTGCATTATCATCCCCACCCGAATTCATGTCAGTCAGCGAGGCGGATGTCTTGTGTCGCAGTCGATCACACGTTGACGACCCTTTTGCACCGGAGCAGATCAATCCCTGGGATTCTCGCTATTCCATGAAGCCCGCTAACCTCCAGCTCATGTTAGGAGGGTCGGTTACCGTTTCCCAAACAATGTTTGACAAGTGACCGGGTCTAGTATTTGTTGATGACAGGCATGCTAATTTGGTACTAGTTTTTGTCATTTCTCGTGCGTTGCAGTACATACCATTATCTCATCCTCATCCTCATCTCATTTTGTGGGTCCATCAAAACAGTATGTATTTGAAGAAGAAAAACTATAATACTGCGTGAGCCGCTAAGTTAGCTCCGCACAACTTGAATGACTCGGTTAGTAGAGACTTGAACAAGCAAACGCGCAGTGCGGGAATGCGGAACCTCTTGATTAAAACACGCCCACTCTGGATTGACGAAAACGCGCAGCGCGCAAGCCGCGGAACGCGCAAATAATAAATGTGCAGATATAGCGCCATATAAGAACACCCACAGTCCAGACGCCTTTCGTGGGAACTTGCTATTTGTCTTTGCGCTTGGATAGTGCTTCGTGCTTTCGCCCATTCTCTTAGCTGCCGTACTCTGCACTTTGTAGCCCCGTTCACAAATATATTTGCTTTCCAAAATGCTCTTCCCGAGCGCTATACCGACAATCAAAGATGTTTACATATCTTGGCGACTACCCCTGTGATGATTAGCCAGTTCTCAACCGTTGGGCAACTTCGGTGAGATGAATATGGCGCACCCATTGTGGACCGCTCCTCGTAGGCAAGGACGCTAAGATAGCGCAGAGGCATTTCCACATACGAAGGGGGCAGTTCATTTTGCAGACCGTTTGAAGTTGTTATATGATGAGCGAGAGGAATGGTATGCATGATTCCGATAACTGCAAAAGCACTAGTTCCATCGGAAAAGTCACAGGCATTGACAAGAATTAACTGAGTGCAGAATTCCTAGCACTGCAATGCAATCATTTAAATCTGTGCACTGATGGAACAATAAAATAAGACTTATGCCAAAAGAACAAGTGGCAGCGGAAGAGGCAGCAAACACAGTACAACGAGGAAGTGTAGGCCATGGAGAACTTGATGAAATCGAGATGATATAAAATATCAGTGGAGAGTGCAGTTTCTTCCTTAACGTTCTCAGATATGTAGCCGATGCAGAGCGAAACACGAGTCCAGCATCCGGCGTGTATTACAGCGTTATTACCGCGACATCATTCCAGTAGCTAATGAGTGACTATATCTCCAATATTGACCGTCTGTGTCTTGAATAGGTATGCAGCAAACACAGTTCACGAAACAGGCGCACCGTCCAGCAACAGTAATAAGAGGACACGAGAGGAGTGCAAATATATAATGGTGCAGTGACAAGCGGGAGGGCTAAAAGTGAGTCTGGAAAAACAAGATGTTGCAGGCAGGCTGCAGTCGACACAATTTCAACATCAAGAGAGCATAATTATAAGGGCTGACACAGTTTTGCGAGAAGATGCAGAAACACAATGCGAGCCAGCTAGATATCGATGATGGAATCAGATATTGTGGGATCACCTGGCAACACCTTCAAGTTGCAGACCCATAGGACAAACCTCACTGATATCGCGCTCATCGTGTCACGACTCGGATGAGCGTATACGAGCATTGAGGCAGGGAATGCTCCTGACCTGTCAAGAAAAATAGTGGTGCGTATGTCATTAGTCTAAAGCTACAGTGGCTACTGGCATGAGATATACTAAAATCAGATGGCATTCGTATCTCAAAGCCTAGTGTCGTATCTTCTCTACTACACCATCTGACTGTGTAGGGTATCGGCAGTATCGATCAGAGATGGATGTTACTGTCCATGTCCCTGCAACAACACGCACGTTAGCTGTGTCTAGGGTCGTTGTGATCAAGTAAAAACAAACCTTCAAGTGCGGAGAATATAGAGTATTCGTGCGTGGTGACACCCGACACGGTATGGGTCTCCAGGACTTTTCCTGGCTTGCCTCCTTTCTTGGGAATTGGCTCGGCTCGTTGATAAGTGAACGTGAATGGTGGTTCTCCTATCAGCGTGAAGACTATTTCTGCTTGGTCACCTACACATACGTCAGCACAGTGCAATCATCATATATCGAGACCGCAATTACCTTCATGAATGTCCTGGAATATCCGTTTTCCGTGACCAACCTGGGCAGCTGGGAGAGGATGGACGCTAAACTGTAAGTCAGTGACTGTAGCTTTGCATAGCTTCTGCTGCTGCGACACGGATGTGACTGTAAATTCCCCCGCTTGTTGATGCATGAGGGAAAATGGGGACTTCTTGGCTTCTTGGGTGTAAGACTTGCCGTTGATGCGGTAACTATAGCGTCGTTGCTGTCAGCAAACCAAAATGTGACTGGTCACCGAACGCACCCGATAGACCAAGGCGGAGTGCCTTCGAGCTGGAACTGAGCCACATCACCGACGCAGAAATCTACTCTCTTGTCGACGGGGGTGATCGCAGCGGATTCTGCAACGTCAACCCATATAGAGCGATGCAAGGGATGAAGCTCTTTCTGTTCGCAGTGCGACGAGTCCTGGACGGACTCAATCGTGATTTGATGTGGGCCAATGGATGTGAAGTGATAAGAAGGAAGATCAAGTATCCAGGTCCTATCATGCACTTCAATTGTTTCCTTGTGCACTTGGCTCGCGGCAAGGTTCCTGATGGACAGCGCAAGCTGGAAAGGCGGAGTCCCGTCTAGCTGAATAACACCACCATCATTTGAGATAGCTTCACGAGAGGTAAGTGCATCATTCAGGCAGAAAAGAATTCTGTTGTCGTTCTTGAACTTCGCTGACGACCTTGCCATGACCTCTTGCTCGAAAAGAAGACGGTCTGAACGAGGGATGACAGCGTTCTTGTGCTTTGCAAGAGGATATGCACTATCCCCGATTTGCTTGACTTCATAATACTTGCGCCCGATGATAGACGTGTGTAGCTGGAAACGCGTGTGAGGCTGGATGCTGCTGAACGTTGGTTGGTCGAGGACTATTGTACCCCCTGCTTCGTCGTTGCGCGCAATGTTGTACATAATCTGGAAGGGAGGTCGACCTTGCAAACGTTAGCCGATGCAATGAACTTCATTTGAGAGGACACACCCGTGAGCTCGAGATCGACATGGGCATCCTGGCCTTTGCAAATCGGAGGAAGGATGTGTGATCTATTATACGGTTCAAAGGTGCAAACGGTTGCAGGATCCAGTCGAGCAGATGGTCGTGGCACCCAGTCAACGGTATAAGTGTTCTCACTTTCGATCACGGATCCAGGGCATTGGGAATCTGTAACCTAGAATAAACATGTTATGTGAATAAGATGTCCCATAACCATGCGATAGACCGCTACCTCGAGAATCTCGTAGACACCCTTTTGTGTGACATGGATATAATCATTAGGCGACTTGAGCGCAGCAGTGAACAGCCGATCTGGATTGCTCATGTGACGGTATTTGACTTTCCACGGCTAAGGTAGGCGGACGTGAGTTCTGCTCGGTAGGGTTCAGTGATCTGGCTTACCCCGTCGCCTGTCAGCCGAAGTGGCAGATCAGCACCATCATCTTCTAGAATAGTGATCTCCCGTTGGCCATGCTTGCCGTAGAACTTGACGGTTGGCTGGACACACAGTCAAAACTTGACCCATATATCACAGTCATAATTACTTGCCTTCACTCTCCTGACATTCACAGAGACGCCAGGAACTGATATCGATCGTCTGCATCCGTAGCTATCCACGACGCTCACTAAGTGAACGGATTAACTTCGCTTCATCGAACAACCTTTGATCCTACCTAATTCAACGTCGAATGTTCCACCTTCCTTGTCAATAACGCTGGGTATGGGCACTAATATCCTCGTGGGCGACGTTTTGATGTCGGTTATTGTCAGTGCATCTGTACTACGTGGACCTACAACCTGCAACTCCAAGTTCCAAGGAGGTGTGCCCTATGGACACGCGTCAGCATCAGCATATTTAAACCAACAAGACTACCCACCCTTAAATCGACCTCAATGCCCACTGTCACACCCTCACAACTGCTCATGACCCTCTTTCCGCGACCGCCAACAAAGTCTGCTGCTGCTAAAGGATGTACGATTTGATCAATGCTCGGGCCATCAAGCGCGACTTTTTTGTAGTAGGCGTCACTGAGCTGTACAAAGGTGTAATAGTAGTGACCGCTGTTTTCCGGCTGTAGAGTGAGCTCGCCACGCGATGACGTGAATGTCTTGAAAAGATCACGTGGGGGCTCTGCATCACGTTGTGTGCGGTAGTAGACCTGGAATGGAGGTGTGCCGTGCATGACAAGGGATGCAGAAACACCTGTGTCGCCAGAACTGAGTAGACTTTAGAAAGGAAGGTTTGCCAGAAAGAGGGCACATACCATTCATGAATCCTCTTCCACTCGATTTCTGCAGTGGGCATCGCCTTCTCAACGACCTTGCAGGTTTCAGGAGCAAGCACATCGCCATCGCAATACTGTTACTTGGTTAGAATCGTCATGAAAAGGAGCTGTGCACCACCTACCTTGCCTCTGATGCCAGTGACAACATACTCCCCTGGGACGCCTGCCTTTAGCACGACGTCATTATCGTTTTCCTGTGTCTGTATTATCTTGTCCCATGGTTTTATGCGCTTTCCATCCCCACTAGCGGGCTCGAACCTCACATCGATGTCCCATGGCCCATCCACGGGGTCTGCGTTGGATACCGTTAATGCCACTGGTGCCTCTGAGCCAATCAGGAGTGAAGTCGGATGTCCTGGACCACATGCTTTGAACGACACGCTCGGACGGCGCAGAACAGAGAGGGATCGTGTTATTTTCGCGTCACGATACTCATCGTTGAGTTGCACGACGTTTCCCATACCATCGATCACACTCTCCAGGTTATACGTGTGCTTGCCGAGAGCATCCAATGACAAAGACAACGGAACTTTGAGTTTCTGAGGTATACGAGCGCGAGCAACCTCTTGTGCGGTATGCGAGTGACCGCTGTCTTCGATGCCTTCAACAAGGAAATATTCTTTCTTCCCGTTGACATCCTTTGACCACTGTAGGCTCAACGGAGGAACGCCTCGTATATCGATGGTAAGGTCCACACCAGATGTTTCGCCTGCGCAGTGAAAATCTTGCACAATATCATCAGTGTACTGGGCAGTCGGACAAGGTACAACGGTCACTTCGACCGGGTGAACAAGACGTGCCGCAACATTTGAACTGTCAAGCACCCGGTCAAGCCTTATGGTCCCTGGCTTGGAAAAACGAAGATGCACCAAGCCTTGTGTCTTTTGAAGGCGGGCGCCGGCATCGGTTTCTTCATCATCCTCATCATCGTACTCGCTCACATCCTTGCTTCGCACAACCTGCAGTCCCTCTACTCTAGCTTGCTCGATTGCTTTTAACTCCTTCGTCCCCAATTCAAGGTACTCCACGCGCCCCGAGCCAAGTGGGATAAAAGAATAACGCACATTAGTCGGTATCGTGTTGTTCACAAGGATTGGGACGAGCACGTGTGCAGGCGAGACAGGTGGGAGGCAGAAAGTTTGGAAGTGTGGATTGAAATGAGCAGTGCTGATAGGAGACATGCGGACCGTATGTTGGCCAAGCAGGCGAGCATCTTTGGAATTTGTGTCGAATGAAAAGAGACCGAACGTTAGTGGAGCAAAGATATCAGAGAGACGGAACGGTTCCGGAGTAGAAGGAATGTCTGGTCGATCTTGTATAATATCATGAGTGGGGTCAAAGACATGGATTTATGGCAAACTTACTTGGAATTCCCGAAGGTACACTACTTATTTCGGATGATCCCACTAACCCAAGATTTAAGCTGATTCCTCCGAACAACATGCCATCGAGGAACCATATGGACAGAATTTGGAGCAAGACGACAGCCCTGCTGTACTTCAAACGTGGTATTCGGAGCTGAGAGAGAGTTGCGATGTATGCAAAATCAACTATAAGCCATTTTCTGCCGTAGTACGTCGTTGCATCAGACGCGAAGATATTTTGGAGGACGTCGAACACCTTGATGGCCTGCCAAGAATATGAACGAGTCAGACTCGTAATGTATGCACAAGGCATGAGATATGAAGGAAGATCTCGCGCAGAAAGAACCTGAAAACTGTCTCAAAGCCACTCACCTGCAGCAGCAAGCCCAAACTCAAGTAATATAGACGTTGAGAGGGTACGTCGAGGAGCCGCTCTGGTATGAGTGGCTGTTCGCCTGGAGGCGACGTTGATTCGCCAGGCATATAAAACGCTAGCTTATTGTATTGTGGTCAGATAAACCAGCTCCAATACTAAGTCCTAAGAAACTGCAGTCAGTACGGGTCAGTGGCACGAACCTAACAGTCTGAAGGAAGGCACGTGACCACCGTTGTTCGGTCAAAAAAGGCAACTGAATCTGACGGGTGATGTGTCCCGGGCCCCCGGCTCCGAAGTCTCTCACCTGATCTGCCTTGCAGGCATTTTGATTCATACGAAGCGCTCGAACAGCAACAAACGGACGCCGTACTACGTGGCCAGGTTTTCTTAGCTTACTATCATCCATCGCGATCCCAGTGGTCCGCCAGACTCTTCATAATCGCATTCCGTCCTTGTGAGTACTCCAACATGGCACATTAAGCGCTCCAACCTATTGAAAGATTCCGAAGGCCCTACGAGTCAGCAAGTTTATCAAGCGATAACAAGGGAGTTCTATCTTGTCTTATCCATACCACGATGGCCATGAACAACTTAAAGCACTCATTACCACCGCTCCCCCCCATCCAAGGAGAGCTCATGCTTGATGTATATACGCATCGGTCTATGCTGAGTAAAGACATCGACGAGAATACAGTGCATGGAAATACCGAGCGATTGGCTGAGCTAGGTAGCTCGGTGCTCAGTATGCTCGTCGTGTACACGCTGTACTCAGAGAAACCGATGCTTCCCGCCCATGATCTCAAAGTTCGTAATCATCAAGAAATATCCTTTTTGTGTATTACTGAGATGGCACTATAGATGCGCCAAGCTGACATGCTAAGCGACAAGAACATCGGAGACTGGCTCTCTCTTTACGGATTAAAGGCTAAAATTCGTTGTACAGACAGGAGTGTACTTGACAAGCCTGAAGAAGCTCGTTTCCTCTTCAATTCTTACGTCGGTGCCGTTTGCACCCAGAAGGGACTGCAAGAAGTCATGAACTGGATCGGACGCCTTGTCAACCCTTCCTCGGAACCTCCAGCAGCCCCAGGAGAATCATCCAACAACCAGCCCGCTGCAACGCCGCCTCCACCTCCTCCAACGTACTATTCTCAGCCCCTACCCCTACCTCCGCCCCCGCCAAGCACTGCACCTCCTCCGATGCCATCGATGCCGCCACCTGCGCCCTCTCAGGGTGTACTTGCAATATTCAATCAGACGTGTATGCAAAGAGGACTTACAGTAGAGTGGAAACCGGAGATGACGGGGCCACCGCACAACCCGAGGTGGGAAGTGAAGTGTATTGGTGAGCTTTCAGCCTTATTCTATGTGCTTGGTTATCTGAGCAACTTGGAAGTGAGTGGACAACATCGTGGAACCGGGGCAGGTAGAAATCAGAAGCAGGCAAAGGAGCAAGCAGCGACAGAGGCGTATCAGTACATGCAGGCTACAGGCTGGGGCCGTAAGTAGCCAGAAATCTGCCAACGCGCTCAACTTCTGACCTTAGTTCTAGTCCTCTAGCAACAGGAGCCCACTAAGAGACAGCATTCGGACTTATATCAACGGAATGTATCGGTATATCATCTGAGTCTTCTGTATTCGTATAATTTTCTACCCAACTGTCTCTTCTTCTTTTCAAAGCCTCCTTCATTCCATCTGGTTTCCGCTAGTTGGGCAGTTATCTTGATATCGGTTTGGATACCAGAGTCACTACTACAAAGTACTGTCGGATAAGTTCAATACATTTTTGTTCTGAATAACATTATTTGTGATACATGCGGTGAGATAAGTCCCTCTTTGGAAGCTGTCATTACGCCCTCCACCTTTGTGCTTCCATTAATCTTCGCTATATCATGATCGATAAATAGTGCCACTGATCTTGAATTGGTTGAGACATCCCTTGCAAGTTGCCCATCATTTGACTTTGCAATATGGTTCCTCCACTTCCTCCGCTGCATGGAGATCTGATGCTCGACGTTTTCACACATCGTGCTTTGACTGGAGGTGTCCTCAATGACCACACGCCACATGGAAATAGTGATAGACTTGCACAACTCGGAAAATCGGTATTGAACACCATCGTGACGTATATACTATTCGCAGAAAGACCTATGTTATCTGGCGAAGAGCTGCAGGTGTGCTCGTGACATCGTATTGCTGATACTCACCTGTACTCAATCGCAATGAATGCGGCTAGACCAAACAGGAGCAAACCTTGAGCGATGAAGCCATGGTTGCTTGGGTTACCGCGTATGATACAGACCTGAAGAAACGTGTGAGGCTCGGAGGAGCGAGAGGCATTCTCAACGACCCCGAGGTATGGAAGATCGTCCATGCATATGAAATGCCCGCCACTCAGGCTTTATTTAGGAGGCTCGTTTCCTTTTCAACAGCTACGTTGGAGCTGTCTGTGTACAAGATGGCTTACAGGCGACGACTGACTGGGTCAGCAAACTTGTGAACCCCGAGGGTCAACCACCGGGTTTGGTAGATGACTCGCGAGATCACCCTTTATCAACGGTGCCACCTGGGTCACCTACCAGTGCGTCGGTCTCGGCACGCCCTCAGGCGGGTACGTCGCAAGCTGACCCGCCTCCATATTGTCCAACCCCACCACAAGCATCAACGATACCCTCAGGAGTTCCCCAGGGCGTACTTGCTCTGTTCAATCAAACTTGTCACCAACGAGGGTTTTCTGTCGAGTGGGTCGCTTCCGCAAATGGTCCGCAGCATGATCCGAGGTGGGAGGTGAAATGCAAAGGTAAGACAACTTGATTCCAGTCTCCAATGACTTGTTGACTTCTGTAGTGAGCGACGTCGAGCGGGGTTTTGGTATCGGTAGAAACCAGAAACTGGCAAAGGAAATGGCGGCCTATGAGGCGTACCAGTATATGCAAAGTATTGGTTGGACCTGTGAGTTCCAGACACTATCATTTCTGCACTTTCCTCACTGTCAACACAAGTGCCAGAGCCGGAACCGACTGCATAGACTCGAAGCTCTTTCTTGTTCATACATCTATTAGTGCTTTCGTGTTCCTGATTGTATTATCTCCCTTACGCGTTGTAATCTCACACTATAGGCATCTACCAGAATTTATATCTAATGCCACGGTCATGATCACAATGGGTGTGTCTCACAAGACACAAGGTCTACACAGAATGTGGCCGCTGCATGTTACACCCATTGACTACTTGTGAAGAATTGAAGGATGATACAAAGAGGAAGGGAACAACTACATGTCTTCCTTCGAACTACTTGTTCCAGCGCACTGGGATACGGAGCAGGACCGAGCCTGAGCGCTGAGCACTCCTAGCATGAACACAGCTAGAGATGGTACGTCATCTGTGTTCAGAAAACCAAACCCGCGAAGGAAATGTTCAAAGCTGCATGTTTTCGAATCGGTGATCAGCAGGATATCGCAAGCATCAGTTGCTGGTGCCTACTGGCACTAGAAGCCTAGTAAATGGCCGAGAGATTCGTTAGCCACTTCATGCCAATCTCAAATTGTGATTTGGATGCCGGTCACGTGATTTCACAAATACGACCACACGCGTATCATTGGCGGACCGGTGGACGTTGACTGAACTTTTGCCTTCTTTCACTACCATCATTATCGACACTACAAGTGTTATTCGCATTCTCATATTAATAATTGAATCACATATTTTATCGTATACAACATGTCTGGACGTGGAAAGGGTGGCAAGGTGTGTAATATTGGTTGGCGTCGCCACTCACCTCTCCGACTGACAGTGCAATATTTAGGGTCTTGGGAAGGGCGGTGCCAAACGCCACCGCAAGATTCTTCGTGACAACATCCAGGGTATCACCAAGCCAGTACGTCCATAGACTTCTGTATTCAAGCGTCCGCTCATAATGCCTCTAGGCTATTCGCCGTCTTGCCCGTCGTGGTGGTGTGAAGCGTATCTCGGGTCTCATCTACGAGGAGACCCGTGGTGTCCTCAAGATTTTTTTGGAGAATGTCATCCGCGACTCCGTCACTTACACTGAACACGCTAAGCGGTAAGCCCCATAACGCACTTCAGTACTCACTCATTCATCCGCACGGTAGTAAAACGGTCACTGCTCTTGATGTCGTTTATGCCCTGAAGCGGTCGGGGCGTACTCTATACGGTTTCGGTGCATGATTTATTCCCTTGTATATGTAGTATATGTACCAGTAGCGCCTTGACTACTTATCTCACTCTCATCGGGCCAGCCGTTTATCGTCTTGGCATCCTTTCAGATATCCATGATGGTTTGTAGACCGCGGTGTTGTGTTCAGGCAAGCTCGGGGTGGGTCTCGTCTGTGTGTGATCATCTTCGGTCGCTCGGCCGTTGCATCCTCAGCGATAGTGACTGGTGGGACAGACATGAGCTCATGCAGGCTTGATATGACGTAACCGTGTTCTCCAGCTGACGAGGCCCTCCGTCTCCGAGTGTATTGCATCTGTCTGGTGCTTTCGAGTATTCTGCCACCATTTGATCCCAAGGGAGAGCTGCCAACCAGGGCACCGCTTGCCAAGGTAAGAACGCCTCCCGGGTTCGCATGGGCATCTGACCTGGACGGCCCATGCCTACGCATACGCCGGCAACTCGCCGTTCGTTGTACTTGGTTTAGCTGCCTGACATTCTTGGGACGCTCAGGCGGCTCCAGTTTCTCCGCGGAGAACTTTGGTACGACGCTCTTCTTCACGAGATGCACGAACCCAACCTTCTTACCCTGCATCGGGTGCAGCAGGAATGGAGAACACGAAAACGTCAATGGCGTGATAGCTTTCTCGCCGGGGAGGACTCGCCGCGAACCATCCGTATAACGGTCCTCCACGAGGTAATCGAACTTCCATTGCAACTTCACGTGCTCCTGCGAGCTTCCCAGCACCATGCCCTCGCTCCCGAGAACGGTATACACACCATTCGTCTTGATGTTCAACGCCGCTTGCCGGGAGAGATAGTCACGCGACTCGTCCCCACCCACAGTGACGCGCCGTAGCATCGGCAGACCATCGAGAATCGCATAGTGGAATGCGAAGCTCTCGCGCTTGACTGGCATGAACTCCGCAAAGCCTCCGCTCACATCGGAGGAGACGCCGCGCTCACCATATGGGAGGAGTGAACGGGAGCGTGGGGAATACCCCATTAGTCGCATCATGGGCCGGATCGCGCGGAAGCCTTCCTGGTCGATCCAGAGTTCAACTTCGGTCCCTCCGAGCCAAGCCAGATCACGTGGAAGATAGGGATGCTTAGAGACGTATGAGTCGCCCGAAGTACTTGCAGAAGGACACGAATGTATCGAGCTTGCCGAAGGGGAGTTAGTGAGCTGCCAGCGAGTTGTCGGTACAGGTGCGGTGACTGGGGACTGGGGCTCATGGACATGCAGATGGAGCCTAGAGGTTCTTGGGATTGAGCGAGGGGTCTTCAAGTGATGAATGGCTCCTGAGCGTTCCAGTGGTCTGCGATGTCTCCTGGAGTATGTCAAAGATATGGGAGAAATCACATCTACACTAGGCGATGGCGACGGAGGAGCAAAGGAAGGTGTCGGCAATGTCGAGAATGTTGCTGACGTGCCAAGGTATACAGTTTGCTCGTTCTCGTTATCCTCTACAGGAAGAGCCATAGCTAAATTGGAAGTCATTCTCGAGTTGAAAACCCAGGCTTGTCGGTTCGCGCCTCCGAGAACACTCTTAGCGCTGGGGGTTTCTGATAGCGACGAGCTAGCCGAGTCCGATACAGCCAAGCTACGGATATGTGTCAACTGGAACAGAGACTTGGACAGGGGGCTTGGGGAAGGAGAGGGGGAAGAAACGAGTGACTGTGACGATTGAGATGACTTCGGAGTGAAGAAGACTTCGTCAAGCAGTGACTCGCTGACACTGCGGTGGCTTGCAAGATTAGAGGACAGTGCTGCCAGCGAGGAAGCTGTCATATGAGGCCTAGGCGACTTCGAGACTCTGCCCTGTGCAGCTGCTACGTTGATATCAAGTCTGCTCGCTTTCGGTGGGGTGCATACATCGGTGTCATATCCAAACCTGAGAGGCGAGTTCAAGGGCGTAGAAAATTTGTCAATCACGAAGTCGATAATGAGCGGTATTTCGCCAGACGTGCTTGGTGATAGTAAGTCACTTGATTTAAGAATAGGTGACGGAGGGCAAAGCGTAGCGGCAAGCAAGCACAAGTCAGAAGACGTGCGGGTCAGACGGACGTGCGTTGAGGACAGCATACTTTCTGCGAATGAGTGGACCAGCAAGGAGGAAGATAAAATGACTGTAGCAGTACCATCCGTCTCTAGATTGTCAGCCGCATTCTCAAAATCGATGTTTACGGTGGCTGACAACAATTATCATTGCACACACATCCACATGGCGTCACTACGCACAGTATCTTACAGCTTTCCTTCCTGCACATGCGACGCAACCTCGACCTCTTTCTTGTACACCTTCTCCTTATTTCTCAACAGGCAGTAATCCCCGAACTCGTTCTTGTCTTGCCACCACGAACCAGGGAGCCAGAGCGTGCGGGTCAAAAGTGATGAATGTGCGGCGTCGAGGAATGGGAGGCACGATACTCGTTCCCAAGTTTCGTTGTCGAATGCGTATCGCGGTTCTAGAATTGATGAAACTGGGTGCTCGGGGAAGTCTAAGTCTACAAGGTAGTCGCAGGACTCGATGGGGACCTGAAAGAGAGTCAGCAAAATGCCTCAGGTAGGATTATTCGTCTACTGACATAAAATACTGGTGCCTCCTTATTAAGGTCATTCAAGTTCGCTGGGGTAATCCTTGAACCCGGCCTGTCCCACCATCCATTGAAGGTCAATTTTGCATGACTCTCTTCAAAATGTGCGGGAAGTAGCCCCCCGAACTCGCTCTTCACAAAGTCAACTTTCACTCCGTTGGGCACTAGGTAGTGTCCCGGGAAGCGATACCACTCTTTCCCTAGACAAAGCCTGAGATCAAACGCCCTTACCGGTGCCAAGTCGATGGAAGGCCTGTCAATTTCTTCTGTTTCCTGAGGAAGAGGTGGGAGAAGCCCAGTAACATTCAGCAGCCGCGGAAGCTCATGGGCCTCGAGGTAGCTGAACACAGAAAGTGGCGCATGGTAGTAATGCCACAAGGCAAGGACGCGAGACAGGGAGATAAGCCCTGTCACGGCAATCACGGTGCACGTTGTTGCACCAAATATGATAGATCTTGAAGCCTATCGTGACAGTAAGGTAAAGTAAACGTAAGCAAATGCATGTGTGGACAATAAGCATAGATATACCCTATATGAGGATTTGGTGGCGGAGATGTATGCGACTTCCATCCATCCGCGGATGAGATATAAGGCCACGGCTGCATTAAAACAAAGGAGGGGATATGCAGGGAACATGAAACGTTCCTCCTTGTGCGCTTGCGCGGTTAAGATAGCCGTCCAGACATATAGTGGTGCTAGACGAAGGGCGAGTAGCGTGAACGGAGAACTCTGATCTGGGCCAGGTTTGGTCATCCCGAGCCGCTTGCGATCGATCCTATAGGTAACTGCAAGACCAGGCAGGGAGATAAAAGCGAGAGGCACGAGGACATTAAAGTTCAAGAGGAGGTTCAGGATGTAGAAGTACCAGGGAGCTGTGCCGTATAGATCAGGACCGCGTTCGGATCCACCAAAGACATTGTAGCGGATGATGTTCCAAGGTACAATATTCCATCCGCCATACGCAACACTATCAATCGCTATGACGGGAACCTGGGACAAAAGCGGTTTAATATGAGCGAATAATACACAGCGACTGCCTACAAATATCAGAGCGGATACAAGTCCGGCGATGAAGAAGCGTTTCCAGCGAGAAATCATCCATGATCTGCGCGAGCTTGGTTCAACTCGATCTCCACCGAAAATGAGTAATTCTTCAAACACAAAAGGCAGTGACAGAGCAAGTGCAAAAGGCCATCCAACAATAGCTCCTGTGGCGAAAAGCATTGTTGCAAATAAGGTTCTCCGCTTGTTCTTGATGCTTGATGGTTCGAGTGAATACGTAAATGCGATCGTGGTTGCGTACATTGCGAAAGAAGAAGGCAAGAGGGCTATGTGGGTACTCAGCCAAAACGAAATTTTTGAGGAAGAAGACGACGAAAAAATCCTACCTGGAGCGGCATTCCACATGCCTGCGCTGAACAGCAGCATAAAAAACAAGTAACGACCGACTCGTTCGTTAACTTTTTCGACTACAGTGCGGCATAATTTGGCTTCACAAAGCGTAGATACAACGGCTAAAGTTATGCGGACTGCGAAGAATGAAGGGCGCTACATTGATTAGTTCAACGTGATAGTAAATGGAATCCTATTACGAAAACTCACCTTTCCAAGGTTAAGGGTTAGGGGGAGGCGCGCGGGTATAAGGTGCAACAAGACATACGCCCAACTTCGAACGGCATACATTGGGGTAACTTCCCATGTCTGGAAGGCATGACCATGATCGATGTAGTGTAATGGCTCCCAAAAATTAAAGACTGACGTGAGATATAACTTAGAGAATTAATAAACACGAGTTTCTGTGTTACTTACCCTCATCACAATCTTGTATATTGGTATACATGGCGGCTGCTACTCGAATAAGCAACAGGATGCGGACTGCTGCCAAAAAGTCTGGGTTCCATGGTTTACGAGCGGACCTGCCGGGAAATCATGGATGGGAAGTCGTAAATAAGAAGACGAAGCGACTTACCTGCGAAGCTGATCTTGTAGGATACCAGAATGCCGTGCAGGTTGCAAAGATGGCTTTGGGTCCTCTTTGCGTCTCAAGCGCAAAGTTTGAACGTTTGAGGCCATGAAGACCTGACTTTGCTCTCAGTTTTTTGCTAGAGCGGGACGAGGTTGAGAAGCGCGTTACCACGTGCGCGTGTGATCATAACATTTACGTAATGAGGTCCGCGGGTTTTTACTTTTCTGATCATGTGACTTGCAAGTGCTTCGGATGAAATTCTCAAATTCCTGGCGTCGTTTGCACGCGTCGTCGAACACGATTCTCTCGTTTTGTTTTCTGAAATTAGAAATTGCGCAGTTCGGTAACGCTGTTCCATTAAGCGGTAGTCGCTGAGCGGAGCCTCTTCAGTCCAGCAGATCTACGATATGGGGCAAGGTAAAAGCCTGATGGAGTCAAAGGACGCGTGGAAGGGTTGATTCGCAGCCATTGTCGGTTCTAGCGCGTATGCTTCTGTGACGCTTCGATCGGATTTGGGACTGCCTGTGGTCTGTATTCGCCAACTGGATATGCTGAACATGGAAAATGCCATCCCAGTTTGGGACAGACTTCCTTCTACGTTGCAGTGGCGTCGCACCCGTACGTATATACTACTACTAGCTTACTATTCGCCCGTCATTGTCCTTCATCCAACTTTTCCTATTTTCTTTCTTTCTTTACTGTCGTCTACCATCCTCATTTTTTTCATCTTCAACCTCCTTCAGCGCGCTATGGGGGAACTGGAAACAGCTCAACATTTTATCTACATGTAGGCTATTTTTCAGACCGGAAAGCTACTCCTAACGCGTTTTCTGCAGCACACAGGTCTACTTTTGCTGTAAGGACTCTGAACATTGTAGGAAACGCGGTTTTTGCTGACCCTGCTCCCCCCTGTCCACTAGGCATGTGTACGTATTGGAATAAATTGACACTCTTCATCGACAAATTCTTATCATCAATTCGCAGACGCTGTCATTGTCTGGGACTGGGCCGTCAGCTTGCCTAGAGAATGGACTTTTGTAAATTTATATATTTGCTCTCCGGGTATTCTTACTGACGAACCCATCAAAGATCTGGAAGACTCATTGGACGCCCGTTAAGACTGCATATCTCTTCTGTCGGTAAGTATCGATGTTCAGGCAATTTTTGAATACAACTCACCGCCGCGTTCTTTAGCTACTGGGTTATCGCCGTCGTTCCGTATCTTTTATATGCTTTTGTCACCAACCACACCGAAGCAGAGTGCCAAAGAATTTACAAGGTCAGTAAGGTGCATATATCCCGCAGATTATTTCTCAAACCTCGCCATAAGATTCCTGTCGCATTGGCCATGTGGAACCAAGTCGGGTCCGAATGTCCGTCTTTCCTTACTGTTCTCCCATTTCCACATACTGATTTCGGGCCGTATATGCCAGCTGTTCTGCTCATTCGTACTTACGCATTTTTCAACCGCAACAACTACCTCCTGGCAGCACTTGTATGTGCGCTAGCTGGTGTCGTCGGGTATCAACTTTTCGTCGATACTTCTGAAATGATGCGTATGTTTCTCGGCAATGATATGGTTTTAATTTTAATCTGACAAAACTACCAGTTCTTCCGTTTGTCACTCCGCCCTTTGTAAGTCACTCTCGCAGCTCGAGGGAACAATCTAAAACTGCTGGTATAGACGGAGGGCCCATGTTTCCCCATCTCTAGGCCCCATTCGGCTCACTTGCTCGGTGAGTCTTCATTCGCGGCTAAGTTGTAATCTTTCTTTACTCATCTTACTTCCAGGTTTCTTCGTGAGTCTCGCTCTCGTCAACCTTCATTAAAATATAACGTTTGTAGATTGCCCCACTTCTGTTCGACACTATTGTTACCGCTATCACTGTCTGGAAAGCATTTGCAATTCGCCGCCGCAGTGGCGGACCAAGTAGCAAACTCATTCAAACTTTTCTTCGAGAAGGTTCGTCATGACTCGTGTATCTAACGCATAGATACAACTTCCTAACTTCACAATCAGGTGTCTTCTACTATATTCTGATCTCTATTGCCAACTTGGTATGCCTGATTTTCATTTCAGATTTGCTCTCGTAAACTAACCATTACTCTAGATCAATGGGATCTTCTACCTTCAGTCAGTGGCCTAGTGATAGCGCGCTCCATTTTTGTTAATGTTTATTCACAGACCTCGTCAAGTGATGTCTGCGCTCAACATCCCACTCAGCGTGATGATGGCGCCACTGTTGGCATGTCGTTTGGTATGTTCAATTTTCAACATATATATTCAAAGGTATCCTTATCCGTTCTTCTCAGATCCTTGATCTTCGTGAACGTGGCGCAGAGACCGTTTCCCATTCAGAAGGAACGGGCGTTAGCGCATTTGCAACAAAATCCTGGTGTCGTTACCTCCCATTCTGGTCACCGTGGAAAGCCTGGCCGAGGACGCCACCGCGGCCCAGGCTCAACTATCGCTTCAAACATTATGTTGAGCACTATAGGGAGCATCCAGCCCGATCTTGAAGCAGCTGAGGTGGAGCTCGACGAGATGCACTTTGAGCTCGGGGTGGGCTATAGTGGAGATAGCACGCGCTCATTGGGTTCGGTGGAAAATGCCACACCAGCTCCCGCCTATAACTCGATCGAGATGGGATTTAGTGCTCGGCCAGGAAGCGCGACTGACGAGAGTGGAGCAGCTGGCATGTCTGCCGTCTCAGGGATCAGAATTGACGTAGAGAAGACGACATCCACGATATGAGGATCATATATCCAAATGAGCACCAGCCGGCTCTGCGCTCTCCCATTCAAATTCCCATTTCTGCTCCGGATCGCATTGCATTGATTCTAGATTCTCATTGATATCCACGCAAAGGACGGTTCGTGCATTCTGCACTTGCATTCACTAGACTATGCCATGCTGTCTCTCGGAACTCGTGCAGCGCGTACTTACATCAACGTTTAATCATGTACTTTTAGCTTTCCCCGGTCCCGGACTACCCAAGGTTTTCAAGTACATAAAAACACCTCGGGTCTTCTACCCGTTTCTGCCTTTCTGTCCATTGATACTCGTTCTGTCTATACCATGTATTTTTGTAACCCAACATGCAACCCATACGCGCCAACTGGCATAGAACATTGCCTGAGCAACTTCACCCTGGCGGCGTTAATCTAAGTGCCCCCATAATTGCTGAGTCAGATTGCGCCCGCTTTAGAGGTTCATTTCCGTCGTATGGTCCGAGTGTTCTTAAAGAAAGGTCACGTTCTCTGCAAGTTCTCATCCGCAGTTGTTGCTTTCCCTCATGTATGACTTGTACAACAGTGCGAACGATGAGCGGTGTTCGCATATTCAATCTGCTTGATCTACCGCAAGAAATAATCCTTCATATTCGTAAGTCACCGTAATACTGTAGCTCTCTTAATAAGTTAACCGGTACATGAATCATAGTGTCATTTCTGGATCTGCCCGACCTCGCAACTCTCTCCAAACTCCATGAATATCTCGCTCTTTTGGCAGCTGACCCAGTGCTGCATCTCATACGACTCCGAGTAGTCGCACCATCACGTGTCGGCCATTCTTATTTGCGCGAAGCCCTCACGGTACCTTGCTCAGGCCAACCATGACGGACCTCGTGCATAGGTATGTCATTCGCGGACATAACATCGAAAGAAGATTGCGCATGGGCTTGTATATATACACAGAACACGTAAGGAGGCGTCTAGACTTTACTCGGTGATAAATCCAACCGCTGACAACTACGTGCAGTCTGTGGATCAGTACGACATCGGTCTAAGACTACAACGCGAACGTACTGCTCATATCATTGCTTCGCATCTTCGGAGACGTGCGCCTGCACCTGTTGGCCTCAAGTTGTTGTATCACTCTGGTATTCTACCTGACGTCGAATCGTCGTTGCTCTCTATTTCGCGGTCTTTGTTACCTGTGGTCAGAAAGCTCAAGTGGTCCATTCAGCGAGACAAACTGGCTAACGAGGTGCGAGGATTGAGTGGTGCCCTTGGGTCGGGGAACTCAGCACTTCCGTTGACCGGAAGCTTGGCTGCTTGGATTGAGCTGAAAGGGCAAGGTGTTGTACAGGACTGTGAACGGGTACGCCTCGCGCTATGCCCGGATGTGCGTAGGATGGTGAAGTTCTATGAGAGCTTGGGACACTGAACTTGATTTGTTATCTTATGTTCTTTACCTTTACTTCATGTTACCATAGACAGTCAACGACGTGTATTAGGCATGGCTGGATTTAACAATAGTATTATGTATGCACAGCGCAGCAGAACTCTTGTCTCAATACCTCCTCCCGTTTAACCGTGACTGTGCTATGCCTGAGGCGCGTCCCCTGTTGTTGAATTCCACGCACTGCCTGGGGGTACCTCCCAGTCTCCATGACATCCCCACGCCCAGTCTGTCTCCCGGATTGTCTCCTGCTGAGCTTCAATGAACGCGGGGAGTGGGCACATTCCGTTGTCATCATACGGGCAGGTGCGAATTCCATGGAGAGGGACAACACCATCATTGATGATGATTCGGATCTGGGGTTCCGGGGTAGATGCGCAGGAGAGGACTGAAAGGTAAGTACGGAGCCGTAGGAGCATCATGGAAGGGAACAAAACGTAGCTCAGCGAATCTCCAAGAAAAAAGAAATCACAAGTGGCTCACGCTGGAACTGCACATTAGTCGCGAAAGGTGCGAGATCTGCGGAACGGAATGAACGGTCTTCAGGGATATGGTCAGCAGGGAGAGGACCGCTTGCTGCGAGCGTGCTCAAGTTGAGCGCTGTTATAACTGCACGCCGGTAATCGATCAGCCATCAATGCGGGCAAGTACAATACTGCATGGTACGATATACAAGAGCACATACCATTGAGGACAACAACTTCATGTGTAGCATCTACATAGAGAGCATGATCTAACGGGAAAGTCTCAGGCGTGTGAAGTGTGGCGTTAGTGCTACTGTTGTGGGTCGCGATTGGGGTATGGGTAAGTCGCGCGACAAGCTCTTGAAGGTAGCCGACACCCTGGACGCGACCAACAGGTGAACCGAAAGCAGAGTCATACCTACGAGGTTGGGGCACATCACAGTCCGAGCAGTCGGAGAAAGAACACGATTAGCAAAAAACCTACAGACACAAGCACATGTGCTGACCAGAATATCAAATCAAGCCTATAATAACACATAAGTGACGGTTAGTATGTGATACCACAGCAGACAAAAAAAGGGAAACACGACATACGAATAATTGAATCCCTCCCACTCTTCTTCCGTGAAGAGATCACAGAATTTGGAGTAACCGAGGGCAACAGTCTATCAATAAAACAGTCAGCCACAACAGAAAGGATGTTCCACCACAAGTGAGCGTACCTCATAGGCACACATTTGCATCATTTCGTACACTTCCTCTCCAGTCCAATCAAACTCACCCTGCAGACCATCCTTTCCGATCATCGCCCTTGATAGTCGTTCCCGGGCTTCAGCCAAGAAGTGGGAAACCCATTCTTTGACGTAGGGCAGTGAGCGGTTCGATTTACTCGGGGCCTTGGCATTCGGGCAGGTCTCATAGGGGGCAAACGTGTTGTTAAACTGACAAAGTATATCACCATGAGTACTACGTCGGTTAACGAGGTGCAATGGGAAGAAGTGCAATGGGAAGAGAAAGAACTGGATAAGAAGGGATACCGGAAGAGGACAAAGAAAATTCAAATAGTTAACAGCACGAGGTAACGAGACGACAAAACAGATAGAACAAGATACAAGAAAACGACTCACTCCGTCGGCTTCGATCGTAATCGACTGTTGATACTGCCCCTCAAAAGGGTAGCCGAAGAATCCAATGGCAAAATTGAGTGCCGAAGCAAGCATACGGTCCCTGCAGGATTAACCGTTTAGTTTACGATTGGAAAGATGGAAAATGCAGGGTGAAAGAATTAACAGAATCGAGTAAAGAAAATAGGTAGTGTCATGGTACATGACCTGATAAAGTAAATCACATCACTTACTGAGACTCTGTCCGGAATACAGGAATCGTATTTGTCTCCGTAAAGTTCTAGCATTTCTTCGTTATCATACGATTTTGGTAGCACGGGGAAAGCAGACACAGACCTTGAGTAAGAAGCCGTACTTGAGACGCATAGATACGCCAAGGTCAACTATATGTCCACGATGAGAGCCTTTCAGGATATGAGAAAATGGACACACATAGTTGTTGTCGGCCAAAGGGAGTAAGCACTGATTGAAGAGTGAACATCGCATATTACTGTACTTGTGAAGCTCATACCTTCCTCGCCTAGCTTGTAAGTCCTATGCACAGGCCTTTATGAGATACAAGTCGAGAGAATAGAGCAGGACACCTTACCATTCGTTCAAGAATGCTAGTTTCCCAGTCGCCTCCCATTGCGATGCACTCTCGTGTAGACGGGCAGCAAACTTAGCAGGACCACCGTAATTCGCTGTTGACAGCAGTACGTTACTATCGGTATTGTAAAGGAAAGAGAACACGCACCCCACGCGGTCGGATAACGGGCACCGTGACGGTGAAGTAAATGGAGGCCAGTAACAACACATCCAGCAGGGGGCTCTGCTGTGTCATTGATGCCGAATGCTCCACGGGGAACGCTGTACCACGGAGAAAGGTTGCCCCAGCTTCGGAAAAGGTTAAAAGGACGGTTGGATATATAATGTTCGGATTCTTCCTCTTCTTCTTTCACATCGTCACCATGCGTAGACTGGATGTGCTCGTAGATCTTTGGAGGTGCAACAAGTTGGGCTGCGCCAGTCTGCAAAGGGAGGTAGGGCGCAGTTGCGATGAGGCCGGGCTCTGCCCCAGTAGGAGTAGCACCTGGATACCCAACACTGCAGGTTAAGTCAGTTTTGTTCAACTAGCTTAAATGAAGCGCACCTTGTGGGGAAGAGGTCAGGGAAAGCATTGGTAGGGGCTACAGGCGGAAATTGGTGCACTTCCGAAGAACCAACGTATGGGGGTGCTTGCACCCTCACGTCGTTTCCCAGTGGAGGTGGTCCAGCAATACCTGAGACGTCGAGCAGGAAGCGTGCACCGATACATAAAGCGGCACCTCCGACGAAAGCATACACAAGGTGCACAAGGCTGTACCGTGGCGTACTGATAGTACTAGTTGTGGGTGAGTATGATTCTGTAGGCAGCAGTAATTCGCGTTCTGGCTCAACGAGTACGTCGTCGTATGCGCCGTATTTTGCTTTTGAGCCAGCCTCAACGTCCTGCTTTGACCCCATCAATCTATTGATATTAGACTGTCTTTCTTCTGTATGATTCGTCTAGGGAAGACTATTAAGTACGTCGTGGGCCAATTGTGATGGACCGTGAACAGAAAGCATGCCAGTTCACACCCCGATCCATTTTCGGTTACATAATTTTCCAATTAAGATTATGACTCTCTACCACTACTAGTACATACTACAGCCATATTGCTTTCCTGTTCATGCCTTAATTCTCGAAGTCTGTGTTGACTCGACTGAGTCTGCTTTGGCGTGAGTGCGAATCCTTGCATTTCGATTGCAAGAGCAGTCTGTCACTGCTAGTCATTTTCAGAGCCGTTGAAGCAGGAGCGGATCGTCTTGAACTCTGCAGCAATCTAGGTCTTGGCGGAGGAACTACTCCCAGCCTTGGTCTGTTGAAAGCTATTCGAAAGGTGGCACCTATAGTTTCGATCATGGTAGCTGACATTACAGTTATCTGAGTTTTATCTCGCTACTGACGAATTTGCCCCACTAGATTATGATCAGACCTCGGACTGGTGACTTTGTGTACACCGAGGCTGAATTCGATGTGATGATAGAGGATATACGATACTTTAGAGAGAATGACGTTCAAGGCGTTGTGCTCGGCGTTCTCACTCCTGAAGGAGATGTGGACGTGGCCCGTACTCAGCGGTAGATCTTCTTATTGTGCTCCCAAAGCACTAGAGCGCCAACGTTCATTCTAGTCTTGTCTCAGAAGCTTTGCCTCTACAAGGTAATGTCAACTGTTCATCATTCTTTTTTCCCGGGCTCATCGATGTAGTCTGTTTTCACCGAGCATTTGACATGACTCGTGACACGAAGAATGGCAAGCCAAAATATAGTTTTAATTGTTGAACTTGTACTGATTGTCTATTGTAGCATGGCACCAGTTGTCCCAAATTGATGGACTAACCCGCATCCTGACGAGGTAAGCGTTACGGTAGTTGATTTCAAGTTGATGTCTGACACTTCTTCCAAGCGGTCAGGGCACGACCGCCACCTCGGCTAATTCTCTCAATGTCTTAAAGGATTTACTTGACCTTGCAAAATATCGGGATACACGCATCGAAATTCTTCCGGGATCTGGCATTAATTCATCTACCGTCGGCGCTTTATGCCAGGCGTTGTTGCCCCATGGGCTACGTGAAGTGCATATGAGTGGTGGACATTGGACCGATGGAGCCTCGATCTGGCGTCGAAACGGGATGGGCATGGGCGTCGGTGGAGCCAGTGAATGGGGGATTTGGCGGACAAACGTAAGCGCAATCCGTGCAGTCAAAGATGCCATCGATTCCTTTAAAGTATGATAATTAGGTTTACTGAACGGAAATTTTGAACTTTCTTATCTACATACTCATTCGAGCTGATGCAGGGATCAGCCAGGATCAGTCAGTCGCTTTTCCGTAGGATCCGCCTGGCTTCAGGTGTACTACTGCAATGCATCCCGTTCATGATCCTCTGTCGTGAACTCGTGAGTGACGCGACTCGTCACGAAGACATATCATTGTCGCAACGCTGGGATCGATGGTGGCTTGAGGTTTGCTATTTCAGCACATCCCGCTCATCATTTGTCCTGTGGCAACAATCTCCAACTCTACGAAGTAGAGTTGATCACGGGGGAAATGACTTACATGCTATGGAGGTGGAAAATAGGCCGCGTCTGCGAAGGCGCGTCAACAGTTTTCCACCATTTCCTCCCCCACACTTGGCCTTTGAAGTCCAGACACATACAAGATACTGTGACTGGACGGAATAAACTCAAAGGGCAATCCCTGGGCGGAAATGGGCGACTGCATGCAGCAACCAAAGTGTGAGAAGTGCTCTGACTCGCTGTATATTGACTGGCAGCAGCGGCGAGCTGCCAATATTCCAATTCCCGACTCTGCCAGATCATTCACGTTCTGAATTCCACTCCTCGACCGTTTTGACGTTCATGTGAGTAGGGAATCCGATTAAAATTGGGAATCTTCTTGTAATCAATAGCATTTCTTCATTATAGTCTGCTCCGAAGTCAAAACAGAGTTAACCTACGAGACATACTTGGATGTAACTTTTCTTAGATTTCTAGGCACCTTGGATCTTGAACTCACTCCCCGAACATCATCCACTTTCTCTGACAAGATGACTTTGTCACTGCAGCCTGCTCTAACAGTAAAAATACGGCGGAGTAATGCCATATTCTTTGCGTTGCTGCAGTCATATGCGTCTACTTGAGACCTCCTACAACAGTTCCCAGAGAGACCTTACTCTTAGTATTCCTCTACTGGCAACTTGCTGATTTTGGTAAGATCAACTCCGTGCCTCTGGCTTCATAGAAAAGACTCGCGGTTTCGCCAAGAGTTACGGTTGGTTGTCATAGGCTTTGATCACACCGTGCGTTCAGAGCACATGTGTATGTGCGTGTCATATTGGCTGCTCTCGGGTGCAGTGCGTTTCAAGGCTCCGTTGAAATCGACGTCGTATCGATGATCTCAATAAACGGGCGCAGTGATGTATATATGAACATTGTACATGTCGTTCTGATCTCAAGAAATTTTTCCGGACAGGGGGAGCAACTTTACTTCGAGACCACTTGAGAATCTGAGGTATAGGCAACAATGGAAAAGAGAGATAGAGAGATTCTTCGTGGGCCCGGGCTTTCGGAGATAGGCTGAACAACCATGCGGCGAAGCGCGAGATGCACGAGATACGAGTTGCAAGAACTAGCGACAAAAGTCCACTTCACCGTTGGATATTAGTGTAATAATTGAATACCTTTATCCATCTAAATCGTGCACAATATTTGGTAGGATCCCGTAGTAAGATCACTCCTTCGGTTCGCAACGCCGCTAGTCAATCACGTGACTCCAAAGTCCATTTTCGTCTTCGTTGAGCGTCCGAGACTATACAAGCTGAAGTTCGCCGTTATTTCCTTCGGTATCCGGTTTTTTGGGCCAGAACCGACGACCACGACTGTATGACGATGATGAAGAGAGATATTGGACAATTGTCGAATTATGATGACGTGGACGGCTCTCGAACAAAGCGACAAAAGCAAGTTGGAGCATCATCTGGCCAAGCCGCCACAGGAACCGCGACAAATGGAGACATTCAGATGGATACTGGAGAAGGTAGCAGTTCTGGTGTAGCTGGTTTGAAAGAGCAGGGAACAAAGTTGTGGCAGATGTTGAAAGACGTGGTCAATAAAGAGTGAGTAACAAACCCAACTTGAGCTCAAATCACAGCCGCCTCAAGCCATTTTCCTTTCTGATCTCGCTAACATTTCTTCCGTGTATCACACAGAGGTTACATATGCTCTCCAGCGTTCATGCGCTTGCCCTCAAAGCGCCATTATCCTGATTATTATGTCTACATTCAACAACCAATTTGCTTGGACGATATCAAGCAGAAAATAGATGACGGCTTATACAACTCCCTCGATGATATCAGACAAGATTTCGACCTTTGTTTCTCAAACGCCAAAAAGTACAATCAGAAGAACAGTCCAATCTGGCTCGACGCTAAATTCATGCTGGTGAGTGCCCTTTGTCCTATGTTCACACCACGTTCAACCTCGGGCAGAAATTTGTAAATAAGGAGTATACGAAGATGACAGGAAAGAAAGTCAAGAAAATAGCGACGGAGACGACGATGAGGACAAGCCTGCTGACGGTGGAGACAGCGAGAAGAAGAACAAACAACCTAACTTGACTCGACTATTGAAAGCTAGATTGCAGAAGGTTGTCGATAAGGCTGACGAAGAGACGTGAGTTCACCTTCCTTAGCCTACAACTTACTTCTGATCCAAGTGACAGACATCGTGTGCTCTCTAACGTTTTCATGGAGATGCCGTCGAAGAAGGACTATCCAATGTATTACACACAAATCAAACGTCCCATGTGCATAGAGACCATTTTTGTAAGTCGCACATACTTTGATTCTGGAATACGTGTTCACGGTGTCACTAGAAACACCTGAAGCGCAAGGAATATCAAACCTCTCTAGACTTCGCAAATGATGTCGAGCTTGTGTTCTCTAACGCTCTCGAGTTTAATCAAGACCACAGCCAAATCTGGGAGGATGCGATCATTCTTCGAGTGAGTGTCACAAACCCCGAGTAGTATTCTTATTCATACGCCAACAGGATTACTTCCGTCAACTCATGTCCGACATGCCAGAGCCACACGCGCTACCACAGTACGCGAAGCCTCCAGCAAAGATCAAATTAAAAGTTCCGGGCACGGGGGCTGCGACTACCGGACCCTCTACGACTGTCGCTTCTTCGTCAACCAAATCACAAGAGAAAGAGGGCACTACTGGAGGATCATTAACGTTGCGCCTTCCTGCAAGTGGCGGAAATGCCAAGAGTTCAGCCCAATCCTCGATCAATCAACTGCCACCTGGAGCTGGAGTACCTATTCCAACGACTAAACCTGTGCAAGGCTCAAAACCTATCGCTGCACCTGTACCTAAACCCGCACCCGCACCCCAACCGTCTGTCGCTGTAGCTCCTCCTGCTCAAGTCCCTACTCCTTTACCAACACCAGCAGTGCAAGTGGCGCAAACGAAAGCTGCACCATCGCCACAAGTCTCCACACAGCCATTGCAGTATCAGCCGACGGCAACTAAGCCCCAGTATTATCCTAATGCCACCTATCATCAATACACCCACCCGGCTCCGACTCCTCCGACACCCGCAATGCCATCTTCCGCAGTACGAACACAGCCAGCGCCTCAGGTTCAGACGTCTCAATCGGTTTCAAGATCACCTGCACCTGTATTGGTTGGACATCGAGCGCTCAAGGGCGTTTTCTTGATAACCAAGCCTCGCGGCAGACCCTTCTGGCTTGATCATCGTGATGGGGTCAAATCCTGGGCGATACGACTTGGCCAGGGCGAGAAATCGATCTCTGTTGCAGAGATCAGATTCTTTGGAGATGATGATGAAACCGGGGATGAGGAAGGCGATGGAAACGATGAACAGCCAGACGATGAGGAAGAGGAAGAAGAGCCGAGCCCCAGGAAACGTGGTCGTGGCCGCCCGCCCAAGAATCCGAAAGCAAAAGCCAAGGCGTCTGCACTAGCGAAGAAAGCCGAACAGAAGAAAGCTCAGAACGCGTCTACGCCTCAACAGGAAAGCATATTGATCAACCTTAATGGTATTCCTATGAACGAAAAGCTTGAGGATGGTGTTTGGAATATGGACCTTCAGGTTGGTTCAAATGTCTTGGAAGTTGGTGAGAAGAATGGATACGTGTGGAAAGTGTACTTGGACAGAGTTTCCATCATATAGCGGTTGTACTTGTCGGCCCCCATTTCTAGATTCCAGTCCTTATCTACCCATATTCTCTATTAATCGTGCTTGTAATACAATACGCAGTCCGTTTCCAAAGGGTCTCTAGTGATTGGTAAAAGTTTAACACTGATCATCGTAATGCAAGAGGGACGTCATCGTCCGACATTGTCCTAACATTCCCAACCTCCCCAGATGGTTCATCGATATTCTCCCAAAACTCATCCTTCTCAAAATCGTCGTCACTAGTCTCTAGACTGTGCTCAGATTCATACACTTGGTATCGGCCAGTCTCATTAATCCGGTCCTGCACGTATTCTTGTAACATCTGCTCCCGATTCACGGGGCGCACCTCGTACCCCTCCGAGCCCCGACGCACCCTGGTAGCTCCGGAGTATCCCTCTTCTGAGTAATCTGAATCATTGCCAGGAGAATACGGTCGTCCAGGATGGGAATCAACTCCAGGAACCTCGTAATCTAAATGGTAAGGTGGTAAAACAGAGACAGGATCTTGTGTGGATTTATGCCGGTTACCATTGACACCACGTAGTTGACTATTTGATGGACGTAGATTGGGATTAACATCCCCGTTCTCGTATGTCCATGGACTGTCAGGGAGCTTGAAGGGTAGTTGGTTAGCCAAAGCCGGATCTCGAGGAGGCCAGTTATGATGTTCTATATCAATAGGATCAGTCAGTGAGGCACCACATCAAGCATAATGACGCAGCTGCAATGAGTGTACTGACACGACAGAACGAGGACGTAAGAGGACAATGACAGCTACCAGATGTAGCAGTCATGGTTCCAAATCGTTCACTCTCCTTCGGCGCCCCTGTGCTGCAGCTTGTTCATTCCACTCACCATCAGCAACTGAAAGCTGGTATCTCAGTCCAGTTCCAGGAGGGACGGTTGGACAACACCACAAAAGTGGATTGTTTCCGAGAATTGAGGCAATATTACGCCTCACGCCGAGGTTCTGCGTTACATCAGTAATATGTTTGTCGACATGAATCAAATACTTGCATATGGGAACTTGACCTGTAGGCGATACAATTAATTGATTTTCTATAGCTTACTTAGGGGAAGAGTTTACCTCTTCAATTTTACCATGTCTTCGTAGCATCGCAGCTTTATCTTTCTCCCAGCCTTCAATAGTCGTGGTATTGCCCATCAGACTATGGAAATGATAAAGACTGTATGATCACGGTGAGTCAACTGCGATTCTGTATGCAAAGTAGTACACAATACCTGAAACCTCCAACTACGAGGATGACAGGGACGGCGAAAACGTAGTTTAATATGATGAAGATGAGTTCGGCACCCGTTGGCTGGTCCTGAGTTGCTCCATGTTCAGTCACAGGTTCAATACTTCGAGAAACAACTCACATGGTACCATCTTCCAGATGTGGCCATGACTCGGTATGAGACCATAGCGAGGTGATACGAGCAAGTAACGTCCACGTAAAATAGAAAACGAATAAAGTGTCCATAATTGAAATAGCCGATGCAGTTGTTTGTCCAAGGACAATGGTGGTCTGTGGTAGTCAGAATGCGAAGAAAACGATACCCGAAGGTGCTTACCCATTCTCAGTACGCATCTACTGAGCGGTCAGCATCGCAATACTTCACTGACAGCTCCTACTTACCTGTTGCATTGTTTGCAATGATGGGACCTTGGAGGCTTAAACTTTTGACAGGTACGGCAAAAGCGAGGGGAGCCTGTCAGTCTTTTAACCTCGTAGCCTTCGCTTGATTGTGTGTCCGGTTTCTAGAGGACAGTGTCATCAATCAGAATGACTGCGGCTGAGCCTTGGGCGTACCCAACCATCCGGAACCTCCCCAGGATCAGTAACTATGCATAGGTAGTAGTTCCATAGTAGTGATATAGCAAGAACACTACTGGAGCGTAAATTTCAAAGTATATCCGGACTGATGAAGCTCACTTGAATGGGAAGAGAATAGTTATGAGCTCTACGGACACCTCACGTCCATACCATGGCCATATAATGTAGACCTGGCAAGTTAAGACGGGAAAAAGAATAAGAAACAGCACGAAGCCGATGGCAATGCGCCCCAAGATGGGGTGCATATCTTGGTGTGAGGTCAAACGAGATACAGGTAAGCTAGACGAAGTCACGTTGTGGGCTTTCCAGTTTCCACTGTGGTCAGGTTCCGAGAAAGGAAATTTATCACGTAGTTCACTGACAATTCACTGCTTTTATTCCTTCATCATGCGGCTTTCAAGGGCTCTTGCTAGGCTCTGCAATCCAGGACGCTGCTACAAGCAGGGAGCTCAGTCATACTCCACGAATAGTCCATTTGCATCTTTTATTTCAGATGTAAAAATTCCAGAGTCAGTAGCAGCTTCTGTAGAAGAAGCGCGTCGGAGTGCCCCGAGACTTAGTTCACTGGGAGACATAGAAATTCGTGCGTAACCTTACTCAGTCCGCAATATATGACATTGAACAGTGACTTTAGCCTCGATCATTCCAACATCCACCACTTCTCTGTTTGCTGCACGTGCTGCTCAGAGGCAAAAGAGGCAGTTGACTGAAGCTGCGCCCAAAAAGGTCGAGGCTAAAGTTGTAAACACACCGAAAACAACTTCGCTGCTATCTAGAAGGTCTCAAAGAATCCCGAAAGACGAGGAGAGACGTCCCAATGATGGACCCTCGAACCCGCAGACCGCCGCTGCTCACCCTCGTTCGAGACGGCCCCTTCCTGCGGAGACTACTAGGTCAGCACCAGCAGAAACGCGCACAGACCGGCGAAGGGAAAGTCCAAGGGGTTCAAAGCCAAGCCGTGTTGTTAAGCCTAGATCTCCTGTCAAGGATCTCAATGAAACCGACACACCCGCTCCGCCAGCATTGCATGTTAGTTTCAACAACACTGACTTGTCGGAGCTGTTCAGTTCACCGGCCCTTATTCCCTATGTCGCTCAGCCATCAATTGCCCAGTCACGCATTGACTCTCGGGTGCAACTCTTGAAAGAACGTGCCGGCGATTACTCGCGATATCTTCCGGGGAACTTTGAATCCACAACACAGACGCCAGGGTCAATAGATTACGCGAAGTTGATTTTGGCTCGTAGGAGAGAAGTTGGATTAAGGCCGAGGCGCGCCGCCGTGGAGCTCATGCATCAAGCAGGACTTAGTCCCACGTCAGGTATGCGAGACTCCACTATGTTCAAGGCAAAAACTCAACCAGAACTATGCAGTCCCTGCAATTTCATCGTAATCACGATCAGCTTCATTCATACTGAAATTTGTTCCATCGAAGCCAGAAAAATATGACCGCTACTAAATACATGCCCGGGGACAAAATAGCCATAAGTTACACCAGAAACAGTCGTCGAAGTATATATATATCATGAAAGTGCATGAGGGAATGATTAAGGATCAAACGGGCACAACACCATTCATCCCCGGCCGCTCCTCCGCAATAATTACAGGTTCTGGTGTGCGACCCGCCCAATCGAACACATGATACCGGAGATGGGGAGGGACTATCCATTCAGGAAGTTCGAAGTCCCTAAGTTCCTCAATCTCTTGTGGTACTTTTGCGCCAAACGCAGTCACATGCCTATGCGTTTTACGAGCTGTTGGCGCAGATGAAGCGCGAATGGCAGCCTGCATGAGAACGCATGGTTCTGGCTTTGGCGCCAGTGCGTGGTGCGAAGGGCGTGGCGCATGATGTTCTGGAGTAGAGTGTGGAGAGTATGCCTCATCGAGATGTGACGGTCTTGCGCGTTTGTGCGGGCGCTCGGATTCGACGGACTCTGTATCAGAAGAGGCTCTAGATATTGGTTTGGCTGGAGACATTCTAGATACCGATTTGGACTTGGATGGTGAAGAAGATAATAAATAAGCTGTGGGCTTGGATGCTTGGGTGCTGGATACTGATGGGGAAAAGCTTGACTGTTTTGGCATCTTGATTTTCAAGACAAGTGACGTGTTGACTTTGGCAGGTGAAATGGCGGCGGAAGCTCGCCCATTAACGATCGACTCCTCTTGCGGGCGGATGTCGGAGGAAGGAGGGATATTGACGCTACTCTGCCTGCTCGCTTTCTTCTGATCAAAATAGTTCTTCTTGTCTGACGGTAACAGGGTGCGATACCGATCCTCCAGGATAGAAGCTACCTCAAGCATCTCCTGCCGTCGCCTCTCCCCCTCGTTACACACGGCTGTGCCGTCAGCGTGGATTTCCGAACAACTCGAGTGTTGGCCATCTTCGATCTGAACTACACCAGATGGTAGGGGGAAAGATGCTGCAGGTAATCCGAGGAATGCACTTCCATCCATGGCCCTCAGCTGTTCTATCCTCTCCTTGAGTTTGTACTGCTCATGCTTCAGCTTCTCCTTTTCACGGAGACGCTGACGCTTTTCAAACGTCTCGTACTTCCGATGACGCTTTTCATATACAGCATCAGAGGTATCTGCCGACTCGGGGAGCTAAATAGAAATAATTTGTGGTATGAGCTTATGCCAAAGTTTGAGACTCGTGTTTTCAACGCACCTCCGCAGAAATTCTCGGTCTGAATCTACCCCCAACGCTAGCATCCTCTGTCAAAGTAGTGAATTCAGGTGTTTGAATGATCTGTTGTTCTCGATAAGCTTGAATAACATCTGGTCTGTCGAAATAGCGTTGATTTGCATGACTATTGAGTCCGAAGTCAGTCGAGGATGAGGGTTGGGGTACGAGGGCAGAATTTGTAGTCAACAGGAACTGCGTATTTGCGGGAATGAGCGGTTCATTTTCAACTGCCAAAAGGATGTTAGTATATGAACTGAGTAGAACAAAAAGTGCAACGAACATCTTCGTCTCTGCGCATCCAATATCATGAGGTCAACATCACAGCTTCCTATTCCAGGACCACCACGGCGTGAGCGGGAGGGAAGGACACGTTTCTGCCGAGACTTTAGAGTTGAATATTCGGATGAATCTGCCATAGGAAGTCCTAGCTCCTAGCTGTACTAGTCGCCAGTTCGAGAGTAGCAACAGCAGTGCACTCAGGCTAGGTTATCGCTAGTCTCAGACTTCTAGACTTCTGCCTGTACCAAATGTTGCAGGTCTCCAGCTCCCAGAGTTTACGAGAGAAGTCCGTGAAGCGATCGAGAAGAAACGGACATGTACTAACATGGACCGAGAACTTGAGGAACAAAACTTTCTTTCGTTGACCAAGCGAAGTTCATCCCATCAATTTTACAATCCACACTTTATATGTTTTTATGCAAATCTCGCGTCAACTATCGTCTTCAGCTTAATGTCCATAGACTATGCGTCTCGAGAATTTTCTCGAAACCTCCAGCCATCTTCGGTTAGTGCTGCAACGGCAGCATCGGCCTTTTCTTTGGGCACCAGAACATAATCGGTATTCCTATGAAGGGATAAGCACCACGCAAGTGAATCATATCTGCTACGGGCGCTAACCATGTCGAAACTGCGAACACCGGAACATTAGCATCTCTCAGCGGCGTCGTGAAATTACAGATTACGCCAGTCAACCCTGTTAGCCAGCGAAGATTAGATCGTCTTTCCGTCACTAACAAATGTAGAGAAGACACCAAAATTCATGGGCCCTGCTATCTTGATGCATTTCCATTCGCCATCGTCGTCAACAGCTTCACCAACAACGGAAATCTCTTCTCCTGTTCTAGGTGATGGAGAAGACCCCTTGAGTGTGTTGAGCAGCATTCAGCCCGCTCGTGATTGCAGCTGGAACGCCTGCATCTACTGGGAACTGCTTAACGAAGAAAGTCTGAGCCAGTAGCTCAAGTTCCAGACTCGGGTGGTTGAAGGGTGGAGGCATGTTATTACTAGATAGTCTATCGACACAATTGAAGTCCGAAGCCATGTACAATTATAGATTTTGCTTGGTACATCAGAGCGCACTTCTCTATTTTGCCCGTCGGTATTATCCTTCTTTGGGAAGGTACCGGATACCACTCGAGGGACAAGAAGAATCCTTAGGGTTGTCTAGAAGCCACACGTTAGCGGTCAGTCCGCCATTGATACATGCAACGCACCTATCGGGACGAACTCGCCATCAATGATAGAGCCCTGGAGATTAAAGTACCAGCTGATCGAGCTGAGTGTGCCCGATCGAGAGCAGCTCAAAGCTGGAATGTACTGCAGAATAGACGTTACGATGATGTACTTTTGAGCAAGCTATGGAACCTACTCCAGAGGCATCTTGGAGAGCCGACAACATGGACGAAAGCGAATAAGTCTGGTCAGATGACGGAGTGATGCCTGCCTGAGCAAGCCAGTCGTACGTGGGGAGGGTCTTGAAGACCCTCACCACAGTCTCAAAGAATGCCACAGCCTTGCATAATAATAACGTTCAGGGCAAATACTTCCATACATCACGCCTACTTACCTCGGCGCCCGTAGGGCTGCCGCTGGGAAGGCAATCAACATCCAGTGTGCTAAACAAGGTTAAAATGGATCTGCATCAAAATTCCGGAGTCTGTACCTATAGCATGTGCCGTGTGTAGCCCACTCGTGCTATAGTGCTTGACAATAAGCTTTCGAACGAAACGGAAGCTCTGAGTCTCGCGTACCTCCCAGAATTTCTCATTAGTTCCATCATCGTTGAGCCAATACTGTTGCATGAAATCCAATGTAGATGATGCACCCTGGGATTCGAGTAGCTGTGGGAAATCAGCTGGGGGTGCCTTGATATCGAAGAGAACGGCTGACCCCGGCGATATCCGTGTAATCACGAGAGGGATCGCAGTTCTCAATGTAACTGCCGTCGCAGCTACGATATATTCAAACGACCTGCCCTAATAGTCCAGCTACTGTGACTTACTTATCAGGCCACAGACCTAGTAAATGTCTTGTGTCAGAACAGACTTAGAACACCGTAAATTACACACCATGAATGGTCCAACTATCCTCAGGACTACCAGCGACATCTGTGTCCCAAACCTAAAGAATTTATCTCTGGCTTCACATGTTAAACAAGGCAAACTGGACGAACTTGTGTCTGCAAAATCAGGCCCTGGAGCTAGTTAGGGGAATTTATCACCGACTGATACCAGGACAGGGACGCACTCCAGGACTCTCAAAACAGCAGGTATTTGCGGCGGGGGGCGTGTTCGCATCCTGGCACGATATGGGACCAGAAGTTCCGCATCCTGAGCCATCAAGGCTCTGGAAAAAGTTCATCGGGTTAACGTAGGACACCCCGAGGAGGGACGACATGACTAGTGATGTGACGGACATTTTAGACAAGGGGGTAGAAGTGACTGCAGCTGCTTGTATATTTATATGCCATGAAGGGAAGCTCCGGGAGCAAGGTTAACGTTGACCGGTGACAAGCTTGTGTATTTACACATGTACCACCAAGTGGAGCAAGTTTAACGTTGACCGGTGCCAGTAGTCCTGTATATTGATATACCATGAAGGGAAGCTTCGGGAGCAAGCTTAACGTTGACCGGTGCCAGGCCTGTCATGTGTTTACAAGCCTGTGATGTTTATGAAGGTGACCGTTTAAGGCGGATCGCGAGCTCGCGACTGTTGACGCGGACGCAGTAGCCTTGTAAGGAGTCGCCCACCACACGCGTGCTTCTCTTCTAAGGTTGAAGCACACGTGCGAGCTCGCCCCAGTCAAAACGACTCGATTTGCAAATCGCCTCATTCCCTTGTTACACCCATCCCAATTACGTGTCGCTCCCTCATTGTTTGTAAGTTTACTGGTGCTGCAGGGTGCACTAAAGCACATATCATGTGCTAGAATATCAATTCCCTGAGCGACTTGCGGCGCATTTTGGAAGATAGAAGGAAGGTACAGAAAAGTACGCACATGGCTTAAGCCAAAGATGGAAAGCTCGGCAGGACGACTTGCGTTACTCGCTGCCGGCATCGTGGTGCTTTACATTAGGACAACTCTGGGCAGGTATGATTTCGGTGAGAGTACCGTCAAATGTATGCGATTGAAGAAACCTGCCGAACAGGAAAGGATGAACTTGAACCTACTAGATCGGGGTGTACGCATCGCTCTCCGCATTTTCATATTCCTGTCCATGCACCAACCACTGATTCGTCCAGGGTTGAGCAGGCTGTTGTGCGTGATAAGAGTTGAGCCGAGCTTCTTGGTTCCCAAACCATGCAGGAGGGCCATTAAATCCAAATGCGGACGCGAATCGAGGATTAATGTGCGGCTGTACGGATTGTTGCTGCTGCTGCTGTCCAAATGGATGACTTTGAAAACCGCCTTGCTGATAACCCCACGTTGGTGGAGGTGAGAAAGGCTGTGAAGAATAGCCGGGGATTCCAACTGGTTGATTTGTTCCGCGTTCTGTCTCGTCAGATGTGGGCGATAGAGGTATCGAGGGACTTGTTTTGTACGGTTCCATTGAGGGAGCCGTTGGGTTTTGTTGAGACCATCTGGATTCTCCCCACGAACGTCGTCCACGATCTGGCCGCCCACGCCCACGACCTCTTCCACCATCACGAGCTCCACCACCTCTATCGTGACCTTTGCCACGCCCCCAACCCCGTCCTCTGCTGCCTCCAAAGTCTCTCTCGGGTTCCCTACCAGACAGACGAGCTTCGGTGGAGGAACCGTTCAAGTGTTCTTCATACTTCATAGTGTCCACTTTGACCTCGTCAGCATACGGGTCGTCGTATGGGATGGGTGCTGGACGCGACGGCCCGGCAACCCGGTACCCGTCGTCATATGGGCCATGGGCGTCATATGGGTTTGCCCCGTAGAAAATTTTATCAATATCATCATTGTAATGGGACTGCGATGGCGCAGGAGTTGTTTGTCGAGACGATGACACAGATATGCCACGTCTGCCAAGAATGAATGAGAATGAAAATATTTTTGAGTGCATACACATACCTTTTCTTCCGTGCCTGCTTGAACGCGGCTTCTTGTTCGTCATCAGAAAACTCCATTTCATCTTCACCGGGCTCCTCATCATGAATGTTACTTGCGTCGCTGCCGCGAAGTTTTTTGAGGTATGCCATGAAGACGAAATTACTTCGGTGTGGTATATGGTAAACTTCGCGAGCGACGCGAATCTTCTCAGTATCCAACGGGTAGCTCTGGTTGAATTTTATTTGATACAAGGGCTGGGAAGTGGGCCCGAACGTTTCATACACCTGCATAAGGTCAGAAGAGGTATCCTGAGAATACAAAATACGCACATGGCCGAGAACTTGTCGATCGTCGAATACAAGTAATGTCTCGACATCGAGTGCCTTTTCAGACGCAGTTCTGGAGGAGTCAGCAGGAAGGCCTTTCACAATTACTACGTTCCCAATGATGTTCATCACCTCGCCAACTTTTTCCAATACTTCTTCGAGTCCGACTTCTGATATAGAAGGGACAATGATGTCTGTATCGACAATCTCATTTTTGGTCTGTACATATGATGCGACAGCTGTAGCGCCTGACTCCTCGTCATCGTCCACATCAATTTGTGGTTTTCGAGGGTTCAGCGCATTTTTATCTTCTGCTTTATCAGTAATTTCATCCTCGTCTGACTCGAAATCCGAGTCCGAGGATTCAGAGTCTGAGCTTGAGTCTGACTCCGGTGATGCTGGCCTGGCAACAGTCTCAAGATATTAGCTGACCGATAGCGTTTGGAGACTCACAAAACAGGTGTAGGATTAGCAGATTCCTCCTCTGGAACCATTAAATCGGCTTCAACCTCGTCCTCACTGTCAATCTCGCTAGACGAGCTTGCGATTGAATCATCGCTTGAGTCTGTAGACTTGTGGACATCCTTCCAAACATCCGCTTTCGGTGGAGGGATGACTCCGACAATTTCTTGAATAAGGAGTATATCCTGGGGAACCGACTCGGGGACTTTGAACTGAAAATCCATGACTGACGGCGACAGGAAAATGGATAGCAAAGCGGCATGACCCAAAACAAGACATTTGGGCATCACGTGAGCGTGCCTAGTCACGCGTCGCACAAATTTTTGTATAGAACCCTTCTCGTTCCATCAATATCCTTTCACGATGATAGCCCAATTTGTTCGTTCATCGAAACCGTTTCACGCATCGAGGCTCTCGCGTGCTGGCCAGTCGTGTTATTCTACAACTCCATCCAAGCCCTCTCTGCAGCATGTTGCGCAACTCCGCAAACTCACGGAGGTCTCAATCTCAAAAGCACGAGAAGCCCTCAGTCAAACTAATAACGACATACAACAAGCCCTCGAATGGGTGAAAAATGATCTCGCAGCGTCGGGCATAAAAAAGGCCGCGAACGTCCAGTCCCGGGAGACTCGGGAAGGGCTTGTTAGTGTCTGCATGCTCTCTGGAGGTAGCAGGGGGAAAACATCCTTGGGGGGCGGCGGTATACGTGCAGCCATGATTGAATTGAACTGCGAAACAGATTTTGTTGGAAGAAATGTTTTATTCGGTCAATTAGCGGCAGATATAGCTCATACCGCCGCATTTATCACGGAACCAACTGACTCTTCGACTATCATCAGATCTTGTTCACTGGACGTTCTGAACGATGCCCCACTATTATCTCAAAACAATCCCTCATCTCATTCGCCATCTACAGTGTCAAGCTCTATTAGAGACCTCATTGCCAAAGTGGGCGAGAAGGTTTCCCTGAAGAGAGCTGTGACGGTCGTGCAAGACCCGTTATCGGGACAGTCTCCCAATCTTGGTCTCCGTCTCGCATCCTACCTGCACGGATCTGTGGGCTCCGCCCCTCATGGTCGCATCGGGTCTTTGGCTGTGCTCGCTCTTCAATCTCCAGAGCTTGCACGCCGCCTTGAGAGCGAGACCTTTGTCAAAGATCTAGAGCGACTTGAACGTGCACTTGCACGGCAAATCACTGGCTTTGACACTCGCTCGATCAAGTCATCGGACGGTGATGAGATGGCACTATACAACCAACCGTTCATGATGCTTGGAGGAGAGAGTGCAAATAAACCAGTACGGATGGCCATAGAGAACTGGAGTAAACAACAAGGTCTTGTCCGGGATGATGATGAAGGAGGTATTGAAGTCCTGGAGTTTGCCAAATGGAGTGTAGGCGATATCGTTGGATAGATTCAGCATCATTATTATCTTGCTCAGACTACATAGACGACTTGAGAGTGACGTCGTATGTGTACTTGGTTCATTATATTTTGGGCTCTATCACATGACTCCATAGCTCAGTGGTAGAGCATACGATTGCAGATCGTGCGGTCCCGTGTTCGAACCACGGTGGGGTCTATTTTTATTCACCGAGTAAACTTTACGTAATTATACTCCCGGAGTTCACAATATTTGGTGTTCGGAGTTTTTCGACCTTGGACTTTACTCACCATGCGGAAGGCAACAACGTCGCTCGTCCGTCGCAGCCAGCGGCAATTTTCTCAAGCAGTACACCCTCCATTGCAGATCACTACTCTGCCCAACAAGATCAGAGTTGCTACAGAGTCGACTCCCGGTCATTTTTCATCCGTTGGACTCTACGTAGATGCGGGGTCCAGGTATGAAGACTCATCAACCTCAGGTATTAGCCATTTTCTGGACAGGATGGCCTTCAAGGTGCGTAGCTTAGGCAGTATCTGTGCCATTATCTATAGCTCTATTGCTCAGACTACCAGCTCTCGCTCCACGGAAGACATGGCGACCGCAATGGACAAGCTAGGTGGCCAAATCATGTGCTCTTCGTCACGCGAATCCATCATGTACCAATCGTCCAACTTCGACCAAGCTACTCCCCTCGCGCTTTCGCTTATATCGGACACCATCCTGAATTCTGCCTTTTTACCCGATGAACTTGACGCCCAGAGAGATGCCGCTCGTTATGAGATCCGAGAAATTAGTCAGAAGCCTGAGATGATTCTGCCAGAGGTCTTGCATGAGGTTGCATACGGCAGGAAAACACTTGGAAATCCCCTCCTATGCCCAGAAGAGCGAATAGACGCGATCACCGGAGACCTACTTCGGGACTGCATTACAAACTGGTACCGCCCGGAAAGGATGGTGATTGCTGGTGCTGGGATGCATCACGAACGGCTAGTAGAGCTAGCCGATAAATACTTCTCATCTCTCAAATCTGCGCCAACACCGTCACTTTCGCCACTTCAGCCGTCAACTACTCAAAATCTTCCGCCCCACTTACTTCCCTCTTCCTCACCCTCACTCTACAAGTCATTAACTCGTGCTGCATCAACTTATCTATACCCTACGTCCCTTTCTACCGAGCCACCGCTTCCTCCACTGAGTCCTCGCTCCAATTACGTTGGTGGCATCCATCACATCCCGAGCGAGACAGAGTTCGATCAGCTCTATCTAGCCTTTGAGGGCGTGGGTATACACGACGAGGATATATATACCCTCGCCACTATGCAAGTCCTCCTAGGAGGAGGTGGAAGTTTCTCAGCTGGTGCGTAATTATTTCCTGCGCCACATGCTTTATTTAACTTCTTGCAGGTGGTCCTGGGAAGGGCATGTACTCTCGACTTTACACGCACATCCTAAATCACTACACTCAAATCGATCACTGTGCTTCCTTCCATCATATTTACACAGATTCCTCGCTCTTCGGCGTTTTTGCGTCATTCGTCCCCAATGCTCCCGGCCAGAGAGGCAATACTCCTGCACAAATGCTGCCCCACCTAGCCAATCAGCTTAGCTTGCTCATATACCAATCTGTCCCCACAGTTGAACTTGAGCGTGCCAAGAATCAGCTCAAATCGAGCCTCATGATGGCTCTCGAAAGTCGGGCGGTGGAGGTGGAGGATCTTGGCCGACAGGTACGACAAACTTTTATCATAAACATGCTTGCATACTCACTTGTTACTCTAGTTGCTTGTCCACGGTCGGAAGATTCCTGTGACTGATATGACGGCGGCCATCGACAAAGTGACTCCTGACTGCGTGCGCCGTGTCGCTACTAGACTATTCGCACCTTCGTCTGGAAACAAGGCCACAATTTTGACCATGGGGCGCGGGGATATAGGAGATTGGAAGGCGACACTTAAAAAATATGGTGTCGCAGGAGCATAAAGGTTTGAACGCTTAGATCACTGCATATTTCTGTACTTAATTTTAGCTAACGGTCCTTGCAACAATTTGTTTTTCATCATACGTGGTGTGCCTTGATGGGGCATTTTCAAGCAAGGCGGTGTCAATAAGTAATCCTAGCCTCAAAGCGTTCAATGGTGATGACAAATTCGTTGCAGCAGTCTAGCCGATCATACTAACTTCATGGCTCACCTACTCAGAGTCCGACAGTACTACTCACAAGTATCACTGCTTTATGTAGTTACGGTACGCCTCGAACTCAGCGATTTGACTCAATCATCCCATACAGGTCTCCAGCAGTGACTTGGAATTTGATAGTATATCCTGCATAATCAAGTTAACAGAAATATTGTAATTTATCGGCCACACTCGTGCAAAAAATGCTGATCTCCTGATGGGAGAAAGTACAGCTGTCAATATTTGAGCCTTCAGGCTCGTTGAACTATTTAGTGCCTGTGTTGATATGCTTGTTTTCAAGTTCAACAATGCATGGAACAATCGATATGATACGTAAAAGAGGGCGTGAAGAAGTGTTGTAGGCTGTAGCGCAATACAGCATGAAGTTTAGGAGCCAATTTGGTTATGATCAGGTACCGTTGTCTCATCGTATAGTTATAATGTTTTGTAGTGCCCAATACATAAACCTGCAGCGAGCAGCACCATGTCTTTGATGATCATTACTTTTCCTTGTAAGTAACTCAGCCTTCTTCATGATCATACACGAAGCTGAACGTTGAACGTTGAACTTCCAAGCATCGTTGGAGAATGGTTCGAGAGCGCTACTAGGGCGGAGCACAGGTGGAGTTCGCACATGGGAGTGAATTATGTCTGCGAAACTAACCAAACGGTTTTTCTCTACAAATGAGAGAAACTTGGCGACTATGTCAGAGTACGTGATCCTTCAAAAAGTAGGTATAAATACGATGTTTGGGCAATCATGCAGAACAATAGGTTAGGAAGGAACGAGAGAAAATTCTACTAAAGCGAGTAGGTGCATCTACCCGCAAATAGTGGGGTATTCAAGGTCAGTAGGAGACCAGGGTATCCAGCCGTTTTGCAATCCAGCTAGGTATGACCATTCGTCTGCACTTTCTGTCTTCCACGTCCACATCAACCACCCATTCGATTTCTCGTAGGAAATAACTTGTGCTTCCCAAAACTGACGAAGGAAAGTCTTATAGCTCGAGCTGAAAGTAGATGCGCTCCCGGTAAGTCCGGTGCAACTTCCAACGTAACTGGAACCAGGATAGGAACCGTCATAACGGGCCCCGTTGCCCCTGCCATTCAGGTAGGTGGCGCAGTCAGTGATGGCGGGTGACCATTCACCAACCATAAGCCAAAGGTCGAAATCGGAGAGGGTAGATTGAGTATCACACGCAGTATCGATATGGCTCTGCCAAGACATTTGGACATCCTGCGGAAACATAAGGATAAGACTTTGGAAAGGGCTTTCTATCTTGGGGACATACCGCATTGGAAAACACCTGGTAGATGTGTGTATCCATCGCCACGCCCTGGAAGTCGGGCGTGGTCTCGAATCCGTTCCAATAGCTCAAAGGCTGGAAAGCATCATGTAGTAGAACGACAGTATTACTCTGCGTCGATGTGCCGTATGGATACCTATATAATGCATCAGCACCCTTCTATAGCAGACAACGAGTGATTGTTTCCACCTAATATTTCCATAAGAATCGTAGTAATATTGTCTCAAAGGTGTTAGCACAGACGATCCGTAGTATCCAGCTGGTCTAAAAAAGCACGTCACATTCGCTCAAGAACATTCTCTCAGGTACACTCACTCGTTCAGGGGCGCGATGATAGGAACAACATCAACCTGGTTGGCAAACATGGAAGCAATCTGTTGGATGATCGCGTCTGTCCGGGCAATATTTGTTTGGTTTGACTGCCATGTAGGGTATGACATTGTGTGTCCAGAATTGTCGTACCTACAATTTTGTGTGAGCCATCAAGAAACACCAGGACACAAGTAGTACGCGCCCGTTTTGGCTTCCGGGAGCCCCATGAAGATCGACGATCAACTTGAGTCCGTATTGGCTAGCCCATTGCACAGCGTTCTGAAGGTAAGGAAGCTGGCCTTGTATGTATGGCTCACCAGAGCCAACTTCAAAGGCCCAGTACCCAATAGGCAGTCTCACATGGTTCAATCTGTAGCATGCCGTCGAGTCAATTATGGTATGTATGCCTGCAGGGCCAAGCGCGTACCCGGCAGCAGCGATATTTGCAAAATCATCCTGCGTAATCCAGGTGTCCCAGTGGTTCTGTAGTACGGTTGTCGCAGTGGCACGGTCATAGTATTGTCCAAATGTCCATTCATCGACAATGTTAGGATTTCCTGTGTTGTCGAATATACTGGGGGTGATCCATGGCTACGTCCAAACATGAGGATCAGTTGAGACCCTTGACCATCGTTCGCCGTCAATGCACATACCTCGAGTACGAGCCAACCTCCAAGGTTGACGCCTCGCACCATCTGAGAACCATAAGGGAAGCCGGGAGAAAATTGAGACGATACTGAGTGGAACAGAGACAGCCCGATGAGGGCCAAAAACGCAGAGAACATCGAAAAATTAGCAAACGTTGAATCCACCGAACCAGGCCCAGCCGCATTTTATTCGGGTTTTATGGCTGATCCATCGACCTCGGGCATTATTTAATAGAACTGGCAAGAAGCAGAGAAGGCTACCAATCTGCGAAAAGTGAGGCTCTCACTTTTCCGCACGTGTTCAACATCATCATGATGCCGGTAGGAACTTTTCATGCACAGGCTGAGGCTCCAATGACCGCAGCCGCCATTCCGGTGATACATATTTGGATCCCCAGTTCAGAGCACAGGATGCCGTACGCCTAGATCTATCAGACATTAGAAACAAGGTGTTATGATCGAATGGAGAATGCGTTCATAGAATGGCACGGAAATTGTGCTTCACGTGAGGATCCATCGTCATGCCAGACGGGCTGGATCATCCCAGGATAATACAGTTGCAGAAAGGCTTCTGCCCTCCTGGGCAGCTCGATAGAGACACGTATAGTATACTTATAGCATACTACGGACTCCGATTGTCAATTTGTCGCACACTGGCCCGAGAATCTGGCAAAAATGCTTGAGCTTGAGTAATAGTCCACTCAGCTCTAAAGACAAGTACTGAGTCGAGAGATATCACGATGCTGACACCGCGGAGGCACGCCGGCCACTCCTTCACCAGGCGGCCGTGGTTTGTGTGCTCGATCATTTGTGAACAGAGTATAACAGATCTAGAGTCCAACTTAGCGCGATCCATGTGTGCATGATGGACTATTCAGTCACTGGATGAAAGTTTGGAGTGCGGAGTTGCACTCCAACTTGTTGGAATTTAAATGGTGAGCTCGGCGAGCCTATTACATCACGCCGTACTATTAGTGACGCTGTGGCGAAATTTTCTCCACTTCCATGGATTGTCAATGCATTCGAAGGAAGATCGATTAAACGAGACAAAGTACGGGTATATGCTGGTATATGTAGGTTGCTACCATGAGTCCGCTGTAATGCTAATAAGATGCTTGACATTGCTGCCATTGTTCAATTGCAAATGTTCGGGTACTCCAAGTTAGTTGGGTCTTGTGGTATCCATCCATACTCCAACCCAGCCTGGTAACTCCAATCGTCAGCATTCTCAGCCTTCCAAGTCCATTGAATCCATCCACTGCCTTTCTCGTAGGAGATGACCTGAGCTTCCCAGTATTGACGCATGAATTGCTTGTATTCTGTGCTGAAGGTCGTCGCATTGCCTGTTTTGCCCGTACAGCTGCCGTCAGCGGTTGTGCCTGACAGGGTTCCGTCATAGCGTGCTCCAGTGTTGCGACCGTTCAACCATGTCGCGCAGTCTGTCGATGCAGGAGTCCATTCACCAACAATTATCCACAAGTCAAAGTCGGCGAGGCTAGACCCATGACTGCACGCCTCACTGATGTGCTGGGAATAGTTGTAGGCAACTTGCTGTTCACGTCTTTAGTACATTGTTGCATCATAGAGGAAAGGGAGTGTGCATACCTGGTATGTAAACATCTGGTAGATGTGAGTGTCCATTGCGACGCCGTCGTATCCGTCGACCATAAAGCCATCCCAATAACTAAGATCTTGGAACGCGTCATGAATGAGCTCAACAGTATTACTTTCTGTGGATGAACCGTCAGGATATCTATAAGTCCTGTTATTATTGGCTGAAATTAGAGCGAGGGCCAAGTCCTTGCCTAATGCTCTTATACGAGTCTTGCCAATATTGCTTCACGACTGAGAGCATTTGAGTACCGTTATATCCTGCGGGTCTATATATCATCAATTTAACTGAGAATGAACCAGGATAGAGGAACTTACTCATTCAGTGGTGCAATGATAGGCACTGTTTGGTATTCCGAATCGACCATAGAAACAATGGTCTTAATAATATCATTCGTCCTATCGATGTCGGTCTGGTTAGTTTGCCATGTTGGATACGGCATTTTTTGACCAGAATTATCAAAACTGTGATAAAAATATTAGCCCGACAAGTGATGCCAAGATGGTGTGACTGTTAAAATCACCCGTTCTGACTGCCAGGGGCACCATGCAGGTCAATGATGAGCTTGAGATTGTGGTTCGACGCCCAGGTAATAGCCTTGTCCAAATAATCTAGCTGTCCAGTTATGTACGGTTCTCCTGGACCGACCGCAAATGCCCAGTAACCAATGGGGAGACGAACATGGTTCAAGCTATAGAATATTTCAGAGAGAATTGATTGAGCAGTGATTGAATCATACCCTGCTGCTGCGATGGCTTCAAAGTCATCTTCGGTGATCCAAGAGTTCCAATGGGTTTGTAATGCTGCTAAGGCAGTATCATAGTCCTGATACTCGCCGAAGGTCCACTCATCGACAATAGCACTGTTGCCAGTGTTCTGGAATATACTTGGGGTGATCCAAGGCTAGATACGAATGAAAAAGAGGGTATCACAATATGTATGGGTTCCTTACCTCTAGGACAAGCCAGCCGCCAAGATTGACGCCTCGCACTTTTTCAGAACCGTAGTTAAAGCCCGGCTGGAAGGATAGCACGGATGGAACTGCGGAAAGTCCGAGCACAACAAGACTAAGCAAGCTATTCAGTAGGGGCATGTTGGTCTGGCAGCTGGGAGAGATGTGGGTACATTGTTGTCTTTTATATGAGGAATAACTTGGTTCAATTACAGCATCAGTAGTTCGCTTGTGATCCGAGGAAGATCGGTTGCACCGCAAAAAGATTGACACAAATGGATGAACTTTGAAAGTTTAATGCGTGCACACTGGCGCAGTCGCCGTTCGTGTTGACATATACTCAAAAGACTCGCATGGACGCCTGTCAATGCAATTCAAGTCTGAAGTGAGTAAGTTCATATCAGGTTGCAGGAAGGCACTCACATTACATACTTGAATCACTAGTACAGTCACATGGTGACCTCATAAAAAGGTTCGGGCGTCAATGATGTAAATTGCCACCATGACAGGTCATAATCGATCTACATATTGATCAAAAGGTCACATCTTGGTGTGCTGCAATCATTTGTGTACATCCTCAGTGAATTGGATTGTTGACGCAGCTGCCAGTGCTGAGTGAACGATGGAAGTCATTGTCAACCGTTTTGCCGACATTCGTTTAGCTAATTTTGTTAGTCTAGACTTGAATACATGGGCGCACACGTGCTAAATTACATTTGATCCTAAGTGTCATATCAAGTACGTCAGATATATACGGAAGACCTACAATTTGAGAATGAGCTCAGGCTTGCGCTGGATCACCACATGGATGATTTGAAGTACTTAGTAGGGGAAGGAAAAGCGTTCTCTCACCTTGGGCTGGACAACCCATTTGAAAGGCAGAAATAAGAATGATTGAACGGCTAGTGCTTACCGAAATTGCTACCGCATCTGTAATGAAAAGTAGCGAATCTTCCTAACCAGCCCACTCTAGCCCCACGTCCTTCTCTTAGTTCATTTTCTGACCCTTGTTTCCTATGTTACTTGGGTCGGAATTGTTGGAAGTACAACATCGCCATCACACCCTTTGTCTTTGTCACATCTCGGATTGTGTACTATTTTTTGTTGTTTCAAAAAACTGAAATACAAGTTTTTGGGGATGACGGCGCATCTAAAAATCCAACTTTGTGGGAGTGTAGTTTGAGACTCTTGCAAGACGGGGGGGGGGGGGGGGCTCCGAAGTTGTGGCAGCTGTATATGTCACATATTGCAAATTTGCACACCTGTATTCGAGTCGGAACCAAAAATTCCGGTCTCCGAGCTCACGACAGTGTAGTACCCATATGCAACGGTGCGATAATGACAATGTAACGAAGCGAAATAGGGAGCTGCGAGGAATGTCGAGACTGGGCGACATGTGCTCCGGTATTGATCGAAGTGGTAGAGCTTTGAGAAGGAGCTGTCGAAACATTCGATTCTTGCGAAGGTACATTGAGACCTAACCGACTGCAAGTCATATCGGACAGTAAGGTATAGATAGAAAATATGCGAGCGAATCGTGTAGCGCAGCGATGAAAGGGAATCGAGGTCAGGAGGAAAAGGCTTGCCGCTGGACGTGTGCTGACCCACTGCTGAGGGCATCTCTGGAAAAGGGCCGGCCTGGGACCTCCAAGCGAAGTATGAATGTTTCTACGTTCGTCACGCTTGTTCACTGTCTGCAACAGCACCAAGGACTTGTTGATCTGGGGCCTGAGCAGATTCTTGTATGCTAGCCTCCTCACGAGGCCTCAAGGATGACATCATCCAGCCTCCGTGCCCCCAATGAGGCGGAGCATGGACATGTAGCAAATAAGTATTCCAGTGAGATGTTAAGTAGTTGGCGGCGGCAGGCGCGTCCGAGACGGGATTGATTAATATCGCGGAGTTTAAACTGCGCTCGGAGGTGCCGATGCCCCACACTAATTTGGGACGTGTGCCGATTCCTTCCGAGCACTCAGTACTCAGGAACCGCGGCACCTTCCACGACGACAGCCAGATGACTCAGCTCTGTAGGTTAAATAACGGCATATCACGATTTCTTTAGCTCATTCCAACAAAGAATGGCTGTTGATAATATCCGCGATAGATACCAGGCTGCTGGCCACGACCACCTATTCACTTTCTGGTCGACCCTCGAAGAATCCGAACGCAAATCGCTCTCCCGCCAACTCGAAAACCTTGACGTAGATCGCGTCAACAGGATTTACAAGAAGGCCATCGCCTCTGAGAAGGAAGCCGCTACCGACCCCGAGCCTATTGAACCCCTTCCTGTCGAGGCGTGTGAGTCTATCGTTAACGATTCTCCAAGCGAGAAGACATGGCGTAGTCAGGGCCTCCAGGCCATCGCCCGTGGGGAAGTGGGTGTCCTCCTTATGGCGGGTGGTCAAGGTACCCGTCTGGGCAGTTCAGCGCCCAAGGGTTGTTATGACATCGGCTTGGCTTCACACAAAAGTCTCTTCCAGTACCAGGCTGAGCGTATCGCTCGCCTCCAAGTTGTTGCCGAGAAGGAATGTAACAAAGCTGCAGGTTCAGTCGTCGTGCCGTGGTATGTCATGACCAGCGGTCCGACGCGTCGTGAGACCGAGGCATTCTTCACGAAGAATAATTTTTTCGGATTGAGTTCAAAGAACGTCGTCTTTTTCGAACAAGGTAATAACACTTATTCCTTGTAACTTATTTATGTTGACCGGGGTCTTCAGGCACTCTCCCATGCTTGACTGCGGAAGGCAAGATCATGCTCGAGAATACATCGCGCATTGCGGTCGCTCCTGACGGCAACGGCGGGTTGTATGCCGCTACACGCACACCTCTATCCGAGTCTAGCAAGTCAACAGTTCTTTCTGACTTGACTGATCGCGGAATTCTCTACGTTCATGCATACTGCGTTGACAATTGCCTTGTCAAAGTCGCCGACCCCGTTTTCCTCGGCTACTGCATATCCAAGCAGGCTGACTGTGCTGCCAAGGTTGTTCCCAAGGCCTCTTCTTCGGAGGCAGTCGGTGTTGTCGCTCGTAGAGGAGAAAAGTTCAGCGTTGTCGAATACTCGGAGATCTCGAAGGAACAAGCGGAGCTTCGTAACGCCAAGACTGGAGAGCTGGCTTTCAATGCCGCTAACATCGCCAACCACTTCTACACGACGAGCTATCTCAAATCTGTCAAATCGTTTGAGGACGACCTTGCATTCCACATCGCTCGCAAGAAGATTCCCACAGTTGATCTGAAGACTGGGAAAGCAATCAAGCCGAGCGAACCTAATGGCATGAAGCTTGAGCTGTTTGTGTTTGACGTCTTCCCCTTTACGAAGCGCTTTGCGGTCTTGGAAGTTGCACGTAATGAGGAGTTCAGTCCGCTCAAAAATGCTCCTGGAAGTGGTGCAGATAACCCAGAGACTAGCCGTCGCGACTTGCTTGCTCAGCACAAACGGTTCCTGGAGAGGGCTGGTGCCCAGGTCAAGGGTGGTGTGGAAATTGAGCTCTCGCCATGTGTCAGCTATGCAGGCGAGGGCCTGGAGTTTGTGAAGGGCAAGACCTTTACCAAGTCGGGCTACGTTGAAAACCCCGAGGAGCTCGATGCTCTTTTGTAGTCGGTATAGCATATCTTCATGGACCTCTAACCGAGTTTGGATTGTGGACTTTTTTTGTACGACTACTCTTTCGCATCGGTACATGGACATCCTCTTTCAGTTTTTCAGTCAATACGTCTCACTTGTACACCCGGTCATTTGATATCAGTAGTGATTCGCATCCCCTAGAAAACAAGCTGAACAATAAATATAATGGCGTTCAACCTCCTACAGGGCCGCCATCTGCAAGTTTGGCTCCCCGCTTTTCCAACTCATCTCGAAGAGAGGCGAATAAGCGTTGGGTCCGCTCGGCATTTGGCTGTGTATCAGTACGTCAAATCGAAGACGCACTGCTGCATGGCATAGATGCACACACCTCCTTGCAGCAGGTAATGAGCTTATCGATCAACATTGTTTGTCCGTTCTGCGCATCTTCCAACTCCTTTCGGAGATTCTGATTCTGGATTGATATCGAGAAAAGCTGAGGGTGATGTACTGTAAATATGAATAAAATTTGAATTACCTCGTCGTCCATTCTGTCGGCACGGGACTTCTCCCCCTCAGCCAGTTGCTTCTGCTCGGCTGCTCGAGCGCGAGATAGGAGAACCTCTAGCTCTTTTGAACGAATGACGCATTCAAAATGTCGTTCGCGAAGCTCATACTGTCGGAGAACTTCCTTCAGTCGTTCTCGTACGCTATAGTCACAACTTAGTGGGCAAGCATTTTTGAAAATAGGGTACGCACACGCCATCAAAGATATCTTCCAATGACCGCCGGGCGCTAATCAGTGTTAGTTGGGCGAATGAAGAGAGCGAGGGAACCCACTCTTGTGGATCATCTGTCCAGTTCTTCCTGAGGCGCTGACGACGAGATTCTGGAAGGTCTTCCTGTATGGGTATATCTCTTACCCTCAGTTTCCAACACGATTCGTGTCAGCACTCACGAAGTCATCTAAGCCGGGTCCTTCGGTCAGGTCCATGAGCTCCACAGCAAGAATCTCATCTCCGTCTTCTACTCCTTGCTCTTCTGGTGTCTGGTCTGCATCTATTGTCCGACCATTGTGGGAGAAGATAAATTGCATCGAGGATGACACATTGGAGCCAACAGTGTGCGTGCTGGCGGCTTCCGACTTGACAGTGCCATTCATCTGCTTGCCGCTCACCGATGTTTTCCCTTCATCCTTCTTCCCTCCCGTCGCCTCCATTCTATCTGTCCACGCATTGAACAGTCGGGAGAACTTAGTCTTGCGTGAGATTTTGAAGAAGAGTTCAGCTCGATATCGGCAAATTACTTTCACGACGATGTCAGGCATTTCGCGATATTTGACGTCTTGCGTTTTAGCTTTGTCCACTCGCTTTGCCATGTCGGATTTCATTTGCATGATCTGGAGGCAGTGTTGGTGAGGCTACGAGCTGAAAAAATGACACACCTCTTCCTGTGCCTCTTCTATGCATTGTGCTAGACGTTTACTGTCCTCCTAGGCCGGTGTAAGCATACTGGATGAACCTCGTTGCGCAGTAATGCGTACCCGTAGTCTCTTGTTGTCCTGCACAAAAGTCGGTTAGGAAGATAGAGATAGGTCATTAGTCTGCTGACCTTTTGGAGCTCGCGTGCCAAATTCTCCATTTTAACTTTAGTCTGGTTAGCTTTCGTTAGTTGACCCTTTGCTTTATGGATACAGTGGAGTATGAGTATCTTAGAACGAAGTGGGTCAATAGTACGTACCAGCATCCTTGTCCTTAACCAATTTCTGTTTTTCCTTTGCATGGTCCCGTTCCAATCGCTTTAGCTCTGCGAACTGCAGTTCCGTGATTGAGAGATGCATATATCGGACTATGCGAATGATAACGTACGAGTTCGATGTACTTGGCATGGACTGCATTCTCCTCCATGCCTTTTACCGACTTTACAGCCTCCTCAGCTGATGAACGGATGAGTGGTGTATGTATTTGAGAGGCAGAACACGGACCAAATATCTTCTCCTCCTCTTCCTCAAGCACCTCCTCCTCTTCCAGAGCAGCGATCCTGCTCTTTAGAGACTCGTACATAGCAGCAGGATCGACGGGTGTATCGTTCTTTTTCTTCCCTTTCTGATTATGCGTATAAGTGCCATTAACGACGGTGTTATTGGAATGAGGTGGTAATGTTCGATTTGGAATGGGTGGATTCGGATGATTAGGAAGAAGGGGAGGCGCGACGGAAGGCGCAGAAGGAGCGAGACCGGTTGGAGGAGGTTTGGCTGGCCGCGAACCTATTGCATTCTGACTGGGAATAGTGTTTGTACCGTTCATAGGTATTTGATCCCCAGACGTCGTGCTGGTGGACCTGCGCGGTCGGCGAGGGATACAAGGTATGAAGAACTTTAGGAAAGCAATGTTTTGAAAGTGTGAAGGTTAGCTGAATGCTTTTTGTTTGGCCAGACCTGATTAATGATTGCCAGTGATTAACAACAAATTTTCAAAGACGGAATACACGGAAAGTCATGCACTACGCGGATTGGCGACGGGCGTTAATAGCTAAGAGGATGATCAATATCTGGGTTTCAACTACAGTACGCGTACCGATAGGCCGCTAGTTAGCCAAAACCAATCACAATGAAATCAATTTTATTATTCAAAAATTCTACGGAGACTCTACAAAAACATATATAGCATGGACAACAATACGTTAGATCAATGGCCAGGTTCACAGCGGAACAACTGAGGCTGATGTAATGCCACACGTGATCAAATTTCAAGACGCGTCGCGTAGATGGCAAACATCCAAACAACCCTGTAACTTGTAACAAAAAATGTATAATCTAGGTGAGACACTTCAATTATCTTCCCTTCAGGCTTCACACTGACTTTTCAATTTTAGATTCTTCTCCTAGTCCACCTAGAAAGAAGATGAGAATGTCTTCTCCGACTTACGACGAACAAGTCGATGACATGAGTCAAGACGATATAAGCGCTTTCGATGCCATAGAAGCGCGCCTCTCTCAGCCAGCTCCTCCACTCCACAAATTACCCCTACCAACAAACTCGCACCGCAGGCTCAGCCCTGGCGAAGCTGGAGATCGTAGTACTTCGTCCGATCAGGACCTACTGCTCTCTTCTCAGGACATAGCTTCTCAAGACGACAACAATCCTTTTGCTTCTGACCCATTCGCTGATTCAAACGCCACGAAACAAGTAGTACATCCATCTTTTTCCAAAGCATCTGCCGTTCTCCCTCCAGTAGGCTTCAAGTCTGCATCGGCCTTGCCCACTCAGAATGCGGATGACTCACACCGCTCACCTTCACCCGAGGTACCCCCGGAAATCGATTACTCTTCGTGGTTTACCTCGGCTCCTCCTGCGACTTTCCTTGGCTTTCAATCTGCTTCGTCCCGCCTTGACAAAACCAAAGAGAATGTCCCCGAGGCGACTGTCAGTCACAGCACACCTATAGGTTTTACATCCGTCGGAAAAGGGAATCTAATTATGCCATCAACTACCGCATTGCGAAAGGCTGAGGAAAAGATTAAGCTGTGGCAGGAAGAGATTGACGATCCGAGTTCCTCCCAAAGATCTGGAGAGTTTGCGCCCTCTTCCTCAGCACGACCATCCTCGCCTCAGCGCACCGTTCTGGGAGCAGTGCACAATTCATTGTCACCTCAAGTTCCAGATACGCCGACTCCTGCGATGGCTACTCGCAGGTCGTTCGAAGCTGCAGCACGATCAACACTTGACGCACCGACGCTTCGTGTCAGCGACTTCAAGGGAAAGCAGAAACCTTTTAAATCATCCTTTGATCACCTCCGTACCATCACGACAGCCAATCGCGGGGATAGCCACCTCTACATATGTCAACTCACCCCTTAATCCTCATCGTCAAAGCTTCACGTCTGCATCTTCTCATATGACTCCATCTAGTTCTGCTGTGCCAGGAACGCCTATTCGTCCCTCACCATCGGTTAATACTGGGGGCGCATTTCGACCACTGGGCCTTACACCGCGAAATTTACGTGGTGGTCCGGTCAAGAACAAGTTTATGACGCCTTTTAAACCAGGTGTCAAACCTCTAGATTTGAATAATGCGGCATCAACTCCACCATCGTCTGTTTCCCCAAGCCCCGGCTTACAGCGACCTATGTATCCACCCTCAGCAACCCAGTCTCCTAGGCCAGTAAAGAAAGCTCCCGAAAAGGGTACAGGCAGAGTATTCAACCTTGGTAAGTGTTTCACTGCAATGATCCACCGGTAAACTTATCACTCTTGTTACAGTACCTCCTGCAGGAAGGATGACACTTGTCAATTCTAGTCTTACACCTCAGGCCTACACAACCGCAGAGCTTGAGGATCGGGGAATGTCAGTCAGTCAGTTCAGCTGCAACACTGATTACTAACACGCTTCCACATAGAAATGTCACAGAACTATCCCAGATAACACCAGCTACTGCTCTCTTTTACACGTTTTACACGCCATCTGCTACACCGAATGAAGGTGTTCGGCCCTCTGATGCGAAACCTCTCGGACCTACTGCCGCTTTAGAAGAACTCTACGCAAGAGGGTGTTCGTTGGCCACACAGGAATGGATTAACAACCATTGGCCACTTATCCTCTGGAAGCTCGCTGGAATGGTCTCACTCGAGCCAGAAGCAGAGTCCGATCCCGATCGCAAACGATGGTGCTGGCCTGAAGTGATCCGCCAGCTACTGTACAGGTTTGTGCTATCTACCTAACCGTTTCTTCCCTGACTAACCGCTGGCGCAGATACGAACGAGACTTGAACGGGTCAACACGACCACCACTACGACTGATTACCACAAAAGATGCGCCTGCTGCATCCCCGATGGTGCTTTGCGTGTCAAATGTGACTTGGTCACCAGTCGGAGAAACTGACGACGGTTTTCCCATTCCTTCACATCCCGAATTAGAGGTGACAGACGGATGGTATAGATTGCGCGCGAGGGTCGATAAGCCGCTTGCGAGAGCCATCCGTAAGGGTCATATCAAGATCGGCAGGAAGATCGCTGTCACTGGAGCCAGGGTAAGCGACTGGAGCTACCCTACATCATGATGTTAATTGACTTTTTGTGCAGCTCTCTGCAGAGCGCAAAGATGGACAAGAAGTCCTCGAGGCATATGATTCAAGTGTCCTGGTGCTGACAGGCAACTCGTCCCATATGGCCCCCTGGCACGCAAAGCTTGGCTTCCAGCGAAGTCCATTCATTGCAATGCTAAACAGCCTCACAGCGGATGGTGGAAACGTGGCCGTTGCAGCTGTTGAAATTATCAAGGTAGGACGAGCGTGTAACACCCAGACGTAGCTTACTCTAGTTCAAAGATTCATCCCGTCGCATACATCGAATTCTTCGAAGACGAAAACGGAAAGCGGATGGAGGGTCCCCGCAGTGCCAAGGATGAAAGTGCCTTGAGTGAACAATGGAAGGTGAGATGAAGAGCTCTGCACCAAGGCTAGCGCTTACATTCTATATTAGAGGAAGCGCGAAGTCGCTGCCTCAAAGATTTGGTCAGACCTTGAAAGACGAGCGGCGTTGATGATGGGGTTTGTAGATAGGCTTGAACAACGTGTGGGTCCGGGCTTTGATGTCAAAAGCGAAGGTGAGAAGACCGTGACCAAAGCTGTGTGTTGCTCACGCGCTATTTTAGAAATGCCGGACAATCTTGACGATTTATATGAATCCTTGGAGGAGAGCGACCGTCACCAAGCCCAGGCGATACTCTCACGGCTTAGCCGCCTTGAAGCAGGCAGTCTTGCTGCACACATTCGAGAGAAGCTTCTTCAGGATCGTGAAGCTGTCGCGGGAGATATCGAGCGAGAATTGCAGGTAAGTTTGACACTTACACGAAGTTGTTCTCACCGAGCGCTCCCCCAGGACAAATGTCCCGCTCGGGAAGTGCGCAGTTTCCGTGTTATCATCGTGAAGATGCATATGCACCCACAAGAGGCGGCGATATTGGTCGCAAAGCCCAGCTAACTGTCTGGGATGTACTCAACTTATTGGTTGCTGAAGGATCCTCAGCAGGGGAGTTTAAATTGGGCCAGAAGTTCCTCGTGAGTGATGGTTTTTGTAGAGCAGTACGATTCTCGTCTTACGATTACGCCAGGTGACAAATTTGATGCCCAAGCAAATATCTGCCTGGATGGACCGTGGCCCTGGATCTGAAGTGTACCTTGCCACCACAAAGAATTCTAGGTGGAAAAGGTTAGCATGAGCGGCCAATTACTGAACGTCATGGGAGAGTAAGGTTTCTTGATAGGTGTAGTGTAGGTTGAAGTGTAATGATATCATATGTTTAAAGCCAACTTTGCAGGTAATCTTCATTTTGTCGACGCACATTCAAAAAGGCTCAAGCCGCTGACGCTGAAGCTTGTAATACGGTATACAATGGCTCTGTCATTCGGATATGGTGTAAAGGTAACATATCCGCCTCTCATTTCTCCTTCTTCATGGGGCGCGCGGTTGCTCGGGGTTCGATTCCCCGTATCCGAATCATTTTACCTTTGTGATGGTTCAATCCCGTGTTGAATATCGAGGAACTTACTGATATACTTTTGTGTCTTCAATCAGTAGGAATGAATCGATTTTGGAGTAGGACTTGAATCTACCTGCGTTGATAGATATAAATAAGCTACTAGCTAGAGGGTAGATACCACTGCGCCTTTCAACACTCACGATTTGCCGTTGAAACGCTGACTGTCTGTATAATACACTAGGAGAGTATGCTGTTCAGAATCTGGTCAGCTCGAAATCCTAGTACTATTAAATATATGAAGCCAGTATTCACATGAACCCGTGGCGCAGTGGTAGCGCGTATGATTCCAGCTGAGTTTGGACATCCATAAGGTCATCCGTTCAATCCGGGTCGGGTTCACTTTTTTATGTGAAAAACGTACCTTGTCCGGATCAGCCTGGTGGCTGTATTTTTTTGTTTGGTTAGGCTATGCCAGCATCTACCGTGTAGGCTCGTGACCAGCCTGGCGTATACTACCACGGTTGCACAAGTGGCGTGGCAGGGCGAAGCGAGGAGTTTGAAATTTGATAGGTGCCGGTCGTGCCGGAGGAAGTTCCGATCATACAGCACAAGTTATGCGTCTGCTCTCGCTCAGACTGTACGCTATGTTAAGTTTCAACGCTCAACCATGAGTTCTGTACGACCTTCTATCTACCATGTATGTTCTATCCAGTTGCCATCGGATCATGTACATACGCTGATAGGCTCTGCCAGTGTATGTCCACGCACAGAATGTGAGCGTGCCATCGGATGTTGTATCCGACTGCGGGTCCGCGCGCGGCGGCCCCGTGACAGTACATCGAGTGCAAGTTATTCACAAATGATTGTGAATGGCACAGGAGCCAATTCGCCCACTGTGCCACAAAATGGTTAGATAGTGGCAGGAGGTGGCCGGCAATTTCATTCAGCGTCAGTTGGTATCAGAATTCCCTGCATGACTCGGAGCGTTGATCATGAACTTCCCTCATATGGATTCAACACAGCTTCTCATGAGGAAACGTATATATTCTCGAGTCTTTAGCTTTTCTGGTCAGTGGCACGACCGTAATCATGGCCATACCTATGGATATGGCTGCTTTGTTGGGTTTGTTTCTGGACACCTTGTTATATGGTGCGTAACCGGCCACCAGCGGAAAGGTCATAGTGTTAAATTTTGCTATCCAAAACAGGCGTGTTCTTTACTTTATACTGTTTCACGTTGTTCATCCTGCTCAAGAAGACCGGCATTAAACGACAACTCCTTCTCCCAGTGGCAACCTTGCTGCTCTGCATTGCAACGGCCGTAAGTCGCTGGATGTAGTCAAACCTCTTCAGGGAATAGCTCAACACGATTACTTTCAGCATCTAATCATCGATTTCGTTCGAGGTCTAGATGCATTCATATTCAAGGTGGATACGATTGGTGCAAGTGACTACTATGCCAACTTTGCTTCACCATTGTTTGTTGCATCAACGGCACTTTGCATCACGCAAACCATTCTCGCCGATGCAATAGTTGTGAGCTTCTTTACATGTCACGTTTACTTCTCCCTCTGAGCAGGGCCGTAGGTTTGGCGATGCTATATGCTCAACGACAGAAGTCTGTTAGTTGCCATTCCTGGCTGTATCATACTCTTAGCCAGCATAGGTGAGTATCTCGAAAGGTACTATTCGACCATTGTCTTATCCCGAAATATTTCTCAGCCACTGGATTCTATGGTATCGGGTCCCTTTCTCAGGCCCATCCGCTGTCTAATATCTCCCTCGCTGACTATGGGTGTATCGCCACATTCGATACATTAACCATGATTCTCAGTATTACCAGTACCAGTATGTCGACTGGATCTAATCTGCAGGCTCCTGATGACCATAGTCATGCAGGTTTGAATGCTTGGCGCATCTATCGCACTCGCTATTTTGTGCCAGAGGGCTTTGCCGCCTTTCTACCCGTTTTTGTTGTCATCATCGAGAGCGGCGCTTTTTATTCTATGAGTATCCTTGTACTCCTTTTAACGTTCTTCATTGGATCCAACGCCCAATATACCATGCTGGCCATTATCACACCCATCGTGGTGAGTTTACAGAACTTGCGACCCAAGCGATTCATAGCAATTTTATCCAGGGGATCACATTCTGCCTCATCATTCTGCAAGTTCACTTCGATGTAGATGGAAACTCGCCGGCAGAAAAGTTAACTGAAGCAAGAGGTACTCTCACGAGCCTCTTCCGAGGGCAAGATGTACGAGAGGGCTTCAGTATGGAGCCGATGACTGTGCATATCACAGAGGAGTCAGCTTTCTCTGAATAACTCGAGGATGGTGTTCAATTTACGTCCTTGAGAGTGTTGGAAATCCAACTCGTCAATATAATACTTTCGTTCGTTTCGTTCGACATAATTACCACACTATTAGAAAACACTACATTCGCTTAGCGCTACCCTTTTTCCTGTTTTCCCCAGTCTCTTCATATTGATTACCGGGGTAGGTTATAGTCTACGGTACTTACAGTGCTTACTGACATCGTGCAGGACTTACAAAGTTCTTATCTATTTGAATTTTGGGTAGTCTCTTTGCACTCGAATGAGGGCTTACAAATTCTTTATCAGACGCCTTTCGTCCTTCAGAAAGCGCAAACCAGATTTCTTGGGTCTCCGTAAGTTACAGTAATCAAGGTGTCATATGTCATGTCATCATGATGGTCCTCGGATACTCTCTAATCTACTCCTCTTCGTCATCATATATCCATCCCGTTGGCCATGTAGGCGATATCTCCCTCCAGTACGTGAAGTAAGCTTCCAATCTTTCACGTCGTCCTCGCTCTGCGCGTACCACATCCCTCACATTCTTCGCCTGTTCCCTCAGCATTTTCGCTCTATTGCGCAGAGCGGCAGCCTGAGCGAGAACACGCCGATCACCGGATGTGACCTGGTTCATAATGCTCACTGTCCAGTTAAGCATCTGTGTTGTTTCGAGCGGGGGCGTTCCTGAACGCGAGTTACGGTGGGAGTCATGCTGACTCGGGTAGGATAAATAGGAATCAGTATCGTTAGTGTCATCGTCCGGAGCTGGGTGCCCAGTGTGACTTTCCGGCACCGGTGAAGGGCCTTGCAATATTGCTGCTGAATTTACAGCGGCGACGTCGGCAGCATCTGTGGCTACTGCAATCAGAGTACTTTTTTCTGTACTGAGCGCAGATTTCTGAGAATCTTTTTGGGTGGGAGGATTATCAACTAGACAAATGTCAGATTTTTTGTACTGCGACATGGCACATGACACTCACGACTTGTGTCTACAGTTACGTCCATGATTGGTGTCGATGGACCAGCGACTGGAGGGATATCCTCGCTAGCTCTTGACCCAGAAGGAGGCTGGTCTTGCACGCTAGTTCTCAACCTCTTCCTCGGAGGCTCTTCACTCCCTTCATCCTGCCTGAGCCACTATCAGAACAATTCATTACGCTGACCATGAAGGAAAACCTACTGCGATTGAACAACTTCGTAGAGCTTTAGGAGCTCTTGGATAATTGTCTCGCTCTTCATGTTAGCCTTGATCTTATTTTCCTGTTTTCTGGTTATTTACTGTGGTATTCAGGAAAGAAAATGAGATACACACCTTCGCGAGCTTTTGCAGCTTTACGCGGGTGAGCTTACGGAGCGTAGCTTCGTCCATGTCAAGTGTCCCGGGAAGGAGCCGGTGCTGAGATGTGCGCGATAGATAGAGATAGAGAAAAATAGTGCTAGGTCGTCGGACTGACGAGCTTGTATAAAAGAAAGATAGAAAACAAGTGGAGTGCCTTTTATGGGTACGTGATGCAGTGGAATGTGGGCCGGCAAGCATCCACAATTTAAGTCCACAATGGACTTGTACCACAAGCTGACGAGGGAGCCGGCTTCAGTGCTCCGGCAGAATTACTGGGGAGTTGATCGATACAAATAACTTACAGCACTCAGCTCGTACATCACAGACATTCGGCGCTCCCTTGTGCTCCCATCATGATCCCACTCTCTGCGATTGTCGAATCATAGTCACATAATTTCAGTTGCCGACCGTTTGACTTGCGGTACCTTCTCTCAGATGGAAAAGATGATTCTGAGTGGCGAAAGTGAGTGATCAATATATCAGACCCAAGGACACTTTGCAGTAGGATGTTCTCAAGGAACAGGCGTTCAACAGGTAAGTTGATTTTCTGTTCCGAATTGTGTGACCCACACTGTACCGGAGTTCGTCACGGTGTTTGTTTGAAACGAACAGATTCTGCCTTCCACCACAGGTCCTCACGTCAACTACCATACGACGCACTCAGTCCTCTGTAGGCTTGCGCTCAGTATGAAGAAAGATATCAGGTTGAGGTCACGATCTACGATTACGGATGTCCTTATACAAACCTAAGATGATATCGTTCACAGTAAGGGTAATGATGCTATGAATGACAGTCAGAAGGGCATGAATCTTGCAAGCCAAGAACTCACGTATGAGGCGCAACACGAAGAAACTGTGCAGTTGAGCCTAGACGGATATTTTTAATAAGACTTGTCGCGGTATGCATGCCGCCGCTACATACCCTTGTACCACCCGAACACGCCCTCGGTCCTGAAAGTCTTCCAGAGACAGTCGATGGGATTCCTATACAGTATCCCTGATAAACGACCATCGGGCGTGCGTGTTGTTGGTTGGTTGTATACCCGGGTTAGGGCCTGGGCGTGAATATAGATGAGGCCAAGTTTTTCACTTCAAGCAGGGAGCCAACTAACCGTGTCAGCAGGCTGCATGACAATGCACTACGAGGTGTCAGACTACAATGCTTGGCTGCTTGATACGAGTAAAAACACACCACGCAAACTCCAGACACGGATGAACTAACAAGGTAAGTTAATATGCTGTTTGAGGGAAGTAATCCGTGCGAGCCAAGCTGGTTTTTAGTCCATTTGTACGTAGGAAGCTGAACCGAGGATCCCATAGCTGTCCGCAGAATGGCTGCATCCATACCACGTAATAGACCCCAAAACTTTTCTGTCCTGAAAATAGTGGCCAATGCGTCAAACGAGCTCTTGTAGTAATGTTGCGTGCCAACTGGTAATATAGGAGAATATGCCTGTTGACGCTGTCATCGATATTATTGAATAATGCAAGGGTATGTCGCACGTACTTGCATGCGTGCTTTAATCAGGAAGAGTGGGTTCCCGAACGAAGCTGATACACGCGAATCAAAAGACCGTACTCGTGTTGGACTTAATGGTACTATACCTCCTATTATACCACTTGCAGCACCAGCTACTACGGAAGTGAATGGTATCTGGTCGGTGATAGATCTGCCTATCGAGCGGTTGATTGTTTGTCGGAACGGCTCGTAGAACCCTGTGTAGTAACTAAGAGAAGGTCTGGACAGCAGGGCTGAATTGGTCGCTTACCTAGACGTGATCCATTCAAAAGTATCTGACACAAGGTATCAATATCAATGTCAAGAAAGTATGCCTGAAGTTTTGTGATATCTGACCTGGTAAACATACTAGAAGGCTATCAGACAGAGCAAAAAATGAATACAGGCATATTTACACACCGCAGGCCCAAGTCCTCTTTGCAAGCCCCGGATGCCCTCGTTTCTCCAAGTTTTTGCCAAAACATCCAAAACATCCTTATAGACTCTTTTCCCTCCACCTTTGACAAGCTCACCTGCCCGCGTGTCAATATATCATATTTTATCGCTCACACCATCGCATTGAACGTACCTTGGAGTTGCAAACGTGTCTTGGCTACTTCCGCAGGATTGCTGACAGTGACAGCTATGCATCCTGCCAGTCCACCGCAAAGAAAACTTTCAAGCATGGAGAGAGGCGGTGGTATAGTAGAAGACGCCATGCCACAATGCCAATAGCCAGAACGGCACGTTGCGCAAGTGCACTGTGCAGCTTGATTAGACTTGTCACTGTAGGCGTCAAAAAATGTGTATGCGTACGGTAGCACCAAGTAGGCTGAGTCAATCACAGTCCGAACCCCGGCATGCCGCACACTTCAGATTCTTCCTCACACAAAACTCATTGAGTACTGAAGGGTTTCAATTTGGCACGCTTCTGAAGTTGAGGGATATCGAGCTCTATAGCCTTTGAACCATCGTGGATTTCAAGCTGAAAGAGTGATGCTGGATATGGCAAGTGTTGCTCAAGTCCTCTGAGCGAACGGTCGGTGACCTCACTGCGTATCTCAACATGACTCTGACGAATAATGTGCTCTAGTAAACAGTGATGTACCAAATTCGCCGTGACATGCACTCATTCATTAGTGCCAGGATTGCTTTGGCTGTCGCCTTTCTCGCTGTTGTATTTCCTGTCGTCGCACGCGCGTTCTCGTCTCCGATAGCCCTCATCCTCCTTTCTCCTGTCATCATACTTTTCGTGGCGTTCTCGTGTTTCTTCGCGAACATTCTTGTTGGAGTTGCCTTGGACAAGAAACCGGTTCATAGGAATGCGCTCACATATGCAGCTAGACCTCTTGCCTTCTCAACTCCCGCAGCATGGCAGGCAGTCCTCACTCGTTCGAACTGGTCTCAGAAAACTCCACAATCATTATCACCTTTGTACCCTGACCTACCTGTTGTGTCATCTACCCTTAACGATATCATGATTTTTGTCGTACGCGACTTCGTGCTCACCTGGTACAAGGACATATCTTCATCCCCTTCCTTTCCTACGGCAGTTTCTTCGGTGCTTCATGATTCCCTTGAGCGGCTTCTGCAAACAACCGCAACAGTCGACCTCTCTGCTCTCCTAGTGAAGCGAATTTTGCCCAAAGTCACTACGCATATCGAGCAATTCCGCCAATCGGAGGTCGCACTTCGCGGTGCAGCCCTAGAACGCCGTCTCACGCAATCCGAAGAGTTGGATATGCTGTTGGCAAGTAGATACGCAGGGAAGGGCGGAAAACTACATCCTGCAGTGGAGAATCTGTCTTCTACGTTTACAAAACAGAATGAAGAAATACATCTCAGAACCATTGCGGAGCGGATGCTCTCGCATGTTCTTCCGGAACAGGAGGCTCAGAGTAAGGCTCTGAGGATAGTTGTCCGAGAAATCTTGGTTTGCGCAGTGCTGTATCCAATTATGGATATGGTGAGCGACCCTGATTTTTGGAATCGGATGATTGAGCAAGTGGTATGTCATATCCTCAACTCAAGTGTGAGCGCAATCATTGACTCCGAGATAGGCAGGCGCCGCGATACACCAGCAGTATGTGGCAAACGTGCTCGAATGTTTTTCTGTACCTTTAACAATGCATACCCAGGAAACTCATATCTCAAGTGAGAAATGTTCTAGAAGCACAATCACCCCGCCGGCACAGCCGCCTTCCTTCAACAATTTCAACTGGAGACACTATCACGGTTAGAACTGATATGCGACAATTTGAGTCGTTTCTCAGAAGTATCAATCGTTGTTCGTCACTTCTGGATGCTCGTCGCCTGAAGAATGATATCATGGGAGAAATTCGGAGGACGAGATTACTTCTCGGTTAGTTTATTCAAGTCGCTTACTACATCTTATGTTGACGCTCCCACAGCTAATCACGAGAAGGAGGATTGGATAAGTGGCGAGAAGACAGAAGACGTAGTAGCTTTCCTTGACAGGCTTTATACTGCGAAGCGGACTGTCGAACAACGAATAGTAGTACTGGGTGGCGAAGATTCGGTAAGCGCTGCCCTACGAAATTCGTAACTTCTATTTATACAGGCAACCGTAGAAGTCTGCTGCCTCGCCAGAGTCTGGTTCGCGGACCCAAGTCACTCTACGCGACATTCTAAGCAACCCGACATCACTCTCCTACTTCATGGAGTTTATGGATCGTCGACACCGCTCGCTCCTGGTTCAGTTTTGGCTAACAGTAGAAAGCTTCAAAAACCCATTGGAGTCAATAGACTCGAGTTCATCTGGGGATGAAGACGAACCCTTACAAGGTCCTTCAACCTCCTCGACGCTCAAAGAGGACATTTCAATGATTAACGACCTTTACTTCTCTGCTACACCATCCCATCCTGCCTTATCGTCCATCTCTAAGAAGGACATCGATAGCATACGCTCTTATGCACAAAGTGAGATCCTTCCGGGGCCTTTGGAGGACAAGAAAGTCCGTCGTAGCGTCATGTTGGCGCAGAGACAGGTTCAACAGGTGATGGAACAAGACTTCGAGGACCTTCAAAGATCTGAACTGTGGTTCCGAATAATCGAGGATTTCAATCGGGCTAGTGCTAAATTGCTGGAGACCCCTGCAGGTCGTATCTCGGGACGTTCGATATCACCCCCGTCACTGCCGGCGTCACGTCCTCTCGGCATTGGATCTGTCCATATTTTCCGCTCTGAATCTTCCCCTTCATTGAGCTCTGTGGTTCAGCGCGTAGATGACCCACGGACCAGTCCAACCACTGCCTCACGGACCAACATTGATGTGCTCATGTCCCCGGTTTCAGATACATTATCAAATACATCCAGAGCTCCTCTCTTCGATGATCCAGAAGATGCCCGGGGTGCAGATGAAGCAGAAAGAATGAGAGCCATCCAGGCCGCGCTGACGGACATCATTGCCACACAGAAACTTCCCCACAGTTTCCTCCCCCGAGGCCAGGATAGAGGCGGAAATCGTCACCTCAGCGCGACTTCACTCGACAACAAGAAGGGCATTTTCGGTGATGAAGAAGATATGATCGATGAAGAAGATGACGACAGAGCTGAAGGTTCTGTAGATACGGAGCAGGGAACATTTCAGCTAGCCGGACCTGGAGACCTTCAGCTCTCATACGAGATTGCACGCCTTGGCGACAAGATCACCAAACTAGAAGCCCATGATGCCATGCTCGACATTCTTATCAAGAAGGCAGAGCTAACAGGCGACGCTCAAGAACTGCGTTTACTTCAAAAATCGAAGTCGTCCATGACCCGCGAACTTCGAGAGTTGCGTTTCCAGAAGACACAATATGAACAGCAAGAATCCGCAAACCGTCTTATCTCCCATCGAACGAAGGTTTCTATCGTTAGTTCGACAGTGGGAGAAGAAGGGGGGAAATCCGTAGTACGATACCTCATTGAAGTCCAGCAGCTCGCACCCGATGGAACATTTTCCTCTGGGTGGGTTGTTGCAAGGAGATACAACGAGTTCCTTAGGATGCACAACAAACTGCGCGATCGGTACGCGCTTGTCAAGGGTCTCGATTTCCCAGGCAAGAGACTTGTTACGTCGCTGACCGGTAGTTTCGTGGACACAAGGAGACAAGCCCTGGAGAAATATTTGCAGGTGAGGAACTCGCCGGAGTCTACTTTCTTCGCGCATACTGACGGTTGTAGAATTTGATTACCATACCTGTCGTCTGCGAAAGCAATGACCTTCGCGCATTTCTGTCCCGTGATTCACCATTCATTGCGTCTGAAGTTCAAGAGGATGTCCCCAAAGGAACCGCTAGTTTTTCAGGGAAAAACCTAGTCCGATCTGTTTATCGCTCAGTGGCAGAGAGTATTGATGATATGTTCTTTGGCCCGTCGATGTTGGATGTTATGATTCAAAGGCTTACCCGACAGGCCGCAGAATTTGCTGGTATAGTCGGATCTGCGGTCCACGATGAGGACCTCGTCGCTCAGGCACTGAAGGCATTCGGGAAGTTCACGTCGGAGGACACGTTCATGCACATGTCTAGTGACCTGCGTCCTTTGGAGGGAGAAACTAGCACATCGACATTCTCTGCTCCTATATGCGACCTTGTCCTCGCTATCTTTGAGCTGAACAAGAAGGACAACTGGCTCCGACGACAAGCGATTGTGATCATTCTCCAGCAAGTACTGGGTGGTACCATTGAGCGGTGAGACCAAACTTTGCATAGTCTTTTCGCCCCCCCTGACGTGATTAAAGGCAAATCCGTCAAAGTATCAGGTCGATGTTTGAAGAAAGTCGCATTATGCCTATCTTGGCCTTTTTCAAAGACTCTCTATGGCCGGGTGGTAAGCTGAAACCGCCTGGTCAACCACGGTCAACTGAGGAGATAACACGTAGTCGCGATGAGGCAAACCGTAGGCTCTCCGCTTTAGTGCCAGGTTTGCTGGGATTTTCTCCCCTACAAATATGGAGTTAACACCGCGATCTACAGATCTTGCTGCGAACATGATAGGTCGGTCAAATGCTCGGCGAGGAGCAAGACGAATATTTGCTGTCCTGCAGAACAAGCGCTTGAACCAGCATATTGCCTACACCATTGTCGACGAGGTGTGTTTTCATTGAACTGCAGAGAACGTTGCTCACTAACATGTTCAGGTGGTTGCCACAATGTTTCCTGAGCCCTGATATCTGAGGTTAAATCAATGAGTAGTTTTGTTTGATATTAGTTATTGTAGAAGGCACACTACTTTGTTACCGTTGTACCACTGTTGTACTATCAGTTAACCCAACACCAAAAGGCTAGCCTGTTGGTTCCATCTCGTTGGTTAGGCTAGCTTGGTCAGCGACTGCCGCGTTTTTTTCCTCGAGCTCTGTAGTTTGATATGATTCTAGGGTTTGAGGCACTGTTAGATTTCCTTCATCAGCTTCCTTCTTCTGTCGTTTTGATTGTCGATGAGATGACACTTTGGAAGCATTCGGGTCATCATATCTGGCAAGCAATCGGTAAGCGTTCGTTCGCGAGTTGACCTGCTATTACACTTACACTTTGATTGCGTGTAATAAGAAACCTCCCGATCCTGAAGTGCTCATCGTCGGATGTGTGCGACCTGGTAGAACTTGATAGCGTCGCAGCCATGACTCCGTAATTGATGGTGCAAGATAGCCTGGATCAAGACGCAATTTCGATTGTAGTTCCGTGAGAGGCTAATGTCCAGTTATCCAGCTGAATTGGTTCATTAAATGGAAAGCGCAGCATACCTGGCTAAATGGGCTCTGAACGACTATAGATCCTGATCCCGCTACATATAGAATCAAGTTTTGTAGAATCTCCAGCGGGTCGTAATCGCTAGCGATTAAAAGCCTGCCAGACGTCGGAGGAGATATGACATCATTTAATGGCACTCACGCGTCAAATTCACCAGCAAATAACTCCTCCCTTGCGTTTAAAAGAGTATCTGCCGCATTCTTCCGTTTGTCGAGGCGAATCCTATGTCGCTCTGATTTTCCTACTTCCGGCGATGACTCTTGTGCTACAGCTGCCACTTAATGGGAAGTATGGCGCATCTGCAGAGAATCTCACTAACCTGGTGTATAATCTTCCTGAGCAGTTGCCCAATTTAATGATGAGTGTATGTTTGTAACGACGTCTTTGCGAAAATTCATCAGAGTCATGACAGGATATGCAGGTGGCGAATCAACATCGCAGATAGAAATTAGTCGTCCCTCCCCTGCAAGAATCAGATCTTTTTCTCACACAGAACCCACAACTCACACACCTCCCAGTCTCTCGAGGATTGCTGATACAAGAAGGCCAGACGCTTCGTCAACAACAATGTACCTGCCGCCCGGGCGAACATTCGCCAGATTCAGTATTTGAGACAGGGTGTCTGGTCTGATATCACGAATCCTGTTCTGGTCTTTTTTGAACCAGTGGTCGCAAACATTGTAAATTGTTGGCTCAACCGTACTGAAGGTCTTTGAGTATCTGCTCGGCACATCAATGTAATTGTCAAAAAATCTGGGATAACATAGAGATAACATACTTGGCTTCCTTCCGTTGCTTATATTTCTCCTTGCTATATTCAGTTTTCAGGGAATAATTGGCATGTTGTTCAATCTGAGCCTTTATGATGTCCTGTGGAAAATAGATTATACTACGATTCTGCATGAAATGAAGCCCAAGACGCACAGAAGCATGTACGCCAGACTTTTTCAACCCTTCAATCTCGCCGAGGGTAAGTGGCTGCACGAATTCACCATCGTTGATGAGCTCATTTGTAGCATCCGTTTCCTCTTCATTACCACTAGTCATGAATAGAAAATTTGAGAGTGTTCATCAAATCCCTTACCTACTTCTTGTAGAGTATGAGGCGGCTGGACGGTGAGTTCTTTGCCACGAATCTCATATGTCAATCCGTATGGATGGCCGATCAGCTCGTTTGCGCGAAAGGAGCCGACTCTTCCTATAGAGATAGTGCTTCTCAACTCAGTTCAGAGATGGTAGGAATCAAGACAAAAAACCACTCACGCATCCTTTTCTACCTTGAAGCCTTTGGTCTCGCCACTAGGTAGTCTGAGCAGAACTGTATGTCCTGACTGGATGGTGGTCGCCTTGAATGAATTCAGGGCGCTTGTTGCATCTTCATGGTCAGCGATATCCATAAGACTTCGCCGTCCCAATGGTCCACCGACGAATTTGGATGGTGGTGTTGCGAAAGAAATGATCCGTTGTGGCACTGTGTTCGGAAACTGACTGCCGCTACCGTCCTCCGACAAGTTCCAACACCTCATTTTGTTTCAAGTCTACACTACTTCATCACTTACCGCAATGAACGCTCAGAATGGAGATCTCAGCTTAGATTTCTTAATGAGAAAATCTCAGGATGTTGCTGCCTTCCTTCCTGATGAACTCTCTTACCTCGTAGAAGCTTTCGCGCCTTCTCAGCCAGAACCATCGCGCTCGAAAGCGTATCTCGTGCTCTCTGCGTTCTGTCAAGGAACGCGATCGCAAAACCCTCAGGAGTCTGGATCCACAAACACTGCCACGGAAACACTAGAGAAAGTTTTCCAGCATCTCATCATCTCCCGTATATCCGATCATCAGGAACAGGATGCTATAGTTATTGGACTTTCTTTCTTCTCTGCATTATTCCACGTCAACTGGCAGTCCGCTTCCTGTATTTTCGCGCAAGATGGCGTGGTCGAATATGTGACAGATGCCCTTGATTTATTTCCATCATCAGCTTCAGTTGCCCTAGAGGTCGCTCGTATAATCGGCCAGGCTAGTGGACACAAGGCATGCCGGACTCTGATACCCGAGGAAATCGTCACCTGGCTTGGGAACAAGTCACGTCAGGCTACCGATAAAAACTTGCGCGCAGCAGCAGCTATCGCCCTCGTAAAATTATCTCGAGGGGTGGCAACGGATGCCTCAGAAGGCGCAGATGCGTCTCAGGCCACGCAATCTACCTCCAAGGATATGGAGCTAGCCAATTTGCTGAAAGGAATGGTCATCGGTGACAAAGATTCTCTATCCTCCCTCAACGACGTCGTTGAAGGCCTGGCATACCTCAGTGTTGACCCAGACGTCAAACATGCCCTGGCGAATGATCCTAAGTTCTTGCAGCAGCTCTTTACACTTGTCCCTAGACGTAAGCCACTGCCAACATCTACCAGTAATTCTAGCCTCCTCTTTGGCATCCTTCTTATCATATCCAACCTCTGTGCCTACCGTCCTCGCCTCAGTCAGGAAGACGCGCAGGTAGCTAAGCTGAAACGCATGGCTAAAGCTGGAAATGGATCCAACAGGACGATGTCCGAGGAACCGCTAAATGCATTGGAAGATGATGTTACAGTTAGGTCCAGATGCCGTCAAGCTCTTGCAAGTGGCGCCCTTGATGTCTTGTCTGTGGCTTCTGGTGTAGAGAGTCAAGGCATCAGACTGGCATTGGGTAAAATCTACCTGAGCATCGTAGAGGACAAAGATAACAGAGGCAAGGTCCTCCAGAGCGGAGGTGCACGGAGTCTTTCTCGTGTCATACAGTCCTCTACATCATCATCTACACCGATTGATACCTCTCTTCTCCCTGCGATCCAAGCTTTAGCGAAATTGACCATCACGTCTTCCCCCCTTCAAGTCTTCGGGCCCGGTGATGGCGCTATGCTTGATGCAATACGGCCCCTGTCCCAACTGCTGCTCCATCTATCTTCAAACCTCCTACAACAATTCGAAGCCTTAATGGCCTTAACGAATCTTGCTTCACAGAGCACAGGGTGTGCCGATCGCATCTATAGCACCCCGCACCTTCTCAACAAAGTTGAGCTCCTCATGCTAGAGGAGCATACACTCATCCGTCGGGCAGCCACCGAGCTGATATGTAATCTTATTGGGGGTTCGGAGAAGGCCTTTTCGAGGTATGGTGGTTCTCCGGATGTCCATGCAACAAAGTCCAAATTACAAGTACTTCTTGCGATGTCGGACATGGATGATCTTCCAACGAGACTCGCTGCGTCCGGTGCTTTGGCAACCGTGACCAGCGTGTCTACTGCTTGTCAGGCAGTATTTGAACTCCAGTTGGATCGCCACCGAGCATTCTCAATTATTGCACGTCTTATTGACCCATCTGTAACTCTGGAGGACGACGACCCTGATGACGACGAAGTAGCCGTAAATCCAGGGCTTGTACATCGTGGAGTCGTATGCCTTCATCACATTCTCGATCCCCAGTGTGCTCTCCCTCGTATATCGTTCGCAGAGGAAGTAGAGAAGGCTGGTTTGATGAATGTCATGACTAGATTGCTGAAAGGTGAACTTGGATCATTTGACACTGCTGTAACTACCCCTGCTGCTGAGGTTTTGAGGCACCTGATCGAGCTTAGAAGACCAGCGAACAGCTAGTACGCTGTTTAATGGGCTTTTGTACTGTACTTTGTAATAAATGTGAAATGATAAGCAGTGAGGGTAGAATGTATTCTATTGAGGCAGTGCTGGCACTGGTTGTCCAAACGCGTGGTAAGAATAGCTTGAGACTTATCCTTTTCAATTTGGGAGTTCACGCTGACCACCGGGTTAATAGTACTGCCACGGGCATTGCCGTTCTCCGCCGTGCCTGCGGACTTCTCCCAGCAAGTTAACTACGTTCTCTCATTCAAGCTAAGGGGGGTCGGCCATGGTGAGATTCAAGTTGCCTTGAAACGTCGAATGATTGATTAGTATATGCATGTAGGCTATATCTAAGAAGGCGGGCAAGAAGACTGCCCCGAAGTCAGCTGGAGTGACTAAAGTTGCCAAGGTGCGCTCTCAGACATCGTTACACCTATGAACGGCCGTCATATTTGTACAAACAGGCAGATTGGAAAGAGGGATTTAAAAAGAAACAAGCCGGAGTGTCCGATATGACGCTTCTGACAACTATCGACGAGAATAACATCAACACCAACCTTCAGAAGCGTTGGACTGTCGGAGAGATCTACACTTACATCGGCGGCGTATTAATATCCGTGAACCCTTTTAAAGGTGAGGCCCTATGTGTTCAAAATGTGCTATCTAACGTTGGGGTAAAATACCTTTCAGATCTAGGAATCTATACAGATGAAACCCTTCAGAAGTACAAGGGCAAGAATCGACTCGAAGTTCCCCCACATGTATTCAGCATCGCAGAATCCGCATACTATAACATGAATGCATACCACGAAAACCAATGTGTCATTATATCCGGCGAGTCTGGTGCTGGAAAGACCGAGGCTGCCAAACGCATCATGCAATATATCGCGGCTGTATCAGGAGGGGAGGATAGCAGTATACAGGAGATAAAAGAAATGGTATTGGCCACCAATCCTCTATTGGAGAGCTTTGGTTGTGCAAAGACTCTTCGCAATAATAATTCAAGTCGTCATGTAAGTGAATGATTGTTGCACATGTGTACCTTGATCTTGATTTCATGGCCTCACAGGGTAAATATCTGGAGATCATGTTCAATACCCATGGCGAGCCGATCGGGGCCCAGATAACGAACTATCTCCTTGAGAAAGGCCGAGTGGTAGGGCAGTTAGAGAACGAGCGCAATTTCCACATCTTCTATCAGTTCACAAAGGCTGCTTCAGATGAGCAGCGAGGTGCGTCTCGCCTGTCTGTCCATATTGGTATCTCATGGCTGTTTGTAGAGCAATTCGGATTACAGGGTCCAGATGCATACGAATATATCAGCAGGAGCAATTGCTTAGAAGTTCAGGGCATCGACGACTCAAACGACTATGCGGATACCCTAGTGAGTATTGGTCTATTGTTCTACACCATCACTTAAACATGGTCAGAACGCCATGGGGGTCATTGGCCTCAGTAATCAGGAGCAGAACGAAATTTTTCGGATGCTCGCAGCCATTTTATGGTTGGGGAACGTCAGATTTGAGGAGATGGATGATGGAAATTCGGCCATCTCTGACACTGGAATAACAGATTTTATTGCGTATCTCATAGAAGTAGATTCGGCGATGGTTCAGAAGGTTCTGACGTCAAGAGTCGTTGAAACTCAGCGAGGGGGACGACGAGGTTCTGTTTACGACGTTCCCCTGAATCCTGCGCAAGCAACCGCTGGAAGGGACGCACTTGCAAAAGCGATTTACAATAATCTCTTCGAGTGGATTGTGTCGAGAATCAACGTGTCGATGAAGGCTCGAAGTGCCTCGGCACAAGTCATTGGTATCCTGGTAGGTGACGCTTTTGCTATGGATTTGACCAACAATTGAGGTATTGACATATTGACAGGATATCTTTGGTTTTGAAATTTTCGAGGTATAATCATATCGTACGCACCGAACCGCCTCATTTACAGAACTCTGCAGGATAATTCTTTCGAGCAATTATGCATCAACTATGTCAACGAGAAACTTCAGCAGATTTTTATCGAATTAACACTCAAGACCGAACAGGAGGAGTATGTCAGGGAGCAGATTAAGTGGAATCCCATCAAATACTTCAACAACAAGATTGTCTGCGACCTCATTGAAGAGCGCAAACCCCCTGGAATATTCGCTGCTTTAAACGACGCTTGCGCAACAGCGCACGCCGATCCAGCTGCGGCAGATAACAGTTTCGTCCAGCGGACGGCCATGCTATCTTCCAATGCCCACTTCGAAGCCCGGGGATCTCAGTTTCTGGTTCGTCACTACGCCGGAGATGTCATGTACAACATCGCGGGCATGACGGACAAGAACAAGGACGCACTAGTGAAGGATCTTTTCGATTTGGTTGGTAGCAGCGGCAACCAGTTCCTTCAGACATTGTTCTCCGATAGACCCGATCCCTCAAGCAAGAAGAGACCACCGACTGCTGGTGATAGGATCAAGGTATTTCACATTACTACTTTATCGGTCGGAACAGATCATTCACATATTGGAAAGGCGTCGGCAGGTGCTCTGGTGGATAATTTGATGAAAGCTCAGCCTTCTTACATCCGAACAATCAAACCAAACCAGAACCGTAGCCCGATCGAATATGACACAAAGGCCATCTTGCATCAAATCAAATACCTTGGATTACAGGAAAATATTCGTGTACGTCGCGCAGGATTTGCGTATAGGAATACCTTCGAAAAAATGGTGGAACGCTTCTACCTTTTGTCGCCTTCAACGTCGTACGCTGGTGAATATACATGGCAGGGAGACGCGAAATCTGGGTGTGAACAAATTCTCAAAGATACGGGGATAGCCAAGGATGAATGGCAGATGGGGGTTACAAAGGCCTTTATCAAGAATCCAGAAACAGTGAGTACGCCATGCGACAGCCTGAAAAAATTCAATTGACATCGTCAATACAGCTATTTGCCTTAGAGACTATGCGTGATCGTTACTGGCATAACATGGCAGCACGTATCCAGCGAGCCTGGAGAAACTACTGGCGCTATAAGAATGAGTGCGCTAGACGCATTCAGAGGTTCTGGAAGAACAACAAAGAAGCCCTTGAATATGCCAAAGTCCGTGACTACGGTCATCGCGTATTGGCAGGAAGAAAAGAACGCAGACGTTACAGTCTCCTCAGCTATCGCCGTTTTCTGGGCGACTATCTTGATGTCAATGGCCAGAACATCGTTGGATCTGACCTTCGCTCCGTCTGTGGTCTTGGTAGTGAGCCCTCTAGTTCTTTTATGCTGTTTTGTCGTCTCACATGTCGCACAGCGGAGCAGGCCATATTCAGCTCAAGAGTGCAAATATTAGTGTCCAGATGGCTCAAGTCCAGCAAACCTAGCCCTCGTTTCCTTGTAGTGGTATGCATCAATGTACCTCATTAAATTCCTTCATCTGACATGCGTCATGGTAGACTGCAAAAGCTGTGTACATCGCTGCAACTTCTGAGAAGGATGGTATCTCGCTTGAACGCAAAATTCCCTTGGTAACTATCAAAAGTATATCGATGTCTAACTTAAGGGATGATTGGCTGGTTGGTCCTCCTATCCGTCCTTGGCGTATCGCTAACCCCATATCAGGCATTGAATTGTAATGCCTCTGAAGAGGGTGATCCGATTCTTCACTGCTATTTCAAGACGGAGTTGACCGCGAGTCTTCTTACGCTCACGCAAGCTAGTATCAGCGTCTTGATTGGCCCGTCGTGCGTGTTTGATTTATCTCGCTTTACCCTTGTCTCACTTGCTAGGAAGGATCGAATATGCGAAAAAGAAGGACAAGAAGGCACAGATACAATTTGTTAGAGACGAGACGATCGCAAAAGATGATGTATACAAGAGCCACTCTGTGCATGTCCCGTCTGGCGAACCTTCATCGAGCACCTCTCGACCTGCTGCAAGAAGAAAACCTGGTATTGTTAGACCCATTACTCAAGGAAAGCTCCTTCGTGCTGGCGGCCCCTCAGATGTGAGTTTTGTGATTGTGATTTCTGTCTTCTCACGATCGATTCCAGAAGGGAAAGACTTCCAGGCCGAAGCCAGCCACCCAACCACTGCCAGGGAAATCTGCACAATTTGCTGCCGTCAGGCCAACACCAGTGGCGCCTAAGTCAGCCCCCGCGCCTTCTACTCATATTTCAGTTCCGCCACCGCCACCGCCGCCGCACAAAGAGCCTGAGGCAGAATTATACAAGGCAAAGTTCGCTTTCGAGGGTCAAGAAGGCGAGATATCTTTGAAGAAGGATGATACCGTGGAACTGGTTGAGAAGGACGAGAATGGGTGGTGGCTTGTGAGGAAGGACGGGCAAGAGGGCTGGGCCCCAAACAATTACCTGGAACTTATACCGCCAAAACCTAAAGCGGCGCCTGCCGCACGTTCCCCACCACCTCGACCACCACCACCACCTTCAGCTCCGCTAGCAGTCGCTGCCACTCCTATCCCTGCTTCTTCAGCTTCAAAACCAACTGTTTCGATCGTGTCTGTGAAGTCATTGACAGCGGATGCGTCGGCTAAGCCCGTGGCTGTTTTCCCTGGCCTTGCGCCATCAAATGGCTCCGCAGTGCCTTGGAAGAAGTCTGCAGTTGTGTCAGCTAATGGGTCATCAAGCAGTACACCTGCGAGCTCCCGCCCTTCGAGTTCATTAGGAGTAAAACCCCCTCCAGTTGCCCCCAAGCCTAAACCTGTACCACCACCTGTCGCATCGAAGCCAAGCGGCAGCAAGCCATCTCCTAAGCCACCTATACCCACAGCCCCGCGACCAGGTGCCGGCGTTGCGCCACCGAAGGTCTCTAAACCTAGTGCACCTGCTGGTCAGATGGACTTGGCTGCTGCGGTAAGTGCTATTAGCTGCCCTGAGGATAATACGTCTAATGTATATAATCATCCAGCTCGCGAAGCGTGCACAGAAGATAGCCGATGAGTGATCTAATGAATTATTTGACTTCGTACAATAGTACCATTTCAAGGACTTTTTACTAGAAACGTGGGATTAGAAACGTGGAATTCAGGATTTGATGGAATATATTGGATAATGCGATGGGGACGCGAGATGTTAGTGAAATGCTTGTGGGGTATCAAGAGATGATTTCCGAGGTCTACATAATGAAGCATAGCAGGACGTAGAGCGTTATAAACGTGACACCATAAACTTATAAATGATCAATCTTGATTGGAGGCAAATGGGAGGGTGGTGGAGTATCTGGTTCCAAGGTTAGCCGTTCGACCTCGTCCTCCGAAAGGTCATCAGCATCACTGTCAGGCACAGCAACGTGTGAGGGAGAGAGGTGGACTGTAACCTGGATCTCCGCATTGTCTCCTCTGCCGTGGTCATCAAGGACAGTGTCAAATTCCTGCCCTGAATCTCTCCATGAGCGGACTTCATCGGCATTCAAGACTTTGGCAGAGAGGTGCTGCCGGAAATCGTCGGAAGTCCTTTCCAAGGCTTTCCTGCCTGATTCTAAGAGACCCTCTAGCATATCCTTCACCCTTGCGTAAGCCTCGTCAGGCCCGTCCTCACCCTCCTCACTATCATCACCATCATCCCCTTCTTCTTCTTCTTCTTCTTCGTGGGCAAGGGACTCGACGGCCCTGAATGCTCTAGGGGGAAGAATAAGTCGAGATTCACGAAGTTTTCGCTTGAGGTCTCGAATTTCTTTGGCTTGACGGTTCTTCGTAGTTTCAAGTGATGCGTTGATAAGAAGCAATGATTTATTCGTTATTTCCAAGTCGGCAATCTGCGGTACAAGTTAGCTCAGTACTCATGACACGGTGAGTGGGTATGACCTTTCGATCAGACTTGGCTGCAGCCCTCGCCTTGTGCTCTGATTTTTCAGAGTTAGGGTCGCTGTCCCGACCTTGGCTAGATTGTCGAGCACTGGTTGTAAGCGAAATTGTGTCATCATGGTCGCTCTGAATGAAACGGCCATTATTGGCTCGAACAGATTCAGTATCCGAACGCTTGTTCATGTGAGAGTTGAGCGTCGACGCGCTTGCATGAGAGGGATCCATAGACAGTGAACTTCTAGATACAGACGACTTTGAAGATAAAGATAATGCGGATATTGGTGGTGAATGTGGAGGAAGAGGAATGGAAGCAGGGTCGACCTTAGCTTTCAGGACCTGCCTGGCTGCTTTCGAAGGTCTTTCAGGTGGAGTGAATGTTTGGTATGGATAGAGTGTAGGTGAGGGACCGCGTCGCGGCGAGGGATATCTATGGGGATTAGCAGCAGGAGCTGCGGTCGTTATGGGATAGAAATTTGGCACCGTAGTCGAATTAGGAGGACTTGGAGGTGCGTTTAATGAGAGGCTTGAAGAAAGTGAAGGTATGGGTGGTCTTGTATGAGTGGGCCTGGTGGTAACCCATGGTGGGGATAACGAGCGAGCGGGATCTGTTTCGGTACCATGGTAAGATTTGGCTAATCCAGAAACCTTGGATTTAATCTTGATGGGAGCCGATGGCGATACACGGTCTGGGTCAACACGTACGAGTGGAGGTTCGGAAGAGAGCAGAATTTGGGGCGATGGTGAATTTCCCCGTAATGCTGAGGTAGACTGTGCATGATGTGGGGCAACGCTATCGCTACGTGGTCGGTCTTGCCGGGGCGGAAGTCGTAGCTTTGACGCAACGGTGGTGGATGATCGCTGACGCGACTCTAGAGGAGATGTACTGGACACGGGAGATGTGGTAGTGGACTTGGATGCAGGCCGCGCTGTAACGCGAGCTTTAACGGGATTCGTGACTATGGAAGAACCAGGACTTCGAACTGGTTTCGAAGGTGACCCAGGTCGAGAGTGTGTTACTTTGTTGATGTTGTTCAATGAAACCGAACTTGACAGTCTCCGGGCACTGGTCGCATTTGAACTGACCTTGGCTGTCGGACGGAAGCCTGGTGGTGAGAGAGATGACTGCACCGGCTGCTTTGTTGGTGATGCTGGTCTAGATGGTGAATTAAAACGAAGAGGTGCATGACCGCCATTATAGTCGAGTTTCGCGGTGATCTATTCACTGTGTAAGTTTCATGGACTGTCGCAGCATATGAGTGCAACGCTCACTTTTCTATTAAACGGTGGTTCCTTCATGAAACGCGCGATGAAAATAAACCTAGTAGGTTGTCAGGCCTTTTAGGGATTACCGCGCGTACTGGAAGTTTGCAGATGATGGTTACTGTACTTGAAAGAATGAACCACTAAGTAGCACTTGGACCGGTATCCACAAAATAGTTAGTCACTAACGGTATAGTCTATCGGACATTGACTGTCGGATGTATTTGCTATAGCCGAGCATCAAAAGGTAATTGGCTTCCACACTGGCGGTCATTGAAAGTCAAAAGATAACGCACATACTGGCCTCGTCTAAGTACTACATACTACCACTGTCATTGGAGACTGGAGCAAAAGGTAGAATTCCCTTGTTGACGAGCGTTTCCTCCACAATTCTCTGGACGAAGGTCCGCATGGCTTCTCCACCACCACCCTCCAGAGCAGCCAATACGCTCTTTTCAACATACTTGCCCACCATGTCAACCTCGATGTTTACTCTCTCGCCATTGGCCTTTTTTGCCAAGGTGATCTTCTGCTGCGTATGTTGGATAAGCATAACACCGAACGTCCTTTCGGCATCATTGACAGAAGTAACGGTTAGAGAAGCACCGTCTATAGTGACATAACCCTTGGGGATGATGTAAGGCAGAAGAGAACGTCTTTCTGCGGTTGGTTCGGGAAGTTGGAACCAAAGACGCAACGAATCACCATCAAGAGTTCTCTTGAGAATAGTCGCAGTTATATCAACATGAGCCTGATATGAGAAATGACTCATTAATGACGATCGGTACATCGTCAGAAAGAACGCACCTGCACGAAGTGACCACCGAATCGAACATGGGCACCCATAGCGCGCTCAAGGTTCACCTGATCACCGACCTTGCGATCGCCTCGATTACCTATGAGCGACTGCATTAGTTTGCCTCTGGTCACTCACCCAGATCAGTCCTGCTGAGGGTCTCGTTGGCTAGCCATATTTTGAAATAACCTCCATCACGCTCGATATCGAATTCGACAACTGTCAAACAGGCACCATTGACGGCTATGGAGTCGCCGATATGACAGTCCACTAAGATAGGTGCTGACTGCGATATGGTTAAAGCACAACCGCCATCATCCCGGTGGATAGCAGACACTGTTCCAAGGTGTTCAATCTGAAGTCAAGTTACAGGGAACGAGTAGCTGCATAGAATTGAAGTAGTACTTGCCAGACCAGTAAACATGCCTGAGTGATAACGTTTATAGTCGGTTCTGACCAAGTTCTGACCTAAGAAGGCTGACGGTTACCAAACTCAGTCCAATTCCTCGTATTCAGAAGTTTGTAGGGCAAACTTTTTTTTCGCTTTTGTCTAGAATCACTGTCTCTCCAGACGATCGTATTATGATGACTTCCAAGAAATCACCGCCATCTGCTGAGCCAGTGGTTGCTAATAGATCGCTGTGGCAATCATACAAAGGTGTGTAAACTAATCTCCTTAGTTCTACGTAGGTCTGCTCAGACAACTCTCTCAAGCTCTTCCGGCCCGAACACGACTATACATCTCCATGGCTGTATGCTCGGTGGGCGCAGCAGGAATTTATGTGTCCGACTATTTGGAAAAGAAGTACCCAGTGGCGCCGCCAAGGACCGCGCCTACCCATGTCGCGTCCCCACCGTCCCGGAACGCGGCAGGTACAGCATGAACAGTTATACAAAACGATTGGGTGGATATTGAATGTGATAGTCGCTGATCGTGGCGCGAGTTGGAAATACTTGCTTGTTGGGAAAGAAACTGGAAAATGGGGTAGTAATAGGGCAGGGTGTGGTATGAGGGAGCTACAGGCAAATTCCACGCTCTATGTGTCTCCGAGTCCGTGGCGACCGCTGCGCGCGGAAAGCTGACGGTGAAGAGCGCACTTATGGAGATTATCGGCATCCCAAGGAAGCTCTCGAGTGTCTGATGGAGAGACGACTCTGAGTAACGGAGGTGGCACCGCGACTGGCAGGGTAGGGATAGTGTGGTCCGCGGAGTTTCTCATCGTATGGATATCTCTCTCCTTCACATGATGTGGGCCCGTATCAGACCGAAAAGACATAAACGATGCTCGCTGTCTATAATCACGGTCTTCTGATCCTAGATTGACTTCCCAGGTCTGCTTCTCCCAGTCAGGGACGAACTGTTCGATGCCACTGTCCCTTCGACCCTTGCAGCACAAGATCTCTTGCGCAATCTTCCACCATCGATCGAAGAACATGCTGGATGTAATCGCTATTGCTATGATCAAGATTGCGATGAAGACGATCCCAATGATTTTCCAGGTCTTGTTGTCAGCGGACGCGTTCTCGGACATGGCTGCTGATGAGGGATTTGGATAACTCGCCGGCCTTGTGGTGGATGTAGATGTTATCTGTTCCGGAGATGGGTTTAGAGAGCCTGCGGACGACGTAACACCGAGGCTTGTGGGAGTCACTAGATCAACCTTTCCCAATGAGGATGCCGTGGGGAGTACCGGATCTGTGAACAAGCCTCCTAGATCTTTCAAAGCAGGATGTATAGGAGATGAAGGTGAGCTAAGATGGAACGTGTCTGATGTTGCAGGCGAGTCTGTGCCACTGCCAGCAGTGCCTGCGAGCATACCGAGTAAGTCTCTTCCGGAATGCACGCTTGAGCCATAATGCGCAGTTGTTATCTCTGGCAGTGCAATCGCGATTCCTCCTGAGATCTGGATTAGAAGTAAAAGAGGGTGCTGGTACCTCATGGAGATTATAGACGGCTGGACAGAGACGGTACAAAGTTTATGTAAACCTATGTTCGCGTCCTCGGTCACGTGGCTAAGAAATCAGTTTTTCAATAACAAATTATAATATTCTAAAATGCATCTAGGAGTCTGTTTCAGCTTCCGTGAGAAATAACGTAATTGTTCATCTTCTAAAGCTTGAATTCCTTACACGATCGGCGGCAACTTCTTCTGAATCCGCGACTTTTAACGCGTTTCACCTTTGCTTCGTGCTTAAGAATTATGCACTCTGTTCAGGTAGGTATCTATTATCCTCCCTCGACTCTGCTGACCCCTCTACAGGAACCGTGGTTCAGCGGGCAACTTCATAACGTTCCGTTTGGAACCTGGTGCCCCGCTGTTATCACTATCCTAGCAATCGTTATCGACTTCCTAGCGCGCAGGCAGCTTCCAAAAATCATCCAAGTTACTTGGAGTGCGCTGAGCGCACCTTTTCGTAACTTTATCACTTTAGACGATGTCGAGGGTCCCTTCGACGATGACTTTCCCCAACAGATTTGGATAATTCGAGCGCTTGTTTCTATCGCACTCCTTTCCTCGTTTAGCTGGCTTGCGTATTTTGGGTATACCATCGTCTTGCAGGAACCCTGGACCAACGCCTTAGTGGCATCAATTGCATGGGTAGGATTGTTCAATATTTTATTACACGTCAAATTCACCTTGTGATTTGTCGTGGCAGTTTTATGCAACCCTAACACTCCTGTTGAGAGCACCGTCTACCCCTCCGTATATGCTTATTCTACTTGCAGTTTCGCAAATTGCTGCTGCCTGCATTTACTACTTTTCATTGCCGGATTATGCTGCCGGTCCCATGATCGTTATCCTAATTCGGACAATATCTTCAGCAACCTTCGTCTACGTGGCTGGCCTTTTGCCACTGCAGGCTGTGCGACCCGCGCTTAACGTTGCCAGCTCAACCAATGTCTGTTCGTTCAACTATGTCCCCCACTCATATACTGACCCTGCGGACTAGATTCCGTCATCCAATCTTTCCTCTCCCGAAGATGACGCAAACCTTTGGTCATGGTGTACCGTATCATTTGTAGAACCCATATTGGACCTGGCGTGGAAGCGAACATTGAATGATGCCGATGTCTGGTCCTTGTCGCCGTTTTTCCGACACAAGAACTTGTTCAACAAATGCCTCCGTTACCGTTCACGGTAGGCAAACACTGTATTCTACTTAGGTCAGTCTCTTATACGCAGCTAGCTATCCGACGCATTCTCTACTGCGCTTTTTGCTGGTATCTAACTCCCTCGATCTAATCTTGGACCTTGCATTGGAAATGTGGGGCGCTGTTGTCGGTGCGTGTATTATGCTCAGATATAGACCGATCCAGGTAGAGTAATGTCATATTGATCCGCAGGGTTCGTGCCGGCTTACGCACTCCGGATGATTCTATCGTCGTTAGATAATCCTACTCCCGAGTCGGTAGCGAATGCCAAATACTGGGCTTTCCTTACATTTGTAGCACATTTGTCTTTTGCGCAAGTCGATCTCTTCAAAAATTGGCATACTCGCAGATGTTACGAACGAACTCGCGGCCAACTCTTTTGTGCTTTGCACTATAAAGCATTGCGCCGCAGGGATATCAGTGGAAAAACTTCTAGCGACGAAGAAGGAAGTGCTGACCTTGGAAAAATTGTGAATCTCATGCAGTGCGTTTTCCTCAGGGTTATAGTCTCCTGTGAATAACTCAATCCACCTTAAAGAGGCGATGCGTATGCTGTCGCTCAACGATTTTGGGACTTTGCCGCAATCTTCTCGTCTCCTCTACGGCTTGTGATAGCGCTAGTCTTCCTCTACAAGTACGTCACAGTTCCTCTGAGATATCAAGCTAAGTAATACCTTAGGATATTGGGATGGAGCGCGATGTCAGGCGTCGTTGTGATTCTTTTTGCCTATATTCTGAACTACCCATTGGCGACATACAACATCAAGGTTTAGAGTCTCGATTGTTCTATTTTCCTGGCTAATGTGACACAGATTACCCGAGCATCATGGAAGGCCAAGGACAAAAGGATGAATGTCGTAAACGAACTACTTCAGAATATCAGATTTTTGAAGTTTTATGGTTGGGGTGGGTGAGCAGAAGCTGACACATAATTCTACTTGACTAGCGTTTCATAGAAAATCAGTGGTCTCGCACTGCTCATCAGGCACGAGAAGAGAACTCGACTGGCGGGTTAAAGAGAATGTTGTCGACACTATCATCTCTTTCATATGGTAAGCTGTTCGTTATCCAGACTTCGCGCGTACTCACGACAATTTATAGGACGTGGATACCTTCAGCGACAGCCCTTGCGACATTCTCTTGGTACACTTTGGGCGAACAGGAGCAGCTGACGGTATCCAAGGCATTCACCGCAGTCGCTCTGTTCTCACAGCTACAGGAACCGATGACCGCTCTTCCTGGACAATTCTTTGCAATGCTTCACGGTTTGTCATGCGACACTACAACTGGATATGCAATTCTTATCTTTCATAGCTTACGTATCGATGCAGCGTATTGAGGGGCTCCTTGCGGAGCAAGAGGTTCCTGAATGGGCTTTATCTCTGTCGACAGTGGATACCGGCTCTGAAGCGGATTTCTCGGACATCGGCTTTAATAATGCGACCTTTGAATGGCACGGAGTTCACAAAGAATCGATGACTGAAACTCACTTCCAACTTGGACCTCTGGATATCAAGTTTCCGAAAGGCCAGCTGAGCCTTATCAGTGGTGCGACTGGTGCTGGGAAAAGTGCCATGCTTACAGCGTTGCTTGGCGGTCAGTGCATCCTTTGCGGTCAGAAGTCGGCCCTGAGATGTGTTCATTCTAGAAATGCATTGTTTGTCCGGTGATGTATTCATAAACAAGAGGAGGCATCAAGTGGCTTACTGCGCACAAACTCCTTGCAAGTGATGTTATCATAGTGCAGCTTAGTCGCTCACTCAAATTGATATACAGGGCTTGAACACGCAACCATAAGGGACAACATCATTTTCGGCTCCAAGCTCGGCTTCAATGAGGCGCGATACCACGCAGTGGTCGAGGCATGTGCTCTCGAACGTGATCTTGCTGTATTCGAAGCTGGCGACATGACTGGTAAGGGTTCTCTTATCCATCCATCATTGCTAAGGCATTACTTTGAACCCCAGAAATCGGCGAGAAAGGCATCACGCTATCTGGTGGACAGAGAGCTCGTATTGCCTTGGCACGCGCTATGTACTCGGAAGCTAATGTGAGTCTTCTGCCAGTCTATTGTTCCACTATCTTAACCGACCTCGTTACTGGATAGTGCATCCTTCTTGATGATCCGTAGGCATTTTCTGTCAAGGTCACTATTTTTTCTGAATGTTCTTCAGACTTGCCGCGGTCGATATGCATACTGCACAACACATTGTGCAGCACTGTTTGTCTGGGGAACTGGCTCGCGATCGGACAATTATCCTGGTAACCCACCATATCAGTTTATGTTTACCGATTGCATCTTACGTGGTTGAGCTGTCTCGCGGCAGCATTGCCCGTGCTGGCGATAAAGAGGAGTTCCAGGATGTCGGAGAGGTTGATGCTCTTAACGAGGTTGACGATGAAGAAACAGAAGTCGCTACTTCGGGAATTCAAACCCCAGATGACAACATGACCAAAGATGTTCTTCCAATGCAGCGGCCGTCTCAAACTGCTAGAAAACTAGTGGAAGCGGAAGTTCGAGCGGAAGGCCGGGTGCCTTTCAGAACGTATTGGGTTTACATCAAGGCAGCAGGTTTGATGTCCTGGGCATTGACTCTCGTCTTGATGCTCATGATCCGCATGATTAACATCGGGAATCAGGTACGGTTGCAGGTCTTGACCCCATACATGTTGCCAATTTTTTTTCAAGGTGTTCTTGGCCAAATGGGGTGAATCTTATGACGTCTCCGCTTCGGTTTTCCTTCCAAACGTCAAATACCCTTGGGATGACTTACCCCCTCCTGATGTCAATGTCAAACCATGGCTTTTGATCTACCTCTATATCTCTATCGCAGGGGCATTCTCAGTACTGGCTTACATCTCGTTGGGCTATTACGCAAGTCTCCAGGCCTCCCGCTCCCTGTTCCTCAGACTACTCCAAAGGCTTACAAGAGCACCGGCCCGGTTCTTTGATACCACACCCATCGGGAGGATTCTTAACCGTTTTACGACAGACATTAACACTATTGACGGAGCTCTGCAAACTTCCGCCCGCGCCGCACTATCCGGCGTTCTTAATTTCTTGGCTTCTTTCACTGTCATAATTGTGGTTATACCCGCGTTCGCGCCTTTAGCGTTGGTGATTGCATGGTTGTATATCCGCATTGCTCCTCGATTCGTACAAGCTCAACGAGACCTGCGCCGCCTTGAGAGCGTCGCCTTGTCGCCTGCATTCGCTGGTTTCGATGAGCTTCTACGTGGCTTGTCACACGTTCGTGCATTTGCAATGGAGTCAAGATACCAAGATAAATTCTATGAAAAAGTAGATAAATTTCAATCGTACGACCACGTATACGTAAGATGCACTCCTCACCCTGCAATGTCTCGCACTAACCCCTTCGCCAGTGGCTTGTCAACGGCTGGCTCCGCTGGAGATATGACTGTATGTGGCTTGTGTTTTTCATCATGTTTAACTTAAACGCCTTGCAGGTCTCGGCTCAGTTGTGGTGTATCTCACGACTCTCTTCGCTCTTTCGCAAGGAGTTTCCAATGGGTCTTCTGCCATCGTTATCGTGCAAGCTGGAATCTTTGCTGAGGCATCTCGCCAACTAGTGCGAGTTCTTGCCCAGCTGGAGCTTGACTTTAATGCGGTCGAACGTGTGGTTGAGTATCTTGATGTACCACAGGAGGCACCTGCCATTATCGAGAAGAGCAGACCTCCAGCATACTGGCCATCAAGCGACGGTCAGTTGGTTGTCGAGAACCTTGTTGTCAGGTACAGCCCCGACCTACCGGACGTGCTCAAAAATATATCATTTGTTGTTCAACCGTCTGAAAAAATTGGGGTGGTTTGTCGCATATCCTTGGAACATCTAGCATTCACCATTGATCATTATTATCGACAGGTCGGACGGACGGGCTCCGGGAAATCAAGCTTGGCTTTGTCCTTGCTGCGTATGATAGAGGCTAGCGCTGGAAGAATAATGTATGTTATTCTCGGTGTCTTGCTCCTTGTTCCAGCGTCTGAACACTTTTGTAGCATTGACGGAATAGATATTTCAACAATTGGTTTAGAAGATCTTCGGTCACGGATAGTGGGTCGATTATTTAGCCCCTTAGGAGATTGCTGACTCGTCCCCAGACCATTGTTAGTCAGGACGTTTCGTTGTTTTCTGGTACACTCAGAAGCAACTTGGACCCATTCGAGGAGCATACTGACCAGGAGTGCTGGGATGTGCTCGAGCGATGTCATTTAACAAGGTTGCTCAGTCGGGCGATTGAAAAAGGTGGCTTCACACTTGAGATGCCGATAAGCCAAGGTGGCTCGCTCAGCGCAGGAGAAAGGCAACTGGTTGCACTCGCTCGGGCAGTTCTACGAAAAACCAATATCATCATTATGGATGAAGCAACGTCTCAGATAGATTCGCGTTTGGATGACCAAGTTAGTTGACATGTTACTCCAGTCCTGTGTCTCACTAATGTGTGCTTATAGATCCAAACGACAATTCGTGAAGAACTGTCCGGTGCGCTTATTATTACTATAGCGCATCGCCTCAAGACGATCATCGATTATGATCGCATTTTAGTGTTAGATGCTGGGGAGATCATTGAGTTTGATGAGCCAAAAGTACTTTTGGCAAAGGTTGGAGGGGCTTTCCGAGAGATGTGTAGAAAGAGTGCAGATTGGCCACAATTGTTTGCTTCGATGGAACGTTAGGACCGTACACTATGACTAGTATATTCATCGATTGCATATGAATTTCTTCCGGGTTACGGGACTCTTGTTTGGGAAGACAGCGTGGTTAACCTGAGCAAAAGATAGGATTTGAGTCGATTCGAGTTAATCCAAACCACAGCTGGAACGCTCAGGAAAACCCGGTATTGATCTCATGTCTCTCCGACAACGAGCACTCGTATAATAGGGAACCAGAATGTTCATCGTGATTCAAGAGAATGGTGCCAGGCTCACCTTGTGGTCGTTGTTCTCGTGAGGGTCGGCGTGAGAGAAGCTGAAACTAGAAACTCCGCCGGACTTTGTAATATTGTGCTGTACCACACTGGGCGGATTCCCCGGGTCGCTGGCGGGCTGTGGCACGCTGTGGCGTCATTACAACACTGCTCCGAAACCTGCATTACATTTCCACCACCCATCCACTTGCTCAGCGCTCAAGCTCAGGCTTTTGCTACCATGTCTTCTAGAGAGCCTATGTGGTATTGTCACGAAGTTTGTCCCCTGATAATAACTTGCACGTCAGGTTATACTAATATAACATTGCAATAGTGTCATGCTGAGATGAGACCACTCATGGTTAGCAGATCCTCAGCTGACTTCCGATGTTAACGTATGACGATATGATCTATTAGCAACCGGATCCAATTTGTGCATCATGTCAGGGCACGTTCGTCGAGAAGGTGCGCACCCCGATCTTCGTACTTGATGATAACGATGTATCATAAACTTCTGCAGATAGAGGATCCGAGCGATGATCCTCGGGCATACCAGCAACACACTCCGAGAGGAGGCTTCGATGACGAAATTCCTCCGAATTTAGGTGGCTTGCTAGGTGCGCGTTCATGCATGCATGCATGCATTAAGACCTTACATGGAAGAAAACACCCACAGCTGCATTGACGGGAAATCCTCGACCTCGCTCACCTACCTTCCCTCGTAGCCCCGAGGTAGTACCACCGGTCTGTCATCTTCTATACACGCTGCAAGAAAAGCTCACAATACGATCAGGCTGGTATTCGTTTTGAGCTTCATAGTACTGGACCTAGTCAGGGTGCCACAAGGACCGTGTTTCTTGGTCCCAACGCCCTTAATCGTCCGCGCTCTCCGGAGCAGCGCGATGGTGAAATTCCCAACATGTCCGAGTACGTCCATTGTGATCGTCTCGAAATCTTATATGCACATTTTGGTATAGGTTCCTGCGTCGTGATAATCAAAATGGTCAACGACCCGGAGACATCACTGGCCCAATGATGGCACAATATTTATTGGCTTTACTGGGACAGGGACCCACCGGTAGAGGCGCAGACCCTTTTGCTGAAATGTTCTCCCTTGGTCCTGAAGGAGGACCGGGTGGACGCTGGGGTGACTATGTTTTCAATCAAGAGGGTGTGTATCTCTTTGAGACGTTTTACAAAGCCTGACGATAGTTGGAAGCATTGGACCAAGTAATAACGCAGATAATGGAAAACTCCGCATCACGGCCTATTCCAGCAACAGACGACATCATTAACAATCTCCCACGAGAAGTTCTTATGGAACGATGTTTGTCATTGTCCATCGTATCCTCCACCCGCTGCTCACCTTCATGTATTGCTAGCTCCACTACTGGATAAAGATTGCGCCGTATGTAAAGAACAGTTCCAACTGGGAACCGAAGACCCGGAAGAGCAAGTTATTGTAACTCTTCCATGCAAGCACCCATTTCACCAGCCTTGTATATTGCCATGGTTAAAATCTAGCGGAACGTGTCCTGTTTGCCGGTGGGTCATTTTTTCATGTCCATTTCTACGTCATCTTACACTGAGTAAAAGGTATGCTCTTATAGAACAAGCACAACGGCCGCGCTCACCAGGTAGCCCCCCGGGACCAGGAAACGGACCCAGTAGCCGCCCAACAAGCCCACCAGCTCCACTGCGTCCACGATCACCTGGGAACTCAGGCCGCAGTGGTGGAGGATTGTTCCATTCATTTTTTGGAAGCATGGGTGGCTCGAGAGCGGGTGGTAGTTCGGGTAGGAATTCAGGTTCAAGAGGAAATTCAGGTTCAAGAGGAGCACGTCGCGCGGGCATGTCCAACGAGTCTCAGGGCAGTACGCCGCCTTTCCCCGGGCGCTGGGACGAAGAGACAGACTAATCGAGCGTTGACTTCGTTTCTTAGACCACCTGCGGAGCAACTTGCGGGCGGTCTGTTGTAGATATGCATATCTTTTCTGATGCGTTCTGAGTCTTCTGACCTCACTTTCCTTCTTGCAAGCTGTAAAGATACATAATGTTATATGAACTTTCCGAGGTGCGGAGTCCTTGAATGTTCCCCTCGCGCCGCGGCCAGTAACGTCGGCAACTCAAATGATTTTGTGGGGAAACCCTTGACAAGTTCTTTCACTCTACTATGGACAGAAATAAGATACAAGCTCCCCAGCGTCACCATCAAAGAGCCAGCGGTAACCTTCCGCAAGGTTTCACAAACGGATTTCTGTAAATTTCTGTCAATCCTCATACCTTGGCCGAATAGCTGGGATGCATCAGGATTCCTGTGCCCTGTCAGTGGGCTGTTCGGATTCTGAAAGTGCCGGGGAGTCTGTCACTTCAGGGCGCCTCGTATATCATCCCACCCAACCTCCATCCCACCTGCCTGTCATCAAGATCTTCACCTCCATCTCTTCTGATCCCTGCGAGTCTCTCACGCTTTGTCACTTCCTATGTGTTTACCCATTTCCTGTTTGTCTGCCAACATCATGCCGGTGTCTGCAGCTCCCAGTCTATGACTGTCATGTCCTCCCTCCAAGTGACTAGAACCGTGACGGCAAGTTGACAAAGATGACGATATCAGCATGACAGTTGACATAGATGGCGGGACGCGTGCCAACCGTGGCTGACGTAGACGGCACAGTGGTTGCGATGATGCAGACAGATTATTGACCACCCGGGACTTTCCGATCACAGGCATGTCTCCAGACGTCCCGAACTTTGGCGCTGAGTCTGGACCCTGCGCAGACTTCATGCAGACTGTCCATTTACTACATGCCCTCCTCTTAAGACCTCTCGCTCTTGCAACTCGTCTGAATCATTTGAATTTTTTCCGGCATCGATGATGCATTGCGACTAACCAGACCACCTTTGACTCCGCAAAGATAGCCTTCTTTCAAACTCAAAAGCGCGTCCGTCTTTAGCGGTGTATTACTTCTCGACCCTGCCAGGTTCCACGGCGTCAAAAAGTATGTTTTCCACCCATTTGTTCCAAGCTCTTCCTGCAAACTCAAATACTTCATCCTAAAACTCGCCCCTTTCCTGATTTCGCCATCTCGTCTCTTCCGACAACATCTTGCATCCGCATATATGCACCTGTTTCGCGCCAGTTTGTTGGCGTGATTTCAGCACGCTGATTTTGTCTATCTCGTACTTGATTTAATACTGGCGCGGTGACAACGTAAAATCGCTCTTGACACAGCACTGCACACCTGTCCGTCACTGGCAAGAGAAGCTGATACAATATTGTCCGTATGTAACCCGAACGCATTCCTCCATTTGCTCCATCTATGTCCCAACCTCTCTTCCTTAAATGTCCACATAACATCCGACCCAAAAAAACCCATGGAATCATTCACGCACACAAAATTATAATCCTTATGCATCATGCTTCATGACCCTTTGCTCGCGCGCCCTTGATCTGACCTGTTCAATGCTCTATCACTCCCCAATTTGCGTGCGCTTGAAGCTCGCCGCAATAGCCACATTTATGCATCTTGGCCTCATGAGGACATGCAGTAATTTTTGGCACGGTCAATGTGTCCCCTGGAGACCCTGACTATCGATGGTCGAGCGGCGATAACAGATGCGCAGCGAGCGGAATACGTTTCCCTCATTCCTTCCCTCGAAGCGGTGAATTACGGTTATAGATACTTTTGATAATCCTGGGTATCTACATATCGAGAAATGATGTTTCTGGAATGCAGTCTGCAGACAAGTCTTTTCGAAATGAATAGCATTTTATTTCATGTGAGCTATTGTCAAGACATCGGAGTAAACCGAGTCTGAGATCTGATTGTGTACCGAGCTGCCGCCAGTGAAGTGCAAAGATCACGAGTAAATATGATACTATTGCTAATAATACGCAAACCCGACCGAGGAATAAGACCTCCGTAGCCTACTCCATACAGCCATCAAATCCGTATGCTGCTTTGCGTCTGAAATTTGATCATTTGTGTACTTTGGTGGTTATATTTTAGTTAGTGGTGGCACCAGTGTACGAGGTTTCAGCAAAACCAACGCGGGAGTTGGTGGCATCGAACACAAAGTAGAAGCGCTCGAGGAATGTGTAGCCGTTGACAAAGTCAACCCCTGAGCCACTGGGCGTACCAATGTCACTAACCATGAGATATATGGCGTTGCTACTACCACCAACGTAAGAGTTGAGAGAACGAGGCCAAATTTGGGCATTAGGCGTCAGAGCGTAGGTTTCCTGTGCAAATGGTAAACAAGGGGCACGAGGGCTGATAGAAATGGCGTACGCTGCCAATATGGAAGTTCAGGTTCTTCAGGGCTTTGTACTGGGAAGAGGAAATGAGGAGAAGACCAGTCGCCGTATCCGGAGTACCACCGGTTGCAGACTGGTACTTGGCGTAGGCATCTACGAACGCTGATTAGACCATGATTACTCGCTGCATTCTAGATACATACCGCTGGCAATGTAAATAGAGGTGGTTCCAGTATCGACGATTCCAGCCGTGGAGGACATGATCGTCGTGGAGCCGTAGGAGATGCTCTGGTTCATACCCCAATAGGTTGATGAAGGGTAGGTGGTAGTGATAGGACTGAAACAAAACAATTGCTACCAGCCTGGATTGATCTAGGAGCTGAGGCAGCTTACGTGTACTCAATGGAGCCGGTGTACTTGGTAGCATCAGTTCCACCGAAGGTGAGCGCTCCATTGGTGACTGTGTTCGAAGTGGTGGGCTCGAAAGAGATGCCAACCACCTTTTGAGAAATGGTGCCTTGGCTATACAGATTATCAATGACAGTCGGGATCATCTTGGTCGGTTCATTTGTCAGAGTGTCGGTTGTCAAGTCTACAGGCCCGATGCCAAGGATACCGTCAACATCGGCGAAGCCCGTCGAAGTAGAAGCAACACCGATCGACTGCGCGGCGATGGTCAGCCCACTACCGAGAGTGATGGTGTCGATGTACTCCGTTCCTGTAGATATTCGTAGGTATTTTCAACTTATGATATATTTATATGACATACCAGAGAAGGAGCCAGAACCGTAGGTCAACGCTACAGGCTCGCCGGTGTCGACGCTGGTCTTGGTCTTCACATATTTGGTGTTGGAACCAACCCATGTGTTCGAGCTGCCAGTGTCGACAATCAAATTGTCTGTAATAGTACATTAGCAGCCGCGCGTTTTTTCAGTGCTGAACTTACAGGTTGTGGCGGGGCTGCCGATGCCAACTTCTATGAGGTATGTTACAACAGCATTGGTCACAGGAGTGCTACCAGTACGGCCGCCCTGCGTGCTGAAGGAGTTGCCCTTGAGGGCAGTCAAGCGAGCTTTATCCTGTTGCAAGAGGTTAATGGGACCATCGGAGACGTTTAGCCTCCTGGCAATGGGGAGGGTGATGGGGGAATTGTCGATTTCAACGGGCGATCCCGCGATTGACAAAGCCAGGAAGATGATTGTCAAAAAGGATGCAGCGGGGAACATGAATGATGACTGACTCGAAAGTTATATCATACTCTGAGTCAGTGATCCATTATATATGTACTGGCGAACGCGAATATTGGGCACCTTAGCTACGTATGAAACGTCCCCTCTCAAAAGCGATGACGAAATAGTGGCGGTCCGAGTTATCACGAGTGCATAGATTCGACTTCCTGATCAAATAAGAATGACAGGAAGGTTGTTTGTTTTTGATCCAAGGCGGTAGAAATTTACAATTCGCCTGTTTACCCATGGCCCATCAGTTCATTGACTTACCTCACGTTCATTTCCGTAGAAACGCTCACCCATCAATAATACACCTCAGCAGAACGTCAGCATCAGGCTGGTGTAGCAAGCGTTGCTGAGGAGAGCGGTCGTCCCTGGTTGTCCTGGCCTTGCCAGTGATCGAATTGTTGAACTGACGCCGTTTGAGGCCATTTTCTGAAGCATGACGGCTGTTTACACACGATCCAATAGTTCATTTATGCAAGCAAGAATTTTTTGCCGGAGGTTGCATGACTACAGGGTCGATCCCTCGACCACGAAGGCGCATGGCGAATATTATTCCGTAGTGACGCACACCAGTCTGGGATTCGTATGGGGAATCCACAGACCTATATGTAATGCATGGCCACCTACAGGTCAAAATGAATCACGCGATCATGGTTCCAGCTTGTGTTGTACATACGTCATGAGCGAGCACTTGATTGAAAAGCCTTGTCCTGAGAATTGGAAGTACTGGTAGATTGATCGTCCATATTGTGTTGACCCAGGTGGTGGACAATTGCAAGAAGTAAGTAGTAGTAATCAGAATTCCGGGAGCAGTGCTAATGATTAAGCCCGGAACTTCCCGGTCGGTTTTCAAGCACAAGTAGCGTTCAATCTATTATGATAATAATGTTACTGTATGTGTGTGTGAGTTATCGGCAAGACTCATCGGAGTAAAACAAGTCTGATTGTGTACCGAGCCGCCGAAGTGCAAAAATGACAAGGCGGAGCAATACTGAAAATGCATCACCTGTAGATCGAGCCAAAACAAGTAATTGCAGACTGGATGTCGACGAACTAGAGACCCAAACGTTAACAGTGACGCGAATGATTTATGAATCGTACTCCATGACGTGGCCTTACAAAGCAACACTGGAGTGCTTTTTGCATTAGGTTCGCACTTATAACACCGATAACACCGTCATATACCTGAGCTTTCGCCGATCAGAAAACAGTTCCGGTGAAAAGAAGATTTGCGATCAATGCATCATATATATGACCATGTAAATGGACGGTAACCAGCATAATCACCAGCAAGAAACTAGTACTACTCACTGGTACATGCAGCTTGTATCCTTCAGTCGACAGATTCTGGCATCCGTTCGAAAGATCGCACGACCTAGGCTGCTGCGTGGTCGTGACTCGCCAGCTTGTCAAATGCAGTTAAACTTGCTTTGAAGTTGAAACGTCACCTCGAGATTGAACGCAAGCTTTCCATTGAGCCCCTTCACAGGGGCAGACTTGCCCGTGTGGGCAAGCCAAGCACAAGTCTTCGGTGAATCAAATCGCTCAGCCAACCAATGTTTACCACATCATCATCCCCGTGCACAGATGTTAGATATGATATGGATATGCGCGTCTGTGACTACAGTAACTACAGCACACATATCACTCTCACGGAAGAGCAAGGTCGATTATTAGAAGATCCGATCTTTCTGAATCTAGATTATTAGTCCACGCTACCGGTGGGTGGTCTCATGATTTAGGGATGATGGAACGACAACAGTTCACTCTATGTAGTCATCCTTCCCTAGGACAACTTTAAATTTGTCCATGCGTTTGATCACGCGGAAGCAACTCGCGTGACTCTCCACCTGGACTATCCCGTGCATACTCACGATGAAACGGTTTATCCGTCCACCACCTGAGCTCCACTGAGTCAGCGGGAACACTAGCTATATTTCATTCATAACAATAACGATGGGAAGCTCTAAGCTCCATAACGAGATACGACAGTGACTAGCTACTTCCAAATTCCTTCCCATACAACAACCATATGTAAGATAGACCGAGCACGATGGTAAGGTACGATAGCCACGTCCAGCGTGCAATAAAGATAACCCAATAACCACATAGAAGATACACTAAGCAAGGACGAAAAGAGCGAATATTCGAAAGGAATGTCGGTGATAGGATGAAGCGAGTGTGATTAACCGTAGAGAGAATAAATTTCAAAAGGAACGTTGGTAACAAAATGAAACGAGTGTCGTTAGCCGTAGAGAGAATATTCTAAAGGAATGTTGGTAATAGAATGGAATGATTGTCATCAGACGTAGAGAGAAGTTGTGTCAAGAATTGGAGTCAACACTAGAGCACAGAAACAAGAAGTAACGTTAGTAGCAGCGACAGATGCGGGGTAAGGGGGACATACATATTCAGGCGTTGTCCTAGGTCGCGTTGTTGGCAGGAACGATATATCCAGAAACTGACTTGATCATCGCTTGGTGATGGAATTGGTACTTTCCATGTTCAGCATGAGCCCTGCTAGCAAGCAATGGTTTGCACCCCTTCTGATGCCGAGCCAAAGAATCGGTCCTCGACGACAGCTTCTTGCAATAGGGGCATTGATAGGACGTAGCGAAGTGGACCCCTTCGATGTGACGGCTCAAATACATCATCGTCCCTGCGTCCGGGCAACCCTCGAATCGGCAGGGAGTGGCTTTCTTCGCTTCAACCCCATGCCAAAACCACAGGTGGTCTTCAATACGGATCTTGTCCACCTCTATGAACAGTCCACACGGCTGGTCGGTCCAATCGCATGGGCGTACGCAGGTCAACTGTGGCGAGTGATGGGCAGGGACGTTTCCAGATGCATCGGGGTAGGTATCGTCCAGTTCCATAACCCCAAATCTCCTGGTTCGAAGGGGATCTCCGTTGGGATCATGGGTCCTGCGGCTACTGATGTCAACAGGCTTTGGATCGTGAACAGGCATGGCCATGATCGTGGCACTAGTATCCGCTAGCGTGTACGGACCAAACTTGCCCGGTCTGTAGTCGTCGGCGACGTTCGGGCGCCTGCGCTTGCGCACTGCTGATGCAACGAACGAACTCGAACCATCCTCAATTTCAGAGGTCTGGCGTGTTTTACGCTTACGAGGCCTGTTAGATGCTGTCCCGTCGAAAGCAAGAGAAGCTGGCTCCACGCTTGAGCCCCCACTGGATTCCGTCAGTAATGGAGCATATTGACCTTGGGGGAATGGCGCAATGGGGTAATACGCGTTGGACGGACCCGCAATGATGGGAGGTTGCTGGTAAGGGTAGGAGGGAGCGGGATGATATCCATACTGGGCCAATGCGTCGCCTTGCGGTGGTGCTGGAATGATTGCAGAGGGTTGCGAATAATACGCACTAGAGGGTCCATTGGCATCATATCCAGGATTATATTCAGGCTGGGACCATAGTACAGGGCCTTGCGGTGCGGCAGAGGGCTGCATATATGTGCTGGGAGGTCCGTTGATGAAATATCCAGGGTTGTATTCATTTTGGGACCAAGGATGGCCTTGCGGGGGTGCTTGAGGGATGGCAGAGGTCTGCGGAGGGTAGAGCCCCTGATCGATGTGGGACAACAGGGGAAGACCAGCCACCGGGGCGTTGAAATTCTCCAATGTCGGAAACGACTTGAATTCCTGAGGATTTTGAACATTTTGTGAATCGTCGCGAGTTCTAGAAAAACAGATGACCAATGACGAAGACTCAGTTGCGAGTGCACGCACCCTTGTTGCGTCGCTGGTAATCCATAGTTTGTCCTGTCGTTAGACGTGAGTTGCTTGGCCCAGGTAGACTAATTAGATTGGCTTACCCGTCAACGTGAGCATCGGCTGGGCCTCCCAGCGCGTCTTCGTTAACTACACTACGCATGCATTCCTCGCTCTCTTTAAACAATCTGTACGACCGTAAGTTTGAATAAATGATTTGGGTAGAACTACATACGCATCCAACTGGGCGCGCACTTCGGGGGACGTCTCACCGCTTTGATGAGTTGCGAACAACTTAGCCATGTCTTCTTCGGCCAACGGAACGAAATCAGGATCACCGGGGAGCGGCACGTGGTCACCCGACATGGGCGTAGACTCGCTAAGAAAATGATGAGACGAGGCGCGTCCTCGAATTCGAGATCGAACACAAACCTATCGAATGGCGTATGAAGGTTGTAACACGAGGGACTGGATGCGCAAGGTAGTGTTAGCATATAAGGATATCCACTGACGTGCGAGTAGACTTACATAGACATATAAATGAATTGAAAAAGTGAAGTGGCCAAGATGATGACACAGTTGGAAAGTAGAGACGAAGATGAGAGAAACAGAGTAGAGAACGACACTGGGTTTTATACCTCTCGACGGGCGGAGAAACGATAGACAAAGGACGACTGTGGTCGTGCATTGAAGCCATCGATTTGACATTATCCCCCGACAACACGTCGGGAAAAGGCAAGCGTCTGTGGACACTTTCCTATAGGATATGCACCTGTGGAATTCATTGCTTTGTAGCTCCCCGCGTGCATCAGTCCACAAGAACACAAAGATCACTGACCCTTGATAAGCTTAGAATGTGACGATCAAGTGAGAACTGGTCCTTCTCCACTAAAGGGTGACATCACATGTGGAGAAGTACAACTCAGATCAGATTCCAATTATAGGAAAAACGGGATTCTCGCGGACTCGGAGCATTGTCGCGGCACACTTGACCACCACCATAAACTTTGCCATCGGTACCTCTTAAGACAGTAGAAAGCGAGCTTGAGCATAAGGGGAGATTTTATAGATTATAGCGTAAAGTTGCGCAGTAGAGAAACGGCAGAAACGAAGGTGCGTCACGGTAGAATCAAAAAGATCTGAAAGTTTTGATGCGTAGGGTCAGTCGCATCTTTGTTGTAAACGTGCAAAGATGCTTACCTTGTGTGTCCACTGCGTCGTGAACCAGCGTAATCCTTACTTTTGATGCGGTAATTCGAAAGGGTGATGAAATGGAACCATTCAAAATTTAGAATCATCATACCGCAATACTTTTGAAATGGACACCATAGGTTTCGACCTAACGCTTCAATGAAGATTCCACGAGCTAACTGGTGATGAGACAGACGAAACACAGGCCGGAGTCGTAATAGTTCCATGTGATACAAGATGAAGGAAGCATTCTCTCAGGCTGTGCTAGATGGTCCGTCAACAGTTATACTGTAAGCAAAATCATGATACATTACATACTAATATGGGTTTGAGATAGCCACGTCGACGATACACGCTTACGATAACGTTTCGGAGCTGCACGCATCACGCGTGGGTTGTATTTATATTAGAATTCGCCGTAGCCCTCAGTTGCAACTTGTGCGTGCCAGACCGCATGACAGCAGAGTTCAGAGGACGAGGGTAAGCGTTGTTTTGGTCTGTTGTGCAAAGGCTTTGAGGACTTTCCTTTTCCAAAAGCTTTCCACTTTGCAAAACATAGCCGCTGCAGAGCGCTATCTGCATCAGACATGGCCAATAGCTGTTAACTAATTGTGAATATCTAGAAGCTCGAGTCAACGAGGCGTGTAGTACACTATACCCCTCAGCAAAATCTCACATTTCCTTATTTTTATTACTCGTATAAATTATATAGCAAATTTTATATAAACTAATATATAACAGTAAGAGAGATGTTATATTATGACTCACAAATACCCAATAGCCGACAAAAAAAGTTTCGTCAGTTGACGGCGGCATCCGTGTATGCGGTCGTGGCATCGAATACAATGCGCTATGGGTGGTCTCACGATCTAGCCTGAGGGGAAGTGGAGCTGCGGTGTCTTCGTGGAACAGTAACAGCCAGCTGACATTCGAACGTTCAACGAAGACTCTAGTTACAGTTATTTCAAATGCTTCCAAAATACAAAGGTTGTGAGAAATGCTACATTGTAACGTACAAGTATCCAATACCCAACAAAAAAATTGCATCAGTTGGTGGTGGCATCTGTGTATGCGGTTGTGGCAAAACCGACTTGGGAGTTCGTGGTATCGAATACAGCGTAGAAGCGCTCAAGGAAAGTGTAGCCGTTGATGAAGTCAAGACCCTCGCCACTGGGCGTGCCGAGGTCGTTGACAACGAGGTATACGTAGTTGGTGGTACCACCGATGTAAGTGTTAAGCGAACGAGGCCAGATCTGGGCGTTCGCAGTGAGAGTGTAGGTGTTCTGTGCAAATGGTGAACAAAGGGAATCAACACTTGAGACAGAAAGTACGTACGCTGCCAACAACGAAGTTCAGGTCCTTGAGGGCGCTGTACTGGGTGGTAGTAATACGGAGCAGACCAGTTGACTCATCCAGAGTAGCACCAGTTGCAGACTTGTACTCGTCGTAGGCGTCTATCAAACACTGATTAGATCATGGTTACTCGCTGCACTCGAAATACGTACTGCTGGCAAGGAGGATGAGGGTGGTGCCAGTGTCGACGATACCGGCCGTCTCGGCCAAGATGGTCGTCGTGCCGTAAGTGATGCTCTCGTTGATACCCCAGTAGTAGGATGCGGGTTCGGTGGTGGTGAGAGGACTGAATAAGAGATTACTGTCAGTCCGAATTCATCCACGAGCTGCAGAGACTTACGTGTATGCGAGAGTGCCAGTATACCTGGTAGCGTCGACTCCACCGAAGGTGAGCTCTCCGTTGGCGTCTGACTCTGTAGTGGTGGGCTCGAAAGAGACACCGACGACTATCTCAGAAATGATGCCTTGGCTGTACAGGTTGTCAGTGACAGTCGGGATCGTCGTGTCCGGCTCATCCGTCAGAGTGCCCTCTGTCAAGATTAGGGGCCCAATGCCGAGAATACCGTCAACACCGGTGAAGCCCGTCGAAGTAGCAGCAACACCAATCGACTGCGCAGTGATGGTGAGGCCATCACCGAGAGTGACGGTGTCGGTGTACTCAGTTCCTGTAGATAATCGTGGGTATTTTCAATTTATGATATTTTTGAATGTCATACCAGTGAAGGAGCCAGAGCCGTAGTCGACCGCTACAGGCTCGTCGGTGTCGACGCTGGTGCTGGTCTTCACGTACTTGGTGTCGGCACCAACCCACGTGTTCGAGCTACCGGTGTCGACAATCAAGTAGTCTGCAATAATACATTAGCAGCTGTATGTTTTTTTGGTGTTGAACTTACAGGTTGTGGCGGGGCTGCCAACACCAACGTCTGCGATGTAGCTCACAGCATCGTTTGTCACAGTAATGCTACCAGTGCGACGGCTAAGAGTGCTATCCCCTTGAAACTTTTGAGGGCGGCTGCACGAGATTGGTCGTGCTGCAAGAGGTTGATGGTACCACCAGAGGTGTTCAGCCTCCTGGCGATAGGGAGGGTGACGGGGGAGTTGCGAACTTCAACGGGCGATGCCGCGATGGACAAGGCCAGGAGGAGAGTCGTCAACAGAGATGCAGCTGGAAACATGATTAAACTGTACTGGGAGGTAACGATCATACTACATTTCGAGACTCGTTATATAGATGCTGGTAAATCTGAAAACACGGTGCTGAAAGGTGAGCACATGGTTAATCTCATCGTAAGGCTGAACCGTATGGAACGCGCCCCCTCACCGAAAATAGAAATAACTAAACAACCGACTCGTTACGCGTACATCTTGAATAAAAATAGCGGGACAGGTAGCCTGTTTTTGGCCGTGAGTAAGAGAAACTGTCCATGAGGATGCGCTATTCCACCAGTTTATTAATGGATCGATAGTTAGGCCACGCTTATATTACACGGTAAAGCTCACGCACCTTCAGTCCTTCGCAGTGCATCAGGTGCATCACTTTCGAGGCGCACTATGCAGATTACTGGAGAGGCTGAGCATTTCTGGGAAGAATGGCATCCAAACTTGATGAAGTCACATTAAGAACCTTGTTACACTGATGTGAATACAAGAATATCCGCCGGCTCGACACAAAATTGAGTCGTGGAGCCGCAACAGATTCCTGGGGCATTGATCTTGCGACCAACTGGGGCCATTGTTTCTGAAGAAGAAAGAAATTTGATGCAGATGAAAAACAGTGAACAAGACAGTGATGTAACTTCATGGCGAATGGTGAGATCACAGTACTGCCGTTCGGAGATGGGAAGATTAGGGCCGCATGAATGATACCTAGTAGTAGTGGCTAGGGCCCAGCAGCGTCCTGACAGTACTTGTTCCCCGTTAACCTCTTTCCAATATTAAGCCCGGCAGGTGCGTATGCCATAGTCTGAGTCACATGGAGCCGCCAGATATTATTCAAAGATACTAGCATCCGTGTGCTTGTGAAGTAGTGAGTCGCAGCGGCCATACTTGAACAAGATCATGCTCGTAATTTTGCTGATACATTATGATGTAAGCGCTAATATCTCATCATGGGTTCCGGCCGACAACTACTGATTCCCTTTCATGGGAATCTGGTTCAATCGCTGCCTATGGTCAATGTAACTCTAATGCTGCTTCATATCCTTTTGTACCTTACTGCATGCGATACGGCAAGCAAGCCTGAGGGCAGGATTTCGGAGCTTTGCAGGACCGCAAGTACTGGCTCTTCGATATGACGCCGTAATATTGACCCAGACACGAACATTCCGAGTCACTGCGGAAATGAAAATAACTCTACCCTATCTTAATCGACTTTCCGGATATAACCCGACGTACAAACTAAGTTGCATTGGTCTTTGCTGCATGGTGGATCGAGACTGATGAATTTCATGTAGTGTACAACTATAGTAAATGCTTACCTTCAACGCGCTCCTTCCCTACGACACCCTTCATTCACGCGCTCCTTCTCAAATCAGCTCTCTGCATCATCACGCTGTCAAAGATACCATCATGATAGTATTCATGTCATCTGTTCCTCCTACGACACCATGTGTCAATCATTGTGTTCCGAATCTGCCGAATGGAAGGTCCGCAGACAATTCAAAGGGTGATCAATGTCGTTGGTATGCAGTGGTATGTGGCTTACCACCTTATCGATCATCCTCCGAGTCCCCCAATTTGAACGTGCCGTCGATGTATCTAGTCGCCAGGTTGAGCAATGCCTGAGCCATCCCACGGCTCTATCGACGTCGCACGCTAATCCGACGGGCGGGCCAAATAACAAGTTCCATGTGTCTTCGGAGCCGTATGATAGCTTTTGGAGCATTTTGATAATTCCCTTGATGTCTTCCGGTTGTGATTGCCATCTTATAACGCCAGTCGACCGATGCGGAATGCAAATACCAACAGTTCAAACGTTCATCCACGGACAACTGACATCTCAGGAACTTCTACGGAATGAACGGAGTCCCAAAAACCGGATAATTGCCCCAGCAAGCTTGGTTGTCTTTCCTCTGTGTCGCTGCTCGTCGACTATAAATCGGGTGAGATTTTGAGGACGTCGGAAATAGTAATAGTTTCTTCTTTCTCTCCCACCAAAAACGTTATGCGATTAAGAACTGCCTCTCGCAACGTCCAGACACGCGTCCACCACCTGCTGCTGAATAGCATGTGCAGCGCCTTGTTTGAGCCTTGGGAAGCGAACACGTACATCCTGTGCGTGTCTCCAGCATGTTCAAGTGCACAGAATCCATCTAAATCTATCATTTCGGTTCCATGCTCCACGACTCTGCATGTCGTTTGGTCTATCTCCGGTACAAGGCATAACACCGCTGTGGCCCCGAGGTATATATCCGCCATCTTCGCAAGCTCAACCATCTTTACTGGTTCATTGTCCTGGCCAATGCAGATTGCATCGATCCACAGAGCATATGAGGTGCGTTTCGAGAGTCGATCGGCGATGTGTAATGCTTGCTCTGTGACCCGCCTACCTTCCCATTCTTTGAAAGAAGGACGGGTGTCCCACCCGTAACTAATTGCGATATAAGGTTCAACAGAAGATGCAGAGTCGACCAGCTTTCTGTCCCGGATGCAGTTCCGGGGTCGTGCATAGATCGTAGCGGCCTTGACGTTGCTCCTAGGATTGTCTTCAACTTTGGTTAGCTTCACCACAGGTTTGTGCCATACTCGGCGTTTTTGATGATCCGATGCCATGTCAAGTATGTTATCTTTCGCTCTGTCACGTTCTTGTGGTCTTTAAGTACGCTCTGTACCTAGGGATGGCGGCATCATGCTCTATCATCTTCCCTCATTGATGGCGCTAGTTTTCGCACTTCCAAATGTTCACTTGAGAGATTCTGGATTCTGGGACAGGTTGGATGGAAATATTATCGAATCAAGCGCCGGCGGAGTCACAATGGTACGCAAACATAGTAGCAAGTATTCGAGATTCTACAGAGAAGAAGTTGCCATATTTGCGTCAAATTGAGCGCGACTGTTAGGCTTTCCATAGTGGCATGCTTCTTTGGCACGAATAACACGGGGCGAAAAGTCGAAGTCCGAGATAGCCTCTAATTTGCAGACTTTCCTGTGAGCCCTAAGTACTGAGTGGCTGTGCGGTACAGTCACTCGATGAGCTTGCCCATCTAGCCTGAGGGGAAAGGGAGCTGGGTTTCTTCATGGAAGAGCAATGGTTTACATTCGAATGTTCAACGTTCGACGACGACTCTAGTTACAGTTATTTAAAATGCTTCCAGAAGACAAAGGTGATGAGAAATGATATTTTGTAATGTGCAGATACCCAATACCCAACAAAAAAAATTGCATCAGTTGGTGGTGGCATCCGTGTATGCGGTTGTGGCAAACCCGACTTGGGAGTGCGTGGTATCGAACACGGCGTAGAAGCGCTCAAGGAAAGTGTAGCCGTTGATGAAGTCGAGACCCTCACCGCTGGGCGTGCCGAGGTCGTTGACAACGAGGTAGATGTAGTTGGTAGTACCACCGATGTAAGTGTTAAGCGAACGAGGCCAGATCTGGGCGTTTGCAGTGAGAGTGTAGGTGTTCTGTGCAAAACGGTGAACAAGGGCAATTGACACTTGAAACAGAAAGTACGTACGCTGCCAACAACGAAGTTCAGGTTCTTGAGGGCGCTGTACTGGGTGGTAGTAATGCGGAGAAGACCAGTCGTCGCATCCAGAGTAGCACCAGTTGCAGACTTGTACGCGTCGTAGGCGTCTATCAAACACTGATTAGATCATGATTACTCGCTGCACTCGAAATACGTACTGCTGGCGAGGAGGATGAGGGTGGTGCCAGTGTCGACGATACCGGCCGTCTCGGCCAAGATGGTCGTCGTGCCGTAAGTGATGCTCTCGTTGATACCCCAGTAGTAGGATGCGGGTTCGGTGGTGGTGAGAGGACTGGAATAAGAGATTACTGTCAGTCCGAATTCATCCACGAGCTGCAGAGACTTACGTGTATGCGAGAGTGCCAGTGTACTTGGTAGCGTCGACTCCACCGAAGGTGAGCTCTCCGTTGGCGTCTGACTCTGTAGTGGTGGGCTCGAAAGATATACCGACGACTATCTCAGAAATGATGCCTTGGCTGTACAGGTTGTCAGTGACAGTCGGGATCGTCGTGTCTGGGTAATTCGTCAGGGTGCCCTCTGTCAAGATTAGGGGCCCGATGCCGAGAATACCGTCGACACCGGTGAAGCCCGTCGAAGTAGCAGCAACACCAATCGACTGCGCAGTGATGGTAAGCCCACTACCGAGAGCGACGGTGTCGGTGTACTCAGTTCCTGTAGATAATCGTGGGTATTTCAACTGATGATATTTTTGTATGACATACCAGAGAAGGAGCCAGAGCCGTAGGTGACCTCTACAGCATCGCCAGTGTCGACGCTGGTGCTGGTCTTCACGTACTTGGTGTCGGCACCAACCCATGTGTTCGAGCTACCGGTGTCGACAATCAAGTAGTCTGCAATAATACATTAGCAGCTGCAAGTTTGTGCAGTATTGAACTTACAGTTTGTGGCGGGGCTGCCAACGCCAACTTCTGCGATATAGCCTACAGCATCGTTTGTCACAGTAATGCTACCAGTGCGACGGCTGAGGGTGCTATCTCCCTTGAAACTTTTGAGGGCGGCTGCACGAGATTGGTCGTGCTGCACAAGGTTGATGGCACCACCAGAGGTGTTCAGCCTCCTGGCGATAGGGAGGGTGACGGGGGAGTTGCGAACTTCAACGGGCGATGCCGCGATGGACAAGGCCAGGAGGAGAGTCGTCAACAGAGATGCGGCTGGGAACATGATTAAACTGTACTGGGAGGTAACGATCATACCATATTTCGAGACCCATTATATAGATGCTGGTAAAGGTGAAGATATGGTGCTGAAAGGCGAGTATATGGTCAATCTCAAGCATGAAGGCTGAACCGTATTGAACGCGCCTCCACGCGTGAAGAAACCGAAAAAAGGAATCACTTGACAACCGACTCGGTATGCGCACATCTTGGCTTCAAACCAGCATAGCGGGACAGGTAGCCTTTTTTTGGCCGTGAGTAATAAGGACTCATGAGGATGCGCAATTCGACCAGTTTATTCATGGACTAATTAATGGTCAGGGAATGCTTGGCTCACATGATGAAGCTCACGCACATATGACGAATCCACCTTCGGTCCTTCGCAGTACACATTGCCGGGTGCATCACTGTCGAGACTGCACTATGTAAACTACTGGAAAGGCTGAGCACTTCCGGGAAAAGCGATAGCGCCTGGCCTTGGCGAAGTCGAATTGAAAAACTTGTTACACTAATGTGAATACCTGCCAGCTCGACACGAAAATTGATTCGTGGAGTCGCAACTGATTCCTGGGTTATCAATCCTGCAACCAACCGGGCCCATTGTTTCTGAATAAGAAAGAAGTTTGATGCACATGGAATACAACGAACGAGACAGTGATGTAACTTTTTCGTGGCCAATAGTGTGAGCACGATGGTACCAATATGTTGTCTTGCGAGCCACTGCCGTTTGGAGATGGCGATATCAGGGCCGCATGACTTTGCATGAATGATACCTAGTAGCTAGCAGCCAGGGCCCAGCAGCGTTTTGGTGTTACTTGTTCCCCGTTAAGATCCCGACTTCTTCCCAGTGATAAGCCCGGCAGGCGCATATGCCATAGTCTGGGTCCCATAGAGCCACCAGATATTGTTCAAAGATACTAGCATCCATGTGCTTGTGAAGGAGTAGAGTCTGAGTCGCGGTCACCTGATTTTTCCTTATGGTAACATTGGTAAATATCGGTGATTACAAGATCATTGGCTCCCATGGTTCCGGCCTCGGATAAGTACTGTTTCCCTTTCATGGGAATCTAGCTCAAAGTCAATAAATCGCTGCCTATACGGTTAATGTAGCTCTAATGCTTGCTGCATGCGACGATACGGCGAGCAAGCCTGGGAGCATAATTCCGGAGCTTTGCATTAGTATACTTAATGCCGTAATTTTAAGTTAGGCAACGAGCAGTGGACCACAATTTAAACTGTGCTCTAAGAATACTAACGCATAAGTTGCATGAGTATCTATATCAACGATCATCAATGCACTCGAATTTAGCACAAAACACAAGAATATTAGCCTCTTTTATTGCTCCTTGTGCAACACAAAAAATAAAGTGTCCGATGTCCTCATGGATTAGACATTCTGTGTAGAATAGTTTTGAAGAGCTCATGCAAAGGTACATTCATTGACTCTCATTGAAGCGCACCGTGAGGTGGTTTGGGCATAAATTTCACGGTGATCATGATGCGTGCACCTATATGTTATCTGCCCGGCACTTTAAGTTGAACGTTTTCTTGCATATGTCCGATTAATGTCCTATCGAGAGTATAATCTATGGAGGACATTAGACAATGCAGTCTATTCTAAGGACTCACAAGTACCCCGAATACACCTCTGAATCTGCGAATGCCCTGGTGTGGAATATACCCCACCAGCCGTTTTAGACGCACGAAGATAAAATGACTAAGTACGCGTGCGTGAATAAATATAGTGGAACACGTACTCGATCTTTGCCGACAACTACAAGAACCTAAATGAATGCAGTAGATGTAGTGCGAGGAAGTGGTACTTCACCGAAGGTCGCTCTCAATCTTTCAGTGACATGGACATATCGGACGAGGTGTGGCATCTGGATCGGAGAACAGGAAGGGGATAGATGTGGCTTTGCACCCGGGTGAACGTATCAAGGTGCGACAGTCACATTGCTAGTCTGGATAGGCGGTCAGGAAGTGGTATAATCCGGCGGGTCGCTTAGGGTATTCCGCGGTGAGTTTGATAAAGAAGGGACTGCAAGACCTTGTGATCTACTTGGTGCATGCGATTGTACCATGGGGTTTTATGTCAGGGACGTTCCCATCATGCGTGCGTTTCCTTGCGTTGGACCTCTTTGAGTGTTGAGATACTTAGGGATAGGGTGTCATGGCGGAGATACGCGAGCAACATGATGAGCGGGTCGTTGTTCTGCCTGCTCGCCGCTGCAAACTTCGCATGCTTATCCAGCTCCTCGTTCCCATGGACGTCCGAATGGCTTGGTACCTATCGAACAGTTACCACGAACTGGTTGAATGTTGACTGCGTACACAACCTTTACAGTGACAGTCAGTGAATATCTCCTTCGAATTATTCCATCGGCCGCCATTAGTGAAAAATGCTACAAGTGAACAATGCATTGCAACAAGCTGGTACATGTATTTGACCGACTTGACCAGGCCTCTTGACTGGCATACATCTGACATGCGAGTTGGAGATATAGGCGGTCTACCTAAACAGGCGATCTCCTTCGGGGTGGCAAGTACACAGTGGACGCAAGCTACTGTGTCATCCCCTACGGTCTATTCATGAGTGCCCGCCCTTTTGTTAGTTACTGCTGTTTCGCAGGGACTTACCGTCATCATGGTCGCATGACCGACCATCATTTCCACGGCAAAAAGTGTAACTCACAAAATGGTGGGTACGAATAGACCGTCAAGGATAGCAGGCTCCTTCCCACCACTTCAAGTGTAGAATGTCGACATCTCCGAGGTCAGTCAAATGATGATCACTTTTCAAACTCCGCTCGCTGCCGCCCTACGCACAATGGGGATTACGTAACTTCATGCAGAGCGAAATTTCTCGACGTAGGCAATCCTGACTCAAACACGCACGTACGTTGCTCGGCGCATTCGTCTAGTGGGTGAAATGTCAGTAATATTGCTTGTCCTACTTCTCGAAGCGATGAAATTGACAACATATAAGTGTCTAGTAACATAAATAGCGACAGATGATATTGGGAATGCATACATTGCAGAGAACGTACTCTACCCAGACTCTGCAGATACTAGTTCTCTGCAATAAACGAGTCAAACAGCTATAGCAAGCGACAAGGAGGTGCTGGGACACAGGAGAAACAGGTACCCGAGATAATGGCACTTTTCTACCAGTGGAATTCGCTTCGCTCAAGCAAACCGCACTTTCTCACCTGGTCGACCTTCTGACAGGAGTACGACAGCCTGAATGAAGTGGACTCTCAGTACATGAAGCCATAACTGCTGAAAGTACGCACGTATTTCCCGCTAATCTTCCAACCTGGCTCTTCCTTGTCCAACCGCTCTGCTATGGCATCCCCATCGTCTCCTAGCCCAACAACAACGTCGCTTTTGATTGTCCGCAGACTGCAAATCTTCGGAGCTCCAGCAGCGCTGGCCATCGGTCCAATGGAGATATCGAATGGGACGCTGGCTGGTGCAGCACAATCATATGTCAACTTCCTGTGGTTCAGATCGCCTTTGAAGTAGACGAGATCTGAGCGAGACAGGTGGAGGAAGAGGTCTGGTGCCTCGCTGTGAAGGTCCCAGAACGTATATCCAGTGCACCAGAAAGGATGCTGCTCATATTGCCATCTACCATCTTTTTCGTATTGCTATCAAATGCAAATATGTGAGTGAAACTTCATGCACCGACAGACTACCCCTACCTTCCATCGGGCCCCGAGTCTCCGTAGTGACTCTCGCTCAGCTTCAGAGGCTTTCGGGAATAGATGCCCATATACCATAGTGTTTAGTAACCAGTCCCAGTCTTTCCGCGTCACATCAGACACGAACCATGGATAACGCTTGCCATGGAACCGAATCTGCTTAGCCAGACCAGTCTGTATGAGGAAATCGGCTGGTAAAAATTAGTCAATCTCTCCACCAAGCGTTGTTTCTTGAACGCACCGTACACAAAATCGCAATACAATTCAAATCCTGCGTTATCCAACACGAAGTCAATTCGTCCACCAGTCTTTTCGCGGAGGACCTTGACAGTCTCCCAAAGCTGGTTTAGATGGTTGCCCAAAATATTCTTTTCAGTGGCAGCAAGGTGGTCTCCTCCAGTTGACTGGAGAGATTTGATCTGTTCTTCCGTCATGTTGATCAAGAGTGAAAGGTCAGTCGAATTGCCCCACAGACACACTTGCATACCATGTTAGCAGGGCAAACTTGAGAAACTCTTATCATTACCTTGAGTCAACTCCAAAAACATAAGTCTCTCGTTTTCTGCTTTCTCTTTGTCTGACATGTTCTCTGACTGCTTGAAGGGCTCAGCAAAGCGCATAGACAGCTCAAAGACAGCATCCGTCGATCTTGAAAAAGTGTCACACTGGAAGCGCTGTCAGACTGGAAAAGTTAATCAAGTCTGATGCACACCTTTTGACGGTAGAAAACATCATAATCTTTCCAGTATTTGCTTACACTGAAGCACTCATGCAGACGGCGGTACTTATAGGCCTCTGCGAACAGCCAAGGTGCATTCATGAAGTCCTTGCCTAAAATGTAGATCGTCAGCCATGATGCGAGCTATATATGGCGAACACGATACCCTGGAAATACTTTGCAATTTCTTTATTCCACAGTGCCACATCACCTTCACCGTCATCAATGATTGGTCTAAGCTTAGCATTTCCACTGAGATCGGCCATGAGGGTGTCCATTCTCTCCAAACTTTCTACAAGATCGACAATCTTATCTTCGGCAGACTGTTCATTTAGAGTTCGCGAGGTGTCATCTATAGCTTTGCCAAGGATGGTTGGTAAACGGACGCCCATCGTTGCATGTGCAAACGAGTACTCGTGATAGCCCCGGTACGCCGGCCATGGCGGGTTGTTAGGATCGACCTAGCAGAAGATATCGCGATGCACATCAGATGGACTGCTTGGGTACAACTCATGTTTATACCTACCCGTGAGGGTGTACGTGGCCATGGAGCCTTTATATCTTTCTTGCTTGGCAAGTGTCCGAGATGAAGAGTGACGCGGGATGGTGCGCTGTAGGTAGCGGGAGAACCATTTGCTTGGGCAATTGCGCCATCACTGTTGTCGATATGCTTGGTTCCATTTGTAGCTAGTGCTGCCTCAGCCATAGATGTATGATCGACTAGATGAACAAGCATAGGAGGGAAATAATCAGTGTTCATTTCGAAGAGCAGTGAAAGCTTGGAGGTGGTAGAAAGGGAGTTATGAGCGAACGAAGAACGATGGGACAACCTTTATACGACGTTCCTTGTGTCAACTGACTGTTATCTTTTTTGAATGGTGGTAGCGCCAAGAGGTGTTGCTACTCGGTGGCGCACGGTTTTATTCGACGATACACCTTGAATTTTTGAGTGTTTTTCCCAAAGAGGAAAGTTGAGAAACGACGTCATGATGTGTAAAATTGCCACTGGCCGTATCAAGATCGGAAATGGCCACTGGTCAAGCTCTCTTCTATCGCTCAGTCTATATATATCCCCTCGTCTGACCCGCGGTACCCACTCTCCTTTCTGTTGCAATTTCATCGACAGTCAGCAGCACCACTACGTGGCAGAAAAATTGAGAATCTATGCAAGTAGTCTGCCATCACGATTGGAATCGGATGAAGTATAACCAGGCTATCCGCTTCCCCTTGAGTACTACTCGGGTCATCATGCTCCACCCGAGCCTACAGCGCTAATCAAAATAATCACATGTGACCATGACGTCATTACATTGCTCTCAAGTGTTTCCAAAGGTCACATGGATATGTCGAAAGAACAGAATGCTGGCGTCGACGCTTGCATACCAAGGTCATCAAGAAGTTCGTTGGCGCCCACCTGGGTAACAACAAGGTCAGGAGCTAGTATTATGTAATGTCGACCGAAATTGGTCATGACAAACGGTCTATTTGTCAAAGAAGGTCTCCCCGGGAAGCCACCTCTTTTGGGAAGTTGACCCCGAAGCTGCCCCGTGACCGGTATAATGGTCCTCACCTATCCCTCGCGTTCCTACAACAGCGTTTCTACTTTCGGTTCACAACTTTTAGAAGTGCGTTTGAATTAACGCTCGTTCACAACTGACTCTGATCAAGACGCCATTACTAGACATCTCGAAATCGTGAACATATTTCGCAAACTTCCAAGTTGGCATTGGAACTTGATTTCGATGCCAATCATCAGTAAACCGGTGAGTTCTTGCTGGGGATTATGCTGATTATGGTGCTTTTACATGGTCATATATTGCTTTATATCACTTTATATTACAATGTGACGAAAACCTTTCCTATATATTCCGATATATAACGATATATGACAATATCTTCTTCTCACAGGTTCTCTGATGATCTAGAGCTCTTCGTGATACCGACTAGCTTTCACCAGTCACAAACCCCTATAATTTCTCATCGATGTAATGCTGCTGCAACGTGTTTTAAATGCATTCGAGTGAGGCTCGCATGACACTACCCAGACATGTGTCTCCCTTACTCCCGGTCAACAGGTTGATTCCATCGATCATTACGCCTCACAGTCTGTCCTCTGAGTTTATCACTGTTGACAACTACTGGGCGCTCACCACTTCCAGTTTTCATCTGTTTTATACTTGCTTGAATAACTCAGTAAGGCATCTCGAAATGCCCCAACAAATTCATTGGACTTCGTTTGGTATCCCATATGTGGTCGAGTTCAACAACATATCGTTCGCGCCTCGTAGAACCCCATCTCCTTCAGAAGATACACTCACGAGCTTTCCTCCACCAGAGAATTCTGCTTCTGTCTCGGAGCAATCTCTGACCTACTCATGCCCATCTGCCACGAGCTCGACATCTTCTTTTTGTCATATCTCGCAATGCATGCTGGAATCCCCACTACAGACTCGCTCATCCATCTCGCGCCTTACATCCTTATCTCGTTCCGCGCCTGGTATGCGGTCAGCGTCCTTCATTCTTCAAGCGGAAACACCAGAAATCTCATCCAAGCACACGCAAACCTTACTCTACAAGCCAAAATGCATCTAACAACCCAATCGACACGTGGTGTTGTATACCCGCCCACGTTCCGAAACCCCTCCCCCCCGTGCCTCAGCAAGAGCCTGAAGGCGTCCATGTGGACGGGCTCCACATACAATTTGCCACGCCCCCATACGATCCGCGTGCATCATCCCGCAGCCGACTTGTGCGTCTGCAAAAGACGATTTCTAGCGCAGTTGTCGAGGCAGGCATGGATACTCCCTCCTCAGCTCGAGGAGCAGACGGATGTCTCAACAAACGTTCCTGCTCATCGTACTCGCGACACACTGTTCCGCGGGACATATGGCCAGGTCATGGTCGCTCTCAAAGCAGCAGGCCTTATTGCGACGCCATGTATGGAGGGCGATATTGCAGGATGGTGCGCAATTACGCCATATGAACATCTCTCTTTTGTCTCATTTATCATCAGCTACGCGTTTGGGCGCGCTTTTTGTTGCACATAGATCCTCAGAGGAGCGGAATGTACAGCTAAGAAAGTTGACACTATGGGGCTAACTGCCGGTCAGAATGTAACCCCTGAACATGCGCTATTTATGCCCCTCGGACGATGTTAAATCTACCATCGAGGAATATCTTGATATTTGGTAGATATTCGTGGCAAGGCAAAGCCCTTTCCAGAAATCCCATACTGGCGATCCAAGTTCGTTCGTCCAAATCTGAATTGTCCGTCCATCGCAGATACATTTATTTATACCCCACTTGGAGGGGCACTCATACTCCGAGTTCAGAAGCGAGAGTTATTGTCTCCACCTTATCTCTATTATCGACATCCACTACAGATTGCCATGTCTTCTGCTTCCAATTCTCATGTGCCTCTATTCATCCTCGGAGCAGGGGTAACCTCGCTCACATTGTTGCCTATAGTCCAGATGTGACTTTTAATATCACGATCATTTCCTGGGAATTGAGGTTCTGAAGCCTGGGCAAGTCCATTCGCTGTTTGTTTCTTTTGAGCATCCTTGAAGTCCTTTCTTACATCAATCTTATCTAGGGTGCGAATTGGTCTTCAATGTCATTGGGTGCCACAGACGGGCGTGTGCGAAGATAGGAGCAGATAACCTTGTGAGAGGCACCTCGCTAATGATGCGAAGTTTACGGAGAAGGTTTTTCAGTGATAGGTTATGGGAAATGGTACCGCTGGGCCTAGTCAAGTTGATCTTGATCGCACGCACCTCGACCAGCGCACAGGGGGTTCTAGAAATTACCCTTTAGGGTGTTTGCAGAGATGGTTGATATTATGGAAAGACCTTGTATACGATGTACGTCTTTTTCTTGCCGTTCTTTAGACACTAGAAGGAATTCTGGTTCAGCTTGCTCTCATATTTTCAAATTCTTGCACCATACAAATTGTAAATGATTATGATATAGTCTGCGTCAACCCATTTGAATATCTACCATGGCCTCGATCAGAACTCGGGGTTACTATTCAATATTCCGCCGCGATCAATGCGCAAGCAGTTTGAAAAACCGGGCTGTTGGTTGATGCACATCTCTCAGTGAGCACACGCCAGTGGTCCTTCGATAGTCATTGACAGCCAGACTCAAAGGTCCACGGTCGGAACAGAAGATACAGCCCTTTTTTCACCATCAGGGGACGATTTATTATAGTCGAAGGAAATGGCCTCAGTAGAGCACAGTCTGTTCAATCACATCAACGGTCATACCATCCTGACTTGCAGTTGTGCGTAAGTGCTGGGCTGTTGGAACATATGGCATCTAGTATCATTCGCCCTGGAATGATCGAAGTGAATGTTGCGCTTCTAAATGGAACCTAACAAACAGGAACATCTCCTTGGATATGTCGGTTTCAAAGTGATGTTTGAGCGGTGCTCCGCGCTGGAGCCATGTCTAAAAGAAGGGAAGAAGAACGTGATGCACTCTGTCGGCCTTGGGCCTGACAGGGAGGGCAGTCCACGTGTGAATGTCGAACGGATCTTGCTTCCTCTCAGACAAAGCGGCGAGTTAGCTCCATGCGTGATCGAGAATGCAGAAGATGAGCAGCAGGAGATACCGGTGGTTCAAGTGCATGGAATTGAGTGAGATAACTATTCCGAGTCAAGATTCGTACGAGATCTGACTTTTAGTTCCAGAGCCACAAGCTACCGAAGATCCGAGGTTCTATCTTTACTGGAGAACGTGCAGGCTCAGGCAGTCTGCTAATCATAAATATCAATTTTGTTACCAACACTATTCTGGTACTAGCTTTTTATTTATCTGGGCCTGTCGCGTTCGAGTTAACAAATATACAGTACTTACTGGACACCTGGGTCGTCTAGAGTCATCTAGCTATTGTGTTACTCTCCATGAATCCCTCAGCTTCAATTTGAGCCGGGCTCACCCTGTTTCATAACGTCACTGGTAAGGATGTACCAGAGACCATGCGAAACGCATGTTTCCCATGCCATCCCATCTGAGTTATCGATGTGATTCGGACGCACCAATTCCAGCTGCCTTGCTAACGCCATTGAATTTTTCGCCTCGGACTGATGCATAGCGGTTGCTTCCTGAGGCCTGAGGTCCCAGTCACGACAGAAGTTTTACCTTTTCTGAGAGCTGGAAGTGCACGTTGAGCCAAGTAAGTGCCAGGGATCCAGATTTCGCGCAGCTGACCCTCTCACTTATACGCTGGCAGTAATTCTTGCTCGGCCTTTGCAACTTGAATCCAATGAATTGCTGTTGTAGTTATGCTGGTCATAGTAAAGTCAAACGAAGCGGAAGATCTCTGGCTTATCATGGGTCCGGCCCGTCGAGACCGAGAATGGGATAACAGACTCGGATGCCCAATGGGTCCCATGCCAATGATTCTGAATGAAAGTATAGGCTGGATAGCGAACTCGGATCAGTCGGCTGATTAGGGTCGTGGCTAGTGAGTTTGTCATCGTTGTGTCAGGTGCTAAAAGTCTGGTAGCACCCCTACTACTATCAACGATGTCTTCCACGAAGGCAGAGCAGTCTCTCGTCGTCCTCGGAGCAGGTGTACTTGGGCTAACGATTGCGTACCTCGCCGCCTTGGCAGACGATGTCTCATTTAATATTAGGGTGATCGCTAGGGAACTTCCTGAAGACATGGATTCTCAAGCTTGGGCTAGTCCGTACGCTGTACGTTTTGTTCGTAATATCATAAGTCTGCCAGCTTCTAGATGACAACCAGGGTGCTAATTGGTCTCCCATGGAACTTGGAGGCAGAGATGAACGAGTGAGGAAGTGGGAGGAGAAAACTTTGTATGTGTGATTTTTTACTGTGAGATGCATGTTAGCTGATCCTCAACTAAGCAACAAGTTATGGGACATGATCCCAACAGGGTTGGTTAAGGTGAGTCTAAACCCCTACAGTCGTCCTTGGTCGTGAGTAAGGAGCCACCCAGCTATTACCCACGAAGCTTTATACCACGCGAGGGCGAGATATTTCAGACTTGTGGTGGAAAGACCTTGCGCGGAATGTATGTAGTTTATCTCATGACTGTGGTCACCGGGGATTGAACCACACTGTGAGGGCAGATCAGGATACTTTCCCCGTCTGATGTCCCTGAGCCATTCAAAGCTGGAGTCGCATTCGACACAGTTTCAGTTAATCCAGCCGAATATCTTCCGTGGCTCCAATCAGAGCTGGTCTCCTACGGAGTTACCTTTGAACGCAGAAACGTGAGGAGTTTGGACGAGTTGAGGAGCCTGGTGGGGCCTAATGGTATTCTGGTGAATGCGTCTGCACTTGGTAAGGGGTTTCTTTCGGAAGTCACTCTCGTAATATTAGCCCAAAGGTTCCAGATCCATTATCGGAGTGGAAGACACGAAGCTATACCCCATTCGCGGACAAACGATCCTAGTACATGCACCAGGTCTGCAGGAATGCGTGTTGGTCGAGTCCCAAGTAGGTGCGTATTCGGAATGAGCAGTGGTAATTAGCTCCTCATCAAAGCCCTGCGGTCCAAAAGCCGAGGAAGCTACATACATCATTCCCCGTCCTGGAAAAGGTCAATCTGACACCGCAATCCTTGGTGGGACATTCCAGTCCAGGAATTGGGACACCTCTTTAGATATGCAGATTGCGAGAGGAATATTCGAACGCTGCGCCGCATTGGCTCCTTATTTGAAGAGTGCCGAGTCGAGAATCCTGAAACATAACGTTGGCCTAAGGCCTGCAAGAGAAGGAGGACCACGAGTCGAGTTAGAGCGGATCGCGATGCCTTTGCAGAGCACGCATGATCTTATTCCGTGGAATGGGAGTCCCGCCAGTGGCCATGACTGCGGACAGTCGATGCTCGTTGTACATGCCTATGGTTTTGGGTAAGCCATTCTCTAGAAAGTTTGAATGCCATTCCCTGATAACACACCTTTACAAGACCGGCAGGTTTCCAGGGATCTTGGGGTGCGGCAGAAGAAGTGCTGGAATTGATGAAGACCCAAGTTGCTTTGAAACGTGATACTTAGATTTCCGCTACCTCGAGGCTCGGTAGTGGGTCTTACAGTGTCAAATTTCCGCGCCTCCTCTGAAATTTGCTTCGCAAGTTTCCCCTAGCCACATCTATCGAAGGGAGATAAACATTCCTTTGTATTAAGATCAGGCAAAGTCAAAACAACATTTATTGTGCTGGGAAAATAGGAAATGGACATACTCACGCAAATCTGCGAAGTGTGGACGGCACAAACTCGCGCATCACAAGATCATGGGATAGTATGTTACTAACCCCGATGGGCACAAGGGAGTAAGTTGGACAAATGCACAGTGACACAGTCAGAACAGCCTGAAGGCTGAGAGTCCACCGAATCCCGATCACGGTGAAGTTGAGGCCATTTCTAAAACACGATCATGTGACATGACGCGTCGGTTTGTTGAACTGTGTTTGGTTTCTGTGCTTTCCGTGGTCATGCCACCTGGAATACTTTCGTAGTGTTCGACCACAATAATCATGTCCCTCAAGGACATTGGAAAGTACGATGTATCTGAAGAGGCGCAAGCTCTCAAAGATAAATTAGCAAGCCAAGGTACGTTTTTAGCATGTAATCTAACAATCTTTCCTAACTTGCGCTCAGACACCGAGAATGCAGGCCTACGAAGCCGCCTTATGAAGAGAGAGGCTGAGCTAGAGGAGTTAAAGACATCGTTAAATGAAACATTGTACAAGGTCATTTTGACTTCCGTCTACTTGATCATCCAAGTCCACTCACTTCCTAGCTCAACAGCTCAGCACCGAGGCTGATCGTGCTCTCAGGCTTGAAAGCGATCTGGCGCGGCGCTCAGACGAACTCAAGATCGAGAAAATGGCTTCTAGGAATGGAGAAGCTGCACTTCTTGCTGCGCAGGATAGACTGAAAGCTGAAGAACGAGCAGCACGAGAGCTCGAGGCAACGCTTGACACCATGTCTTGCCAGTCTGAGTCAGTCAGGGCTCAGACTTTTAAACTGGAGACAGAGAAGCGAAATATGGAGTCTCGCGTGCGTGAGCTAGAGAGGATGTTGGAAAGTACGAAACCCCAGCCAACAGCTAACTCTCGATTGCCGCAGCGAAGTGGGAGGCCTCGGTCTTCCTCTGTGTCTAGTTTCAGATCGCCAGCATTGGAGCAAGAACTCAACGAGATGAAAATTCTCCTGGCGGATAAAGAGAAGACCTTGCGCGACATGGAAATGAAACTCACTCGAGCTCAGGAAGATCTTGTCAAGACACAGAATACGCAATTTTCAGTGGAGAAGGCTATGCAGGCCCGTATCGCGGAGCTCGTATCAGTAATCGAGGATAAGAATGAGGAGCTAGAGGTGCTGAAATCAAGTCAGGGCGCGGGGAACGCAATGGAGAGGGAGGAAGAGTTAATGAAGAGGATCGACGAAGATGAAGTGAAGATAAAGACATTGGAAAGTCTCCTACGCGAGCAGCAGAGTGGACCCACACAGGCAGCGTATGATAAGCTGCAAAGAAGGCTACGTGCTGAATCGGAGAAGCTTACCAGCTCAGAGAAGAGATTGCAAGACCTGATGAAGGAGAAAGAGGAAGCACAAGACGCATGTACCAATACACGCCAGGAGCTGGACAGAACGGATCGGCTTCTTCAGGACAGCAAGGAGCGTATTAGAGCTCTGACGGTCATTGAGAGGTATGCTATGCTTGGCCACCAGCCCGATAGATTGCTGATATTGAACTAGTGGATTAAAACAAGAGATTATGGACCTTCGGAGCAATGAGGAGTCAGCGCGGCGTTCGACGGCCACTGACCAGGACCATATGGATATCGATGTTGACGACATCCAATCCAACTTCGACAGTAGCTTCCTGTACCCTAATTGCTCGACTCCATTGCCTTCGACGAAGGCCAATGTTTCTGCTCACCCCGGTGACGCAACGCTCGCCAATCACATCGAAACATTGCTCGCCGCTGTAGACAGAATACGAAGCGAGCGAGATGACTTACGACGCACCCTCGAATTCTCCTCAACCGAGGCTCGAATCACAGTCCAGACATTGGAGAAGCGCATCCACGAGCTCACACAGGAGGCGGATGAGGCCTCAGCCTACAATCGGCGAAACAAACGTCTTGTCCTTTTCATCACAGCCCTGGGCGTCGTTGTGAATCACCTACGCAGTCGTTTGCATGCTGCTGAGCAAAACCAAGTCCTGGACCACTCCCAATTAGTCGCAGAGCGAGATGCCATGTTACGAGACCTTCAAAGCAAGTTCGAGGTCTCGTGCCAGCAGTTGACCGTATCGGAAGAGTCGCGTAACCACATGCTCCTACTGGTCACAGAGCTGGAAGCCAAAGTTCAATCTCTGGCTGCCGAAGTACAAGCAGCGGAGTCATCTCACGAGGATACCCGCGATGCGCTCCAGCAAGCAGAGGAACAATTAGTTGATCTTACAAGAGCGTATGAGAACATCGAATCCGAACGTAATTCACTCAGCCTCCAAGTCACAAATCTCCAAACAGACTTGGAGGCTGCACAGGAAGAATTAACGGGCGCTCATGGCCGCTATAGCGCTCTGCAAGCGCAACAGTTATCAACCATGTCAGCAACTGGGGTAGCTCACGCGCTTCGTGAACAGATACAGGAACTTGAAGGTCGTGTCAACCGCCGCACGGAGCAGATCGGCGTTCACCAACATGATATTCGCCGCCTGGAGACCAACCTCAAACTCCAGGAGGAACGGATCTCGGAGATGATGTCGGAGCTAGAGATGATGTCCGCGCAGAAGGAAGCAATGGTTGAAGACTGTGCAGAAGCTAGAGATGCCCGCGACCAAGCCGTCAGCAACCTCGAGGCAGCAGAGCTTGAGGTGGAAAAGTTACAGGAGGAGAACGACAATCTCAAAGCGACCCATGACGGTGAGCTATCCTCTATGGTAGCCATCGTGGCCAAAGCGATGTCGAATGCTCGCCACGCCCAAAGCATGGTCGACCAGCACCTCATCAACGAACCGCAGATGTTATCCAAGATAGCTGTCCTTGAGGCCCATAACTCGAAGCTCTCTGAAGATATAGGAGTGCTTGCTAGCGAGAAAGAAGGGCTTATTCGAGACTTGGCAGAGAATGTCGCATCACTGAGTTGTCTTGGAGCTCTCCGGACAGAAGAACATGCCGAAATGGGTCAGCTAGTGGTCTCGCTTGCGACTGTACGCAAGGAATTGAGCAACAGCGACTGCAATTTGGAGAATTCTCGTCAAGAGGTTGCAGCGTTACAAGCTCAACTTTCATCTTTCCGCTGCGCACTCGAAGACAAAGCCGCCACTTTAGAAGTTCGCGATGCAAAGCTGGCCATTCTTGAGCAAAATTTCGCTGAGATATCCAACGAGTCAGCCGTTGCTTCGACTCGTCGCATTTCAGAATATGAAGGACAGCTGCAGTCATTGCACGACGAACTTGATGAACTTCGCTCCCGCCATCAGATCACCTGCAAAACCTTGAGTAGAGCTCAGGACGACCTTCAGGAACGCATTCAGGCGTCGCAAGCTGGCGAGAGTAACGCCGAGCTACAAGATCTGCATGCTCGTCATGCTGTCGAGGTCGAGGACTTACAAGAGCGCCTCAAGCACACGGACCAAGAGCTCTCACAAGCTACGCAGCTTTTACAAAGTGCCGACCTTCGCTTTGCAGAAGTGCAGCAATGTAATCGAGAATTGAGGAATCAGATCGCAGCTCTCACAGACGATGCACAGAGAAGAGCCGTGACGGAGGATTCTCTACGTGCCAGACATGTTGAAGAACTTGATGTACTACAGAAGACGCTTTCCAACACCCAGAACGAACTCGCTGCTGCCAAAGAGGAATGCCAGCATCTTGCAAGTCTCGTGGAACAGTCAACTAGCGAACTCAAACTAGCAAGGCAAACTCACATTGACGCTCTGCGACAAGCAGAGCAACAGATTCGCGAATTGCAGGACGATCGGGTGAAAAAAGTTGCTGTTCTCGAAGCAAATGAAAGAGATCTTCAAGACTTCCGTATGAGCCTTGACGAACGATCCCGGGAGCAGGATTTGCTGCGCACACAGTTACAGAATGAGATCGCCAGTCGCAAGCAAGATCAAGCAACTTTCAATGACCAGCTCTCTTCTCATGCAGATTGTCAAGTCAAATTTGATGCTCTCGAAACAGAACTTCGACAGGCGAATGAGCAGGCTGAAGCTGAATTATCAAGTCTGCTGGCAGAGAAACAATCGCTACAAGTAGAGACCACCAGCTTGGAAGCAGAGATTCAGCGCTCGATGTCGTTAACGAGATATCTGGAGCAACAAGTACGGGAGAGGTAAGTAGGCTCGCCATCCCCACAGGTGCAAAATTGACAAGCAATGAACAGTGAAATATCTAATTCCTCCCTCAAGGAGACCCTCGAACAGGTACAGCTTCGACTCGCTCAGTCTGAAAAGGCGGGCAAAGCGGCCGAACTTAACCTTGCACTCCAAATAACACAACACGAGAAGGCAATATCATCCCTCCGGTGGGAGTTGGACGCGGTCCGTTCGGAACCAAAACTTCATGACATCGTCGCTGAATTGGAAGAGAGAACTCGCGAAATGGATCAGCTATTGCAAAGCAAATGTGCTGAAATTGAAGACTATGACGATCGGATATTGGAGCAAGTGAATTCGCTTGCAGTTCCCTCACATAAATTAACGTTATAACAGAGCTTTGAAGGCGAACAAGAAATTGTCTACGAAAGTGGAATCTCTGACACGCAAGGTACAGAACCTTCAAACCAAACTTGCTTCTGCCAAAGAATCCGCGCAAACCTCACCGGCCAACCTCGCTGCATCGTCTGTGCAAACAGTGCAGCCACTGCCCGTTGTCCCTCTTGTGCCTCGGGTGCCTGTATTCACGGATACTAAGCCAATCTTGGGACGAGATCGAGCCATGTCAAACACCCCAGCAGCATCCCAATCACAAACACCGGAGAGGAAACCTATGCAGTCAGGTATGACGCAAACTGGAATCCCTGAAGAGGAAGTACCGACATCTGCGGGTAAGAAGAGACGCGCACCAGAACATGATGACAGGGACACTGTTCCACCCGAGGGCCGTTATACGAGTGATTCGGACATGCAGGCGGCCACTACGCCACGTCTCCGGAGAACATTGCACTCAAGCCGATCCGGATTTACGCCAATACGCTCTGCCAGAAGCATAACCAATCTGCCTTCACCAGGAAGACGAGCCACAACTACTATCTCAGACGTGACGAACAGTCCTCGGTCCACATCTGACCCTCAAACCTCTAGAACTTCGTCTAAACGGACCTGGTTGGGGAAGATCAGAGGCGGAGTGCCGCAATCCAATAATCCAGGTGGCAGAGTTGTATCCTCGCGAGGGAATGTGTTTGAGAAGATGCCAGATATTCCGAGATCGTCATGATGGACTCTGTTCCTTAGTGTTGTAGCATCTACCTTTACCTACTTGTGTATTTCTAGTCCGTCAGTACCCATACACTCCATCGAAACGTGGTCACAAGTACTCTAGCCAAGTGCTATCATGTAGAATTATTTGATCCTTCAGATATATTTCTCGCAGTCGGTGCGAGGAACTTGAACCTGTGCGCTGGAAACTCGAAGTAGTAATTGCACTTCAAACTTTACCGGCAAGCATCACGGCATTCACCATCGTCTCTGGTCATCACCGCTGCACTGCACCACCTGGTTCGCCTGCCGCTGGCTAATCTTGGAGCAGGTTGATTGTGATATTCATGATCATAGGACTTGAACTTGAAGGCCTAATTGAGTGTCCCGACGCCGAGGAAGACACGCCGCCAGTCATGTTCAGAGAGAAACACGTTCTTCCAGATCTTTCGACTGGTCAAAGAGACCCTGATGACTGGAAGATTGGCAGGCTGCGAACTGTTGACTATCTCTTGGACACAAGAGTGCTGACTTACGAACCTACATTGAGCCTTTTGGCTGTTGGTGAGATCTTTCAACTTGAGTCATCTTTGAACTGTGACTTAGGTACTGCTTTCTTTTTGTTTCCAGGCACGGCAGATGGCCTGATTTATGTAGTGGGCGGTCCTGGTGTAGAGAGTTCGGTGCAGACGCCAGAAGGTTCTCCCGTCAAGATCTTGCAGCTTGCCGCCTCCACGGACAGACTTCTCTCTGTCGGTAAGCCGACCGCCAATACGCCAACCTCACTTAATTCCTCAAGTTTCATACCACTAGATGAGCGCGATCGACTCCATATCTGGAACTTAAAAGATTTGACCGAACCACCGAAGTCAACGAGATTTGACCATGCTATCAAGTGCGCAAGCAATCGATCGCTGTAATAATGACGTTTGCTGACCTGCAGTGTCTGAACACAAGTGCTGTCATGTTGTCACCTTCACATACCCATGTAGGCACTGAGACTCAAGAGTTTCTTGAACATTTCTAAGATTGCTCTTTCCAGGTCTTTCTTGCCCTGCAATCGGGAGAGATCAGAACATATGATCTTCTGTGTTTGAAGAAGTCACCCTATGTTATCCCGAACTTGTGGAATATGTTTCAGACCAAGATCGCGAGCAGCGTGGTAGATCCCTTGCATGCATTGCCTGGTTGGTCCGTCCAACAACTCTGGCATGTTGCGGTCGAGGCGTGCTTACATTGGACCTTAGCACCATACCTGTCGATTTAGTTGCACATCCGCGAGACCTCAACTTGATGTTTGTAGCCTTCGGTGGTCAGTCATTTCTATGGTCAAGTGCAAGTGCCTGAAACAGTCTCTAGGGGGGGTTGTACTGTACGACCTGGTGTGTATCTGAACTCATTGTCACTGTCGTGTCTATTAACTGTTCATTTCCTTTCTAGTCTTCACGCAACATTCTACGGGCGTACGAACTTGTAATCCCTGCTGGTGCACCAGGAGGGGGAGGATATCACCAATCCGTGAGTCAGAGCTTTCCAACCACAAAACTATCATGGACTCATAATCTCCAAGGAAGTACTCACACACCGGCGGCCTTCCGTTACTTCTGTAGCTATTCACCCAGCTGGGCATTTCTTTGCAGTGGGTTATGCAGATGGTTGTGTCGCCTTTTGGGCGGTAGAAGACGAAGATCAGCCTCTGATGGTGCGAACATCCACAGAATTGGATGTTAATGTCATAAATGGAGAGGAACTTGAAAAGTTTCTGCAAAATGGGGGTTCTTCAGAAGAAAAGGGAACTAATTTGGCAGAACGTCAGCCGATCTATAGGGTCGCTTGGTGTGGTTTCCCGAACTCCTCAGATCCCCGAGGAGGAGCAACTGCTCTCGTCTTTTTGGGAGGCGACAGAGTTGACGACCCTTGCCGTTTAACTGTATACACAATGCCCGCTCTCGACTCTCCGGAACCTCCTGCTCCTATCTGGTTCCAAAACTGGGCTCCACGCTTCTATCCGAAATGCAATGCGACTTTCGGTAATTCCGTTAGAAACAACCTATTATCCATCATCAGGGCCTGTTTATGACTTCGTCGCCTTTCCAAAGGCTAATCCACATTTTTCTGGTTGCTGGGATCCTGTTGCCCTGCTTTTTCTCACTGCAGCCTCCCCTGGTTCACGGATGGTTGAGGCTAGACAGTTCCTGCCTCCGAAAATGATATTTCCGCTGCCGGAAGCCGGCGATGTTATACATGACCTTCCCACGACGCTTGAGGATATGACACTTAGCGGAGTAGAACCTCCACCAATGCACGTTCCTTCAAAATTGTACAGTGGGCTTGGTGGGGTATCTTATGCACAGCTCTTGACTCTGCAACGAGGTGTGTATGATGTACTTGTGGGACAACAGCCCGTGCTTGATGATACGGATTTACCTGTCGTTGGGGGGTCTGCATGGATAGACGATAAAAGACTCAGTGAGCTAAGGCTCTCCAGGGTACTGATCAATTGATTGCCCAAATTATTGGTCATTAATACTGCGCTTCAGAGCCATCCGCGCCGAATCCTTATCACCTGTCATCGTGACTCAACTGTCCGATTCTACGATGCCAGCCCTCAGCTTCTCATCAGCTCCAGCACATCTCCTCTTCAGAAGCATTACCCTTTCGCGATCCATGATCTCACTATAGATCTCAGCTGTCTACCACTTTCCAGTGCCCCTGAAGTCGCCACTGTTCAAGTAGCCCCCGAATCCTTGGAGTGTATCGTGCTACTGAAATCAGGCGACCTCCTGGTATATCGTTTGAACGCAACGCAAGTCGACCCTCCTATCGAAATAGAAGAAATACAGAGTTTGTCCTGCTGCGTAATGTTGCTTTACGACCAGGGACGAGGTACCATCCCTTCTTGATGCTGCCTCGTGGTAATGTTTCCTTGACATGTTGTGCATTATCGGACATAGGTATACTCTCCTTGGAGCCCAATGTTACATGAGTTGCTTAACGCAAGATAGGTTTCATTGGTGTTGGTTATATCGATGGCTCTGTCGCAGTGATCGATCTGCGTGGACCATCTCTCCTTAGACCCCAGCGTCAGAAAAGGCAGTCTAAGCTTCTGGTCCGCAATCAAGATAGAGACCTTGTTGTCTCCCTGACGTGGACCGTTTCTGCTGTCAGCATGGGTATGCGCTGATATATGTGTTAAAACTCTATCTGATCTCATGATTAGATCCACAGCTAGCTGTGCGGCTGATCGCCATACATGAGTCTGGCAACACGCAGGTCTTCAAGATCATCCGGGATCCCGAGTCTTCGATGTATGATTTTGCACATGATGTTACCAGGATCGAGGGCCTCCCAAATGTCCTGCAAGGTGGTTCATTCGTGATCGATTCGCAGAAAGGTACTACTTGGCATGCCAATCGATCACGTTTTGCCGCTGCTCTCCAAACTGGAGATAGCAATCCTGCACGTTGCTTCTGGGTGACCGCAAATGCCAAGGGTGCTCGTTGTATGCTTGATATCTCAGGGGAGAAGATTTCCAAAGTAGAGTGGAATAGCAAGAAAAACAAAGTTGGACACGTTCAAGTGATTGAGAAGAACAGTGAGCTCATTGACTCAGAGCAAACTATTGCTAACAATACACCCAGATTCTCACGTGCTCGTAGCATTTAATGACAAACCAGAAGCTATGGTTTACTCTTTACCTTACCTTGAACACTTGCATACCTTCTCTCTTGCAAAAGTATGTGAAAAGTACGTACTCCGAATTGCGTTAGCTATGCTCTTGATTTTTTATTCGCCAGTGTCGTGTCTGTGGACGAAACGGGAGATTTCATTGCCTTGATGCGCCACGATTCAGGCGTACTTGAACAAATTGTATTTGGTACACTTTTCAAGACTCGTCGTGTTTATGATCACCCAATCGTTGATCTGACAAGTTTTCACCGCGAAATTCCCCCTTACCCACAGCCAGTGTCCGTTGGTCCCCCTTCGTTACTGGGCTCATGGTTCCGGTATGGGAAACCCGTTATGACTGGAGAGCAGCTCGACGCGCTACGTACGTTGAGTCAATCGAACACCTTTAATTGTTGATCTGGAGCGTCGATATAGTTGCGGGCCCCGACAGACCTATACCGCCGCCGGATCATATGCAAACATCACAGGACACGACCGCCGCTTATGGACCCGGTGTCATAAAGACGGTGGAGAATGCTCGCGATGGCGTCTACAACCGTCTAAACGATGCTCTTGCTGAAAGGGGGTGCGTACATGATCCGACCATTTCTCCGATGTCAGTGCTAAATGAGAACCAAAGGGAGATGCTGGGAAACATTGAGCAACGGATTGATTCCCTACAACAAGGAAGCAAAGATATGGTGACGCAGGTGAATCTTCGGTTACTAGCCATCAAATTTGTGCGCGGTGCTAACCTCAATTAGGCTAAGAGACTTGCAACTGAGCAAACCGCTAGACGTTGGTTCGGCTTCTGAGTTGACCAACAAGATACACGTCAGCCAACGACACCCAAAAATCGAAGTTCTCGATGTATATCATTATGTATATCCGCGTACTATAGGAAACTCCAGCTATGTAATAATACATGATGTAGGATATGATATGTATGCAGTCTCCTGATTGCCGGTGTTGTTCACTGCTGGTTCTCTGAAGTGCGCGATGCCTTGATCAACTCCCTCATTCTTGAGTTTGGAAATAACTTCTCATCTGACCATCGGCCCTTAGCTGCCTCTACGGCGAAAAGCCCGAGGTCCTCAATCGGTATATACATGGAGGGTAGGATGGTCTTCATGATGGGCGTCATGAGGCAATCCGTAGATCTTGCTGTTCGTGAACGAATGTTCTCTCGGTCTGACGCTTTGGACGGGAAGAAATAGCCAGGCCGCATGACAGATGTATTGATGTTGGAGGACGGAGGGAGATCAAAGAGAGCTTTTTCAGTCATGCCCTAGATGCAGCGTGAGCATTCCAATGCTTGCGAGTACTGACGTATCAAGCAACAGGCGCATACCTTGATTCTCGCAAACTTGACATTACTCTTGCCAGATGGATCTGCGCCCTCTCCTGAAACAAAAACGAATCTGAAGGGCTCTCCCGTTTTGTCCTTCGTCCCTGCTTCTTGCAGGGAGTTCACAAAGTGCGTGGTGTAGTCGTATGTGATGCGCGTATATTCTTCGTCTGACAGGCCTACTGAACTCTTTCCCAGTGCCCAAATGCAGGCGTCATGCCCTGCCAGACGAGCAGGGAGATCGCTAGGGTAATCCAAGAAGTCTTTCAGAACTATGACTTCTGTCTTGTCGTTTTCGGCTATATCCATCCATGATGGAAGTGCTCTACGAGAGAGCACCGTGATCTTCGTGATAGCTGCATCCAATACTGCTTGACGAAAGATCTGGATACCAGCTGACAGATAAGTAAGGATGTGTTGAGTTCGGGACTTCACATCTGAATGGAGATGGTAACATACCAGCACCAGTGACACCTGTTAAGACGAGCTTCATGATTGAAAGTGGTTGAAAGGTTGTCTTGGATGACTTGCCTTCTGCTGGTGTAATACGTGGGTTTAAGTACCCCTTCAAGTCATCATGAGCGCTTGCGCAATAGCATAGCAACACGCTGTCGCGCTGTGGGCTGACGCAGTCAGCCGGCTAGACCTCAAGGTGACCATAATTAAGGGCGGGTTATAGTGTACACGCATCATGATAAGAAGACCGTGACGCAATGTTCAAGCCGGCTTACGCGAACAAATGTGGCTTCAAAATCACTGCCGGAGACTACGCGGCGGCGGCGGCCGGCTACATTCATCACATATCCCACAGTAGTACGACGTACTCATACGACTCACTATTTGCCGAAGATGATGCAGAGAACAAGAAGATACCGTGACAGACATTGTGACAAAGAAACATTGTTGTGACGGTGACGTGTTACTACCGGAGAAGGCTGCCTGCAACGACTCGGATACTTACCACCAATACGATACTATCAGTCATGGCAGATTATGAGTCTTTGCACAGGCAGTGCCGCACTCTGGAGTCCTTATTTGACACAAAGCTTACGTCGTACTCCCGCCTAGCATCAACAATAACAAGAAACCAGGATGACATCGAGGCAGGAGGCTCGCGCGAACGCTGGAAAGACGTCGAAGGCGAAGTCGAAGACCTCCTGGAGAAGGTGGGATACACGAGCACCCCAGCACGCATACAAGTAGCTTACAAGGACATATGTTTAGCTACGAGAAACTAATGATGAATTACTCGCACTCTCAAATAACCCGGACACCCCGCCCTCACAATCCATGTCCCGCGCAATTCAGAGACATGGTGAAGTCTATCAGGACTATGCCAAGGAGCTTCGCAGGACAAAGGTTTGTCCCGTTCTAATGTTATGTAGGCCCTGCTCTCATGACATTTCATAGACAAATGTTCAGCATGCACTTGACAAAGTAAACTTACTTTCGGGCGTTCGAAATGACATTGAGTAAGTTCTGATTCATTTGCGGAATTCCCATTGATGATCCTCTCTTGCGACAGGGCATATAAATCTTCTGCAGCAGACTCACTACTGGCGGAAAGAGGGAGAATCGACAGCTCCCATTCGATGACAGACCAGATTCTTGAGTAAGTTTCATCCACACTCGTTATTCCTCTCTGAACGTTATGCCTTAGCCAAGCATACGAAACTCGAGCAGAATTCTCGCGTCAAAGCATGTCTTTGGCTAGTATAAACACACGCATGACTGGTGTCATAAGTCAGTATTCTACGTAGTCGGAATGACACATGCTGACAATCAGCACAGGTACGATACCTGGCATCAACAATCTCCTTTCCATGATTAAGAGCCGACGGCGAAGAGACTCTATTATCCTTGGCATTCTTATTGGAGGGTGCTTACTCCTGCTCATAAGCTACATGTCGCGGTGATACCATTTTCATTATTCATGGACCGTTCAATAAAATTATATATTTCATACATTGGCAGTCATACAACGAAGTTACATACCAGTCAACTGTTGTCCAGTCTGAGCAGGTTACCATGGACAACACTATGATTGTACCCGGTGAACACTTTTTGTTAACGCTCCCTGGCTGTTCGTTTGATGATTTTGCTAAGCCCGGCATGATTTCCTTGCACGAATTCCTTCCAATTGTTTTCCAAATGTCGGACAACTCCCTGCTGGCTTTCGTCTACGACCTCTTCCCAGGACGACTCAACTGGCCATCCTTTCACTTCAGCAACTATAAGCACCATGTCCCAAGTGCATTGCGTACAGTCTTCGATCTTGTGGCAATCCGATTCAACGAGGATACGACGTGAAGAACATGCAGCAATCAGGGCTCGGTGATTTGGAGACCGACTATTGATAACCGTTGAGAGAGACAAAAATACATTTGGATGACGCTTCTGCAAAAGCCCGTTTAGCTCAACACAGGCAGATGAAATGGTCAGGTCAGATCACAGGTGCATACCTCGATGGACAGCCACGTTTGCGGGCTAAAGCCGCAGCTGTGAATATCAATGCTTACTTTCATCCAGTGCTCGCCATGCTTATCAGCCATGCGGTCTAAGAGTTCCACGGTAGCCATTTGCGATTTAACGCTGTGCATGCTGATGTTTCGGCCTAGCTCTGCTGCTAGATCAAGCTGTGCTTCAAGGATAGTTAATTGATGCTCAAAGGGTACGGTGAAAGGCGTCAATTCTCCAGGCGACGAGAAGTAGTCGTAAGGCACCCGAAAAGCTCTGTCAATACCAACTTCTCCGAGCATTGCGCTTGGAAAAGCTATCAAATTCTGACGAACGTCTTCCAGAACGGTTCGCAGGGTCACTGGTTCAGGTAGATGAACCAGCAACTTTTGAAAGGCCTCCAGGTGTTCGTCTGCATCCTTGAATATGCGCCTATAATGATTTTCCTTTGATTCGTACGGTGCCAATGCGATCCAATGCGTGAACCACGGATGGTAACCTAGCATCAACATCAGCGGTTCTTCGGTATCAGTGTTGATTGACCGATTCAAAGCTAACCAAAGGAAGGCACAACTTTGTCTGGGAATGCAGTAGCCAAGTCTCGCACTAATCCTTGATCCGCCTGAAAAGTGGACATGGCACCGATGATGATGGGCAAGTTGTCCATTGACTTTACTGGAATCTCTGAGTCGGTGGGATGACAATGTACATCGACGACATGTCGCAGGACTGATGGGGGAGGAAGGGTGTCCCGATGAGAAATAGTATCAGAAATTTCGTGCTCGTAACACATGTCGATAGCTCAGCGCTCAGCGTCACTCCAGCTCGGTTCCGACAGGCTCAAGTGTATTGGTTCGGTGTGATCAAGCGGGGTGATCGACATGCACAAACAACTTCCATGCTTGGACTTCAATCATGTCTAAGTACAACTTTGAGGAAATACCCTGGATTATCTTTCTTCTCTAAATTCATGGCGTGCACACCGACGCTCGATGTATCACCTCCGGTACATCGTTGGATGGACACAGCTCTTCAAAGGGATGCTTTCAAAAAGACTATCCCTATCCTTGCCGCCAAGGTTTCTGCTTCTAAAACCGGGTCTCTGCTAAAGTCTGATATCATGAAGAAGTACGTGTTTTCGGCTGTCCAGAGATCATATCTAATATACTTCGAAGATCCCTCATGAATTTGCCAAAAGTACGCAGCGTTCTTCGGGACCCCCACGATGACCTCGAGAGGCTAGTATTGCTGAATGTGTCTGAGGATGGTACCGTGTAGCTTTTTTTGATCGAATAACGCACGCTTTTCTGATACCCCATCCGTAAGCCAGATGCCCTCTCGCCAGAGGTTCGCAACTTCTTGCAGGAACAGTCTGCTACGCTGGTGGTGCACAATCTAGAGTTGACTTACGACTACTGGACGGCTGGTACGAGCTGCGTGATTCCTCATGTCAATGATATTTATCTATGTCTAGATGAGATCTTACATTCCATATTGCCCGAGGAGCTCTGCAAGGGTTCCCCATCAGGGTTCGCAATTACTGGCCATCTCGGTGAGCGTGATGACATTCGCGTTTGATTGCCACTGATACTAGGCCATTCAGCTCACATGAACCTCAATAAAGAATATCTACCCTATAAACATATCATTGGTCAGATCGTTCTGGATGAAAGTCTTGATTCCTCGAATTCTGAACTTCCGCTGATGTCATTCACCACAGAAAAATCCTATGATCAAAACAGTCGTCAATAAATTAGACAGTATTGATACAAAGTACCGATTCTTCAAGATGGAACTGCTCGCTGGAGAACCTAATTATGTCGTTGAGCACGTAAGTCAAATCTTTCTATGGAACGATCAGCTAAGAAAAACCCTAGCACGAGTCCAATTGCCGATTCACTTTTGACTTCACTCATGTTTATTGGAATTCACGGCTTCATACAGAGCACGATCGGCTTGTCCAACTCTTCCGACCAACCGACGTCATTGCAGATGTATTTGCTGGCGTGGGTCCTTTCGCAATTCCTGCTGCCAAGAAAGGGTGTGCGGTACTTGCTAACGATCTAAACCCTGAGAGTGCGAGGTACTTGAGCCAGAATATCGTTGACAATAAAGTGATGTGTTTCTTTCATTTGACATGTGCTTCGTTCTGACGTTGTTTGGTAGGTCACGAGTTTGGTCCGCGCTAGCTGCGAGGATGGTCGTGATTTCATTAAAAAGGTTATCGGCCGTGTGAGGGATCATCCTTTCCCCACATACACCGGGCCGAAACTTAGCAAGGTGCAAGAAAAGGAGAGACGCAAGTTGCAACTAGCAGAATCTCGTCCAATAGCAGCACTTGGACTGGTTGATCTGTCAACCGGGGAGAATCAGTCCCCTCGTCACACTATTTCACATTTTGTGATGAATCTTCCAGACTCGGCGATCGACTTCCTCGATGCCTTCCGTGGAATTCTATCAGAAAGTGAATGGGACTTCGGCAATTACGCTAACATGCCTATGATCCATTGTCATTGCTTCACACGCGAACTCCATCCAGACAGGGCTGAGGCGGACATTATACAGGTGATGTTTGTGACTCAGTGCAAAGGCTATGCTAACTGTGATTATTAGAGGGTTGAAAGTAAACTCGGACATAAGCTGGAGACTGAGGTGACATTGCATATGGTTCGGTCTGTTGCTCCAAATAAAGACATGTACTGTATCAGTTTTAGATTGCCTCGTGACGTGGCTTTTGCGCAGTAATAATGGGCGCCGACATTGCTTCTTGATTGATGCCCTAAAGCGGTGAGCCTATAGGAAATTCGGAATCAAGTGAATCCCGTTGTGTTTGGCATAAGTAGCATGTGAGGCTCGGCTGTTATTATGTAATCACCCAAGTTATTTATCCCCGCAATAGTACTGCATTGCTCTGTTGTAGTAAAATTTGGTCCTTCGCTCTTGTGCTAGTAACTACATCGCTGCAGGCTACCAGTTAGTGCTGCATAAGTATCCTTCCCCCCTAGACTTGCTTGCTTGCTCTCTCTTGCCATATAGACATACCTGATACCTCCTAGACACTAATTCACCTCGGAGTCGTGACACTCGAACAATGACGCGCGCTATCTCCACAGTTCATTGCGACGCCGATGCGGCATCCTCCTCCTTGACTGGCTCCGCCTTGAAAAGTGTTCGAAGTGTGGTTGCAGCACCTGAGAACGAGATGAAGCGATGGAGAAGGATATTTGAAACAAATGCAAAGGCCGTAATCGATGGGGAGAAGTATGCCATGATTCATTCTCAAGAAATTCAACCTCTTGCTGACTGTCCGGACGACAGATATCTTGACCCTGACAGCTTTGTCAATGCTATCGCTCCGAAAAGCGATTCGACAAAAATAGGTCGTGCGCAATTTGCGATTCTTTTTCGTGTAGCCGACTCCTCGAAGCGAGGGTTGGTTTCTTGGGACGATTTCACGGTGTTTGAGACACTTCTCAAACGTCCTGACGCAGATTATTGGATAGCCTTTCAGTATTTCGATGTGTGAGTCTTTCCTTTCCATCCCATTGTATATAGCAGCACTCAGACAGTGTGGTCACATTTTAGGGACAGTTCGGGTACCATAACTTTTGATGAGTTCAAAAATGTGTTCTTGGCCAACGTTGGGCCATCTGCCATTCCTTTTGACTTTGACTGGTGCGCACTGTTGGAATTTCAAATGATTTGTGTTTACCGTGGTCACAGTGATTGGGTTAAGTTATATCTTGGGCGAAAAAACGGCACACACGTTCTTGGATGTCAGTGCGGATATTTCTCTAATTTCACACCTATTGACTTTTTTTGGTAGACAATGAGTTTACTCAGCTGATGAAGGGCCTTCAGGGAGAACGTCTTCGACAGGCGTTTAAATATCTCGACAAGGATCAAGATGGATTTATTAGACCTGAGGAGTTCAAACAAATTATTTTGGTTTGTAAACGACTTATTCCTCACGATTTGCCCTTTATATACTTCCCTCATAACAGGAGATCGCTGGGCATAAACTATCTGATGCAGTCATTGAACGTCTACCTACGCTGTGCACACTCACTCCTAGTGGGCGAATATCTTATTCTGAGGTCGTTGCATTCCAAAATGTTATCCGAGGTGAGCTTCATTGTTCTGCGACCTGGAAGCGACCCCAACTTTTGTCTCGCAGAGATGGACATGGTGGAACGGTAATTCCACCCACTTGATATAGCTGTCATTAGCTAAATACGTTACCAGTATTTTACGCGAGGCCACCGCTAAGTCAAAGGATGGACGCATTGATCAGTCTGACTTCCTTAATCACTCTGCTGCGATATCGCGCTACGCTCTTTTCACGCCCATGGAAGCGTCTATCATTTTCCATTTTGCGGGTCGAGGTAGCCGTGAGAAGAGACTTGCTCTGTTGGACTTTGCTCAACTCTTGGATCCGCAGTGGAGAGCCCCTCATGATGTTCTCGAAGCCAATGAAGTCAGGCCGAAGGCATCATTGCTTCAAGGAGTACTGAAGTCTGCCTACGGCTTTGTTCAAGGAGGCACGTTATCTATTGCACAACACTATCGCGACGCAACTCTAACATAAGTATAGGGATTGCGGGGGCTCTCGGTGCCACTATTGTCTACCCTATTGATATGGGTAAGTGATTATGATTTATGGTGTGTTGGGGATCTATCTAATTCGCTTATCTTGATAGTAAAGGTATGCTGTGCATTTCATCGGTTATTCTTTTAGTTCACAACAAGTTCCATTGGTTGGCAGACTCGGTGCGTTTTTGACTGTGTTTTCGTGAGTTTTGTTACTGAACAACTTTAAGGATGCAAAATCAGCGGAGTACAGTGGTCGGTCAGATGCTGTACAAGAATAGCATCGACTGTGCTCAGAAAATATTCCGCAACGAAGGTCTCATGGGTTTCTACCGTGGTCTTGGTCCACAGTTGATCGTGCGTCATCGTTGTACTTATATATCTCGCCTCGCCTCAAGTTCCACTAGGGTGTTGCTCCGGAGAAAGCTATCAAGCTTACCGTCAATGACCTCGTCCGTGGTCGAGCCATGGATCCAGAGACAGGACGCATCAAGCTTGGTTGGGAGCTGATGGCTGGTGGAATTGCTGGTGGTTGTCAAGTGGTATGTCTTCTCTTTTTTAAGACTGTATTCATGTTACCCACAACGATGGCAGATCTTTACCAATCCCCTGGAAATTGTGTAAGTTTAAATACTCTGTCATAACCTGGTCCTTACTCGAGTTTTTAGTAAGATTCGTCTTCAAATACAGGGTGAAGCTGCGAAGCTAGAAGGAGCAGTTAAACATGGTGCTGCCCACATCGTACGCCAACTGGGTGTGCTTGGTTTGTATAAAGGGGCCAGTGCCTGCTTGCTTCGCGACATCCCATTCTCGGCCATCTATTTCACGGCATATTCCCACCTTAAAAAGGATGTTTTCCATGAAGGCTATAACGGAAAGCAATTGTCATTCTTGGAAACGTTGGGTGCGGCGGGCATTGCGTAAGGTTTCTTACGTCAAAAAACTTGTGACATGTGCTGATGGAGCGAGTTCACCAGTGGCATGCCAGCAGCCTACCTAACAACTCCTGCTGGTTCGTACTCCTTTTGATTAGTACCCGTAACGATACCCATGGGATACTTCTCACAGATGTGGTGAAGACTCGCTTGCAGGTGGAAGCGCGACAAGGTCAGACCCACTACAAAGGTCTTACAGATGCATTTGTCAAAATCAGTAAGCGCCGATGTCATCTAGCGAAATCGAGATGCATGACTAGTATTTCCTCTAGATAAGGAAGAAGGTTTCAAGGCATTATTTAAAGGAGGACCGGCCCGTGTCCTCAGAAGTAGCCCACAGTTTGGCTTCACCCTGCTTGCATATGAATACTTGCAAAAGGTACATGATTGTTACTCTACCCCCGAACATACTAACATACAATTATCTTTGCAGCTCCTTCCTGTCAGTCCGCCCGTTTGGTTCATGGATTTGATACCTGATCATTTTCAACAGTACCCATGGCAAGGCAACAAACCCGAAGTCAAGACTGCTTTGACAACACCAAAGCGGGATGAGATGTCTCAAATTCGTGCGAGGAACGCCCTCAAAATATTACTAGACGTTCATGGCGACTTTGGGAGACGTGCGGCCAATTTCTCTCATCCCCTCGTGAAGCAAGCACCACCAACAGCCTCGCCATCGAAATCAGCATGATGCACTATTTAATTCTCATCTATTGAACTTTATTTAGATGGAACAGTGCAGGAAGACAGTTCCCCGTTCTGGCTCGCTTAGGTCGATGTTGCTACCGACACATGCACTTGCTACTACATAGACTCAATTGCTCCTGCCAAACTATTGCACTATACCGTAATACGATTGGATTATTTACATAAGCTTGTTATGCGTAGAGTATCATAGACGTTCTGGGATGTTAGCCACAGTTGCACCACCACCCTTGGTCCTTTGACAAATGCCGCTCCGTGAAGTCGATTTTCCTTCCAATCCTAAAGATCTGGAAGACGCAAAAGAACAATTCTTGATTTTCTACTCCTCGCGCGTGAACGGGCAGCTATGGTGTCCTGTGAGTGGGAGTCTCACGTACAGCGACAACACAAACTCCTGACTGGTTGAGCTGCCAGGATTGTGTAGCAGTAGATCGAACCATCCAAGATACCTTTGGTCCTGAAGATGGGCCATCTGCAGTGATTGTCTACGTTGGCCAAAAGCCCGAGTAGGCAGGCGCATTGTGTCATCTGTGGACTAGCACTCAATTCTACGATGATGCTCAGATGGAAAACACCCTCCAATATTTTCAGAGGGGAGCCTTGGCAAGTCACCTCAGTCCCCACGGTTATCAAGGTTGAAGATGTTAGTATTGGACCAATCCAATCTCACTACTGCATAGCAATTTCTGATAACCTTATCGACAGTCCAAGGTAGCCAGTCGACTCGACTCCGATATCAACACGCTTCTTGCGGCTTTCATCAGGGGATAGAGTGGTTGGGCTTGACACTTTGGAGTACCAACAATTGGCCTTGTGGATTTAATGTTGAGGTGTTGTGTGATAGAAATAGTTAAAGGTCAAACTTTTGAATAAATCCTCCTCCTTACTAAACTCATACTCATGCGCAACATCCACAAAATCTACCTGATATGCTACACTTGATCACAACAAGTATTGACGACCCCCCGGCCCAGTGTAGCCCCGTGGAGGTTGCTCATGCACCTTCATGTGTCTTTGGAGTGCATTCCCTTCCGCCATGCAATATCGCCGAGGTCAGGATGAGGATACTGAATGAGATCGATCCTTGTGTTATTAGCACAGAACCTCACCATCATGATGAGCCCTCATTGATTTTTGCTAATAAATGGGTTATCATAGTATCCACAATGTCCCAATGAATATTGGACATCTCTCTCGAGTTTCATCGGTAGCTCGATGTAGGTATCCCATTATATGCACCGCGAAGTCGACATGATGCTCACGACCTCATAGATCGCTTACTATACCTCATACGAGCGCACGTGCAAGAGCTATTAAAGACTGACGGTTTTTGGTTATGGGAGCGACTGTGGGAGCTCGATGTCCGGAAACCTGCGCGCGCGATAGAAGTGGGTAGATGGCGGCGACTGACAGAACTCAACAGCCCAAGTTATTTACCTCACGTTTGTGTTACTTCATCTCTTGCTCTACCGAACTAGGTTCAAGAACATGGCCAAATGCGAAGTTGGTCCCTGTGATCCTACCGTTGGCTCTCCTTGAAGACGAGTTTCATGACAAATGTTGAATTGACGGCGAGCAAGAAGGTGCACCAAAGAGAAGAATTGAACATGGAGGGCTGCTATTTGAAGTTTATATTTTGTGGGGTGCGGATGGCGCCGACCAAGTTGTAGCAAATATTCATACTGCATGATGGATGGCATGACGCTAGGAGATGGAGCGGGAGAAGCTTAAGAAAGATGGAGAGGCAGAGTGCTTCCACAGGAAAATTATAGTAATCGGACTACATGAGGAGCAGCGCGGGCCTGGAGTTTGCATCTTGGCGCACAAGAACCATAAGATTAAAAGTTGCCAAAAAATAGGATGCGATCGAGGATATATGTTGAGGACTACATGTGCACTGGTGATGAGACTAATGGTTACGGATCTCGAGTAAAATCAACGCTTTTACCACCTGCTTTATGCGCGACTATGATTTCCCCAATCTTCATTTCTTTACCCGCTACGGCCTTCAGCATATCCCAAACCGTAAGGAGACCGACCGATACCGCAGTCAGTGCTTCCATTTCCACGCCGGTTTTGCCTTCGCATGTCACGGTAGCAGTACACTTTATGCTATACTCGAGGGCGCCTTCATCACCAGGCTGGGCAACTGGATGCACATCACGCTCAGGCGTCAATGCGACGGATACGTTGGATATCTGGATAGGATGGCATAGAGGAATAAGGTCGGAGGTTCGCTTGCACCCCATGATTGCTGCCAGTTGGGCGACTGTCATCACGTCCCCCTTACTGCGAGCCTTCTGGATCGTCTCGTCCGTGGAGTCGACATTACCTGATCCTGTGACAAGGTCATATGCAGATCTTGGAATGTATATGCGACCGCTGGCAGTAGCACTACGCTTCGTTGCGTCCTTACCACTGACATCAACCATGCATGGCCGACCATCAGAACCAATGTGAGTCAAACGGAGGCCGGATTGACTAGATGATGAGCTCCAGCGTCGATGGATATGAGGTAACAACGGTGTATTATTGAGAAGGAAAGATTGTGCAGAAAGGCGGGGTAGTGATCGCACTCCAGACTCGCGAGGCTGTATGCCTGGAAAGGTGGATTCACATCAGGACACTATATTGAATCATCCACACGCTAGTAAACTCAACCTCGATGGAAAGTACCTAACCTCCGATGAGTATCATAGGTCGGTTGGTTATGACATCAATGTCCTCCATTCCGGCGTGCTTCTCCTGTTTGCCTTGAACAGCGCGTCCGATGACGTTTAAGAGTTCTCTATCGCTGGCGCCGCGTCGCATTTCATCTCTAAGAGATACTTCCTTGGCATCAAAGAGACAAACCTGGTTCAAAGGTGAGTACATAGCACGCTCTAGTCATGACAAACATACTTTAATTTGCCCATCTGCTGTCAAACGCAGGCGATTGCAGGACGAGCAAAAATGATCTGACATGCTGCTGATGAAGCCTAAACTACCAGCATGTCCCGGGATCTTCCAGGACCGTGCGGTGTCGTTGAGTTCGTCGGGTGCTCGTATTATGGAAGGATATTCTCTTGAGATAATGTCCAAAAGCTGGCTGGAAGGGACCATCTTTGCCTTATCCCACTTGTTTCCTGTGGTGGTGTAAGTAAAGCCAATGATTGTCGGGAACACAAGATACCTGTGAAGGGCATGAATTCGATAAATCGAACAGATATATTTTGGTCCGTAGTCAATTTGACAAAATCCAGGACTTCTGAATCGTTGAGGCCCTTGATGATGACGACATTCAATTTCACTGATCGCAAGCCTTGACTGTAGAGGGCAGCACTGAGTGAACGGAGGACTGCATCGTGACCGGGACGCCGAGTCATGATTTCAAACTTGAAGGGATCCAGAGTATCAAGGCTGATCACTATCAGGCATGCCGTGTTGAACGCACGAAGAAATGATGGTCACCTCAGATTCAGGTGTGTTAAACCATTTTCGATATAAAGAGGCAGACGGCGGTGGAGGGCAATTCCATTAGTGGTCATTCCGATGGACTGGAGACCGAGTGGGCGGAGCTCGTTGAGGCGACCTGCACAGAATTTAGCCCACGTTCAGAAGCATGGCGATGATAACTTGCGAATTATGCCGTCCAAACCTTTCCGTACAGTAGGTTCTCCCCCAGTCAAACGTATTTTAGTGACGCCGCTTCTCACAAAAAGATTTGCCAATCGGATGATCTCGTCGTCGGTTAAGATATGGTCGGCTGGTGATAGCTCTACTCCTTCGCTAGGCATGCAATAAAAGCCTACGTTGCGATCAGACTGATTAAATGGTTGAAACAATGAAAAAACTAAAGGACAGACATCGCAGATTGCATCTCTCTGTCAAAGAGATGCGAAGATAATCGTGTCTCCTATGAAACGAGTCAATAAGTGCGGGTGAGAATTGACTTTGTGCATCGATTTGCGCGATTTTTGACTAAGGGCATGATGAGTTGATTCTACGCCAGATAGGTGATCATACCTGTGCCTTCGCTCTTGGAGTCTTCTGCGAATAGTAGCGGAGACCAGCAAGCCCGTATTTGCGAGATATCGCGGAATATAACCAGTTTGACCGTTGATAACTCATGTATCGGAAGAAGAAATAAACATAGTTTGCTCCTGAGAAAGGTCAGTATCTCATTCCTTGTGACCACCGGCAAGGTGTCAAATTGTTTCCGAGGGCCACAGGGGTGAACGTTTATGTAAATTAACCTCATCACATGACATGACGTTCCTCACTAGAGATGTATTCGGCTTCCTCAAGGCCCCATTATCATTGCTCCGTATAACAACCTCCTTAACACACTAAGTCTACCTTACTTCCCTATTAGCTGTTCGCTCGTCTGAGCTGACTCAACAACTCCCATTTTTCTTCTCTCTTCTTTTCCTTTCTCTTCATCTCGTTCGTTGACCATGGCGACGAACGCACCTTCCAATGGTGGTGTACAACAACCTCAGGAAACGGCTGAAACTCATCTTCATGATATCATGAGCCATGATGCATCAAAGGGTGCCATAGTTCACTCGTTTGACCCGGATGCTCCTCCAGAACAGAAGGCAGCTGCAGCGGGGAGGCAGCGCGACCAACTAAAGAGTATCGTTCAGCAGGACGGAAATGTAGATGGAAAAGGCGCGCTCTTATCTCTGATACGTCACCCAAACCTAATGTTTACATCAGAGCTATCCATTGACGGAGCAACCCTTCCCACCATCACAGTCGAAGACACGGACGAAGTGACCAACAAAAAGCACCAGAAATCGGGCAGTGTAACTCCATCTGCACCTGCAGTACCCGGAGAATACCCCTCTGGTCTTGCTCCAGCGATTCCAGATTGGTACAAAGTCGGTTGGCGTGCTGTCGCAAACATTGATGCACCTCCGCTTGAAGAAGGCGAGGAGAAAGACAACCACATACTTCAGCTTTTATTGGCTGAGCAATATTATGGCCAGTGGTACCATAATGCTGCTCTTATCTGCTTTGTAGGTCTTTAGCCTTTTCATTCCTAATAAGCTCGTTCACATGACGTTGTATAGGCTGTATTTGCTTCTCATTTCTTGACACGATTCAACTTCGGCTGGGGATGGCTCATCATTTTGCTGTCGATTTGCAACACCTATTATGTAACTTCAATGACTCGTGTCCGCCGTTGTGCCCGTGATGACATTCAGCGGGAATTAATCAAGACACGCCTCGCATCCGAGCACGAATCCGCTGATTGGATGAACAACTTCTTGGACCGTTTCTGGCTCATTTACGAGCCTGTTCTTTCTGCTACTGTCGTCGCCTCTGTCGATCAGATCTTGAGCACCACTACTCCCGCCTTCTTGGACTCCTTACGCCTCACAACTTTCACCCTTGGGACGAAGGCTCCCCGTATAGACAAAGTCAGGACATTTCCAAAGACTGCTGACGATATCGTCATGATGGACTGGGGAATTTCCTTCACTCCCAATGATATATCTGACATAACCCCCCATCAAGCAGCGCAAAAAGTCAACCCCAAAATTGTTCTATCCGTTCGCCTGGGCAAAGGTCTTGCCACAGCCTCTATGCCTATCCTTCTTGAGGACATCACCTTCAGCGGTATGATGAGGATTAGGTTGAAGTTAATGGCGAACTTCCCTCACGTGCAGATCGCGGATATCAGCTTCCTTGAAAAACCGGTTATTGACTACGTGCTTAAACCGGTGGGTGGCGAGTCCCTCGGATTTGACATAGCCCATGTAAGTAACAGTATGACGAAGTATCATCGGCCCGAGCTCACCCAATTATCAGATTCCTGGTCTACAGACTTTCATTCGGGATATGGTTCACGACACGCTCGGTCCCATGATGTACGAGCCGAATGTGTTCACTGTTAATCTTGAACAACTCCTTTCTGGTGTACCCCTTGATACAGCTATTGGCGTCATTCAAGTCACTGTTGAGGCTGCTCGCGGGCTTAAGGCGAACAAGATTGGTGGAGGCTCTCCTGATCCCTATGTCAGCATCAGCATCAATAATCGTGAGGAACTCGCGAGAACCAAGTATAAGCCGAGCACGTCAGCAATTTCCATTATTTTGTTTTGTTTGGCCTCACTATTGCCTTCAGATACAACCCAACATGGATGGAGACAAAGTTTATTCTGGTTAACTCCCTTCAAGAGTCGTTGGTGCTTAATCTCCTTGACTACAACGATCATCGTAAGGACACTCCTCTGGGTGCCGCCACCTTCAACCTGCCGAAGCTACTGGAGGATGCAACTCTGGAAGGTTTAGAGCTACCTGTTTTAAAAGATGGAAAGGATAAAGGAATGATTCGTTTCAACATCAACTACTTCCCGGTTTTGAAACCTGAAACCGTCGACGGAAAAGAAAATCTACCTCATACAAGTGCGTTAACGATTCATTTCCCAGTCAAGTCTTATCATCCTTGCTAGATGTTGGAATTGTTCGCTTGACTATACATCAGGCTAAGGAACTTGATGCTACAAAATCACTTTCCGGCGACTTGAATCCCTTGGTTAAGGTTTTCCTTGGGAACAGCACTTCATACACACACAAGTCTCAAATCATCAAGCACACGAACAATCCCATTTGGGAGTCACCGACAGAGTTCATTTGCGCAGACAAGTCATCTTCAGTCATCACTATCAAGGTGGTTGATGAGCGAGACTTCCTCAAGGATCCTGTGGTCGGTTATATGTCCGTCCGGCTGGTTGATCTTCTCCAGACGGACCCCGCTCTCAACAGGGAATGGTGGCCTTTAAGCGGCTGCAAGAGCGGCAAGATCAGGCTCAGTTGCGAGTGGAAGCCACTGCAAATGGCTGGCGCCTTGAGTGGTGCAGATCAGTATGTGCCTCCCATAGGTATTATCAGACTTTGGTTGCGGAAGGCGACGGATGTCAAGTAAGTTTCTCAATGAAATTGTAAGACGGCAGGTTTGATAATCAATTCTTAGGAACGTGGAAGCGACTTTGGGTGGCAAAGTGATTCGCATCTGTTGTGTACGAGGGTTCGGCTAATGACGCTCTGTTTCAGAGTGATCCGTATGTGCGAGTCTTGGTGAATAACGTCACTCTTGGAAGGACTGAAGTTATCAACAACAGTGCGTAACGAACAATTGTGACTAAACCCTTATGACCTTTACTGCAGATCTGAACCCTGAGTGGGATCAAATAATCTATATCCCGGGTATGTAGTCGCACGTCTTGTCGCTGTTTCTAACTCATCTGTGTTATTCTATGTCGCTCAGTCCATTCCTTGAGAGAGGCAAGATTTTCGACCACTCCTCGAATCTAATAGGCTAACTTTTGATCAGTCAATGCTCATGGAAGTCATGGATTATCAACATCTGACTAAGGTTTGTTGCTGTCAGCTGATACATACGACTGGCTGGGGCTGACCAAGATCTCAGGATCGCTCTCTTGGGTCAGTGGAATTGCATGTCAGTGATATCGCACGCGAGTCACCACCTGATCCACAATACCGCTACGAATCAACTGGTGCCAAAGATGTTGCTGAACCAATCCATACCGGCGGCAGCTCATACAAAGGGCAGCTACACTACAAAGCTGAATTCGTGCCAGCTTTGAACGTGAAGGATGTGCAATTTGATGCAGACGAGAACGAGATCCAGAAAGCCGCTCACAAAGTCCAGCGCAATCATACTGATGGTGGTTTGAGTCGCACCCCTAGTTCTTCCAGCGATGAAGAAGAGCGATATGTGACTGTCGGCCATCCAATGGCTGAGGCAGGGACGCATAGCCCACCTCCTCAAACAGATTCTAGCGAATCAGTTCGTGCCAATGGGAATGGGGCTGCAAACGCGGACGAAGAAGCTTCATCGCCAACGGAAAAGGATCCGGCAAAAGAAGGTATCGAGCTCAGCAAGGAAGAGCTGTTCAAGCATCGTGAGTGAGCTAAAGTCTTTCGGCCTGTACTCGTGCTTATCTGTATGTTAAGAGTCGGGTATAATTATCTTTAACGTGATAGGCGGACATTTGCATAAGAAAGCTCGTCTTGATGTGTTCTTGGATGACACGTATTGGCCTGCTTTTAGCACCCTGAAATCGCGCAGTACAAATGCACAATGGGCGCATGTTGGTGAAGGTTTCGTCAAAGAGCTCGACTTTGGTCGCATCTGGCTACGCTTGAATGAGAGTGGGGACTCCGACAAGGATGATGTTATAGCGGAATGGAAGGGTGATACTAAGGCTTTCTTAGATACTACCCTGGTGAGCCGTCTACTATTCATGTAGATATTGATTCTTATCACCTGCAGGATTGTCGGTCTTCCTTCACACTCACAGATGCAGATGGCCGTCCGTCTACCGTTGAGCTTGAAACCCGCTATGTACCCGTCCCAGTGAAGCTCTTGGCTAGGGAGAGTATCAACAGTAAGCGGTTTGTAAAGACGTGCATTATTTACCCCTCTTACTTCTTTTGTTACAGACCAAGGCACATTCCGAGTTGACCTTTTAGCTGGAAAAGACCTTCGTTCTGCTGATAGAACAGGTGAGCTTTACTACATGCACATTGTGCCCGTTTTAAGACGATACCTAGGCAAATCTGATCCATTCGCCGTCTTCACTCTCAACGGAAGGAAGGTGTTCACATCTCAAACTAAGAAGAAAAATCTCAACCCCGATTGGTCAGAAACGTTTGAAGTTCATGTGGTATGCCCATCTGCCATTTATCGAGATATATCTTTTACTGAATGGCATGTTAGCCATCTCGAGAGGCGGCGGACTTTTCCGTTGAAGTTTTTGATTGGAACCAACTCGAACAATCTAAGAGTCTTGGGCATGGTACCATCAATCTGCGTGATATTGAACCCTTCGAGGTTGCCGAACAGATAATTGAGCTTTCCTTGGAAAAGCACGGTGCAAAAGGACAAGTAGCAATCCGATTGCTCTTCCAACCGGAGATTATTGTGAAGAGCCGGAAGGCGACCTCGACCTTGACCTTCTCTTCCGCGGGCCGCGCCGTAACTCAGATCGGATCAATACCATTTGGTGCTGGCAAGGGTGTCGTTCGTGGCATTGGCCATGTCTTCAAGAGAGACTTCGGAGACAGTCGTGAAAAATTAGATGTTCCTCACGCCATACCTGAGGTTCCTGCTGGCCAGGCATCGCGGCCAATAGGAGAGCATGATACTGCAGACGGAGATACTAATGCCGCTACCGCCTCTAATTTCCCTTCATTGAGTCGCACTCCTTCACTTTCGGGTCCACCATCAGAGCCTGGGACGCTCAAAGTCACGATGATCAGCGCAAAAGATGTGTCTATGGCGGACACTAAACCGTACGCAGTCCTGCGTGTTGGCGACAAGGAGTTCAAGACAAAGCACGGTAATAAGACATCATCGCCAGAATGGTAAGACCTTCCTTCTTGGTTCATGATTTCACCTCTCAACCTTTCTAGGAACGAGTCTTTCAATTTTGCTGCCAGCGCACACATACCAAGATTGCGTCTCTGGATTTATGACCATAAGACGCTCGGGAAAGATAAGCTATTAGCTGAAGGCGAGGTTGACGTACGTTAAGGCTTCTTTCGCCGTGGTATGATTTTACTCATAGATTTCACTAGATCTGGCGGCACATACAAGTTGGTCATTCGACAGCTGCTGAGGTCACCGTCGAGCTTCAAGGCGGCGGACTTGCCCGCCTCCGTCTCGAATTTGATGCAGAGAATAATCCACTAGCACGACACACATCCGTTGTGTCCCTTGAACGATCGCAGCTACCGGCTTCGTCATCAAGATTCAGCATCAGGGGTCGCAGACCAGGGTTCAACGAGGACAACTGATTTATGGCGTAAGCAATATCTGACCAGTACATATTCAATTCACGATCTACAAACTGCTCGTTCATATTTCATTGTTCCGCATTGATGCCCGAAGAATCTTCCATTTAGTTTTTAAGACATGCTTCCCGTTATCGGAATTAGCTAGAGGTGGCCCGTGCGAAGCGAATGATTATCAAGTATTCTCTTCCCGCCCGTCGTTCGATGACAACCTAGTGATTGTGAGAGTGTGCTCAACTCGTACTGGACAGGTTGAGTTTACCTGGCTGGTTAAACCAAAGTCTTCCAACATCCTGGACCGGATGCTTGGGACATTGTTTTGTCTCAAGGCAACCAAATAAAATCTACCCCGCGGTGATAACAGACACTGAGGAGCGGCATTGTCAATAATATTTCACAGCATTAGGAAAGATGATACCTCAACATCCTGTAACAAACGATTGGTAATTTCCATTCCATCAGCCCCCCCTGCCCAGGACCCCGCAATATCGGCACTACCCTGAGCACTGGAAGCTTCATCTGTATCTGTTGGCACATAAGGGGGGTTAAATAAGAGTACATCAACTGCGTGACGCAATCGCGATAAAAGAGGTCGCGCTAGCGAGCATGTCACTGGATCTAGAGGTATCTACTGTGTAATTGTGAATTAGATGTAGCTGAAACGTCTGCAAGACCCAGGCTGTACCTTATTCTGTTTCCCCGTTGCAAGCGTACAATGGGTGGCGTGTTTGTTTATGTCAGTGCAGAGGTAAACTGGTAAATTGCTAATCAGCCCTGCACCTACTAGAATGATGAATACGAACTCACGAGAAGATGATTGTCCTAACACCTTTCCGAGAAATGCTGACACACATCCTGATCCAGACCTGAATCGCACTAAGCATTTAATAGCATGTTTAAGCTAAAACTCACCCGACCTCGAGACAAATCAGAGGACGTTCCTTTCGGAGCGCTTCCGCCTCCTGTTCGAGGGCATCCAGTAACAAGAATGTGTCCTCTGCAAGATAGCTTAGACTACTGTACAGCTTATATATAAGCTCACTTACCTGCTGGGTCGTAAACTTGTTCAAGATCATGCCTAGTCAAATGAGAAAGATCTGGCGTCGGTATCATGATGGCGGCGATAGAGAATTGAAGTGATCACGTGGCGCGACGCGTACTTGCCGACCTCGCGTGTGTGGCGCGCCATTATTTACGTGTCCATATTTGCCATTTAAATATCTGAACCTTGATCCAACCAACTTCTCGACTTCACAGAGCTTAGCGTTTAGCAGTGGTAATCCGCAGCAAAAATTGCAATATCATGGCCACGAGATCGAAGGTTGGTGCAGCACCGACGAGGGCATCGACCCGAACAAAGACACCAAATCCACCTCCGACTCCTCCGACAGGGATAAAGACCATTCGAGCAAGACTTCCAAGCAAAACTACTGCACAAGCTGAGGTATCAAAAACACGAACAACTGGTCGAAAGCCTCTTGTCAATCGAGCTAATTCACCTGATGCTAAGCTTCCTGCTGCCAAGAAGGTGGCCGGAACTAGGCAAGCACGGGCAGATCACAGTTTGACTGCAGAGCGCGAACCTGTTATGGTGGATTATGCGTACTAGATTTTTATCATATACTGAGAACGTCCTTCAGGCCTATTTGCGCATTCGTCCTCATCTTGGAGATGAACCCATGTCTATGCCTTACCTTGCCCCTTTATCCGACACGTCTGTACAGATGACTGACATCTCCCATGACGGTTCAGGCAGCTCCAAACCGCACATTCGTGTCTCAACCGTCACACCTTCGTCAATCTACAAATTCTCGCATGTTTTTCTGCCAGAAACACAACAGGCAGAGTTCTTCGCGAAAACCACACTTCCCCTCGTACGTGATCTTCTGGATGGACAAAATGGCTTGTTGTTTGCGTATGGTGTCACAAACTCGGGCAAGACATATACAATCCAAGGAGGCAATGGTCCAGATTCTGCAGGTATTTTGCCGCGGACACTAGACGTGATTTTCAACAGCGTCGAGGGACTGCACAGCGATGGTCGGGTGAGCCATAATTCAATATACACGACCTAATAACTTATCATCAAATCTTCTTAGTTCAGGCCCGTTAGGCTGTACGGTGTAGAAGAAGCTGATCCTTCTGACTTCCTGCCTCCTACGGACCCAACTGATGAACCACGACTCGCAGAAGTCCTTGCGGAACACCTGTCGGACACAGATGACATCGACATTGACATCGATCCAACTATCATTAAGCTCGACCGCAACTACGAGTACTCTATCTGGATATCTTACGCAGAAGTATACAATGAAAAGGTGTACGATCTTCTTGCTGAAGTGACAGAGGATACGTCGCGGTCACAGATTCCTCGCTCCAACACCAATGCACAACTCGCCCATCCGCTTCTGCTGACGCGTAAAGCCCTCACTGTCAAACCTTCACCTGCCTCTGACGCATTAGATGAGAGTGGACCTGGAAGCGCGGGGAAGTATATTGCGGGACTGAGATATTTTCGGGTAACTGGTGCTGCACAAGCAAAGGCACTTGTCAAGCTAGGACAACTGCACCGACGTGTCTTCGGCACGCTGGCTAACAGCCAAAGTAGCAGGAGCCATGGTATGGTGACCATCAAGATTCTAAGAGGACACCGAGGTGACCGGGATGTAAGTACGGTATGGATCTTGGAAATACAGTTTTGTTCTTCAACTTTTGCAGGACCCGAGCTCTCTGCAAATATCGCGGTTAACCCTCGTGGATCTAGCAGGATCGGAGCGAACCAAGCACACACAGACAACTGGCGATCGTCTAAAGGAGGCCGGAAACATCAACAAGTCTCTCATGGTCCTTGGACAATGCATGGAGGTAGGGTGACTATTCTTTTTGTTCCAGCACCACAGCTCACCATCCGTAGGTCATGCGCTCCAACCAAAAGCGCCTCGCACAAAGCCTAGCAAATCCTGGGCGGACGGATACTCGTGATGTTAAGAGGGCATTGGCTGTTGTGCCATTTAGGCATAGCAAACTCACGGAGGTATTAATGGATTACTTTGTTGGCGATGGTCGAGTTGTAAGTCTTCGGCTTGGAGTATTATGCAAGCAGTTGATAGAGAGCTGATGGTGGGTGATAGGTGATGATCGTCAACATCAATCCTTATGATACCGGCTTTGAAGAGAACTCTCATGTAATGAAATTCTCTGCGCTCGCAAGAGAAGTTTCGACGACCGTGAACAACGCACCTGTGCCTCGCGTACAAACCAATCCAAGCAAGCGGAGTACAGTGGGCTCAGCTCTGCCCAGGGCTGTGACCAGAAAGGTGACAATATCGAGTCTTCTCCCCAATAAGAAGCTTAGCGAAGCCCATCTCGAGGTCCTCGAAGGTGCGTTTTTACATTATCCATCGTACCCTTCATCATTCTGCTCCATACAGAGGATGAAGTGAGGGAAGATGGTGTGAGTGAAGAGGAAGACGATGAACCCATCAACCCGCTAGTAGATGCCTTGTTTGATGAAATAGAAGACTTGCGCTTGCGGGTACGATTCTATTATCAAAAAAGTCGATGTCTGTTCAACAAGAAGCATTTTTCGCAGCTCTACGAGGCGGAGATGCGTTGTGTAATAGTTGAAGCGGAAACCCGCGAAGACGTTATGAAGGAAATGGAAGCAAGGATGCGCGAAATTGAGAAGACTTACAGCCAGAGGCTTATGAGCGAGGTAAAGTCTGGACCTCGAGGGCAACACATCAACTTACAGCCTTTGCCAGGTGGAGCGAAACGAGCGGAAAATGGATGCTAAGATCGACATGCTGCATCAAGCTGGACTAATTGGCTCCCCTCAAAAGCGCCGAGAGTTGGTGGAGGAGGGCGAGAAGTCAGGTGAGATTGAAGATGAGGTGAGTTTAAGGAAGACAGCGCCTTTGTTGGTCCGGAGTTGACTCCGGTTTAGAACGTAGAAATTATCGAGGATAGTGATGAGTCGGCTCTCTCCGAAGCAAGCCGATCTTCATCACCTCTTGACGGCAAGGGAAAGGCCAAAACACAATTAGAGCTCACCTCCAACCGAATGTTGGGCGAGACCAATTCAAGTGCTCAGAGCGAAATCGAGCAAATGACAGAGGAAGAAGGGAGCGTGGAGGACGACCCAATTACTGAATACGACGAGTCCGACGACTACGCCCCTCTAGCAAAGGCCAAGTCTAGACCATTTAAAATGGCCGACAAGGCTGTAGCGAAAGGGAAAGGGAAAGTAGGGAATCCAACAGCTGGAACTGGTCGTCGATCGACTCGGACTGTGTCTTTGTTGGAGAAGCAAATCAAAGATCTTTCTCTCTTGGAGGACGGCACAGGTGGCACTGACGACTCTGTTACGATTCTACCCAATCGAAAGGCACGGGCAGTTTACGGGGGTCCTGATGTTGTATTTGTGCCAGGGAAAGGCGACCTTGATACCACGAAGAAAAAGAAGAGGTGAGATCTGTGCCACGAATTGGACAAGATATTGACAACTCCTCGAAGGCAACTGGGTAAGAAGGCTGTAGTGACTGAGGAAGAATTAGAACAAGTAGTTGGTGCCGTAGAGAAAAATGCGCAAAAGGGTGGAGGAAGCAAGAACATCAGGCGGATGCGTATAAGCTAATGATTGGTGATCTATTACTCATTTGTTTTCTCTTGGGAACTTCACAGATAATCGTGACCTGTGTACAATACTTGATGCTACATTTTTTGTCCATCTACGCTCGTTTAAGTGAAGGATATCGATCGCAATGAAATGGCAGAAATTGCGAAGATACAGTATCTTATATGTAGCGTTGTAGCACAAACTTCCTGATAGTGTCATGTGACGAGACGCGTCTAATCTGTATCACGTGAACGTGTTTAGCACAATAGCCATTAAGTTCCACATATCGTTCAACGTTCACAACAACGATCACCTTTCTTGATTGGCCTTTGCTCGGACACACACAGCTTGGATATGGCCACTAATGGCGGTAGGGGGTCGCCCAGCAGACGCAAATCTATCGCGGTAGCCAACCAGAACCGACCTCTTCATCCAGGAAAGAAGCGGCGAGCACACTCTATTGCACCTGGCGACAAGATAAATCTTGTTTCGAAGGCACGTCGGTCACTGGTAAGTTATATGAATTACTGCAATTTATTTTTCTTACAGTCCAACAGGCTCCCCGAAAAAGTATCCTCAAACCAGCAGTCAACATTCCTGAGGATGATGAAGATGCCACGCAATCTATGGATCTGACCCATGTTCACGAAAATACGCAAAAATCTCTTGCACGGCGTGTTAGCTTCGCAGACCGTGCACATGTTCGGCTATTCGAAACACAGGAACAAAATACGAATAGCACTGCTTCCCCTCAGTCCTCGCCTGTGCAGGAGGCAGTTGAGCGAGGCCCTACGGATGAAAATGCATATCCTGGAGCAAGCAAATTCCATCGCCGAAGCTCAATTCGATCCATCGCTTTCAGCGATGGTGCAGGAGAAGAGTCCATGGATATGGACTCCGACGATCCAGCATTTATAATCTCGTCACCAGACAAACATGACGAGGGTGGTCAGCAACAGACCCCTGCAGATCAGTCCTATACTGAAGATGACTCCCACCAATCTCAGTCATTCGTATCTGAAGGCGATGTCACTCAGCCAATGGAGTTCACTGTTCCACTCATCCGTCCACCAGCCCCACCAAGTGAAGCCTGGCTTGCTCTTCGATCAGTAACTCACTCTGGTGAAATACCATACGTTCCCTCATCCGACGAAGAGGATGAACATGGGGAGCAAGACATGGAGATCACTCATGCTCTCACAAGGCTCCAAGCAGCTCGTGAATCCCTCGGATTTGGAAGCGAGATAGATCTTGAAGAATTTGGACAACCAAACGGCAGTTTCAGTAGCTCTGAAGATAGTTTTGCGCAGGATGGTGTGGAAAACGACGGCAACCAGACTATCAATGTCACTCAGCTCATGCGCCGGGTTAGTCTTGGTGCTGGCATCGAGGATGACAATTCTACTATGGATATCACGTCCACATATGACAGTCAGGAGGAGCCTAGCAAGGACCAGTTGGACGTCACAGGCACGGACCTTTCATCCCCTTCCGCGCAACCAATAGGTGAGGCTCATGGGGATGTTGCTCAGGCCGAACCACAGGAGTGTGCCAATGTGGAGTCAGCAGCCAGACCTGCCGTATTCAAACCAGCCCCGCCACCTGGGGAGATCCTCAATGCACTCCCACCCGTTCCACGACCTGCCGTGGTTCCCAAGCCATTCTCGTTTTCCTTCACACCTCGCGGACAAACGCCAGCGTCACCAGCCCGCCATCGTCCTCCTTCACCTACTAAATCACCGAGCAAAGCCAGGTTTTCCGCAGCTTTTGCCCCTCCTGTTGCTCGTCCCTCGCCAAAAAAGAGGACCCAAAGCATAGTCGACGATTCAGAATCAGAAGACAGACCCAGTCCCGCCAAAAAGCTAGCTGGTCCCGGGAAATTAACTGCACCACTAAATGATTTCTCCAAGGAGCAACCCATGCAATCGAGCAGGCTTCCAAGGCTCTCCCCAAGCAAGAAGGCGGCGTTTCAAGTACATGCAGAGCCGTTTTCTGGTCTGAGTAGACGCTCGTCTATTGGATTTCGCCGTCCCTCGGGACACTTCGCACAGAGGAAAAGCATGGGGGGAGCGGCTCCCGCTGCTTCTCCTGCTCCAGCGAAGAATGCAGCCGCGTATATCAACAAGAAGGGTATTTCCCTTGCAGGGGAGAAGGAGGGAGCTGCTAGACAGACGACGGAGAAAGCAAGTATCTTGGGGTCACAGGAGGAGGACCTTAGGGCTGAGACCACACCTGAACCGCTGCACGACTCTCCAACTAGAGAGCCTCCCGTCTATGAGATGCCAGGAAGGGCTTCCCCGGTTGCTGACCTGTTCAGGAAATCGCCTGCGAGAGAGTCCCCCGCACTTCCTTTCCCTCGACCTCAAAGCCCTTCACGCAATTCACCCCGCCCATCAACACCGGTCCGCGCATCCCCTCGGCCACCCAACCCTGGACCGGAAAAGATACCAGAAGACCTTCCAGAGCCTAATTTTGAGGGAATGGAGGTAACGTCAGACCTAACACCATTAGCCCGCATCTCCGAGGAGATTTCTAACCCTACCGAGCAATGGCGCGGTGATATTGCAGAAGGAGGCTTCCCTCCTGAAGATGGCCCACAAATCTCCATAGAGCAATTCTTCGAGATGACCGGGATACGGTTCATGGATGAGATTGCTGCCCCCCGTCGCTCTACCGTGCACCCATCTGCCCTTCGTCCTTCCAGACGACAGTCCACGGAAAGCGAGATCCCTCTATCTGAATATGTAGTCGCAATGGCGGTCGGTGTGCCCCAGCTTGAGTTGTACACACACGTCAGTAAAGACCTGCAACTCTGGATCGAGCGAATCAAAGGCATCTACAAAGAAGCAGAAGACGAAGCTCTCAAGATGACTCCTCAGCTATTCCAAGAATTTGTGCTGGCGGATGACGAAGGCCAGAATGAGCTTCTCCATCAGCTCAAGTTAATCAAGGTCAACAAACATACACAGGCCAAGTCAGAATGGTACGATTGGAAGATGCAGTGGGTTGAGCAACTGTATGAAAAGGCGGATCAAGGGTTTCGAGATCTTGAGGCGGTATGCTCAGTATCCCTTGCTGTCTCGTTGCGTTAATATTTTCGATGACAGGATGCTAAAGTTCTCGAAAATATTATCCGTCAAGCCCAGGAAGTTGTGCCTGCTCTCAACGAGGAATACGAGAATCTTCTCCGCGAGTTGGAGCAAGAACAGGTCGACGTCGCTGAACTCGAGAACTGTGACCAAGATTATCTGAATGAGCTGAAAGCGACCATTCAAGAACAAAGGTGAGTGTCCCTCGAGCTAGGTAGTCCTAAACTAGTTGATTGAGCGACACCCTTGTAGTATTGCGCTTGAAGCCTTCCGAGCAGACGTCGATGAGGGTAAAGCCAAACTGGATCGTCTACAGGAGAAGCTGGAGGAGATTGAAACTCAGAAGCTTGAAACCACCAATGCTATCCAGATGGCTGAGCGACAAGTCCAGGTGCAGAAAAACAGCACGCATGTCGAGGTCTTCAGATTGAAAGGTGGCAGATTTGTATTTTCAAAGATTCTTTTTGCGATGCTGACATGTTGCCCAGATGAGCTGGAAGCCCTTCAAAATCTCCACATGCTGCAAGTCACAAAAATCCTGCCAGAGCTTTTTGAATTCAGATATGCGTCATCCTACGATGTCTCCGTCCCATGCGAGCACTTTCGCCCACTTGTCAAGGAAGTTTCGATCACGCGAGTCCAGAATGCGAAGCTCAAGTACAAAGATGCATTCCCCGCTCTCAGCCCGTTGATGCTAAAAACAGCGAGCTCACTCATTACACGATCCGATGGAAATCTCAGCGTTCGACAGGTAGGAGGTTTTCGAGTGTCAGGTAAACTCACTGAACTCGACAATTTTAGATCGTCGAACGTCTAGGAGACTACTGGTCTGCTTGCTCTCAACTGCTAGCCCAGCTAAAGTTGGTCGCGATCAAGTACCCAGTCTCCATCATTCACGGAGAAGACGATGATTCGGGGTTTACTGCAACTGTAACAGTCATGCTCCCCAGCAAGAAGGCGAAGGCCTTGATATCTTTCATATTTAACACTGGGACGTTCTCTTCTTGGCCTATATCGATCCAATCTATGCAATGCGATGTCAAAGTTGCATACGGCCCCGTTCAGTGCGTGAATTACTTGTTGAAGCTATTGACGCTGATTACAGTCTTTAGACGGGATACCCTTCAAGAAGCCATTCTTGGTAGACTAAGAGAGACTACTGTGGCAGATAATTATGGTTGCCTCCTGGATGCGTGCACAGTCGCCCTGGACTGCTACGCATAACCTCGTCTAGTCAGATTATATCACCCATATGGTTATTGTATCTTACAGGACTTAACTGGTTGACATGTATTTTTAAATCTACCATACATACATAATGTGTATCCCCGTTTCGCAGCAGATAGGCGTACCATGTTATGTAGTACGTTCTTTCTGAGTGAAAAGTAAATAACATTCAGAAGATTCGTAGTTGTGGCTAGATGATAGGTAATCTGTACTATGTACCAGTACACGGGCATAGATGTTAACGAGAAGAATGAGTGGTCATCTGTGTAGTACAAATTAATCCAAGGAATAGATGAAGCTCATAAGCATAACTCTGTAACTCGACATTTAGAAGCCTTGGTGTGAAGTCAGATTCCAATGGCACTCACGTCGTTCAAGCAAGCAGACACTGCACTTGCTTCTGGCTTTGATCCAGCATAGCCAGAAATACTTTCAGCGTCTCACGACCGGCCTGCAAAAATTCTTGTTCCGCCTCCGCCTGCTCTCTGACAGATCCCCATTCCACTTTAATCTCACGAGCGAGAGAACATACTTCCCACTTTTGCTGCTTCTGATTGAGCAACTCTGCCCACGACGCAGCAGCCTCTTCCTGTCCACGCGCAAAAGCAGCGTTGGATGCCTGTTTGCTAGAAGCTTCTGCGTGGTGCAGCTGGTCCTGCAGGGATGCAGTGAAAGCAGAGCGCTCCTCGTCCAGCCTTTCCCTCGCCTCAACACTAATGTGAAGTTGTTGCTCCAGGAAGGAGACTTGCTTCGCGAGTTCTTCAGTCTCCTGAACACGAGAATGTTTCGCAGCGTGCAACTGCTCCTCCAACTCCTGCAAGCGAACGAGGCGTTCCTTTGCCGTGTTCTCGGCGGATGCCACTTGTAAGCGAAGTAGAGTAACTGTGCCCGAGTCCATAGGAGCGGGAAGCTCCGTAGATGTATCAAACATCTGGTTGAAATGGTGCACTGCGGGCGAAGGCGTAACATCCGGTAATAGAACCTGAGATATTGACCCATAACCACCAGGCGATGGTAGAGCAGAGAGGCAGGGACTTTCAGGAACTTCAAGTGCAAGAACACTGACGTTCGGTGAAGGGCCAATTGGCGTGAAAGGCGCCTGAATCTCTGAAAGCATTTTTTCTACCTCTTCCTGTGCAATTATCTGTGATCCATCACTTGCCAATTGTTCCCAAGACATAATCGAGTTGCGATTTGCACTATGGCCTTTGGGAGGGCGGAGGCCAGGCGTGCTCTGTGAGGTCGGAGGTACAGGCGACAGGTAGGAAAGATTCGCTCGTGTAGGAAGGAAATGAGAGGGGCGCAAGGGCGTTTCAGGTTCTAACTCATTGTGCGGCAGTTGAACAGCCCGAATCCTGGGTATCGCAGGTGTGGGTGCCCCAAGAGGAGCAGCAGGGGCGAGGAGAAGTTCCACATCATCAGCTTCAATGGAATCTTCGCTGTCTTCCTCCGCAAGCTGTGAGAGTGGCGTGGGTGTTGTACCTCTGCCAAGGGCCGGACTGGAATTTTGACGAGTGTGATGGGCAAGAGGCGACTCAGGGGCAGGACGACCGGTAGAACGCAGAGGGCTTGATGTTTGATTGTTTTTTGAGCGTCCGAACCCAAAGCTACTCTTGGAGGGTGTCTGAGGTGAACTCTGTGAGCAGACAGAGCTATGAGAGGATGAAGACGACGGAGGACGTGCAATGTTTGACTTGGATGCAGAAGAAATAGTTGTTGTCTTGATGATTTTACCAGGTCGTGCGGACTCTACCTTGGCAGGCGAAGTCTTCTTCGGCGTTGATAACTTGCAGATCTTGGAAGGGGTCGAAGGAGGAGTAAGGTTAGGCAAGTTAACCTTTACTGTAAGTGCTTTGTGAGGGAGAGGACTAATCGAACTCTTGGGCTTCTTCTCCTCCACGTTGCCTTTGGAACGGAGGCTATGAACCTTGTCCTCTTCCTCTGATGAGCTCAGCCGCCTACGAGTGCTGGAGCGAGGAGGAGAAACAGGTTTCTTGGGTAGAACAGACTCTATAAGGGTGGACTTGGGCCGATATTTCGGCAATGCAGATGATGTGGGTGCAGGAGCAGTCCTTGGACGCAGTGAAGACGAACGCTTCATGGAAGGACTAACGCCAACGGCGTCTAGCACCTTTATCCCCATGTCGTCGCAAGCAGGGGCAGGTCTGAGGAGACCAGACTGTCTCCTTGCGCTGCGTGTGATGGTCTTGGATGGAGAAGCGTCTTCTTTGGCGTGCCCCGGAGTTGGGGACTTTGACTTTGAGGATACAGTTACAGTGGCGTTAGCCTGGGGGATTGCGCTAGAATTCATGAGTGCAATAGCACTTAAACGTCTTGAAGAGTCCTTGGACTTCTTCAGGGCTTTCTCATTAGGCTTTTCGCGGTCGCGGGACTCCTTGTTGATTACATCCGCCAAAGCTTTCCCTACTGACGTGAAATTGAGTGAGTGTCGGATGGAACTCCGAGTGATTGGTTTAGAAGGCCGTGATGGCTGAGTACTCGTTTCTTGTGACATTAGGGGAATTGGAGCTTCGTTATGATCTGCACTGTGAATGTATCGTATAGGCTGATTGAGATGGCTGACTTCCTTTCAACTCGAACCGAACCATTCGAACGCGTGTGGTCTTGTTTGCATCAATGGGTCCAAATATGTGACCCCTGTTTACTCCATTTATTACTCTATATACATCACCACATAAACCTCCCAACTCCCACCCGTTCTTTGTACAAAAACACATACGTCGTTGCCACATTTATTACCATGTACCAAAGGCCCTCGACAAAAATACCGTAGGGCTGCACATCCACAATCTGAGCCCTGAGCAGGATATATGGCACCAGGAAGTACCGCGGTTCCAGTAATGGCGTAGGCAGCAGTGTAGGTAAAATTAAAACGGGCAGGACCAACGTTTGCAAAAGCGATTGATCACAGGCTGATGAATAACGTCCAGGGTTAATGTCATCCATGTATTCTGGAATCTAGAAAACGACTCACCAACACGAATCCACCACGCCCAGGCGCATGCCTGGTACCCCGGAATAAATAGGTAAGGTACTGCCGCATGCAGCATGAATACTCGACGCCAGATATAGAAGGTGAAATGACGGTTATCAGACAGGAGGAACGGGTGATGAATACTACATTGAATCCGTGAAGGTTAAGTTGCTTATCAACCAGTAAAGGGAAGCTCACGTAAAATGCTGGATAGTAATACCCATGAAAATCGATATAATGGCCGTCAGAAGTATTCTCCTATGGCATACGATCCATATCAGCATCCGCGCGCTTACTTATAATTAACTCGATCACCTTTTACTCCCAAACATGCGCGAAATGACATCGGTGGCAATCTTCAACGGGCCGCCTTCACCACAAAGGACTGCCGGCCACCCAATTATTGTTGCAAACGCAATAAAGTAGTACAGCTGTGGCACGTGAAATGAAGGAACTGTGATTGGATTTATCGCCTATACATAACATTGGCGGTTATCTCGATAATTATGACCGAGAAAAACGCACCAAGCACGATGCCATCGTTCCAAATCACAAAACCACCGAAGAATGCGAGAACTACCGCATAAGGAGCAAACGCGGGGAGTAACTCAGGTAGTGCTTTTGGGGCACTCATGATCGATCGAATAAAGTCACCTGGAAATTGCGATATGAACTCATCAACACAGGCATGGCAACCTTGGCATAACTCACCTGGCCCAGCGCCCAAGGCGGGGGGATCATGTAGTTTATCGTTTCCGCGTTTGAATCGCAAACGCATGAGCTGGCTCGCTGCATACGCGTACAGCACCCAAATCACATTGTTTTGACGGAAGAGGCAGCTCACAATTCCTAACTAGGGACATCCCTAGAGTTGTTAGCATGCATTATAGGAGGGCAGGTTGAATTACGTACCAAACCAGCAAGCCAGTGCTTATTCTGTGTCGCAGCGACTACGGTACACAAAACTGAAACAAGGCTCGGAGCCTCTGTATAATATAGGAATCCAAAAAACCACGCTATCGGAAAGCTAGACAGAACAAGCGCCTCGATCGAGGGTGTTAATTTTGGTGGAGAACGGCGTCGCTGATGGAACCCCAGCAATCGCGTGAGGACAAGCGGTAACGCAAAGAGGGTAAGGGTGTTGGTGAGGCGTAGCAAATTCAAGTTGCATTTGAACATAAAGACCCGGTGCAGCAATACACTGAGCATGTATCTGCGAGATAATGAAGTTGTCACAGGAACGATAGGTACTTGTGAACGACGTACAGTCCCGGTGGTGTGGTAATCTTTGGGTCCCAAGTTGACCATTCACCTCTGCAGTAGGCCAATGCCTGCGGTACATGGAAAGGTTCATCCTAGATTATCATCAGAAAGGTGAATCCGGTGAGAGGCGAAGTTGAATGTGGTCACCATGTACGGCTCAGTAACCACGGCATTGAACTCTTTCAAAACGGCTACTGCGACACCGCAGTAGACTACGTATAATATTCTCCTGTCGGAAGACATGGCTTGCACGGGAAATATCTAACAGGCAAGTAGTGTGTGGACCACTAATAATGTTGCACAATGCAGGTTGCATTAGTATTGGCGCGCCGCGGATGCAGTACGAGGTCTCAACGTCTCCAAGTCAGCACTGCCACTAAGAGGGTCCGCCTTCAATGTACCACCTCGCATCATAGTATGTTTTCATATTGCAACATCATAGATCTAATGCATACATGGTTGCACTCAAGACTGCCAGTTCTCATTCAATGCTATGTCACGATCCATTAAAGACTAGGGAGTTCAAGACCTTCCAGAGCAGGGATCGGTCTCTCTGCCTGCGGGGTGATACGTGCACCGTGACGGCGTTCATTCGACTTTCCATAGTCAACGATAGCAGACTAATTAATCGTGGTGAGTGTAAGTCCAGCAAGGCATGACGCTCGTATGTCAGACTTACATGCGCAGTGACACGGTTGTCCCAGAGCACGACGGTGCCAGGCTGCCATTTCACTCGGGCTTGGAGGTCTGCACTCTTATCGACATGATCGTAAAGGAACTTCAAAATAGTCTCTGATCACAGGTATCTATTATAAGCGTCCAGTTGACATTCCTCGCAGTGACCGAACGCACCAGATTCCTCACGCTTCAGGCCAACAATACGCGTCGTGAACTGGCGGTTGACATATAATGCTTCCTCTCCAGTGACCGGGTGACGCCGCACAAGTGGGTGGACATGCTCCACTGGCTCACGTCTCACGATGCCGCCACGCTTGCCGGAGCGCGAGAATTGAGCCTGCTCGACCCCTGAGTGCACTGCACTGAGCGTGCGCAGGAAGGCGACAAACGAGGGCGAGAGCTTCTTAAGAGTCGATATCTGGGATGTGAACAATGTGTCTCCACCCGTCGTCGGCTGCGAGAGGAGAAAGAACGTTGTGAGCCCGGGGGGCTGCAGCTCGTACGAGACATCGGAGTGCCAGACAGTCGACGTGATGCTGTCCTCCCTTTCAAAGTTGTAGGACGATTTTGCATCCCTGAGGCCCACAATCAGTGAGTAATGAATATGCACGGACTTGCACTACTCACTTGTAGACAAGGTGAATTTGTGGATAATCCTTGGGGTGTCCTGACGTAGGATGAATGTGCAGCCTGCATGACAAATTAGTCAATAATCGTTCTAATACCAATGAAAATTCGACGTGTGGTGCGGTAGGAGCACTTGCCAAATTAAGCGGACAAAGAAGAAGCACGACAAACCTTCCAAAGTGTCGTCCCCACTCTAGGTACGAATCAGGTCCTCTATCTATAAACTCATGCTGACCCCTGAAAACCATAAGTCCCCTTCTCGCAACCTTGCAGACAATGAGCCACGATAGTCATATCACGGAAATTGACATACTTCGAGCGCAAGTTGGTCCCTTCCCTCACTATCAAGGGTTGTAAGGTTCACACCATGGACCTCTGTTCCTAAGTTGGGTGTTAGTTCCACCACGCTGGTCGCATTCTTAAGGAATGCACGGGGGTCTGCGTGTTTGAGTGCACGGAAGCCTGGATCTTCATGTTTGAAGGGTGTGAGCGGTGGATATTGCTCAGGTGAGAAATGGGGAAGTAAATCAGCATAGGAGTATGACTCTGTCTTCTGCTCTTGGCCCCCTGCGTAGAGGTTAAGTGTTGGCAGGGCCTGCGAGACTTCAGTGACGGTTTCGACAGCAGACATACTTGTGGCAGGGCTCGGTGACAAGTGACAGTGAGGTGAGAACCACGTAGGAGAGTGGAATTTGATTTTGTAACACCAATCTTGTATTCGCAATCCTGAGCATGAAATTCGCAATCAACCGCGCGTGATGTCTTATATTTTTGGTGTTAGGAACTAAGGAAGACCTTTCTGCAGATACATGACCAGGTGACCGGGCAGGTCATTCAAAGACACCCCACTTATATATATGGCGAACCCCGGCAGGAAACGCGCTATATGGGGGCTGGTGGCGCGTCTGCATCACGTGACGGAAATAACTAAATTGGCAATGGCCAAGTTCGGAAGCAATACATCTTATTGTCAACCAAATGGATCAAGTTTCTTCGGTCACAACAATAACAGCTCTCACAAGACAATAAACATTTCTCGAAACGCATCTTGACCAGGGGAATTATCACATAGTATGAGATAACGTCACCCGATATGTTCCTAGCTCTAGCCGTGTGTTTCAATGCCTCATGGCTACGAATCCATCGCGAGTGCCACTTTGTCGTTTGACTCTTTGCATGATATCATATCAGTAGAGAACGTCAGTGGCACCTTTCTCCAAATTTTCAATTTAGTGGGTTATTTATCAAACGAGACATGAACAATTGAGTTTTGATGTGCCGATCACTACCCGGGCCTTCTCCCAGCTTTTTGTTTTGCAGTGGACCATGTCTAATTAGGCTTATTGTATAGTGCGCTTCCAGGGCAGAACTCTTCCACAGATGACTCTAGCTTCCAAAATAGATGCGGTCACCACGTCCACAGTAGTATAACCGGCAAGTTTTGGACGTTTCGTCCGCCTTCAAAAGGCCGTCAGATCTCCTGGAATCATCAGGAAATTATTCTCCCCCCGTGTTCGCACTACCTGTTTGCTGAGCCTTCCTTGTGCTCTTTGCCAGTGCTTGCCTTCCTCTCTCACAGTGCTATCTCATTCGGTCTCGACATGGAGACTAGACCTTACAACAGCGCGACGAATGTTGTCGCTCTTCAGAACCTTCGCGCCAGAGCCGTGCCTGATGTTCCCGAGGATGTGGACTTTCTCATGGAGCATCTCAATGACCCTAACTTTGACTACTATGCTTCACCTTCCTCTCCTGCCTCATCCACTACCGAGGTACATGAGCTTGAGCATAAAAAGATAACAATGTCAGAATACTCCGGCGGTGCCTCGGACTTCGATGTTGAGTCCCGAGTTGAGTCTATGCGCTACTCTACAGCTTCGAGGACTGCCACACCTTCGACGTTCGACTATGACGAGTAAGTCTTATGGTGTTTTGCTATTACTCTGTTGACCGTCATATGACAGTGAGTCACCTTACCCTGAAGTTCGTGCTGCTGTGGCCAGCATCGATGACCCCACCATGCACGTCAATACGTTCCGCATGTGGGTTTTGGGTATATTCTATACCATTCTCATCTCGGCTCTTAATCAGTTTTTCTCTATGCGCTGTAAGTCAACATTCTCTCATCGCTCTTGGTTTCGTTTGCTCAAGTCACTGTTAGACCCTTCCATTATCATCACCGGTATTATTGCTCAGTTGACCGCCCTACCTCTTGGCAAAGGTATGGAGCGAGTCCTCCCCACAACGCGCTTCAATACCATGGGATACATCTGGTCCTTCAACCCAGGACCATTCAACGTCAAGGAACATGTACTCATCACTGTCATGGCAAATGTTGTAGTGAGCGGTGCCTATGCCACCGACATTGTCGCGACACAGAAAGTCTTCTACAATCAGACCCTTACCACCTCCTATCAACTCTGCCTTGTTCTTTCAACGCAGCTCATCGGTTTCTCTATGGGTGGTCTTCTTCGCAAATTCCTTGTTTGGCCCAGTAGCATGATTTGGCCTGGTGCACTTGTTACTTCCGCCTTGTTCAACACTCTACACAAATCATTTGGCAAGCCTGAGGGTCGCCACATTTCCCGGGAGAAATTCTTTTGCATTGCATTGGGATGCAGTTTCGTATGGTACTGGGTACCTGGATACTTGTGGACTGGACTGAGCATGTTCAACTGGGTCTGCTGGATTGCACCTGACAACGTGGCCGTGAACGCGCTATTTGGCACGTCCACTGGTCTTGGGATGGGCATTCTCACTTTCGACTGGTCCATGATCTCGTACATCGGAAATCCCTTGGTGACGCCTTGGTGGTCTGAAGCCAACACGGCCGCTGCCCTTGTGATCTGTTTCTGGATCATTACGCCGATCATCTACTGTATGTTCTCTCCCCCTTCATTGTGTAATATACTTAAAGTGTCTCGCAGTCACCAACACTTGGTTCACCGCACACTTACCAATCTCGTCCTACTTGACCTTCGACAACACCGGATTGCCCTATGACGCTGCTCAGGTGGTCGTCAATGCTTCTTTCAACGTCGCGCAGTACGAGGCTTACTCGCCCGTCTTCATGACGGCAACCATGGCTGTTGCATATGGTGTCGCATTTGCCGCGTTCTCCTCAGTAGTCGTGCACACATTCTGTGGGTTCTTCTGGTTATGCGTGTTACCCCATTCTGACAGTATTATCGTAGTGTGGTACCGACGTGACATCGTTCGCCGCTTCAAGAGCAGTCTCAGAGATGAGCGTGATATTCACTCGCGCCTGATGCAGGCATACCCCGAAGTTCCTCAGTGGTGGTATGTCATCCTGGGCCTCGTGATGCTTCTCCTCCTCTTCATCACTGTGGAAATTTTCCCCACGGATCTCCCTATCTGGGCTGTTTGTGTTGCTCTCGCCCTCGCTGCACTCCTCGCGATTCCGGTCGGCATGCTTCAAGCAATTACCAATCAGCAGATCGCCTTGAACGTCATGTTCGAGATGATTGGTGCCTATTTGCTTCCTGGAAAACCCATCGCTGTCATGATATTCAAAGCGAGCGCATACATGGGTACAAACCAGGCAGTTGGCTTTGCTGGCGACTTGAAGCTTGGTCATTATATGAAGGTTCCCCCGCGTCTCATGTTCACGGCACAGGTTCTCGCTGCCTTCCTCAGTTGCATCGTTGTCACGCTTGTGCAGAACTGGATGTTCGCCAACATCGTGGACATCTGCACACCTACCCAGCCTCAGTTCTTCGTCTGCCCGTCCACCTCCACCTTCGGGAGTGCCTCACTCCTGTGGGGAAGCATCGGCCCTCACCGTCTGTTCACTCCGGGTGCCATTTACAGCCCATTGCTCTGGTTCTTTGCCGTCGGTGCCTTCTTCCCCATCCCCTTCTACTACCTCGCTCGCCGTTACCCTCTCTCTTACTGGCGATATATCAACATCCCGGTATTCTTCGCAGGCATTGGCGCTATGCCTCCTGCCAATGGCATCAACTTCGCGTCTTGGGCAATCGTCGGCTTCATATTCCAGTGGTGTATGCGCCGCTACCACTTCAGGTGGTGGATGCGCTACAACTACATCCTCTCCGCTGGTCTCGACGCAGGCGTCGCGCTCAGCATGGTAGTCATCTTCTTCCTTCTTCAGATGCCGAAAGGTGGAATCACGCTCAACTGGTGGGGTAACACCTTCTGGCAGTACACTGCAGATGCAATGGGCACGCCCCTCTACGCGATGCCTCCTGGCGAGACATTTGGGCCTTCGACTTGGTCATAAAAATGGTACATCGGACAGACGGCCTTTGTATTACTATCTGTAAATTCCCCACTGCATGATTCACTACGCAAACTTCTTTCATATACCTTTAACCGACCACAACACTGTCCTTAACACATGATTACCCTTTGTTGCATCACTTTCGCATTACCATTATTTGTTTCGGATTTTAGCGATTGCATTAACGCACTTGTATGTACCGATTGACACAATCAGACTATATGACACAGAAGTTGATGATAAAGGTGCACCGTTCATCTGGCGCCAGCGCACTCGGACTTGAGTATACCGATATTGACATACAGTACAAGATATGAAGATATCGAAAGTACATTACTACAGTTGCTTTCGTTCGTTAAATGATATTTCTCAATCAGTCATGTATTCATGCGCCTCTGATCTTGGTGCCGTCACTGGAGGTGTCAGCACGCTTCAGCTTACTAATTTGCAGAAAAGGCCCCTAAGCTGCGAAGACTTGAAGAAATAACAGTGTTAAGCAAAGGCGAACACAACGGCACGATGAAATACAGACAAAAAGTCATACATTTAAGCAGGTAAACCCCAGATCCTGACCTCCCTTCCGCTCGTAGCCCAGATCTCCTTGCCCTGCTCTCCAAACACAATATCTGATACATCCCCTGCTTCTTCGAAACGTACAAGCTCATCCCATGACTTGTGAGCAAACACACGAATGCCCTCGCTGCCCGCGACTCCTAGATACTGTGCGCTGTAATCATACAACACCTTATTGACTTTGAACCCTTCCCCGAGCGGAATAGTGTGTGCAGTTTTCATTTTCCTCAGGTCCCAGATGGCAACGGACGATGGGCTGTCCGGAGCGAGGAGATGGTAACCATTTTCGGAGAATGAGAGTGAATTGACGGTGAAAGGCGATGCATCTGGCGGTGTGATGGATGCAGCTATGTTACCGGAGCGCACATCACATATTTGAATCTTGGATGAGGGAGTACCCAGTGCAAGGAGAGCACCGTCGGGATGAATTGCAAGGGACGTGAAAGCATCTTCTCCGGGGGCTGATCGGTACACCTGAGTAAAGTTGGAGAGTTCATGGAGTGAATATGTCTTGTCAAGTGAAGACAACGCAAAGATAGAGTTCGTGGGATGCACAACGAGGCCAGTGAGTTCTCCCTTGTGTGTCCGAATGGTTGCTTTTGGTATGTACTCGCTAGAGGCGCTATCATGCGCCCAAATTTTGGCGATTTTGTCTGCACCGGCAGACAAAACCAAAGTCGATTCACCCTCGTGCTCGCGGAAAGCGACTTGGTTGATCTTCTTCGTGTGACCTTTGAGAGAGGCTAATACCTTGTCTGTACTTCTATCGTACAGCTGGACAATCTTGTCATTTCCACCCGTAAGGAACTGAGACGGGTTAAGACGGGAAACGGCAAGAGAAGTCATGCCAGCAGGAGAGGCCGAGTGCAAAGACGGGATGGTGTGTGTTGCAACAAACGTCTTCACCTCTGCAGTACTCGTGTAACCGGCTGGAGCTTTGCGCTTTTTGCGGGTAGCAGAGAGATTTTGCTGGGTCTCATCGATCTGGTCGACTATCTCTTTAGGAAGGGCACCTTCCTGAGCACCATTTTCTTCAGCCATTTCCACGTCCTCAGCCGCACCGCTTGCTGGAGCGATTCCCATAGTTGCCTGGACATTAGCCAGAGCTCTGGAACAAGGACAAGACGCGTCAGCGTGATGTAATAAAGAGCATACTTAGAAAGCGCGTACTCTCTGGCAGCATCGCGTTCTCTTATGAGACGCGCGATGACGCGACTGGCGGCATCTTGTGCATATAGAGCATAACTTAGCTCCTGGCGAGTGGAGTTGTACTGTTGCTTCAAGGCAAACACCTCCAATACTAAGGCGTCCCACTCGTTTTGAAGCATGTGCAACAGAGCCGGGGTAGAAGTTGCGGCGGCAGGTCGTGGTGGCGCAGTTTTGGGGTCTGGCAGGCATGGATTAGCAAGTTCGAATTGAATTCTTCAGATTGCAGCATTCAAGAAAAAAGGAACAGTATATGCTGCTGCGAGAAAAGGTGACAGTGAAAAAAAAACTCACTGGCTTTGATAGTCAACAAGTCCGACTCCTCGAGCTTCTCCCCCGTCAACGGGTCGGTGCCATTGTCAGTGATGTATTTAAGAATCAACCGACGCTCGTAAACTTGGCCAGATTTTGTCGAAATGACCGGGTCCTGAGGGGGTTCGCCAGAGATGCTACAGAAAAACATGGCTGCCTATATGAACGAAGACCAAGTAAGTCTTCATGGAGTTGGAAGTGTTTGTTGATCCTTATTTGCGACACACTAGATCTTCGGATACCACTAACATGGCGGACAAGAAGCAACAGCTCGTTCTGTCCATAATCGACTTTTTGAACCAATCCATAGATGACGGCACTGTCAAGCAAGACGACAAGGAAGGTCTTGAAGTCGCCAGTACGTTTCATGTTTTTATCCGTCTCTTTTACGTTCAGTAGCTCATCGAGTACGCGTATTCACGTAGTTCAGTGCATCGGCGAGGCATTTGGTGTCGATCCATCGGACGACAAGCAGCGGCAACGCCTGGATATTAAACCAGCGAAGCTACAGACCATATTCGATGTATTCTTGAAAACAAGAGACAAAGTAGTATCTTCGCCAGCATCTACATCTACACCCTCTGCCCCTCCAGCAGAAACAAAGGCCAAGGCTGAAAAACATAAGCAAACAGGAAATACGCACATGACAGTTAAGAAGTATGACGAAGCCATTGACGCGTACACCAAAGCCATCGCGCTCGATTCTGTCAATCCCGTCTACTACTCTAACAGAGCAGCTGCATACGCTAGCAAAGGCGATCATGCATCTGCAATCCTCGACTCTGAAAAAGCCATCGAAGTTGATCCTAAATTCGTCAAGGCCTACTCTCGTCTGGGGTACGTATCTACTATTGATTTCTACGTAATTCGATCTCATTCCACCGCTCCGCCAGGCACGCGCAATACACTTTGGGAGACTACAAGGCTGCCGCTGCCGCATTCAAGAAGGGAATTGAGCTCGACCCCACAAATGCCAACCTGAAATCTGGTTTACAAAATGCCACGGACCGCATTCCTTCTGAAGATGATGATGATGATGGCCCGCCACCACTCGTACCTGAAGGTGACATCCCATCAGATACGCGCGCTGGCTTGGGTGCAGGTGCGGGCGGACTCGGTGGTATGGCGAACATGTTCGGCAACATGGGAGGAATGGGTGGGGCAGGCGGTATGCCCGATCTTGCTGGTCTCATGAACAACCCTATGATGATGCAAATGGCACAACAAATGATGGCCAACGGCGGAATGGAAAGGCTTATGTCGAATCCAAACTGTTGCTAACATGGTAAGCGTCTTCCTTCTCTTGTATATTTCAAGTAGTCATTCCGATTATTTTTTTATTAGATGAATCGGATGCAATCTGGTGGAGCCACGCCCTCTATGGAAGAACTTATGGCAGATCCAGAGCTGAGGAATCTGTAAGTCGATCTCTACTTGTCCGTCATGTAAATTCAAGCTCACATGTATACCGCAGCGCCAGCCAATTTGGAGGTGGACGGTGATTCGATGAGGAAAATATGTTCGAGGTTTTGAAATAATGAGCCTATGCTGAGCATTTGTACGGATGATCCCTTACGGAATGGATTCATGATGACTTTCTTACACTCTCGCAAATGTACATGTTGTCAGCTCGAACTGTGTATAGATACAATTAGGGACGGTGGGATCACCATCAAATATTACATATAGTGATTATACAAGTACGCGGTAAATATCTGCAATGCAAATGAATGGCGGGCTGATAGGAAAAAGCCATAAAAACCGAGCGATGTGAGGAAGAGCGCAAGAGATTAAAAGCAAATGAAAGCAATAACGATACACCTAATAATTCAACAAGACGAAAGATAATACCAAACCAATGGTCAGGGCCAATATACGTTGGGAAAATTATGAGACCAGTAGAATATCGACACGATTCCGGTTCACGCTGATTTTATAGTCAGGGGCCCACGCATTATGCAGATACATGCCCGGGAGAGCAGCTCTGCGAGGGGGCGGGAACAGGAACAGGAGTGTGCGTGTGCGTCTCAAAGGATTGTGAGCTGGTACCATCCTTCCGCATCTTCTCAGCCAATTTGCGACTCAGGGCAGGAGGTACCAAATCTAACTGAACCGGAAGATCCGTAGGATGACCCTAACACCTTTAGTTAGACTTTGATTCAGAATATTGCAAGTTAACCTTACATGGGTTAGATGATAACGGAGTCCACTGAGCTGCTTATACCGATTCGGGCAGCCTTGATGCGGACAAGAATATTGCTTCTTAGTCTTACCATCACTTTCACCAGGAGATGCCTCCACATAAGGCACAGCGAGGCCATCGATGTAAGAGGTGACGAAAGTAGACACAATAGCGTGTTGGAAATGGGCCTTCGATCTAGGCCATAGTTAGTATACTCGGCGATGAGAATATGCATACGTTCGCACATTTGCAAATGATACTGTAACCCGTTAATGCTCTGCCGAACAATGTCATTAATACAGCTCCCGGAACTTCGGGACCGAAATAACGTGCCTTCCAAGATTTTCCGCAACCGTCTAAGCCACATCTGTAGGGTCTCTCTCCGCCAGAGTCTTCTGGATGAGAACTCTTATTGTGGTCTGAAAGACCTCGCGAAGTAGTGTAACAAGCAATGGAACTCGTCGCGGCCACCGGCCAGCAGCTCTCGTGACCGCACGCATATGGCTTTATGGAGGGGCTAAGAAATGACATCGCGTTAGTCAATTGCGTCACTTCCATGAGAAGATGACCTACTCATTTGTGGCAGGCAAGTCAGAAGATAGCCTCAGAGGAGCATGAATGTCAGCACGCTTCCGTACGAATGACTGACGTTGTCGTGCAGTCGGGCGAGGATTAGGGTCGTCAAGGTTCACTGACGAACTATCCTGGGGAGGGCCGCGTTTGGCACCTGATCCAATGGTCTTGGGACTGGTAGTGCGTAGATGCACGTACGCAGATGGGCTGATAGACGCTGAACACTGAGCGGATGGTGCAAGATGGAAGTCAGGCGAGACGGTTGGTGGGCCTGTATCAGTAACAGACATAGGAGCACAGTGTCCGTTAAGCTTGGGTTCGTTCGACAGTGAATGAAACTGAGGCTGCAATTGCCCTTTGAGCTGTGGTTGATAATAGTTTCCACGAGCTTCAGGTGCTGTTGTGGTGGGCCGCGAAATTGAGCTAATGTCTTGGTGCGCAGGCACCACATGTTCAGGGGATGGATAGTACTGATTACAGGGTGTCTGGTGTAATGCACCATCGACAGGCGAAACGGGGGAACAATGATCCGATGAGGATGAAGACGGGAAATACTCGTGGGAAACGCTGCAGACGGATGATGAATCGGGCGATGACATCACAACGTGCTGAACATGCTCAAGCTGTTGACGATGAGCCACGTAGTAGCTGTCATTTGCCTCGTGGGGTAGGCCTAGTGCCGTAGGGACTAATGCAGCGGAAGGACCCTGAGAAGTAGTTGGATAACGCGAATCTCGAGATAATTGTGATGGAGAAGTCTCTCCATCACGGATCAATTGATGGTGACACTCGTTATGATGAGGAGCAGGCGAATAATATTCCGACGCACGTTGAGGGGGAACGGGTATATGAGATGGTACAGGTGTGGGAGCGACGCTTCGTTGGATCTCGTTATATTGTGCAACGTGGTCCTCATACACGGGGCGATGTCCAACAGTATAGTCCGTGGTTCGTGTGGCGTTAACAATAGATGGATCGAGGACTACCCCATAGTCGAAAACCGCGGACGCATTATCGGCCGGCGGAGCGGAGGTAATAGGGTGCGGTGCGGCGTGAACTTCCCCAGTTTGGTAAGGGCCGCTAGGGGCCGCGATGCTTTTTTCATACCTCGTTGCAAGTGTGTGCGGAGAAGACAAGGCCGAACTTAATGATGAAGACGAATAATGAAACGGAGGCGGAAGATTGACAACGTGCTGTATCGATTGTGAATGGGAAACTGAGGGTTCTACACTGCCCAATAATCCCACGTCATTGTGAGACCTTACGTGGCTATGTTGTTGTCCAGATGCTGGGGATGCACCTCCGCCAAGCTGAGATAGATTTTGACCCCAATATTGCCTGGGATTGAGCATGAGTGGAGGCGGCCAAGGTGTGGGATCGGGATACGTTAACATAGGACTTGTTGGTTCTGAAGACATGGTCGATGACAATTTTGAAACTGCGACACCCTGAGGCTCGGTTAGGTTGTTTCTTTTTCGCTCGAGAAGCCTCCATCTAAGGAAAAGCGGACGTAAGTTACGTGAGGGCTATCTATACGTGCGGGAGAAACAGCACCTGTTACGGCAGGCTAATCCGCTGCGCTGTAACTCCTGGCCGACTTGGCCCCATCGCCCAGGCAAACGTGAGTACGCGTCAAAGAGCCTGTCGTCCTCCTCCTTGGACCATTCGTCACGTCTAAGGGAAGGGTCGAGTGCCTCACGATAGCGTTTTGAACAAGCGTCGTCAGTACGACCGGGTATATGCCTCGCGATCACAGACCACTTGGTTGAATAGACTTCGTAGAGTTCCAAAAGTAGATGGTCTTCCTCTGGCGTCCAAGCAGTTTTCTTCACATTCGGTGATAGGGAATGGAGCCATCGCTGTTTTTGAACGTATTGAAAGAACTGAATTGGGATTATGAGATCAACACTTGCCTTCCTGCAGGCTTTATTGGACCTTTCCGGGACACAGTGGGCGACGGCCTTCCAGTTGTCTGACTCTCCATGGATTGCGACGGCGTTGGCAAGAAGACGGTCCTCTTGAGCAGTCCATGGCCGGCCAACGATGCGCTCGGTCATGATAAAGCTTAAGTAAGATAATAGGAAGAAGTCAGAAAAAATGAGGGGTTTAGTGCTAAGCCTCGAGGAAAGAAGGCTGCAGCATCATCAATTAGAAAACAAATGAAAATCTCCAATCACACGAAATTACATAAAGGTCTCACTTTCGTTTTGGAAATTATTTACCACGCCTTCCTTGACCAAGTAGCACCAACTACTGACCGAGACTGAGTCATTAAACGTTCAATCATGTCTGCTGCTTATTCTTCGGACGAGGAGACTTTAAATGATGCTTTTGGTCTGGCAAAAATTCCTACCAGCAAAAAACCGCGCACAGACCAGGACAGACTTGCGTCTCAGGCCGCGCCTCATGTTCTCGCTGAAGTGAGTCTTTCAAACTTCACTTCATTCATGCACCATGTCACTCACTATACCCTTAGGACCCTCTAAATCAAACTTCGCTAGTGACCCGTCCGACAGACACGCAGATGAATGTCAATATTCCCTACAACGAGATGATGTTGCCGCTCCAGGGTCCCGATAATCCGTTCGGTGATTCAAACCGGTTTATCAACCAGAATGCACTCGCAGGCCATGTGGAAGAACAATCCATGTCAGACCACGCGTTTAATGCCCAACATCTGACACATTCCATCCTCGGCTACTCGGTCAATCCGTCGATCGATCCAAACGCACCGTCTATTCTCGGCTCGGTCGAAAAGGCTCGCGAAAATGGCTTCGCAACAATTGATACCTTGCGAGCTACCAACTCTCAGAAAAAGGAATTAAAGAGAAAGCGAAAAAATAAGGGAGACCTTGATGTCGTCGAGGGCGAAGGCGCGTATGTTGGGCCTTGGGCTGCATGGGACGGAGAAGAGGAGATTGGATTCTTGGATGGTGTTGAAGAAGACACTGGCGATCAACCGCAGGAAGAAGAGGATCCTGAGCCAATGGTTCCCAAGAAGAAAGCGAAACCAAAGCCTGGCGCCTATGGCCAAGAAACTTCCGTCTTCCATGGAAAATCTATGACCGACTATCAAGGCCGAACATATATGCATCCACCTCTGGCGGAAGCGCCTCATATTATCGGTGAGGTAGGCTCCCAAGAGACATTTATTCCAAAGACGTGCATCCATACTTGGACCGGACATACGCAAGGCGTCTCGGTAATTCGATTATTCCCTGAAACTGGCCATCTTCTTCTTAGCGGATCTATGGACACAAAAATAAAGGTACGCTAATCTTTTTTAACTTATTCTGTCCCGAATCGACTCATTGCCGTCAGCTGTGGGACGTGTATACTCATGGAAATTGTCTGAGGACTTTCCATGGCCATGTACAGGCCGTTAAGGATGTCACGTTCTCTAATGATGGGCGGAAGTTCCTATCGTGTGCATACGACCGCCAGATGAAACTATGGGATACTGAGACCGGCCAGTGTCTTAAGCGATTCAGTAACGGCAAGACTCCCTACGTTGTGCGCTTCCATCCGGATGAGGACAAACAGCACATATTCCTCGCTGGTATGTCGGATAAGAAGATTATTCAGGTACGTTCTGCAGCGTGTCTCGGGCTTAATTGACCATTGAATCCGACCGTGTAGTATGACATGAATTCTGGGGAGATAACCCAAGAGTATGATCAGCATCTGGGTCCTGTCAATACTATCACTTTTGTGGACGAGAACCGACGGTTTGTCACGACGTCGGACGATAAGACCATCCGTGCTTGGGATTACGATATTCCGGTCGTGATAAAGTACATCGCAGAACCTCATATGCATTCGATGCCGGCAGTAACGCTTCACCCTTCAAGTGGGTTTCGATTTTCTCACATGATAACCATTGATCTGACATATATTCTAAGAGAAATACTTTGCTGCACAATCGCTAGACAACCAAATTCTAATCTACAGTACGGATAATTTCCGCCAAAACAGGAAGAAAAGGTTCGCGGGACATTCCGTGGCTGGGTATGCTTGCCAGGTTGGGTTTTCTCCAGATGGGAAGTGGATAAGCAGTGGTGACGGGGAAGGAAATGTGGTGTTCTGGGACTGGAAAACGGGACGTATTAAATCGAGGCTACAGGCTCACTCGAAGGTTGTGATCGCACATGAGTGGTTACCACACGAGTCGGTAAGTTCTGTCTGTTTCTTTTATTTCGGTACCGATGCTAACTTCTATGTGTGTAGTCTAAAGTTGTAACGGCGTCATGGGATGGCTTGATAAAGTTATGGGTATGTTCCGTCTTTCATTTTGATGTATCCGTTATAACGCTCGATATAGGACTGAGCATTTCAATACTCGCATTTATCGTATTCTGTATGGACATGCACATGACATGGTATTTTTGTTTGAGCGGTCGGGCGTGCATGAGTGCAGTGATGAACTGGATTGGTGCGGGCAGGAGATCGGACCGGTAGAAAATAGTAGGGGATGTGATTCCATATTGCCAGGAACCGACCGTTGTTCGCGCGACAGGTACCAGACTGATGGAAAAAGATGGAAAAGCAGGAAGCAGGCACTTGGCCAATTGGAACGTGGTTTTGCTGGTTCTTTAAATCGACGAGATGCATCGAGCTGCTTCCTGGTCGAGTCCCTATTCTATTTGATTCGTTATGGGGATCTAGGGACGGTGAAGATGTTGATGAACATTGCACGGTGCACATGCAGTTAAGGTTAATGTACTTGGGATATTAGCATTTGCAATAAGACGCATCTTAGATTCGTACTTTGTAAAGTTGGTTCCTGGGGTTCGGCGGCCATAGAAAGGCGGGTTCCTGGGTACCGGAAGAATGTCGACCGCGTGGATCATAACCTATTCTCATACCCTCACACATAAAAGCAACTCGTTTAACCCTGTCACTCCTTAACCAGCCTTATACCCCGGTAAAATCATGTTCCCAACAAAATGTTTTATCCCTCTCATCCTCGCTTGTCTCCTAGTACATGTCTCATTTGCCCTCCCAGTTGGTCTTTCACTTATTCCACATTTTAGCGCCGAACTGACAGCCCGAACAGATGCTAAAAATTGAGGCTAGAGAAACTGTGAGAATCCTTACAATGTCCCACAACTTATCATAACATGGACCCACAGGCTGTAGCTCCCGTTACAGATCAATTTGGTGGAGGTGGAGGTGGTTCTGGAGCTGACTGGTGAACATCCTCCTGTAAGTATTCGTATCATTCACCATTCACACTTGTTTAAAATATTCTTTGAAGCAGCACCGTCATGATTAACGTCTTATGTGCTTAAAACTGGAGCCCCGCCCACCGACCGCGTCACATCACCAATTTAGGCGGCACGCCCACTATATGATCGACTGATTTTACTCCTTTCGACTTTTTGCGTTTTACACCAGTGTCCTCATTATAATCTCACACTCGTTTCCTACCTAACTTGCATACTTTGATCAATAGTGCAGTGACACCTGCCTTGTATTCAAAACATGTATTCCATCTGTTCTCTTTTTTTTTTCACGAATTGGCCACCTGCCGCTTTGTTACGTACTTCATTTTCATTATTTCTGTCTTGGTTCTACGGGTTTTTCCTTTCAGTTTCAATGTACACAACAAGGTTGTGTATCATACGACTCTGCCATCAATGAATGTTTTAATTCTCCGTCTTACCTCCGGCGTTGATTATCTACACTTTGCACATTTGTCTATACAGTGGGTCCTGGTTGGTCCATCCATTTCAAATTCTAGCCGTTCCTGGTCCACGTGATTCTTAAGGGCAGGCCTAGTCGCGTCAATATTCACTATCTCCACGCGTCAACTTTTACGACTGATTTTGCTAGCTACCATGTCGATGCTCGACGAGCCCGTTCCTCAAGATGATCTTATGCGCGATAGAACCCGTATATTCGAGGAATTCCTCACTTCAGATTCCCCAATTTATAATTACAGAGACGACATCGCCCGCTTGCTCCGTACAGATCAAACCCGTTTAATAGTCAATATCGATGATCTCCGCGACTATAACAGAGAGTATGCAGATGGCTTGCTCAAACAACCTATTGATTTTCTTCCCGCATTTGACGATGCCCTCCTCGGTGTCGTCACTCAAGTTCATGACACCGACAAACACGAGCTCGAGGGAAAGAACTATCGCGTCGGCTTCAGTGGCTCCTTTGGTGACCATCATGTCAGCCCACGCACCCTCAAATCAGAACATCTTGGAAAGATGATTTCTTTAGAAGGCATCATCACCCGTTGCTCCCTCGTCCGCCCAAAAATGCTCAAATCCGTTCACTATTGCCCCGAAACCAAACTCTTTCACGCTCGCGAATACCGCGACGCGACTACGTCAACATCAAATTTGCCACCGACCACCACTGTCACACCTCAGCAGGATGACGATGGTCATCCCCTCCAGATGGAATATGGTCGTTGTGTCTTCCGAGATCATCAGCGTATCAGCATCCAGGAGATGCCCGAACGCGCTCCGGCTGGCCAGCTACCCCGTAGTACAGATATTATTCTTGATGATGACCTGGTAGACAAATGCAAACCTGGTGATCGTGTCCAACTGGTTGGCTTCTATCGAAGTGTGGGAGGTGGCTCAAGTGGCGCCTTCAAGTTCGTTTTCCTTTTCCCCTTGAAATCTATCACTCATCTTCCGATTACCTTACAGGTCCCTAATTCTCGCAAATAATATCAATCTCCTTTCCTCCAAGATTGGAGGCGGTATTGCACAGACACCGTTAACTGATACCGATATTCGGCAAATCAACCAGCTTTCTCGACGACGCGACATCTTCCGTCTTCTTTCACAGTCTCTTGCTCCGTCTATTTATGGTCACGATAAAATCAAGGAAGCTATCCTTTTACTCCTGCTGGGTGGTGCAGAAAAGAACCTACCTAATGGCACCCATATCCGTGGCGACATCAACATGCTCATGGTCGGCGATCCTTCCACCGCAAAATCGCAACTACTTCGCTTCGTGTTGGGTACTGCCCCACTCGCTATTGCTACCACCGGACGGGGAAGTTCTGGTGTCGGTTTAACAGCGGCTGTTACCACGGATCGCGATACCGGCGAGCGAAGGCTCGAGGCAGGCGCGATGGTTCTTGCAGATCGCGGTGTTGTTTGCATTGACGAGTTTGACAAGATGTCAGATATCGATCGCGTGGCGATCCACGAAGTCATGGAACAACAGACAGTCACCATCGCGAAAGCTGGTATCCATACTAGTTTGAACGCCCGGTGCAGCGTCGTTGCCGCTGCCAACCCAATATATGGCCAAGTGCGCCAACTCATTTTTATTGAATTTTGGAGTCTGACTACATTATTTGCTAGTATGATATCCATAAAGATCCTCATAAGAATATCGCACTACCTGATTCCCTTCTTTCGCGTTTTGATCTTCTGTTCATTGTCACCGATGATGTTGATGAAGAACGGGACCGCAGAATTGCAGATCACGTACTGCGTATGCACCGTTATATGCCACCCGGAGTTGAAGACGGTACTCCTGTGCATGACAACCTGTCACAGCCCCTTGCCATCGACGGACCGGGTGTACAATCAGCGGAGGTGGATGGTGGGATAGAATCCAGCCCCTTCGAGAAATACGATCCCCTACTTCACGTTGGCTTAACGGCCGCGAAGTCACGAACACGGAGGGGCAAACAGGTGAAGACGGAGGTGTTAAGCATCGCTTTCATCAAAAAATACATTCAGTATTCGAAAAGCAAGCCTGCTCCGGTTCTCACGAAGGGCGCGGCTAATCATATTGTGAACGTTTACGCCAACCTTCGCAATGAGGATGAGGGTCAAACCAATAGGAAGAAGGTATATTTTTTCCCAGCATCTTGACCTATGCTCCATTTTGATGGACCATATCCAGACAGCTCCTCTAACAGCACGTACACTAGAAACTCTCATCCGTCTATCCACCGCTCATGCCAAGGCACGTCTCTCTGTCAAAGTGGAGTCCGAGGATGCTCGTGCGGCAGAGGAGATCATGCGGTATGCACTTTACAAGGAAGTTGCAAAGCGGCAAAAAAAGAAGAAACGTAAGCTTAACCGCGTGGGAGCGGCTGGTGGGATGGACGAAGATGACTCTCAAGATAGTTCCGATGAAGAGGAAAATGATCAGGGTGAGGATGAACAACCGGAGGTCCCCGAACGCATGAGCATGCCTCCTCAAGTACCGGCCAATAAACAGCCTGCAATCAATCAAAGTAGTCAGGACACGTTGTGGAATGACAGCAGCCAGGATCTCGCGATGGATACGTTACCAGCGGCTGCTACGGGATCATCACAGGAGGGCGGTGTGCCTCCAGAAAGGTTAGCGTCCCTTTTTCGCCACCCTCCCACGTCTCCGGTTTATCACTGGAGTGGAGCCCTGACTTGAAAAGTATAATTCTAACTCATGTTTGTTCCATGTGTTTTCATTTTGATAGGCTACAGCTTTTCCGTGCGCGGCTAGCGAACCTTTTTTCCACACGTCTCCAAGACGAGGAACAGGTATTCTTGGCGGAACTTGTGGAAATGATCAACGATGGTCTACCCACGGATGCATTATTTGGTACTGCGGAGGCTACCGCGGCATGTCAGGTCATGTCGGACGCAGATGAGCTCATGATTAGCGAAGGGATCGTCTACAAGGTCTAATACCCCTGATCGTGGGTTGTGTTCTCGCTTGCTTATCGTCTCATTGTGTTGTGTCACATTTTCTCCTGGTTGTAATAATAGCTGAACTCGAGACATCAATATGAATGATCTCTACCGTATCCATCACTGTAATGACTGGAAGTCGAAGCATGTGGTGATCCATAAGGTCTGAACCGACGATCAGAAAACCAACGTTGAAGTCCTGCCATGGTATTATTGTCCTGTGTTCCTAAGGCAAAGCGATGGTTCGAAAAATAAATACCATGTGCTCCTCGCAAGATGAAACATATCTCTCACGATTCTCCCCTCACACCGCTACACGGGCGCTCATCCCTGCACAGTCGGTAGCTAAACGTCTACAGATCATCACGCAGTCGGAGCACCGTCTTCACCTCCTCTTTCCCTAAACCCCCTGATCCGAGGCTCGTAGCGACATCCAAAGCATCCTCCCAACCATCTCCTTGACCTCCAAGGACTTCCTTCACGGCCCTATCCACTTCCTGCCTGCGTGCACCGAGAAGTCTGCCCGCGACTAATAACCGTGCCCAAGGACCCTCAGCCCTGGCCCGCGAAGTTCTCAAGGCGACCTGACAGGTTTCCGCCCACAATTCACTTTCCGCATGTACGGAACGTGCCTGCTCCCGTGAAAGTCCCGTCCGGAATTGTCCCCGGGTAAGTCCGGGGCGAAACAGAACTTCGCGCTGAAGAATGTGCTCGGAGATGAGTGTTGCTATCCGCCTATATACTTGCGTTGTCACGGCAGTCGGAAGCGTGTTACGGAGGAAGGTGAGGTGAGCAGACAAGAGAGCAATAGATGGGAGGAGACTTGGGGGCACGGCGATGCCGTCATCTGCATTTTGAGCGTCACTTCCATCCTTGGGACTGTGATAACGGTCACTACAAAGAACGGTATAAGCTGAGTAGAAAGACGAGTGACTCACGATGTGATAGCCACGAAATGTGGTTTCAAGGCAGATTCAGTTTCACCACAAACTTGACTCACGAGTATATCTTCTGCCCTTGACGCAAGCTTCGTGTACTGTGTAATTAGTTCCTCAAAGATAGTGCAATTTGGGACATCGCTCTTGCTGGCTTGATGATCTGCATAGTTCGGCAGCGATGGATGCATCTCCGCCTGAGAACGTAGGGCTGCCCGATTGTTGATTTCTGTCCACAATTCCAAAAAGAACTGTCCGCAACAGGTTGTTCAGCTTCAATGAGGTCACGAAACGCCAGCCACCTCACCTCTTCCTCTCCCCATCGTTGCATTGCAGATTCCACGTACCGTGCGCTGAGCAACGCCTTGCACAACCGTTGACTGCCCTCAACACCTCCGGTCAACTTACGCGAGTCTGTCTTCGGCCCTTCGACACCTAGTGCGCCAGGGACCGCTCGCACCAGAGCAGATGAAAGTGTCTCAAAAGCATCCAGGGAAGAAGACACGCGAGAATAATACTGCTCGAGGATAGGAAGCTGAATGTGAATAAGGAAACGGGCGCGATGGGCGGAGGAGGGAAGGGGAGAGCAGCGATCTGTTTCACCTTCAATGACGAGCACATCAAAGAAAACTCATAATGTACCAGTAACTTGTTCAACGAGGGCCTTGATTCGTCGAGCTGAGTTCGTAGCCTTCAATTCGGCCATTGAACGGGAGAGCTTGTGTTCATCAGATTCATTTGAATCATCATCAACAATAACCCATGCGTCTGGAGAACTGATGATTTCATGATACTGGTCCTCAGCAACTGTGAATCAGACAGCTTAGTCTTTCAGACAGACAGACAGACAGACGAATGGAGAAATAAACTTGCATTTTTTCTCGCCTTCTAACCATGCGTCAAACCACTCCTTCTGGCAAAGAATGACAGAACTGACGCCTCCTTTCTCCTCAGTCTTCTTTGCCTCTGTGCCGACCACGAATTCATAACCTAGTCCACGCATACTGGAATCGAAAATTAATGCCTGATAAACTGTGTGCGCCAACAGGGCAGGGTGAGAGAGCAAGGTCGGGACGGTGCGCCGCAACTTGCGCTCCAGGATTGGGACAAGGAGAGTTATGTAGTTTTGCTGATGTTATGGTCTACCATTAGGCTGCAAAAATTGTGTTTAAAAGTATCAGCTTACCCATGCATTAACATACTGGTATTTTGTGCCCAAGAGTAAACGTTGTATAACATTGTCCATGAAGGGTCGATGGTCAAGAGCCACGTTCATTATATGTGAGAGATACCACTCCGGCTGTCACGAGAAATCAATACAGGTGATAGAAGACAAGGGGAACCACACCTTATCGAGGCGATTTGTCTCTCGTTCAGTTTCGAAATGGTACTTGAAGCGAAGGGATATCGCATGCGCGAGTGTTTCTAGTGGGTATAAGCCCTGGGAACCTTGGTTTGTTGAGCCCTCGATATTATCGCCGCTGTGTAATTTCAGTATAGCCCATAACGCATAATTCAGCTTCACTGACATTTCTTGCAGCAATATCAAGTCCTTGAACGCAGATTCGAAGGATTTGCGGTCATGCACGCTCGCAGCAGGATAATCGACAGCCATTGGCCACTGAAGATTCTCCAGCACGCCATTCAGTTTTCTTGATGAAAAGACGGTAAATTATCAGGACTGTTCCAGAGCATAGATCGAGACTTACGTAGAAAATATCTCTTTTATATCTAACCACGTTTTGTCACGGATACGCCGTACGAATGTAACAAGATGTAGAGACTGCTCAGCACTCCCGATATCTTGCACGCTCTCGCATGCCTGACCAACATCGCTAACGAAGGCACTTAGCCTACTGTATTCCGACGTCGACGATTTGGAAAGTGGGGATGATGTAGCGCGCAACTGCGCCAATGCTCCTTCGCTGAGAAAGAATTGTTTGATTCCATCGATAAAGACAGATAAAATTGATAGATGGTGCACACCTCAAAGTCAATGTACGTTCTATGACAGCTACATACGCCCGCACGCTTTCAAGGTCCTTCAGTATGCGATGCATAGTCTCAATGTCCTCAAGAAGAGTGGGATTGGCATCCGATTTCGAAGGAGAAAGAGATGAGACAAGCTCATATGAGAGGTAAGTCATCTCGTTCTCTATCGACTCTCTGTCCTCCGCGAACCCACGAGCAGTGTCAAGGTTAGCAAGTGCTGCCACGCGAGTTTTCGTTATGAGCGAGTCGATTGATTGCTGAGATGCAGAGAGCTAGCTGACAACGAATAAACTACCATGAATTATTCGAATTATTCAACCCACCTGACGCTGTAGTTCTGAACTCCGTGTTTTTGTTTGTGACAGGACTTGGTCAATCCCATTGAGGTTGTCGATGTGAGCGAAGTTGGAGTTGAAGTATTCTAGTGCAGACCGATGCGCAGCAGATACGTTAGGCGGTTCAAGCAGGCGCTGTATCTTCTGTGAGGACATTGCGGATGGTCTGAGGCTCTGAGCTAAACTGAATCTCACTGGTCACCACGTTGTAATAGGTTGACCACATAATTTCAAATTCAGATTATGCCCACGTGGTTATCTAATCGCGACTCGAGTTCTTCTTCCCATACTGAAGACACTCGATGGCGTCAAAATGAGTGGAGAAGACGAACTGTTCACAGAGTAATACCCCACGCTAACAGAACTCCATCTCTATCTTGAACTTCCATGGCTGAGGTTGACTTTAAGCAAGCAAACGAGAGCTACGCTGCCAGCTTCGGCGATAATGGCAAATTAAGCATTCCACCATCCAAGCATCTTGTTGTCGGTAAGTACTTGCCTGCACACCTGTGAGAGCTCAACTGACTCGCCGATAGTGACTTGCATGGATGCTCGCCTTAAGTGAGTTGTGATTGTTAAGGGGGCGTGTCCGCAGACAGTGATTGTCGAACAGTCCTGAGGAGTTCCTCGGCCTGAATGTAGGGGAAGCACACATTATTCGGAATGCTGGTGGGCTTGCGTACGCAAAAAACATACTACAACTCCTATGCTCTGCTGAACGAGTTCCCATTATATTTAGCAAAGAATCTCTTCGTTCCATTATCATTTCACAGAGACTCCTCGGAACTAAAGATGTGCTCGTCATTCACCATTCTGATTGTGGAATGCTCACTTTTTCCGATGAGCAACTTCGATCCAAGGTCACCAATGCACATCCTGGAGATACCAGTGTGTCCGAGGCGGTGAACGACCTGCAGTTTGGACCCTTCCCTGATTTAGATAGGAGTGTGAAAGATGATGTCACGTTCTTGAAGAATCACCCGCTTGTTCTGAAAGAAGGAAATATCACTGGATGGGTGTACGAGGTTGAGACGGGAAAGATCAGAGAAGTTGCGTGATAAGACGGCGGTATAACGAATGGTCTATATGACATGTGTAACCTGTACAAAGAATGATCTGTATGAGGTGCAACCTAGTGCTTCATACTTGGAAAATGAGTAGGACCTATCAGCAGTAACCGATGTTAGAAATGAATGAATAGCCACCTACAACATTCATGAAGCTACGAACGGTCGCCCTTCAACTCCGTGACATATCGCACAACCTCACTCCAGTCTCTAGCCCGGTGCACCGAAAGATGGGTGTTTGCTTGCTCCAATGCCTTGTCCCCTCGCTTCACATCCTCTTCCAGGAAATTTCCCCCTTCTCTTTGTAAACGAACTTCGTAAACCATATCGTCGCACTCATCAGAAGCCACTGATAATCGCTTGTTCCATTCATATGAGCCGAAAAGGAGTACCGGGGGAGGCTTTGTTACTCCATCTAATGGAATATGATATGCGCAGGCCAACGCATTTTCCATCGAGTCGTCGATCAGTAATTCGGCTCCAATGTCAATACAGACCTCCGCTTTGCTCAACCGCGTGGCGACCTCATGTTCCTTTGGTGCATCTTTCAAGGCGTCTGCGCCATCTGTCGCGTGCTTTGAAGAATTCGCAAACTGGCCAGTGCATATCATGCTATGAAAGCATCCAGGGAACCAACGTTCGACCCAGGCCCAGCTGTCAGCATGGGAATCTTTGCCTCGAGCCGTGACGATGATCAAGCGATAGCCCAGCGCACACAAGGCCTCTACGCCCTCGCGTGCACCAGGTACGGGCTGGGTCTGCGCCATCAGACCGCTGGTGTAGAATGTTTTGACTTTCGTGCGAGTGACGTGAGGCGTTCCCCAAAATGGATTCTGGAGGAACAGACAGATTGGACATGAACAATCACTGCATCAATAAAATACGCTCTTCTTACCTTCCAGTAGAAGTAGTCTGCACAACGTGACCATGATGCACAGGGAGATGTCAATTCATGACTTACAGTAAAAATCATTGGTGGTCATCTGGGTACCATGAGTCTCATTGTGCCCTTGAATGAAATAGCTTGCACCCAGTGCTCCTCATGTAAATGAGTAGAATACACATACATTGCGCTACGACAGCATTGGTACAGCTCAACACGTCATCGAAGATCAATCGCGATGACAGGTGCAGAGGATGGGGGTATAGACTCCTTGAGCTCTGCAATCTGCTCGGCGGTAGTTTCTGCAGTGAGCTCTGGCTCATGCTCTGGGCTAGACGCTCGGTAGGTATCGTTCACAGACATGGCGGTATCGGTGACCTGTATCTAGTCAGAGCAGACAAAGAGTCAAGGGTTATTGCAATTCGCTATCCATAGCCTTGGTTTTTCGGATGACATGTGCCGAATCGATAGATCGAGGGCGAAAAATACAAAAGGAAATTGTGGCTGTGAGGTCCCCCGAACCTGCCGTCGGGTCACGAGTCTAGCTCGGAGGAGACATTTGTTTCCGAGTCGATCTGGGTATGTACACTGTACAGTACTATGCTACGTAGATATGTAGGATACATCCTGCGCCGAGGCGCGATTTTTCCACATTTGGTGTATCCCCGTGTGCTGATTCGCCGACAACAAGTCTGTGCTTCTCGCCTTTCAGATGCCCCGTGAGTGTCCTGGTGGGTTCATGGGGTACCGTACCATTTTTGGTTGATTTCAATGATGACCGTGACAGCATGTGTTTCTCGCTGGCCAACATTGCTTGGCTGTCATTCTAGGAACATCTCCCTTCCCCGCTTCCCACAGACCTCCGACCCACGACGGACCGTCAGCGACAAACCTGCTTAGTCATCCTAGCTCAATATAGTACATTGTACGGAGGCAAAAATATATAGACTCAATATCACATGCCACTAATACCCTACACTTCTTGGTAGGCGCGCTTCAGGCTACTTGTCACTTTTAATTCGCAGAGTGGTAATCGCACCCGGGGTAGGATGGTAACCTCGAAGCTTCGTCCATTGGATCAGCGAGTAAAACAACTCGTGCAGGTGTATGCCGCGCACCGGCCTCTGGTACAACGAGGGCTCACGGTTGGCTTTGTCCTGTACGTGCTAACAGCCGCATATCGTGGTCTTGCCGCCCACAAAACCACAAAGAAGGAGAAAGAGAAGGACGCGGCAGATCGAAAGAACGGAAAACCTGCCCGTGTTGCCGTACGCTTCTCTTGCCTTGATCCCGGCCATTCACTCATATTAGCCCGCAAGGTTGATGCCGTATTTTATCAAAGGCTGGGCATGATCTTGCGTATTGTCATACCAAACATACACTCCAAGGAGGCCCTGTTGCTTTTCATGCATTCAAGTCTCCTCATTTTCCGCACTGCCATCTCGTTGTATGTTGCCGCTTTAGACGGAAAGTACGTTCTCCAAACAACTTGAAATCAGCATGTTTTGAGGTGTCATGTATGATCCTTATAGAATTGTCGCGTCTCTCGTACGCGGACAGTCTCTCCAATTTCTCCTCAACATCATACGATGGTTGCTCGTTGCAATTCCAGCTACTTGGACGAATAGCTGGCTTAGCTACATCCAGAATAAGCTCGCTCTTGCATATCGTACCCGACTGACTAAAGAAGTGCTTAAGATGTACCTTGGCGATGAAGCAGATGGCCCAGAGGGCAAAGTTTATTATAAACTTTGTTAGTTCTCCCTACTCTCTCAGTGGAATATCTCAGTGACTCTTGTCATCCAGCTAATCTTGACGACAGGATAAAGAATGCTGATCAGTGAGCGAACTATTGGATCAAATGATACATCATCGATCTCATATTTGAACAGAATGATAACTCACGATATACAGCGGTTCTCCACGCACCTTGCCGTAATTTACGCGAACCTTGCGAAGCCAATCCTTGACGTGATACTTTACAACTACCAATTGTCACAGAATGTAGGGGCAGAGGGTCTTGTCCTTCTCACTGTTTTAGTTCAGGCATCTGCTGCGCTACGTAAGTTCAATTTTCATTGAGCGCATGTAATCCGCTGACACAAATGCAGTACGTGTTCTAACTCCCTCCTTTGGGACATACACAGCTCGGTCAGCTGCGTTGGCCGGCTCACTTCGACATACGCATTCTCGCCTCTCTGAGTTCGCAGAGGAGATTGCCTTTTTTGGTGGTGAGGAGACGGAGAAGCAATTAATCGAACGCGAATATGCTGCACTCGTTCAACATGAACAAGGAGTAATGAATAAGAGATGGTGGTACGGGTGCGCGGAAGAAGGCATTGTCAAATGGCTGTGGGGCAGCTTTGGGGTATGTATTCGTCAAGCAGTGAGTTGGAACAATATAACAACTATTTTAGCTTGTCGTCTGTGCAATCCCTGTTTTCTTCAAGCTGCCTGGAATATCAAATTTTGACTTAGGTAGTCGCACAGAAGGCGAGTTACAATAGTCACTCTAATACCAAATCGCTCAACGTTCTACAGGTTTCGTGACCAACCGAAGACTACTTCTTTCTTCATCAGGTGAAATCATTTGATACTTCATATGTTACTGCTGACATGCATTCATAGATGCCATAGGTCGCGTGATGTACTCGTATAAAGACCTGGCGGAACTCGCGGGCTATACCTCGCGAGTTTCCCTTTTGCTTGACACCATGTCAGACATCCGAAAGGGCAAGTTCCAGAAGAGTCTTGTGAGCGGTGCAACTGAGGGAGAGAATGCAGAGAGTACGTGACTAGTTCACCCGTAACGCAAGCACTGAATGTAACACCCTTAGTTTTGCGAAGTCGTGGACAAGTTCTCCTCTCGGACGATATTCAATTTGAGAGCGTCCCAATCATTACGCCAAATGGTGACATTCTTTTGAGAAGTTTAACTTTCCATGTCAAACCTGGGGTAAGATCATATGCAACGCGTATGTATGGTGTCTTATGCTGAATAAAATTTGAAGGAACACATGTTGATTGTTGGTCCAAATGGTATGCATCACTGATTTCGTGATCGTTGTCGCCTCACTATGATGTAGGTTCTGGGAAGTCTTCGCTGTTCCGCATCCTGGGCGGCCTTTGGCCTGTTTACGGTGAGCTTGATATATTCGGGCGATGTATTAGTTTCACCATGTCTCCAGGCGGTATTGTTCGGAAGCCCCCCGCGTCAAATTTCATGCTCATACCCCAACGACCTTATCTTTCTGTCGGAACTCTCCGTGACCAAGTTATTTATCCGCACTCGCAACAAGATATGGAGGCCCGTGGGTGAATAATATCGCGTTTGTAAATTTAATTATAAGACGTGTCCTAGGTGGAGTGACAGACGCGGACCTCCTCGCGGTACTTGAAAGGGTCCAGATGGGAAGCATCGTTGAGCGAGAAGGGGGTTGGGATGTTGCGCACGAATGGAGAGATGCGCTTAGCGGAGGCGACAAGCAGAAGATCGCTTGGGCGCGACTCTTCTATCACAGACCCAAGGTAATCACATACCTTACTCTGGTCACTGAACGTTAATCATCTGGCTGCAGTATGCCATTCTCGATGAAGCAACCTCACTCGTCCCTCCTGACATGGAGGGTACAATGATGGAACAGGCAACTGCCCTCGGAATTACGCTACTCACCGTATCTCATCGTCCATCACTGTGGAAGTATCACTCGACGATCTTGCAACTGGATGGTCAGGGCGGATATATTTTGTGCGTCTCATTTTCATCTCTTACTGTAAATGCCAGTTTAGCTGTCTTGTAGCACGCAATTGGATGCAGAGAAACGTTTGGCCATTCAAGAAGAGAAGCAGGATCTGGAGACGAAACTGCTTGAAATGTGAGTGCCCTGCTTAGTCGTCAGGTTGAAAAGTCTTTTGACATCTTGCCGTAGACCGAAAATGAAACTACGTCTCGCCGAACTGCGACTTATTGCGGATGCAAATAGAAGTATGTAGTAATTTTGACTGTAGAAGGCAGATATTATTATCATAATTACCACACCGATAAGTCTAAGGCAGGTGCCTATCTATTATCTAATCAGTGGGACCGATCAGATAAATTTAAGCAAGAGATTTTATTCGGACGCGGGTAAGGTGCCGAGATGCCGCGGCGTGCCGGAACCAATCGCAAATTTATACAGTGGAGGTGCACTGCCGGGTATATCGTCGTCCTGTTTCCTCCGCACAGCCAGTCGACCACCTCTCCCACTTCCGCCCCGTCATGCACATCTTCTCCCAATCTTTTAAGTATGAGTGAGTATCTTCTGTTCATCGCAATCTTCTACAGCGTGCTCACTATGTAATTTCCAGTCACTCATGGTCTCACGTCGTCATTGGAATGTGGCACAAATACCCGAACCCACATTGCACTCACGTCGTCAACGTCGATGTTCTCGATCGTACGATTGATCCATTAACTGGAGTAATACGGACGGAGCGTGTCCTTGGGTGCAAACAAAAGGCGCCCTCATGGATAGTCAAGGTCAGCCGCTCTCATGTCCGCACACGACATGTGACTAATTCTTGTATTCGATCGTTTTTAGCTCTTTGGTGGCTCGGAGGACGCTTTTGTTCGTGAGATATCCTTCATAGATCCCGCAACGCAAACCGCGACGATAACATCCGTCAACCTCTCGCTGTCCCAATTCGCTACTTGCTATGAGCGAATACAGTATAGACCGATGTCCTCCACCCAGACATCATTCATACAGACAGCAGAGATACAGGCGCGGATGGCTATGTGGAGGAGTATGACAGATAAGTTCGAGGATTGGTTGGTTCAGCGCTTCGAGCAGAACGCTATTTCAGGTAAAGCTGGATTTTCGGACGTGCTCAGAACAATGTGGGAGGCCAAGGAACAACAGACTGCACCATCATAGAGCAGCAGGATATCTAGTCTGTTTCTTCCTTTCGCTTGCACTTTTAGCATGTTAGATGCGTCCCATGGAACCCCCCTAGACCACATTCAAAACGTCTGCTACTTGGACGACTTACGTTTATTTTACAATACAGAGGTACATGTATTATTTGGATTCTTGCACACATCTACGACGAGCATGCAGATCCTTGACACTAGGTGAAGGATATCTGATCATTTAGACTTCTTGCTCGTACGCATCTTCCCATCCCACATCAGTGACATGATCGTCGCCTTTTTCACTCTCGTCATCCTCTCCTTCCTCACCTTGTTCTTCTCGACGCGGTCGGGGCGCTGGTCGTTGACTTCCAATGCCCCCTCCGTCTTCCTCAAGAACTATCATGCCTTCTCCGTCGCTCTTATCATCCATAGTATATAAATTGTCCTTGTCATCGAGGGATGGAGCTTGTGGTCCATCAACAAAAAGGTCCTTGAGTGCATCGTAATTGATCCGTTTACTGTACTTGTAATTTTTCTTGATGAGATTCCGCACTGATTCGGCTGCTGTATTTCCAGACGGAATTGAGTCGTCACGCGGTTTCGTGCTGGTTTTGCGACGCTGAAGAATACGAAACGTATCAGCATATAAAGGCAAGGTTCACGAAAAAATATCGTGCATGGCATGATACGAACCTTCCGACTTTTAGGTTGATTGACATCAGCTGGTTCGCCCTTGGCTACAACAAGTGACCGCTCAGTCATGGACGTAAATAATCAAGAAAGCATACCAGCTAACGCCTCCAAATAATCCCGGTTTATCTCCACCCAGACGCGTTCCTTGACTTTTACCTCCTCTTCGGTGAGGAGAAATTTGTCAAGCTCGTCCTCATCCAATCCTAGCAAATCATCGACTTCGACAAACTGGGCCTGTCGGCGCTGCTCAGCTTCGTCCAGAGCGTCAAGAAGAAGTGAGCCCTGCGTATTTTGCAAGAAACTAGCAACTTCATCAGCGAGGGCCTGATCAACAGTTTCATCGATGGCAGCCACTGTTGATGAATCAAGTCCGGGAGCTATCACATTTGACGCCGGTCGTAAAGCGGGATCAATATTGGCATAGACTTCCTCGGTTTCGTCCGGGTAAAACAGCGGCGCCGGCTCAGATGTTCCGGAAAGGATACCCTGATTGAACAAGGCTGGGTCAATGATGGGTATCTGAGGTAGGATCTCCTCCACGGGCGGTGCCAGTTCCACCCGTTCCCCCTCAGATTCGCTACCTCTCCTTTTCCGTTTGCCTTTCCGCTTGTGGGTCTTGGGTTTGTCTTTCGGCCCACCAAGAGCCTCTTCCCGCTCTTTCTCTTCTTTCTCCTTTCCTTTTGTGAAGGCAGGAGGATCCATCTCGTCATCTAGCCACACCGTCCTGAAGTCGGCAAGCGTAAGACCTCCGCTAGGAGTCTTCTTGAATTCATCTAATCGTTTCTTTAGTGTGGTATCAGCGATCTTCACCACTTGTACAATCTCCTCGACTGAACGCCGGAAGTTATTCATGCGGGCAGCAAGGAGGAGCGCCGCACCACAAATTCCTGCTGGGCGACGGCCCCGAGTGACCCAATCACGGTCAAAACGTTGTACAAGTCGAACGGCATCAGTGGCAACTTTATGGGTTTCTTCGCCAAACTCGAGCAACGCTGCGAAACGGGAGATGTAATGAGAAGGGTCGACGAGAGGGAGCTTTAAATTTAAAGTCTGAACGAGTTGGAGGTATATGTGGCCCAGCTCGAAGACATTGACCTGGAAATAGAGATAAGATCTAGTACCGACAAATACATAATTCCTTACCTGTAGAAGATCAGAGAAGTCTATAAGCATATAATTACGTGTCTCTTTTTGTCGACAGGCGACATATAGACAGACAGCAGCGACATTATTGCTTTTGCGACCCTTAGTAAACTTGTGTTCAACGGCGAGGGTGTAAAGACGCGTTGCCGCAAGACAAACAATTTCAGATAAACGCAGAGCGCCAGCAAAGTTCTGAATCTTTCTGCTAGCTAGTGAATCATGAGGTCTGTTATGACTACGATAAAAACAACGACTCACCATTCGCGATAGTTTGCTCGCGGGACTCATTACTTCCTCTATTACCAAATGGACCTGACATGCGAGCATGTGCTGGCAGAGGCAGACTGAGGCTCTTTGTCCGCAGAACATCTATGACCAACACTTACTTGAACCCTGACCGACGTATGATCCCTGAACCATGGCCGCGCCAGCAGAGGTTTCTCCAAAAGTGACCTCTGAAACTATGGTGTTCTCCTCCACCACCGTTCCGCATTTGACACAAAAGCCATTACCGGCAGCTGCATCGTACTCAATAACAGTCCCTCCGCAATCTGTGCATACAGTCTAAACAGGGGATTGATGTCAAAGATGAAGTATAGTGATGCAAGAACCTACCATGATACGTTATTATGAGCTCGTTAGGACGGTATGAGCGGTCGAATCTTGCGTTGCCCAGCTCTTGCAAATAAAAAATGATAATGATAAGTGGTGGACTTAGTGTGACATGATACGGTGCAACGGATCGTCGAAGGTTGACCGTAAGTCCGTGACCGGACTTTGAAATCAAATCCACTGGTCTTTACAGCACTAGTGCGCTGTTCCGGGTAACTTAACATTCCATTCCGAGCTTGAGATCGTTGAGCATATGCAAGATGCAGCTGAAATTGTTGAAGGACGTTTCGGTATCAATAAGTACATACTTACTGCTACTTGACCTTAGCATGAGACTTCCGAGTCTTTCCTACGGCACCGCAACTTGAGGCCTCGTCAACGCAGACCGCTACAATGTCACAGAATTATTCATATGTTGTGAGTACGCCAGCTAGCCCACTCTGGACAGCCTTTACTTACCCTCGCGGCCTTTGACACTGTCCCAGGATCATGTATCAAGGTTTCCTTGTGAAATTCTCAAATAGACATTCTGGTTCTGTTACTGCTGAGTCCTGCGATCACGCCGCAGATGAATCAAAGATATCAGAAGGCTTTCCTATGCATGCTATATTTGTCCAGGTCATAGTGTTGTCAAGGTTTTACTAGTGACATTCATGAGAGCTATCATTGGCGCTTCAAGCCGTAGAGATGCTGTGCGATCAACTTGTCCTGCCTCTTGGCGGCAGTGACTGGTCAAAAAGTGCTTGAAGTGCCGACTGTGAGAATATCTCTTTGATCGATTCCTCTTTCTGACTTTCATTCTTCCCTCTGCACCCCGGCAGGACCGTTGTAGCAGTTCGGTCGTCCTTCTCCTGTTGCTCTTCTGTCTTCTGCTTCTTGAACGAATTCCTGCCAAACATACTGTCCTAGTGACATCATCGTTCATTTATCCGTGATTTCGGTATGAATTATCTAGGTTGGGCAACAAAGTATCTGAAAACAGTTCAGTTCTACAACTGGTTGTCCATCATGCGCATTAAGCAACTATGGAATATTATCCCTATCCCATCCAAAATAAAGTTACTGGTGAGTACTTGCAGTGACTTAATGGTACAAATTATCAGAGGCAGTCTGCCACTGAACGAGGCGTCCTGAAGCATTGTAACAATGCTGTCCGTACAACTAAGCTGACTCTTCGAAACAGTGGGATCGGATAACTCTTTCACGCACAACCACTTTTTACATCATATTTTCCATCCTTCATTGTGTTCTCCAGATCATCTTTCAAGGGCAGGCCTTTCGTATCAATGTCGGGGCTGCTGAGTTCTTGGCCTCCATCACCAGACAAGGAAACACCATCGATTCCAACGCATTCTATGTTTTGGGGAGTGACCTTCGTCTTTGCGACAGTATCCCAGCAGACCTCAGCACTAGCTCTTGCCAAGTAATCTGGAATGGTACGACAGTTGGGGATAATTCGCTGACATCCGCAAATGCATTGGCCCCCATGATTACTACGTCATATTCAACGGGGACGTCAAGTTCCATGATCTCGACCTCGGGGTCGAAGGTATCCACTAGTTCAATGAGTTCAAGCTACTCTGCGACGTCAAGTTTTATCACATCTGCAAGACCAACGATTACCGCGACATCGAGTTCACGACATCGAGTTCAACAGCATTCACAAATTCCGTGTCTCCATCGCATACCACTACCTCATCGGCGATAGCTTCAAGCGCCACTGATAAGGTACGCAGAGAGCGTGCTGCTGAAATGGTCAGTAATCCATTCAGGGTAGAAGTCAGCTAACGCGCCACTAGCAGCTGAATCGACGCAGCCTCGTTCAAGATATCCAAGCCGTCGAGATCAATGGCACCTCACAAGTCATTGTGAACGGATATGGCTGGAACAATCAAGTAGCTGTTTTAGATCAACAGTGCCTTTGGGCTCTGAATTATCCAGTTCAAATGTAAGAAGCGTTTCGTCATAGCCTATCATTGTGTATGTAACGTCATCGAAGCCTTCAGCAGACAGAGCGGGAGGATTTGACCTTCATTGCTTTTCAAATATGGGTCCTCGGAATGTCTATCGTCGCTGTAAGTACAATATTGTTCTTTCCTCATCCATTTGTCACAACGTTGTACTAGATCCTGAACGAATCTGTCCCTCATACGTGAGTGCTGCACTAGTTTGCCTGACGCGAGAGTACTCAGAGGACCATAGCATCGCAACTCTTTTGACCCATATGCTGGCTACTGGATGGGCAGGTTATCAGATATTTAACACTGCTCAATTCCATGGTGACTTTTCGAGGCTGTCAACAAATGGAGCTTGCAATCCGATCAATCTTTTACCGTCATATTGGAAAAGTCGCTTTGTTGCCGAAATTGCAAGCTTGGTGCTGAATGCCATTGCACTGTTGGTTTCTTCCTTTCTATCGTGGAGGCTTGCCAAGGTGATGCAGTCTTGGTTTGCAAGTTCACAACACTCATGTATTTTACTTCGATTGCATCCAGCTCTTTGGCTGGCAGACTTTCAAGCGTGTGGGGGCTTCAATCGTTATCAGTCGTGTCTATAAATTTGTGCTCGTGCTCTCCATCGTTATCCAGATATCGCTCTTTTTCATGGTGGTCTCCATCTCACTTTGGCTGGATCAACTTTGGAATGGCAATATCGGGCGTCTTGACACCTCACCTGAATTCAAACCACTGTTGATCGTCACTCTCATCGTGAGCGAACAAGTTACATGCCGCCAAAACCATTCACTAACTACGTTTTTATGTAGCTCTTACTTCCTTGGTTAACTGCAGTCAGACTTCACTTTGCGATTGCTTCTATAGTAACTTACACCTTTCACAGGGCTGGCATGGTGTGCGCCGAGAACTCAAAATACCTATGCTCGTATTTCTTGCGCTCAGTGTCGGATACCTTGCAGGCTGGGCAGCAATGTTCGATTCCAGCGCATTCCGGTGGACGTTCATAACCTGGACGTTCTTCGGGGTGATGACCTCTTCATCTGTCTTCCTGACTCTTGTTGCATTCATCTTGGGCATCATATGTCGTATTAACTTCGGCAAGGGGCTTATACGCTATCGTGAGTTTGCACTATTTGTTGCTCTCGCCTGTGAGCTTATACGGTTGGTACAGTCAATGCAGACGAGCCAATCCCAGAAGATTTCGTACCCGTGAATTACGGAGATGACCCAGAAAAGATCGCGTTCCAAACGGATGATAGGAGAATGTCCACGTTCTCCGCTACGTCCGGCGCAGGACAAGAAGTTTCCCCTTCTCAGATGCTCGCTCCTCCTATATGGGAAAAGTTCTCCACGCCTGATGCATTCTTAGCCCCAACCTCCGGATCCTACAGCGCCGTTGAGCGGCAAGTCTCCAACGGCAGCACCTATAGTTCAACGAGCACTACTTCAAGCCGAGTCGGGAGTGACTCTGCTGCTGGACATTCTAAACGCTGGATTATCGAGTAAATGACACTTGCGATTTGTACAGGCTCCCGGTGTATTTGAACAGTAATTGTAGTGTAACTTATCAGTACCACTGGGTGGTTGCAATTCAAACGAACATTTACTCTACTTTCAGTGAAAGTCACCGGCAAGCACCTCCAAGTGCGACAGAGACTTAGAACTGATCGTCAGCGCTCGCTATTACGGCCTCCCTAGGCTTACCTCCGTCATCATCTCTACCTGTGCTTGTTGATAATCTCGAGTTCTCATACTCTTTGGACAGATAACTAGATTCACTAAGGAGGCGAGCATGTCCGTCACATATTATATTCCAGTGCTCGTATTACTTTATTACTACGCTACTAGTAGTCATACTCTCCGCTAGTCGCTAGTCACTGTACGGGACAGTCCAGGTGATGGTGCATATACCTTAAATATCAACGCTACTGCTTCGAGCACACGCTATCATCTTGGTGACTGACTGCTGTTGGGCACAAGTTGATGTTTCCCTTCCTCTTCCTAGTTCCGGGTAACAATCAACCATCACACTAATTTACGAACAACTCACAAATGCTCTAACCAGTCCAGAGACTGAGAAAGTATCGACTCTAGTTTGCACAGAGCAAACTCCGAACTAACACCCCTTCGCCATCGGTGAATATTGAATGGTCGCCGCATGGGAATCGGTATATGCTTGGTCTTCTTTTCATTTGCTCGCGCTGGTACACAGCTTCATTGAGCTGAAGAGCCGTGCGCCGATGTTCTCCATCTTATTCGGCTAAACTCTGCTTAAATGTTCATCTTCTGTGAGTTGCTGCTGCCACTGCTGATACTAAAGGTACGAGTGGTGAGGGAGAAGTGAGTTCTCTCTGCCCGAAATGGTATAGACTTCGTTCTCTGGGAGGAACACGACTTAGAAGAAAGTGATATGATTGACGATAATCAACGGTATTATTGCAGGTATAATTAGTAAATTACATCTATGAGTGAGGCGTTAGTGATGAAAATTGCCAGATAGAGCAGCTATGCTCACCAGCCACCGCCAGAATGCTTCCATCTTGTTCTTCGCCGGGGGTTCCTCATATGAGTCTGCCACGATGTCAGCTATATTGCTTTTAAAGTCCATGTCCTCTGCAGCAACGGGCTTTGTGCCATAGTAGAGGCGAGCACCAAAGTACATAATTGGCCAGGTAATGAGAAGGATGTAGTCAGTGACAAAAGTTACACTATTCCACTTTCCTTTGAGGAAGACGCTCCATCCGCTAAACTAGAGAGTAGAGGAATAGTCAGTCTAAATAATATTAGCAGATATGAAAAGTTGACATACGAAACAGATGGTGATCGTCGTAACTACTCCCCACCACGCTGCGTATGGCTGGAGATTTGTGTAGTAAGGGAGCGTCTTGCGGTCGATGCCTTGAACCTGCATGCCCTTGTAGAAGCGGAGGTACGTCACCGAAATACCAAACCACGTCATAAGGCCAGCGATGGCTGACATGCTGGAAAGCCGGTTAAATACTGAGCCCGCACTACTGGACACAGCCATGAAAGCAAGAAGGGAGAAAGCGGCGGAGAAGAGGACAGTAACGTAAGGCAACCCGTTGCGCGTGGTTTTAAGGAAGATCTTGGGAGCATTTCCTGAGGCTGCAAGACCATCTACGAAGTGTATCAATTTCGATGAGTTGGCTGGCAGATAAGTGTACATACAAATCGCACGAGATGAAGTATACAAGGAACTAGATGATGCAGACCATGCCGAGGTCAACAAACAAGCATTGATGATCTACTTTGAATAGCAATGAGAAATTTCTAGGTAAAAAAGGAGGGCCATGTGCGGCTCACTGAAGGAAGAGATTTAATTCCAGCTGTTTCAATAGCAATGACGAATGGAGACCGGGCGGTTCCAGTGTTCAATACGAGTAATGGGTTGTTGGATGGTACAAGCAAACCAATTACGAGTGTTCCACCGATGTAGAAAAGCAATATACGGATGTATACTCGACGGATGGCTTTGGGCAAGGTATGACGAGGATTCTTCGCTTCTCCAGCAGCAATCTAAGTGAGATTCGTAAGCAATATATTGATTGATAAGCCTAGAGTATAACGTACAGCAACAATCTCGGTTCCAATGAACGAGAAAGCAGCCTGCGTCAAAACAGCCCACCAGCCGAGGAATCGTCCTTCGGCACCTTCGATGCCACTATACTGAACGAATGGTCCAGGATTTTTCCAGTAGCGGAATCCAATGCGGTCATGGTTTGGACCACCTCCTAAATCGATGACTATACCGAGAATAATGACACCAGTGATTGTGATGACCTTAACGGATCTATAGTAATTTCGGAATGGGAGATCGGGATATGTTACACGGTAGTAGTACGCACGCAAATATGAATTCCGCCTCGCCGTAAGCGCCAGCACCGAGCATATTGATGGCGAGAACGACGGCAAGACATGTGACGACCCATACTGAATCATTGACAGTGTAATTCCAATAGTTTATCAATAATGCAGCAGCAGAAATCTCAGCTGAGATGAAAAGAATGTCAGCAAGCACGTTAAGAAAATGCATTCAATTCAAGTACCAGGTGCTAAAAGGCAAGAGGTCAGTAATTGTGAGAAATGAACGAGGAAGAATGGGACGTACAGCTAATCGCCCAGTCATACCAGTAATTCCAACCCATAGCAAAAGAGAACGCAGGGTCAATGAAGCGCTCGGCCAGTTTGATGTGACCACCAGCTATAGGCAGGTAAGCAACCTACGGAAATGAAGATCAGGTACATGAACTACGTCTGGGGCGTGCAGCAAGCATACCATTTCTCCCAGACTGATCATGACGCAGTAGACGATGGAGCTCATGACAATGTAGCCGAGCAACAGACCAATGGGACCTCCATAACTCAGAGAGTCGGCGGTTCCAACAAAAAGACCAGTACCGATAACACCGCCAATACTTAACAGAGGTGAGAATTTGCCAGAAAAAGAAGAAAATCCAACACACACCTGATCATAGCGACATGACGATTCTTGAGTTTACGTTGCAGGGTGTGCCGCGAGGGCCCCTGAAAAGACGCTCCATTATGGTCTAAGACGTCAGAGAATTCGCCTTTGCTGCTATTACTAGTGTGATAGGCAGTAGCGGTGTCTGTCTTTTCGGCACCCATTGTGACGAGTGCTTGTGAACGAAAAGGTAGGAGGGAAAAATAATACTTTGACCCAACTACGACTCACACTAGCACTAGATATAGTATGAGCGGGGGGAGGGGGGCGTAGTGTTATGGGCAGAACTGGCAGAAATTGGCAGAACGATGTTCCGCCAGCGTGGCAGATGGCAGAATCATGTGTTGTTTTATGGCGCTAGAGGTACGAACTACATGGATGGCAGTGTCTTCCTTATGGACGTTGATCAATGGGAACGCCACGTCTGCATGATAGGATGCCTTTGGGATCACACCGTGCGACCAGAGTTGGGGAGCTTCACATTGGCGTGATTAGTGGTTGCTATCATGTATCCGTAGTTCGGGAATGCGGCTGGTAGTCTGTGAAAGTATACCTCTAAAGTATGTATCTCCGTGGTCTCGAGTCATAGATGTTAAAGATGGTTATTGTATCTGGATCAGAACGGGTAAGTTTTCTTGAATAGTGCCCCAGAAAATGGGCTAGTCGGAAACCTACATGGGGACTGTCGATAAGTAAATCCGATTTGCTGATAGATGAATCGTTATATATCTCAGTATCTTCAGCCAGGGGGTCAGTCAGCTACTACCCACTGTTACTTTCCAGCCTTGCTATGGTCCTCAACGTGCCTTCAGATTTCGCCGTGACAAGTTAAGACCAGGCTCAGCTTACTTCTTGCTTTTAGCCCTAGTCGATATCGATTTTATTTCGCACTCGGCATATTGTATCGAGTTCGGATTTGATATGAGAGAGAGCTGCCGAAATGCGGCTAACTGGGTGAGATCAACCACGTGACAAGCACTCGATATCGCGAACGCTGATGCCAACATGGAAAAGAAAGAAAACGCGTACGGTCACCACAACGCCTCACCAAATCACCGGAACCAAGTTTTGAAAATGTTGAAGAGATGTGAAGGAGATCGTCGAAGACTTCTGTTGGTCATATAGCCCGCGTGGTCGATACTTACTAGTAGCGCCTTGTTGTTTCGCGTCGAGTGCATGCAGTGCAATTGTTGCTGCAAAGAGTTTGTCATCCGGTGTCAGAGTCTGCATCAGCCAGTAGTATTAAGTAGGATGATGGTAAGTGCATCGAGAGACATTATAGCGTGCGAGGAATCTGCCATGGTAGCATGGACATGTTCAAACAATGTTTGGTCCGACAAGCACAGTCGAAAGACTCCTGCGCAGATAGGTGGTCCTACAGTGTATGTCACTAAGGGACAGCAACTCTCCCCAGGCCGCAATTTTGATCCATATGTGCTTAGATTGAAATTTTGATAGGAAACTTAGACAAAAGGAGCGTAAATCTAAATTTCCGAAATTTCGCCTGATTACGTAATTGTTCACTTTTGCTGTCGAATGCCTCCTCCTACCAAAAGACAGAAGCAAGCGAAGCAGCAGTATGCTTCATCATCGAGGTGCTTTGACAATGGGCTGATAGAAGATGTTTTTGAAGTCTTTCTGGACCCAGATTATGTGCCTGTCTCAGATGCCGAAAGTGAAGCAGACTCCGAGTCCGACTTTAATGGAGCATTGTCATTCAGTCTCATAGACGGCAATATAGGAGAGGTATCAGATAATGAAAGCGAGTCAGATGATGAAGCAGCTATGGAGATTGTGGTCGAGGCTGAAGAGACAGTGGATTATGCAGAGGGGTGTGCACGGAGGGCAGCAGTATCTGCTCAAAAATTCTGGGCGAACATTATGAGTTCAGTGAGTAATATCAATCAGTGCACTGATATACATCGAAAATTTGATCAGGATGTATTTTCAGGGGACACGAAGCCAGTGAAACTGCCCAAACGCTCGATGCCAACATACAGTGGCACAGCACGAACATCTACCTATCTTCGAAAGAGAAAAATGAGAGAGGGTGCAAAAAACAATATGACAATCACCTCTTTCTGGGCCCGTCGACTAATCGCGGAGCCGGCCGTCAGATGCCGCATACCAAAATAGGAAACTCCGACACGCTCCGCTCGAAATTCACTTTTGGCTAGCGAAAATTTTGAAACTTAAGTTTTTTGAAAAAGTATTCTGATAGACTTACTATACTACTCTAACATAGCACATTTGTTAGGTTTTTGAGACGAACGAGGTATTTCTGAAGGTGTAGATAGAATTACAAGTTTTGATGTCGGTAGTTGCCGCTTTTGAGTGACATACACTGTACTAGCAGGAATATTGGAGTGTGGGAAATATTGATCCATGACGTTTCCACGCTCAAAAAATGTGAGCATCAGAATTTCAGATCCATCAGATGCCTCTACTTACTCACTGGCGGGTATTTCAGTTGCACCGATGATGCACCACAGGTCCGCTACTTGCCCTGTTTGATGCATTACTACGACACGAGCCTGTGACAACGTGATTCCGTAGAAACGACCAAATACAGTCACTTTCCTCACCAGTTCACTGAATCACTGTGTTGCTGCCCCGACCCTTTCTTGATTTCCTCGCAGTGCCACGGCGACCTAGTGCATCTAGACTCTACTAGACTTTCCATGGGGATTAATCGCATGATGTTTGCGTCAACAGTCAGTAAACGACTTTTCCGCTACTCAGAGAATTGCGCAAGATTCGTCATGAATCTTGATACTCGTACATCTGTCAAAGTAATCTCTGGTCATTTCATAGTTCGCCCTGCCATACACTGGTTCAAGGTTGGTCAAATTTTCAGGGCCTATCACTAATCTTCTCGGACATTGATTCAAAAGATATTCCCTCCCACTGTATCGATCCGCCTTGCTAGAATGTGCAACTTTGTGAATGCAGCGGAGGAGTTGCGGCGTTTCTCGTCGGATTCCAAAGGGTGACTTGGACGAAAAATGACGAGTCGTCTACCGAAATCACGCGACTCTTGTGTCGATGTTGCAGAAAGCGAACTGGGCCCCGATACAGGTGAGTGAGTGTCACTTCTGTAGTCGTGCCCCCGTCATGACGACCTACTATTATAGTTTCTCGTGGAGCGTACGACCAACACTTTGAGAATGTCTGTGAACTGGACTGCGTTCCTTTTGCGGCCCATTTTGAAATACCCTCGGACAACCGATATTTAGTGCGGTAACTGCGATTGCATACGAAGGTCCATCACAATCACACGGAGCGGCCTTGTCTTATGAGACCAATCATGACGGAATCAACGACTCAGGTCCACATCATTCTTCCAGCTCTTTCCATCAGTTTCTATGGCCCGATTTTGCGTCCAGTTGATTTTCTGCACCTTGCCGTTCATGGTATTTAGAACAGTCATGTGCAAAAATTACTTGTCTTTTCTGATGTTGACAGTAAAACTGGCATCGAAGGTCAAAAGGAACTCGGGAAACGCTACTAGTTCGTGTGTACATGTCGCTAGCTAGACAAATTACGAAAACAATTTGAATGAAGATGCACAAGTATGAGTAAGGCTACATGTTTTGCTAAGTGTGAATTGGAATATCGCAGAAATTAAGTGAACTACCAGCATACGTGAGTTATCGTCATTCATATTCATATTCAGCTTCGGGTGTGGGCGTTCCTGTTGAGGAGAGGGTGGGCGAGGGTATCTGGATGGCCTCAACTTCTTTCTCCTGGATGATTGCAGCTTGCCTTGCAACTGTAGCCATCTCATAGTTTTCTTCTGTCGGCAGCTCTATAGGCGGACTAGTCACCAACTCAGTCTCCTCATACCCAAGGAGCGTCTCGCCGAATTGGAGCATCCAAGGGTGGTCCAGTAGTTCGATAGCCGTTGGCCTTCTCATGGCATCAATGATGAGACACTGCTTAATGAAATTGATGCCTAGATCGCTCAGCTGTCCGGGTTCCGGTAGGGGTGGATGCTGCGTAGCCACTCCAATGTGGAACATGACGGCCCTGTTGCCCCATTCCCGTCAGATCAATCCTTATATCAGAAACGAATGATGGTCGTACCATTCATTATCCAAATTGCTCCATGGTTTCTTGCCGGTTGCAAATTCTAGAACCACGCATCCAAGCGACCAGACATCCATTGCCCCGTGACGACCTCTCTTGTCATTTTTGATGACTTCCGGGGACATATACATGGGCGTTCCGGTCAGGCTGTTCATGCCTAAGCCTCCGCCAAAGCCACCAGCTTTCGTAGCATTCCCGGCGAAGTCTCCTCTACGTGTACGTTGCATGGTGCGATTCTTCACGAGGATTTTAGACGCTCCAAAATCGACGTATTTAATGACACCACGATGATCAAGGAGAATATCTGTTGAACGATCCAAATGATATGTAAACCGCAGAATGCTCAGACTTACTGTCAGGTTTGATATCCCGATGGACTATTCCCTTCGAGTGCAAATATGCAAGTCCCTCCAGCATCTGCATGGTGTAGAGCTGTATGATACTCTCGTCCTCAATTCGCCCATGTTCCAGAAGAGAAGCCAGGCTTCCGCCCTGGCAGTACTCTTCAAAGATGTATACCTTGTCGCGGTGCACTTCGATTCCGTAGTATTCTACGACGTTGGGATGATGAAGCATTTCCATGACGCTTAGCTCGTCCTTGATTTGCGAGTAGAGGTTTGGAAGCCCAGACAGCTCTTGAAATTTGATTTCCTTGACAGCCATGAGGGAACCAGAGTCGAGGTTGACTGCGAGATAAACTGAACCGAATGCCCCAGCCCCAATGAACCTCCTTTGCTGCCAACGAATGGAGATATTGGAACTTGAAGACGCAAGGAAAACGAGAGACCGATCTTCGGGTTTCTCGTTGTCAAGAACACGACCTACAACCCTTTGGTCTGTGCCGGTCTGTGCTCGACTGCTTTCAAGTGCATGTAACGCCCTTGCCGTCTTCTCCCAATACAGACGCACGTTAGCATCTGTGTATGAGTACGTGTTCATGCTGATGAGGTCATCATTAGCAGGCGATGAAGACCTTGGGAATCCAGGCTCTTCATCGGCAGATATCAAGGCTTGCTCGCGCAGAAGTCCTTCTTGTCTTTCCTTCTCCTTCCGTGCTTCCAAAGTGGACCGAGCACCAAGAATATCAAAATGGCTGATGAGGAGCGTCATGCAGCTAGCTACTTTCTGCCGCAGCATTTCGAATTGATCATCTGGCATTTGCAATATGTTGTTCCGTCGAGTGCGGTGTAGCGCGAACTCCAATGCATTCACGGCCCATCGAAAGGTTTTCCGATCTGATGGATCGCAGTCATCGCAGATGAATGATACCCAGGAGATGGCGAGGCGTATCAGCAGACGGTTGAATTTGCTGAGAGGCGAACGTTCCATGTACTTCTGAGCGTGTTGCCCATGCTCGGAAGCAAACAGATACCAATTCTCCAGGAGCTCCTGGTATCCAACTGCATTGCGCAGTGAATATCGAACGTGGTGCACAGAATCCACTATTGACTCCGCCAGCTTGTTGGTCGCGCGAGCTATCTTCCGCAGCTCACGATTGACTGTGGGTAGATGCGCTTGTTGTTCGATGATGCACTGCAAAGGAGTAAGCACCATTTCTAGAGGCTCATCTTCTTCGTCCACGAAGATCTCTGAGAATTGTTCCTTGGCTAGCACAAGCCGCCGGTCGGGTCCATCTGCAACAAGACGCAAGCGGTTGTCCTTCATGTCAAGATCCATCCTTGGAAGTTCGAGCATGAACACCAGACCATTCCACAGAAATTGACTTAGAGGAGACAGGAGGAGAAGATATTCGGCCTCGTCATCATCCTCACTATCCATCATCTCCATGCTATCAACCACATGGACACCCTCGTCATTCATAGACTCGTTGGCATGGAAAGATTCAAAAAGAATGCGTCGTATGGCTTCTGGGCGGTCGCGCAAAGCACTAGATGCAATGATATAGATTCCTTCTTCTTCAAACGATCGCGTGTAGACCAAAAAATGATCTGTCGCCACAAGAGCTGCGATGACCTGTTCGATGGGGACGCCTTCCAGGTTGTACTCGGCAGAATTGCAGAATCTTTGGGTCAAGACCCTAAATATGCCCAATATCATCAATAAAAATTTCGTCCCTTCACATCAAGGTTCAACGTACCGTGCAAAACGTTGGAGCTTTCGATAGCGCAACCGGACGTTGTCCAATATCTTGCCATACCAGTTAACCTTCTGCTCGTCAGTCATGTGGCCTGACACATTGTTGGCGATGATATCTGCGTCGAAGATATTCGCGGACCCGCGACGTTGAGGTGGCTTTTTGTCTGCAGAAGGCAGTCGGACTTGAGTATCAAAGTAATTTGCAACCCGGACCATGAGCTTATTTGTCAATGAACTACAAATATGCCTTTAGTAAGAGGGAACGCAACAGGGATACAAACTGACCAGACTTGTTCGGCGACCAACTGCGGGCCACCAGCAACAGTCATGCTGACATCATTGAAAGTCGCCCACTGAGACTCGATAAAATCTGTCTCTTTGAAGTAAATCCCTTTAACCCCGCTCTTGAGCTTCCAATGTATGAGTCTGAAAAATATAGAGAGCGCTTCAAGTATGGTGGAATCATAGTCATCGGTGATGCATTGAGGCAAATTCCAATTTCCGCCTGGGTCGGGTGCGAGGAAGGCCTCATATTGCCGCTTGAGCGTGCAGGCAAGACCCAAACTTATCTTCACATCTTCCGTGACTTGGTCGATGATGAGGACTTCTGGATCTTTAAGTTTCTGGACATAGTCCAGCCGAAGGCGGAGACATGCCTGCGCAAGTTTTGTCGGGAAGGAAATGAGTGGGACGAGTTCGTTCTCAAAAGTGGGGAGGTTCATTTCTTGAAAAAGGGAGGATAAGTTGACTTGGGCATCCCTAGCGGTACCGATGAAGGAGTGTACAGTGGTGAGGAATCCTCTCTCAAATGTTTTCTGGATAGAATCCTCTTTGAGGACTCGCTCTACAAAAGTGGTACCGTCAGACACATCCGTAGGTCCGTTAGCGTAAGAATACAGGTTGGCGAGAGGGATGTCTGCGCTCGTATTGGTCACATCGAGCGCCTCGCTTTCAGTCCACCGTTGGAGTAGTCCGATATGACGCCTCAAAGACAAGAGCACAGTCGACCAAGTGTTAAGTGTATCGCATCGAGCCTGGAAAGATGGCTCGGATGCAGCGACGTTATCAGCGTAGAAGGCTTTGATTGTAGGGTAAAGTGAGTGCGCTACATTCAATCGCAGCAGCACAGCGTTGACACGCTTGAGTGCAGTAATCGCATCGCGCTCGTCATCTGCAAGCTTGAAATTATTGATCTCCTCAATGATAGGATCTGCCGTGCGCAATCTCCTCTCCTCAAGACGCTTGCGCTCTTCTTCAACAGAACGACCACTGAACTTGGCACGTAGCCCAAGCCAGATACTGAGATGGTTGTTGTTGTGTTCCTCCGCTGAGGACTCGAGGGCTACAGCAATCCGAGTCTTCTCTGATTTGAGGACATCACCGTCCAAAACGGACGCCAGCATAGTCTGCCACTCCAATCGCTGTCTGTCCTCAACAGTCGCTGGCTGGATGTGCTCCGATTCAAGCATCAAAGCTGTGACGCGGTCTACACCGTCACCTCCCATGAGTGAGGTGCGGCCCAGATCTTCATCGTCACTATCTCCTGCGTCTATGAGCTGCCCTAAACCCCTCTGAAAGTAGTTACTGTCTGGATCATGCCGAGGATCATCGTCAAGACCTGGTTCGGACCTGTAGCGCTTCACGAATTGAGTGTAGATATCCGAGTACTTAGAGGTGTGAGACAACGTGTTATGATTGGAATGGGAAGATGCTGGGCCCGACGAGAATGCATTCCTTGGCCTATTCTTTCCTCTGCTGCGCAGAGACGCACTTGAAGAGGAGTGCATGCTGACTGATGATGTAGGGTGTCTAGATGAGATTGGGGGCTGGGCCCAGTCCACGTCCTCGGGATCGTTTGAGTCTTGCTCTTGCAGAGCAAGCAGCGATGGCATATGTTTCCTCATGACCGGAACGAGTGGTTTCAAAGAAAGAAAGCCGCTGCAGCCAGCCGAGCTGGAAGTGGTCAGAATAGAAACACTACTATGATATAATATGTGTGCAACAATATAAATGAAATTCAATAATGTAGGATACAGCATTCACGTGACCCCTCGAAATCAATAATCATGATCTGAACGTTGTGGAGAACCGTCACCATCTTCTTACTGACACACACACTTCGTAAATCATTGTCGTAAATCTCAGCTCAAATGGGTATCGTCGAGAAGGTGACCTCCATACATAGCGGTTTCTGGACGATGCTGATGCGCGATTGTCGCGGCACTTTTTATATTCTCTAGATTAAGGAGATCGAGGGTGAGTAACATACTAGACTTTGATAGCGAATTGTTGGGTTTAATAATTCCGATGTGATTATGCAGAGGAGATGGCTAGGAGTGAGTCTTTCTTCTCCGTATCTCAGAGTGTATTGCACCTGAACAATATGCCTCAGCCCAGAAGAACAAGGTACATATCGAAAAGACAGTACACTAGTTGCGATTGGCAGGCGCTTTGACACGTTCACCCCAAGTAGGCTACAGAATATCACCTTGGTCTTCTGAAAGCAAAGCTAGCTCGGTATCGGGCCCAGCTTCTCGAACCTGCCTCCAAGTCTGGACCCGCCGGTGTCGGGTTTGACGTGCAGAAATCAGGAGATGCCCGAGTTGCATTGATAGGATTTCCGTCTGTGGGGAAGGCGAGTTCATTCATAACATGCACGAATATTATCTGAAGAGGAACTTCAGTCCACCCTCCTCAGTAAATGTACTCACACCGCGTCCGAAACGGCAGCATATGAATTCACAACCCTTACTGTCAGCAACTCTCATCCAGTATATCCTATTGATGACTGACTTGTACGGAATACTTAGGCGATACCTGGAGTGATCGAGTACCAGGGGGCACGTATACAACTGCTCGATCTTCCTGGAATTGTTGAGGGTGCTAGTCAAGGTTTGTTTCCCATTCTTTCCAAGTAAAATATATCATTGTTCTGTAGGCCGCGGTCGAGGGCGACAAGTTGTTGCTAGTAAGTACCTTGATCCACTCAAATGAAAGACAATAAGTATGGCGCAGCGGCGAAGACAGCAGATCTTATTCTCATCATGCTCGACGCAACAAAGTCTGAAGAGCAGCGACGGCTTCTCGAGATCGAACTCGATGCAGTTGGTATCCGCCTTAACAAACGCAAACCTGACGTAGTGTTCAAACGGCGAACAACTGGTGGTGTGAGTAGTTAATTCATGTATCCTGTCACATTCTCATCATACTTGCAGATAACTGTACGCTGAAGCTGCATTCATCCGCCATTCAAACCTCTAATGGATTATTTAGCTGAATACTACCGTAAAACTCACTAAGACAGACGAGAAGACTATTCGCACCATTCTGGCAGGATGTATGCTCCCTGAGTTTGGCTTCCATGTGCCTCACTGACCAGACGCAGATAAACTACACAACTGTGATGTGATGATCCGAGAAGATGTATGTCAATAATTCTATCATTCGGCTATCACTCACAATGTTATTATTGGAAGATAACAACCGACGAGTTCATCGATGTTCTCATTGGTATGATATCTGTGTGTGCCGAGGCGAACTACTCATTTGACTCGGAAATTTATAGGAACTCGAAAATATATACCTTGTTTATGTATGTTTTGTCTGCTTGGCATGAGGTGCCACTTAGATCTGACTTCGGACAGATGTTTATAACAAGATTGATGCGATTAGTCTGGAGTTGGTCCGTACAAACCGACCAACTTGATGCTGACATCCTGAAGGACCCGTGATAATCAGGTAGATAAACTTGCAAGAACAGAGAATACAGTCGTGATCAGTTGCGAGATGGACCTCAAGTGAGTCGACTATTTTCACATAGATCTGTTCCCTCGTCTTACCACCAACTAGTCTGGACTACCTTGTCGAGCAGATATGGGAAAGCTTAGAGCTTGTCAAAGTTTACACAAAGAAAAGGGGTGCACGACCAGACTTGTCGGATCCTGTATGTTTGAGAAAAGGCGCTACTATCGAAGTGTGTAACATCGCTATCGTTTCATAGACTTTCTTGACATCGCTATAGGACGTCTGTTTGGGTATTCATAAATCGCTCGTCTCAAACTTCCGCAATGGGCTTGTCTGGTGAGTAAACCGTTTGTCGGCCCACACATACACTTAGCTTTCGACAGGGTATATAATATTTTGCTTGCATAGCGGATTATGGCCACTGACTACTCGCATAGGGTCGTTCATCCAAGTTCTCACCCCACGCACAGAAGGTCAGTTTGAACCATCAGTTGCAAGACGAAGATGTTGTTTCAAGTATGTTTCCTTCTTTGACAGTATCACTGTTGTTAACATTTTGCCCTTCGTAGTTTTCACGAAGTAGTCACTGTTCAGTTACGACCTATCGGCATGAAGAATTTTGAGGAACACGAACAAATATAATTGCTCTGGCTTCCGGCTCTTGACTTGTTTCTGCCCATAAGTTGTCACTTGCAAAATTTAAGTTCAACGATCTCCCCCCGATCCAAAATTTAACTACAGATTACCTGTGCGTATGTGGGCCAATTGCCTATGATGTGGTATAGACGCTATCATGTCCAGCCGCCTTGGAAGAACTTGGGAGGCACTCATACTCCGAAATTTTCATGCGTTCGCTGTGATCGAGGTCATCTATCCCGTGGACTTATCAGTGATTCCACGAGGTACTACCAGTATGGCTCCTTTCGCGAACAGTATCGGTTACTTAAAAAAGTGGCCGATGCTGTGCTGTCACGGTCAGCACAACTTTAAAAAGTAAAAATCTGTCACAAACATGCTAGTCTGACTCGTTATAAATGCTTTTCATCGTTCAGTGTATCGTTCAGCGCTCAGCACCGATAACCTAAGGTTCGTGCGTGTGCCTTATCAGCACTAACCGCGGTCACACGTGCCGCCGTAAAGGACGCAAATTGGTGGGCGTCTATGTATGATCCAGATCACCGACGGCTCATCGGAATAAGTTGAAACCGTTCGGAAATTAGACTCTTGACGTTGAAAAACGGCGTACCTCCCTGTAATTTCTCCTCCCAACTTTCCCCTTCAGTCCTACAATCAATGGGTTCCATTGCCTCTCCTTCCAATACTCCTCCAATCGAACTTTTATTCCTTGGAACAGGGACTTCCTCCTCGATCCCTCATCTGGACTGTCTGACCGCTCCGGCCAATAGAAAGCCCTGTTTGACCTGCCTCTCTACGCTAACTCCAGAAGGAAAAAAGAATATCAGGCGAAATACATCCGCGGCTCTTCGCATATCAGGCAAGGACGGCAAGACAACGTGAGTCCACATCATTGACTTTTCTTCCTGATCCCAAAATTACGGACTTGATTTAGAACTGTGGTCATCGACGTGGGCAAAAACTTTCAAGCTGCGGCGGTGGAGTGGTTCCCAAAGTATGGATTGAGGGAGATTGACGCTGTTATCATCACCCATGCACATGCCGATGGTCAGATTTGTTTATTTGAGATGAGCGATGGTGCTGATTGTCTTGATAGCCATGAACGGCTTGGATGATCTCCGAGGTAAGGACATGAATAACTCTGACATAGCATTGCATGGATGTTCATTATTACATAGGATGGACGCTCGGAGGTGCCATACAAACTCACATCGATATCTATGTTTCTCAGTCCACGTTTCGCGAAGTTCAAAGATCTTTCCCTTATTTGGTCTCCAAAGAATTCGCATCTGGGGGAGGTGATGTAAGTTTTCCTTTCGTTAACTCGGACATCTATTTGATATCCCGGAAAACAGGTGCCGGATTTTGAATGGCACATCATAGAAGATAAAGTCCCATTTGAAATCAAGGATACGGGTGTCCATATTACCCCATTCATAGGTTGGTTAATGCTGTGATAAAGGTCTATTCTCGATTGACTAAACTGGTTAGTCCACCATGGCAGGGTGTTTACCACAGATCCTCCGCCAGCCTTTGCACCGACACCATGCGCGACCCAGCCAACAACTCCCAACTTGTCAGGAAGGTCATCCCCCGTAAGACCGCTGTCAGGTACCTGCTGCAGGAACCCACCACCCAAGATTAATCCCTACTTGTGCTTTGGGTTTTCGATTCAGGACAGCATCATCTACATTTCTGACGTATCTTTGATACCTGATGATACTTGGGCTTTCCTAGAATCGGCAAAGAGACCGATGCCAGTGTTGGTGCTCGACTGCTTGCGGCTGAGGTCCCATACGTCACATATGGGTGTTCAGGAAGCAGTAGCTACGGTGCGAAGGTTGAATCCCAGCCGAACCTATTTGACTGGGTTCAGCCATGATATTTCTCATGATGAATATGTAACCATTGGCAGGGCCGCGGGGGCAGAGGGCCCTAACTTAGATACAACTCGCATGAGCGTCATGGAGCGTCGGGGGACGGAGATGATTCGAGAAGGGAAACCCGTTTGGATTCGGCCATCCCATGATGGATTGAGGGTATTTGTATCTAGTGATGATTCGGTCATTGACGAGACATACGACTGAACAGGAAGTTGTTCTTGTATTGCCATTCCCCTTGAATCTTGATTTTGTCGTGTATCTTTAAATATACTTTTAGTTGTACCGTAGAATTCGGGGTCCTGGCGGCCGTTAACGGAATAGGACTTGCTTACGTGATACAATCCTGTTCAATTGATTATTGCCCTTCCACCCACACATCAATCTTCTAGGCTTGCAGTAGTTGTCCTGTCCGCTCTCTCGTCCTGCTCTTTTAAACCGACTTGAATTGAAACCAGCCGTACCGGGGTCGTTGACAATGAAGTTCTTTTCTCAATCCTTCTTGTACGAGTGAGTAGTTTTTCATCCCAGTCAGGTTTGCCACTCATATGCTCAAAAACCTCCAGCGATCCCTGGTCCATTGTCTCTCTTGCCTTCTTTTTACGCTATCCCAATCCATACGCAGCTCATGTCATCTCGTGCGATGTCATTGATAGGCATCAGACAGAGTCGGGCTCCTTATTGACAACAAGGCTCATCTTGAAAAGGGGAGCTTTGCCAAGATGGGCTCCCCAAGGTATTATCTCAAGGGCTGAGTCATGGGTCATCGAGGAGAGCGAAGTGGATCCCTTTGGAAAGTTTGTTCGGTGCAGGACCAAAAACCTTGATCATGTCAAGGTTATGCAAGTTGAGGAAACTCAACTGTTCGAGCAAAATGAAGACGGGTACGTGTCGCTTATCTTACACACACGAGTCTCACTAACGGCTGTCTCGACTAGCCGTACTATGCAGACAACTGAGGCATACATTACCTCCAAGTTCGGCTGGGGAATGACAAAACGAATCGAGAGCCATGGACTAGCTCGGTTCAAGGCTCACGTTCAAAGAGTTAGTTTGTTTTGCTGTCTTTCTTCATCATTGGTCATCTGATCTCCTCGTAGTCTCGGCAGGGCGTCTCTCTCATCCTTGACCTAATTCGCCAGGCTCGATTGCAGCCTATGGCGTTAAGCTCTTATATAACACATCTCCACTCAGAACATTCTTTCGCTTCTACGGATACTCCGACTTCATCCCACAGCTCAGACAATACTGGCCATGCGCCAGAGGAGTATTCTTCGCCCACGACTGAAAACACTTGGCTGGGCAAAATATGGGGCGGTAGGTGATCGGTCTGAAGTCCATTCTTACTTACTTGCTTCCTCCTTGACATAATTTGGTTTTAGTTTTACGTGTTGCACTCATTGTATCATTAGTGGCATCTAGTACCCTCACAAATGTTGTTCGCGGATATGTGCGTGCTGCGTAAGTTGTACATGCGCGTAAGTTATGTGAGTGTGCATGTGAGGCGTGTAAGAGACGAACTGTTTTTCACATCGGCCGCAATGATGTCGTTCCAACTTACCGCTCGCCTAAATCATCGTTCCCTTCTTTGTACTGTGGACGTTTATTGATTTCGTCATTCACCCTTTCGAGTCCAAACTCGCGCTCGGTGATACAGTTAGTAGTAACCAATGTACTTTCCTACCTCAGCGGCAAGGCAGTTGTTGACTGTTCCTGCTCTACCTGATGTCACCCCCGAACCTGTACTCTGCTTCGAAGCTAACCCGCGCAAGTCCCTCTTCTGCTTACTCACAAGGAGTTCTTTGACCGTTTGGCGCGTTCGAGTACGTAGGTTTTAGTGTTATCACATTCTGCAACTCAGCGCAATCCATGTCCATGTCTTATAGCCTTCTGCCCCGCTGGCCCACATCTCGAGGGCAGAAACCTCTCTCTTAGAACATGGCGACAATACGGCGGTGACTTGGTCACCAGACGGGAGTAGGATCGTCATTCAGGTCTGCTCTTATTTCTAACTGAGCGGTCGACCATCCTGCAGACATTGATTTCGTGGATATAGACTACGATGCCATATTTGATCCTGGTCACGGTCGATTATATTCCAGATGCATCGGTATACCAGCCATCGCACATGGGTCCGAGTGTGCAGCGCAACTTCCTACCGGGTCCAGGAGAGGGCATACCACTGCAGTCACTAAGCCTCGCACTCGAAGGTGTGATATGTACCGAGGGGCAGGTTCTCAGGTCGGCTCAAGCAATTCGTATTGATGTATTTGACTGAAAGTTTCTTTAGCGTTTCACCACGCAAAAACTGTATCATCTTTTCAACTAGTTCCCCGCCTTCTGTACAACGCATACCATGGCCAGTATACGACGAATCAGACATCGGAGAGCAGACAGCGCGCAGGTCGCTTATGGGTCATGACACTTGGATTTTGAATGACCATGAGTCGCCTTGGCTTTTAGACCCTGATGGTAGGACCCTGATTGGCTGATGTCCTTGACGTTACTTACGAGAGCCGAAGTTACTGTCACGAAGCTCCTCCAACACTCGATATCGGGGGTGGAAACCTGGATCACCTCTGACGGGAGAGCATATTTTGTCCGTTTACAAGAAAGTAGGTATTCAGAAAACGTTTCAGAGCTTGACGAGGAGGAGACTGAAAAAGTGGGTTGCTCTGTTCTACCACTGCTCAATTTCTTAACACAGCTTCTGCACCAGAGTTCAACATCGAACCTAGCTAACGGTACATCAATTGACAGTTCTGGCTCGCAGCCGCACTACCATTGGGAAGGCACGTGTATCCATGACTTTGACGTTCCGCGTTGGGTGCAAAAGCAGCGTAGTACCGATGACGGCAGCGGTCAGTCATCGTCAACCTACATTGAACCTCGCCGGGCAATGGCAATAGCCGTCAACACGAGATTTTCACTCGTTGCAGTTGGTACTCAAAAGTTTGCAGAATCGCTTTTATTCGGTTCTTCCAACTAATTCCCCTGATCAGTGGCTCCATCGAATTTACAAGTTTTCCAACTCCGAATGAGCCTACACCCATTCCAAAAGTTATCGATATACCAAACCCGTATAACCGTTTGAGTGGCTCTGTGACTGCGATGGAGTGGAGCTCGGATGGTTATGTGCTAGCTGCGGGGTGGACACATGGCTGGGCAATATTCAGCGTGGGTGGACGATGCCTTGCATCAAGCTTTGGTGTCGAAGATCACATTGATGGCGACAGGTGAGTTCGTGACTCAACAGAATGCCAAAGCACTTACATTTTGCCATAGGTTTCAAGATACTTTCATGCATGCGGTCGAGAACCTTGTCAGTATGAGCTGCTATCCACTTTGAAGCACTCTGATTTTCAACTTTGACAGTTCTGGGCACCGGGAAACTTCGAGCTAGTTGTCCTAACACCCTCCGGAATAAGTGAGTTTGTTCTTCCTGCGATACCAAAATCTCACGCGATAATCATAGAACCGGACGGCCAGGTTTTTGTTCTGCCATTTGCCAAAAGCGCAACGACATGCCAACATTCTCCAGTGAGTTCATGTTATCACTCGACGATACAAGTTTTATCATACAGTGAGCAGGATAACACTCGTTACGCGTTTCTGCAAATGGACGATCGAGCGCTGGTGTACCGAGGCGCTGAGCAGCCTGACATGAGCGTCATAAATCCAGAGTCAGATGTGTGGCAACACATCAAAGTCAGTATCCCAATCATCACATACATATCGTTAAACTTACGTATGGCAGATACCTCAATCCTACCTGGCAACAAATTGGCCCATAAAATACTCGGCACTCAGCAGTGATGGGCGACTGATTGCCATTGCCGGAAGGCGGGGTCTGGTACATTACAGCTCGACCTCGGGCAGATGGAAGATATTCTCGAACATCGTTCAAGAGCAGGCATTTACGGTGAAAGGAGGACTTTTGTGGTTCCACCATGTTCTGATTGTTGCAGTGGAAATTTCCAAGTCGTATCAGGTTCGTGCAAGCGCTCGCTTCCATGTGGAATCCAACTGACTGTCCCTCACCAGATACGGCTCTACTCCAGAGATATGGAACTCAGCAATCAAAATGTGCTCCACCGCGAAGTCCTAATGTCGCCTGTAATCATCTTATCGTTGGTTGACAATTCACTACTGGTCTATACTGCCGACAACATGCTTAGCCACTATTTGATCATACCAACTGCTGACACAATCAAGCTGCATTTGTGCGGAAGTATCACATTTGACGGAATCATTGCCTCACCTAGCGCAGTGAGGGCATTGAGCTGGATGATCCCGAACACTCAGAAACGTACGTTCATCGACTTCCAAAACACTACTTACTCATTTTTTGTATCCAGGACTCGGTGACCCTGTGGATGACCTCGCAGTCGCCACTGTATTAATGGTGGTTGGTGGTCAGTTGGTGTTATTGCGTCCAAGAACGGTGCGCTATGATGAGACATCAACGCAGCAGATTATTAACTTTGCCTTCAAGTCGGGTACCCAGGAGGTGAATTACGACATGCAAATCTTCGCAGAACGCATCGAATTCTGTTGGATACATCTCCGTGGTATTGGTGCACTCGAGAATTCACTCTGGGGTTACGATGGACAGAACATGCGAGTTTGGCTGAATGCACTTGCAATTGAGTCGTCCGGATCTGCCGATGAACCTTCAAGCGTCAAAGAAAGTGTGAGCATACCATTAGACTTCTACCCGTTGTGTGCGTGTGTATTCCTCATATGTGTTGGGGTACTGTGATATGCTGATGGACAAGCAGCTGTTCTCATGGACAAGGGAATCATCATCGGCGCGGAGCATGAGGCTGCAACGAGAATGAACCTCTCATTTGTAATGTTCAGACATGCCACAAGTGTAAGTTTCTTCTCTGACTACTCGTGTCTATACTTACCTGTTTTAAGTCCCATCTTTTTCTGCACCACGTCCTCCGTTATCACCTGGAATCTGGGCAAGTGAAGGAGGCAGTGACGCTTGCCAAACACTATCAGCATCTGGTCTTCTTCGCACATGCATTAGAAATACTGCTACATACAGTCGTGGAATCTGAGTGCACAGTAGACTCAGAAGATCCTTCGACAAGCGCGTCGCCTGAGTCTGGTACACTCACGGCAGTGATAGAGTTTCTTGATCACTTCGACGCCTCCTTGGACGTTGTTGTCGGATGTGCTCGGAAAACTGAAATGACCAGATGGAAGCATCTCTTTAGCATTGTCGGGAACCCACATGCACTTTTTGAGGTGAGACACAGTTAAGTTTCGTAGAATGGAATCCCGCTAACTTATCGTGACAGACGTGTTTGGCGTCGAAACGGCTGAAGACAGCAGGTTCATATTTATTGGTGCTGCATAATCTTGAGCAGCTCGATGAAAACAATAAAGATGCCGTCCGCTTGCTGAAATGTGCTGTGAAAGCACAGGACTGGCAACTTTGTCGGGAACTCTTGCGCTTCTTGCATTCCATCGATGATACTGGAAAGGCGCTCAGGCATGCCTTGTCGGAGACATCTCTGGTGGCCCAGAAACGCGTCATGGTACCTTAGATTGTGATTTTCAGTAGTCATGGGAGTAGGTCGTTCGAACTTCGTAGTACCACGTGTAGCGTGTACAACCGCAGAATTTTTCAAGGATCGCAATTTATGGCACATCGTATACCCTCTGCGATTATCTTAGGCGCCGGTGCCATTCATTCAGTAGTCCGAGTTTAGCGCTTTGACCATAATCACCATCACCAGTACTGTCAGGCAGTACTAATACGGCCGCCGGCGTCACGACGGTACTTGGCTGCTTTCGAGGCAAGGCTCGGAACTAGTGCCTAAGCGCTCTGACTTTGTCCGATGGCGAGAAGGGTACTTTTTCGCTCCATAAGGTCCCTAACCCATGTTTTACAGGGATCGCGTGCCATGTCTACAGACGTCGTGTCGATCTCTTACCAAACACTTGTATCTTCACCCTCGTCCCTAGAGACATCTATTGGTGAGTCATGTATAACATCGTATGCCGCTATACCAATACCGATCCTTTCTCTTACAAGAGGAGGCGTTTGGATCGCATCCTCAGGCTCTCGGGCTTATACTTGTGAAAGATCTTCCGCCTGTATACCCTGTCTACAGAGAAAGATTGCTCAAGCTTGCATACAAATTCGCTCATCTGGACGAGGACGTAAGAGAGAGATATGTGGACCCTGGGAGTATATACAGGTAGGTCAAACCTGCACTTGCTCAGGTGGCAAGATTTTGACTGCGGCCTGAAGCTACGGATGGTCGCACGGCAAAGTCAGTGTTACGAAGGCTCAAAGATGTTAATCAGTAAACTGGACTGACTGATGTTGCCCCTCAGGAAATCATGAATGGACGACCAGGTATGTGTACCGCCTATTGGCTGGACACCTGCTTACCTTGAAACTAGATACGCTGAAAGGATCATACTACGCTAACCCAGTAGTAGATGTTCCCGACGTCAACCCCGCTGTAAAAGCTGCGTATCCACCAATCTACGGCGATAACGTTTGTGTGTATTATTCTTTTTACTACAGTATATTGAATACTAAATGTTACCAAGGGCCCGACAAGAACCAAAGCGGTATAGAAGGTTTTGAAGAAGCCTTCAAGGATCTGGGAGGGTTCGTTTTCGATGTTGGGTGTCAACTTGCGGGCGCCTGCCAGCCCTTTGGTCAGTATATGCAACAGAGCATCGCTGCGAACAACCACTGATAAGGATCTTAGTCTCCAAATATTTGACAGACGTGTCTTTATCCGTTCCAGAACTCATCAGCACACAAACCGCTAAGAGCTAGTTCGGTAACCCAAGGTAAAGTAAATTTGCCAACTTCAAGGATGATGTAAGGTCGGCACAGTAGCTTCCGGTTTGGAGACCGACATCGGAGCTTGAACTTCCTTTGATCCCATGTCTAGCTATCACACACCCCAGCATACGACTCAAGATCTATGCAATCGGAACAACATCTGGGCTAGTGTCATATCGATAGTGTTATCAGCTCAAGTCCACATCCTCTCCATGGCTCAGGAGTCATCTCATACTACTACAGAGAGGGCTGTTTGGACCGACACAGAGGTTGATCAGTTTCTCCTCTACCTATCCAACAATCGGGACAAGATCGGTGATGCTGGCAACTTCAAAGATGTGACGTACAATGGCGCTGCAGAGGCTATTGCTGAGTACCTGGAGCATGGTCCAGCGAAGAGTGGGGCAATGTGTAAGACAAAATGGGCGTCAGTAAGTCCTATCAATATATAATTTATTTATAGACTTGATAATAGATTGTGTAGTTAAAGCAGACTTTCAATGCTATTCAGAAGTATCGCCAGCAGTCTGGTGTCCACTGGGACAATATTAGAGGGGCAAATGTCGAGGGTGAGGCTTCAACCTCAGTATGGAATGAATATGTTTCCAAGAAGGTACGTCAAGTTCACTAATGCTATTTCATGCGTCTCACTGTTTGATAATAGGGAAATTCAGTCATGCGCCCTTTTCGTGCATCGGGATGGAGACACTACGAGCAAATGGACGGCATAATACCACGAGGCAGTGGCGCCCGAGGGCGCACAGGGTACCAACCCAATATAGCTCTCCCCCCTCCCTTAAGCTCAAGCTCCAGTCCTAGCGTACCCGCAGGTGAACACAATACCATGATTGGTCCCATTATTGCCACATCTAGTGCTGGTGTTGCTGGTCCTAGCACCGCCCCTGCAGCAGCTGCCCTCACTTCTACACCTGCTTCTCCATCCTTCATGCCTCCTCCTACTTCTCCGTCCTTCATGCCTCCTCCTGCTTCTCCGTCCTTCATGCCTCCTCCTGGCAAACGTTCTCACACCGACATGGAGCTGACCGCCTCATCTGCATCTACCTCAGTTTCTCAAATGCAAATGCCGCCTCCCTCCGAGTCGAGCTCTATCAAAAGAGCGAAGACAGTATCAGGCCGCGCATCAGGCCGTGGATCAGGAGGCCATGCACAGACTCAGGGCGGTTCCACCAAGAACACTAACACGTTGGACACCAAGATATCGAAGGCCACCACAGCTGTAGCCGTGATGGGATTCCAGAGCTCTGTCAATCGCTTGACAGATGTAATTGCTGAGCGCATGGTCTATCCTGAGGATCGGGTAATGGACCAGCGCTCGAGGGCCATGCAGATGTTGCAGGTTGAGGATGCAGAGTTGCCGTTCGCAGAGCGGCTTATAATACAACAGGTTTTTTCTATGGACCCTGCAGCTACTGACATATACACACAGACTGCTGACAAGGAGATGCGCCGTGCTTTTATTCTTTCCACAGCCCAGCGGTTGGGACTTCAACTTCCTGCGCCTGGTAGTTAGTATACTCATGTAAAATGCGCTATTGACACAACATATGATGATAATGCAGTAGTTGAAGCATGGTAATGCAAACATCTTGTGCTTTGATGGCGGCGGATACATGAGAGTCGTGCTACAGTGCTACATATCATTGTCAGAATCTTCAAAGGAGTCATCTAGCAGGCCCCGCTGCTGCAAAACAGTCTGATAATCTTCCCACATGCAGCGCGCAATACGATTGCGCACTTCCTTCATGCCTCCCGCTCCGTCAAACTCCTCCTCATCATCGGGGATCCCTTGGTGCTCCGGGTTGTCGTAATCGAAGTGTTCATTGTCGTCGTCCGGGAGCACGTTGTCGTCAGGGTTGTGAGTCGATATGAAATTGTGAATCGCGCATAGCGCAGCAGGTATACGTGCCTGGATGGTCATAGGATATTCAGGTGAGAGCAACAGAATACGAAAACGGCGTTTTAACACGCCAAAGATCCGCTCAATCACATTTCGAGCGGATGAGTGTCGCAGATTGAAGAGCTCTTCTTTGGTTGTTGGTCTGCAAACATAGAATAGTTATTAAAAAACCTAAAATATAAAATAAATAAAACATACCTAAGATTAGCACGTCCCCATTCAGCCAAATGATAACGGACACTGCGGTAGGGGACTAAGAGCTCGTCACACAAAGGGAATCCCGCATCCGCTAAGAAATATTTGCCGGGAGGGATATACAAACTGCCTGAACGAGCCTCGTCATAGAGGCGTGCGTCTGTGGCGGATCCCTCCCAGCCAGTGAGAGCGTAGGAGAATTTGAGGTTGAAGGTGCAGGCGAATAGACAGTTTTGAGAAATAAAACCTTTGCGATTACGATACGAGGGGCGATCAGATGATGAGGGGCGAGCATGGATGTGGCTGCCGTCGATCGCACCGATAGCGTCCTTGAAGTAAGGCCAGAATTTTGGATTGTTACGGATGTTGCTGGAGATGTCATCGGTGTCGTTGGGAGAACATACGTATGTTGTGTAGAACGGGGGGGACGCAAAGATAAACAAGATCTTCCGGAAATACCTGGAATTATTTGTGAGCTCATCATAAATAACATTAAAAACAAACTTACTTTGAGATGGTGTCGTTTGACCGTTGAAAACGCTCCCCGACATGACGGATCGTTAGCCCTGTAACGCACGTATATAGAAAGATGGCAAGTTGCTCTTCGAGCGAAACGTGGCGTGAGCTAGCATAACCCAAAACACGAAGTTCGGCTATGAGCGCGTGAAAGACATCTGCATGCATGCCAAGTTCGCATCGCATACGATCCGGGTGACCAGTGATGAGTTCCATGACCCATTCTTCACCTGAGAGGGCCGATGTGTGGTATGCCTCAGGTACAGAGTCCTGAAGCAATGAGTGCGTAGCAGTCAGAAGGACACTGACGAGTAGTGCAATGTGACGTAGGATTCGCATATGATTCTGCCGACGGCCTGCAGCTGGCGGCTGAACAGCCTGGGCTTGAGCGAGTTGTTGGAGCAAGGGGTCAATGGTATCCATAATCTATCCCTAAAGCAATGAGCGCGATGGATAACAAGTCCTACTAATATTGATATCATAAGGTTGAAACTCAGCTATCGGCACCTACTGTGCCGGCCTTACATCATCCTTGAAGTTGGCAAATTTACTTTACCTTGGGTTACCGAACTAGCTCTAAAGCTCGCCTTCTGCACTACTTCCCTCCTTCAGAAAATAGCCCCACTACTGAGGATGAACCCATCGATAGCTGGTGCGGCTTTCATAAAGATCATTCACTCCTGACAGGGTTGTGTTCAGTAAGTACATGCCCGAGTGCATAAATGCTATGTGTAAAGTTTTGAATGCTGTACTTTAGGCTATATTCCTTCGTGAAGAAGCAGGATTGGAGCCTACCATTGTTCCTTCACCTTCTCCGACGTCCGGCTTGTATATCAGAACCCGAGGTGGAGATCTGACAAAGGTTTCAATTCCTCCAGACTGCCTTGCCTTCCAAACCGGCGAGGCCCTGGAGCTAGTCACTGCTGGAAAGTTACGGGCGACACCTCATTGTGTGCGGGTTGGGCAAACACAAGTTGGAGCAAAGATATCGCGAGAGACGTTTGCTCTCTTCATGCAGCCCGATACTCACCAACGTATCTCTGAAAGTGATACCTTCGGGTCATTTAGCAAGAAGGTGCTGGAGGAACACTATGAAGAAGCCAGGGTAATATGATCCACGTATTATATCTAAGTATTTAACAGTCCAAGTGACCGAGAAATGTGCGTTGTACAATGAGACGAGTGATACAGTAAACTAGATAAATTACAGTCAACTTAAAGTTGTGGCCCTGTGGATTGGCGATGTGGGGTGAGCGCATCTGGTAGCACAGACATAACAGCAGCCGCAAGACTGCTACGTTTGAAGGTTGAGGACCGGTCAAGCTTGCCATCGCTCACTTTGCCTGAACCGGGGGGGTGCTTGTCGTCGCCATCAGAAATTACACTCCAGTCTTCGCTGACTCGGCGTGAATCTACGGAAGTCCGGGAACCAGAACCGGAACGCTCCAGAGTAGATTGCGAGGGCACAATATTCTGCTCATTGCGGATGGCGCCTTCGACATCATGTGCAGCCTCTGATCCACTGGGGTCCCGTTTGATCAATGAACGAGCATATTCAAGGTCACGGTAGATGGCCTCGATTGCAGTCGCAACACCATTCTCCTAAACTTGAGTTAGAAATGTCGGCAAGTCTTAATCAAGTTGACTTACAGCGCGTATTTGTTCTCCAACTAGTTTCGCCCTCTCAATTTGTCTGACGTCTGTAGTCGCAGAGACAAGCGCCTCAGTCAAGCTCTCCGCAGTCAACTTGCGGACACCCGTTCCTATGCCAAGGGCTTCAACACGATCAGCGGAGAAAAACTGATCTCCAAAGAAAGGTTTGACGATGGTTGGTATGCCAGCTACAGGAAATGGATCAGACCGGCCAAAAAAATTAATAGCATACGGACCCCTTAAACTTGCGCCAGTAGTTCCAGCACCACCGTGATGACATGCAGCATCAATGCGCTGGAACAACCAATCATGAGGGATGGAATTAATCGGATAAATCTGTTTGGGTAATGGTTCATCAGGCTCGGATGCTTCCGAAGACTTCGTATGCAATCGATCGGACCAGCCCTTGGAGAGAATTGCATATACACCACTCCGTAAAACAGCCTCTATCACGCAATGGGTCATTGCCACCGGGTCTGAGACAACGATGCTGCCAAAGCCAATATAGACGACTTTCTTTCCAGCTTCATGAGCTGAATCGATAAACAGAAGGAGATCGGGTGGTGGAGTCCATTTTTTGGCACCCACTTCTGCATCGTCGAGGAACCAATAACCTGATGATAATTTGAGATGAACAATTGTCATGCTAGATGAACTCGAGCATACCAGTGATGCGGATCCACTCAGGCCAATCTAAAGGAGGGGGCACAAGCGTAGGACTGAAATTATACAGAAAAGGTATCTTGTGAATCTGCATACGATCAAGGCTGGTATTGCCTATATGCAGAGTATTACGTCGCCAACGGTTTACTTGCCCTGAGATAGCACGCCAAAATACTTGATCGAACATAACGTAAGTCTAGCGTCGCTGTCGTCAATCCAAGTGATGAACAAATACTGTTTCAACGAACCATATAGTTATACCCACCACCCATCTGGAAAAATTATCATGAGCTGCAGCCTCGTGCAGTAATGTCTCACCAACCTTGTGTTCTGGAACAGCGAAGGCATGTGGGTATGCCCTGGTACGTGTCCAAGTCATCGTGAAAGCTCTAAAATAGGGTATCTTGAGTGCCTCTGCAATGTGAATTCCGGCCATGGCACTGGGACTTTCAATTAGGATGTCTGTGCCTTGACATGCTTCCCATGCAGTCTTCAAAAGATCATCAATCCACCCGCGAAACTGGTAGAATGTAAGATCGGTGTGCACTCATACGGCATAAACACACCTTTGACATGCCTTCCTTGAGGAATGCCACAGTAAATGTGCCATTCTCAACACAAATGCGCATAAGTTCTGCTGGATCTCCACCAACATAGCCGAACTCAATTCCATACTGCCAGGTGTGTCAATGATGTGCCACTCAAAGAGGTGGGGGACTTACAGCTTCTATCCATTCACGGAATTCGCCATGTGTTGCAATTCTGACTCGATGACCATCTTCTATGAGGCCTTTCGCCAGAGCTATGTAAGGCTGTACATCCCCTCTCGAGCCGATCGTCAGGAAGGTGAAATGTAAGGATTCCTTGGGCTTGAACGTCAGGAATGTCGACGAGGAAGAGGTGAACATGACTGCTGGGAGTGATTCAGACATGCTTTCGGGTGGAAGGGCGGGATCTGTGTCTGAGGGATGGTCAGGCTCGAACTCCTCCAAGATGAGTGCATCCTTTTTCCCCTGACTGAGAACCGGGACATCTCCCGCACTCCCACGCTTCCTGGCCTCTTCCATTTGCTGTTCCAGAATACCGACGAATGCTTTTCGGCGGTCATCGAAGCCAAATTCAAAAAAGAGTTCCTCGTGGCCTTTGATAACAACTGTGAGACCGTAGTGGCCGAACCGAGTACCCTTGGTTTGCTCAACACTCAAGATATCTCGAATAGGAAGAATCATCTAGGAAAGTGTGTTATGAGGGGTAGACCCCGAAGATTCAAGAATTACGTACCCGAGTCTTGGAAGAAAGAGGGCCAGTCGACTTGAAACAGAAATAGTTGATCGAGACATACAGCCGGCCAGGTACTGGTAAAAGACGGAATATATATCCAGTAAAATCTAAAAGATGCTTAACAGCAAAACATGGGATGAAAGGAATACACATACACCCCAACAAGATCTCCTTCTCGTCAAAGGCAAATGCAATCCTGAATTTCTCAGTAGCTTCCGGATCGACGGAAGCTTCTGGTGTCTCAAGAACACTGTATCCAAGATCACCTTGGGCACTTCCCAAGCTCCGCCGGGCTGCTGATTCTGCATTTGATGGGACAGAATATACTTCACTTATGCCGCCCCCACTGGGAGAGGCACTAAGCGAAGACGCATTCGAGGTAGAGGTGCCGAGGCGGCCACGGGGGACCTTGAGCCAAGAGGGTACTCCCACGTTCCATGGAACACTTGATGGGACGGACTTCGTGGATGGACTAGAAGCCAGATCACTCACAGACGTGGAAGGAGGATAGGTGTGGTCCGTAGGAGTAGCAATTGTGTATGCTTTGGAAAGCGCATGAAGCGCCTTATTTGAGTCTGGGGAAGATATCGAATTAGGCGAAGTTGTGATGGGCACCAGTGAAGAACCTGAGCTCTTAGTTATGTGAGTGTAGTCATCAGACGCTTCGGTAGGTTCGGAAGCCCCTGGTGAACTGTTCATGCGCCCCAAAGAGGCGGGAAGCGAATCGTGGAATGGTCGCAGGAGAGACGATAATCTGAAAGAGGAGCCAAAACGCGTGTCTGGTGTTGGAAGGCTCTTAGCACGATCCATACCATGAGTGGCGGAAGGCGGGCGGGTGGATGTGGTGTCCAAGACCGCCAGAGGCGACCTGGTGACCGATGAACGGTGTGAACGCACAGCATCGCGAATATGTTCCAACGCGACAGGTAAGTCTCGGAAGTAAGCGAAGAAATACGAGTCCACTGTATAATGCTCCTGCTCTTTGTCAAACACTTTGACCTCGATGGTCTCGCTGAAGTCTATCGCTGATGACTTCTCGACATCAAGGACAGACGAGTAAGGGATTGCGATCTGCAAGAGGCAACATGTTAATACGTAAACAAGTAAATATTATCAACCTGCCTTGACAGTGTCACCCATATTTTGCGCCTTGAAGATGACTTTCTTTATGGCCTTTACCCATTCCTCCCGACTAGGAACTGAGTCGGCTGACATGAGAACAGTCTTCTGATTGGTTCGGAGACGTATCTCCTTCTCTCCGGATGGATCACAAGATATCGCATAACGAAGGTCCACTATACCATTTATGAAATAGGGGTCCTAATGAGGTATGAGATAGCGATATCTCAGAATTTGTGTCACCCACCGAAGAAGAGTGATACCAAGAGAGGGCATCGTTCTTGAGCACGAACCAGTGCTTTGTCCACCGCTTAGTATGGTTAGCCCTCTTGCTGAGTGTCCCTGACTTGAGTATTTGATCCTACAGAGATTATAAAAGCACGCCCGACGTGTTTGCATGAATTTCTTACCTCTCGGGTGGGCATATGCGCAAAAAAGCACAAATGAGAGTTCGTGAGGTACATATATCCCTGTAATACTATGCGTGGCGTTATAATCACACACCAAAGCGTAAAACAAACTGCCTTACAGACAGACCGAAGCAACCAGCAAGGCATTTCTGTGATTGGTTGAACATCGCGAGTAGCATCAATGAATGAGATACTCGCCGGCTAGAACTTCGTCGATGGCATTCAATTCAAATATCTCCTTTAACTTCTCGGCTAGGCGCGCCCTCCTCCCGACTTTGACGGTCGTGATACTCCCAGCATAGCTAGTCCTACGTCTCATATGCACCCCAGGTCGGAAGACTGTCGACAACTCCGGCATAACATGTTCTGGTTTTGGTAAATCTGCGGGGCGCGGAGTGGTAGCTTCAAAGTCCTCGGCATCGGCATCCTCTTCGGAGAGACCAGTGACGTCCAAATCTCCGTCAGATGACTCATGTTCTTCCTCTGGCAATGGCAACGCAGTGCGTGATGATAAGGATGCTTCCGTTCTCCTCGAACGCGCAACAGGACGATAGATAGCGTGAATAGAAGAAGCCATAGGCAATGCTAGAACGAAATGTCAGAGAAGAAAATCAATGCAGGAGATCACGAACCTCCGGGATCTTCGTCGCTATCCTCATCACCGTGTGGCATTATGATGTTAGTATGGTCATCGTCCTGATCAGAAACATCTGCCCATGGAATAGCTTGTAGAGCTTGAATCAGAGTCTGAGTTCCAGCACGCATCTAAAACACGTGATTTGTCAATTGAATTACGCGTCACAGGGAATGGCCGTACAGAGCCTGTCCCTCGGAACGCCTGCAATGAGGGCCTATTACGGAGTGGAGAGGGTGAACGAGGCCTGATAAAAGGCGAGTCATCCTGTATAGCATTTGACAATTGGGCTTCTGTGTCGGTGTTTCCATTGGAAAGTACCAGTTTAGGCATTTGCAAGTTACTAGACACAATGGCTACAGGGTAGCGTCTGTTAATTTCTTGACGAAAAAAGGGAACATCGATTGTTACCTTCAGTTTGATCCGACTGCTCTTTGGCCTTGCTTTTGCGACTCAGACTGAACACACGCCTGTGCTCTCCGCCGTATTTAGGCGAACTTGGTGACTGAGCTATACTACCGATACTCTTTCCAAAATCCTTGGTTCTGAGCGCCAGACGTTTCGCGCGACTTTGTGGAGATGATGAGGAGTCCTCATCTTGTTCAACCTGGTCTGGCAAACGGGGATCTTGGGGTGGAAATTCACTTTCCTGAGGACTTGGTACTGCTGTATTACGAGTAAGGGGCTTCCAAGGGGGCGATTTGGACATGCTGGCTGGCTGGCTCTGCTCGAGGCAAGATAGTGAAGTGAGCCGAACGTAGATATCAGCGCCAGACTTGGCGATTATGCCCTATTTGGTTAAGCAGCCAAATTGTGGTGGCAAGTGAGAGCTCAATTATTCGTGGGAAAATAGAATGCAGACCTTCAAGATATTAAAGTCGCGTGTATTCAATGCTGCAAGCGAACCTGGTTGATGCTGAGCCGTGAAGTTTTACGCCCCGTTATACCTTGTTTCATTCATCTCTAGAAGCTATCGGATCATTGAAAATGAGAGGAGAATACTGTATTGGAGGTGCATCCTTGCTTTCGTGAGCATGTTTCTTTCCGCTTCCGCTTCCGACTTACCTTGGCCACAGATTCGTCGCACTATTGCTATTAATCTTTGTCCATGTAAGTATATCTCTTTATCGTCCTTTACCATTCTAATGCTGTCGCTTCTGTCAGGTTGGGCAAATAAATACCTCACTTGTTCCACATGGAATTGCAATGGTGATTGGTTCGCGGTCATAACTGTGGGTCCGAAACCTTTCTGATCACACCGTCTAGGCAAAAATCAACACTTCAGGGTTCGGGTTAGCGCCCCAAATAATTTATTCAGCCAATATGCTAATAAGACCACAGCCAGGCACTGAGTGATGCCATCCTTGATCCGGATCAAGGCATATACACCACCAATTATACATCACCGCTCGGCCAGCAGAATGGGCTGAGGCAAATCTACGAGTTCGGCCTCTATTCCTATTGTGCATACGTTAACAGCTCTGCTGGAACATGCACCAATCACACCATTGCCGACAAGTTCGAGCCCTTCATTGCGATAACGTCCGATATGCTTACCAACTACTCACAATATTGTGATACAATGTTTGCTGACACGACGTTCATCAACTCATCCTACCTGGGTTATAATTCTCGCGTTGCATACTACTTCATCCTCATTGGAACTATATTTGCCACCATGGCATTGTTCACGTAAGGTCCACCTCGATTCTCATGCACCGCACTCAGGCCTGCCTATAGTGGTGTCTTAAGAAAGGCACTCCCGTTCGTTATTTCAACGGCTTCATCGATAATTGCTGCGATATCCATTCTCATTGGCGCTGCCATCTGGACATCAATCGTCAAAAAGTGCGAAGGCATCAATACCCTGGACCTCGTACCACTCAATGGCGGCGTTTTATCAGGAATGATTGTGTCCTATGGGAATGGAATATACCTTACGTGGGCGGCCTTCGCCTGTTTGGCCGCAGCCACAGTGCCATACATGGTTAGGTATGGTTCTATTGTTCAATCAATTTGTTCAAAACGGCATGACTTATCACTCAACCAGTTGTTGCACATTCCGAGGATGACTGTTTGATGCTGGCCATCACACGTAAACTTCAACGGTGGACTTTCATGATAAGCGATAACCTATCACGATCAACGATGTGACTCCCCTCGTGGGACTCATCAATGAGGACATTTAGACTATACAACTATGTATTATTATTCAATTTATGGTGAAATGAAAGTGGCGCAGGTGTTGATGCTCCTTTGCTTCAAGTAAGGTTTATTGTAAAAACAAATCACAATTACCTTCACGGGAGAAGTGACGCATGTTACATACCTTTGATCATCCACAGCAAAAAATTATTAGCCCACCGCGAGGGTCGAACTCGCAGCCTTCAGATCGCCTAGTCATAAGAGTCTGACGCTCTATCCGATTGAGCTAGGCGGGCGGTGACATCTTGAGCAATCCCACTGACTTGAGCAGCGCCTGGACCATCCCGACGGAACGGACAAAGATGACCTCCGAGGGTGCGGGCATCACTTTGGTACACGCGCCGGTAGCAACGGAGGAGAGGTAAGCTTTGATGACAGGGGCAACCCAAGCTGTGCACTAACCTTGGTGGATTAACTTTCTTAGGGATTCCAGGCGACCCAGCGTCAACTCGCGCATACCTTCGGGACTTTTCGGTAGCAGACTGTGACTGTGAGCCTTCAACATACCGTACAACCTCCTAAGGCTTTAAAGACGCAAGTATCCGCTTCTTCTATGAAGCAAGCGAAACATGCAAAATCATTCACATAAAGATGCTGTGCGTCCCGACGTGGTTGCGATCGTTGGTTGCATTCAAGTCTGCACGGAGATCAAGATGCGGGCGCAAGCGCACATACTAGTACGAATCAGCGGTTGCGCTCCGACGGGACGTGAGACAATTGTTTGTCATTCGTTCCAGATAGAAATTTCTTAAATAGGCTGTGAAGGGTGAGAATGAGGCTGATGTAATGATGGGTTATAAGCCGTCTGCTTGCGTGGTCCGCAGCAAGAATTCGCCCCCTCTTGTTTAACCTGACTCGATTGAACACTCTACGACTTCGCAATAAAATCACTGCGCAGTATCAGATTCCCCAATGGCAGCAGACTCACAAACCGACGATTTCTATTCTTCCTTTGAGCCCTATGGTTCTGAATTCACAAAGCAAGGTGGTGGCCTTGACTTCGCTTCATTTCACTCGCCTTCAGACATCCTCGCACCCCATCCCGATCTATTCGAATTAGAACTGGATTCAAGCCTTGCGGCTTTCAACGAAGTCCAGCTCCAGCTCCTCACCGTAGATTCCAACGACGCTTACTCCTTTTTGAGATCCGATACTCCAACGTGTGGTCCTCCTTCCACGATCACCGTTTCCTCCGAGTCCACATACGACACTCTTTCCACTCACTCAGAGTCCCTCTATAACTACCCGGATTCTCCTTCCTTTTCTGCCAATTGCTCCTTTCCTTTAGACCTAGAGATGGATTTCCAGCGCGTTCGTGTCGGTGGTAGCGCTTGCTCCGACTATGGTATTAATTCCGCTGCGCAGTCCAACAATAATTCTCTTCCCATGACTGTCGACCCCAGCACTTTTGGGACTTTGCCCCTTAGCCCCCGCAGTCCTTCTGCGACTGCGCCTGCCGTAGACAATTCCTATAAGCGCACAAGCTTCTCAGACTACGGTGGCGCAACTCGCATTCCTGCGGTCCCAAAGTCCTCGACCGCAGAGTATTTCCTCAGCTATATTTCTAGCACTGACTCCGCCGTCGCGCCATCTAACATGTCGCAATTATCCGCATCCTCCTCCCCCCCGCCTCTTGCAAGGTCACTCAGGGGCGTTGACGATCAATCCAAAGACGATCCTCGTAAGAGATATCAATGTCCTTCGTGCCCCCGAGGTTGGTACCATATGTGCTGCCCTGGCTTATCGCTGATCGCTTTTGTCCTCTAGCATTTGCACGGGCTTACAACTTGAAGACGCACATGGCAACCCATGACCCAAATCGTCTCAAACCCCATGTGTGCCCTCACCGCTCGTGCGGGCGGTCTTTTAGCCGCAAACATGATCTTGGCCGTCACTTGGTCAGCATCCATCGTGACGAGTCCGTGGCTTCCACGCCATCTGCAGCAGTGAAGTCTATAGGTGTCGACAATGGTCACAGGAGTTGGTGTGATAACTGTGGTAAAGGAACAGTCGGTGCCTCGTCCCAGTGCTTGTGCGCCGACATAAAATAGTTGCAGAATCCGTTGTCCTGTTTAACACTATGCGTGCGTATTGTTTTGGATTGTGTTTCCCTGTATTGACCTGCGCTGTTCACAGCATGGGCGAGTATTTTTCGCCACTCGCTTCGTCGTAGTCGATGGTCGATTCGTCCACTGCGCGCTTCTGAAGACGTATCATTCCGCTATCTACGCTATTTCCGTTCTCGATGTGTTGCGTATCGTACCGTTCAGCCATAGTTGCTGAGCCCAGTGATGAACGTGATCTCGGGCTGCCTCATTTATGCCTACCTTTGTCCACGACGGGCTGGTAATATTCTATCTCATTCGGATACTTTATTTGTGTTAACTCCTATACGACAATTGTTCCTTCTGTAACGTAAACAAACTTATATCTTAGATGGCGCGTTGGCGTTGTCCTGCCACCTTCATTATTTATGCACCCATTGCGGCGGAAATACCACTATTTATGATGCATCTGTGAGCGTGTCAGAATTACTCGCCCATAATCTCATAATTGAATCCTCCTCTTCGACAATTTGTTCTGGATAGTACCGAGGCTCCTTGTCAAAACATTCATCGGAATCCTCCACTCCAGGGCATGAATGTGAATTGCTACTACATATTTTGGCCACCGACGCTAGTGCAACTCGATGGCCCACGGACAAACTACCATTAAGTGAGAGTCATGCAACACAAGGCTACTCGAGGGGTGCACATTGTTTTGAAATTCAAATGAACGCGCGGTCACGTGGACCGATCGTCTTTTCGTCACCGGTGATCTCATTGAAGTTCAGTTTGTCCGCGTCGGCGGGAAAGACTCAGGAGTATAAAAGGCGGGATGGACGTCCGCCTCCTCTCTTTCCATAACCCGCCATGTCGTCTATCGGGCAATCAGTCGAAAAAGTTTTCACTACTATGACCTCTAAGAATTCCAAAGTCGTGGACTTGCAGCGAGACATACTGGAACCGCGAACCAGTCAGCCTCTGACAACGGATCATGGTGTCAAGGTGGCTGACACGGACAATTGGTGAGCATGAGTGTATGTATCGAGTAGGCGGTGTTGATCTTTAATTTCTCGTCAGGCTCAAGATCATCGGCTCCGACTCCGAGTCAAAGTCCGAGTCAAAGAAGAACGGCCCTTCGCTCCTTGAGGATCAAATTGGGCGAGAGAAGATACACCGCTTTGACCACGAGCGGATCCCAGAGCGTGTAGTGCATGCCCGCGGTACCGGTGCTCATGGCCATTTCAAAGTATTTGACGATCGCGCTTCGAAATACACATTCGCCCCTGTCCTGACGGATTCCTCGAGGACGACTCCTGTCTTCGTCCGTTTCAGCACTGTTCAGGGTTCGCGTGGCAGCGCTGTGCGTATATGCTTCTTTTTTTGCGCATATAATCGGTTAAAGTCTCCCGTCGCGTGCAGGACACCGTCCGCGATGTCAGAGGGTTTGCGGTCAAGTTCTATACTGAAGAAGGCAACTGGGACATCGTCGGAAATGACATTCCCGTTTTCTTCATTCAGGATGCCATTAAATTCCCTGACTTCGTTCACGCTGTGAAGCCAGAGCCTCACAACGAAGTGCCTCAAGGCCAGAGTGCCCATAACAACTTTTGGGATTTTGTGGGACTGCAACCTGAGTGTTCGTCAAATTGGGCGTTCCCGGATACATGTTGACGCCCTTTTTTGCAGCTGCACATATGGTGATGTGGGTCATGTCTGATCGCGGCGTTCCACGGTCCTTCCGCATGATGCAAGGATTCGGGGTGAACACCTTCACGCTAGTGCCTGCAGAAGGTGAACGCTACTTTGTCAAGTTTCACTTCATCCCGGAGTTGGGGGTCCACAGCCTTCTTTGGGATGAAGCCCTCAAGATCAACGGCCAAGATCCCGATTTTCACCGTAAGGACTTGAGCGAGGCCATCGAAAGCGGTGCATACCCAAAGTGGAAGTTCGCCATTCAGACAATCCTTGAGTCCGACCAGCACACATTCGATTTTGACATCTTGGACGCCACCAAGATCTGGCCGCAGGAATTGGTACCTCTTCAGGAGATTGGCGAATTAGTTCTCGACCGTGTTGTCGACGAATTCTTCCCAGAAACCGAGCAGGTCGCATTTTGCACCAGCCACGTCGTTCCAGGAATAGGATTTAGCGACGATCCTCTTCTGCAAGGTCGAAACTTCTCGTACTTTGATACCCAGATCTCTCGTTTGGGTGTCAACTGGGAGGAGGTGAATTTTATTCGTTTAGTCTGTTGCTGAAACTATTACTCATTGCTACGACCGCAGCTTCCAATTAATAGACCTGTATGTCCTGTATTCAACCACAATCGTGACGGGAAGAGCAGGCATCGTATCGTTAAGAGCGAAGTCAACTATTGGCCCAACCGCAAGGATATTGGACGCCCAGTTCCTGAGGAGAAAGGTGGATACGTCGAGTGGGTTTATTTCACGTCTTTTCGCCTTCTCAGTCTGACAGGGTCATAGATATGCAGAGCGTCTTGAGGGTATCAAACAGAGGGCGCGCGGGCCGAAGTTTCAGGAACACTTTAATCATGCTCAACTTTTCTATAATTCGCTCGCCGCGTATGAAAAGGCCCACCTCGTCAGCGCTATCGGCTTCGAACTTAGTCATTGCGAGGACCCGGACGTTTACAGGTCCTATATCAACGTTCTGAACAACATTGATTTCGACCTGGCAAAGGCAGTCGCCGTTCAGGTCAATGGCGATGTGCCGAACAAGCCTGGTCGTGTTAATAATGGGCAAAAGAGCGAGGGTCTTTCGCAGCTTGACTTCTTGCCCAAGGAGCCTACCATCGTCTCAAGGCGCATTGCCATCCTGATCTCGGACGGTTTCAACGCTGTTGAGATGCAAGCTGTGAGGGCTGCTCTCACGAGTGCAAAGGCTGTTTGCTATCTTATTGGTCCTCGTCGTAACCACATTCGTCCAATGGCCGGTCAGGACCTCGGTCCAGAAGTATTCGCCGATCACCACTTTGACAGCCAGCGTTCAACACTGTTTGATGCCATCTATATCCCTTCCGGCGAAGAGCATGTGAAAAGCCTTGCAAAGAATGGTCGCGTGGTTCACTGGGTAAGGGAGGCATTTGGTCACTGCAAGGCTATCGCTGCCGTTGGTGAAGGTGTGTCCATTAGAAGCTGACAAATTATTACATCGCCGTTAACGCCTGAGATGTTTCAGGTGTTGATTTCCTCCGCGAGGTTGTTAGACTGCCTGCCAGTGTTGATTTATTCACCCCTTCGCGCGTCCAAGGCACCGATGAAGTTGTCACATCTTACGGCGTCGTGACTACAGGGAAGTACAGCGCCTCCTCTGCTGTCACAGATGTGCTCAATATCGCTGCGGACACGAGAGGTTTCGCTTCCAACTTCGCGTTCCAAATTAGCCAGCACAGGTGTTATGAGCGAGAATTGGAGGGGCTGACTCAGCAGGTTGCGTTCTAGTCTTATCGCATACGTAATGACAGCTGTCAATGCAACGTGTATTATCTCCGCAGGAATCTCGTGCCGCTCTCAAGGAAGCTAATATTGGATAACAGAATAAACACCGTAATCTGATATACGCACAACGATGCCCGAGGATAATTGCTATTCGTCAAGTTTGTCCTAATCCAAGAATCACAATAGCATAAACGTTGGCAGCCAATATCACCACCCAGATGATCCATGAAAGCCATGTAACGATATATCCGTTGCTGAAGTCGACAACGCTGTATTCCTGTGTCTCCTGTGTTTCGTATGCCTGTATTGACGAATGTTTCATTGAATCATCACGACTTTCCATGTTTCGCTCAACAACTGTAATGCTAGTGCCCACAGGTAAGGGCGGCCGGTGGGTAGACAGTGTGTCAGAAACAGGGAATACTGCGTGCGTGGAAGTTATCGGCGGGGTCTTGACAAGTTTTTCTTGGATCACTTTCGGCGTTCTGACAGACATCACCGTTTTTGACGACGTGAGGTAGATGAGGGGGAATGCGACGAAGGGGAGGACAACTGACAGGGCGACTTGTGATGCAATGAGGAGAGCGTTAAGTCCTGCCCCCCCAGATGAAATAGCCACGATCATAGAGGGTATTAGACTGATCAGGCGTGTGAGAAGACGGCGGATAAATGGCTGTGAAGAACGGGCGTTAAGGCGAAGATGAAGCTATCGAAATGAATTGTGCATACAGAGATGTTCCACGATATAAATCCTTCGGAGACAATTTGTCCTGCAAGCGTCGCCGTAATGCTGGCAGTTTGGCCCGAGCAGACCAGGGCGAGTGCAAAGATTACTGCTGCGGCTATTTAATAGTGAGTCCAGTATTGTCGTAATATGAGCATCTCCGCTTACCTGACCCAAGCGTTTGTTGCATCAAGGTATGCATGTTTTCCAGTCCGATTGAGGCGTTGTAGTCGGACGAGTAGAACATGGCAGCGGCCAAAACCAATATCCTGAATTTTCTACGTCAGGTAACGAAAGCATAAGTGAAGGAGGACGTACGCTGAGTTGATTGGCACCGCAAGTCCCATTAGACTGAATACGAGATCGACGGTTCCGTGGCTAATATGAGCGCGAATAAATTCTAATGAGTTGTTCTGACGAAACCCATGTCGAGAGGTATAGTCTTTCCCGGTGTCACGTTCCGATCGTGAAAAATATATGATACTCCTCCAAAACTGTTTAAATCTTTGGGAAAATGACAGCCGCCTTGCGTCTGCAGGTGTCGGAAGTGGCTTGGGTGGGTCTGAAACACGATCCTGGGTTGCAAGATTCGAACCCAGAAATAGCGCATGGGGCATGACCGTGGCACCGATAATTCCAATGGCTTGATTATTTTGTTCGTCATCTGGACTACTGTCAAATATGGGACATACCTGCATAGACTGCGTTGGGCTGAGACTGAAAAAGACCCGAAGATGGCACGAAGCCCAAAAACACCTGTGGCCAGTCTGGGTGGACGTTGACTAGTAGCAAGATGAAACATATGAAGACCATCGCAACCTTAAATTCGGATCAGTAACTGATTGATTTGAGATTAGTATCAGCACAAACCAATAATATGATTACCAGCTCAAAAAATCGCACTGGACGTCCTGTTCGCGAGGGGTCGCCTACGATGAGGAAGATAAAAACATCGACACCAGTAATGAGCACGGCGGACCACAGGGGTACTTGTGGAAAAAGCAGGCAGATACCGATGGCCGAACCAAGTAATTCTGCAAGGTCCGTGCTGATGATGGCTATTTCGCATAGTATATAGAGAGGATAGAGCACAAGTCGCCGGACCAACCGTGGGTGCTTTGGATGGTCATTGAGAAGGAGTCTACAATGATGAGCCAGATCTAGAAACATTGTATAAGAAGACGCAACAGCGAGATGGAAAATATCTCACCTAGACCAGTTACACAGCCGAGTCTAGCTGCCAACACCTGTGGTGTGGTGGCATCAGAGGTTGCACAGATAGCATTAGATATATATCATCGACGTGCCTGCAAAATGATTGCAATGATTCCAGCGACCAAAATAACGAATAGCATGGGTCGATACCCAAAGCTGACGCCTGCTTGGATATCGACACTCCAATTACCGCTTGATGGAAATCAGATATACGACGTATGCATCACAAGTAATGATATGGCGTACGGATCGAAATAGCCGACTGCGCATATGATACCGACGCCCACGTGTCTTTTGAAGTGGTGCAGCACGGCGTTCAATGCAGAACTGACAGACATCTTATTTCGCAACCCCTGTTGCGAAGTCTGCGCAAAGGAATCATCGTGTAATGATGGTGATGAGGTGTTTGAATGCATCCTAGAGCTTCTTGGGGGAGATAACTGGGAGAAGACGGCTAGTACTTATACTATAACCTTGGCACGATTTAAAAGACCACTGATAAATCAGTCTTCTAGTGTGGTCAGTTTTCGGCTCGGCTTGTTTATCAAACATATCAGATTCGATACAATCTTGCACACTTCACAGACGCTATGAATAAACGCTTTCAAGGAAAGTCTAGATTATTTCTTGATCCTAATTTAGTACTCGGAACATGGAGTGGGGTCCTGTTGATGAAGAAGACTTATCGGATAACGGGAACCGATGCGGGGATGCGAGCAGGATTTTAGGGTGTACCTCGGCGTCTCCCAGGCGCCTTGGAGTCAAGGAGTCCCACACTGTCAGACCGCGTGCATAGAGCATTTCCTCTGGAGAAGTACCTTATGACCCCAGTTTCGGATCCCGTTTTTTTTGGAAGTCTCAAAAGTCCGGCTGGGTGTCCATCCAGTCTGTGCAATCAGTGAATATGTTGAATCTTGATCATCTCGTAGTGTTATAATGATCAAGCTTGCATGCACACTTTCATGACGTACTTTCATCATAGATGGCAAAATACTGTCAAATGGGTTAGATGATAAGCCACATATATTCTGCAGGTCACATACATTTGCAACACCAACTTGAGTAATACAGACCCAGAGCACAATTAGGATGGGAAAATAGATTGAGAGTGCTAGCAGTCGGTGATTACTTGATACCAGGTTGTTGATTGGAGGGTGGAACAGCGGCGCATCCTTGGGTCCCTCCGAACTTCGTTATGACATCTCTTCTCTGAATTAATGCATTAATGGTAGTTGTCTCGTAACGCGTGTTGGCAGTGCTGGTGGTAACAGAATGTTTACAAGAAAGCGGACATCGCAGTGGTTATGCCCCAGGTTAAAGTTTGTCAAACACACGGTAGCTTGCCAGCAGTACAGGGACTGGGGGTGCTAGGACAGACGGACTAGCCGGACCAGGCCGGGGACCACCAAGACTCTCAATAGTTTCCAGTTTCTTGGGTTCATGCCATTAACATTTCTCACGCTCCTGGGCAAACGTTGGTTAACGGGCCGTGGCGGCCTTAACACCACCACCACCATTACCGCGGGTAATGTTTACCGTTAATTGAACTTGTCAGAACGTAACGCGTCCCTAGACCAGAAAGTTCTCCCTATCTGCACTCAGCTCACAAATCGTGATGGACTTCAACGATCTTCATCCCTCAGACGATTACAGTCACAGGTTTTTCATCTGGCACGAATGGATCCAGGTATTCGATTCGAACGCCACAAAGGTGTCAGGATGCTTACAAGTAAACACATCAGGCGAACGGTCCTCTCACTTCAGATAACGTGTTTGATTATTTTGCCACGTCAATGTTCTATGACAAGCAGAGCAACAATCAAGTTTTGCGCATGCAGACCATGCACACGGGTGTGCCCATATCAAACGAGTCGGAAGAACTTAAGTGAGTTTCATTGACATTCAGAGCTCCCTTTGCATATCTTGCCGTGCAATTTATAGACGTTTCACCGGCATCGAGTTTGCTCTTGTGCATGCTCAGCCACCTTCGCTATTTATTATCCACAAAAGAGAACGATCGTCCCCTGAGGAAGGTACGTTAAAGTTTGCCCCGTAACTCCTAAATTTAAGCATGGCATTAGTTCGCCCTCTTGCTGCTTATTTTATCATGAACAATCGAATCTATCGATCGCCCGATGTCTATGGCGTTCTCTCCAACCGTTTGGTATGTTCCCACAGATTGCCACTCCTACACCATACTCATTTCGGCTTATCTTGTAGCTTACCTCCCTATACGCTCTGCAGTCCTCTTTAGACACACTGCGCATCAATCGACCTGACTACACCCCTCGCACAGGATTTATCTGGCCGATCACGGAGCAGGTTATGTCCGATGATACTACCAAAAAATGGGGTGGAGAGGATTCTGCGACTGCTGCAAGCGAGGCGGAGATCTCCACGTCACAGTCAGAAAGTCAGAAACCCGCTTTAATGGCCAGTGGACCAAAAAAGCAACAGAACAATATGTTGATGTATAACGCAATGAGGTCTACTGCGTTTCATTCAAAAATATCCTTTTCTTCCTCTGCTTCTGTCAGAGATGGAGATAGTGTTCCCCCTGAGTCACTGGGGATACGTTCCTCAGCCACACCTGCACCTACGGCGACCAGAGCGGCGACCCCAGCCAGCGGTCCCGCACCCCAAGACACACTTCCACCGAAGGGTGCGCCTGGTGCGGGTAAAAAGAAGAAAAAGCGTATGTGTTTAATCGAAATCGGTGTTGTTGCTCGCGCACTCATAAGCGAATGTTGTGTGATAAATTAGGTACCTTGTTGGCTGTCGGAGCAAGTTGATGGCCTCCGACCTCTACAAACCAGTCGCAGTCCCTGTGCCACATCTCCATGCAAGCGACTGGCATTTGACGTGAGTATTGACGTCGAATATCATCCCTCTCGGAGCTTTGCGGGCTTCATTACCGCTACGCCTCATATTGCGCCATCATACCATGGATCTTTTAGCAAGAATAGGACAGATTGGGACCTGGAGCTACAATCGGTGTTGTAGTTGAATTAGGAGTTGTGAAAACCTACTATCTTTATTTAACACTGTACAACTAACATCGCCCAACTATACATGAAACTTATTCCTAGCAGCTTATCGAGTGGCGACACCTGCCAGCCTATCAGTCAACCATCCTAGAGATCCGCTTCGCGGACCCCCGGGTCCGCTGCCTAGAGACAAAGGATTTGATGATGCAAATGAGTTCCTTCTGGCCTTCGAAGCTAGCTTCACTGCAAAGTATTCATTAATATCAGAATGCCAGATTAAGCTTGTACATGATCGTTTCGAATGGAAAAATTACAGACCTGAGTTACTGATTTCGTCTCCATTGGTCTCCAAGACAAGACCGCCTTGTATGATTTCTGCAAGAATGTGATGCGCCTGCGCATCCACAATCATCAGTCATCGGAGCGCATTCGTAAAAAGCACATAAAACTTACTTCGTCGAAATGAAACACCAAGTCCAATTCACAGACATTCTCAAAGTGCCTATCGAGCCCTTCCACAAAAACCTGGAATAGTTCGTCACAACGTGGGCACGACTACGGAAGTAACATTCACCTGTATCAAGTCTAGTATGCCCAGTTCACTTTCTGCACCATCGACAACGAAGACAAAGTACAGAGTGGCGTAGTTTCGGTAGACAACGCGCCATCTCTCGTCCGAACCGTCTTTGGGGCCAAGAAACGCCTCGAGCTCCGGTGCATCTAGAAAGTTGCAGAGTCCTGCAGGCCGGATGGATATGAGAGAGAATATTTTCTGTATCAATGTCTGAGAAGACTGATGGAGGGGTGTGTAGAACTTGGTCAGCCTTGGGATCCCGGATGTGTTGACTGCGGCAAAGCAGAATATGTCAGTGCAGAACGACACGACCAGAGATCTCACTAACAGATGAGCACAGCATGGATCATGGTGACTGTTGCGTGATCCTCTTACTCGGAATACAGCAGAAAAGCAGCGGTCCACGTCAACTTCCGGTTCGTAGTATGATCACTAGCACTAGGGGTTGACTATTGCTCTAGTCACTTCAGTTCTAGATAAGATTAGATTGGCAACAAGAACGCTACTGCACAGCTACACAGTACAAAGTAGTGACCCAGTACTTGATTTTTCTCACAAAGTACAAAGAATAGACAGGCGCTCATTTTGCTCTGTCGCCGCTATAGCTATAAGACATCATTGACATTTCCATAGATTTCGCTGTCTCAGTTCCCAACAGCCCGCGTGTGGGTGGCACAATAAATCATGAATCATCTCTTGGAAATGTCCACCCTGGCTGCAAGCGACCTGCAAGATTTCCCACAGGTCCAGAAAGACCCGCTTGACTCTTGAAGCTTTCCAAGAAATTCTTGATAAGGTTGTAGTCCATCGGTACCTCTTCTTCGCCAGAGTCAGGTTCCTCCATATCTCCGCCTCCGTATTCGAGCATGGCTTTGAGCTCAGCCTCCATTTGAGCTTCGACGTCTAGATCCTCCTCACCGTCTTCATCCATGGACTTCGATTTGGAAATGCCTTTGCCGGAGATTTCAGGGTCGTCTGTAGGGAGGGTCGGAACCCTCCCCTTCCCTTTCTTCTTTTTCAGGGTTGTCTGGCGAGACTGGTTCAGTTCGGCATCCATAGCTTGCATGACAGCCTCAAAGGAATCCAGATTCGGATTCACATTCGGCCTCGGGCCAGGGACAGGTTGCCGTCCCTGTGCTGGTGGCGCGGAAGATTCAGATTTATTGGTCGATGATCTTGTTGAGGTAGATGTTGTGTTCTCCACCATGATGCTAGTGGGAACAAAGGCTGTAAAAGTGCTCATTAGCAAGATCTTCGGCAGATCAATTAGTACTTACCTCCTCGTCCTTTCCTATCTTTGATGATGTCTCTCCACTGTTGGTCAGATATACCCAAAGCTTGCCTTGAAAACTCTAGGAACTCTGCTTCTTCCTCGTCCATGTCAACTTCGACATCGCCGACAACCTGCGGGCGGTCCTCCTCTGACTCTACATCTTCTTCATCTCCACCAGCAAGTGGATCAGAGCTAGATGATTCATCATCAGAATCTACACCCTCGTACTTGTCACGCGGCAGAATGGGTGGCCGTATAAACCGAGTGCGAGCTGGCGACGTGATTTCCAAAGCGGGTTCAGTAGCCGAAAATTGTGTGATAGCTGGATCGTTATCCTCGGCTGTTTCAGTCTCGATAGTAACTTTGGAGACACGTTGAGTGTTGAATGAAGCGGGCATTTGTCCATACTCGGCCTCTGAAAGGGCAGGCACAAGCTTCGCCATTGCTTCTTGGCGTACAGCTTCGTCGGCAACTAGCTCATCTTCATCGTCCGAGTCTGAAAATATCTCATCACTGAAATTCTCTTCATCTTCTTCGTCTGCATCATCTCCGCCGTCATCGTCGTCTGAGAAAGCCTCACTAGAAACAGAAGACTTAGTCTCTGGAAGGCTCTGGTGTGTGAAAGCTTACTCTTCAAACCTAGCACCCTCTACATCACCCTCTCCTTCAACAAACTTCTGCACCTTGGCTGCAAGGTCCTGCAGTTTGTTTGCTTGTTCCTTAGCTATCCTTTCCTCTGCCCCATCAGATGTGGAATCAACATCCATCTCTTGAGACTGCGATTGAGAACGTGTCCGCTCCAGCATATCATCAAAGTTGGCTGCGTCGACGTTCATCCAGTCATCCGAGTCTTCAGCCTCATCAGGCATCTCAGTGAGATATTGCGGGGCGATAGACAATGCTGAATTGAACAGCGCTGCGAATGAAGGACGTGTAGCGTCGCTGATAAGACATCAGCTTCAAGGCTAAAAGTGAAATCGAATGACCCACTCCTCCTGCCGAACCTGAATGAACGCATCAGCGGCTTTATTTTCCAGTTCATTCCAAAGCTGCGAGTCTTCGACTTCACCCCGGAAGTAGCCGGTTGAGAGCAAATTTGTGATGTAGGCCTTATAGTCGGATGATCGGCGAAGTGCTTCTTTACGTGCTTCTGCCTGAGGCCACGCGATTAGTATGACAACGGAGGACTAAGTCAGGCGTGCATACCGATGATTTGAGCACCTCACTAGTCTTACTTGCGATGCCAGTACGACTCTTCGACTCTTGGTAGATCATTTCGAAACCGCAAGCCTGTCATAGTATCCTTGTCAATGGACATATTCCAGAATGGCGAATGTCTTAACTTGCCAGCTTCATACCTATGTCTCTCCAACGCCAGACGTCGCTCCCCTCCCGCTCCTTGAAATGGCCAAATATCTTTGGAGGGAAGAATTTTTGTCCAACAAGTTGAGCATACGCTGGTCTTGTCAACTTGACTGTGGTAAGCACGACAGTGTGAGGAGGGAACCGCGTCATGCGATGGGCAGCCTGCAGAATTCTCATCAGCACGATGTCGCGGAGAGTCAAATACACTGACTCGTAGTTGGACGGCATCACGCGTGTAGAATGTCTCGACGGGCTTTTGTACCAACGAAGGGTCTACGGATAAAGTGCGAGCAATGTCAAGCGGAAGGTACGCTTTGGTGGTATGCACATGGCTTTTGGCTGCTGCAGGATAACTTTTCCGAAGATCATGAATAGTTCGTCACATAACCAAAAGATTTTCCTACCCAGAAATACGCTGCCATACCGTATTCTCAACTGTACGAGGTGCACGCGTTTCGACAGTTGAATCGCGGACCAGCTTCAGTGCGTCATCGATGGCCAAATATTCTTCAAGGTCATCACCAACAATGTCACCTTCGTCATCACTGTCTTTAGACCCAGGGAATCTGCGTCTTCGTCGTGGTTTACTTGGAGCAGATACGTGTTGGAGAGGTACCAGGTGCAAAATTCCACTGTATATCCAGACCTATGACGTAAGAGCACCGAGAACAAATTCAGCAAACTGTCTTACCATCTGAAGTACGGGAAGAGGGCGCACCCTATTCTCGGAGTTGGACGGTTTGACCCATGAAGGCAGGGCTTCGGCTGCCTCGATGAGGAGAAACTCTCCGTCAGAATCCATTACGCTAATACCCACTGTTAGTCCCGAGATAAGTCGCGCCGAGATCAAGATCTGACCTAATAGCAAAATCCCATTTCTTGCTAACCTCCCGTAGGATCCAGACAACGTACCACTCGTCATCGACGGAGTCCCCGACGCGCATACGCCCTTCAAGCATCCACTTGTTATCCGAAGCTGCAGCGGAATCGATGTCTTTCGCGACTTTTACCTCGAAAGGGTCTCTGTGCCAGATAAAATTTGGCAAAAGCTCGGAGACATATGCTTCTACGCATACTGCGAGTGTCGTTGCGGATGATTTTTCTCCTAGTGCTGGAGAGGGATAAAGAGTGTACTGAATTGTGTCCTCTGGGATTGAAGGTGGGCGGTTGAAGATGTCCATCGCCATAGATTATTGAAAAACCCTTGTTAAAGACTGTCGTTTATTTTATGGAATTACTGACTAGGGGAGACTGAAGATCGTTGAGGACTGTGTTTGTCAGCAAAAGTCCCCCCGACTCATTTCCTTTCTTGGGTCACAGGAGAACACCAATGGCGTCGACCACGGCCTTCAAGGACAGAAATCTCATCGCTGTCATAGGAGATGAGGTACGTTTACTTCTGCTAGTTAACATTACTCAAATTTACATCACCAGGACTCGATAACGGGACTGCTTCTTGCAGGCGTCGGCCACATCAACGAGCACCAGAGGAAGAACTTCCTCGTCGTAGATTCTAGTAGGGTTTTGGCGTATTCTATATCATCTCGCACTCATGAATGAGCCCAGAAACACAAATATCGGGGATCGAAGCTGCGTTCCAGGAGTTCACCCAACGGAAGGATATTGCAATTGTCCTCATCAACCAGCATGTGAGATCAAACTTCCCAGATCGCATCTTTGACCTCCATGTGACGCGTACTTTTAGATAGCAGAGAAGATACGACCGACAGTGGACCGCTACCAAGAAGCATTTCCTACGTTGCTCGAGATACCCTCCAAGGATCATCCATACGGTGAGCACAGGACACGCCCAGTCTCCACACACCCTGTACTAACATGACTACGCAGACCCTTCGAAAGATTCGGTATTGAAGCGCGTTCAGAAGCTTTTCGGCGAGTAGAGAGCGTATACCTTGCTACACTACTCGCGTCGCTAGGGTTGAATGTCCATGTGTACCATATAATACAAATGTACATGGCAAGCAGAGTCTACTATGCCTAGAGAATGGATGTTCTTCTCCCCTACCTTCGAATTGAGTATTAGGGTGTAGCAATTCATGCCGAAGTGAACCGCATGATGGGCTCATTCTCCCGGACACCTGGTGCTCGTTCAACGAATACCCTCACTGGATTCCGGGTTTCTGAATCTAAAGTCGGAGCGTTGGTATCAATGGAAGATAATAGGGATTAACGAAGTGGCATACGTGGTATGTCGATCAGGAGGTACCGGAAGACGAAGTAACCGTCGTCGTTCTGTGTTTCACATGAAGATTTACGAAGAATTCTTTTGAGGTTTACGTACCAGGACAAGATCAGCATGAACTTCTCCCTCTGTCCACGGAACGCCTGAGTCTCCTGCACCTTCAGCTACACTTCTCCGTCCCTTCAAACCTGAGAACAGCCCAGCAACGCTCCACACGCCCTTCTCCTGTTTTCTTTCGTTCTCCTGTCTATCATTAGTCGACAGTTGCGGGTGAGGTGCGGGCAATGGAGTGACATCGCCACTCAAGTATCTGAATGCACGTTTTGCAGATCGCCCAATCGACTCAAGTTTCTCCTTCGCAAGGCCTATGGTTTCATCTAGAGTCAGGGAGCTGAGGGACTCAATGTATGAAGGGCCCGTTTCTTCATCAGCTTGCTGAGCTGATTTAGCGGAGGACGACCCTTGTACGTAGAAATTGAGGAGCATGTGTTCTCGCCCTGAAGAATCTACCGCGACCTGAGATGAAACATGCCTATGCCTGTGCCTCGGTCGTGTGGAGGAGGGCGGGTTATTGTGGAATATAAGAGGTGCTCGTAGGTATTTTGCAACCTGTACATATCAAAATCAAATATTGATTTAAACTCAAACTCGTAGGACATACCCGAGGAGATGCATTAATGCGGTCGCAGGCATCATTAAAAAGGACGGTAGGCGAGTTCTTTGAGAACAACTCCGATGTAAGGGCATATATGAGCACGGCAGAAAGCCCGGCACCCAAAAGAATAACGGCAAGGTTCGAAGTACGCTGTGTTGTTCGAATCACTGTGTAAATAAACAGGATCAATCACAGTCCATCATGATGGATCCGTAAGAAAATGTGAGAATTCATGCGCACCCTTCCCACCGGTGCTCAGCTCGGACCACTGTTTTACTTTCTTTCCCTTGAGAGATCCTTGAGATATTCCAAGCGCAAACGGCCCTACTGAGTCCTCTCGATTCGGACGCGTCCCGCGCTGTTTCTGATCAAGCGCAGAAGAAAGTAACGAAGATGCAGCGTCTTGGTGAGTCACAAATGACCTGCGACATAATCCAAATGCATAGATTTGGTGACGGTGACGATGCGAAAATAAGATGTCGGTCGATGGCCGCGAACGAGTGCAAAGCGTATTGACTTGACGTGCAAGCCTCGCCATGGAGGTCATGGTAAGGTTAACGTTCTGGACTGCATCCGAAAGCGCATTACCCAAAAATAGCCGGCGATCGGTCACCGCCTAATTTTGACCGAGGGCTGACAGTAACATGGACAAGCTAACTCCTCGAATTGTCGTGGACGTCCGACACGCATGTGCATGCTGATACCTGTCTGCACCACCCGTATGTTTCTCACAGGCGTCTGGCATTGAAAGAAATAATCTTGGGCAGAAGAAAGAAGGTATCATTCATACAGAAGCTCAGAACCCGATTCAATACAAGACAAATACAACGCTCTAAAATTATTATTCAGTCACTAACTTATGATCGCTCTCCACGTAGGCGTCTAGCAAGCGCGAGGTCTTTAGGCTGAATGGTGACACGTTTGGCGTGAATAGCTGCAAGATTCGTATCTTCAAACAACGAGACAAGGTAAGCTTCGGCGGCTTCCTGGAGTGCCATAACAGCAGAGGATTGGAAGCGGAGATCGGTCTGGATGGCTCGGTTACCATACGAATGATATAGATTCAGGAAGACGGTGCTAACCTTGAAATCCTGTGCGATCTCACGCACAAGACGTTGGAATGGGAGCTTGCGGATGAGGAGCTCCGTAGACTTCTGATAACGACGAATTTCGCGGAGCGCAACGGTACCGGGGCGGAAGCGATGAGGCTTCTTGACACCTCCAGCGGGGACCTGTCAAAGGATCGAATTGGTGAGTCAGGCGTAGTGGAAAGCGTGGAAGGGTCGACTGACAGCGGCGGTCTTGCGAGCTGCCTTGGATGCCAATTGTTTACGGGGGGCTTTACCTGTTCAACACAGTTAAGATGAAGTTTGGAGGATGGATACGATAAATTGTTCTTACCTCCAGTTGACTTGCGGGCGGTCTGCTTGGTACGGGCCATTGAAAAATTTGGAGGTTGAAACTTGAGGTAAGTTGATAGTGAAGATGTCTGATGGATGTTGTCCGCAAGCCACAAACTAAACGCGATCCCTTCTTATATATCTGTCCATTTCGGCACGTGCACCTGCCAGTGGATCAATCAACAATGATGATGAGGGTTATATTTAGCCACAAGCGCGTCGCGCTTACCCACGTGATTTCTGTGGACACTCAAGTTGCGTAGATGACCAAATAGAAACTCATTCATTCATTCATTTATTAACATTTGGCGTAGGACCAGAATAACAGGCAGATATTCGAATGTCAATTACCGACTACGAAGATCGCGTTATAAAAAACGTTACGAACAATAACAATCACATCTTTTACTCTGATCAGAAGATACAATAATATTCATGGCGTCCAGACTCCAGCGTGATATTGGATACCACCGCTGATCAGTAGTAACTGTAGTGTTGCAACGCATTCCTAAGCAATGAAATGCAAGATGAGTCTTTCTCCTTTCAAAGAAATCACGAACATGCTCAACCCCTTCCTTCATGATATTTCATGCCCCATCTACCCTTGCACTCAGGCTACTCTTGCAGTAAATCCATGTTCGCTGCTTCTTTTTCTTGTTTAGTGAGCCATCATCAGGCTCATTTGCGAAGCGCTTTCTAGCTCGGCTGACTTCTGCTACGCTCGAGGTGACGAACTTGTCGGTAAAGTTTCGGGCTTGTCACAGCAGTCTCCATCATTGCACTGCAGCACTATTCGCGAGGGCAATCAACGAGCAGCTCCTGGTGTTGTCTAAAATAAGGCGTTTACCAGTGGCGTACTCGTGTTGGGATTACTCTCATGTGGTATTTTTTGTGAGGGTTAGCCGGAATTTGTCCCTGCAGATTCAGATTTGTTCGTACCATTAGGAGAAGCTTGCCCATCTGATGAGCTCGCGGTAAATAAGAATAAGAATAAGCCGTACTTCGCTGCCTATAACAACTATTTGTTCATACATTCTAATAACACAATTTTTAGTGCCAAATGTCAGCCAGCAGGCCCAGCAGAAAGTTGTTCAAGTTAGGTTTGAGCCCGTTGCTCACTAAAAGCTCACACCTGAGGTGCCTTCCACGACTCATCTATGGGAACGTTGGAACAATGGGATCAAGCATAATAGTGGATCGTGGGCTGCCAAATAATGCAGCTGGTACATCGTATCATGTATGTGCGCGGCTCGACACGTTCAGCAAAAATTTACACCCCATTTTGACCGTTCGATGTATCATACGGGTCATTGCAGTTGAGAAACACTCCTATGCCATTCAACCCGAATGTTGGATCTGAGACTGAGGTCAAGCACTAGCGTCTTAGCTTAGTCAGCAGCCTCGCGATTCAACAGAGGTAAACACCTGGCATCGGTTATGTATCATGTGACGAAAGTTCCGAAACATCCGTTATCCATCACATCCGAGAATGCCGCCACGCCTATATCATGGCGGGCTCCTCCACTTTTGCCGTTCATACACTCGTGAAAAAGTATTATCCAAATCCAAATCACCATCTAAATCACTATGCATTCCACTGCAAGCCTCTGCTCGTCAAGGTACGGTCATCGTTGGGGATTTGCAAATTGGTATGTTCAACTTTTAGAACATATACGAGTTATTTGTTCATGGCTACCGCAGCAATTTCAACTGTAACTTAACGTCCCTCGACATCTTCGGAAACCAAAAATTGGATTTCCTGCAGAACGATCGTGAACTGCACGGAGGGAATGAAGGCAGAAGAGTGCTCTCCAACCTTTCTTGGCTGCCTCATTGTCCTGTTCCTGATTCGATAGATCTTGTGGCCCCTTCTACCCACGATGATCCTGAAAAGACTGCCCAACATCGTGTTCGAGCTTCTCGGATAGATGTGAATGGAATATCGTATGGTATCGCCGACGCCACTGGAAATAATGCTTCCCTGGCTACGCTCATGCCTGATTTCAGAGCTCGCCAAAAGGACAAGGCGCCATCTGCTGTATCTGGGAAAGCGAAGGTTTCTCTGGCACAGACTATTGCTCGCTTGGAAAGGGAGGTGCCACCGCCCACAGGACATGTATGTTTGGTATTCACAGACATACGGAATTCAACCCAACTGTGGGACAAGAATCCCGCCATGTCGACAGCGATACATCTGCACAACAATTTTCTCTTACAACATCTTCTATATTGCGGTGGCTACATGGTCAAGACAGAAGGCGACTCATTTATGTGCGCCTTTCCGACAGCCCTTACCGCGGTATGGTGGTGTGTTACTGCCCAGATTCAACTTCTTCACGTACCCTGGCCTCAAGAAATACTAGATTGTGAAGAAGGCAAAGAGGTCTACGATGAACACGGAGACCTTCTTGCACGTGGCCTTTCCGTCCGTATGGGCATCCACTCTGGAACCCCAGCATGCGAACTAGATCCTATCACTTGCCGCATGGATTATCTTGGGTCTATGGTCAACCGATGCGCCCGTATCAGTGCCAGTGCGTTGGGTGGACAAATTATGTGCAGCGCTGATGCTGTTCGCGAAGTCAATGCGAGTTTGTTCGATTGCGGTCTAGCCTCGAAACCTCAAACAGCTCGGGCTATCGAAGAAATCCGGCAACTGCAGACGGTTTTTCTCCCTGCCAGTGAAATCAAATTGAAGGGACTAGAAATTCCGGAGATGGCTTCCCTTGTCTACCCTGCAGCCCTCCTAGGACGTCAGCGGTTGGTCGAGTCTGGGTTGAATCCGAACACGTTTCCGTCATTATCCAGCCCCGGATCACCAGCAGATTCTTATACCAATGGCACCGCTGCACAAGTTATCTGTGACCAAACTCTATCCGATGATGCGTGTCTGGAGAGATGAGCTTGCGTCTCCCTACCTACTAGACCTGTCCATTTCCATAGCGCTCTGATAATCGTATTTGTGCTCTTTTGTCAGGAATGTATATTGTCAAGCGTTGTGTCTCTGGCCTCCAGCACCCAGCAAACGATTTTATATAAACAAGTGATAAAGATTAAATAAGATGTTCAAAAATGGTAAAGTTAAAACATAGTAAATCACATCCCAAGAAATTTCTTTGAACTATAGACTAAGTGTGACGACTTACATTGCACAGCCGGGCCTTGAGCTTGAATCACTGGCTTTGATGGAAGGTGTCCAAGCACTCGCTTGGCCTCATGGCAGTTGTGTACTTACACGAGGGCCGCTAGTGTTGCGGCAGCTGCAGCTCGGCTTAATAAGCCACAGCTTATCCTATAAATGGCTAGCCGAACCGGTAGAACCACGGATAAGCGCCGGCTCGGTTCCAAAGTGGCTTGCAAGCGGCTATTTACAGGTTCGGCAGGAAGCAGCGTGACTCGAGTACTAGGAAGCTAAATCTGAGTAGTAAAATTACAGAAATAAGCAAACAAATTCTGTCAAGACAGATACGGAGAGTGGAAAGGGAGCTCTTGAGTCTTGAATGCATACAAAAAGATGTTGAAGTCCGAAGCTGAGCTGGAAGAGACACGGAAGTGAGTGACATCGGACCAGGTACGAACGCGCTGAGCATCGTCATTCGGCCGAGTGTCAAATACTTATGTTTCAGACTCATATGTTTTTCTCTCCGATTTTTACTGTATGTTAAAAGGCTTTGTGCAGCCACTCGAGCATCTCAGTCCATTTCCAACGACTGAGATGTACGTACTCAATATTTGACTTATTATATTCCAAAAGCTAACAAGTACTTAGTATCTACTTGTTCTAGGTACATACTCAATCAATGAGTCTGTTTCCAATGACTGAGATTATCTACTTGTTCTAGCTGGTGTTCTCAACGCGTGTTACAAGTAACATCGGCTACATGGCCCCCCTATCATTTTTCCCCTTCGTCCTCGCCCTCGTATGCCTCCGGCTCGTACTTCTCTACCGACTATCCGTTGACCAGATCCTCGGGACCGTTCCCATCCCTCATCCCCCTCCTATCGCACCAACGTGCGCACGTGCCTTCGGGCTATGACTCGTTCTGACTCGTGCCACCAATGTGGCTTTCCTTATCTTGTCTTATCTTTCCTTTGACTTGTGCATGATGCACATTGTATCATTTACCGTTGGTTCGTTCCAACGTTTCTCGGTCTCATTCCACATTCGACCTTACATCACTAATCAGGCTCTGCTACCAGCGTACCTATACCCTTTCCGTTTCCCCTCTGCCCTTACCCACAGTACGGTAGCCTTGCCCTTAACCCTTTCCACTTAGTATAAGTAGTCGGTCACTCTGTACTAGATTCCCTAACTTGAATCTACTCAATCTTCCCTCGAACATACTTCCCTCTGAAGCCCCCTCAGCTTCAGTCTCTAGTATCTTTTCTTAGGTGCTCATCGCGCCTAAGTCTACCTCGATCGACCACCTCATCGTTCGGACAAGACTGTCCTTACTTTGAGAACGTCAGTGACTTTGAAGACATCCGTCTTAGAAGTCACGTGACACGCGCGTCTCTGATATCTGCCGACTCGACGTCGCCAGTCTCAGTCGCTACACCGGACCCTTCCGGTTACGTCACGAACGTTAGTGGACGACGCCCCTCTTAGGGCTCCGCATAACAGATCTATTTGAGTGCGTAACAACGCGTGTCCTCATCCTTGAAAACTAACAAAAGATAAGGACTCTACAGAAGTTGATGAAGGTAGGGATAATCCGGTTTCTCGCTGAACTGAAGACTGCGAGCATAAGTGAGCATGGTGGTGAATCCTGAAGGAAGTCTAGAACAGAGTGTCTTGGGAGAGGTCTGGATTTTTGACTGCAAAATACGACTTGAACTGTTGCAGGGGTATGCATCTTCTGAATCGAGTGGAGCCCAAGGGAGATCACATATCAAATACACAAGAACATAAGCGAGTGACTTGATATCATCGTGCTGACTCTGCTCCACACCTCGATGAGCATTGATGGACGTGAATTGTAGATTTGCAACAAAGTGTTGGTCATTTTTGAATTGTATGTGACAATGATTTGAGTCACGGAACAGTTGCACAATGCTGAAGTTGATGATATTGTTAAGACCATGCATGTTACAAGTAACATTGGCTACATGGCCCCCCTATCATTTTTCCCCTTCGTCCTCGCCCTCGTATGCCTCCGGCTCGTACTTCTCTACCGACTATCCGTTGACCGGATCCTCGGGACCGTTCCCATCCCTCATCCCCCTCCTATCGCACCAACGTGCGCACGTGCCTTCGGGCTATGACTCGTTCTGACTCGTGCCACCAATGTGGCTTTCCTTATCTTGTCTTATCTTTCCTCTGACTCATGCGTGCTACGCATTGTATCATTTACTGTTGGCTCATTCCAACGTTTCTTGGTCTCATTCCGCATTCGACCTCACATCACTAATCAGGCTCTGCTACCAGCGTACCTATACCCTTTCCGTTTCCCCTTTGCCCTTACCTACAGTACGGTAGCCTTGCCCTTAACCCTTTCCACTTAGTATAAGTAGTCGGTCATTCTGTACTAGATTCCCTAACTTGAATCTACTCAATCTTCCCTCGAACATACTTCCCTCTGAAGCCCCCTCAGCTTCAGTCTCTAGTATCTTTTCTTAGGTGCTCATCGCGCCTAAGTCTACCTCGATCGACTACTCATCGTTCGGACAAGACTGTCCTTACTTTGAGACGTCAGTGACTTTGAAGACATCCGTCTCAGAAGTCACGTGACACGCGCGCCTCTGATATCTGCCGACTCGTCGTCGCCAGTCTCAGTCGCTACACCGGACCCTTCCGGTTACGTCATGAATGTTAGCGGACGACACCCCTCTTAGGGCTCCACATAACAGATCTATTTGAGTGCGTAACAATGCACAGAGGGTAGGACTGATTCTGAGGGGCTTGGCTTCAGCTCGTGCGCTGTGCCCCTTACCCAAGTATGTGCCCTTAATTTCAGATTGGTGTCTGAAGAAAGTCTGAAGACATCCAAAGGACGTCCAAAGGTGTGGGAAATTTCGGAAGGACTTTCCGGACAGGTGCAAGTAACTTCCAGATGAGTGCAGGAAAGTTCTGGAAATTATAATGAGGTTTCATCCTGATACAGATATGTGTAATGGCTACTCAGGACAAGTCCTGAGTAGAAGCAAACAGAGGAAAGGCTGCAAGGACAAAGTCTGAAGCAGAATAGGTCCATAGGACTGTGGGAAAGATCCAGATGAACTTCTGGAAACTATGGAGGATCGGATGAGCGGATGAGCAGAGTATTGGATAAGTAGAGCTCCAGCCTAGGGAGAAACTCCCTAGGCCTGAGATGGATAACAACTAAGTTGGAAGACTAGAACTGATATGAGGACTTAGAGTGAGATCTAGTGCGAGGACTAATATGATATTCAGACTGAGGAATTACAGGACATATACAAGAGTTTATATACTAAGTGACTATCGGAAAGATCAATAAGCAAAGGTCCGAGGCTATGTATGAAGCATAAGCAAAGTTATCAAATGTGAGTCGGAAATGAAGCATAGGTTAATGGATCAGTAATCATACCGGTAGTAAGTATAACCAAGGTACTGGGAACAAGGAATACTGGATAGGCTGTGTTAATGTTATATGCACAGGAAATGAATCAAGAAGCTTATTGTATATCGGATAGGAAATGGATTTATACATCAGATCAGATCAGATCGGATATGGTCCGGACAAGATGTGTGGATATATGGGATATGACATTAGGGCAATGGGACAAAGGATGAATGATGCAGGCTAGCTGCAGAGGTATGGAGGTCCGATGCATAGAGATACAGGGGTCCGGAGGTCCGGATGAAGCATGGGAACATTGTCGGACGTAGGTCTGGAATACGGGATATGACAGATATAAAGCTTGATGCTCTCAACCTCATCTATTTCTCTGCTGAGAATGATATTGGAGGGTTTAATATCACAGTGGATGTAATCATGCAAGTGAATATACTCAATGCATGAAATCTATTATATTTTCAAGTTAGCTGTGGATACCAAATACTATAGACCAGCAAAGTTGCCTATGCACCAGCTGCTTTGCAAATGAAATTACTGTCTGTAAGTCCAATATTTTGTTGCAGGCATTGAAATACATCTTGAGTGAGGGACCAAGGTGTTCCATTATCATTGCGTGATGTCCAGAGTCTGATCCAAACCAGTGAATATGTGGAATATTGTTTCCACCAGCAAGAGCCAAGTACGCGGCATACTCCTGCTCTAGTGTTCTTGGTTTCGAATGTTCTAGCTTTGTTATGACCTTCTGGCCAGTAAAAATATCCTTGGCGAGGAACATGCGATCTATAACACTTGAATCAAATTATATTACCCGTACAACAAGCAGGACTCACCATGTGATCCAGACCCGATTTCTGCACCCAGCCTGAACCTCCCATCGATACGAAAAGGCTCTAATCCTGCTCCCTTGGCTACAATGTTGGGCTTTGAGAAGGATAGCAGTGTGTTTGGAGCTTTCATCCCTAATAGTACAGTAGTTGATGAGAAAGAGTGTACACTGAGAGTACACAACATGCAGTAATGATGCATGACACATTCAGTGACTTCAGTTGGCTAATTGTGAGGTCTTTCAGCTTTCAGCGAATGCTGGAGAGAATAGAATCATGCGTTCATCATAGTGTGATCACTGTAGGCTTGTAACAAGGCCAGAATAAATTTCGAACTTCAAGACATGAGTAGGTACTAGGTAGCACTGCAGTAGTACTAGTAGGTACAACATAGATCATCAATAATGGATCCAGCACAGTCCAGTCTGAAATAAATAGTAGATCGTCAGATATAACAAGATACTTAATCAAGACTCATCCTTGGGGTCGCTGCCTTCAGATGACTCAATGACATTCTGATTGAGAGCATCGTCTTCATCATCCTTCACCAATAGATGGAAAAGACTGTCCAACTTCTTGACACTATCTTTTCCCTGTGCTTCCATGAGTACAGAGAGCAAGTCCATGTCAGTGTCAGCTTCCTTGAATGCTCACTCATCAAGTACTAATCCCTCTGTAAAATTAAGGCGAGACTTCTTGTAGAAAAACTTCAGCATTTGAAGAGCCTCCATAAGTGCAGGGTTGATGCAGTTGTGCTTGTTTGTGTCGGTCTCTCCACTGGAAGAGAATATGCATTCAGATGGAACCACAGAAGCCTGTATAGGAAGGTAATCCATGGCAATCGAGAAAAGAATTGGAAATGTGAACTCGTTCATCTATAAAAGATATGTATAAATTAATACCATAAGATAAATAGCCCTCTAAGTGACAACATACCAGCCAAAATTGCAATATATCAGTGCCGATTGGTGATGTCGTTCTGTTGAAATATATGTTGAATTCCTGATCGACGGTTTTGTCCCCTCCACTGTGAAGATTACATACAAGCATGTCATCCTCAAGTCCATATTCTTCCCCGATGGTCTCAAACAATGACAAAGGCTTGCGGGCCCTTGCAATGACCTTGACAGGTGACTTTGGATGATATTCCTGTCCCCTGGAGCAGGGCGTGCTATCATGCATCTACAGGGCATTAGAAACAACACCAGGTCAGATGTGCTCAGAATACCTTTGATTTGATCACTTGTATTGCTTTGTCAGATCCCTCATGCGACCAATGTTTCTTGATCCAACTCATGCAATATGCCGGGTTGAGAACTAATGAAATGCATTAATTATAAGAGTAAGGAAGACAAAGTAAAATCACATACCCATTGCTATGATGTACGTGTCTGATTGCATACAATCATAATACTTCTGAGCCCATTGTAACCTGATGTCCAAGAATGGCTTCAGATGGGGTTGGCTATTCTGAAGAGACTTCCACTTCGCAATGAATTGTTCGAAGATGATGATAGTGCCACATAAGACTGACAATCGTTCTGATGACATGGACTGAAGTGCAATATGAGGAACCTGGATGTAAAATAGTATTGCGCATCACTATTAACCATTCAGTTCATTCAATAGAGCTTACCATCAGCATAACTTCACAATCATGAAGTACAAGCCACTCTGTTGTCAAGGGTTTGTGCCTTCATAACTCCTTGTTATTAGGATGTTCAAGAAAGTAATCAATAGGCTAATGATGGGTTGAGTTGATGATAAACAAAAACATTCCAACATGTCACCTGCTGTAGATATCAGAGGCATTGTACCATAAAGTAAACGGAGTCCCAACATGTTCTCAAATCCTGAAGCAACTGCAGAACAGAAAGTTCGTATGACTCTGTCCATCCCTCCTTTGTCGTATATGTCCACCATGACTGCTCATTGCCTTCCACAATGATAGCCTCGAAGGCATCTCTGCGCATACCAGATGCACAAAGCACTTGGACAATATTGCGACCAAGTGTGATAGGATCACGTTTGAGGGCTTCCTCATAAGTGTGTGACTCGGAAAGGTTCTGGGGAAGCATAGTGATCCAATCATCATCTTCAGGCAGATCCAAGTTTGTAAGACTCTTGACGACATGGCCAACACAGAGGTTAAGGATGTGAGGAAAACAACGAATTCTGTGGGAGAGAGCATCAAAAGAGACATCACGTTCTTCTAGCAAGACCTCAAGATGGGTCATCATAGTATCATTGTTATTGGTGTTATATATGGTGAAGTGCCCAATCTGAGAGGAAGTCAGCAGGAACGTATAATACATCAAGGATGCATACCCTGGCTGTGATTTTGGCCCTATCAAGCAAGCGGACAATAATATTAGCCAATTTTGACACCCCTGCACACGATGGAAAGTGATCAAAGCAGCTTTCAGAACAAGGTGGGACACCTCGTGTATGATCCAATGTGCAGTCAAACACAGGTATGGGCGTCAACGTTTCATCAGACACTTTTTTGAGCCACTGTAAGTTCTCTCATCTTTGTTCACTTGGGGATGTCACATTCTTTCAAGTCCTTGTGCAACAAGAGTAGGAGTTGTCAAAATTCGGCGCACTCGACGACATTAATAGACTACATTGGATGCAATCAACATAATGAAATATTACAAAATGTAGACACTTACTTGATCATCTGCAACTATAAAACAAATGAGATGAGCATGGAATTCTTGATGATTGAAATCATTGATGGATGGGTCCAACTGAGAGGATTCTGTTGTTTGGGCATTGGTACCACTGGTAGTTCCAGCCTGGGTCCTTGTGCACGTATGTAATTTGGTTCTCAAGCTGATGCTTGGCGCAAAACCGAAGGTATGCTTTTGAGTGGAGAGCATCAAGGTGGCCTCTGAGAATGCTGGTCAATGTCCTCGGGCCATAACTGTAGCTCTTCTCAGGTATCTTATTTTTCTTCCTGCAGGATAGTGTCAATTTCATTATTGGAAAGGCAAAGAATAATTACATGCACAACCTACACGTCTGCTTTTCAGAAGTATGTTTGAAAAAATGATTGATATCAGGTGCGCCTCTAGACTTTCTTGGAAGCTGTCCTCCCCCAGATGGCTCTGTAACCTCTGATTCTTCAAGGTCTGACTCATCAGAGCCATCAAAGGATTCAGAGCTCGAAGGAATATTGTTGTCCTCAGCATCATCATTGGTCGATGGTTGAAAGTCTGATTTGCTTAAGGTCTCTGGTGGTGCTAGAGAAAGTGAATCTTGTTTGACTTGGCAAGTTCACTTCCTCACAACAAGATGCACACACACCAGCTGTGGTGTAGCAGGTGCTGGTGCATGTGTGGTTAGAGGTTTTGGGTCGTTCAGCTTGGCTGGTATAATGACGGTACCAAGGACAGGCTTGAGGACAGGCTCAAGGTTCTTTATGATGGGTTCAATAGCATGTACAGGTGTGGCTGTGTCGAGGAGGCAAGCCTGTTGAGGATCTTTGCAGGGATTACGAGAGGAGCACCAACAACAGACCCATCTGCAGCAATCTTCGGCCGAGGAACTCTACAGCTGCACCCTAGTTCTGCATTGTCATCAGTTAGGCTTGGTGCAAGTTCCTCAGATGCAGGGGGTGGTCATTTGAGCTTTCTCGACATTGTATTAGTCAATGAAGTTGAAGTTTGAGTTGATGTGAACTCACCCTCACATTTAAATGTTAGCCACTAGTCAGGGAGTCAGGGTTCCAGGGGCCAGGGCTTGACAAAGTTGGTTCTGGGTGGCCTCGAGGACAGACTGCTGTGAAATATAAGTATAAGCGTAGTAAGATAGAAAAAGATGTTGTGAGATATCATTAACAAGGTCAATTGTGATCGAATCATCAGGTATTGCATATCAAGACTAAGCAGACTGTAAGCGGATGCCTTCCATGAGTAATAACACATAAGATTCCATGGAACAACCTTGGGAAAGTAATACATGAGACAACAATAAAGACGAGAGCAACGGATACACAGCACAGCGAAAAAACATAAGCAATCCTAGCAAGAATGAATCTTAGGCACAGTTGCAACTCGCAACTTGCAGGAGATTGACAAGTCATTCATCTTTGGAATCATCGTCATTCCACTTCCTCTTGCTGACAGGACATACTGTAAGTCAGACCGAAGCCACCAATTAGTCTTCGACATGTAAAATTCCTTGAGTTCCTTGTGGTCCTCCACAAGGATGCGCTGTGGATCAGGAGAATCAGCATCAAGCCACCCTTCCTCCCAATCAAGGTGAGTATTGAAGACATTAATGATGTCCTCATGCGATTTCATGACCTCAAGGCCATCTAGCTTTATCACAACCAAGTTGTCCTGCAATGCCATCTCGACTATCGGGTCATGCAGACGAAGCTTCGCAAGTCTGACATTTTCCTCTGCTTCTTTCGTTGAGGGGATGTATCTTGCTGAGAATGTCTTCTGCAATTGCTGCACAAGGGCTTCAAGAGCTGGGTGACCCTTGAAAAGAGGGGTTGTTGATGTAATAGAAGACTTCGATTGCAAGAAGTTTGCCTTCCCGGAACCCCCCAAACCCTGAACTTGCTCAGGGTCCAGGGTTGTGTGCAAGAAGTGCAATCACTGAGCATCACTGATACAAGATACTGTGAAGATGAACATGATCCATAAGATCACATATAGCATTGACTCCATGTTGTCCTGGAAGTCATGAGATGTGTTCATGTTGGCAACAAGGCAAGCAGACATGAACTGCCATGTCCCCTATCAATTGTCATTAGGGTTCGTGAGTCATGACCATCACCGAAGTGAAATGTACATACAGTTCTAGTAATTTGTTTTGGCCCCGAGTCCCGAGTCAATTTAGCAAGATCCCAGTCTATGAGAATACCTTCGTTCTCATGCACCATGATATTACCTACACTGAGGTCACAATGTAAGATGTTGCAATCCTCATATGCATCCTGATGAGCTAGAGATAATATTAAATGAGATGGCCATCGCCCGAGAATGGAGAGAATCACATACTTATTAAAGCATCTCACAATACTTCAAAGACTTGGTGAGAACTGACAAATGATGTGATTGGGGTAGTGACAATATTAAGAACGAGGCGATAGTGAACATGAGCTATAAGAATAGCTCCTGTAGGACGGGCCCATGACACATCCTTAAAGCAACCAGTTTGGGTGGTATGTGCATTCGAGCCACCCAAAACATCACCAGAGGCTAGGCACGTTGCAATGTGTCGAACGTGCTTCTCATTCAGATGCTTGTATACATCCCCTTCTGGAATGATGTCCGGCAAAAGGACACACCATGTGTCCTTCAAGAACACAACACAATCTCCCTTGGTATCATATGCAGAGAATCCACATGTATTGCGCCCTGTGGGGGAGAGTCCTGTTGCAACCGGAGCAGGGACTAAGTACGTTAAGTCTGAGCCATCTGCATCTTTCATTGTGATCTGAAAGATTTGGGCATTCAATGGTAAACCGAGCTTCTGCCTGACAGTGGTTATGAGATGCAGGTAACGTGATGTAATGTGGGAAATGGTTTCATCATGGCCGCACATTGCATGAGGTGCAACATTGTAGCATCAGAAGAAATTGATAAGGGCAGGAGACTCTCGATAGAAGATAGGCTCAGTGACAATGAACCCCTTGTGATCCCACCTTATCAGGCAAGCATAGTTCTTGATGATGAGGATTTGGTAAGCGTGAGTGCGCCACTGAGCACCTAGCTGAGCAGAGGCGTATATGGTGATTTGGCCTATCATGTCTCTTGCTTGTTTAGAAGACATAATAAATGAGGAAGCACTGGACAATGTAGAGAATGGGTCATCGCCCCTGTTCCATTTGAACTCTACCATCATCTCAGCTTTTGTCACATCACACCTGTCGGGGGTCTTGATGTTTGACGGGTATATGCAAACATCGGGCTTTATGTCATATTTTATTGATTTGCAGTTGTGTATATCCCCCTTAGAAGAGACATTGATGAAGGATAAGTCAAAGTTGAATGTGCTCATGGCATGCACCTAGTAAAAGAATTAAATTAGTTGATAAGGGATATCAATAATATCATGGGGGGTACATACAAATTTACGGTATGCTGGAACCTCACTAGTGCACTGAATGGTTTGCTCAAAATGTTCTAATGGCTGGTTAGTGAGAGGAGTATATCTGTGATCCAGTAATTGGCTGCTTGGAAAGAATTCATCCAAAAATTGCTGAACGGGCATCTGACCCACTGTGAAGGGTAACACCTCTTTCCCAAGGCCATTGATTGTATTGATATGATAATGCATGTTGGTAGAGAATGGAACCATGGTATATGAGCTGCATTTGATTGGAGTGTTGTAACCACTGTCTTCAATATCAGTATCAGTGATCAGCTGAGGGTCTTCAGGTGCAGGAGTGACTGAAGGCAGACAAGCACCAGACCCAGACTCAGGGGGAGCCAATGGTCCATAGGATTGCAAAGGTTTGTCAGCAATATGAGTAATGACATCAACAACATCCTGTGGGGTGGCACTGGCCATGGTCTAAATGGTTAGCCACTTACACAGCTGCTTCAAAGCTGCAGCTTGCAGCTAGCCAGCTGTGGGAACTGCCATAATGTGAGATCCGAGTCTCAGCTAAAGCCACTGGTCAAGCCATGGAAAAGCTGAGCTGAGCCAGAAGTTGCAGCAACACTAAGGGCCACCGATTTGGGAATTGGGTGGGGATCATGTCATGTGCACTCAGATGCGCTCACTCAGGCTATCACATCAGGGTTATCGATATTTAGGAGATGTTTTTATGTTGTAGTTTTAGGGCAAGTGGAGTCCCCGGGCCCAGCTCTATGCTTGGGGGACTCCATCTGTAAATTCACACATTCCTTAATCTCCTTATTCAGCTTATCTCACTTGTCCCAAAACTCGTTTGCTCTCTCTCACATCATTCACCTGGCATGTTTCATATTTTTTTAGTGTGAAATATAATAAAACATGTATGTTAATATACATCAACATTTTTTTTGTCAATACATTCAAGTTGAAATGTTGGACAAGTAGATCCACCTTTTGCCAAGACACTTAAGTGTAAACAAGTGTAGATAAGTCTGTTTAAGGACAAAATAAGTAATGTGAGAATTTCCTGATGAGTCGGTCACAATTTTATTGCAGATAGCGCTGAATACAAGTACATCGAAAGGATACAAACATTTGGGACCACCGAGTTGCAGAGAAAGAGAAACAGCTAAGTGGGTTTTGAGTTTCTCTTGGGTTTGAGAGAAACAATACAAGCTAAGAAATGCTACTCATAAGTGCACAGGGATGGTGGGAGGGTAGCTTAAAAGTGCAGACGTGCACGAGCAGATGGTACTATGTGAGGGCAAGTCTGAGCGATGACAGAATAATCCAGACTCATCAGCAAGACATATATACCTGTTGAAAGAGGGGCCTTCAGTTGTGTAAGCCGTGAGGCTGAGTCATAAGTTTGGATTTGACCAGTGTTGCTGAATGATTCAACTAGGTCAAACAAGTTAAATCCTGATTAAATGCAAAGAAAATATTTGAAATTTAAACTGACATAAAGATGGAGACATAACTTCAAATTTTGGCAGTGTTTTGGACAAAATACAAAATTTGAAGCAGCAACCATATTTCCACCAACCATATGCCAATGACAATAAGAAATTAAATCAGAATTTCTGCGTGTGCCCAAATTTGAAGTACAATTATAGCCTAAAATGTCAGACAAAACGTGAAGTTTAGGACATGACCATATGCTTGCTTATGTATGAAGTTTTGTCAGACAATTGAGACATCCTAAAAATTTGAAGTTTATGCTGGTGACAAAATGTGATGATGAAACTTCAAGTTTCATCCTGTGACAAAATGGATTGCCTGATCATTGCCTGCCTGTTGCCCATTCATCACTCAGTTGTAGCCTGCAATAAGCACAAATTGGCGATCAGACTGAAAATGGGTATATAAGGTAATGTTTTCATTTTTCGTTATACAAGTATGTAGCAGTGTAAAACAGTACAACTAGGATTCAGGATTCAGTCCAAACTAAATAATCTTGTCAGTATGAATGAGGGAGTTTTGGTTAAATAAGTCTTACCAGGCGCTCTCATCATAAAATCATAACACACCACTAAAACATTTTGCATCATCTTGGTTGTGCCAGGGTTAAATTTGAGGGAGCACTTCCATTACATGGAGGTCATTGGACCATTGGCATCATTGGTCAATGAAAGTCGCTCATGAGAAACTCCTTCTCTGATATTGCCAAGATGGGTTTGGAACCAATCTTCGCAACAAGCAGACCAAAAACTGATGTTCAAGCCCAATGTATTCCAAACATGTGGCCAAGGCCACCAGGATGATACTATTACATCTGTGCCCTGAGCTAGAAAGTGTGAGTATTAGTGGTATGATGGATTGATCTGTGTAAGGCTTACCCTAGTGCATGTAGTATGTCCTGCACATAAAATTGATTTCTTCTTCCAACAACTCATCATCATAGTAAGTCTGGTCATTGCTATACAATAGGAGACCAAATGGAACAGCTTCAGGCGAGATACCATCAAGGACAGATGAGAGATAATTGAAGCCGAGGCTGTGCAAAGCCAACCGCCATATGAGTCCCCCATGCAGAAAAGCAGCCCTTGCTTGGGGCCAGTTCATAAACTCATGATATATCTGCTTGTATATGACATAATCCATGTATATTGCATGGAAGGGGGATTGCCGGTGACCTAAGGTATGGGTACGAAGCTCAAGAGGGGGGTGCTGCAAGTTGGGCATGACAGTCATACACTGCAGGGTCCTAAATGCTATGCCTCTTTGAATGAGAGTAAGCATGATCTCCTTCATATCTGAACCCCAGTTGTGTTGCAGGCACATCACGGTGGTAACAGGGTCTGGAATAGCCAATGTCCAGACAACATGATTTGGGGACTGACAGGGCTCAATTATGAAGAACTGGTGTTGTGATAGCTCAGCATAAGAAACTCGGATATATGCATGCAAGATTTGTAGAGACAGATTGGGTCCTAAATCCCATACATCAGGGCTGCTAGAGTCAAACTCCTTTAAGTTTACCAAAAGCATGATGAAGTTCATAATACTTTGGTGTTGTGGCTCTGCGATTGAACCATTTTCAGCTGTCAAATCACTAACTAGTTTCCGAGTATATTCCCATTACATCTTCCCACTCCATTCTTCAATCTGTTTTGACATGGATCCTAGAGGAGGCAAGATAGCTATCATGGTTCAGTATCCAAAATGGTAATGTAACACAGGGATGAGTCCTTCAATCCTAGTCAAAACCTGCAACAGGCTCAGCCATGCTCAGACAGCCCGCTTAAGAAACCTGGCTGAGTGTGGATATTTGAGCCACTTCCTGGATATCACTGTATGACTTCGGAACAAATTTACTCAAATAGAACAGCCTGGATAGTCCTGTATATATGTGGATGCAGCAAAGCATAACACAAACACTTGCATTGGACAGAATGATGGATGATCACAACACAATGTGCAAACAACGGCGACACACAAACAACAATAACAACAAGAACAACAGCTTGTAGTAACAGTTACAATAAAAACATAAGAAACAAATAGCATGAACCGGAAGGGATCAAGAAAATAACTAGAATAATGTTGGTATTTCATCTAGTGTCCCTGTTACACTGGTCCCTACAATGGGTGAGGCAACAGCACAGGCTTTTGCCTGTAGACAGATGTCAGAGTGACTGTGGAATGCAATCCATACACAAATCTCACTGTCTTAATGAGTGCAACTCTATCTTGATACTTCTTCTTCTTCTTTTTGTCGAGTTTCCTCTAATAGTTCTCAGATAGTGTTGGTGTGACCTGCATTAGACTCCTGTGAGAACCACAAGAATAGTATAGTGGCCTACTGTTAAGAAAACTTACTTTGGAGTCGCTCGGCCATTTGGCTTCTTGGCTGCACTCAGGTCCTTCTTCAAGTTCTTCTTAGTAGCCTTTGTCATGGTGGAGTCCACATCAAGGTGGTGGTGGTGGTGGACCATCATCGTTAAGTAGTAACTCAAGGTGCATTGACTTGAGAGATGTGATAAGTGATTCAGGGAAGTCATAGGATCCTTGGTGGTGGTGGTGGTGGCAGCGGGAGTGTAAATCATGATGCGAATTATGCAGGTGGATTGGGAGATATAGATGAGTTTGATATGGGCTATTGTTGTGCAGTGCACTCATTGTTGTGCAGAGTAAGGGACTTGTTTACTTATGTTTGTAAATGTCCAAGAATTCTTTGATGTCCAAAATGCATTTTCCAAGACACTGGCAACTCATCTGATAATCCAACATTATGTGTGGGAGGTCTTCTTGCTTGACACTGGCATAGACATCTTCTAACAGCACTTCTTTGTTGGAGTCCAGGGGCCTTGACATAACATCAAAAGCAAGTGGAGCAGAGGTTGGTTTGTATACTTTGCAGAGCCACAGGTTGAAGTTGTGGGTAGAACTTCCTAGATAGTACGTGGATCTACTACATCAAACTCATAGCCATTTTCATACAACATTTGACACATGTCCTGGAAAAATGAGCCAAAATGTGTCTACATGTGGATATGCCTGGTTCCCCTCTGGATTTCTGTGACTCAGCATGGCTGAGCCTGTTGTGGGTTTTAACTGGGCTTCAATACTTGCATGTCTCAATGCAAGTGAAACCTCATTGCCAAAGTATTTGTATATGTCTTCTGAGAAACTAGAAGGGGTGGGGGATGGGAGTTCAGAGGGAGCAGTTATAGGGAGCAGAGGCATGATGTTGTCTTCATCTTCCTGATTGTCACTATTAAGGATGCTAGTTGGATTAAGGGTATGGCATAAGTCCCACTAGTTGGAGAAGGAATCAAAGATCCTAGTATCTTTATTGTAGTCTCTCCAGATTCCCTCTATGCAAGCCTTCATGACAGGGTAGTGCAATAAGAATCCATCCTCATCATCATCATCATCATCATCATCATCATCAGCTTGCCATTCAAACACCTGAATTGTACTGGACCTCCCAGGTATGTGATGATTCATCGCTGAACATTCATGTCCAAGATGTGCTTACTATTGAGAGGGTGTTTCCTTCATCTCCTTCTCCTTGTTCTACATGAGCTGGCGGGCAAAGAACACCTTGAAATCTTCACCACACTTCTGACTGCTATTTTTGGGGGGGAGGAGAAAATGGGAGAGGTCGGGCTATGATTGAACAATGGACATAGGTGCTGGATCATTTGACTGAGCACCTCATGGATTGTTTGACTGAGCACCCCATAGATTGTTTGACTGAGTGCCCTATCCCAACTTGACGCTCCACTGATCATTGACCTCCAAGTTGCCCAGAGTCTAAGTTGCTGCAGCAATTTCTGTTGCTGAGGGCAGATATTTGGTCCAGGCCTTATCATATACTATAGTAGAAGGCCAATACACCCAGATTGGGACCTTAAAGTGTTCAAACATTAGCACATCCATGTCCCAGCTCAGACCATAGGCACTATTAATGATTATGCCAGTGCACGATATGGTATCTCTGAGATCCCCAACAAATGTACAGGAGAGTTTGACCACCCATGTAGATGGTATGGGACATTGAGGATCTTTGGTCAATAAAGAGATCCAGTCAGAATCACCATGGGGTCTATATTGACAAGCCATGATGAAGTATGTGCAGAGGGCTGAGATCTCTGAGAACAAATGTGATCAGCCATGATCAGCAGTGCATACAGATGAGCACCATATCTATGAATGCATCATGAGATCTCAGGGCGATCTTCTTTGCAAGCCTCACATTGGCATGAGACCTCAGGTACCTGTAGTCTCTCAGAGGTCTTGGAGGTTGGCCATACTAAGGAAAATATATGTTCACCACCAGTCATTGCTGGTGCCAGAGTAGCTTCTGCTCTAGACTTTCCCATGCTTGCCAGATGTTTTTATGCAAGATATAGTAACCATTAGGTGTAGACTCTATAGGCAAAGAGTAGAGCAAATGGTTAAGGCAGCCAGAGACAGCCCCATCACAATGAGGCTTTGCTACAATAAGGGGAAACCATGGGCATGTCTCATAAGCCCACTGTGTGGTCAATGCATCCTTGATATTGTCAGAGGAAGAATCAGACTTGAGGTAGGAATTCTAAGGTTGAGGAATAGAAAGGATCATTGCAGAAAGCGAAGACACATTGAAAGATGTGAAAATTCACTTGTTGTGCACAAATACATCAAGCTTGGGAGTAGTCGCCATGGGCGGCATAGTTGGGTGATGGAAGAAGATGAGAAACAGTACAAACCATTGCACACAACAGGAGAGAAACACAACAAGCAATAGTACAGACTGTTGCATGCAAGTGTGATCAGCACTTGATAGAAGACCTAACTGAAACTAAAGAACAAGCCTGCAGGGTTGAAATTAGAAGCACAATGTCTAAACATGGACAGTCGAGTGGAATGCACCCAGCAGTACAATATGGCCAAACAAACACTCATAGGTAGAACATGCCCAGCAGTACAGACCACTGGGCAATGGAGGTTATGAGCTAAAGAGCAGACTCAGCAGTACAGACCGCTGAGCCAAGAAGCTGACAGGGACATTTGGGCCTGCAGTTGAATTTGAAGGTTGGATTTGCACATGACTTTATTTGTAGGTGTTTGTACTGTCCAATGAATTGATTCTAAGTTAGGCTTACCTTTGGCTTGCCTTAAGTGCTATATTTGTCTGTACTTTCCTTATTTCAAACCCTACCTGATGTGACGGTCTGTACTGTCACATCTATCCCTTGTCCTTTCCTCCTTTGACAGGATGGTCTGTACTGTTGTGTCTACTGGATACTGGGCTTCAACTGGGTTTTTCATCCTGGACTCTTGATATGGTGGTATGTACTGCCATGTCATTCTTTCGTCACCTGACTCCATCGGGCTATTGTACACTGTTCAACACTACACTACATTCTGTCTCCATCCATTGAGCTATGGTACACTGTTCAACACTACACTACCATGACTCTCATCCACTGAATTCTTTCATCGGAGATTAATAACCTCTCAACTTGATGCTTGGTCAAACCTGTGAGCCATTCCTTGTTGTACAATGCTTCAGGCAATCCATCCACTTCTCTTCTGGATGTCATTGGATTCCCGGCTGACTGTATCCATTTCATCGGCTTTGAACCTTGAGGGGCAAAAATATCATTGTCTACGATCCTTTGGCGATCAATAATATCCAATTCCCATTCAATCGCACAGTGCCAAGTCATGTTCTTGATGCAAAGAACCATTTCAATTTTATTTTCCATGTTACTCTCCTCCAAACTCATGCCGCCTTCTCCCAACATCCCAACTACTCACTGAAGCCACTCCCAGGCTGGGATGTCTTCCTTGTTCTTGTCCATCCTGTGCTTGACGAGATGATTAAGAACCATGACTCTGTGAAGATATTTCTGAGAAGGTGTCAGTATCAGATTAGCATGGAGCTCATGGACATACATTTTTCCGACACATTGTTTGATGAGTTGCTTTCAATGTCTTGTCCTTCTTCGTGATCAGCCTCTGCTCTACCTCTGCAGGAGTCTCCACTCCACCCATTGCTGTAACCTTGGGTTGTGCAGCCATCCAGATCATACACAGGTGCTTGTAGTGAGCTTGAAGAATTTCCCTGAAATATGCCTCTGACCTTTGAAATGGCCAGCTCTCTATGTCATCCCTTCTCTGCAATTCTTCAAGGAGCAAGCCAATGACCTTATCATTCCAGGGGCTTTTGGATCTGCATCTGAGATCAAAGGCAAGATCTTCACAATCAGGACCTGGGCTGTCTTCATATTCATACAAGTAGACATCCTCATGACTAGCTGCCTGATGGAGTATGAAATTGGTGTCTTGAGACATGTTGAAAATTTCTTTGAAGAGATGCTGCACTTCTCCCTATATATAACTGTAAGTTGCAGCTTCCATACCACATTTTGGCTTACCAAAATAAGGTCTCTTTCATAACTTTTATCGGCTACCTTCTCTTGCTGGAGTTCTTTCTTCTCTATCTTTCTCCTCTGGGGACTGTGCTTTTTGATGACCAGGAATTCTTTGTCAATTAGAACTCATCTCGGTGCAGTTTCTATGCCTCTCGCAATCGCATTTTCCATTGTGGTAGCAGGAGACATGTCATATTGTAGATATGGTGGTGCATCTTGTTCAGATGAGTGTTCTTGAGGTACTTCCTCTTCATCCACCTATTACTGTGTAAGTTTACACCACAGTCAACAGCATCAAATGCTTACCTCCACTGCTACTGATACAAGGTGAACTCTGTGTGATATCCAATGAGTTCTCTTTATCCTCTTTATAGCTTCAAAGCATGAGGTATCTGATCGTGGTTTTGTGGTATAACACTCGGATTGGCATTGGGCACATATCCTGCCAAATTCACATATTACATTCCTTAACATTCTTCTGACCTTCCAAAAGTTCTGTGTGCTTGTCCAAGTCGTCCGAAGGCCATCCATTTACTTCCAAGGCCTTTTTAGCTTTTCCGGTCCTCCATACCCATGTCCTGTCCTTGTCCGTTTGACTTTGCTGGTGTGTTTTTCACTTGGTTATCTGTTATTGATTATGTCTAGTGGCACATACATCAAAAACCCTTGCTAATACATATAGATATGTACCTCATGCATTATTCATGTATATCTTTGTAGCAGCTCACCTTGAGTCTTATTACAATTTGGATGTCTTATCTCACTACAGTTTTTGTCTACACAGATTCCAGACATTCACACAGTAGGATATAATCTGGCTCACTAAATACTCACAACTCACTTCACTTCCCTTGCTACAAGTCATAGTTAGTAGAGTCACTTTTGGATCTTAGTATTTTGTGCAATTGATCTTTGTTCATTCAGAATGATTGTTTGGCCTGACTGCTGCCATTTTTGCTTATTGATATCCTTGAGTCTTTTGACAGACTTCACATAGTTTTACTATGCAAGTTCTATACTTCAACAAACTGCTGTATTTATTACTGGAAGCCTTGTTGTTTCACTGGAAGCTCGCCGGAAGCTTCACACAAGCTTGGACCTTTGTTTCTCAATGTTGGACCTCAACTGGACATCTTGGACAACTCATCGGACACTTCAGACAATTCTTCGGAACTCTGAATGTACTTGAGGTATCCTTTCCTTCTCTCTCCTTCGATCTTAACAAGATATCCCTTGCATTTTATATCAAGAGATAATCCTACAGGCAGTCTCTTTGGGACAAATATTTCACTTGCACTTTTGAGTCTTAAGGTAACACTTGTTGTATAGCCTACCAGGAATTTACTTTTTACAGTGGTGTAACATTCAAGCTGGCACTGAGCTCATATTTAGCAATTCCACACATGAGCCCCTTCAGTGACAAATTCCGTATTATACGGGCCACCCGACCTCCATAATATCCCGTATGAGATGGGCCAGCTGATCATGGGCCCATGTTGTGTATATTCTTGATGATGACGGATGGGCCGGGACACATATTATTTCCGATGGAGACGGGTGGGCCCATGTATGCCAATGATATATATATCCTTAATGTTGACGGATGGGCCGGGGGAATATGATCATTCATGGAGATGGGTGGGCCCATCTGGGTAATATGTAGAGTAGGATATTATAGACAGCTGGGCTGAAGAGAGATGTAAGGCAAATATTGTTATATAGACGGGCGGGCCGACGTGGGTGTATTACATATATGGGTGGGCCGAGGTAGGGAAATATTACATAGACGGGTGGGCTGACGTAGGGTGTATTACATATACAGGTGGGCCGACATGGAATGTATTACATATACGGGTGGGCCGACGAAAGGGATATCAAATAGACCGGTGGGCCGAGGGTGCTATAAAATATTTATTACATAGACAGGTGGGCCGAGGTGGGGTATAATTATATAGACGGGTGGGCCGATGCAGGATGTATTATATAGACGGGTGGGCCAACATAGGATGTATTACATAGATGGGTTGGCTGACGTGGGGGATAATACATAGATGGGCGGGCCGTCGGGGGTGTATTACATATATGGGTGAGCCTAGATATGTTCCATCAAGACATACAGCTGATGTAGCCACCAGCGAATCAAACACATAGGATACATGTACACTATGAGTGCATATACCTACCATCAACCACCAAATCTAAACCCCTAAGCACAAAAACATGAATCGATCATGTGTGGCATTGACCAATAATCCAGGACTGAAGTGGAAAAACCCCACACCTGAACCCTGGTGTGCAACAAATCCTATTTCTAAGCATGGACACCAGAAGCACAACACTCACAAAAATATATATGTCAAATTTTCAGTGCCAAACCCCAAACCGAGATGTACCAACCCCTGAAACCCGAAACCTGAGACTGCCGGGTCTCAGGTATCGGGTGTCCGGAACTCGGAACTTGGGAGAATTTGGGGAGATCAATACAATTTAATTTACAATCGAGTTGATTGACAACACATTGACTTACCCATGTTTGCAATATATTTTTGTTTAGACATACCGAGTTCCGAGTTCCGGACACCCGATACCCGAGACCCGAGACTGCCGGGTTTCGGGTGTCAGGTGTCCGGAACTCGGAACTTGGGAAAGTTTGGGGAGATCAATACAATTTGATTCACAATCAAGTTGATTGACAAACACATTGACTTAACTATGTTTGCAATATATTTTTGTTTAGACATACCGAGTTCCGGACACCCGATACCTGAGACCCGGCAGTCTCAGGTTTCGGGGTCCGGGGGTCCGGAACTCAGAACTCGGTATGTCTAAACAAAAATATATTGCAAACATAGTTAAGTCAATGTGTTTGTCAATCAACTTGATTGTGAATCAAATTGTATTGATCTCCCCAAACTTTCCCAAGTTCCGAGTTCCGGACACCCGACACCTGAAACCCGGCAGTCTCGGGTCTCGGTATGTCTAAACAAAAATATATTGCAAACATGATTAAGTCAATGTGTTGTCAATTAACTCGATTGTAAATTAATCTCCCCAAATTTCCCCCGAGTTCCGAGTTCCGGACACCCAATACCCGAGACTGCCGGGTGTCGGGTGTCGGGTGTCCGGAACTTGGAACTTGGGAAAATTTGGGGAGATCAATACAATTTGAGTCTCGGGTATCAGGTGTCCGGAACTCGGAACTCGGGGGAAATTTGGGGAGATCAATACAATTTGATTCATAATTGAGTTGATTGACAAACACATTGACTTACCCATGTTTGAAATATATTTTTGTTTACACATACTGAGTTCTGAGTTCTGGACCCCCCAACCCCAAAACCCGAGACCCAGCAGTCCATAATTCTGGGGTTCAGGGGTTGGCAAAATGTGTATGAATATATGAAAGGTTGAATGAAACATTTTTGAAAGATGTCTCATATCAAATGTTAAGTCCCGAGTTTCGAATTTCGGGTTTCAAGACTCCAGGTTTCGGGACTCGGCACTCCCAAAATCCAGAAGTTGAAACTTGGGATTTGACATTTGATATGAGACATCTTTCAAAAATGTTTCATTCAACCTTTCATATATTCATACACATTTTACCAACCCCCGAACCCCAGAATTGTGGACTGCCGGGTCTCGGGTTTCAGGGTTCGGAGGTCCGGAACCCGGAACTCGGAACTCAGTATGTGTAAACAAAAATATATTTCAAACATGGGTAAGTCAATGTGTTTGCCAATCAACTCAATTGTAAATCAAATTTTATTGATCTCCCCAAATCTCCCCAAGTTCCGAGTGCCGGGACCCCCGAACCCCGAACCCCGAGACTGCCGGGTCTCGGTGTTCGGGGGTCTGGAACTCGGAACTCGGTATGTAGAACAAAAATATATTTTCAACATGGGTAAATCAAATTTTATTGATCTCCCCAAATTTCCCGAGTTCCGAGTTCCGGGACCCCCGAACCCCGAGACCTGGCAGTCCACAATTTCGGGGTTCAGGGGTTGGTAAAATGTGCATGGATATATGAAAGGTTGATTGAAACATTTCTGAAAGATGTCTCATATCAAATGTCAAGTCCCGAGTTTTGATTTCTGGGTTTCAGGACTCTGGGTTTCGGGACTCCGGGCTTCGGGACTCAGCACTCTTGAAACCCAGAAATCGAAACTTGGGACTTGACATTTGATATGAGACATCTTTTAAAATGTTTAAACCAACCCTTCATATATCCATACACATTTTACCAACCCCCGAACTCCGAAATTGTGGACTGCTGGGTTTCGGGGGTCCGGGGTCCCGGAACTCGGAACTCGGAATTTGGTATGTAAGACAACAAAAATATCTTTCAGGGTTCAGGGGTCAGTGAAATGTTTATAGATATACGTAGATTAATTCAAACATGTCTGAAAAATTTCGTTCATCTCAAATGTCAAATCCTGAGTTCCGGACTTTGGGACTCAGCACCCGGCAGTCAGGGTTGGGGGTTCAGCACTGAAAATTTGACATTCGGGTGTTCAGGTTTTGGGTGATATCTAAATCAACAACTTCGAGTTCTGCCAAAGCGTGAAACTTGAAACCCAGTGTGCAACATGTTGATTTTTCATTTATATCACACAAATCATCGAGTTCCGAGTGCCGAGGGCTGAGACCCAAAGCCTGAGACCTGAAAATATGTACACAACATGTCCATTTTTCACTCACTGCACAAATCGCCGAGTTTCGAGTGCCAAAGCGTGAAACTTGAAACCCAGTGTGCAACATGTCCATTTTTCATGTACATTACACAATTCATTGAGTTCCGAGTGCCGAGGGCCGAAACCCGAACCCCGAGACCTGAAAATATGTATGCAACATTTCCATTTTTCACTTGTTGCACAAATCACCGAGTTTCAAGTGCTGAAACCCGAAACTCGAAACCCAGTGTGCAACATGTTCATTATTCATTTACATTACACAGATCATTGAGTGCCAAGGGCAGAATCCTAAAACCCGAAGCCCAAAAACATGTATGCCACATGCCCATCTACTCATTGCACAAATCACCAAGTGTCGAGTGCCGAAACCCGAAACCCGGTACTTCAAATCAGTAGTCGGGTACTTGGTACTTGGTTCTGATACTTGGTACCCGAGAATCAGTAGTCAGGTACTTGGTACTTGGTTCTAATTCTCGGTACCTGGGAATCAATAGTTGGGTACTCCAGCCAATAGTCCCGAGTCCCGAGTACTGATATTTGGTATTTGGTAGTCAGGTTTGGAACTTGGGTCTTGGTTTGGTTATCATTTGACTGAGATATTGGTAGGCAATATTGGCACTCGGAGCTCAAATACTGACTATCAACTATCAAGTGTCGGGACTTGGTAATCGGTAGTTGAGACTTGGTGCTTAAATGGATATTGCATATATACATAAAAATACAAAATATGTTCCTATGTGTTCATTTCTAGGTGAACAGACTTTGGAATTATATCTCAATCATCTATTCAACAATAGAAACAATGTATCAGGAGCTCAGGACCATAGGGTAATCCTTTATTGTATAGTGTACCTCCCCCTCTTCTGGTGGTTCACCCGCTGGGGGTTTTTCCCTGTAAAGCTGGACCTCAAGGACTGTAGGGAGTCTATTCCTGAGCATATTCGGAGTAGATATATCATATAACCAGCCCAGGACACATAGGATCCTTCTCCAGGAACAAAGCATAGACAATTGCACTTGTGACATTTTTTCACAATTTTCAGTATCTTGCCCTTGCATCCATGATCCAACCTTTTAATATATAATGAGCATAGCTTATATTCTTGCTTCTTATGACCAAGATCAGCTCACAATAGGCTGGAGTTTGTGAGCTAGTGTGCATACTTGCCATTTTGCCTGATAAGGGGCCCATGCCTTCAAAACATTGAATCTTCATAATCAGAAACCTGGGGTACATTTCAAATATCTTAAGTATCATAGACATAAATTTACAGACAAATCAACCAAGAATTGAGTACTGAGGAAGTGAAATGGGTAAGAAATTGAGTGTGGGAAACTTCAAAGACCCAAAGCATCGAAAATGGTTAGTTGAGCAGTGGTAGGACTTTAATGCTGGGTCAACTCATATTTTCACTATATCCCTTCTACCCACCCCCTACCCTCAGGGCAGTAGGCAGTATGGGTTCCTTGGGTAGTTTACAATCTATCCTACATATTTGTAATGATATTTTTGGCCTGAATCATATATAAATGTGACTTTATATAAAAGATGTCTACTGTCACTCTCCACACATCATTTTGCCTATCATTACATCAATCCTTCATGAATATTTCTAAGCTTTTAAGCTATTATAATGGATGTATATGGGTGTTATTCCAGGTCTCTGATCACATCACAGGCTTGTCATGTTGGATATCTCGACATAATGTGCAAGTCTCGCTATTAATATTCATTCTTTATCTTTAGACTCACTTACTGCACACATGTATTTCATTTGTCATTATTGATGTTTTGGATTTCTTTAGCTTATATCTTGGTCACATGGTAACCAATGGACGAGAAAAGACTACAAATAAACTCACCTAGACTCGGACTACAACCTTGATTAAGCTGACTACTGATTCCCAGATACCGAGTATCAAAACCAAATACTGAGTACCAATTACCATGTACCAAGTACTGCGTAATGAGTAACAAGATAACCAATTGACAAGAAAAGACTACCACTACACTCACCTGGACTTGGACTACAACCTTTGGTAAGGAGTTAAGCATAATAACAACTTTCATTTTTTCATTATTGCTGATGTTTTGCTGAATGACAAGGAAAGACTACCAAATCACTCACCTTGACATGGACTACAACTGTCATTTTTCATTATCATTTGCCTATATTGACTACCGAGTCTCGAGTACCAACCACTGACCACCGATCACCGAGTGCCGAGTACCGAGTACCGATAGGGAATAGTGTGGGTGAACCCCGGGGTATGAGTAGCACTACCCCCACCCATACCCCATGATATACCCACACCCACCTTGTGGGTGTGGGTTTTTTGGTGGGTATCAGGGAGAAACTACTGAGTCTTGAGTACCAACCACTGACCACCAATCACTGAGTACCAAGTACCGAGTCCCGAGTCCCGAGTCTCGAGTCCCAAGTCCCGAGTCCCGAGTCTCGAGTCCCGAATCCCGAGTCCCGAGTCCCGAGTCCCGAGTCCTGAATCCCGAGTCCCGAGTCCCGAATCCTGAGTCCCGAGTCCCAAGTCTCAAGTCTCGAGTCCCGAGTCTCGAGTCCCAAGTCCCGAGTACCGAGAACCGAGAACCGAGTACCGAGTACCGAGTCCCAAGTACCAACCACTGACCACCGATCACTGAGTGCCAAGTACCAAGTACCAAGTACCAAGTCCCAAGTACCAAGTCCCAAGTACCGAGTACTGACAAATACAATTCCCAGGTTATTTGAGCCCTACACCAATGGATAATACATACAAATACAATTTGTGTCCATTTGAAGTACCGGGTTTCAGGTTTTGACACTCGACACTTGGTGATTTGTGAAATGAGTGAAAAATGGACATGTTGTGTACATGATGTTGGGTTTCGGGCTTTGGGTCTCGGCCCTCGGCACTCGGAACTCGATGATTTGAGTAATGTAAATGAAAAATCAACATGTTGCATGCCGGGTTTTGAGTTTCGGGTTTCAGCACTCAAAACTCAGTGATTTGTACAGTGAGTGAAAAATGGACATGTTGTGCACATATTTTCGGGTCTCGGGGTTCGGGTTTCGGCCCTCGGAACTCGGAACTTAATGACTTGTGTAATATAATTGAACAGTGGACATGTTGCACACCCGGTTTTGAGTTTCAGGTTTCAGCACTTGAAACTCGGTGATTTGTGCAACAAGTGAAAAATGGAAATGTTGCATACATATTTTCGGGTCTTGGGCTTCGGGTCTCGGCCCTTGGCACTTGGAACTCGATGATTTGTGTAATGTAAATGAAAAATCAACATGTTGCATGCCAGGTTTCAAGTTTCGGGTTTCAGCACTCAAAACTCGGTGATTTGTGCAATGAGTGAAAAATGGACATGTTGTGTACATATTTTCGGGTCTCGGGGTTCGGGTTTTGGCCCTCGGAGCTCGGAACTCAATGACTTGTGTAATATAATTGAACAATGGACATGTTGCATGCTGGGTTTCGAGTTTTGGGTTTCGGCACTTGAAACTCAGTGATTTGTGCAACAAGTGAAAAATGGAAATGTTGCATACATATTTTCGGGTCTCGGGGTTCGGGTTTCGGCACTTGGCACTCGGAACTCAATGAATTGTGTAATGTACATGAAAAATGGACATGTTGCACACTGGGTTTCAAGTTTCACGCTTTGGCACTCGAAACTTGGTGATTTGTGCAGTGAGTGAAAAATGGACATGTTGAACAATGGGTTTCAGGGTCTCGGGTTTGAAAAATAGCATAATAACAACTTTCATGTTTTCATTATCATTTGCCTATATTGACTACCGAGTCTGATAAGAGACCCCTTGGATGATTCATTGCTCAATGAAATACTACCTGATTGGAAGTGTGCTGGTTATCAGATATTCATTTGTCGACTCCCGGGTCCTGGAACTTGGAAGTCGGTATGGTTGACCCAAATTTGGGTGGTCAGAACTTGGCATCTCATAGGGCAACACAAGCTTCACACCCTGGATTCCAAATTCTGCAAGACAACCTGTGCACCATCAAAGGCCATGTCAGGAGATCACCTGCTGCTCCGGGAACTCAGGAACTTTGATTTATTACCTCCTCTGAGTACGGTTGACCCAAAGGTTGGTAATCGGAACTTGGCTTCTCATAGGGTAACACAAGCTTCGCACCCCGGATTCCAAATTTTGCAAGACAACCTGTGCACCATCAAAGGCCATGTCAGGAGATCACCTGCTGCTCCAGGAACTTGGTAACTTTGATTTTATTACCTCCTCTGATTTGGTTGATGTACAACTACCTCAGCTCCATCGTGTTTACAATTATGATACACATGGGCCCACCCATCTATATTTTATACCACCCTCGGCCCACCCGTCTAATACAACATCCCATACAACACCCTCGGCCCACCGGTCTAATTAATATGCGTCTGGGCCCACCCGTATAATACAATATTGTATAATACCCTCGGCCCACCCATCTAATTTAATATGTGTCTGGGCCCACCCGTGAATGTGATAACAAGTACCTACCCATCTATCTCATACACATCTACCTTAATATACCCATCTGCATAATATCCAACTACCTCGGCCCACCCGTCTACCTAATATTCATGTACATCGGCCCACTCATCTACTCTATATATCCCCTGCATGGGCCCACCCACCTCCATCGGGAATAATTTGCCTCCTGGCCCATCCGTCATAGTCGAGGATATTTTGATCATGGGCCCATGGTCCGCTGGCCCGTATCATACGGGATATTATGCACGTCCGTTCCCTCGTATTATACGGAAATAGGTCACTGTAATATGTGCACACATCATGTCAAATGTCCATCCAACGATACTTACTTTCCAATGCGACCTAACACATATCCGCCACACCTGACACTTTGACTAGTGGACCCAACACTTTGGCCGCATCAGACCCGATATTTTTCCCATGCACTTGCAGCGCCTCACGTGTATTTACATGTACTTCAGATCTGAAATTGTTGGCCACTACTTTTGCCTATAGGGTTCCAGATTCCTACATACTTATATATATTGGTTTCCACATAGCACATTCATCATCCAAGTAGTAGGGAGCTGTTTCCTGATGCTTTGTGGTCAAACCCAATATTTCATAGTTCTTAGTTGATATTAGGAAATATTACCACTCTTTCCATCTGAAATACCCGTCATTCCCGATAATCCACATATCACTCACTTTCCTGATGTTTGCTATCACCATAATCCATAACCCACCAGCCCAAAACACAAAACCTGAAACCCACTAACCCACTAAACCTGAAAACATCGGACCCAACACTTTGGCATTGGATATCGTAATTATACCTTCGGATATCATTTCCCACTGTAAAGAGTTGATTCCTGGTGCACTATACAAAAGGTGTTACCTTAAGACTCAAAGTGCGAGTGAGATGTTCATCCCAAAGAGACTGCCTGTAGGATTATCTCTTGATATAAAATGCAAGGGATATCTAGTTAAGATCGAAGGAGAGAGAAGGAAAGGATACCTCAAGTACATTCAGAGTTCTGAAGAATTATCTGAAGTGTCCAGTCAAGGTCTGACATCAAGAAACAAAGATCCAAGATTGCACAAAGCTTCTGGCAAGCTTCCAATGAAACAGCAAGGTTTCTGGTATAGAATACAGTGATTTGTTGAAGTATAGAACTTTGCGTAGTATAACTAGCGAAGTCCATCGAAAGACTTAAGAAATTCAATAGCAAAATGGCAGCGGTTAGGCCAAACAATCATTCTGAACAAACAAGGATCAATTGCATGAAGTACTAATTCCGAAAGTGACTCTACTAACTATCATTTGTAGCAAGGGAAGTGAAGTAGTTGTGAGTATTTAGCGAGCCGGATTATATCCTACTGCATGAAAGTCCAGAATCTGCGTAGGCAAAAACTGTAGCAAGATAAGACATCTGAAATGTAATAAGACTCTAGGCGAGTCGCTACGAAGATATACATGTAATAATGCACGAGATGCATATCTATACATATTAGCAAGGGTTTTCAACATATGTGCCCCTAGACATAATCAATAACAGATAACCAAGTGAAAAATGCACCAGCGAAGTCAAACGGACAAGGACAGGACATGGTATGGAGAACTAGGAAAAGCTAAAAAGGCCTCAGAATTGAATGGATAACCTTTGGACGACTCAGACAAGTTTGCAGAACTTTTGGAAGATTGGAAGTGTGTCAAAGAATGTAAGATGTGATTTCGACCAGATACATGCCCAGTGCCAACCTCAGTGTTACACTGCACTCGGACTTTTGACAGTTTATTGATTGACCACCTATATTCCAATAGCAAACTCCTTGGGTTGAACATGCTTGTCTAGCAAGTATAGCAGACTAGGCTGTGCAAGACCACTACAACACTTTTATATTGCTGATTACTTACTTTGTATAGTATCCAGCAATTGTTGTATCTTTACAGTGGACAGAGATGGCATAGTGGGGTTATCCATTTCTATGTCCTTCTCCTGGGGCTTGTGACACGTGGAAAATCTCTGTTCCATCTTTGCTAGCTTGCTCTCTTTTTCTGCCTGGTGATCAATTCAACATATTTTCTATTTGTTTATGAAACATGTTCTTGCCTTCATCTTCAGCACTTCTTGCTGTAACCTCTGGTCTATCTCAGCTAATATCGCATTGTTGCCCTCTTGAAACTGTTTGTTGTTATCAGCCATTTTCTTGTTGGATCATTCACCTCACCTCTTCATTTGTCTTTCTCTTCGTTGAAGAGCATTGAAAATTCCAGCCAAGAGTTCGCTGAGGACCCCATCAATGATGTTATTTGGATGCCTGACTCTGCAATGACTAGTGCTGTGCCTGATGACCTATATACCCTCCTGAGACAACAAACAGCAATCCTATGTGCCACACTCAAGTTTGAAGGTGTTATATACAGTAGGGCATCGACACACTTGGGGAACAGCCAAATTCTCTTCTACCCCCAAAGAGACTGGACATTGACCCCTGTCCCTGCCAGCATCAAATACATCTATGGCATGGTGATGGGGGAATTGTTGTTTGCTGCACAGAGACATCTCCCGCTGGATCATCATGACTGTATGATCAATCCCTTCTCAATTTATCCTGATTTCCCTGCAAAAATGTACTTGACAGAGCTCAAGAGTTGCCTGGAAAATGTTAAGGTAACTTGGGTAGTCAGTCACTTCACACAATGGACAGTTTCTGGCCATCATGCAGTCATTCTATCCCTATCTTGTGATTGATCAGTTTATTGCTTTGTTTTCAAGTCGTATTTTTTATTCTGTCCAAAAAGTTCTCATTCATGCTCAGATAGTACACAATACTATTTTACGCTGCTACATACTTGTATAATGAAGAATGAAAACATTACCTTATATACCCATTTTCAGTCTGATCGCCAATTTGTGCTTATTGTGGGCTACAACTGAGTGATGAATGGGCAACAGGTGGGCAATGATCAGGCAATCCATTTTGTCACAGGATGAAACTTGAAGTTTCATCATCACATTTTGTCACCAGCATAAACTTCAAATTTTTAGGGTGTCTCAATTGTCTGACAAAACTTCATACATAAGCAAGCATATGGCCATGTCCTAAACTTCACATTTTGTCTGACATTTTAGGCTATAATTGTACTTCAAATTTGGGCACACGCAGAAATTCTGATTTAATTTCTTATTGTCATTGGCATATGGTTGGTGGGAATATGGTTGCCACTGCTTCAAATGTTGTATTTCATCCAAAACACTGCCAAAATTTGAAGTTATGTCTCCATCTTTATGTCAGTTTAAATTTCAAATATTTTCTTCACATTTAATACAACATAAAAACATCTCCTAAATATTGATAACCCTGATGTGTATGTAGTGGTTGTATGTAACCTTATGTAACTTGCCAGCACCCACCAAGAACACCACTTGCACCCATCCAACCTCCAATACTTAGGTAGACTACTCTCCAACATGCTCACAGCAACTTCAGACTGCATTCTCTCCTTATCAAACTTCCTAGCTCCTTTGAATATCTGGTCTTGCTGTCTTCATAGCATTTTTCTTCATCTCCAATGTCACTTCCAAATACTAAGTATATTTCTCTCTCCAGGGACATGATTCTGCAAGCCTTGAGGGCAGTGTGCAACAATGCGGCTTCAGGTTCTATATATATGGGGTGAAATGTAATCTTTCTCTTAACCCAGCAAAGGGTGCATGTTGCGCAACAGTACTACTACTTCCCTCATCTTGCAGGCACATTTGCCACTTGTCTGATCTGTTTCTCTTGCCATTGATTATTGGCTCTGCCATCATTCAGAGTCCATGCCATTTGGAGTAAATCACCATCAGAGTATCGTTGATGCCCTCGCTTGTTGCATGGCACTGAAGAGTTTCTTCCTGGCAGCATATTGAAGTCACCTATTCATGAAATTTTTTCACTCAGTTAGTACTCAAGTATTATGCATTACAAACAAAATTTCGATTCAACTACAGGCATCGGGCATACACCAGGTAATGATTCAATAAGCCATTTAGTACATCCAGCGGTAGTTTTATTCGTGTTGTCATGGCTAATCAGATCCCCGGCGAACTCGAGTGGAATCCGACTTTCTGGCCATCATAGGGGTATTAAAAATTTACCAGCTTATTAATTTTCCCATTAGCCGACTTGAACGACTGACCTCGTCATTACTAGTGACGCGCTCTACCAACTGAGCTAAACGGGATGCGATGTCGGGCTGATAGCAAGTGACATTATTGTCACCATATTTGCATGTGGGTATGTCTTCAGTAAACTAAAGTTATTGCTACTTTCCAAACGTTTGCATACGCTCTGTAACAGCTTTCTTCAACTGTGCAAGAATTTGTCAACCGAAATATGGAATACAGAGGAAGAAACTTACTGGAGGACTAATCCCATTACCTTCGAAATATGCCAGGACGAATTCCTCTGCTACCCAATCATTTTCCACCGAACCCATATCTTTAAGTATCAGAGTACGTGGGCGAGATGGGCTGCGTAACGGCGCAAGGAGTACAATGTCAAATGGTTTGCCCTTTGACATTGATGTAGTCGGGAAAAGGGATTTCAATGTCCTCAAAGAAGACTGGGCTGCAGGTTCCTCTGCCGGAGTGATTGTAGCACGTGTATGTGCGAGCTGCATACGCGCAGTGAGGGCGCGCATGAAGCCATCACGGAGATGTGAGTAAGATGTGCCGCGAGTGGGTACTGAGCAGAGTGAAGTTGAAAGTAACCACGGCGTGTGCTCAGTACAGTAGGGACTTGCCTATTCGGATGGCGCAAGCGGTATTGCGGACAATGTGCTCGATTTTTTCATCTGGAGTTGCAGTCATGGGAATCTATTGAGTATCTATCAGGAATAAGAATGTAAGAGGGCGAAGGAGTAATGTTACATTCAGGTTTGGATTGGCAAGGTCGGCATAAAAACCAACAGAGTACACCTTTATGCCAAGGAATGACACGGTTCTCACCCCAACGCCAACGAGTGAGAACTGAGGCAAAGGGAGCTTTGACGGTATACGAAGGGTCTTAGGGAAAGCAATTGATGTTGCGGGATCAACTATGCGAAATTTTAAGTTCTCGGACTAGTAGCCCAGTCAGGCGGTGAAACATACTCTCGAACTCGGAGTCGGGCAGAGATGGCTCGGCGTCCAGATGGATGGTTGTGTGCTGTACTGCATATGCGGCTGAAAATATGGAAACAGTAGCACCCCATAGTAACGGTTTCACGAATGACCTAGACTGTTTGGAAGTTTTTGCTATACATGGACGAGACCATGATGAGCTGAAAAATGCCAGCGGTCGCAAAAGTTGAGACATATGGAGGTTGTGCCTAGAGAAGGACCGCCGGGAGAACCACGTGGGAGTATTAGCGTCAGGCGTTTACGGAGTGGGTGTTCTCATCCGGGGGACGACGCAATCCTCCTAAACAAGTCAAATCCGCAGATAGACGACGCGTCAGCTGGAAATCCATCTCAGTATAAAAACACGTACGTTCTCAATCAATTCCGTTTCTTTCAGTACTTCTATCCTTCAGATATCGCTCTCCCGCGGGAACTAACTTCATATCTTTGAATTCTCTCATAACTGCTTTCTATCATAATCAGCGTCTTCCTTTATGTCACTTGATATCAGTGATCTCATTGGCGAGTTTGCAGAAGAGCTTTCTTCAGGTGGTTTTTCCGTTTACATGGACGAAGAAGACAGTACGTCCATGGACGTCCTCGAGTCACCCTCAGATGACATTGCCGCGGAACTCGTCTCTGATCGCTCAGCATACGAGAAGCAAAAGGCTACTCTCCAGACTTATATTGATTCCCTCCCTTACGAGTGCGAGTCCGTTGATGTCATGCAAGCTAAGCTTGAGTACATAGTTGGAAAGTTGATAGTCTGCGCTAAATCCAAGAATTGGTTGGTCCTCACCACCTGGGATGCAATCCTGCAATGGTATGTTATTCTTATACACAATCTAAAATCACTCACCCCCGCTTCCAGCTGGCTGCAGATGCGCTATCCCATGACGACCTCCACCCGCGCCGCATTGGTCCGCTTCTATTACGAATTATGCCTTCTGCCTGGCATAGAGGTACGGGTCATCCGTAGCTGGGCAGATATGTTGTACCGTCTCTTGGGATCCAAGACTGTTAAACGCAAACTTGAGGCCACTGACCTCCAACTCCCCTGGAAACCCCTATGGGATGTATTGTACAAAGAGCTGTTCCCCAAGAGCCGCCTCGCAGAATTTCAGTAAGTACACAACAACCGTGTCCATATGCCAATGTTTAATCCAATGCGTGCAGGGGAAATCGTAACTTAAACAATATATTGCTATATGTCGCGGAGAGCTGTAAACGCTATTTCCCTGCGACTGATATTCCCGATATGCTCGAGACATTCTTGCCTATCCTCACGCCCGATGTAAGTCCTAGACCTCTTTGGATTGATGACTCAGATTAATGCTATCCAGACTACTTTGACGATGATTCCCGTGCTCACATCGTTCCTTCCGCCAACCCACACACATATCTACCTTCCTGTGATATTCAGGATTTGGGAAGCTTTCAATTCGCACATCATGGACGATAGGTTTCTCGAATTCGCCGGAATCCTCGCGGAGGAACATGTCGCTGGTAAGGAAGGACTTGCGGGAGAGGAAGGAGGTGCCGCATGGAAAGATATCGGTATCTGGACACAAGAAGAGTGGTTGATGCTTATTAGTAAAGGAATCGAGTCGCTATGTAGGTTTTTTTAGTACACTTGGTCAAGACCCGCTGACTTCATGTTACGATAGATGTCCCTGTGGGCAATTCGAGCGTGAGTCATTTCATTTTCTTCCTTCACACAGTAATATACAATTCAATTCTAGCAGAATGTCGCTGCTACAGCTGTTCAGGCAGATGCTACCGCGGCACGCCAAGGTTCCAAGGTCAAGAAAACAATTAGTAGGATCAGTCAGTGTCTTCAGATCTTCTGTGCCACATAAGAGTAATTCTGAATTCTGCAGGTTTCCTGGCTAAACTATTTGTATACTCAATGGCCCTCGATGGTCCAATACGCGGAGATTCTGCATCCACTCCTGGGTCTCCCAACAGCCAGCCGATGGGATACTTGGCCGGTTCGAAGGCGCTTGACTCGTTAGACAAACTGATTACAAGCACAGAATCCTTCTTTCATCCATCAAACTCCGGCCACTGGACGTTCACAGTACGTATCGTGCTGATATAGGGACTTCTGCTAATATTCCCGCTAGCTCACGAATTTGTTGCAACGTCTTACCGTCGAGTTTGCCGACAGATGGCTTGAAGAACAGCAGCCTTCATGCAAAACTCCCGTGGTACGTATGACACCAGAGCTCGTCGCAATAAACTCACGTGCACAATTTAGGCACACCGTCTCACTCCTTCTCTCCGCCGAGCGTTCGTCGATGTTTTACGCACGCCTGCGTTCCTTGCCATGTTTTCCAAGGATTCATTTTCTATTAGTATGGCACAAGGTGCACTGCGCACTATGGCATTGCTTGAGCCGACGCTCATCATGCCTGAGCTCCTTGAGCGTGCCTACGGTGGTCTGGAAGTGGTAAATGAGACCCACCGCACCACCGCAGTGTTGAAGATGTTGTCCGGCATTTCACTTCCGCTTGTCTCAGAGATGATATGGAGGCCGGGACAAAAGCACTTACTTCCTCTTCTCGAACTCTGCCTTCCTGGCATTGATCTGGTAAGATACTTTACATCCTCATAGTGTGCACTTGTTACTCATCACGTGATGTTTAGAACGACCCCAACAAGACTGTCTGTGCTACTTTATTCATCGTCAGCACCATGCAGCATGTGAAGGTCGGAGATCTCTCCATGCACCACTCTGGTTTCGCGTTGTCTGGAGATGCGCCAGGCGAGGAGCTGATGGAGGTTGATACCGAGGACACCCACATCCCTGATGGTGTCGAAATGAGCCCATTTGTTTCACTGAGCAAGCGAGAAGAGAGGACTCTTGTCCGGGAGAGCACGGCAGGCTTCGCAGGTGTGATTGTTTCCTTTCAGTGAAGGACAGCGACTCACTCCCCAGTAGACTGGGTGACATCCCTCTTTCGTAGAGTTCTAGCTTTATACGAGAATCTTCCTGAGGAAGGTGGGAAGAAGAAGACTACCGGCGGAAAATCGGAAGAGACCGTTTTGAAGTCGATAAAGAGCATGCTTGACGTGGTCACCTTGCACCTCTCAGACCAATTATTCGATCTCGTGTTGAATCTTGTTTTCGACTACGCTGCGACAAACGCGAAGTCTAACGCTATCCGAGCGTTCGGGCAGCTTGTAGCATGCCTGGCACGCGCCCAACCCCAGAAGACATTGGATAAGTTTTTGCCGTCGTGTATCTCACGCATACAAGAGGAGCTCAAGTACGGAGCTTCCAGCATTAGAACAACATCAACACACGATCTTGTTCCATCTGACACAACGCTGCACTGGAGTGAGTGGCTTAGCTTATTCTTCGTTAGGCATCTAAATGATTGTCCTCACAGATATGTCGATATTGCGCGGGTGTCTTGCGTACGGTGCACATGCTGTGAGTGCGATCTCATTCCGTAGCATTTTTGAGTTCCCGAATGCATTTTCAACTCTAGCTCCTCAAGCACAAGGAAGATATCATCAACCTTTTATCGTTACTGTTGAATAAAACGAAGAATGAACGTGGGTACACGGGCACTGCTGCGATTGTCACTAGAGTGATGCACGCGCTGTCTGGTGTCTATCCATCTGACAACCGCTTCGTGAATGAAGACGTATGGAATCAGCCTGGTCGGTCACGTTGACACCACTCCGTTTACGCAACTAATTGTTATCCAGAGTTTAACGAGTCGCACAACACTCAATGGGGTCGCCTGTACGAAGCAAAGGATGTAAAGGTGGAATGGCACAGTGAGCATAATATCAATGTACTTGACGCAACTGCTGACCACATGGAACATCAAGTTCCAAGTACTGAGGAAGTGCAATTCATCTTGGACATTTTGGATCGCGTAGCAGCTCCTGCACTCGATAAGATAGAGACATTGGCGCGGTCTACTCAACATTGGGATGAAGTCGTTAGGAATGACTTTTGCAGGCAAGTTGCAACACGGAGAATATAGCACTCCATTAACATAGTTTTCACAGGTACCTCTTGTTTGTGAGGTCCTATCTGGAGCGGCCTACCGTCATTCCTGAAGGAAGGACCTAAAGACGTAGTACACCCATGCCTCGATCCAGAAATAGAACTGGAAGAACTTATTGTTGATCATATTGACGTCAAAGCTGGATTTATTCTCACTGATCTCAACGATCCTCGTTACCAACAAGCCTTGCAGCATCGCATACGTTTTGGCAATGTCACCCACTTGGCCGCAGTTGCCTTGCGCCAAATCCAAGGAGGTGAAGATCATTTGGATGCTGTTGTCGCCGTCGTGAAGGCCATCGACACTTACTTTTTGGATTACGGGATGAGTCGGGCAGACTTTATCACATTGCAAAAGAATTTTGCACAGTCGAGAGAGTGAGTCGTCCAAATGCAAAGCTTGTCCTCGTCTGATGTAAATCAGGGTAAACCGAGTGTCAGCAAGGCAAAAAGAGAACTCGCGAATTGCGTGGGTAAAAAGAGCACAAGTCTACCACTGTGGCCGGCTCTATATACACGCTTTGTATCGCCGAAGATCGTCCCTGGACGACACGTTACTGAAGGAAGACCTGGCGGAGCTCTGTTTGTCACCATACACGCGAGTGCGACGGTGAGTTCCTTGATGACATCATTCGTTCTTTGTCATAACCAATTTTTCAGCCTCGCTCAGAATGTGCTGCACAGCGCATGTGGTGTGAGTACAAATATATTCTGGTTTGACTGTACGGTGACCTCGGTCCAGTCCTATGTCCGCGCAACAAGATACATCTTGCCATCTATCTTCAACGCGCTGTCGAAAGGCAATGATCCTGATAGGATCAAGGGTGCTTTGTACGTCCTTGGTAATAAAGGCACTGGTATGTGGCTTTACTGCGTCTTTCAGCATGATCTGATTTGATATCCGCAAAAGCCGCGCTGACCATGTCCGGTATGTTCCAGCAATAGTAAGTCTACTCAATTCTAATCCCGCGCAGAGCCACCGCTACGACGGCAATACCTGGTTGCTTTGCTAGAGTGCCAGCACGAAGAGAAAGTGAGTGCAAGTCGCAATCTATTGCTCTGAAACCCGTCTAACGTCACCATAGCCTTCGATACAGAAGCTTGTCACCACTTTCTCCACGGAGTGTCTAATACACCTCGGTGAGGAAGTCATAAGGACTTCTTCATACACAGCCCCTACTCCCGGGATTGAATCCTCTATTCGCACTCTTGAAGAAGAGTTCTCGCCTGCTATCATTGATAGCGAGCTAACAAAGGTAGCGGTGGAATGTGCTGCTAGGCGTGCAAAGCGATGCTTGGAGGAGAGCGACAAGACTGTGCGTATCACGCTGTCGATGCGTACATTGATATTGATATTTTGTGGTAGGTCCGCTCTATTCTTGAGATTGCCTGTCGGCCTACTACCCATGTACGTCATTCCTCATTGTCGTCCGACAAATCTAAGCAAGGCTTTAGTGGAGATATGTACACATGGCCATGAAGTTTCTGATGGGCTTCCTCAGACGCGACGCAGTGGCTCCTCCGGAGTTGGTTCGCTTCTTTATGGAACAAACACTTAGCCCACAATCAGGAATAAGGGCTAGTGCTGAGCAGTACGTGCTTTAATCAAACATGCATCACGTCGATTCATTTAATTTTTTTGTTTTTAAAGGGCAATCGTAAAGACTGCCGTTCTCATGAAGATACGAGCATATGCCAAAACTGATGATGAGCTCTGGCTCTGCAAATGGCAGAGCCCCTTCGCGAAGACTATTTCCATCAACAACCCACCTGCTTTCCTTGAGCAACTACACCAACCCATTAATGAGGTCGAGTGAGTTGAGTTATTTGTAGTGCAGAATTTGTTGCTCAAGCGCTTCATTAGCGGCTTTTATGTCGACCTGCTAGACACTGGCTTTTTGGCTTGGACGAAGACCATCAAATGCTATCCTGTGAATCTGACCAACTCAGTGTCATGGGACTTGGCGTCAAGACAGTGCTTACAAGCCATGCGTAGCTGTATTGGAAAAGGATATTTCACTCAGCTCGCAACATTGTGGAGCCAAGAGTCTAGCAAGGCGTCTGGCTCACCGCATCTTCACGCAGAGAATGTGATTTTTATGATTACTCTAGGTCCCCGTCGTTCACTTTTCCATCCATGAATTCGTTGCTGACCCTACTACAGCGAAGTTATTCAATGGCGAACACATGCATTTAATTCTTCCAATTGTCGAGCCATTGATGATCGATGCGGATAAGTTCAAGCAGGCGGCTGCGGCTGAGATATTGACTGGACTGTTGCGCGGTATTCTTCCTGTTCTATAACATCGTATTTACATCTGATGGCTTCATCATAGGGTCCAAACACTGGCCTAAGCAAACGCGAGAGGAACTCTGGTCTTGGCTCACGCCGCGCTTTAACGTGATTTTCACTCAGGCAAAGCCAGACACTGTTTCATACTGGACTTCATTCCTAGAGGTATATTTCTTCGCAGTTGTATCGAGAAACGTCACTCATTGACCGCCCCAAAGCATACTTTACTGAACCTCGACCCACGTCGCTTCCAGCCTTTGGTAGATTGGATATTGTCCCTCCATCTTGACTTTCAGGGCGACTCTGCGTTTTCCAGCAAGTTTGTTTCTTGTCATCAGCCCTGTTGTGCTCATTGTCTTGCAGTGACGAAGGCTCTTAATGTTATCGTTGTATTTATTGATTCTGTCGGTGTCCGGTTCAATGGCGTATCTGAGAAATATGCTTCGATTTTCTTCGACAACGCGGACTCCAACTATGCGGAGGTATTTGCTTGATACGGATATGCCGCATCCGTGTGTCTCATATCTTTTGATGCAGATAAGGACTTCGATATCCAATGCCCTGTGTCTGATAGCCAAGTACCAATGGAGACCAGCATATCCCTCTGTGGATGCTCTCCTCGCGGCATGCGCAGAGAGTCCAGATCCACTCCGAATCAGGTATCTCCCCTCGAGTAGTCTCCGATATGGCACTCAGTTTCTTTTCAGACAAGGGTTTTTCTCTTATCACGTACAATCGATCATCGATAATCTGCCAAAATGGAAGGATGAACGATTTTCTCCACCTAGAGTCTCACAGTCCCGGGTGGGTAATAATACATTTACCGGAATTCTCTTTCTTACGTTCATCTTCAGTATGACAAAGTCGGCTTGACCAGTAGGCTTCGCAATTTTTTTCATCTGAAGTTTAAACTGAGACCTGACAGTGCTGCTCTGGTTATGGGTGTCTCTTCATAGCCCTGAAGCTTGTCTTGTTCGTCCTCATGCCATGGCTCTGCTGTTTGTGACCCATTCATTTTACTGTATTTTGCTAAAAATATATTTAGACCTGAACTCTTGAGCATGTCAGAATTGAGCGACAATCCGGAACTTCAAAAGTACAGTAGCGCTGTACTTCGTGTGTTTTCCTCGGGTCATCTGCCGCCTTCGCTTACGCACATCGTCCTGGAGAACCTGGTTTCAGCCATTCAATCATCTGAGGTATATTCATTTACCTAAATAAATAAAGTATTTATCTGGAATTTTTCTAGTCATGGCGAATTCGATTGCATGCATTGCCTGCCTTGGTCGTTTTCTTCTATCGGAACCTCTTGACGATTTCATCTAACGGCGTACTCAAAATCATGGATGTATTACTCGATTGTTTATCAGATGAGAATGTCGAAGTTCGAGAAATGTCGTCGAAGACCCTGGCTGGAGTTGTAAGATGCTCACAGCGGCAGAATATAATTCCACTGAAGGTGTGTGATGATAGCCCCCGTAAATTTCCGCTAAATAAGCTCCGTTCAATTCAGAATCGTTTCATATCATTAGCGCGCAGCGTAAAGCTCCCCTCGCGCACACACCATGACTATGGAGAGTCGCTTAGGAAGTTACATTCCGCTATCCTTGGTCTATGTGCCCTTATTGAGAGTTTCCCGTACTCTGTCGAGCCGTGGATGCCGTCCCTTACAGAAGGTCAGTGGATGTTGTGAACTTTCTTGTCTGAAACTCATGTCCGCTCGCTATAACTCTCTTGCTATTTTCGATCATCTTCGTCAATACAGTCCTGGCGAGACACGCAACAGATCCGCCGCCGATCTCGACGACGATTCGTCACTGTGCTTCTGAGTTCAAGAAAGTAAGTTCCTTTCCTATTGTATACTGATTTGACCTCACGAGCATTATTTCTATCTAGACTCACCAGGTAAATTGCTTCCGCGATCAATGGCAATCTTTGTCGCCCCTTACCATCGATTTTACAGGATACTTGGCACAAGGATCAACTAGCCTTTGACGAAGATCAATTGCAGAGCCTCTCTACGATGCTCGTTGGTACTTCATATTGTGGGTTGATTGCGTCTGTTATTGGGGCTTTGGCTAATCAACGGCCATATCTACAGACGCCTAGATAAACGTTTCATAGATTGGAATCGATCCGCGCCTCCGTCAGGACTTAGGCATCAGCAGGATGTTATTACATCGCCGTATCGACTATGTATAAATTAGGGCACATACTTGATGTTCGATTTTAAGTATCAGTTCTTCTTCCGAGAATGTTTGTGCTATCGATGATTAATTCCGCCCATGTCTGCGATGGTTTGGCCAATTCAGTATCGGCAGTGTCCTCTACTCCCGCCTGGATGCTCCTGCCGAATAGGCGCAGGCTTTGTGTACCATCAGATATAGCTTCATCGCAGCTCATTGAAAAAAAAAGAAGTTTCAAGGGTTGTCGGCTCGTAATTCATCGGCTCGGAACCACATAGTATGCGTAACTCCTGGCGACGGCCCATCAGCGCGTGTGTTGCAACGTGTTCCGGTCATTTGAATTGGTGCCTTGAAAATATGCCAAGTCGGCTGACGGTATGATCGATGACCGAGCCCATAGTATAATCATTCAAGCCGTTAGAGAGGTTTGAGTTTCGTCAGATCCATCCTCATGCTTTGTTCATGGTCTGGTTCATATGGTATTATCGCATTTATGTATTCCACGACCCATAAGCTTTAACCTGAATTTTCAAACTTAAGATTGCAGCATACGCGACGCATGAACCATGCGGTCATAGGAAGGAGCTGTAGAAAGCGCTTCCCGTAACTTCGAGATATTAGCGGCATTATGTTCATATCGCGATGGAGTTATCTCTGAGCCAGGTCATCATCGATGTAAACTGATTTGAAAAGATGAATTGATAATGGTCCGAGTTGACACATACTGTGCGCTTCGTGCGCACGTCTTCTGAGGCGTCACGGTGATTATCTAGCCGGATTATAGCGCCATCAGCAAGTTAGAGGAAGGTTCTGAGGCACGGTAGGAAGTGCGTCTGATTTATCGTTGCAAGTTCTCGTGAATCGTGCCCCAGAATTCGGAGCTGATACGCGAAAAGTTGTGTCAAGTTAGCCTCTACTAGTAGCAATGAACACTACGCCTGCCTTTTTAGTGCTAAAACTTCCGAAATTCCAATCAAACACGACTGTTTCGTGGCCCGTTTTACTTTCTGACACAAGTTCCCCAGATTTTGTCCGATGATATGGTCGGAACAGCGGTTGATGCAGATGAGTCTCATAATATCATTAAAGCAGTTAAAGTGGATTTAACGGAACACAAATAGCACCCGGCATATCAACTCACGTGAAGTGGCCCCATGGGCAAGCTAAGGATGCCTTTGACTCGGACGCCGACGCAGGAAATGGAAGTTTGAGCCCAATTCAAAGACGATGATAACACCGATGAATAGAGGTGATATTGTGAATGGGCGCAAGGACGCAAAGCGTGGCGATCACGGACGGTGCATGCTTGCTTCGTATGACTCTTTGGTGAGTGCTAAAGGCGGTCCTTGAGGCTATTTCACAGAGCGGCGAACCATGGAGGTGCTGCGGCTGCATGGCACACTCGTGGGACAGCATCAACACGTGTTGGGTGCAGTGTGTTACTTTGGGGTTAGTAACCCTTGAGTATTTTATGAAAGTTTGGTTTTTGGAAGGTGTTCCGAGTAATGGGTCTGGTTCAATAGAGTCTTGACATCGTAGTAAACGATCTGCAGCTTGATCATCGTATTGATTTTCCGGGTCATCAATGGCGATGCACGTGTACTTGTATCCAAAATTAAATTTGAAATTGGAGTCAACGAAAGTAGCATGCAAAGACACGTTATATGGCCTCGAGGCCCGAACTAGTTGAGGAATGATTGGGGAGCAGAGAGGAGCACAATGGATGGATGAATTGTTGAAGGGCTTGGTTCAAGTGGTGTAGCTGTACGGCGTTGTCAGGCATAAGCCGATAGTTACGACATCAACAATGTAAACCAGTGCATTGTGAGCCAAGTGAATTATAGGCCCTTGGTCTAGTGTTCGCTTCCAACTTTTTTTGTTTTGACCACGACCATCCACGATCCAGGTTGTTGTTTTTTCTTTCTATATTCTAATAAGGCTAACTGAAAGTTTACAGTATCTAATAGTTCTCATTTTTGAGTAAAGGGAGCGCCCAGTCACATCTCCAAACCTCATTGCACAGGGCTCATTATAATTATTGGCAATCGCCGCCGCAAGAAGGGCACGTTGCAATCAAAACTCCTTCGCAAGGTCAGTCAGGGCTCCTCCCCTTTGCCTCATTTCATTACCATAACCTCCAAGAAGATCTAAAACCCTCGACCTCCACCCACTTTGCCTCTTCAAACTCTTGACCTGGGTCCTGATCTTCAACACGCGACCCCGGTCCTCACGACCTCCTCACGCCTCGTTTTATTTCATCTCACTTTTTATACCTATCTTGTGCTTTCTCTTTAGATCTTTACTGCCTGTCTTCTTGCATTCTATCCAGCAAAACGTCGACGGCGGTCTCTATCTATCAACTCACTTAGCAAATCGTGCTCTCAACATCGCATCACCTATATCCTATACTCCATCGCATCTTTGATTATTCTCTCATACCGCAACGCACGACACATTTTTATCCAGCAATCATCAGTCGCTCATCAGCTTGTTAATTAACTGGTGAGTAAATTTCATTGCAGCGTGTTTTTGCTTCGCTGACAATTCCCATTATTTAAATCAGATTTAAATGCAAAAGGTGGTCACCGCTACTACTGCACCCACACACACTTTGTACTTTGCACGCGAATCAGGCTCAAGAAAACCCATTTCAGCTCGAGCACAATCAACGGGTGTACCTGGTTGGTCTTCAAGTCCCCTTGAACATCACAACTCGAACTCAGACTTCACAGCCGAAGTAAGCCATACGCTATCTCTCACTAGACAACCTTCTTACGTCGTCCCGTAGACTTGGAACGTTTCATCTGCACAAGGCTCACCACCGTCTCTTTCATCCTACATCCCACGTTCAGCTTCGATTCAAAAACCTCTAGCAATGCCTGTTCGTACAAACCTCGTAGACATGTCAAAAACCGAAACTTCTGGCCATCCGTCTGAGCGTGTCCCAAACAACGCTCAGCGATGGCGGCTAAATGCTTCGGGACAGCTTGTCGATCCAGACGCATCGCTCGACTGGGACCTTGCCCAAGATATTGCCAGGCTGAAGCTCGGCGTCGTAGGTGACATTGGAGACGATATACAGGGCCGACTGGGGACTTCTCCTCAGTCTAAGCTAGGTGCTGCGAATGTAGCACCATTCAATGATGCAAGTCCGCTGGAAACGGCTTCTGACGTCAGTCTTGACTCCTCCCCCAATACCTCTGATCATCAAATTTCACCGTCCCATTCTCGCGTGTCGTCCACGGATACACTGGAATCTCACGAATCTATCAATTCTTCGGCTAGTCATACCATGCGCGGGCAGCCCCAGCTGAAGATAGCAACGGGGAATGACGGGAAGGAGCGTCCTCATTCCTTCAGCGGTGGACTATCTACTGCTGATTTGCGTCGCCTAAAGCAAGCAGGGGAGGAGCATGTACATTCCGTGGCTGCTCACCCTTGGTCGTCCGCTGCTTATCGGGATCGCGTTGGTGGCGGAGAAAAGCCTTTTTCACCTGAGCAGCCCCAGTACCCATCGCTGACCAACGCATCATTTGGTCGCGGACAACAGCAATATGACTATCGTTCTGCCCAAGGTAATGGGGATTTGCAGGGCGATTATGGCGCTCAGCGCAGCTATTTCCCGCAACCTTCTGCCCCCAGTGCCGCCGCACCACATCACTTTCTCCAAGGACGCCCGGCGAATGGAGTTCAATCTACCTATCGTCAGCCTCAGCGAGGTTACCCTCCACAACCGTTGGTCCCAAGCCCAACGGGACTTGCCTATGGTCCGGCACACGTTCCTCACCTTTCGCTCGGTAACACTCAGCAACTCTATGACATGGTTCTCCCTACCGGAGACAATCATCACCCGGCCGTTACTCGTGTGCAGCAACAACACAACGTGTTCCGTGGTGCTCATCAGCACTCCGCCTCAGACCCTTCCGCTCTGCGAGATGCTGCTACATTAGCGCTCCTCAGCAACCAAGCAGTTTTCGCACAGGCGACTCATGGAATGTATCCCCCCATCCACCCTGGTCTCTACAATCAATTCTACGGCACTCCGGAATCATACCCCTCGGATCTAGCCGTCGCGGCCATGGCCAGCCGTCTGCAAACTCATTTCACTAGTCCGTATGGAGCGTTACCAGCTCAAGGCCTGGGGGTAGACCATTCCAATGCAGGATCTGAGAGTCCTTCGCAAAACACCGGTGGACCGAGTGCTAACAATCGTAAGCTCGGCTTGTACAAGACTGAGTTATGCAGGTCATGGGAAGAGAAAGGCTCATGTCGGTACGGAGCGAAATGCCAGTTTGCGCATGGAGAAGATGAACTTCGGAACGTTGCTCGTCACCCCAAGGTAGGAACTCATCGATGCCTGCGATACTGAGTATTGATATTATTGCATTTCAGTACAAAACGGAAATTTGCAGGGTAAACTTTCTTTTTGGAATTTTATGGAATTTTTTTTCTGATGATGGCAAATAGACATTCTGGGTGTCAGGTGCATGTCCATATGGGAAACGTTGTTGCTTCATCCATACCGAACTGCCGGTCTCGGGCATCGCACCGGGAGCTGAGGGTATTCCTCCACCTTCGGTCACTGCAAGCAATCGTGAGCGTTCGAATAGCGACCCCAACGAATCATCGATATCCCTTCTTCAGCGCATCCAGCGTAAGGGTGATGCAACACCAGTGGACGCATCCCCGCCTTCGGGTAACTTCTTTAATTCTCGACCTCCCACTGGCTCGCTTCGCGTTGACACGTCTGCTCTCAATAATATTACGAAGCAGAACAAGTCAGCATACCCTACCTTTGCCAGCAATGCGTTGATGCTTTCAAGTTCCGAGCAGACACCTATGAAGTCTCCGGTTGTTCCTCTTACAGCGGGTCCTGATTTGGGGCGGCACAACAACGCACGCCTGGATATCGTAGGATACAGCCAGGTGAGTATGACGTGGCTATGTAGAACCTATTTTGATCCAAGAATACTTTTAGCAACGTCTTAACAGAACGAGCGCTACAGTGCCCAACGCCAGACACTCTTTCAATGGAACGGATGTAGATCTAGATTTCTCCTCGCCGTCCACACCTTCTGCTGCAACCCCCACAACGTCTTTTGCACTCTCGCAAGTCGATAGGGTATCAAACAATAATGCTGTTCCACGTGCACACGTTAGATCTGGGAGTGCTGGAAACTGGGGCAATGTTACTCGTAGTAGCAACCTAGCCGGTGTGCCCTCATACCCACAGGCCCTCAGGAGCCGGGGAATCTAGTTCTCCGTGGGCATCAGGTGACCTCACTAGGCTCGGAGAAAACTGGATGTAAATGCATCGGATGTCGTGTTTGAGAACTTCGCCGCTTGGTCGGACGCTTTTATGTGATGTTTGTCTTCATGACTCCCGTAGTGACAGTGGAGTTTACGAGACATTTGCTCATCTTCTACCTTACTTTGTACAAAAAGCTTTTGTATACCTCATCTTACGTCTTGTTTTCATGTGCCCCTTGTCACGCTTCTGATGATGATATGTTTCATGACTATCTCCGTGTGAACGTACACCCCCTCCATCTCCTCTGCTCATCAAATCTGCCTTTGGCTTCTCTTGCAGGACATCGTGATCGTCGATTGGTGAACTCTCATGTCGTCTGGAAGAATTACGTGCTGAGCTAGAAGTCATCTTGCGCATGAACTAGAAGTAACCTTGTCCACCAAATGGCAAAGACAAGCTCGAAGGCATTTACTACACGTTGATGATAAGCCTATCAGCTAACGCCGTTGCGATCAGGCCGCATCATATCAGGCAGGGCAACATAACAATTGCAAAACCTGAACCTTCCAACTCAGAACTTTGTAGTCAATTCAAATTCGCCAAGCTTCCCCTGCAGCTGATACTCTGCAGCACTTTCCCTATGACTTCGTGAAGTCGCCCAGCCGTTACGAAGGTACCTGTTTGTTATCAGGAACTCCTTCTCATCGGAATCATCGCATGGCAGACTCGTCATCATGTTTTTTTAAACTTCTCCCGACCGATTCACGGTGTTCTTGTGATGGTAGTACCGCAGCGTGGTGTCAACGTCTCTTCCTATCTCTTCACGGTCACCCTACGCAGTGTGAAAGTGCGTTGCAATCGATGTCACTGGCTTAAAGCGCTGGCTACTTGCCATCCAAATATTTTAAGAGTGTTACTGGCCCAGATCTGATCAGGGTAATAGTATACGCTTGAAGCCCGGATAGCCTACTAAACTAACATATGATGAGTTTTGTTGCAGAGAAATTGATAAATCTCGTTGTCATTTGATGTGTGCTATGAAGATCCGTTCGACCTCTCAGTGATGTCTAGAAGTCATGCGGCCCCATCCCTATTCGTGTGCTTCCAGCGGGCTCCGTAGCCTATTCTTGACCTTGACATTTTCTGTCAGACGCCAGGCCTGTATCCCGTATACCGATAATTCTCTCATTCTATGATATCTTGGTTGCCACCCCTCGACGATGCCTACCCGGTGCCAGATCCTAGAGATTAATTGTCTTCTTATTGATCTATCTAGGGGACTACTCTACCACCTTACCAGCATGATGACGTGAGGACAGGGTCACAGGACAAACGATATCATTCTATTCTCAATTTGTTGACTTAGTGTTTCAGGCAGCGGATCATACGATATACACGTCTTCCGAGCCGATGCCTCAAAAGGCATGCACAAAATTTGAACGTCTAACTGTGGATAGCTTAGATGCTCCGAGTCGTGATCCAAGTAAACAATGGTCATATCGTCTGACGACCCTGTTCAAAGTCTGATTACTAAAATTGCACAGAAGATCTCCAAAAACAAAAGATCAAACCTTGGTGAACAGGATTTCCACCGACGTGATATCGTAAACCCGGCAGCACAACAATACTGGCACTTGCATCCTAGTCCCAGGCTTATGGAATACCACCGTGACCAACAAGATCAGACCATTTTTGCGACTCGGAGAAAGCTCCCTCGAAGGTTGACGAGATCTTAGAACTCACGCTGAATCTACGTACACCGTCAGGGGCTCACAGGCATTCATGGCGCTCTTAAAAATAAAAAAAATCCGAGGGCCTACGTAAGGGGTCCTCAAACGGATGCGCGAGGATGTTGCACAAAACACGGCCTCGAGGAGCGTGCGTAAATATCGCCTCAGCACATGATAGGCTTCTACAACACCTAGAGCGTTTGAATGCAAACTTGATTAGGTTCTATGATAATTGGGATAGAGAGGTACCAACAAGGGACTAAAATCCTACTGAACACCTAGTTCGGATAGCTCTCTGATAAACCCTTCCATGCGACATGTTGCGTAAGCTAAGTAGTCAAAGTCTGATTCCAATTCTCCTCTTTCCAGGCTGTCTTGCGCTTGTACGATACCCCACACGGTCCACATCCCGTGTGAGGCAGGACTCCAGATACGCACTTGACGTTCCAACTGGAAAACTTCTGCTTCTGAGCGCAACGCCGGAACCGAGGAAGTACATGTGTCAATGGGACGCGAGTGTGCAAGATACGCCCGAAAGAAATTTTGACGTTCTTCCATTGTCGGATACCGGCTTGGATCCAGAAGATGCGGCGTTGACGAATGATAGTTAGCTGTCCACTCGTGGAAGTGATTAGCAATGTCGAAAGCAACTGGATTAGGCGATGCGTATTCAAAATCAACTACGACAATCTACGTCATAAGTTTGGCAAGGTCCTCTGTACCCTAGAATGACTATTGCTCACCTGGTGGTGCTCAGGAGCATCTTGACGAATTGGGCTAGTTAACCTCAGTATGTTGCCATACTGCGTATCATTGTGCGCGAAAACACGTCGACATGCCCCCTCTACCTTCTCAACATGAGAAACCCAGCGTAAGTAACGCATCCAAAGTTCATAAAAGCGGTCGATGTTAAGTGCTTGACGAGTGGCCTCAGATACACACTGGAGACGCAAAATCTCTCGTGCGACTGGCATCCATGCTTTAACATTTTTCTTGACCCCGATCTCCCAACTCTTTCCCTCAAGAGCACTGACGGTGAGTGGACCCTCTACAACACTAACATCCACAGAATGGAGTTCAGCCATGCGTGAAGCTATCCATTGGCTGGTCTTCCTGTCACGAAGGTCTGATGAAACTAGCGTGACAGACTCGAAGTACTCTTCAATACGACCGTTTGTAAATGTACCATATACACGAGGACCAAAATGGCATCGAGATGAGAGAATGTGAAGCATGCGCAGCTCGCGAGAGCGAGAGATGAGAGAACCGGATGATGGACCATAGATGCGCAATAAGAGGGTAGGAACACGAGCAACGGTAGGGCAAGAGACAAAAAAGATGGCATTGGTGAGCGCACCAGAGACCTTGCGGATGGAGAGTAACTCGGGTGTTATCTGCGTCTTGTGCCAACCAGGGACCCGCAAAGCCACCAAAATAGCAAGAAGGTCTCTTGCAAAATCGGCCGACTTGTAAGATCTATATGAAAAGATGGGACGTAAGCTCAAAATGCAATTTGAATAACAAACCCTGCCAAAAGGATAATAAAGAAGCGTGCAGAAAAAAGACAACTAGTATACCTGGCATGTAATTTGGCCTTAACGTTTGTTAAACCATCGACAAACTCAACATCAACAGTGACCTTTGGTTGAGATAAGGACACATTTGAAGATTTCGAGGGACTGAGCACTAAATTGCGCAAAGACGAGGATGACGACACGAGTGGAGAAGGAGAAACGGCGGCGCTGTCTGCAATCATGCCAGTTGTTCACATATAGTGTAGTAGGATTAACTCGTTCGACTGTTTGTCTCGGTCTAGAGAAATGTTAAGTACCGGTAGACGGAGGGAGACTTAACGTTCGGCGGCCACGGCAGCACACGACCATTAATTATCCTCACGGTCGGACCCCGAACTCCGTCGGAGATTAATTACTAACACATTTATTTAATTATGAAAATGAAAATTTACAATACCCCACAAGCATGGGTTGATCATTAGCAGGTGACTTTGCCAACCTTGTTCAGACAATGATGCTTGTTCACTTTGCTCCTTCACAAAAAGTCGGATCAAGTACCAGAATACTTTCATGATTCAACTTGAAGCTTGCAGCAAGGCCGCAAGGCTCCTACCATCCAAGACAACGATTCGAATGTCCTACTAGCTACCCACTTCTAAATCGACTTTCTATCAACAGTCGCCGGGTCACCGGTCACCCTCAATCACCCCTGCAAACAAATCCGCGGGGGCATACCCGGTCCAAGCCCGGATCATGATCACGCTGCACTGTATATCATGCGCAATACCCCTATAATTGCGTCCTGCATCGCGTTTAAATAAAACCAACATCTTGATTTTGCTTTATGTATGCGACCTGGTTTCTAGGATCGTATATGGCGAGAAAAATCATGGATTTGCCGAGGAATAAAATGTATGTATCTGAAATCTTCGTATTGTTTTCTCGCCTGCCCGCTCAATTCGGTCACCGCTTAGTTCCCTGAGGAAGGCCCTGGAGGCTGTGAGCATTAATGCTCTTGCATTAATCAACTTTCAAGGTTGGTTGGTTGTGCTTTATTTGTTGAAGCAAGAGGCGTCTGATTCCTTTAGTGAACAAGTCATGTATGCCATCATTCCGCGGGTTAATACTGCCGAGGAAGTGTTTCATTACTCAGCTCATCGACATGTAATCAAATCAACTAACACTATATCACTGCATCGGCAACGGTCTGAAACGCACCACCGCTATTCCCCTTTCACATCAAGAGATGACCCTGGATTGTTTGAGCGAGTAAGGCCCATTTGTTCTAGGAGCTAACGTTCGTATCAATATTCTATCGATTAGGCTCTGGCCATATGAGTCTGGTAGGCAATTTGAAACACCGTTTTGGAAGTCTATGGATTATGCCCTAACATATCTTGTATCGTAAGTATTGTCGAGGTCCGCTAATTAGGGCTCGTAACCCTGTGGCCGCGGGTTTACGCGCAGCCAACGTATCACAGTTAGACGCTGCTTAATCTTCGGTAGCAAGCCACGAGGACACTGGTGTCTTCTGTGCGACCACTATATCTCGTCTATATCTTGTTGTAGACGAGGGAAGTTGCCGGCATAATCGTTCAGGTCTGGACGTTTTGTCTATTCCATTTCCAAGCTGTACGGTGTTCCCGCCTGAATTCTTTTTTCAGATCAAGTGCTGCCCGTGTCAGCACATCTAAACCACTTTAACCAACATGGAGGAATAGTAAATCGTGCATGCTGCATGCTCATTTGTTGAACGGTGTGCTTTGTATCAAAGGGTTATGAAGACGTTACCCCAAACCTGACTTCGACTACGTATGGGCCTATCTACAACATGATAGTTTTGCATGCTCAAATACATGCTTCTGATCTACTACGTGAGGCCATCAGAAATGTGTAAATCCCTGGTAAAGCCGCTAGATGTGGTTGTGAATATTTGTCCCACTGACTCCTGGCTAGCATCGGGCCTTACGCACATGTGCAAGAAATATTGTGTTACATCAAACGTTTTAATTCGTCCGAACGCTCGTCTAGCAAGTTTATCTATGTACAATAAGAATAAGGATTTTGATCCTCTAAACTTCATTAGGCGGTGAATCGACACATGACTCTTGGTGTGAAGCTTTTTCCTGGATAGCGTCGTGATGGTTCGTAGTTTCTACCGAAAAGCATTTCATAAACAGCGAGATCTAATTATGCAGATTGGTGAAGCCATATCATCACTTAGAAGGGATCACATACCACCAAGGCCAGACCTAGCAGAGGAGCAGAGACGATCCAGATGCTCTATGATATCATTAATTGAGAATGAGTAGGGCGGCATGACCTTGAAACTCACCTGAATGGCTAGAGCCACAGCACCCAAGACCTCATTTCTCAACGAGAGCGGCTCGATAAGACTCAGTAACCTCCAATTGATGGAGGATGATCCCTGAATTTGGTAACCGATAGGTAAACCGTGAGATAGCTGTTTATCAAAGACTATCCCAGCAACCGCCTTGCAGACGATTTAAGTTAATGTCGCATAAACGAGGCGGATGGACTTACTAGGCCAATGGTAGCTCCTGTAAACCTTACCAGAAAGAATGCACTAGTCCCTGTAGCGAGCTCAGAAGGATGCAATGCCTTCACAAAGACCTGATAAGGGGCGTGGAAAAGGAACCCGATTCCAATACCGGCGATAAGGGGGAAAGAAATTTGCTCGAAGTGCGAGGAGGCATCCTTGAGTGTTATCAAGAGACCTGTTACACAACTTCAGTGACTGCCCTCAGTATATGTATGTTCGACCTCACTGAAACCTAATGTAGATATCAGCAATCCACCGACGATCGTCCATTTTTGTCCCTTGGTGTCGTTTTTACGCTTCTGGCAGAATCCAATAAACCAAGCGGCTGGCATCGAAGCCAATGATGATCCGAGTGAATATGGCAGCATCTGTACACCAGCTTGCAGTGGGGTCATACCATTCACAGCCTATGAAAATCATGAAATCAGAATCAGATCCACTAACAAGGCACGGGACGACCTTACTTGGAAGTAGAGGGCAAGGTAAAATGTGCCTGAGGTGAATGCGAAGTTGTGAAGGAATGTGACAGTCAGAATGATCACTAGATGATTCATATGAGATCTCAAAAATCCTTCCACGCGAAGCAAGCTTCTTACCAACAGTGAGACTTTTGAATACGGCAGGCGGGAACAATGCCTCGCGTGTGGTGCGCACTTCATAGAAGCCACCACAGGCTAGTATCACAGGGCCTAGAGTGACCAGCAGGAGTGTTGATGGTGATGTCCCTGCATGATGGTGAGCAAAGTGTTTGTACTGAATATCGATAGGACCTACATCCACTACTCATAGCGAAGCTGAAACCAATAACCAAACAGCTGGTACCCAGCATAAAGAGAAGACTGATGATATGATGAGCATAGCACAAGAAAGCAAAATTATATCGTACAGTCCGATAAAATCAAACCTTTCGGTGAAATTTTTCCATGACGCATGCTTAGCGTGTCCGAGCGTAACATTTCGCAATGACACTGACAGCAGCAAGAATGCGAAAAGGCATACAGGCAAATTCATGTAAACTAGTAACCCGGAGTTTGAGATTGAAACATAGCAAGGGGATGAATGACATACAAGCCCATCTCCAATTGATTGTCGTGGAGAAGCCAGCTGCGGAGGTGAAATGAGATTTAGATCTAAGATTCGTTGGAGCACTTACTGCTGAATAATCCTCCGAGTATTGGTCCCGCAACTGCAGAACAGCTCCAAGTAATACTAAGAGCCTGAGACCACTTTGCTCTATTTTCTGGTTCGACAATTTCTGATGTGATAACCCAGACGGAACTGACGATACCACCGCCACCGAGACCAGCCAATCCGCGGAAAATGATCAGGAGTGTAATATTCTAGAGAGATAAAGATCAGGATATCAAATTCAGAATAATCCGGAGTCAAACAACCTTTGCAGCCCCGCACAGCAAGGATCCGAGGGCGAAAATCATCATACTAACATACAAAACGTTCTAGTAATATAGCGAGTAAATCCACTCAGCCTCCTCCAAGTTTGAAAAAGAACACACCTTTCTTCCTACCAAATCGGATAGTCTTCCATACAGGGGTTGGCCAGCTGTTTGGGTCAGCATATACGCAACCCCAACCCAGGTGTATTGACTCTGGGAGGCCCCGAGTTCGCTGACTATTGTCGGTAGAGATGTTGACACAATAGTCTGTATGTTGGCTTAATGCCTAGCACTCAAATTTGAAAAGGGGATACGCACAGAATCTGTGGTGGCAAGAAAAAGTGTCATTGCGGCCCTGAGGTTCGATCACATACTGATAAGCGAACAGCAATTCGAGCAGCGTGAAATATTACCCGATGTGTACGAAAAGCAGTCGGGACACCGAATGTTTCGGGGCTTTCTGGATCTCGTCACGAGAATCGAGAGAGGCACAATCGCTGGCGTGTGCTTTGTCCGATGATGCAGACGCATCATCCGAACATGACGAGCATGAAGGAAGATGAGTTGGCATAGGATTTGCTGCATTGTCTAAAGACATTTCAAGGAACTTGCAATAAGAGAGAGCACAGTAAGAAAGGCTGCTCGAGGTTTAACGTTCTCCTCGTCTTCGTTGCCATTTTATACAAGGACCCTTTGGTTTGGTGGTGGCTTCGATGAGATCTGGCATAACTAGATTTCGAAAAAGAGCTTCTTTGGCTTTGGAACTATCCTCTTGTGACCCTTTGACTTGCGGTCCGCAGACAGCGGTGAATGTGCGCTGGCATTAGGCTTTACCAATGATGATATTAAATTCGACCGCATTGTGAAGCCTTTGTGGTAAGAGTCCAGCCCGCAACAAAGAAGAGAAGGGGCCTTTGACAGCATGCATTACTGCAGTCGATAGGGTTGAATTTGGTAAAAGATGAGCATTGCCCAGTGTGGGGGAGTCAGTCAAGCACGCTCAAGCTACCTCGTTGCGCATGCCTTGATGGCATCTAAACTTCGGACACAGAACTCTCTTGAAGAAGATCAAGTTGAGATCGCCGCGCACTAGGTTAATTCTTTTCAGTTTCGAAGTTCCAGCAAGGGACAGAAGAGACGGATCGAGAAGTTACTATTAAGTACTAACATTAACTTGAACTGAATGCTCGATCAATGTTGAATGTTGGCACCGCGGCACCTGCCTATACAGCCACAAACACGTTTAAACAGAATTACTATTAGGTACAATTACGGCCTCCATGCAGTTTCAGGGCAAACACTAAGTTACTGTCTTTTAAGTTCACAGGGCTTGTTCCACGCAAACATCGTATGGTAGTTGCAGGGGAAATTATCCCATTAAAGTGTGTAGTTCACTATGCTTCTATGGATCTTCTCTAAGCCGTAGCCCTCCTCCTGTGCTCACCCTCCGCGTTCTCCGATAGCCCACTGCTTTTTGCCGTATCCCCGGCATCCAGTCCGTCTGCTGATTGATTGAATTGAGAAGCGACAGGTAGTAGATAACGGAACGTCGTCAGGACGGACCAAAATATGGATAAATCAAGACCCAGTAAGCCTTCGTATCCTGTTCCATGTGCGAGACACCCAGCCACCCACGGAAGCCGGTGACGGATGAGAAAATGAAGTCGTACCATTGTTATCACCCATTAAACTGGTATCCTTCGCATCTGGTATGCTTGACTGAGCACTAGTCGAGGCGCCGGTGGGCGGAACTGGATCATGTCTTGGACTGTTACTCCGGCCCTCAACGTCGTCCGCATATTGCTCCAAAATCTCTCCGTTGTCGTTTCGTTAAAGATCTATAGAAAGTGGGTTACGTAGGCGCTGACGAACATCAATTTCGCTTACCTTGGAAGCTGCACGGAGAAAGAAATAAAAAGATCCCCCTTATCACCACCAAAAACTGACGGGACACCATGGCTTCTTAGGACCATCTCCTCGCCATGTTGAGTACCATTGGGTACACGAACGTCCACATTTCCATCCAATGTCGGCACACGAACACGGCCGCCCAAGAGTGCAGTATGCAAAGGTATGCGCACTTCGTGGTGAAGGTTTGCACCTTGTCTGCGAAAAACTTTGGATGGAGCGACATTGACCCTGACAAGCAAGTCCCCATGGCCGCCCTTGCCTGATAATGGCGCATCGCCTGCGTTCGGGATGCGGATGGTCATTCCGTCTTCCACCCCTGTGCAATATATTAGTTACCGGAACGAAAACGATGTTCAACTCCTGACCTGGTGGGATATCTACCTTAATACTTTTTTTCGTTCGCACATAACCCTGACCACCACAATCAACGCATTGACTTCCGCGGGGAATGGTAGAACCAGAGCCAAGGCATGTCCCACAAGTACTTGCCATCTGGAATCCACTATCTATCACAAAAGTCTTGGTACCAGTACCATTGCATGACCCGCAAGGTACACGCTTGGCACCATGTCTCAGGCCTGTACCGGCACATGTCGAACATGTTGACAAAGCGTTGACGTTTACACTTAAAGTCGTTCCTTTGCAGGCGTCCAAAAACGAGACGTTGATGCGTGTCTCAATGTCTGCTCCTCTTGCACTTTGGCTGAACCCGGAGCGCGCTCGACCCCCGAAGGAACCACCGAACAACTGGGAGAATAAATCGCCTTGACCTGAGCTTCCGCCAAATGCCTCGCTGAAGTCTCTAAAACCACCAAATCCGCTTGCACCTCCTGCAAACGGATTTCGAGCAAAGGCATTAGGGTCAAAGCCTGGTTGCTGGGATGCAGCGCCATATTGGTCGTATGCAGCCTTCTTTTTCTCGTCTTTCAAAATCTTGCATTACAATGTAAGACACAGCACGTATAGATCAATGAAAATGTGGTAAATGACGTACGTCGTATGCTTCTTGTATCTCCACAAACTTTTCCTGCGCTCCTTTATCAGGATTTGTGTCCGGGTGATACTTTCGGGCGAGCTGTAGAGTTTGGTAATTAGGGCGACAAGCATCAATTAATTAGTTCCGATGCGCACAGCAAAATACGTTTTCTTGATTTCCGCCGGAGATGCGTCTTTCTTAACACCTAAAACTTGATAAGGGTCCTTTGGGGGAGCAGGCAGCGATGCAGAGGCATGAAAGGCGCGCTAAAAGATAACAGTCAGTATGACGTGACAACTGTAAAACAGACCTTATGGCAAAATTGTGACAAACCCTCTGGCCTCGTGTGCTGTGGCCATTGCGGCCAGCTCGATAAGTTGAGAACGTCCGGGTGTTCGGCCTAGTTTGTTGTCGAGCACAACCATAAAAAGAAATGAACGACGAAGCTGCAAGTGACCGCAAGTGAGGGATCATTTACAATTGTGCCTTTTGACCCAAATAGCAGCGAAGCAATAGAGGTAAGTTGGAGAGAACATAATATTGTATTTGCGCCCAATAGAAACGTGACGAATTTTGAATGTACAATTATTTGCCCTGCTGACTAATAAGCTCATTCTGTACCATGACCATTGACTCCTGTGTAGGTCCAAGTACTGAGCGAGGACAATTGAATAGAGCTTCACACAGTTATATGATTTGAATGTCTTCTGAGCCAAAGATCGTATCCATATTTGATTTTTCTAGTCTTTCTCCGGATCATCGAAGTAATCAAGGGTCAGATTCATGACGCCAGCACGTTGAGAGAAGCGCGGCAAGGACAAGCGTACCGAATCAGTATGTGTACATGGGTAGCTAGATAATAGCTATTCCTGCTTGGAGCTAGAATCCCTATCGAGTAGCTTAGCAGTCCGATTCACGATTTATAGGCCCACCATGTAAGATAGCTGTCCATGGTCTCACAACCTGTTGATCAAATTACAGAAGCACACGTAAATCGCTTGCAAGGAAGGTCATTTCCAACAGTGCTCGGTTCCTCTTTCAAATCTACCGTTCAAGCTTAGACCATCTAATGATCTGGGCTCCCCTGGATGTATTACCGCTGTTTAGTATTAGCATTCGACTGGAAGCAATGACGCGGATGATACGGACCGTGGTTAAGGAAGGTAATAACGCTGATAATTTTTGATCAGGCGAAATTGGGTAACGCGTCTGTTTGGGCTGTTCGGGAGCGCCACCAACTTTTTCCATAGGATACTAAGATCTCATCGCCCTTTTGTATTGGATCTTTGGAACTCCAAATGCTCATCCGTAGTTCGCCTTGCGACGCACGGCTCTCCACAAAAACAGCATTGGGTTTGCTTCGAATACCACGGTAATCGTTGACAAACCTAGCCTCATTGCCCATAATACTGGCATCCACGCCTACATTATCCCCATCCGCTGACCGAAAAAGTGAAAGATCGTAGTCGGAGTCAGCTCTATCCTGGCAATGCACTTCTCCAATATAGTCAATGATATGTGACCTAGGAAGGATCTTTCGAACAGCAAAAAGGCCGTTCTGTCCTCGTGCAGGGTGAGAAGGTTCTGTGATATACCTCACGCGAACTAGAGATGTCGAAGGACCTGAAATCGGTGTTTTCTGGGGGGCGGGATTAGTGCCACTGATAAGAAAAGAGCGCACGGGGCCCGGCACAGAAGGATGATAACGAGGGGCGTTGATATACTGAATATGAGAGGGCCACGATGGAGGCTGGCGCCGAGAGCTGGAAGACATGAATATTTTGTTGGCGGAGATTGTCGAATATTAAGCACGTCAAGCTTCGTGTCTTGCACTATCAGGTCTTGCAGACGAAATATAGAAATATTATAGTCTTATTCCTGTATTGTGGGTTGGCGTCTAAGGAAAACAACACCGTGGGTAAACACGAAAGACCTGCACCAAACACCGTTTCACCAGCCTTCGTCCAAGGGCTTTCAATCATCCATTGAACTGCTGATTTCATTCTCATTCCATGGTGCGACCTCCAACGAAATCTGTAGCACGCATCTATCGAGATGTCAACGCCAATTTCGGTCCTGCATGGCATGAATATGGTCAAAGACTTCAAGTTACTTGGACTTGGTAATGTACTGACGATCTCCGCTTCAGATAATCTTCAAGTGCAGTGGGGAACGCAGGATCACTACGAGATAGTGCGCAAAGTTGGCAGAGGGAAATATTCAGAAGTAAGATGGTCGTCCTTGGATCGACGTGGAAAGCCTGTTTGATCACCCCATATAGGTTTTTGAAGGTGTCAATGTAGTTAATGATGAGAAGTGCATCATCAAAGTGCTCAAGCCCGTGAAAAAGAAGAAAATTAAGAGAGAGATCAAGATCCTGCAAAACCTTGCAGGTGGTCCTAACGTCGTGGCCCTCCTCGATGTCGTCCGAGATCCTGCTTCGAAAATCCCCAGCCTAATAACGGAATACGTTGACAACGTTGATTTCAAGGTTTTATATCCTCGTTTCACTGATTACGATGTCCGCTTTTATATGTTCGAGCTTCTCAAGGTATGTGTAAATTGATCTCTGGTAAATTTTTCTACCATAGTCTTTTAGGCATTGGACTTCTGCCACTCAAGAGGAATAATGCACAGGGATGTCAAACCCCATAATGTCATGATTGATCATGAACAGCGCAAAGTATGCATACTTATCAACCTGCGTAATGGACTGAGCTGGACTTCATAGTACAGCTGCGGCTGATAGACTGGGGCTTGGCTGAATTCTACCATCCGAAGGTTGAATACAATGTCCGTGTGGCTTCGCGTTACTTCAAAGGACCGGAGCTATTGGTGGACTTTCAAGAGTATGACTACAGCTTGGATATGTGGAGTTATGGTTGCATGTTTGCATCTATGGTATGACCTTCAGTCTCCTAGGGATTATGATTCGGCCTGACAAAATATGATACAAGATTTTCCGCAAAGAACCGTTTTTCCATGGTCACGACAACTACGACCAACTGGTCAAAATAGCGAAAGTTCTTGGCACGGACGAGCTCTATGCATATATCGACAAGTATGGCATACGACTGGATCCCCAGTACGACGAACTCCTTGGAAGGTAAGCTTTTCAAATGTGACCACCGATCATGTAGTAACTTGCCGTTAGGTACCCTCGGAAGCCTTGGACTCGGTTCATCACATCCGAAAACCAGCGTTATATATCGAATGAAGCGATCGACTTCTTGGATAAGCTACTGCGGTATGATCACCAAGAGAGATTGACTGCTCGCGAAGCCCAAGCACATCCTTATTTCGGTCTGTGAAACCTTTGCTCGGTTGCTTGTTAATATTCATGTACCTCGCTTATAGAACCCGTCCGCAACCCCGTGTCTGGCACTTCTGCTGACGGTGAAAGCGAGGACTCGGGAACATCATCGGCCTGATTTATAATCCACTTCTTTTCATCTCTGACTGCGAAAGTTTTGTATTACTTCCTTTGCATATGATCCTGTCCCTTTCCAACCCGATAAGCGCGTCCGCTGGTGCAAACAAACTGTGTGTCTTCAAGAAATATTCAGCTTTGCTGAAATCAAGCCATTCCCAACATTATCTACTACGTCTTGACATGTGACAGGTTCGCTCCACTTTCTCGATCATTTACGAGTATGGTAATCGGTCCTCTTCAGGCGCTCCATAGTGCCCATCACCCCTTAGCTCCATGATCGACGGTCGCGGCTTTGACGGGATCTGTGTCATTTTATCAGTATATCTTGTACTTCATTTGTCGCTGGCGACATTAGAGGACGTTCTGCCATGGAACAACACGTGCGTAGCGGAGCAAGGGTCAATCATTGGGAATGGAGATCTATGAGTGAATTAGACAAGTCCGCATTCCGACGTACGTCAAAAACGAATGTAGTTTTGATCTCAAGAATCACTTTAGGTTAAGATTTACATCGAGATGCCAGTACAGCCGCGGGATCGGTGACCGTCGCTAATCTGAGTGGTAATATCGTCCTGCATATGCTTCAAAGCTTGCTATTATCTGGTGGCGTGATAATGCATCTGAAGCATAAGGTGAAGTCGGTCCAGACTTTGTCAGGTTCGAGCCCCTCTGACCGAGTTCAACTAATGATCACATTCACTTGGCGCATCAGTACACTGCTGTTTTAACCTCCTATGCTCTGGACCTGGTTACGTGACCGGATGAAGTGCGCCTCTCAGTATCTTATGAGGGTGACATCTAGCTGATATCAGAAGCTCTCCGAATATTGACTGCCTGTTAAGGTTGAGCACTGGACAAATCCTGCCCCTAGCAGTGCAAGTTCCCTAGCGGTGCGAGCATTAATGGTAAGGCGCGAGGTAAATTGACTGCTCGCTACAGTAATGGCATTTGACACGATTGATCTGCAACCCTTTCACTTCAGGGGAGTGCACTGCGCCAATCAGCAATTAATCTTCTGTGCAGTACCGTTTCCAGCGTTGTTTACACTACTGCTACCGCGTTCGGTACCTACAGCGTAGTGGCTACTTGACAAAGTTAGCGTACGCCGAGGACGATCAGTGAGAATGCAGCAGGCGCTATGCTTATGAGGCCAGGGAAGTATTGATATTCCTCTAGCAGTCATCTTTGCACTGCCCTATGAACGGAGGATAAGAATCCAGAAGGTAGGCACACCTTCTGCACGTGTAAAACTTTGTGTAATGCTTCTTGCACTGCAGAGGGTCTTTCGGCACCTGGACTAATGATAGCCCATGCACAACGTTAACGACTCCCGCAGCTCGTATGATCACGATCGGGCACGTTGTTTGCCATGCGTGTAACGTTTGTTTCCCGTGCCTTGGATGTATTGTAAATGTTTAACTCGCTATGTTATTCTCTTCAGTTGAGGTACAATCAAATATGAAATGCGCAGAAAGAAATGTCAACGAGTGCGAGTCGACTATGGGGGCTATCAGTGAGTTTTCAAAAGTCATCTACGATAGGGTCAGATGCTGCCCGTGATTAAGGAACCCTTTCTTCTAATGAATTCTACCTGCGGGACACTATGTACTGCCAACAGGCGAACGTCGTCACTTACTTGGTAAGTATTTAAATTTCAGGGAATGGCGTCAGACGCCGTATTCATGAAAGAAACATTTAATAATTTGAAACACAGTATATGCGGTCTAGCGTGCCAGAAGGGCAAGACAGCAAGTCCCAAGAGTCGGCTTAGAATGACAAGTGCCCAGTTTCCTCAACTGCAATAGAAATAGATAATATTTTGTGACAAAATGGCGCATGATCTTTCAAGGAGGTTATGAATCTAATATAGTTAAGAAACAAGATACTTCACGAGGATCGCCATTATCACATGTGGGATCCAAATAATCAACAGCTCACATCCACTAGCCAGATTGAACAACAGCCCGTACTATTTTGCAACCTTGGCAAAAATCGTAATCCGAAGACCATGATGGGAAAAGTAGTTCCTTTCCCGGCATTCTGGTGCGAATCATGTCGTGCTCCTGCCTGGTGTCCAGGCTACTGGAAGCGCATGGTAACAGAATATTGTGCAGGGTCATAACTATGATTCTGAGGCCGTTGGGTGGAAGTAGAGCGATTACGAGGAATTCGATGGAAAGCCCCTGCTCGTGAGTTCACAGCAGGGGAAACAGGGACACCGGCAAGCAGAGGACCCTGTCTGGCACTTATACTAATTCCGTCCTGCAAAGAGGATCCGGAAGAAGCTGTGCCTTGACTGACGGTACTCGACGTCGGTGCTCTGTGTGTTTCATTTCTCTTTTTCGGTTCCTTCGGTTCCTTGGGTGGAGGCGGTGGACCTGGATCGTAATGAGGGTTGTGGGGAATCCACTGTGAAATCCCAAGGTGATCTAGCACGAAGCCATTCACAACACTAAGGGAGTAGTAATATGGGTTTACATCGGGCATATCTCCAGCCAAGACGATCAACCGAGTATAGATAGCATACCCAGCACACGCGTCGTTAGCTGCATCTGCATATTCAGGGGAACATTTAAGAAAGCACAACGTTCGACCACGTTAACACTCACAGTCTTGCTGGACCGAGGAAAGACGGAGCTCCCAATTGCTGCGTTGCACCTTTCCCTTCGCCAAAGAGAAACCCACGTAGGTCTCAAGAAGGCGAGATAACCCAAGTGGGCTGGTGTACTTTCCCTTCCATCGGGCATTATCGACCGAACGAGCGAGAAGTGCTAGCTCTACGCAGTTGCGTGTTGAAACCCCCCAGTCCCGATACAACTTTTGGCAATCACCTAAATACATCATTATAAGATAGGCTGTGAGTTTATGGACCCTCCACTTGACGCACGTTGGATGCTAACGCCAGTCTTGACTCGCAATGGATCCCCAAGCACTTCCTTCAATTTCAACGGAAATTCTACGAGTAGATATATTCCAAATTAACTCATAGAGGCTCACTGTTCATTGAATTCTTGCTCATACCTGACATGGCGCTTATTTGTAGGAGCAATATGGTGTCGAAACCAGCAAGCTGAACAAGCGCTACGCGGTTCTCCCTCCCACCCTTCCTGTAGTTGGGGCGCCATTCTAGGTCAAAACCAAGAGGTCCTATGGCCAACCGAGATAACTCGAAATCTGCTTTCAGGTGATTTGTGATATATTGAATCCGGGTACGAGTAGGACTTTGATGCCGCCAAAAGTAATGCGGAAGCTCTGGACGCGAGACTGTGGTTTTAACCGAGCCTTCTGCCGTGCCAGACATCCTAGTTTATGGTATATTGAAGTATCGCAGGAATGAAGCTCGTTGTGGTCGTGTACTAAAGCGCTACATAAGCGCTTTCCCAGTACTGTAGTATTTCGTTATTCGACACACCCTTGTGACCGTGACATCTTGGGTGCTTTCGACATTTCGACAGATTTACCTGTGACCTGTGACTAGTGTTGTTGGCAGAATGCTGCCATTCTGCCGGTGGCAATTGCCGGCAGTAGGTCGAAGGTGGTTGGCAGAAGTCGGCAGAAATATTATGACCTAGTATTTGTTCCGACTAACAAACAGTAAAAATTTGACATATGTTAGAAAACTTAGAATGTATCTTGGTGGTTGTTACCATGGCCTCAAAGTCCAAGGGCTGTCCCGTCCGAAAACTTGTGTCTGACCACTTTGTTATTGGGGAGAAAGTCAAAAACAACTCAAACCGCTACTTCTTCACATGCAACTACTGCTCGGCATCCATTGAGGGCTGTGACAATAACCATCTCAAACATTTAATTGACCAAAAAACATGTCCCAATGCCCCTGATCGTACTCGCGCAGAAGTTCGTGGCTACCTTGCTACAAAAAAACGGACTTGACATTGCTCTCGCTGACGAGCTACAAAGATCATTTGCATGGATCCCTCCCCTCACAACAGACTCTGATGACCAGGATTATCTTGCGGGTCTGGAATCAATTACAGATGAGGAGTTGGTGGATGAATTTGAAAGATTTGAGCGCGAGATGCGGTAGGCTGGCCAAGCACAAGAAAATGATGAGGCAAGCGGTAGTTTGTTTGCAGGTGATGTGCCGGATGTTCTGGATGGCGGCCTCATTGACTGGAGTGAGCTAGAAAGGGTTAACAAAGGTATCACACCAACTGGCTTCATTAAAGAGACTGAGGTACTCAATTGAAGCTCAAACGATGTATCAGGGTGGAATGTTGATGCACTTTTGACGTCAGAAGGCATAGCCTCGATGTAGTAGTTGAAACTATTTTTGCCATAGTATAAACATAGCTGAAAAGAGCTAAAAACACTCACAATACATTTTGCCGACTTCTGCCATTCTGCCAACTGCCGAGAGGCCAATTTATTTCTGCCCACGACACTACCTGTGACATATCCTAAATTTTCGGCCAGCCTCTGTTATGCTTATGAAATTGGTTAACCCTAAATTCAATCCATGGTGAGATGAAGGAATTGACACTTGAAGCAGGACAGAATCTCTCTGCAGGACATATTGGTATCATATCTGCAGAAGTATTTTGCATTGATGATAGAATCTGTACTGCAGTTCTATTGGATATCAAATTTTACATGTGTTTGTGATATGACATTTAGGCAAATTGGGGGAACAATATCCTAAATCCAATGGCATCTCATATCTAAACTTTGAAATAAAATCTGTTTTACTCTAAGATACATGTTATATATAGAATTTAAGTATGATATGGTGGCTGATCAATTTTAATTACAAATTTTGAATATGAAACCTATACATATTTGGTATAGAGATTTCTTATTGGTCAGTCATCAAACAAATTCAGAATAATACAAACTAGATCTGCTGTTACAAATGCTATATCTATTTCTCCTTGTCTTCCCTATTGGTATCCGACATGCTTTCCTGTTCATATTGGCCTATTTAAGCACAGTGTCACAACCCCTTAAACGAATTAACGCAGGGCAGAGACTAGGACTCAAACAACAAGATAATCACAAAGAGGATAAGGCAGCAGGTACATCTTGGATTGCTCACTTGGAGATACAAGAGGTTTGAACTAAAGAACTACTGACTACGACAATCTACCTATATACACATATTGAAACTGAGATCGAAACTGAGTATGAACTAACTAACCAATCAGAATAATTAAAGGTATCGTACGATTCTATATATAACTATGATGTCATAACATGTGCCGCAGCCGCAGTAAGACTCTGGAACATTCCAAGAGTGTCGCGAGGCATGACGTCAACATCTTCGGCATTGTCCGATCGATCACGTGACTCTGGTAATTCTACAATAGACGCAATAATAGGAACTTCTTCAACAGTAAACATATTCTTAGGAACAGGCGCTGTGACTGGGCGCTTAAAGGACTTAGAATTAAGGAACGAATAATGGTTTGTATTTGGAACTCGTGACATTACCCCCTCTCTAGGATGAGCGTCATCGCGAATGAAACTAGGACGAATAAACTTCTTGCGCCATTCCAAAAACTCTTGGGTTTCGAACACCGATTTGTTAATTTTGCGGGGATTTAATGCCTTCGGATTTTGCCGGTGAAATTCTTGAACTTTCAACCGTGCATTCTCAAGATTTTCCTCAGGTTCCCATGTCGCTTCTTCTATCGGATATCCTTCCCACTCTACTAGGTATTGGAGTTTTGATCTGTGCAGTCTCGAGTCTAGGACTTTTCGTACTATCCATTCGGAATTGCCTTCTGATAAGATCTCTGGCGGCGGACGATGATGTGGAAGTCTTTGGACTAAGGTCGAGGGGGAATGCGGAGTGAGTAATTCTACGTGGAATACCGGATGAATCTGATATTTTGCTGGAAGGTTCAGGCGGTAATTTACATCACCCGTCTTCTCTAGCACTTCAAACGGACCAAGTCGTCGATCGGAGAGTTTCTTATTTGGTCTTTTTTGACGGATATTTTTGGCATTGAGCCAGACCAGATCTCCTTTCTTGAATTGTGGTGCGTCTTTTACTCCTCTATCGTAGAATCTCTTCATCCGCTCATTCGCCATTCGCAGCATACTTTCTGCGTCTTCCTTCGCCTCTTTCATTACATCCACTCGTTCATCAGCTGCAGGTACTTTAGAATTGGAAATTGGTGAAAAAGTAAACTCTGGATCGTATCCGTAGAGTACTTTGAATGGACTATGACCCGTTACAGTGACAGAGTTATTGTGAGCGAATTCTGCTATCGGAAGCCAGTCTACCCAATCATTTTCGCGGTAAGACGTGAACATTCTCAGATATTGCTCTACTTCTTGGTTGATTCTCTCTGTTTGTCCGTCTGTCTGAGGATGATAAGCCGTTGACATGTTCCATTTTATGCCTAGGCGTTTCGACACTTGTCCCATAAACTTGGAGACGAATTGTGTTCCTCTGTCCGATATCACCTGTTTCGGAGTTCCATGGTGTTTCCATACGTTATCTAGGAAAAGTTTCGTGATTCCTCGAGCGTCAACTTCCTTTTTCGTAGGCATGATGTGCGTTTGTTTCGTGTATCGATCAACGACAACAAAAATAGAATCGAACCCTTCGCTTTTAGGCAAATCTACTATCAAATCACAAGTGATTGATTGCCAAGGTCCCGCTGGTATTTCATTTGGTTTAAGCGGACCATGTGGTTGCGTTGGGTGAATCTTCGTTGCTCTGCATCTATCACAGCCATCTATGTAATCGTGGACATACTTCGTCATTGAAGGCCACCAATAATTTCTGGAAATCAATTCTAAGGTTTTGGCACGTCCAGGGTGTCCAGCCGGTGGAGAGTCGTGAAACAACTCCAATATCTCTCGACGGATCTCCTTATCATTTGGAACGTAAACCAGTCCTCGGAATAACACCAATCCATCCTCCACATTCCACTCTTCGACTCCTCTACGCAATTGTACCGGTGCTGCTTTTAGCGTTTGTAGCGCTTTAGCGACTTCGGGCTCTCGTTCTGTGCATTGCCTTATCTTTCTCAGCAATTGTTTTTCTCCTTGCACTAGAACTTGACCTCTTTTAGCAGCTTTTACAGTAAAAAACTCCGGTTTTAACAAAATACGATCAGAATTGTCGTTTTCTACCCCCCCTCTGTGGTCTTCTCTCCGAGAAAGCTTATCGGCCTTATCGTTGACTACACCAGGCTTATGTTGGAGTGTAAATTCATACTCCGCCAGGAACAGACTCCATCTGGCTTGCCTTCTTGTCAACTTTTGGCTCGTCATAAAGTACTCGAGATTCTTATGATCCGTCCAGATCTCCACATGATGAGGTTTTCCCTGCACATAGTGCCTCCACTCCTCCAATGCTCAAATGATTGCGAGTAACTCTTTGTCATGGATGTCATAATTTCTTTCTGCATCGTTCATTGATTTAGAGTAATACGCCACGGGGTGCCATAGGTCATCTTCCATCAGTTGAGATAGAACCGCTCCAGTTGCGTAATCAGAAGCATCGGTTTCTATTTTCATTTTCTTCTCAACGTCAGGCATTACTAGGATCGGAGCTGATGTAAACCTTGACTTCAGTTCATCAAAAGCATCTTGCTGTTTCTCCGTCCAATCCCATTTGACATCTTTCCGTAGTAAATCATTCATTGGTCTAGCGATGTCTGAGAACCTGAAGATAAATCTTCTGTAGAAGTTGGCGAAGCCCATAAATGCTTGTATATCTTTAACACATTTGGGTACAGGCCATTTCATTACTCCTTCTACTTTCACAGGGTCCATTCGAACACCACCCTTCTCCACTATCAACCCGAGGAACTCGACTTCTGTCTGTTCGAAGCTACACTTTTCAGGCTTCAGATACAGATCATTTTCTTTTAGTCGTTTCAGTACCTCTCGTACAACTTTTCGGTGTTGCTCCCTATTGCCATTCGTGAACACGAGGATATCATCGATATAGACAACTACGGTCTTTCCATCAATTAAATCTCTGAATATCTCGTTCATCATGGTTTGGAATGTGGCAGGGGAGTTTGTTAAACCGAAGTACATCACGGTTGGTTCATGGTGACCAAACGGCGTTTTGAAGGCCGCCTTCCACTCGTCTCCTTCTTTCATGCGAATATTATTGTACCCCCATCTTACATCCATCTTGGAGTACATCATGGCACCAGTTAAAGCATCAATTAAATCTTGAGATCTCGGTAGCGGGTATGCATTTTTAACCGTCTTCTCATTGAACTTTCTATAGTCCATTACTGGTCTCAACTTGCCATCTTTTTTGGCCACAAAGAAGAAAGGTGCTGCCACTGGAGATTGTGAATTTCTTATACGTCCTAGTGCAGTCTCGGCTTTTAACCAATCTTTCAAAGTGTCCATCTCCTTGGGTGATAAGGGATAAGGTTTCGCATTCGGCGGAAGATCGCCATCATCTTTAAGATCTATCGCATGATCCCATTTCTTTCTTTCAGGGAAGCGCTTAGATTCTTCTTCTGAGAAAACTCCCAGGTACTCGTGAAGCCAATCGGGAACCATCTCTTCGACCGATTTCTTCACCTTCATTGCTTCTTCTGCAACCTTCTGCTCCGTGGCAACCGAGGCTTTATACTTGATCCATTCTCCAGGATACTCTTCGTCTTCTATTTCCTCAACTGTCGCCCTCTTCATCGCCATGTCTTCTTCGTCATCCTCTTCTGTGGGAATCAGGTCTGGTACTTCTTCTATCTTTTTTTGTTCTTTTCTTTTTTCTTTATTTTTTTGTCTTTGTTCTTTTTTAGTAATACATTTAACTGGGCAACGAGAAAGTGCAAAACGTCCAGCGTTCCAATCTATTTCCGGGTTGTGATATCTTAGCCAATCTATGCCAATAATAACATCATCGCTTCCTAAGTCCGTAACCATGAAGGCTGCTTGATCCTCAACATGGTCACCGATCTTTAGACCTAATTCAGCGTAATGAGTCATCGATCCAGCGGCATTTAACGAGCCATCAATATTTTTAACCGGAATGGGCCTTAATAATTTATGGCACCGGACTTCGTTCTTTTTCACAAACTTCTCACTAATAAATAATGTCGATGCACCGCAATCTACCAGTGCTTTCACATCTGCTTGTCGGTTCTTTCCCTTCAACGTGATCGGAATGTAAAAATGTTCAGATTTGGATTTAATATATACTTCTGATACATCTGAGAACGTAGATAGGATGGAGAAACGATTGTTCGGGTCTAAGTTCGCAGACTTTGACTTCGACCCTTCTAAAAACCCTTGCCTTCCTTGGAGCTGACCCAAGCTTTGAACCAACTCGGGATAGGGTCTTCTTCTTTTGGCACTGTAGTAGCCTTCACCTGCACCTTTGGTGCGACTGCGTCTTTGCAGTTTCTAGCCATATGGCCTTCGCCTCCACAGCGGTAGCATTTGAAGGATCCAGTCCTTCCTTGAGGTTTTGGAGCACCTCGCTGTTTGTTGGCGTCGACGTCCATAGCGTCGCTTTCCCTGCTTGGACCAGGTTTGTATTCAGGGGTCCTGGGGCCTTGTTTAGGGGTCCACCAGGTCGTCTTCTTCTTGTCCGCGTCTAGCTCTTCGAAGTTGTGTCCGATTTGGATCGCATGTTCCACCAGTTTCTTCATGGTGTTTTTGTCCTCGTAACGGACATGAGCAAGCTGTATCTTGACACGGTCTTGAAGTCCCATTCTGAACTTCTGTCTCTGGTCATAGTCGGAAAATGAAGTGTGTGCGGCCTTTTGTCTGAAAGCGGCCGCGTACTCTGGAACTGAGGAAGATCCTTGTCTAAGGGATTCCAGTTCTCTGATCGCTTTTCCTTCACGATCTTCTTGCCCCCACATGGCTTCTAAGTCTTCCAGGAATTTCTCCACGGTCAACTTCTCGTCTCCGGTCTTTCCAAGTTTAGTGATGTAAGGTTGCGCCCATTTGGCTGCAGTGCCTTTCATGAAGGAGAGCATTACTCCAATTCTTTGGCCTTCTTGGATGTTGGGCCATTGCGCCGTGTATAGCGCTACTTGGGATATCCAGACCATGAGTTCTATGGAGTCTTTTTCTCCAGTGAAGTCTTGGGGTTTGGAGTATTTGATGGAGGGGGAAGAGTTTGATGAAAGTAGGCTAGCTCCTGCAGAGCCGAAGGATGGTTGTTGAGACTGTATTTTCACGGTCTCGTCTTCTTGCATTTCTAGGCGTACGCCCAGGAGTCTGTTTGCTTCTTCTAGAGCCGCATTCTTGGCTTCTAGTTCTGTGATTCTGACCCTGAAGCTTTCCGCTTGGTTTGCAAGTGACATGTGAATGTACTCGACAACCTCCTGTGGAGTGGATGGTAACACCACTGTCGGTGCAGACTGTGTAGGAGAGTTTGGTAATTCAGACATAGTGCCAGTTGTGTTCTGGAACCCGATTCACTGATGTCTGTTGAAGAGCTGCTCGTAAGGGCTCTTCCGAAAGGGAATGATGGTGAAAAGAAGAAAGTTATGTAATGGAAAACTGAAGCGGTCCCCGATATCTGATCGGATCTACCACGTACTTCAGGATCGAAGGGTTCTTTAATCAACCCAACCGATGCTTCCCTAATACTAACTAAAAAGAATACGTAACTATACTCGATCGAGTGGGAAAAACTAGGGACAATGCAATCTCCGTTCTGAGGGTACAAGCCTAGGACAAGTTATCACTCTTCCAGCCGAAGCTTACAAGTGCGAGTCTCACTAGGGTATGTCGCTAAATCCTCGTAGGTCGAAAGCACGGTTTGTCGTCTAGACAGTTCCGCTATTGACTCGAAACGAATGCCTACATGCGTATGAAGAAAGGAATAGGTAAAATGAAACTATAGTAACGTTGAGCAGGCAGGGTTTTGGGCCAGCACTCAAAGTTGCAGTGACACGCCTAATGTCGTGAACACCTCCGTATACTGGCGGCTGCGGTAAGACAGGGCCTGGTATAGGACTACTAACTAAGAAAGATGATAGGTATGAAAATGCGCTCAAATGAGCAAAGGGATAAAACAAAAGGTCGCGGCGGTTTAGGCCGAGCAAAAGTATAACGGTTCTGTTTCGGCTGATGGTGTGATGACTACCAACACGACCAGGCGAAAGAGAAAGAGATGCGAGAGTGTAACGCGAGAGTTGGAGTCTCCTATAGTTCAAACCTAATGTCACAACCCCTTAAACGAATTAACGCAGGGCAGAGACTAGGACTCAAACAACAAGATAATCACAAAGAGGATAAGGCAGCAGGTACATCTTGGATTGCTCACTTGGAGATACAAGAGGTTTGAACTAAAGAACTACTGACTACGACAATCTACCTATATACACATATTGAAACTGAGATCGAAACTGAGTATGAACTAACTAACCAATCAGAATAATTAAAGGTATCGTACGATTCTATATATAACTATGATGTCATAACATGTGCCGCAGCCGCAGTAAGACTCTGGAACATTCCAAGAGTGTCGCGAGGCATGACGTCAACATCTTCGGCATTGTCCGATCGATCACGTGACTCTGGTAATTCTACAATAGACGCAATAATAGGAACTTCTTCAACAGTAAACATATTCTTAGGAACAGGCGCTGTGACTGGGCGCTTAAAGGACTTAGAATTAAGGAACGAATAATGGTTTGTATTTGGAACTCGTGACACACAGTGTATTACAATCCTATTTCTTACTTCAATCTTACTGGGTTTTACCTGAACATTTCCTTCATTTAAGACCTCTAATCTTAAATTGTCTGAAACCTGATTCTTTGTTGAAGCACTCCTTCGACAAAGCCTTGATTCTCTCTTATCTGAGGGACTTAGAAACCTCAATGATCGTCAGCTCTATTAAGCTATCATTGTTAGAACTATCCTAGTTTGTAACATCTGCATATACAAAATATTATTGTCATAATTTCAATATGAGCATGGATCTGGTGCAAAAACAAAGGCTTCCTTTCAAATTCTAAATATTGTTGTCTATATATTCTTCATTTGGAGATAAATTTGGTAGAGAATCAATTTTAACCACAGATTTTACATTTGTGCATTATTTGTTTAGGTTCAATATTGAATAATAGACTTTACAAATATGTTCTACATATGGCAGTCCAACCATATGTGTACAGTCATTAGGTCCTAATGGACTTTGAAAGCTAACTTAGTGGGATACCTCAGGCTGGCGATTTTTTACATCGCCAGCATACTGTCCAGCATCAATGAAGGGCACACCAACTCCAACCAACCATTCATCCCTCACCACCTGCATGTCTGACCCTCCAAAGCATGGCTGTAGACATCTGAAAGGTTCCAAGAACCAGCCTGGTGTGAAAAATGTTGGACAGCCCCACAAAAATGGGCAACCAGCCCATGCTAGGAACACAAAGGATAAAGGTACATGCAGTCCGTCATCTTTAGCATCCATGCTCCCATTTTTGGCTGATTTGATTTATTTGCTAGATCCATCTCATGTTGCCTCAGTAGGGCCAAGTGCTCCTCTAGCACCAACTCCTAGCAGTCTTGTATGAGTTTTTATTTTGTGTTTCAGTATTCTTGACTGATATCTATTAAACTCTCAGTGCACCTTGTTCTCCCAAATGGTCCAGTGAATGGCTGCCATCTTCTTCTGAGTCTCCTTCCTGCCTACAATCCTTCAAACTGGCAACAAATCCTCCTGTTCCATCTGCTGATGATTTGTGCAGTATGAGTATTGTGACTGTTGTCCCATCTCCTATCCATGAGTCACTGGAAGAGCAACCTGCACTCCCATCCAGCCCACTGCCACTGTCTTCCCTCGCTGCTAGCTTGCTTGATGCACAATCTGACCCAATGGGCTGTTCCCTCTGCGCACAGCCAACCACACCTGAACCTCACCAACCAATGCCAACCAACAGTGACTTGGAGTATTGCACTAGCATCATATCATGCAGGGTAATGGTGCAAAACCTGTATGAGTCAGATCTCAAGGCTAACAATGTCCATGAAGGAGATGAGGATAAGGATGGGGATATGCTGGAGGAGTTCACCCTCACCTGTGAGGATGTGGACCTTGAGGATGAAGCAGAGAGTGCTAGTGACCAGCCCATGACAGTTGATGCAGAGCATGAGATGTCAGCTCTGTCCACACCAGCTCAAATGGCCAGACAGCATGTACACCCTACTCTGCCAGCATGGCTGCCAAGTGAGTATCAGCAGCTGCATGAATGTCTCATTCATGAGATTAAGAATAATTCTTCCCATTTACTCACATGCTATGATCACCAAACCTTTTTCAATAGACCTGTCATATCTCATATATTCACGCTTCTCTTCTGGACTTCAAACCCTGAGATTCGATCTGGTCCGATGCATAGATCTGCTTCTGATCCAATATCCAATAAGCTTCCTATTTCATTTCCTGTTCATTTAATGTTAAACACAGCCTATTTGGTATTTCCTCTTCCTGGTGTTTTGGTTATACTTATTACCAGTATGATTACTGATCTGTTAACCTATGCTTCATTTCTGACTTGTGTTTGATAACCTTTGCACATGCTTCGTACATAGCCTTGGACCTTTGCTTACTTATCGTTTTGTTATCCTCTTAGTATATAAGCCCATGTATATGTCCTGTAGTACCTCAGTTCGAATATCATCTTAGTTTGTCCTCTTTCTGTCCTCCGGACTTGAGTTTTCAACTCTTGTCAACCTCCGAGACTTTGGATCGATTCCTATAGTCTACGTTTCTGACTCTATCTTTGGATAGTCTATACTCTGTTCGTTTCTAGTCCGGATCCATCCAGATTAGTCTTATACATGTTTCCAATATCCGGAAGTCATCCAGATATATCTACAAGACCTGTCCGGACCTTTGGATGTGTTATTGTTAGTACTTTGAAATAAGGGACAGTACTTGGGAAAGAGGCACAGCATACGAGCTGAGGCCGAAGCCCTTCAGATCCGATCCTATGAGAGTACGACATTAACAAGACCTAAAAACCCTTTTCTGGTTGCCAAATTAACTTTTCAACTGACTCTTGGTCTCTTTCACCAGTCATGGTGACACACATCAAACTTGTTTTGTGCATGGTCATAGCTACTTTTGAGCTTTATTGTTCCTCACTTTACCCTATAAAATTTCTAAGAAAATTCTACAACACATTAAGGATTGATTTGAGTAGTTTTCAGACTTAACAAACCCATAATACTACATAACAAGTTCAAATTGGCACTTATCCTATTCAAAGATAAGGTCGAAACATACCATAATACATTACTCAGCATTTTTTCTCACACACTCTTCATACATGTTCTGAAACATATTCAATATAATATTTTAACATATCAATAGTTCATAGGTGATCAATGGCTTAGTCAGATGAAATGGGTTAGTAAGATGAGATGGATTAGTTAGGAACTTGAAAGGAGAAAGTTGATAGATGAGAATATTTGAGAAGTGAACAAGTTATCATAGGACATCTCTACTATGACTCAGTTTGAGTCATTATGAGTCATTTTGCTGTCTGAGTCACTATGAGTCAGTATGAGTCACATTTCCTTATTTAGATATTTACACAGCCACATTTAGAATAGTATATAAGGGGCTCTATTTCCCCTCTGAATAATAACAATCTCTCTTTTAAAATCAATCTTCCTTTGAGAGGACAGACAATCCCCCTTTAAGAGAGAGGGAGGAGGATTTGAGTATCTTCCTGAATTTCTCACCTCACACTTGTGTGAACATCTGAGTAAATATTTACATATTTTTAAACAATTAGGAGGATGACAAATAAGACTAGCACTTTATTCAACAATATTAAGAGCTTGGCTGCTTTAAGACTACATCAAGGGGGTGTACTCTGTTTTGATTTTGCACCATACTCATCATGAGTGCCTGAGCAGCAGAGAAGTTAGTTTCAAAGCCACATATTTCAGTTGATTTGATTGTATTAGAGGCTTAGTTTGATCTCCTCTAAATTTTGAGAATAGGGAGTGTTTACAAGATATTATTCTGACTCATTGTGTACTGTTGTAACCCATAATTTCATCTTCATATTGCATATCTCTGCAATCATCTTCTTTGTAGCATCCTAGTACTGCATCATACCAGTTATTGATTTGGCTACACTATTTACAACCTTCATCTCAAGAAATCCTAAGTACTGCATCAAGCCAGTTAATGAACTAGTGATCTTCAAGCATCTAAGCACTACATCAAGCCAGTTAATGGTTACTGTCTCAACTCATCCAAAGTCATTAGAAGTTTGTTTAGAACGACCTTGCTATTTACGCCTCCTCCCATGAACAACTATATTATCAACCATTTGTATTTGTTTGAACCGTTGACTGTGGAGGATAGTGAGAACTGGTAAATTTATTGCTAATCACATCCTAGTAAGACAATGGTTCTTCATATGGCTGCTGCACCTCCTCATGGATCGTATCCCATGTCCTGCATGCCTTGATTTTAGCTGTCAGCCTATTCACAGCTCATATGTTTATCTACAGAAGCATGAGTTTGCCCAATGTACATGTCAGGTAGTCGATATTGACTGCAATATATTCATTGTTGGTTACTGATACCTTTGTGGTCACAAAGACTGCCACAGGAACCATTAGAGTTGGACCCCATGAATCCTCTGTGTTTTGCCAGCCCCCATTGCAGACCAATTTGAGTTCCGACTCACATATTGAAGTGGGCTGTCAGGTTGCCTCTATGCACTTCTGTGAGAATTGTTTTGAGCAGGAGTTGGTCCTGATCAATTCATAACAATGATTGAGTCTTTTCACTACTGTTAATTTAATACTTGTCATTGTCAGTTCCTTGAGATGGTGTTCCGCCGAAGCAGCAGTAGCTCACTGTCGAGCTGCTGGACAACTGCAAGTCCATTTGGAGAATATGGGGATCAAGATGGATATGCGGGCTATATTTCTTGTGCCCCATACTTTGCCCAATTCTATGACATGCTTGTTGAGGAGTCCACCCCTGCATCAAAGCAACTTATTGCATCGCTATTTGCTGATATTCTCAAGTAAGACCACAGTTCCAAGGTGATGTAGCACCATCTACTGCTTAATGTGGTCTCTAATTGGTGGCTATTGCAGGCTATCAAATGATTGGGCAAAACTGATGGAGTGTGTTAAGACCATGCACAAAGGGTAGGACTGATTCTGAGGGGCTTGGCTTCAGCTCATGCGCTGCGCCCCTTACCCGAGTATGTGCCCTTAATTTCAGATTGGTGTCCGAGGAAAGTCCGAAGACGTCCGAAGGACATCCGAAGGCGCGGGAAACTTCGGAAGGACTTTCCGGACGGGTGCAAGTAACTTCCGGATGAGTGCGGGAAAGTTCCGGAAATTACGATGAGGTTTCGTCCTGATATGGATATGTATAATGGCTACTCGGGACTTGTCCTGAGTAGAAGTAAACAGAGGAAAGGCTGCAAGGACAAAGTCCGAAGCAGAATAGGTCCGGAGGACCACGGGAAAGATCCGGATGAACTTCCGGAAACTACGGAGGATTGGATGAGCGGATGAGCGGAGTATCGGATAAGCAGAGCTCCGGCCTAGGGAGAAACTCCCTAGGCCTGAGATGGATAACAACTAAGTTGGAAGACTAGAACTGATATGAGGACTTAGAGTGAAGACTAGTGCGAGGACTAATATGATATTCAGACTGAGGTACTACAAGACATATACACGAGTTTATATACTAAGAGAAATAACGGAAGGATCAATAAGCAGAGTCTGAGGCTATGTACGAAGCATATGCAAAGGTTGACAAACGCGAGTCGGAAATGAACATAGGTTAACAGATCAGTAAGCATACCGGTAACAAGGAATACCGGATAGGCTGTGTTAATGTTATATGCACAGGAAATGAATCAAGAAGCTTATCGTATATCGGATAGGAAATGTATCTATACATCGGATAGGATCGGATCGGACTGGATTGGATGTGGTCCGGATGAGATGCGTGGATATGCAAGATATAATATTAGGGCAATGGGACAAGGGTGAACGATGCAGGCTAGCTGCGAAGGTAAAGGGATCTGGATGTGGATGTGTGGAGGTGCAGGGATCCGGATGGATAGAGGACTGCAGACATGGATAGGATATCCGAAGGTCCGGATGAGGTGTGGGAATATTATCGGATGTAGGTCCAGAATACGGGATATGACAGAGTGCCTATATTCAACACCCTCTTCACAACAATCAATCAATATAGTGAAATATGGTCAATGAATTTTACGCCATCAAAAGTCCAGGATGGATGGGCTCCTATCCTCGCAGCCATGTTGCCGTCATTAGCAAGCTTTAGCCATAGTCCTTCAACGATTATCTTCACAGATAAAATTTGAGCAGACAAGGACAAGCTCCTGTCAATATTTCTACCATTATCAGCTAGGGTCATCCCTGTGCAGCCTGCGAGTACCCAGGAGCCATTGGTTCTTCCAGAGGATTGGTTGTCGATCCCATTGACTATAATGTTCCAGGTCAACCATCAATTTAATATCATCATGAACCAGCACACACCAACCACTCTTATTATTGTTGACTTCTCTGTGCAGTAGCCAGTTGATGCTGCTATAGGCAAGACTGGAGGTATTGCTTTGATTCAAGTTGCATATCAGAAGGTTGTCTACCTGATACAGGTCAGTCCAAACTCACTCGTGCACTAACCGCAGCTCAAGGATCATGTATTGCATAGACCAGATTATTCATGCAGGATGGCTACACTAGTCTCCTACACTCTCTCCTTATGTTTTTCCAGTCTAAGGCCTATCACAAGGTTGGTGTCAATGTTATGTCAAATCTTCAGCAACTCCAGGGTGATTGCATTCTTGTATGTTGTTCTGTGCTGTTTGCAGGTTTAATTGATGTTGGTCAGATGGTGAGAATGTGATGCTGCCCCAAGTGGTAGCTTGAGCATTGTCACCTTTTGTGCAAATATCCTTTGCTGTCGAATCACCTGAGACTCAGTGATATACATTAGACCAGCATGGGGGCATTCTGAACTGCTGTCACAATTTGTTCAGCATGCCATTCTTGAATCCTATGTTACATGGTCACTCTACCTCACTCTTACAGTAGTCAAGGCTCCACAGAATGTCACTGGGTCAACACAAGGTGGCACTGCAGTCACTGTGTATGCTCCTAATGGTTGGACAATTGCTTGAGGCCTTATTGCAATCAACTATCCACTAATATTCAATATCTGTGTCACAAAAACTCAAGTAGTGATGGTTGTCCAAGAAGTTTTGGTTCCTGGGTACTTGATATTAGGCAGCCTTCTTGCCTTACACACTCCAACAGCCTTATCTGCATTTGGACCAGCTTCATTCACAATCCTCTGCCAGGCTAATCATCTGCAAACATCACCAGTTCCTTCTCTACTGAATCTGACTGCTGTTGGGAGCTGCAAAGACCAGACTCTAGTGAATCCTTCTGCTGAGGGTGAAATACTATCTACAGACACTAATGAGGATAGTTTCCAGTCAATTTTTTTGGACACAGTTGCAATATATCTTAATGCAAGCATCAAGTTGAAGTCTGAGCCAGGGCAGCCTATTCCTGACTCATCAATCGATGAGGCTGCCCTGGAGGCAATTTTACAGCTCATCCTTGATATCACAAATTTTGTACCAAAGAGCATGGACCTGGTGCGAACATGTATTAAAGGTAACATTTGGCACCTTTTCCATCAGTTTCTGATTTCACTTCATCATGGGCTTCATTGCCATTTGCACGTGCACTCAGTGCTACTATTTTTCTCACAGATGTCAATGACAAATGAGCTGTTACAGAGATACTTATAAGGCAGAATGTCTCCTATGACACAAAGTTGATATCAAAGTTGGAGTGGATTCTCACCAGAGTTCATCACTATGTTCCACCACCAGAAATACTGTTCAGCCAAGTTGTAGTAGTTGTCAAGACCTATGGACCCCTTAAGGATGTGACAACAGGACAGCCACTGTTCAATGACAAGGCCTAGGATATCATGAAAAACATTCTTAAATATGTTTGCAATAGATATTACTCTGATCCTTCAGATGTGCCACTCTACTTTGAGATCAGACAAGATAAGGATGGGCTTACACTATACTGTTGCTGCCATGGAACAAATAATATGGAAAGGGATGTTCATCAAAATCTGATCTGATGCTTTACATCATTCAATGTCTCAGCTCATCGTGCTGTGAATATGATTCTAGACTATGCAGTTTGTCATAATATGTAGGCCTGTTTTTTTCTCCCTTCATAACAAAATACCTCACTAAAATCATGCATTGAAGATTGGTATTATGAACAGGACTGGCTGTTGATATATTGGCCACTTTGATGTCCCATTGAAGAATTGTGTGGCCTCACTGTGTCAGCACATGTCACATGCTCTTTCCGACAATACTGGTATGCTTTAAAGTGGATAGGTCAATGGTGACGACTATGAAGAGATGCGTGAATCATTTGAGATACTACCTTTTGATGATAACACTGAAACACAGTGGGATGCTTCTATTTAGCAGCATATTCATGAAGGAGAACAATATTCATTATGTCCACCTTAGTTAGATGCAGGGCATATGATTCGCAGTGCTTCCTGTGCACTCTTGTGAAGAGTAGGCCTTGTTTCAAGCCTATGCAGAATTATCTCTGATGTTTGCTGGTCCACAGTAGCCTGATTTTGTTGCACTCACTTCACTCATGAATGGGCATGCTAATAAAACCTATATATTCTATAAGGTGAGTTATGCTACCATCTATCAGCATGTCTGTATTTGAAGCATCTCTCCACAGCTTCCAGAACACATCAAGATGCACTACAAGATATGACTCGCCTATAGCAATGAGAAGTCATCCGTTATGCTAAGTGCAGATGTAACACAAAAAATATAGACCTTACTTGAATCTCAAGTTGGACTTCCATGATTAGTCCCTACTGCTCTCCTACAGCGACTTTCTGACATAATAACTGCTCTCACAGGCCCTTCACAGATGTCTGAGAACCCTTGGTAACTTGAGAAGCTGCTTGCAGACCATTGCCTGGCACAATCTGTACTCCAGTACAGCTATGGAGATCACAGGAATAAAGTACAGGCAATGAGGTATGTGGCATTAGTGAGGAGATTCCCAGAGGCAAGCAGATCAGAAAAATGTACTGCTCCAACCGTGAATGATGATGGCCATGGACCATTGTGAAAGAAGAACAAACCACGAACTTGCACATATTATAAGAGCACAAAGTGCAAGGGTAGATGAGCAGTGAAAAATTATGCTGTGAAAATGCATGAGATCCAGGTATATGTATTGATATAATGAGGACGCCAGTCAACGATTGATTTTGCTGTATGCTGCCATAGCAATGCACTGAAGCACAAAGTTGATACAACATAACAGCAGCAGCATCTGTAGCGAGTGACTCAAATGTCATGTTGGATGCAGACACTGCAGTTTCCGAGTTATGCGGACAAGTTTGATTCACATTTGTGGAGTTGTTGGAATAGCTGCTTCTTTCCCTCCTTTAATTTAATTATTTTATTTTCAAGTGTACCATATACCTTTAGGTTGATCGCCATACATATCACCCTCCAGCCAATCAGGCAATGTCTCTCATGTGAGAGTTTGTTAGTTTCAGAAGCCTTTGCATGAATCATATCAGAAAAATCAACAGTTAGCCCAACATCTTGCTTCTTACATCCTCTGCATAAGGTTCTGCAGCAGTTACTCCCTGACCATAGTCTTTTCATACTCAATTCCACTTTTTTTTCCTCATTTCTGACCATCTCATATGCAAAAATTGACTTCATGCCAGATCAAATTTTTTCTGTGGATCAGCCAATAATTACAGACATTGGAAAGCTTTGTGTTGTTCCAATCCCCCCACCATCAATTATAAAAACACTCATGGAACAGTGCTCAAGCTTTTCGCAAAAAAGGTGAAGTCATTGGCTTGTCCTCATACACCTGGCTGCCCTGGAACATACCTACCCATCTGGACATTCTCATACTGATGTAAGGTTGTGGAACTTTAACACAAGTATATGTCTTGGCTTCATGCTAAGGCAACTTTCTAGAAGCACAGTTGAAAATGGAGATAGACTGAGAAGTAGACTCACAAGTTGATCAAGGGTGTTTACAATGCTCTTGGCTCAATTTCATGGTTTGGCAATATCAAAGGGTTCAAAAATTCAGAGCTATCTGGAACCTTGCAAGATATGCAACTGATCAATGACTGTTTGATGTTCACCAAAACCAGATAGTTGATTTATTTCATCATGACCTTCAGTTTCATTAAGCTGGTTGGCTTATTGAGGTTATGTATACCTACTTCTTCAAGTCTCTCAAACTTGCTTACAAGTCTTGCAATGCTAGAGAGTAGTAGTGGGTAGCTTGGCTATGGCTGACTTAGTGTCAGGTTTTACTGGTTGGATATCAGTTTGGTTTGCCTCACTAGTTGCACGAACTAACTTGGGGCTATATTTGTAAAGAAGACAGCTTGACCTGGCTTGAGTGGGCTCTAACCAACCAAAAGCCAATATGAATGGAACTTTTGCTATCTGAGTAGCTCTACCAACTTCTAACTTCTAAGTATCTTATTGTACCATTATCAATGAATAAGGTTCCAATTCGAGTTGATGGCAGATTTAGTCTGAGAGACTGTTTAGGATCTGGCTCATATGATATGCTATTTATATATACAATATGAATTTAAATTCAACATACAAATTCACTTAGGTGTTGTATACTGCACATAGAACATCATCAACAATGCTAATCTTGCCATCAAACTCAAGCCTCTCACCAATAACCTATCCTCTTTAAAGCATGAATATCATATCTTAAAACTGCTTGAAGGTGAAGTTGGGATCCTGTGTGTCTTTTGGTTTAGAAGAGAGGCAGAATATTATGCAATAGCTCTCAATCTTCACAGACTATCACTATATAAACTCTTCCTTGCACATAATTAAAGGTTTAGTTTCTATACTATTGTTAATCTAGGAGACCAACTAGTGAGTTAATTTATGGTAGGTTATGGCAGTCACAGATACCCTAACCTATTTCCCAGCTCTCATCTCTGAAGTACATCCACTTGTGCAACTATGTTTATAGTGATATCAAACCTTATAATATCCTGGTCACTTATGGAGATTCAGAGCAAAATATATTTATTGTTAATTTTGGTGTTGTGAGGAAGTACTAAAATATAGTAGCTCAAACTTATATACCATTTTGCCATGGTAGATGTCTTACTAGCACTCCCACATTTGCTTTAATAAACAACTACCTAGGAGTTGTTCTAAGTCATTATGACAATCTTAAGTCTCTCATATATATGTCAATTTCTTTCTTACATAGCTCCCTGCTATAGTTGCCCAGTAACCACAAGAAGTTCTCCAGCTCTGTTATATTGGTCTGCAAAATGGACAACACTATCAAAGCTTTGTGCCATGAACTTCCTTCTGAGATTGCAACTATGCTAATCTATTCATGATTTCTTGCATTCTTAGAGGATCCTAACTATGATTATATTCAATCACTGCTTAATGATATTTGCACTACATTACCGCTATCAGCCATATGCTCGCTGGATTCCAGCCAGTCTAATGATCTGATTATGTTTTTGCCTCTATCTCTGAAAGATCATTTAGTGGCTAAAGAGACATCTCTATGTCTGCTGAAGATGACACTTTTTGCAGATTGACTCATTCTGTGTAAGTAGTTTATGTTCACCTTCTCACACTCATGAACTCAAACCTTGCAAAATCTGCACCTATACAAGAATACCCCCAGATTTGTAATTGCCTCCAAGACTTCACATTGATGATTGGAGTAGGATCTACTCATATACTATATCATGTGTTCTTTTTCTTTGGTTATGTAGATCAGGTGACACATGCTGTGTAGTATGTATGCTATGCTGTAAAGTTCTATGAAGTTCTACCACACACACTCATCTCCTATGTAAACAATACAAACTTTGTGTCATATATTATCTACTGTCATCATGTTTCAAGTGTGCTAATTCCCTATGGAACTATTTCTTCTGCAGATTGAGGTCAAGAAAGATGAGCATGTGGCCCTCCATTCAATAGTCTCAAGTTGGCTCAACTTCTCACAACTCACCCAAGTCTCATAGAATTCACAATAACCTTGAGGTAACTATCAATAACTGATTCTGACTAATGAGACTAAGTTATTTTATTTTATTGAGCCATATTGGAGGACTACAACATCCTGCATAGCACATGGAACTGTTTATCAAGTCAGACTTGCTGTAAGCTGGATGCTTACAACACGTTGTTTGTGCTTGCTTGTCTTGTTGATTATCATCCTGTTGCGCTGCTGCCTTGTATCTTATCTACTAATATCTGTACCGTCAATCCACGACCTGTCCACGCTTTGTCCGTTCCATTCTGAGTGTTTCTCTACACACGGGGTTTCCACTTTTTTTAAGCGTTCGACACAGTCATCACGGAATGAACTGTCACCATCACAGAGCAACACCACTGTTGCGTCATAACACTGTCTTGATAGAATCATGCCCGCTGCAACACAGTCTTGATAAAATTGTGCCTGCCAACTCCCTACAGCTTACTACTGCAGTCCTTAACTGCCGCAGTTGTTACAACTGAGATAAGTCGAGCCGTCTAAGTCCAAATGGACAATCTGCTTGATAGCAAGATGGACAGTGGTCTTCTCTCGAATGAGAAGTCAAAGGTTTCTGGCTAAGGCAAGTGTTGGCGACTTCCTTAGAGTAATGGTTCTAAGACAATAAGGTTGGAGACCTTACTGAAGATCAAGTTCCAGGTAAAACCCAGTAGATTAAAGTGAGGAATACAATGATGAACTACATGTCTATATAGTGAATGTTCAAGTGGAGCTTGTAAATGGTTATCAAGATAAGGAGATAGCAGATAGCAAACATAGTGTGGACAGCCCACTTAGGTAAGTGACAAGAAAACAAATAGGGGTCTAAATGTTATTGTAACATTACCCTGTTATTATGGTCAAAGTCACCGACTATGACTTCTAATCATCCATGTTGTCATAGTAGCACGGGTCAGCCTCTGCATTATGGAAAACAATGTCATCTTCCTCGGTGTGTTCCCGCATTACTGTGTACTCACGATGAGCACACTCTAGCTCTTCCTCAAGCTTCTGGTCCTCTATGGCTTCCCATTCAGCCAGGGCATCATAAAATCCTTCATTAGTGTAGACCAATGGAAACTGCTCCTTCTTTGGAGCATACAGGCAATAGATAGAAAAATGACCAGGCGCTTGGGCCTGGCATATGCGGCAGTGGTATTGCGGACAGTTCTTGTGGCAATGTCCAAGCACTTTGCACTGGCGACAAACGAAGTTGTCTGCGGAGAGGTCAGGCTGCTTGATGGTGATGGTAGAAGTGGAAGGTTCAAGGGTGAGGTCAATCATTTCACGCCTTTTCCCTTTGGAAGACTTGGTTTTAGTCACTTCGTGGATGACTGCTCCCTTGTGGGTCTTTCTGGTGTAGATCTTGTTTGGTGGGGGAAGGGGTAGCGGTTGAGAATTTTCTCTAGGCAGACCTGGAGCAGATATGTCAATGGTGGTAATGCTAGCAGCAGCGCTTGGCGGGTGACTGACTTGGGTCGTGTTTCGTTCTGCAACAACTCATATAACTGTCTTGCAGATGTCACTAAAAGAACCAGGAAGAAGCTGAATCATGAGAGAGCGAATGTGTCTCTGGAGGTGTTGGCATGATAGTCTGAGGGCATCGTTTTCAATATCGTTGAGCTTGGTTTCTAAGGTACTGGTGGCATGTATGATATGGATCTGGGATAGGATGGGAGCGGCAATGTGTGCAGGCTCTTTTGCTAATTGGTTTTCTATTTCTTCTGTGTGGGCAAGGGACAGGAGCATGGTTTCCATGATGACGTCGTCTTCGATGTTGATAATGTTTTGTTTGTAGAACATGTCGCGTAGAGAGAGATGGGAAATGTTGGAGTCAGTGGGTGATGGTGTCTGGGGGGGGAGTCATGCTTTGGTTGGTTTTGATATGGTAGGGGGAATGATTATTAGTTCAGTCTGTGTCTCTTCTTATAGGCGACTAGGAGTTCTTTAGAACTCCACAAGTTCTCTTCGGGAATCCATTCATTGCTACCGGAAGAGTATCCAACCCATGATACAAGATAGCATCTTCATTTTCCCGTGCTTCTGTGGCTAAGAATAGCCTCTACTTTGTATTCTTCTTCGCCGTTGACAATATCAGGAAGAGGTTCTGCATAGTTTGGTCTGTGTATCTCTGTCTCCTGATAGGAAGATAACTCGGAAGCATGGAACGTGGGGTGAACTTTCCATTGTTCAGGGAGTTTCAAGGAGAAAGTGATGGGAGATAAGACTGCAGTTACGGGAAACGGTCCATAGCATTTAGGCACAAGTTTCCTAGATGGAATTTTGGTCAAGAGGTTGGTGGTGGTAAGCCATACCTTATCTCCTATCTTCCAAGGGGTATACTTTTTTCCATGCGACCTTTCTGCCATTCGTTGCATAGTGATGTTATGATAAGAGATCGCTTCTTTGCATATCTTTTGCAGGGTCCTTAGCCGTTCTTCAGCTGCAGGTGTATTGGAAGACGGGAGAATATGGGGAATTCCTCTGGGTTCATATCCCATCATGAGGAAGAAGGGGGAAGTGTTCCTAGCATCATGTTTTCGATGGTTGTGGACGAATTCTGCAAGAGGAAGGTGATCGGACCATTCTAGGGGATTAGTTCTGCAGTAGATCTGTAGATATGTTTCTAATTCTTGGTTGAGTCGTTCAGTTTGACCACTGGTCTGGGGATGATAAGCGGTAGATGCGGCGATCTGATACCCGAGGAGGCAAGCTAGTTCTTTAGAGAATTTCGAGATGAATTGGGGTCCACAATCAGAGATCACCTTCTCATGGAGTCCAAATCATTTAAAAACATTTTTGAAGAAGAGTTTAGTGACTCCTTCCAAGGAAATTGTTTTACTGCAGGGAGTAATAATTACCCCCTTTATAAGGCCATGGTCTACCACGACCATGACAGAATCAAAGCCGTTGGAAGGTGGAAGGTCGGTGATTAAATCAACAGAGACCTGACTAAATGGGCATGTGGTGGAGGATGGGATGGGGTGCAAGGGTGGTGTGGTGGGATGAGTGTCAGCCTTCATCTGCTGACACAAGGCGCAGCCAGTGACGTAATTGCGAATAAAGGAACCCATGGTGGGCCACCAATAATCACGCTTAAGCAGTTTTTCCATTTTAAAGCGACTGGGGTGGCCGGTGGTAGGGTGATCATGGTGTTTGCGGAGTATGTTGGACCGTTGTGTGATGGGTACATAAGCTCGGTCCTTATAGAAGAGTACACCATCAACAAATTTCCAATCAGAAAGGGCAGACTTCATAGGGGGAAGACAGACGCCATTCAAGGCATCAGAGGTGGCCGCAAACAAAGGGTCATCGAGGGAATTGAGAGAGATAGCAGCACTAAGCTCATCGTCAAGAAGGCGAATAAACATGGAGTCTGGCAGCAGTACCCAGTCCTCATTGTTGTCTTTGCCAAGACTGTGATCAGGCCTGCGAGAGAGAGCATCCGGTGCGGCAAGCTTAGTACCAGGGACATGATGCAGTTGAATATCATAGTTGGACAGAATCAACTGCCAACACGCTTGTCGTTGGGATAATTTCTGGGCCTGTCAGAAATATAAAAGATTCATGTGATCAGTGAAGACAATTATCGGATGTGGGCTTCCTTCAAGGTAATGACACCATTCATTGAGGGGACAGATGACTGCAAGGAGTTCGCGATCAAAGATTTCATAATTTCTTTCAGCAGAGTTAAATGACTGAGAAAGATATCCACAGGGGTGATATACCCCATTTTCATTGGTCTGAAGCAGGACTGCACCAGTGGTGGCAAGTGAAGCATCAGTAGCCAGAGCAAACTGTTGGGTAATCTAGTACAAGGTGACCGACTACTTATACTAAGTGGAGAGGGTTAAGGGCAAGGCTACCGTACTGTAGGTAAGGGTAAAGGGGAAACGAAAAGGGTATAGGTACGCTGGCAGCAGAGCCTGATTAGTGATGGGAGGTCGAATGCGGAATGAGACCAAGAAATGTTGAAATGAACCAATGGTAAAGGATACAATGCACAGCACGCATGAGTCAGAGGAAAGATAAGAGCAGATAAGGAAAGCCACATTGGTGGCATGAGTCAGGATGAGTCATAGCCTGAAGGCACATGTGCACATTGGTGCAATAAGAGGGAGACGAGGGATGGGAACAGTCCTGAGGATCCGGTCAACAGATAGTCGGTAAAGGAGTATGAGCCGGAGGTAGGTGAGGACAAGGATGAAGGGGAAAAATGACAGGGGGGCCATGTAGCCGATGTTACTTGTAACAGTAGTGCTATATTGGAGTAGTGCGCTACAAATGCATGGTAGAAGTTGCAAAATCCAAGGAATGAGTGGGTTTCCTTCACATTAGTAGGTTCCGGCCAATTCTTGATGCCTTCAACTTTAGCATGCTACATCCCCACTTCTCCTGGATGAATGACCATCCCCAAATACTCTACTTCTCTTGCATTGAAGATGCATTTCTCTGGTTTGACAAATAGCTGCTCTTTGCGCAGGACATCCAAAACAATCTTGGTTCAGTTACGATGTTCATCCAGGCACCTCAACCTCACATGATCCCTACCTAATTAGGTTGTCATATACCCCCGGGAGTGGCAACCTAATTAGGTACGACTGCACCAAATACGCACACTGCCAGTAAATAGCTGAATAATGTTCAATATCTATACTTCGGCAAAACACCAGTGTGTCAGACTGTTTGGCGGGGCTCGGGCGTATGCAACCATTCCCAATTTAGAAGCTTACGCGTTGTTCATACTTCGGGAACGTCCGCACGTCTTGTGCTCACTGTCGTCGACGACGAGCTCGCTTCTAGGCTTAAATCACGTCTAAAATAGCTAGTTCTTTTTCTAAAAAACACGATAAAATCATTCATTGCTTGTAGATATAAGGGCTATACAAAAAAGCAAGGAACTAGGTATAGTATATATCTAGAGGACGGAGACAATGTGAGGGTGGAGTGGGGCATTGGCAGAGGCATTGGGAGATGGATGTCTCCAGTGCAGCACTAGATGGTGTTGTTGAGTTGGGGCTCGTTGTCACCAGTGTCGTTGGCTGGGGCATTCATCCTCTTCCGAGGTCCACGCTTGACACCCTTGTCTGATCGTTCCTTCCGGGCCTTCTTTGGCACGTGTATAGCATTGCCATTTGCTGCGGTTACAACGTTGATGGCCGCAATTGGCACTGTACGCTGGTGAGAGGGTGCCACCTGAGATTGACTGTCTGGAGTCAAGGAGGATGTCAAAGGTGAATCATCGTCATTTGAAGGGACAGAAGACTGAGTGCTTGCGGTCGGTATCGTGTTCTGGAGCCCTCCGTCCTCTCCCTCATTTTCATTCCTGTTGTGCAGTGCAGCCTGAAAGTATTCCTCTTCCCACTTCTCAAACTCGGTATCACTTAGCTTGTGAAACCTAGTGGCACCAGAATCCCATGCAGACTTTAGGACAGATATTTCAGTCCGCGAATTGATGTCCCCAGGGCAGCAGAATTTGCCGAGTGGCCAGTTTTCAACAATGATGCGATACTTCGCAGTGATGTGGTGGTCGAAGTTATGATAATACATACGAGAAACTCTCTCAGGGGCGGCAGCAAGTTCTTCTCAAAATTGAGACGAATACATCAAGAGAGCAGCAAAAAACACGTACGAAGTTTCTTGAAAATTAGCTCCCCGGTAGCTTTCTTGAGGTCGAGAGTCTCTTGTAAGTAGGTTTTAGCCACACCTGTGCAGCGTGTATTGCTCGTTAGTTGCACTGCAATAGACGAGGCCCATAAGCCTTACCTGGAATGCCAGCAATGGAAAATGCCTCTAGTCTTAAAGCAACATCCATTGCGCTAACTTTGAAACACGCATCAAAAAAGTCCGTGGTGCGCGAGGTTTGAAATATGTGTGGTTGGTTGAAGTGGTCAGTAGTAGAGTGTGTTGCGATGAAAATAATCTCAACTCCAGTGCGGGCATTCAGAGCGCGAGCCTGTCAATAGAATTTTGTGCATCAGAGGGGATATATCACTGGATAAGCAAAAGAAACAAAATATGTACCTCGCGGTCAATGGCCTCCACTGACCTTTGACAATCATGGAAGGCTTCCAGGGGGACGTTTCGAATGGCAAGCTTCTTCATTTCACGGTGATCTTCCAAATCCTTGACAGCGGCTTGAGTGGCATCCTCCTGCTCACTTTTTGACATGGAATTCCACCGCTCAGCAATTCCACGAGCACATTGTGCTGCTTTCAAGGGTGCAATGCCAGGTGCTCGTTCTACGGAAAAAACTATGTATCAGTGAGTGGAACTTCCAATGTAGCAGTTGCCCATACCATCATTGATCTGTTTGACTTCTTGTCGACAAAATGTGTTCCATCGATTGATGCCACGAGATGACTGGGCAATGCGTGAGTGCTGCATTATCTCCTCATAGTAGTACTGGACACTATGCCCACTAAATTGAGCATGCAATTTATCTGCTTCATGAAAGACAACGTTGCGAGCAGCTTGGAGGGCGCTTGAGTATGAAATGCGATGAGCTTGCCTCTTCTCCTTCAGTACTGCTTTTTCGGCTGCGCTGCGCTTGTATCGTCGTTTTTCACGGCGACGCCAAGGTACTCGAGGTTTATTGGTTGTAAGTGCCCACATTTTGGGGGCATAACGGCTGACTTTGCTCGAGCTCGTTTGTTTCACCATTATCAAGGGCGATGAGGTTGCTAGTAAGAATGGTCGGCTAGTTTTTTCGGCTAGTCTTACGGATGTTAGCGTCATGCAGCACACGTGACTTTTAGAGACAAACATATGTCGGGGACATGGAAATCGTAGGGGAAAAAACAATGTACATGAGTTAGGATTCATTGTCTCCAGTGATGATAAACCACAACCACCGAGCCTCTGCAACAGGAAGGCCTCTACTTGACAGATTATTGACAAACTGTTGCCCAGACATACTAACATCCAGGGCGTGCTGAATGCAGAGGAGGGCACGAGAAGAATAACCATGGGCCTCAAGATAGCTATCAGGTATATCGCCAAAAGATGGGAGGGGTGTATCATCAGCAGGAGGTGGGCTATAGAGTGTTGATTGAATACCGCTCAATTCCCGCATGTACTGGTACACCCGCACTGGTGCATTTGAGGATGTAGCGAGAGATGGGTGATTGTCTGCCAGGGTCCTCCAAGCACGTGGTCGTCGAGGTGTGCTGGTATTAAAAGCAAGCGCTATTTGACTGACTGATAAGTGGTAGAGTAGAAATCCATGGAAAAACTTACGAGGGGCGGAAGATTCACCCAAGATCGAACTGACAGTTGAAAGAAGCTTCTTTGGAGGGTCGAGGGAGAGATTTGATACTGTAAATGACCATCAGATAGACATCAAGAGCTGACAAGACATAGATCATACCCTCGACAACAGGTGACTCTACAACCTTCTCTTTCATGAGACCTATCTTGCTGCCAATGGGTCTGCCATCAATACACTTTCCTTTCATGATCATCCAAGCGACAGCATCCGTGAAAGTTTCGAATTTCTTGTACATTGGACTGCGATATCCAGACACCAGTTGGTGGCAATCTTTCCTAGAAGCAGATGCAATCTATCATTATTTTGATAGATAATTGGACGCACCACTTTGTGTAGATACCAATCTCGTGTCCCCTCAATACTCCATAGAAGCCCTGAAGTGTGCCCTCCCAACGTTCCTTCTGAAGCATGCCTTGTGCAGCATCAGAGTCCATAAATGCGCGTTGTCTTGTTACTTAAGGGTCTTATATGAAAGTTGTGTATAATGACAACACAATTATACACGGTGAAGACTTCTTGCCAGTCCTTAAGTCCACGGTCTCCGACTTTTCTACTTTGTGGGAGGTAACGTGGTGAGTTCTTGGGAGGATTTAGTTTGTTGTCCTCTTCTTGTGTAGTCTTATACGAAGTTGTTGTGGAATGTTCTGTGTTCTGGATAAATTCGTTAGGTTTGTTTCAGCCTAGTAGGTTGTGTTTCAACCTATGAAAGTCTGTTTCAACTTTGTCGTCCTTAGATGTGTCTCACTTTCCGTTGAAAGGGAGAGTCTTATGAATACACGTAAAGCTTAGAATGAGAGCTGTTCAATGGTTATATAGTCAACCCCTGTAAGGTAGTATATAACCTAGAGTAGAATAACGATAATGAAAGTTATATAGTCGACCCCTGTAAGGTAGTATATAACTTTAGAATAGATAATGATATCTTAGATTACCTCAAGGCACTTATATTGGCCTGCACTTTAAGTCTTAGTGGTCTCACACGGTTTGAGATAAGAGTCAAGTGGGAGGATTGTATTTCATGGGTGAAAATGGGGTCCTTTTATACCTTTTGGGAACCCCCTTACTAAGCATGATTAATCAGATGGATTGGTAAGAATGTGGCTTACAAACCAGGTGATGAATCAGCTTATTACTAAGTACATTACAAATACAGTGTAATCTTACAAAGAAATTAGAAACCATGACAAACCATGACTAAACATGTTGAGTCATGTTAAATGTTGTTACAAAGCATGGCCAATCATGACTAAACATGCTGAGTCAGCTTAAATAATGTTACAAACCAGAATATTTCCCAGTCACATGATGTGATGACAAATAAAAGCTGGTGGCTGAAAGAAGCCAAATACAAATAAACAGTCAGAAATAAATAGAGATACAAAACTTGGTGGCTGAAAGAAGCCAAATAAAAATAAACAATGAGAAATAAACAGAAGGTCACATGCTTGATACAAATACAAGGTAAAATAAGCCTGTAAAGTGAGAAATAAAATACAAGACAATGACATAAAGGAAAAATAGGGAGGTAACTTAGTGACAAAGGGCTAGACAGTCTCTCATATCTTCCTTATCACTCTCTATATATATCTGACATGGTATGAATCACATACCATGCATGACATCCACCCCGGACAAAAAATCGCAACTGTCCCCAGTTGAAGGGTAGGTCATGACATTTTGTTAATTGTGATGTTGTTAACTCCTCCATCTGTTTTCTGGGTTGACAAGATGGTGACATTCATCTAGGAGTCTGAAAATTTCGAAGTATACTGCACATGTAGGACATATTTGTGATAATGCTTCCTGGTAATTATGATCCCAGAAGTATATCATTTGATTGTAATGGGTTCTGATATCTTGAAAAATAAAGTCTTCGTGAAGTTTATTGCAATCCTCTAACAAGATGTCAAATAAACTTGCAATGTTTTGTTGAATTCGCTTCTCTATAGTGGAGTCTTTTCCATTCATGATGTGATGTGTTTTGTTATTTGTCCTCTGAGAGGAAAGAAGTATCTGAATCTGATCCTGATGAATTTTCCTCATAGTATTGATCATTGTCAAGAGTATCTGCAATTGTTTGCAGAGTAGGATCATTTCGGCTTATATATGGAATTAGTCTAAAGGAGGCTACACCACGTCTAGACAGAGTTCCATTCATTTCTTTTAGAATGTAGGATCCACCTTTGGTTTGTCTCTCAACAACAAAGGGTCCTAAGTATCGTGGTTTTGTTTTGCAATTCAGTTCTTTCTCAACTTGAGTATTTCGGACTAGTACAAGATCACCTGGTGCAAATGATTTTATGTGCATCCTCAGATGATATTTCTGTTCAAACTGAAGCTTGGACTTAAATCTGGCCTTCTTTAATGTTTTAGCGGCACGTCTCAAGTCTTCAGGACGTCTTTCGATTTGGCGTATTCGTAATGTGAGGAAATCAACAGGATTCATATTCTCGTGAAATCCATCAACAAGGAATGTTGCTTCACTAAGGTCAAAAGGTAGAACAGGATGGACTCCATGTAATAGGTAGAAAGGTGAGAATCCAGTTGCACGGCTTGTGGTAATGTTTTCGGCAAAGAGTGCCTGAGGAACCTTCTCAGGCCATCGTGAGATGTGCTTTTCACAACTTTTTACTATTGCTTCTCTGATATTAAAGTGTCCACGTTCAACTACCCCATTTGCTTGTGAGTTGTAGGGCGAGATTTGAATCTGTGGAATGTCCACTTGTTGAAGTAAATTTTGGAATGCTCCCTTAACTTCGGAGCCATTATCGGTAACTATCTGTCCTATTGCTCCATATCGGCAATACAAGTCTTCCCAGAAAAACTTGGCCATAGCTTTGGCAGAGGCAGATCGTAATGCTCTTCCTTCTACATATCGTGAAAGATCATCTCGAGCTAACACTAGATGCTTCATACCATTCCCGGCAGGCATCTTGAGTATGTCAATGTAGATCTTTGTGAAGATTGTGGCAGGTGTAGAGACTGTGATAGGTATGTGCATTTTCTTGGTGCTTCGAATCTGACAATCATGACAAGATTGTACATGGTGCTTAACATCGGTATACATATGTGGCCAGAAGAATCTGTATCGAATAGTCTCAAAGGTAGACTGTACTCCTTTGTGACCTAAATCTTCATGTGCTCCTGTCAGTATAGACAGTCGTTTATCGGGGTCAAAAATAACAAGTAAAGGGGGTCTATCTGGTAGACGCTTGTACATCTTTCCCTTTTGTACGAAGAATCGAGTTGTACGCTTGACAAATTTCTTGCGTTTAGCAGTACTTTCAAAACTTGGTGCTTCAAGTGTGGTAAGGAACTTGAAAATATCTGTCAAAGTCTGCTCTTGATCAGCAGCTGACAAGAATACGGATGGTAGGTTATTGGGATTATATGGATGTGCAGTGAAATTTGAGATTGATGTGAATAGGGCTATTTTGTATAACCAAGAGTCATCTTCAGGGATAATCTCTTCGTCTGAAGCTAGAGGGCATCGAGATAAGCCATCAGGCCCTCTGAAACTTGTTGCTGGTACATGGTGAAGTGTGAAATCAAATAGGAGAATTCCTTGAATCCATCTATTGATTGTAGCATTTGGTTGTAGGTCGGGCTCATTAAGCATGCCTTTAATATATTTTGCGTCAACTTCAACATGGAGGTTCTGAACTCCAATGATGTGAAGTCTGTAATGTCGAAGTGCTCTGAACAGTCCATACAATTCTAACTTGGGCTGAGAGTATCGTGACTCTGCATCCCCCATAGGTAAAGAACCATATCGTGCTGGTCGTCGTCGTCCTTCATCATCTATTTGTGAAAGGATGATTCCTACAGCTATGAAGCTGGAATCGACTGATAAATATACAGGATTTGAGGAAGTATAGTCAATGCTTCTCATTGCTGGTGCTGAACATATACGTTCCTTCAAAGTTTCGAAAGAAATATCTTGCTTCTCTCCCCAAATAAAAGGGGCATCTTTTTTCCAAAGTTGGGTGATAGGTTTTGCTAGTTCAGAAAATCCTAGTATCCAAATACGAACTGTCCCACAAAGTCCCATAAATCCTCGGGCTTCTTTAACCGTAGTGGGGATTGGCCAGTTAAGAATTTTTGACACTTTCTCAGTATCAGGTAGTCTACCTTCTGGAGTACAGCGCTGTCCTACGATAAGGACGTCTGGAAGGCAACACTGAATTTTTGTAGCGGAGAATGTTGCACCTACGTCTTTTATACGGTGCATGATACGGTGAACATCATTTGCATGTTCCCAAATAAATCGTCTAATCCCTGGGTTTTCTTCTAAGACCTTGGGATTACCTTCATTGTCAGGATAGATAGTCTTTGGACCTTTGACTGGAAGGTCATCTATGAAAACATTGGCTACATGTGGGATTTCATCCTGCAGTACAAAGCTGGTACATTTCTGAAATTCTGCAGGTGCATTTGTGTAGCCCATTGGTAAGGCTGTTAAGCGTAGCAGACCTAATGGTGTTAGGAAAGCTGTAAGATCTCTGCTTTCTGGGTGCATTTTACGTGCATCAAATCCCCAGAATAAATTGAATACGGTGTAACACTGAGCTCCTGCAAATGACTCTACAAAGTCATCAACTATAGGAATGAGACCAGCATCTCAAATAGAAATTTTGTTGAGAGGTTGAAGATCATGGACTAGTCTTAGTTTTCCATTCTTCTTGAGTACACAGAACCAGCGTGAACGGTACACAGATTGGCTTGGTTCATATACCCCTGTGTTAATCTTGGATTTGAGTAGTTCAATAACTTTCTGACGTATCCCAGGTGGGATAGGAATATTCTTATATTCCCAAGGTACATGAGGTACAGTGGGAATAATGTATGGGGTGAAATATGATTCTTTGAGAGTAACCCTATCAGTTTCTTCAAATGCTAGGGTTTCTTGATTTAAATTCATGATGTGTTGAAAAAGTTTTACTTCTTCAGGTAGTAGAAATCCTTTTGAATTTATCCCAAGGTCAACCATACGTTCATGAGTTAGACGTCCATTAGGAATAAATTCAGGAGGATGTGGAGTTAATGCTATTAAGTTTTGAAGTGGGTTATGAGGAAAATGACGATCTACTCTGGCTCCTTGAGGAAAAGTTCCTGACACGGGCTTGACTTTTTTGTCGACCCTCTTGTACATTGTGAGTACTGGATTTCCCTCAGGATAGTTGATAGACTTACAGGAAATTAAGATATCAGACTCAGTATCAGAATTGTCATAATATTCTGAGTCTTGAAGTATAGATTCTTCATTTTGATTGGAGTTTGTGGTTTGGTTTTTGGATGTGAGATTATTTCTAAGTCTCTCAAAACAATCTTCTATAGACTCGTTTTCAAGTAAATCTGAAGGATACACTAGCATCTCCTTACTTGAATTTTGTTCAATAGGTTTTGAGTGACTTAGACATAAAACTTGATTTTGATGTTGTTGAAACTTAGGTTTTTCAGACAAAAATTTGGACCACCAAAGACTTGAATTACAGAATAGGTAACTCATATCTAAGGCTATCACTTGACTTTTTACACCTTTTTCCTGTATCAATACACTCATACACATAAGTCTGCAATGTAGTTTTTGTGAATAGGCAAGAGCACTAGAGACAATCAAAACAAACAAAGACAAACAAGTGAAACAAGATACTGAGTCGAAAACGGAGATATAAATACATAGGCACTGGTTCGAAGACGCGAGGGTCCATGTTTTTGGGATTATGTGAATTTTCACACGAGGCAATAGAAGTCGAAGGGGAAATAGAAATGATGGACATATACGAAATTTTGAGACTTGAGGATCCAGTAACGAGTTTTTAGATTTTCTATTAGAAAGATTGATAAGTTGAAAAGATAATAATGAAGGATAGAAGTTTACCTCTAGAGTACTAGAGAAAAAACTTCTTAGCCTTAGATTTCGGCTCTTCATCAGGTTCCTCAGCAATATCTGAGAGAACAAACCATTCCTTTGAATAAAAGGGGTCTTCGAACATCTCACTTCGAAAAGGTGATGTTGCTATGATAGTGAGGCCCGAGCGCGCGATCCCAAGGACTAGGTCTCTGTCTGATGCAAGACGAAGGATGTCCTTGACAGTCCCAACATCAAGGAGACGAGATTCAGTAAGGGCACTGACAGTGTCCTCGTCAGGGAAGGGCATAAGGAGGGCATCCAGGATCTTCGAAGCTAGCTCTCCTTCTCCATGAGCTTCGGCAATAGCTGCATATGAGTTCATCCGTTTAGCCTCACTCTCTGAGAAAAAAGGATTGACGTCGTCGTAGCGTCCAGTGTAGACTTTGTTAGTTAGACCTCCCTGAATGTGCAGGGTTTGGTCACATTTGATGGTCCTCGCGCGAGAGGATGCTTCAGCAAGCATGCGAGTCAAAAGGACAGTTTCAATGACATGGATTAAGTGCCGAGTGTGTGCCCTGTGGTCCTTGAGTTCTCGGACTCGTTCGTGCCAAGTCCTCCCAGAACGCGGACCTCCAGTGGGCAGTTTGACAGTTCCAGGGATGATAGGATGTCCAGGGTAGCTTCCGTCTCGGAACGAATGGTAGTTCCAATCATTAGCAATAATCTCGTCTTGACAGAAACAGTAGGACTCAATAGCCTGGACAACGTTAGGAATATAAACAGAATGATAGTTGTTGTACTTTGCGAACTTAGAGCTTGGATATTCCTTGGCCTCGAGCCTTGTTAAACCTTCAAACGAAACATACTTCCTACCATCAGGTCGACTCGGGCCTCGATAAGGGAAGGTCCCTTCTGTAGGTGTAGGTGCTGTGTCAGGTAGGGTTAACATAGGGATGTCTTCGTCATCCTGCGCGAGGCTCGAATCTCTCAAAGTAGGCTTAGAGGGCAAATTATATTCATATTCACCCTTGAAAGGATGAGACGGCACGAGCGAGGGGACATATTCATCATCCTTAGGTAAGCTTGCGTTAGAATTTGGAGGTGCTACCAGGAATGCGCTAGATGGTAGTGTGGACATCGAGTTTGAATACATAGACTTGTTGTCAAACGAAGGATGGACGAGAAAAACGTCGACGGAGTCTTGAGCACCAATAGGAGGAGGTATGGATGCTGTAGAGGATGGCATGGACGTGTTCTCGTTTGCATTAGCATTGTCTGCTTGATTTAATATATAGTTGAGTGTGTTGTAAAAACTTAGAGTGTGAATGCTCTCACCATTCGGGGCAAGAAGCAAAGGCTCTCCTTCATCTGGACCAATCGCGTGCACGAACTCGTCTTCCCTAGGTTCATCTGGCAGGGAGGCAATAGGTGGAATTAGGCTGTCAGAGAAGCTCTCTGTTTTGTTAGAAGTGCACGGGATTTTGTCAAAACAAAGTTCATTTTTAATCAATGATACATGTATATTTAATTTAGGTATCGTGTTGGGGTTAGAGAGAGAGGGTGGCGCGATGCCCGAAGTTGCGATGGGTGAAGGACCAATGGTGGAGAGAGATGGTGGCAAAAGGCCAATGGTGGAGAGAGATGGTGGCGTGATGCCCGAAGTTGCGATGGGCAAAGCGCCAATGGTGCAGAGAGATGGTGGCAAAGGGCCAATGGTGGAGAGAGATGGTGGCGCAATGCCCGAAGTTGCGATGGGCAAAGCGCCAATGGTGCAGAGAGATGGTGGCGAAGGGCCAATGGTGGAGAGGAGGGTGCCGGTACCCAGAGTAGCGTTGGGTGGAGGTAGTAGGAGGGTGCCGGTACCCAAAGTAGCGTTGGGTGGAGGTAGTAGGAGGGTGCCGGTACCCAAAGTAGCGTTGGGTGGAGGTAGTAGGAGGGTGCCGGTACCCAAAGTAGCGTTGGGTGGAAGGATGGTGCCGGCCGTGCCCAAGGTAGTGTTGGGAGGAAGGATGGTGCCGGTACCCCAGGTATTACCCAAGGTAGCGGAAGGTGGAAATTCATCCTTGTCCCATCGCCCTAATGCCACATCCTATATATCCACACATCTCATCCGGACCATATCCAATCCGGTCCGATCCAATGTATAGATCCACTTCTGATCCGATATAGATAAGCTTCCTAATTCATTGCCTGTTCTTATAACGTTATACACAGCCTGTTCGGTATTTCCTCTATTCCGCTGTTTCGGTTATATCTATTACCGGTATGCTTACTGATCCATTAACCTATGTTCATTTCCGACTCGCATTTGTTAACCTTTGCATATGCTTCGTACATAGCCTCAGACTTTGCTTATTGATCCTTCCGTTATTTCTCTTAGTATATAAACTCATGTATATGTCTTGTAGTACCTCAGTCTGAATATCATATTAGTCCTCGCACTAGTCTTCACTCTAAGTCCTCATCTCAGTTCTAGTCTTCCAACTTAGTTGTTATCCATCTCAGGCCTAGGGAGTTTCTCCCTAGGCCGGAGCTCTGGTTATCTGATACTCCGCTCATCCGCTCATCCAATCCTCCGTAGTTTCCGGAAGTTCATCCAGATCTTTCCCGCAGTCCTACAGACCTATTCTGCTTTGGACTTTGTCCTTGCAGCCTTTCCTCTGTTTACTTCTACTCAGGACAAGTCCCGAGTAGCCAATATACATATCCGTATCAGGACGAAACCTCATCGTAATTTCCGGAACTTTCCCGCACTCATCCGGAAGTTACTTGCACCCGTCCGGAAAGTCCTTCCGAATTTTCCCGCGCCTTCAGATGTCCTTCGGACATCTTCGGACTTTCCTTGGACACCAATCTGAAATTAAGGGCACATACTTGGGTAAGGGGCGCAGCCCACGAGCTGAAGCCAAGCCCCTCAGAATCAGTCCTACCCTTTGTGCATGGTCTTAACACTACCACATCTTACCGTTTTTGTAGAGACTTTCCCTGGATGCTCAGCTTTATGTTGGGTTTCTTTAGATTGCTTCAGTCACACAGATATTTGTGCTGGGACCATGCATATAATCCTTGGCATTTGAGAATACTATGCTAAGCTTGTGGCTAATTCTGATACAGCAGCAACTTCTATGTCCTCAATGGCTTTCCAGGAGCATGTCTATATATTGACTGGCAGTGGTGTATACCATGTAATATATTAATAGTTGTCTGGTGTTCTGTAGGAAGCAGAAATTTATTTTGTCTCCATTCCAAGTCTAAGCCTCATTACAGTACTTAAGTAATTATTTGATGTCCTCAAGTAAATTCAACCAATTTCCTGGATATCCTTACAATACTAGCAAAGGAAAGCAGTATAGTGATTGAGTAGGTCGAGGAGCAAGATATGTCTATCCTGGAACATTAGAATGTGAGTTAAAACTCGTTCTTGCTTCTCATTCTCAAGGACAACTCACGACTTACCTCTTGTAATACATAGGTGTGATCCAAGCACAAGGTCATGTCATCTAAAGTCAGCATTTGCTCACAAAAGATGTAGTGTGGGTTACAGTAGAGTAGGTTTTGTCTACTATTATGATGAAAGTCTTAACCCAAGACAATATTCATAGGCGGCAAGCTAAAGAAATGTCAGCACTGCACATCTCATAGTTTACAGGACTGCTTGTCATATCTTGTTCGCTTTTGCATGGAATGACATGAGCTAACTGCATAAGAACACAGTCATCTTGTAGCATGAGGATGCAATGGTGCTTTTGTTGGTACATTTCAAGATGGTACTTGTTAAATGCATTATGAGTTCATGAAGAAATAGAAGTCTGTGATCCCGATTGTAAGTGATGAGTAGGAGGGGTTGAACAGACACTAGGAGGCTTTTTTTTTGTCAGGATGAATTTGTCATGGCTACTTTCTTGAAGATCTGGACTTGGAGTTTCCATATGGCCATGATTGATGTCATTATTATCGTGGTCATGATTTGATTCTGGGTTCTGAGATGAGTAGTCCAACATCTAGTATGTATATATACTGATATCAATACAATGTAAGATATCTCAGCTAAAACACTTACTGTGGATCTGGCCGTGTCAAAGGAAACTGAACAAAGCAAGCTTTGAGAGTGAGAGATACAAGGGAAATTTAGTGGGCATCACTAGCCTGACTAGTAGTAGCATGTGTTTGAATCCATTAATTCTGTTTAAATTAAGCACATCAATATGTTTCATCTGGATCTTATCATTATCAAATTTATGTCATATGGTACTTTTTGTGAGAATCTGGTGTTTTATAAATGTTGTGATGCTTCTTCTCTGCCTATGTAACTCCCACTTCTGCTACTCTCAAGATGTTAATGCTGAACTCCTTTACAGTGTGTTGCATATGAGATTGCAGTATAAAACTCAACTTGAGTGTTCTATAGCTAAAAAACACTTAGCATTTGAGTTTTGCCTCTGGCACATGGTTGAATACCTAGCATCTTTTTCTTCTCTTCTTAGCCCCCCATCAGCATGTAATTTCTCTTGGGGTTTTCCCTGAGAGTAGGGGTGCTAAATTCATACAGTCACATATATTTTTAGTAAAAAAAAAATTCTAAATTCTCTTTCTCTGTCTCTTTCCCACCCTTTAAGCCACTTGCAAATTTTCAGCTTTATCATGACCAAATTCATAGACATTGCAGATCTTTCCCCCTCATAGTCCTTCTAGCCCAAAGTGGTGGCTTTCCCTCTAACACATCTAAACTGGATTGGGGAGAAAAGAAGATAGTACTTACTCGTCCCACAGTTATGCTTTTCTGCAACATTTCTTCAGTGACCAGAGCTGAATGTCATTGACTGACATAATGGTATAGAGCACCTGACATAAATATCAATACATTGCCAGGTCAGTATCTTACAATTAAATCAATCAGTCCTTCTATGCTGGCCAGAAAGCCACCTACACTAATTTGGCTTATATATCTGGAAAGTAAGCTCCCCCTCCCTATGAAAAAGCCCATTGGAAAGTAGGCACAAGGCCTAGCATCTAGGTCATCCCTATGCAGGTATACCTGTAGCTTAAATACAACCGTGCAGCTTAGTTAAGGCCCAGAGTCCGACATTAACCAAATTCTGGCTTCAAAAGCCCTCTGGTACTTTAGATAAAATTTAGGAAAACAAATAGAAAACATCCCAGCCAATGTCTGGGCCACACCAGCCAATGCCTGATAGTACTAATGCATAGCTTAGGCTTGAGTGCTGCTTTGCCCATCATATCCACTGAAGGGGTCATGCCAAACTTGGCTACTGGGTAGCCTTACACAGGCCATGAATGAACCAGGTGGGTAGTCCCTTAGTATTCCTCAAGTGGAAATTCAGAGGCAGCAGATACCTCAACCCCAGGCCTATAATAGCTGGAAGGAAGGACCTCTGAGTAGTAAGTTTAGAAATACTAGAGGGCACATTATAGTAGAAAATCCTAGAATCTTGCCCTTCACCAGTGCCAGGCTCTTCATCATCTGATCGATAGTGAACATCTCTAGGGTGGAATACTGGCTGACAGAAGAATGATAGCATTTGCATGGCTCTAGGTTGGAATTAAGTGAGTTTGAGCCAAGTGTGAGGATCAAGTAGGGGATATCCACCAATAGGCTATCTCTGAAAAGGTTATTTTCATTTGTTGGAAGAAAATCTTCAGGTCTTTTGTAGAGCCTACTTTACTCCTCTAATGGTTGGCTTCTTTTCAATGCAGTCTGCAGGGAGTAATTAAGCCAGCTCACTAGAAGAATAAAATCAAGCATTCTCACTACATCAGGATCTTCAATAATAGCCGGGTTGGGGTTCTGGCCATTGATCTTGCTCTCACTGCCATCATCGATCTTAATCTCATCCTCATCTTCACTGTCACTATCGCCATTAATCTCACTCTCACTCCTCACCTCCATTTTACTACTATCTTTATGCTCATAGTCCACCTCCATCTTGCCACCACCCTTGCCATCCATCAGGCTGCCTGGTTAGAGCCAGGACAATGAATAGTAGGCAATTGGGACACCCAATTGGTCTATCTAACAGGTAGAATTATAGCGAGTAGATGCATTCTCCAGCTCTTAGACTACAGCTAGTGCAGCTTTGATGCCTTCAGCTGAATTCTTAAGGCATGCTTCCAGTTCCTGCAAGGTGGCAGGAGCCCTGAAGACTGGTGCTAGGGCCTTGAATAGTTGGGCCCAATGGGTTGCCAGCTTGAAAATCTCTTGTTCCTGCTTGAGCGAGGACTAGTGTCTTCTTAGATAGATGATCTATAGATAAACACCTATAAAAACAAATATCTCTACAGTCAGTGATTCAGACAAATACCAATGGCTGATAATGTGGTTGTTTGTAAGTGGCTATTTACACTTCCCAAGCTATGTTCAGACAACAGTACTTCTGTAAGATCAGCAACAATGTAGTCAATCTAAAAAATTGAAACTGAAAAGAACCACTTCAACAGTATGGCAGTGATGAAAGATGAAAAAAAACTAGTCAACCCAACGGTATAACGATGACAAAAAAGGAACAAAGAAAGAGACACCTCAAACTTTCCTTTGATGACAATGTCTTGTAACAATTGTACTTCAAAAAGAGTTGTGTGGAATTACAGCAATCAACCCCCTTAGCACAAACAGGTAGAATCAAAGGTCAGAACTAATCAATGCTCAGTAGAACTCTTAGCTCACTGTTGAACTTGCTGCTAAGAAACTCATGATGAGTATTAAACAGAATCAGGAATGGATGTCCTTAGTTTCAGTACCAAGTCTCCTATTCAACAACTAAAGTCTAGCAGGCAAGGAGGACCCTGGCTTAGTATCACTACTCAGATGAGTGAGGTTAAGTGTTACTGTCAATCCCTAAAGTCTCCCCACTAAACTACTTGGAGTCTAGATGGATGAAAGAGAGAAAGAGAGAGAGAAAGAGAGAGAGAAAGAGAGAGAGAGAGAGAGAAAGAAAGAAAGAAAGAAAGAGAGAAAAAAAAAAAAAAAGAGAAAAAAAAAAAAGAAAGCTAGAAAATCAAAGAAAGACAATCAAAAAAAAATTCTGCTGGTCATTGAGCACAGTGAGCTCAAGGTCTTGGTCATCGTTGGTGGTGATAAGCTAAGGGTGTTACTGGATGCTGATACTAATGAGCTCATGTTACAAACTAGGATAGTTCTAACAACAGAGACTCGACAGAGTCTTTCGGCTGTTGAGATTTATAAAGTCCTTCAGAAAAGAAGAAGTTCAGTATAGACTTAATTGAAGGAGTGCTTCGGCTAAGAATGCTAATTCTGACGACTTAAGATTGGAGGTCTTAAGTGAAGGAAGTTCTGGGTAAAACCTAGTAAGATTCAAGTGATGTTCTACATAGCTGACATACGTGCTTAAATAAGTCAATATGCGCGCATAGACCAAAGTAGTTGTGAGATATAAGTACAAGGTCCAGGAAAGGTAAGTGATCATGAATGGAAAGCGTGTTATGGAACAAAGAGGGAAAATAAGCAGAAGAAAAGTGTTATTATAACAGCTCAGAAGCTTACTGGTTACTGAAGGTTGCTGGCTGACTGCTGGTTACAATGACTTTGCTGAAGGTATGTACTTGACAGCCCTAGTCACTGTTGTTGACAATGATCATACTTCACACACAATTGGATTCTGAAAGTGGGGCGTAAAAGCTCTTTTTATGGGCAAAAATTTGGGTCTTATATACAAAAAAAAGTGACTGTGCTACTTTTCCTGCCATCTATGGGAGGTGAGCATGCCTGGGCTGAGTGTTCTGTCATCATTTTGTTTGGATCACAAGTCACCTGACTTAAGATCATGTGATTTAGTATCATGTGACTGAAGGGTCATGTGACAAGCTGATTGTGCACTGCAAGAGAAATATTCATGATTGTTGGTGTTCTGTTCTGATGTTACTTTGTTGAATGTGAAAATAATATGAGGCATGTATTTAGGGTTTTGAGGGAGTTTTCCCAGGGTAACCCATGTGAGAACTATTTTTCACAGTCACCTGGTGTATGTGGGATTTAGCCTGAGTCATTGTTGAGGATGACTAAGCAAAATTCATTGCAAAATTAAATGTACAAAAATATTCAGCCTATTCAAGTTCAGTTGAAAAGATAAAATAGAATATTGTCTAAACCACATTCTGGCTTCAGAGGGAAATAGTTTCATAGTGATTTCTAGAGTATTAGGCTTGTAAGAGAGCATTAGTCATCCATGCACTGAACCGGTTTGGTGCAGGTCACTGCAAGTGAGTGATGAGGTGTCTATTGTAGTAAGTTGAGCCAGGTGGGGCTGGAAAACTTTTGCATCCAGCATCAATCATAGAAGCTAGCGACAATAATTTAATGGCCAAGCTGTTAAAGGCTTGCAGTGCTACCCAATGCTTTTAGCTCATCTTTTTCTCAGGTTCAGAATTTTCCTCACTTCCCTGGGGCTAGTTAGTACACTTGGGGTTGCCTTTGCCTTTGGGTTTAGCTGAGGCCATGGACTGAGAAGTCAAAGAAGTAAAAAAAACTGCCCCGTTCCCTGGGAGGATATAGACCCATTTATAACCTGTTTATCTGTAGTTCTGGTGGCTCATCCTGGTCTCTGGACTCATGGACTTAAGGACTGGCAAGAAGTCTTCACTGTGTATAATTGTGTTGTCATTATACACAACTTTTATATAAGACCCTTAAGTAACAAGACACCGCATAGGCATCTGAAAGTGTGGGCTTATCTACCTAAGTATTAAGACCATGCATAAAGGGTAGGACTGATTCAAAGACGCTTGGCTTCAGCTCATGCGCTGTGCCCCTTACCCGAGTATGTGTCCTTAATTTCAGAATAATGTTCGGAGAAAGTCCAAAGGACTTCTGGATGAGTGCAGGAAAGTTCCAGAGGAACTTCTGGAAACTCGCTATAAATCATCATGAAGTCAGAAGAAGTATGAAGATTGAATGAGTCAATTTGGTACTTGATTATCCTTCTTGTTGTGATGATTACTGAGATCTTAGTCTTAAATTGGCCTCAAGTCACAGAGTGTGAGTAGAACAAGCTATATGATAAAAGCATGCAATAAACAATTATCCTAGGTGAGAATAGACAAGAACTTCACATAGTGAATTATTTTCTTATGATTGATCAGTATCCTTTTCTTGATATACCTCTAGCTAAATTGTCTTTCTAGATTCACAATAGTTTCCAGAAACCACTGTATATGGGCATTGAGAATGCAACCAACTTGATGTCCCTCAATACACTATGGTGTCTGCTGTACCTCATACAAACCACTACCATAATTAAGGTTTAGGGAAAGATAATTGGAGTTCTAAATGTGTTTTTGGAATTCCAAGACTTCAGTAGTGATTTGAAGATATTCTGGGTCTTTGAAGTCACCTTCACACAGACCAATGAAGATTTGATGATGAAAATCCAAAATTATATAGAAAAATGCAAGAATCTTGTCTCCATTACTGTTATCAAAAACCTAAGAATATATTAGTGCTAGTGAAGTGAGCTAGGGAGAAAGATATCTTCAATAATGCAATGACAATAACACTCCAGCTTATATGCCAGTCATGTCCAATGTTTAATATTAGTAGGTGTTATTGTTAAAAATCACAATTAGGACTTCCAGCTGGAGGGTTCCGCAATAACCTAAAGTATTAGAATGAATATTAGAATTAAAAGAGAATGCTTAAATTTTTTATCTAAATCTGAATCAATAAATATAGAATCTGTATCTGTATAATATAAATTCTAGAATAGGCAGTTACAGCAGAAGCTATTCCTATAGATATTTTTAATTCTTTATCAAAATTTTTAGGAATCCACTATATATACCTAAACCTGATCCGATGGATTCAATATATAAAGCATTAAATGATAATGCTCCGGCATACATAAATATGATAGAGGATAACCGAGTGAATAATATAGACCTACTCTTCTTTGATGAGCAGCTAATTATTTTCATTCAACAATAGTCATAAAAGCTAGCATAGCTACAATATAGAAATGAATTTGGAAAGTTGATCTAGTTTGACCTTCTATAGCTAAGAATCCACATTCATAAGCAGAAACTTTAGACTCGTAAGGATTTCTAGTGGTTAAATAATTAAATAGGTGCAATATCAAAAGCTACTAGTAAACTAGGCACAAATATAATAAAAGCTACAGCTATTGGTAAAATATTTACCCAACATAAATCAATTAATTGATCATATCTTAATCTAGGTAAAGTAGCTTTTATAAGATTAATAAATTACCATCTTACTGGTATGGATGTTGATACTAGAGCTTACTTTACTGCAGCTGCTTTGAAAATCTTAAAATTATAATAGCTATTTCACCAATATTAGAATATAGTTCTACTGCATTATTAATTATTACTTTAGTTGGTGCTACAACAGCATTTTTTGCTGCAACTTGTGGATTAGTGCAAAATGATTTAAAAAGAATTATTACTTTTAGTACTATAAGTCATATAACCTATAGAAGTATTATACATTATGCTACACTACTACTACTACTAGTTACATGTTTGAACTGGACTCATACTGACACCTTAGTAAATATGTCCATTACTGAGCAATATGGACTGCCTGAATCATTTTGACTCAGTGCATACTTGAGGCATGAGAATGATTTGAGACAAGATTCTTCCTCATATTGAGGAGTGCTACAATTCAAAGGAGGATAAAATTAGGTATGATTCATTTCAGAGTCAGAAGAGTCTACTTCATCAACTTCATAGTACCCTATAGAATTGGATATCTCTGAAGTCAATGTTTGAATAGGACAATATCATATATCATATGTCCCATATGGCATGGCTCAATTGGTATAAATATTACAGTGGATAACATGGTGACTTTTTAGGTTGAAGGACATAGATACAGAGATGCAGAAGATTACTGAAAAATAGATGCAAAACTATTTCATATCTATGGAAGTGACGAGGCAGAAGTTCAATAATGCAGTGACTCGGAAGCAGCATCAAATGCATAATATGTGACGCACCTCGACCACTGCATCCAACACCATCATGATCAACTTTTGAACCTCTAGTAAAATGTATCTGAGACTCGACCAGCCTGTGACACTGCGGCCATCATGGCGGAAACAGTGAACAGATGAGAAAGTAATCTATATTTGCAGACATTAATGGCTATGTACCAACAACTCAGATTTATTGCAGTAGACATATCCATGTTTACTTAGAGCAAAGTTCCATCCTTCTCCAGTTCTCATGGTTACAATATCATAGACTCATGAATTCACCGATGTCAGGGGTCCAGAAAACACTATTATAACATACAACTGGTTCCTATTTTTATACTATGAGGCTCAGTGTCTTACTAGGATGTGATTGGTAATAAATTCACTAGTTCTCACTATCCTCTACAGTCAACGGTTCAGACAAATACCAATAGTTGATAATGTGGTTATTCGTAGGAGGAGGCATAAATAGTAAGGTCATTCTAAACAAACTTCCAGTGACTTTGGATGGGTTGAGACAGTAACCATTAACTGGCTTGATGCAGTGTTTAGGTGCTTGAAGATCACTAGTTCATTAACTGGCTTGATGCAGTACTTAGGATTTCTTGAGATGAAGGTTGTAAATAGTGTAGCCAAATCAATAACTAGTATGATGCAGTACTAGGATGCTACAAAGAAGATGATTGCAGAGATATGCAATATGAAGATGAAATTATGGGTCACAACAGTACACAATGAGTCAGAATAATATCTTATAAACACTCCCTATTCTCAAAATTTAGAGGAGATCAAACTAAGCCTCTAATACAATCAAATCAACTGAAATATGTGGCTTTGAAACTAACTTCTCTGCTGCTCAGGCACTCACGATGAGTATGACACAGAATCAAAACAGAGTACACCCCCTTGATGTAGTCTTAAAGCAGCCAAGCTCCTAATATTGTTGAATAAAGTGCTAGTCTTATTTGTCATCCTCCTAATTATTCAAAAATATGTAAATATTCACTCAGATGTTCATACAAGTATGAGGTGAGAAATTCAGAAAGATACTCAAATCCTCCTCCCTCTCTTTTAAAGGGAGATTTTCTGTCCTGTCAAAGGATATTATTATTCAGAGGGGAAATAGAGCCCCTTATATACTATTCTAAATGTGGCTGTGTAAATATCTAAATAAGGAAATGTGACTCATACTGACTCATAGTGACTCAGACAGCAAAATGACTCATAATGACTCAAACTGAGTCATAGTAGAGATGTCCTATGATAACTTGTTCACTTCTCAAATATTCTCATCTATCAACTTTCTCCTTTCAAGTTCCTGACTAATCTATCTCATCTTACTAATCCATTTCATCTGACTAAGCCATTGATCACCTATGAACTATTGATATGTTAAAATGTTATATTGAATATGTTTCAGAACATGTATGAAGAGTGTGTGAGAAAAAATGCTGAGTAATATATTATAGTATGTTTCGACCTAATCTTTGAATAGGATAAGTGCCAATTTGAACTTGTTATGTAGTATTATAGGTTTGTCAAGTCTGAAAACTACTCAAATTAATTCTTACTGTGTTGTAGAATTTTCTTAGAATTTTTATAGGGTAAAGTGAGAAACAATAAGGCTCAAAAGTAGCTATAACCATGCACAAAACAAGTTACAAAACAAGTTTGATGTGTGTCATCGGATTAACACAGTGGTGTCTAACATGGGAAGGGAATAAACAGGTAGCCACTGCCTTGGCCAAAGAACGAGGTGTAGTAGCTGTAGTTAGAGAAATAAATGAGTGCAATAACTGTGTGAACGGAAGTGAGAAATAATAAGTCAGACCCTAAGCACAACCATTACAAGAACCCTCTCTCTACTCCATAGAGTTGGGGATCACGATGTATATCATACAATGGCTATTGTGGCAACCTGAATCTGTGTCATCAGACTCAGTCGCCTAAAATAGAAGACTTGCAGGCATCTGTGAGGATGCCTAGGGTCAAATCATTTTTGATACTTGAATTGTACATTTGGGTAATGCAGATTCAGTAAATAATCCCAGAACCAGAAGAGCGAAATGGCATAGAATGGTGAAGCATTCGCCTGAATCCAGAGTTTCAGAATGGGGTCAGCCAGATGGTTGTTAGCCCTGCCCCTATCTAAAATATCAACTTCTGAAGGCTGATTCAAGGGCTGCCCTGCTATATCAGTGCAGAACATAGAGCCGATGTGTTGTCCTGTGCAGACTACAACAAGTCTAGCAATGATAACATGGTTTGGTTGAGTAACTATTTCTATCCCTCGGCTTTGTCCTATGTTCTTGGTTGAGAAGGAACCAATAAATATGATTACAGAAGAAAAAATAACATTGAATAAAGCTTCTGCTACTATATAAACTACAGTCAATTAGGGTGTAAATAGCTAGGAATAGAATAGATCTGTATCATCCTTCCTTAGCTGTGGATTTGCAGGAGCTATCACAGGATCCATATCACTCGTGCAATCGAAATCATGATGTTATACACCTCATTAAAACAGAAAGTGAGACACAAATAGAAGGACAACAAACTTCCATAGGTTAAAATGTGACCTACTAGGCTGAAACAAACCTAACAAATTATTCAGAACACAGAATATTCTACAACATTTTATAAGATTATACAAGAGAACAACAAACTAAATCCTTCCAAGAACTCACCACATTACCTCTTATAAAAACTAGAAAAATTGGAGACTGTGAACTTAAGGACTAGCAAGAAGTCTTTATCATATATAATAGTATTGTTGTTATACTTTCATATAAGACCTTCAAGTAACAAAAAAATGTGCTAATTACAAAGTATTACATATACTGAGCTCATCAGTAAATCTTAACTACCAGTCTGTATATATTTCATCTGATAATTATTATAAATAAGAACTTGTATTAATACAACATTTCAAAATTATAGTAAATTAGAAACTTAACTCTGGATATTTTAAGGTGAGCAATGATCATTTTTGATTTAGAAAGCTTAGTGATTTATAGGAATGAACAATATAAGTCAATACAAAGATCTTATAGCTGCTAGGTAGAAGTATAAGTTGCTAGTAATAGATCATATTTTAATGTACTCAGAAATGACTGATTAGACACACATAGGACAACATTGAAGAATATTGGTAAAAGTAAGCCAGGTATGCATGTGAAGATGTAACTAAAAATGTGTATATCCTAACCCTTGGAGAAAATATGTTACTTATATCCAGAGGTCTATTTAAGTTTTACCCCACTTCACTATTTCTTGAAATGTTGGTATATGGTGATGAACAGAGTGTCGAGACTGCTGCATACCATGCAACAATGGTCTTCAAATCCTGGAATATACGTATTCCAGGAGACTTCTGACTTGGAGGCTTAGCATGTTCGGCCTGAGCTCCCAAATCAGGCATGTTGTCAGACTTGTCTAAAATTTAAATCATATATTAAAAATCAGTAGCATGGATGATCACAACACGAATGACATACCTGAGTCAGTATGCCACTCAAAGCCAGTGTGGTGTCAGTCAAAAGAGTTTTCACAACACCGGCATCCCAATAATGTACCTGAACAGGATCAAACAGTGATTTGAGAGCCTGCTAACCATCTCTTTGAATCCATGTGCATCCTTCTCGTTTTCCATTGCTAAGCCTCTATCATGTATGACTCCAGCAATGCGATGAGGTGGCCGAGCAGTGAAGCCCAAAATGGTAAGGTTTTACTGGAAAACTCAATATGGCCTGGCTGATGTATCACACCTTCTAATTTTTCTTTTGATAGGGGGATTTGGTGAAACCAAGTTGGTGTATCATGCCAGGATGGCTCCGAGAGTTCATTGGCCTTTGGTGTCCAGGTGCACATCATGTGAGCCAGTTTGACATCCCGCAGTATATTTCCACCCAAATAGGTAATCCTGTGAAAAAAAATTGCCGACAATGTCTTACAATAAATTTGCATAGAGAATTGAATTCCCCTGAAGCACTCTTAAAGGTTGCGAGAGCTCCCAACACATCAGAAATATGTCCATCAAAGAAGACAGCATCATTATCACTAGTAGGAATTGTGAGTAGTTGGTACTAGGGGTCTATGGTTAACATTCATAGTACCTATTGATAATTTGTTGAAATGTCTTCTCAGACTTGAGTCTATGCTCTTAGTTTGAAGATGACTGGGAAGGACAAAGATCACATGACATTGGTCAGAGCATTAGGGAGGTAAGGTACAATATGGTACGATGGATAGGAATCTGCATATAACAAGCATATAACAAGTCTATTTGGGCAAAGCCCACCGGGGCTTTAGACCAAGGTACGCCTTTGGGAGAAAGCTGAGCTGAGATACCCTGAGACAAGGAGCGAGCGACACATCCAGCGTGAGCTGAATCCCCAAACAGAAGGAGCTTGAAATGGACTCACAATCACTTAAAGTGGAGGAGGGAGCGCATAGCGCATAAACGGCTCCAGGACTGGCTTGTCCTGAAGAAATGGCGCCATCACTAAAGCATGCTTCTGCAAATACAACACAAACACATCACTACTCCACCGTCCCATAGTTTTGACGTTTTCGAAAGGTACCCTGCGCAGAAGGTATTCCAGGGTTCCCCCAATGCGGAGACCGTGCGCTTTCAATGAGCCAAGTCCCAATTTCTCACTGGAAGATTGAAGACACTTGACGAACTCGCTCCTCATGAGAGGGCACAGTCCGGCGTGGTGCTTCCAGCTGAAGAGAGCAGTGTTAGGTGGCGGCTGATTCACAGAAAGATGATTGGACAAGGCTGCATCTGGATCAGATGGTCCAGACTGAGCCGCCCAGTATACATCTTCTCCGAGGAGCAAAATTTTTGTCCGGGGTAAGTGTAATATAGCGACACAAAAGCCGTGGCGGTCGGTGTCGTAGCGCCAATCACTCACTTTGATGTGGCATTGCGGGTCAAATCCATGAAGGGAGGGAACAGTGAACTCCCTGACACGAGCAATGGTGAAGAATGAAGTCATGAGGCACACATACACTGCAGCGTGCAATGGAGAGGACAAATCCAGGGTCGAACGAATGGCCACTAGTATGTCAATCGTGAAAGGTGCGCGTTTTGGTCATTTGGAGGTGGTAGGCGCAAGGCGTCTTCCTCCCGCCATGGCGAGAGTGCACTGGTCACTATCTGCATACCAAGGCTGACCATGCAATAAGTGCCATGTGTGGACAGCATAGAAGTAGTTCTCTAAGCTTTTTCCAGAGTATAAACCCGAGCAAGCCGCTATGAAAGCCAAAATGAGCACTGACAAAGCTGGACAGCGCTGTTCTTCTGGGATCGCACGTGTGTCACAGAACACGTGAAACACAAGAATACCGGAACCATAAGTCTCCCGCATGCTTTGCGCATGAGAGTGAGAGAGGACTGTGATGATGCGATCTATGTCGCTGTCGGTGATATTGACGAGTGAACCTGTGTGATCTCGACGAGAGCGAGTGACGTGGGGCCGCCACAAGCGCAAATGATCACAAGCTAGGCAGTGAGGGCGTAATGAAGAAGGGTTTGGGGTTAGGGAGATGTCATATGGGCGAGTGTGTGCTGTTGTTTCAGAGATGGTGATGGGAGTCGTCGCTGTGAAGTGAGAAACATTAGTCAGACCATGTGCTGCGAAGCTGCAGCAATAGCTTTCCCCACTCTTCGTCATCAGGTTCGTCCTCGTGCTCAATCTCATTGTGAGTTGTGCATTCACGGTGTCCCACAAATTGCATCCCAGTGGAGTGGGTGTCCACATCGTGAAGGAGGAGATGTAGGTCCCCTGGCAAGAGGATGGGAGGAAGGAGGAGTGAACGCAGGGGGAACAACCCTCGTGATGGACTGTCTGTGGGGTTTTCAGCACTGGGGACATAGCAGAGGTGGAAGGAGACACTATTGCCATGCAGCTCGAGCAAAGCATTGATTCGTCGAAAGACCAGGTTGGTCTCTCTATTGCAGCTACACCTGTTTCGCCAACCATTGACAACACCTTGGTTGTCACAGAACACGCAATAATAGGCTGTGGAGGAGGAGCGTCTGGAGTTGAGGATGGAATGAACGAGCAGTTTGAATCCAACTGATTCTGCCCAACCAATGTCGCATTGACCGTTGAGGGTCTGCCAATCGTTGCGGAGAGTCCACGCCCTCCAATACCCATCGATAATAATTGCAATGCTGAAGGAGGAGCTCGCATCTGAAAAGGCGTGGAGGTCGATGAGAGGGGGGAATCTCGTGATGGGTCGCCCAACAAAGGGTGAATGCAATCGTGCAGTCCACCAGTCAAGGTCTTCATCGATATGTCGAATGGGGTGATGTGAGACAAAAGGACGACAACCGCAGATGCCAAGCATGGCTTCCATAGAGGTGAGGTAAGCGCGACCTGTTGGGACAACCAGGCAGGAGTGTAAAAGCTTGCTGTAAAGTTGTTGGACGTCCAGGAGCGCGTGTCTCTCCCGCAAATTCCATTCGACAATGCAGACCAAGTATTTCGCTTTTTTCAGCATTGATAGTTCGACCGTTCGAGCAGGGATATTCCACCAAAGCCCCAGGTACAGGGTGGTGAAGGCAAAGGCAGTGTCTTTCGACAATTCCCAAGGGATGCCAAGGGGAAAGGAAACACTGTCGATGTCTTCGAACGTGAAGGTGAACTCTGAGTCAAATGTCGAGTGAGGAGAGCGGGAGGAAAGGTCTTGTAACGGAAAGCGACAATTTTCGGTGTAAACATCAAAGGTGCCATTGTCAAATGACTCACCCTTGTACCATAGTCTCCCTCCAGATATTTGCTGGCCCGAATGCTCCAGCAAACAATGTGTAAAGGCCCGCCCTAGGTTGTAACTCTCCAGATGCTCCCGGCGAATGCAAAAAAAGAGATGGTCATCGACCCATTTCACGAGTGGTCCGAGACCTGCAGCACGAAGAAGGTCAGCACCTGCATCGGCTACATGGCCATAGACTCCAGCCAAAGGGCCCATACCAAAGGATATGCACGTGTCCACACAAAAGGACCTGCCAGGAAGGAGCACGACAGCTGCGGGCCACTGGGAGTGGTGCAGAGGAACTGTGTGGTAAGCTTCAGCCACGTTGTGAGTGGCTGCCTGAGACCCCAGCGGGAGGGAACAGATGATGGCGCAAATGGACTCAAATGCTCCCCAGGAGCACGGAAAGGTGTCTGAGTCAACTCTGGCACTGATAGATATATTGGGGAAGGCTGGTGAAGGCACCAGTGGGAAAGAAAAGTTCTGTATGATGCGGAATTTCCCTGGTTTCCCAGACTTAGGTATGATGGAGATGGGCGAAGACTGAAAAGGACCGAGTAAATGTAAGAGTTCAATATGCAAAAAAGGGCCGAGATAGCGCCCAGTGAGCAGTTCACGAGCAAGCAACTTGTCAAAGGCTTCGTGAAAAGTGAGGAGGGAAGGGTGGTTTGGGGGTGTTTGTGATGAGGTGATGCAAGGGAAGGTGAGGTTGAAACCGAGACGTAAGCTATCGGGTAGAGTTGGATAGTCGTCGAGCAGACTATGGATGGCCAGTTGGTGTTCCCACATATGAGCATTATAAGGAGACATCGGGTGCAATTTTCTGTACTCGAGGGCAGCTTTGAGCTCCATGGGTGGTGGCGAGACAACCCGAGCAAATATGGCGATCGTCGTGTGCTTGGCTGGTACATTTGGACCGTTGCCAGTTGATGCAAAGAGGTTTGTTGGAGGCGCGCAGTAAGAGCTGTTTGTTGGATCTGGTGGCAACTGTAGGTTGGACGCCATCCCACAAGCGGTCTGCAGAGCATTCAATGAAACTGTGATTGTTCCTTCTGAGGCAGATGGCACACACAGTGGAGGAGCGAGAGCTGTGTGCACCTTCTCAAAAAACCTGCTTGGAGGATGTCTGATGTGCAGCATGGTGTTCAGATCCCTTCTTGGCTGCCTTTGAGGGGGGAGACAAGGTGCATTTCCGAAGGGGAGGGGTCTTGGATCAATGTGAGTGTCGAGAACGATGGTGAGAGGAAGACTCTGAGTGTCTGCCTCGCGAACGACTGCTATAAGAAGAGTCGTGATTCCTGCTCCATGGAGGTGGGATGTTGTTCATCTGTTGCCGTAGAATGATGCGAACGTGATGTTATATGCAAGAATGGGAGACACAACCAGGAGTGAGACACGCAAACGCAGATGCAATGCAGTGGTGAATGCAAAAGGCATCAATTGAGATTGTAATTTTTAGAGTACATCAATGACATGAATGCAAACAGAAAACACAGTAAGTGTCAAAGGCATGGTTTGAAGGCGTGATTTTGTGAACGAAAGAAATAATTAGTGCTGTTTTTTGGCTGCGAGTCGATAAGTACTGACCTGAGATTCATGATCTCGATGACGAGATTCACGAAGTACGCGGTCAAAAAGACAAGCTAGCATGGTATCACTGATGATGGAGAGGTCCCAGGCACCATTGCCTAGTGCAACAGCCATGTGCCACGCCCTCCGCTGTTCCTCTTGATAGATCATTAAAGCCCGTTGGGCGATCTGGTTGTTGGAATTCCAGTAACGGTGAGTCATAATGGCTCCCCAGAACCTTGCAAGCATTAAAACACGTTGATTGGGCCAATCGTGTTCCTCGAGAGCGGCTACAATCCGAGGAACAGCTTGTGCAAAGTCAACTGGGGAGAGGAAACGGTCAGGGACCACGTGCTTGGAAGGCTTGGATGCCGCCGCGCTGATCCAAACCATAGCTCCATCCTGCTCTGAAGGAATGAGTCCCTCATTGTCTCTGGTGCTGTAGGAGAAGAGAGCTTCCTCCAAGCCAGAGTTGGTCCAATAGTAAAGCTCTACAAAGTGTCCCTTGTCAATTTTCCTTAAGGCGAAATCAGAAACGAAAGTTTCTTCCTCATTGGTGTCTGGCTGAGGATGCATCATGATGTCGGTATGTTTGAATCTATTCTTCTTTCGCTCGTCTGTGCGAGCTGTTTCTTCCTCTAGCTGGTGGACTTGACAGAGGCGAGTAGCTTCCGCTTCAGCTGTGAGTTCTTGTTCGGCACGAAGGCGAGTGTCTTCTGTCAGCTGTTGCTGCCACTGAGTGCAAAGGTCTTCGTTGGTGGTGACCCAAACTAAACGGAGAGACTCGGCAGCTTGTTCCTCTGTGATGGTGGCTGAAATGAAAGGTGCGTGAGAGGCGCGGTAGCATTCGCTCGTAAAAGCAGGGCATACCAGTAAACTTGAATCAGAGTGTAATCTATCCATTTCAAGTTTTGGTGTAGAAAGAGTTCGGTTTTTATTTTTTTCAATACAGGCAGGTCAGAGATTTGAAGGAAGAATAGGAGAGAGGAAAGGAGCAAGTATTGATTGACGAAGGGAAAGGAAGAAAGAAGCATGAGTCTTCTTTCTCAAAACAGGCATAGACCTTATTCTTACCTCGTGCTCGTGCCTCGTGCTTAGTCAGAATCCAACATGTGCTGGAACATGAGTTGTGTGAGTGTCAAATGGTGGTACGTGTTTTGTGTAATGAGTACTGTCTGAGGGATGTTTGGAGATTACACAGGGGGGAAGCATCTGAGAAGAATAGTAGAATACTGAGACCTACAAAGGACCAAACAGTGCACCAAGAAGCAATTAATAGTTTCAATCATGTTTTTCTGCATATGCAGCTGACCTCAATTTAAGAACTCTTTACTTCACAGAATAAGTGCTTCCCATATAATGTTCCTGAACTAACCTACCCCAATCCAGATTTATTTGTAGCATGCAACTTGATGTGGATCATTAGCTTGCTGTTTGAGCTTCATGTGTGCATCTGAGAATTGGTGCAGGTAATAAAGTATTTCTGACATTATCTTCAATCAAGTTGGTAATGGTATTGCATGTGGAGGGTATGGAAATTTGTCTGCTACAACAGTGACCAGTTTTAATATTAATTGGGAAGATATGATATAGCAAAGGGCAGTGTAGGAATATAACAATGGTTGGACACTATACAAAGTAAGCACTCAGTCAAATATAAATGTTATGGTCTTGCACAGCCTAGTCTGCTATATTTGTGAGACAAGTGTATTCAATTCAAGGGATTGCTAACTGGGAAAATAAAATAGTTAGTTATATAAAAAAGAAGATAGTCTGAAGACAAAAACATCAGGTATGATACTTTCAGGTTGGGTTGTATTAGAAATATATCAGAAAGATATAGGCAAAAGTAGTAGTGATAATTTTCAGGTCTGAGGTCTTATATAATAAGACACATAGTACTGTAGACATATGATAATGTGGTCTATAGTATAGTATTAGTGATATGAAAACAACTAACTATGCACCTAGTGGGGATAGATCTGATAGGACAGGACATAGGAAGAACAATTTCTAATATGAAAGCAAAAGAACCTAATCGTTGGATCTGGCAAATGTTCAATCAGACAGCTAGAAATATGATTGGATAGAATAATATTGACATATATTGTAAAATAGCTTGATATAGGCCTAATGTAAGCTTGAGTATTATAGCAGGGTGGAGGGTGGTGAGTGTCAACTATATGAAGTGATGCAGCATAATACTAAATACCACCCAAAATTCTATGATCTGGCAAGACATGTACTCTCTTTAGTAACTTGGCACTTACAAAGACTATTTAGTAATATAGTGTAATGGCCAAGTGCTCTTTTCCTTTGGTGAGTCTGTTCCTGTTAACTCTTTGTTCCTATCTGATCCAACCCAAGCTATGAAATCTTTGCACCTGTGTCTACTACTATGGGAATATACAAACTTTTTAGCTCGTCTATGGTCTCCTTATGGCCCATCACCTGTGGGCTCGACCCCATCCATCATTCATCTTTCTGCACCTTCTTAAACTAGCCACTTTGGGTCACCTCAAAAGTGACATTAATGAGGCACTTAAAATCTCAAATGTGCCCTCTGCCATGAACAAGAAGCTGAGTAATGTTGAGAATGAGAATGAGGAGGGTTGGGATACTCTTTTGGAGGGAGACAAAGACTTTGTAGATTCACTGAGACAACAATATCAAATCAGGCTATTGTGTTGATCAGTCCAAGTCATTAGGTGATCTCATAGCACTACTAACACAATAAAAAAGGCTTAGGTATAATAAGTCCTGAGTCTTAATCTCCTCACTCACACCACCACCCCTAGGTAGCGTTGTTCAGCAAGGTGTCTGTGATTTACTTCTAAAGTGCTTAGACTAGAAGTTCCACCTCTACCATCTCTATGATGTCCACTGTAACAGTCGAACTCATGAGTCAAATCATCATCATAGCTATAGATGTATATAAAAGACAATGCTTTGTTGTTATTCCATTGATTGAGGGTGCAAACCCTTGTATATATGTGAGAGTATGTATTACTTCTTAGATTATTGTAGTAGTATTTTCTTTGATAGTAATACGAGGACAATGAAATAATACTAGCTGACCAGACTCACATGGCTAACAGGCCATACATATTAGACCCACAGGTCTATTTCCATCTGTGGATGAAACTATGGAGGACATGGAGTTCATTACAAAGAGTATTATACATGCAAAGACCATACAAATATATAATTAGGATTTGGTGGTGTAGATCTGGCTCAGACAGGTAAGTTGAAATGGGCTGGTTAGCAGAAAACGGTAAAATTGAGATATTATGTATAGTTGTAGTTGTAATTGTAGTTGTGAACTGATTTTTTGAAGGATAACAGCCTAAAATACTGGGACAAGTCTAAGCTAGAATAGTATTCTAACTAGGCCTGCTAGTCTGTCTCACTCTTGCCTAACTCTCTATCAACTAGATAGATGAAATCTTTGTTGTTTTCTTCTCATCTGCATCTGCCTCTTATGTTTCACTAATAACAATGTTCTCTGTCATCTCCAAAAGATTTTTTTTTCTCATAATGATCTCCTTCTCCCATTAAGTCTTCATTCACTCCTCATTCTTGTGCAGGTATCCTAGCTTAGCAGCACAATGTACCATCACCTGGCAAGTCAGATGCTTCATAGTAATGAAGCAGATAGTGATATTATAGGAATTGAGAGAGTGGGAGAACTGAGAACCAGTGTTGCAGTAGGATAGAAAGAATGATCAGAGGTAGGCAGCATAATAAGTGAAATTTAGAGAGTAGAAGAACCAGGAGCTGGTGTTATAGTGGGACCAAGAGAATGATCATAGGTGGGCAGTACAATAAATGCATGTATGAGAGGGTTAGTAAGATCTGCAACATATACACCAGTTGAATGTCCATAAACATTTGCTGTAACTTATTGAGGTAATTATTGGACATCCAGTCCAGCTCCACTTATTTAGCAACATTAAAATCAAACTGAGTATCAGAAGCAGATGAAGGCAATAAAGAAAATGATGGCAGTGGGAGAGTGATTTCAGCTAAGCCTATGAGTTAATAATAATGTGCCATGACCTAGTGTTATTGTTTTATCAACACCTATGTGTGCAGTTAAGCTTTTAGAGATGCTCACCTCCTCTTTCTTCAATACTACAGCATCCACTGTTGAGTTTAAACATAGTGAGCTACCCTTTAGAATTCAATCCATTGGAGGACTTGAAGTTTTTATAGCCTTGTAGAGGCCATTTTTGCATTGTCTCTCAGGTCCTTACATAACATGCTGTCAAGCTTAACTTTTCACTAAGCAGAAATTAATGGTTTTTATGTAGCATCTTTTTCTGACATTTTCCTTAGATTATGTTTGTATTTTTACTACTCACATAATTATCTTCTACCTTTATCTAGGATTCTATAGTTATTACCTAGTTTCCTCAGTTTCTTGTTTTGCCAATCCAGGCCCCTAAGTGAGGAGGCTGAGGAACAAGGCTTCTGCTGTATGAGGAGCATAGATTTTGGTCTTTGACATAAGGGGCTAGGCTGACCACTAAGCTACATTACTCCAGCTACCCACCTTCTTTAAAGATAGGGCCTAGGTCAGTAGTGGGAGAGAAAAGTTAGAAAGGCAGCAGGGATAGAAATAGTTTCAATCTTATAAAGGGTCTTATGTGTCACTACCCTAACTGCCTTACCTCTGTTTGTGTTACCCAATCTAGGGGAGTATACAAATTTGGAATAACTTATATCATGATGAAAATTCCTCTCACCAGGCCATAGGCCCCTAAGGCAATAAGGAGCTGGCACAATAACAGCTTTTGCTTATTGCCCTGCTCTTTGTTGTGTGCTTGCATAGCCCTGATAGTGTGAAGACTTGATTACATTATGAATAGACTCGTGGGAACAGGAACAATGGAGCTAGAATGACAAGGTATGATCTCAGCTTCTATTCAAGAACTCTATTAATGTGTATTATACCTAGAATAACAAGGTACACTATGGTTTTTTATCAGCTGAGACTAACATACATGAATCAACTATAAAAATACTTATATCTCAGCTTCTATTCAAGAACTTAAATGTTTGTGTGTTAGGGTGCTTGACTTTATAGTGAGTAAATAAAAAATGAAACAAAAACATATATTTTTGACACATATTCCAGGACTCAGTGTAACATCATCTCAGCGCTACCCATTGGCCAGTTGTGGCTTGCACTTGAACCAGCAACCTTATCATTCTCTGGCTGTTCCTATCTCTCAAATCTCTTAGTCTGCTCTCCCTCAACACTCTCCCTTGAGCACATGCCAGTCCTATATAGGTATGAAGCTTTTGGAGATATAGATGAGGGAGTGCTTTGGTGAAGGCATCAGCAATATTGTTATCTATTGGATAATAGAGAAGTTCAAAGGTACTGTTCTTTATGTATCAGCATATGAAGTGGTAATGCAAATTTATATGCTTGGTACATGATTGAAACTTCTTTGTTGAGGCTAAAACTATGGTCATTTGGTTATCACAGAATATGGAGGTAGGGAGGCTTGGCACTTCATAGAGCTCATTAATGAGTAGCTGAAGGTACAGTACCTCTTGAGCTACACTTATTAATGCAATGTACCCAGCTTCTGCAGTAGATAGCATGATTATAAGCTACTTCTGTACACTATAAAGAATTGATTTCTGGTGGGCTATACAAAAGATGTTACCTTAAGACTCAATAGTGCAAGTGAGATGTTCATCCCAAAGAGACTGCCTGTAGGATTATCTCTTGATATAAAATGCAAGGGAAATCTTATTAAGATCAAAGGAGAGAGAAGGAAAAGATACCTCAAGTACATTTAGAGTTCCAAAGAATTGTCCGAAGTGACTGATGAGTTGTCTGAAGTGTCCAGTCGAGGTCTGACATCAAGAAACGAAGGTCCGAGGTTGTGTGAAGCTTTTGGTGAGCCTCCAATGAAACAACAAGGTTTCCGGTATAGAATATAGTGGTTTGTCGAAGTATAGAACTTTGCGTAGTATAACTAGCAAAGCTCATCGAAGACTTAAGGAATTCAATAGTAAAAATGGCAGCGGTCAGGCCAAACAATCGTTCTGAATGAACAAAGATCAATTGCATGAGGTACTAAAATCTGTAAGTGACTCTACTAACTATGACTTGTAGCAAGGGAAGTGAAGTCCATTGCAAGTATTAGTAAACCAGAATATATCCTACTGTGTGAAAGTCCGGAATATGTGTAGGCAAAAACTGTAGTGAGATAAGACATCTGAAATGTAATAAGACTCAAGGTGAGCCACTACAAAGATATACATGTAATAATACACAAGGTGCATATCTATACATATTAGCAAGGGTTTTCAATATATGAGCCCCTAGACATAATCAATAACAGATAACTAAGTGAAAAATGCACCAGCGAAGTCAAACGGACAAGGACTGGACATGGTATGGGGAACCGGAAAGGCTAAAAAAAAGGGCCTCAGAGTTAAATGGACGACCTTCAGATGACTTGGACAGGTGCGCGGAACTTTTGGAAGATCGGAAGAATGTTGAGGAATGTATGATGTATTTTCGATGAAATACATGCCCAATGCCGACCCAAGTGTTACAGCACTCTAAGCTACAGGACCTCCATTGAGCAGTACTATGTACTTGCTCATAGAATGTCTGTGAGGCTGCAAGGCCCAGTCAGTGTTGACAAATGCTTTAATACCTGCATCAGTGGACCCTAAAGTAAGCTCAAACTCAGCTGCCCCTTTTAGGTACTGGATGGCATGCTTGGTGGCCTCCCAATAGAACCCACTAGGATTTTACATAAACTGCAACAGCATTGTGACCACAAACACTATGTTAGAGCAAGTGCTCATGGCTGTGTACATCAACAAGCCAATAGCTCATTAGTAAGGTACATTATGCATGGCTTGAAGTTCTGTGTGCATGCTGGGAGACTGGTCCATGGATAGGATACTTTCTGCTTCCATGAGCATTTGGACATTCTTGGCATTGCCTAGGTAGAATCATTTGACAATGGAGACCTAATAGCCAACTCAATTGTTCTAGGTCAGATATCTTGAAGTATAATGATATGTTTGGTTGAGATGCATTTAAAATATACTGCTTGGTCTATCTTCAATTGACTGAATCCTATCTCCTGGAATGCTCCAGCCAACTCTTCTTTCCATTTGAATCTAGCCTACTTTAGCCCAAGTAAGCTCTGCTTCAACTTTAATACCTTTCCCTCCTAACTATCCTTCGGATATCCTGGGGATACCCTCATATAGATCTCCTCCTGCAGACTTGCATAAAGGTATGTACTTTTGATGTCCACCTGATGTATTTTCCAGTCCCGCTGAGCAGCCATTGTCAGCACAGTATAAATAGTACTCATATTTAGAGTTTTAAAGTCCAGTTGCTGGACTGCAAAAAGACTGGCAATTGGACTGGACTGCTGTCTCAGTTGCCTCCCATCAGCCCAAAAATGAAAAACTAACAAAAACTGGTTCAAACTGGTTGCAACCGGTCTTTTGTAACCCTAGCCCTACCCTATATATTACTGTATGATAGTGCTCATTGAGGCGCATTTATCAGTGGTGAGATCATAAAAATGGTCAATATTTGGGAAAGTTATGAGCATTTCAATAATTGCTTGTAAAAGTCATACGAGCCTGTCTGTAATGCTCATAACTTGCTCAAATCTTACCTGTTTGACAAGATAAGAGGCTCAAAATGTTTGTATTGATGCAGTCTTTAAGCCTGGACTGGTTGCAGACCAGTCTGCTCATGGACTGGTGGAGAGGGCCACACTAGCAAGCTAAGAGACAAGCAAACCAACCAAGCAACAGCTGGTGGTGATAGACTGAAGACCTAACCCTATGAGAACATGGCTCTATCTATGGACTACTGGACCTCTGACACCTCCAGAGACCTCTGACACCCCTGGCTGATGCCCCTGAGGCCACACCCTCCTACTACAAATACCCCCCCTAAAAAATGCAACACTCCTGGGTCGCAACGAAGAGAGCCGGTGAGATGAGAACTGGGCATGTAACAGTGATGAGGATGGTGACTGAAAAGGCAAAGAATGAAATCTGTAGGTAGTGAAGTGCTTAGGTGGTTGGGGATGTGAATCAAAAGGAATAGAATCAAAATATCTAGGGTAGTGTGAATGTCATAGATGTGAGTGACACCATGAGTGAGAATGTGAACGTGTATCTATTGAACAATGTGAACATGAATTAACATTAGCATGAGACGTATGTATGTGTGTGGGTTGTCATCGTCGTAAACTCGAAAATAGGTTTGAAGTTGAGGTGCGAAGGCACAAAAAGTCGCACGGATGTATCTGTGGGGTATACAGGTGCACGTTGTCATTATCAGCCCAGTTGAAAGATGCAGATGGTCGATGCATTGATGTGTCATCAACTTTGATGCGTATAGATGTTGGTGATAGGCTGGATGGTGTGTGTGTTGTTGTTATATGAGTAAGAGACATTATGCATTGGATGTGGACATTCGAGTCCGTTTGTACTCCCTGGTCGCTGTGTCTGCGTGGCGAGGGCGGAAACGAGGCTGAGCACACTCAAATATTGGCGCATGGGTCGGCAACAACTGCTGACATAGTGTCTTCATCGCTGTCGAAAGCATCGTCACGGCTAGGGATGGTAGTGGTGTGGCTAGAGATGGTAGCGGTGTGGCTAGAGATGGTAGTGGCGTCATTATGGGTGGTGTTACAGTAACATGGCACGAGCCCCCAGCTACAGATATGTCCTCTGCCACCTTGCATGGCAATGACACGATACCCGGGCCTTTAGGCCTTGATGACAGATGATGACTAGAAGAGAAGCCCGGAAGATGCCGGCTTAGATAAGCGGTCTGGATCGCTTACATGATATATGATGACATAGGTCTAGAAGACCTATTCTTGTTATCAAGATAGAAGGCAAGCCTCATGGTTGCCTCATGTACTGATAGAAGGACGCCTTGTGGTCCTTATCTTAGATAGAAGCCTGCCTCATGCATGGTATCTGACTCAATAGATAAGCAGATTAGAACCCAGCTTCAAGCTGAGCTTAGATACGATAGAGTAGCCTTATATAAGGTCGAAGATTACAGTAGATGTTCCTTACTTTAATCTTACTGGGTTTTACCTTGAACTCCTTGTCTTGCTAAAGCTACTTGCTTGACATTCGACTCGCACCTTCAGAAGGACTTGAGACCCTTTCTGCCTGTAACCGCTATCATCGCTCGCCTCCGCAAGTGTACACAACTCTTACTTGTCTGTAGGAGCCGACCTTGGACTCTCAGCACGAGGTATCACTGTCGTGATCATCGCTGTTAGATTATCCCAGTCCGCACGTGACATACCATTGTAACAGGTGGGCTCTTCCACATATTCCTCTTCATCCTCCAAACTTCCTTCATACATCTTCCCAGTTTTCTCTTCCTCCATCTGTCTTCCTCCCCTCTTCTCTCCAGTTCTCCCTTCTTCCAATGCTTTGTTGACTCTGCGCGTTCACATCTCTTCGTTGTTGGCATTTGCTGGTGTATCATTGGGTCGAACACTTGGTGTTGGTGTGTGCTGGCATTGGACGGGTGGTGTGGTGAAGGTACAACAATTCAGATGGTGAGTCTGAACAATGTTGGGTCTTGCAGAACCTAGCTGCTATTCGACCCTAAAGGGTTTCTGGACCAGGCTCAAAGCTCAGAGGAGAGGAAATATGATAGAAACTTGCTGATCTCTCAGACTCATACTGGTAACTGGTGAAAAGATAACTTGCTTATGTAAGCTACAAAAGTGCCAACATAAGGTAAGGTAAAAACAGTCTCTACAAGCCCAGCCAGAAATGAATCCCTACAGCGGGTCGTGGTGGTGTCGCTGGTGTCGTGTTCGAAGGTGGCCATTTGACGGCAAGTCCAGGGATAAGGCTCACCTCCTCACAATGTTCTCCCTCCTCTTCTAGCTCATCTCTTCCTCTCTCCTTCCTCCCTTCCTCTGCATCTCTCCATCCGCATTCATTCAAGACATGCCAGCCTTAGCTGGCGTGTACTGGTCATTTGCGCATGGTGCCAGTGCCCAGTTGGGTGGTACGGGGTTGCGGTTGCTGGTGGCAGTGTGGGCTGCATAGTCCAGGTTTTGTGAGGTGTGGGCGATAGTGATGGTGGCGATGATATCGCGGATGGTGGCCGTAAAGGTACAACTGGTGGGGATGGTGGCGCAAATGATGAGTGTGCGAGAATAGGTGCCAGTGATGTGGCACGTGAGGTATCATACACATCTCGATGTCGTTGGCACTTGCTGACGTGGTCTGAACATGAACACTTGATGGTGTCGAGTCCACGTGTCGTGTGGGTGCTGGTTGAGTGCGGAGTGTTTCACATGGCGTTGGCGTTGGCACAGCGTGTGCAGAAGAAGTGGTGTTAGCTGTTGGTGCTGGTGTCAATGTGAATGACGTGGTGCATGTTGGTTCACGCATTGGTGGCGATGGGCGCCGGCTGGGGACATGCATTAGCGTGTGGGATGGCGTCAAGATGGGTGACACGAGTGCTGAAATGGGTGCCGGAAGAGTTGACATGGTGGCTGCAGCAACATGTGTGGGAGGATGCAGAATATGTGCGTATCTAATAATGGAGCCCCTTCAGTGACAAATTCCATATTATACGGGCCACCCAACCTCCATAATATCCCATATGAGATGGGCCAGCGGATCATGGGCCCATGTTGTGTATATTCTCGATGATGACGGATGGGCCGGGACACATATTATTTCTGATGGAGACGGGTGGGCCCATGTATGCCAATGATATATATGTATATCCTTGATGTTGACAGATGGGCTGGGGGAATATGACCATTCATGGAGATGGGTGGGCCCATCTGGGTAATATGTAGAGTAGGATATTATAGACAGCTGGGCTGAAGAGAGATGTAAGGCAAATATTGTTATATAGACAGGCGGGCTGACGGGGGTGTATTACATATATGGGTGGGCCGAGGTAGGGGAATATTACATAGACAGGTGGGCTGACATGGGGTGTATTACATATACAAGTGGGCCGACATGAAAAGTATTACATATATGGGTGGGCTGATGAAAGGGATATCAAATAGACGGGTGGGCTGAGGGTGCGATAAAATATTTATTATATAGACAGGTGGGCCGAGGTGGGGTATAATTATATAGATGGGTGGGCCAACATAGGATGTATTATATAGACGTGTGGGCCAACATAGGATGTATTACATAGACGGGTGGGCCGAGGTGGGGGATAATGCATAGATGGGTGGGCTGACGTGGGGGAATTGTACATAGATGGGTACATATATGGGTGAGCCTAGATATGTTCCATCAAGACATACAGCTGATGTAGCCACCAGTGAATCAAACACGTAGGATACATGTACACTATGAGTGCATATACCTACCATTGACCACCAAATATAAACCCCTAAGCACAAAAACATGAATCGACCATGTGTGGCATTGACCAATAATCGAGGACTGAAGTGGAAAAACCTCACACCTGAACCCTGGTGTGCAACATATCCTATTTCTAAGCATGGACACCAGAAGCACAACACTCACAAAATATATATGTCAAATTTTCAGTGCCAAACCCCAAACCGAGATGTACCAACCCCCGAATCCCGAGACTGCTGGGTCTCGGGGTTCGGGGGTCCTGGAACTCGGAACTTGGGGAAATTTGGGGAGATCAATAAAATTTGATTTACAATTGAGTTTATTGACAAACACATTGACTTACCCATGTTGGAAATATATTTTGTTCTACATACCGAGTTCCGAGTTCCGGACCCTGAGACTGCTGGGTCTCGGGTTTCAGGGTTCGGGGGTCCGGAACTCGGAACTCAGTATGTAGAACAAAATATATTTCAAACATGGGTAAGTCAATGTGTTTGTCAATAAACTCAATTGTAAATCAAATTTTATTGATCTCCCCAAATTTCCACAAGTTCCAGGTTCCGGACCCCCGAACCCTGAGACTGCAGGGTCTCGGGTCTTGGGTTTCGGGGTTCGGGGGTCTGGAACTGGGAACTCAGTATGTAGAACAAAATATATTTCAAACATGGGTAAGTCAATGTGTTTGTCAATAAACTCAATTGTAAATCAAATTTTATTGATCTCCCCAAATTTCCCCAAGTTCTGAGTTCCAGGACCCCCAAACCCCCAAACCCGAGACCCGGCAGTCTCAGGTTTGGGGATTCAGGGGTTGGTACATCTCGGTTTGGGGATTGGGGGTTAGTAAAATCTTTACAGATATACATAGGTTGATTTAAACATTGTCTGAGAGATGTCGTTCATCTCAAATGTCAAATCCTGAGTTCCGAATTTCGGGACTCGGCACCCGGCACCTGGGACTTGGGGTTCGGCACTGATAATTTGACATTCGGGTGTTCGTGTTTCGGGTGATATCTACCTCAATCTACAGTTTCGAGTTCTGGATATCGGGAGTGATCATTGAATCATTCAATTGTGGCATAGGTAACATGCATTGAAAAAGATTTATGTACATCTATCACTGAGCAATTATGTAGCCATTTCAACCTCCTCACCAGGAAGATCAACCTTTCCCTCAACATCCATCTCCTCATCAGAAGAAGCATATTCTGGCAGGAGGTTACCTGGTTCATTATGTCAGAACTTTTTTTGTGGCATTTTGATGCATTAAAATGCCTTGACAGCATAATTCTATCGTGATCAATCAGTCAGCATTTTAATAGTCATTATTATCGCATCATGACACATATTTCCATACTTGTTGAAATAATAGGTCCAAACTTCAAAATGAGCATTTGTAAGCATATTGTGATTGGTGCATTTGCATTTTGGATGGCATCAAGATGCACTTCAAAATGAGCTCTGCGTAATTTCGACGCTCACCTTGATGGTCATTGTGACCACATTAGAATACTTATTGGGTTGATCTAGATGGGTACTTAAATTATTCTGAATGAAAGCGTGAAACAATTAAAATGTATTGCATCAACATTTACAATGGGTAGGTGCAGTATGATAATCAAGACAGACTGAGCCCTAAAGTATGTCGACACCTCTGCTGAATCTGCAATGCCAGATTCAGACCCTGTGGAGGGTAGGTAACCAAGGTATTCCAGCCTGTGCCTGTGCCCGTGTCACACCATACCTGTGTCACTCCAAGTGACCAGTATACCGCTACCCAGGCAATAACTGCTAATGGAGCGACATGTGTCAACTCAGCTTGCTATCAGTGTATCCCAGCAGGCGTGCATTATGTTCGCCTCCAAGTACGAGTGCACATTGGGAGAGAGTGATAGCACGGGAGGTACGATCACGGTCGATAGCGATCCTGACGCAAAAACGGGCTTCACCAAGGTCAGACACGGTCCATTTTGTGTTTTGAAGTCAGCGAGTACTGTTTTAGTGCTGCCAACGGTAAAGAATCGACAATGTGGATCATGACGAGTAGGGTACTAGTATCGGTGTGTTGATAGTAAATACAGTGTTCGCATTTCAGGCGAGTAAAACCCCAGGATAGCATTGCTTGATTGATTGTTCGGTTCCAGAAGGCTTTCGAAACGAGCGGTCAATGATGTGAGGTCAGCACTGGTGCACGAAAGCAAGTCGATGGATGTTCACCTTCTGGGCTGTTGCAATAATCGGAGGTCCAGGGAATATTATAATATGCATGTTAGCTAGAGTTACAGCTAGACTCCGTAGTAATGATAATTAAAAGATCTGCAGCGAACTTTTAATTTATTATTTGAGTGCCATTGCAGCAACAGATATTATTAGTTGACTCACCAGCGTTCAAAACCATCAGGAGTGATGACACTACTACCTATGATTATTCTAATAGGTTTGGGGTCAAGCACAATGACCGGCTGAGATTATAATGATAGGACTTAGACTTAGACCAAGTTCGAACCAGACGCAATGATTTGATGATATTCAAACACCAATGGCAAACACCGAAACCTTGTGAATATCTATAGAAAGGGTAGACAACAACTCAGAGGGGAAATACAAATATCAACTAAGCCTTATGGGAAGAATGGCGAGGAGGCGCATCTGAAGTCTTGTTCTCTCCTGTGATATCGATATGTTGTGGCACTATGTATATTAGTGACTGGAATATCAGTAGGGGGGGATCTAGGAACAGGAGCGGTGGGTGACCCAGAAGATGTGCGTTGGTCCACGATAAGCTTGGACAGTGAGGTCACAACAGTATGAGTGAGGTTCAGGGCAGGCGTAACAACGACCGCTGCTGGTCCAGGAATATGAGCTGCAGATTCAGAATGGGAAATTGGTGCCACTGTAGAGACTCATGCCTCTCATGGCATGATATGGCAGATTCCACCAAGGAGTACATAGCACGAACTTGTAGTGTCACTCTGTGCGCTATCCACAGCTATCCCTATATGAGGCGCAGCTTTCCCACGCAATGTGCGCCATGCGCGCACACTTCCCGTGCTTGAGCGCCCTCTAGCGCTAGCCATCCAGAAGCATCCATCCACTGTCCACCAAGCTCCCTAGTGCGTATATTTCCATTTCCTTTATTAGCATATTGTTCTGTCTTTATTTTTATCATGGACTCTCACTCATATATATCTTTACATACCTACTCGGCAGCGCTTTGGCTCCGCATTACAGCGCTTAGGTGCGCTATATAAGTGCCAGCAGTACATACTATTACTTACTTTTCAACTTACTTTCCAACTTACTTTTCCTTCAACTGACTTTTCCTACCTCTCACTTTACCTAGCACTTACTACTTAGCAGAACATAGTAGAACTCTATTCCTTTACATCTCACACTCTCACATCTCTTGCATCATATTATCACTTAAGCACACGCGCACACATTCCCATGCCTTTGTACCTTGCGCGCACCTGCGCTTTCTCGCGCTTCACTTCAGCGCATACCTCTAGATCTTCGCTGCACTTGCTTCCCCTTGAGGGTCGAACGCGCTTGCCACCTCAAGCATAGCAGACTAGGCAACGCACGACCTACAACATTTTTTAGATACAGTCAGGAGCATCATTTGTTCCTCTCAGTATCGTTGTTTCTACACCACGATACAGTTCTCATCATCTGATTCAGATGAATCATCATCATCTAAGCATGCCATGACCCGATCTAGTGAATCACTAAGATCCTTGCCAGTATCATCGACATTGTGGCTAACGTCACGTGATGTCTTGTCAACATCTTCAAAGATATAATTGTTCATATTCTTGACGATGTCTTGAACACATGCATGGTTCCATTGGGTGACGAAAAATCTCTTCACAGTTCGGAAGACGGTCGAGTAGGGGATTGATGACATAGTGCCGATGCCTGATCCTGGGAACTGCTGATCAGGAGACAAAATGAAAATAAGCTAGACAAAATTTAGTAATCAATTAACATCTAGATGGAGTATTCAGAACACACCACAGTCACACCACACACAATTAAACCAGGTGTACAACCTTTCAGCTTCCATAGTTTTGAGTAGGGGTTCAGGCCTCCGCTACGTCCGGACTTGGAATATATTGACATTTTCCCACCGATTGCGACCTTAATGAACTATGGATAAAGATAAGGAAGTGTCCCAGGAAGTATGTGGGATCCTACCTTAGCGATCATGAGCCAGTTTCCGAATACCTTCTTAGCATTGACCTTCAGGTTAGGGTAGATAATAGGCGCATTGAGTATGTTGAACTCCTTTCCCTTCCCTACTACCCACCCAATCACATCTGTCATCTGCTGGACAGCCGTGCTGTAGAAACAACTATACTGTGAGGAACAAATGATGCTCCTGACTGTATCTAAAAAATGTTGTAGGTCGTGTGTTGCCTAGTCTGCTATGCTTGAGATGGCAAGCATGTTCGACCCTTAAGGGGAAGCAAGTGCAGCAAGGATCTAGAGATATGCACTGAAGCAAAGCACGAGAAAGTGCGCAGGTGCGCGCATATTAGCGCGAAGCGCGGGAAAGCGTGTGTGTGTGTGCGGAAACAATAGAGAGACTAGACTTAAGTGATGATATAAAGCAAGATAAGAGATGTGAGATGCGATGTGCTAATGAATAGATTTCTACTGTGACTTTCTAGGTATTAAGTATGTAAGTAAAGTTGGGTGAAAAGGTCAGTGAAAGGTAGGAAGAGTAAGTAAGTAATAGTATGTACTGCTGGTGCTTATATAGTGCACCTAAGCGCGGTCATGCGGAGCCAAAGCACTACTGAGTAGGTATGTAAAGATATATATGAGTGAGAGTCCATGATAAAAATAAAGACGGAACAATATGCAAATGAGAGAAATAGAAATATACGCACTAGAGGGCTTGGTGGACAGTGGATGGATGCTTCTGGATGGCTGGCGCTATAGGGCGCTCAAGCGTGGGAACGCGCGTGCGCGTATACATCGCGAAGCGTGGGAATGGTGCGCACATGGCGTGCATTGCGCGAGAAAGCTGCGCCTCATATAGGAATAACTGCAGATAGCACACTGAGTGACGCTACAAGTTCGTGCTATGCGCTCCTTGGTGGAAACTGCCATATCATGCCATGAGAGGCATGAGTCTCTACAGTGCAATCAAACGATGCAGCAAATTTGGAGATGGCATGTCGAGGATGCTCCCAGCTACAGACCATAATGTATAGATGTACAAGGAGCGTATGCGCTGCATTCCGCTGCAAAACTAATGCAGAACAGTCAGACCTGAGTTACATTGAGCAAGATAAAATAGACCTTATTGATGAAATGCGTAGTTGGCATGTAAGGGTGCAGTGTATGCTCAATGCATCCATAGAGCTCTGTGATGAGCGCTGCCTTCTCTGCTGACGTCTTGGCATAACGAGACAGACTTCGTATGTTGACAGGAGGATCCGGACAGGGTGATTTGAAAATTGAATCATCGAGCATAAACATCTCGACAGTGAGTGCATATTTCTTTCCCAACTCCATAAAGACTTTGTCCAAGGCTAGATCAGATTTGTCGGTTGCAGCAGTGGATGTCATTGAAGTTGGGGCCAATGTCATTGAAGTTGGAGTAGATATAGACGCGTGGCCACGGACACCTTTATGAAAATGTCGTGGCTGTTGTGACTGGAGCACATTGTTTGTCGCATTTAGGCACGCATTGTGATTCTCCAACTGACCCTTTTGAGGTTGAAGATACTTTACATACTGACATTAGTTAGCACAAGTGAAATCTAAGTCATGGAGTAAACTGGAATGTACCTTCTTGTAATGTTCAATAGTGGCGCCCTCACTTGGTGGGGCGACGACTCTGAACCCTTCATTTTCTGAATCTGATGAGAGAGAGTTCCTCAATTCAGAATCAGACAGGGAGTTGGAATCGGAGCCTGACATAATTATAGTGCAATATTATGAGCACTGAGAATAAAACCTGATGTAGCGAAGGTAGTCGACGCAGTGGGGACCTGAAGAGTTGATGGGGTACACTTGAGAATTTAAAGGTTGGGGAATGCTAAGTCAACAAACTGAAATAATAACACAAGATCCTTAAGACGTACCGATAGCTTGCATCTGAATGTAATATGATGGCCGTCAGTTAATATAACATCCATGTGTGAGACTGTGAGTTCTGAATTGGAGTGCTTGTTACTTCATTGTACACTCCAAGGAACCTGTGGTTTTCATTAAACATTTAATGATGTACTAATTGTTCACCCGGTGGTTATATCATGATGTAATTGGACGGCCTGCGACTCAGAGTATGACAACGATAAGACAAAAAAACACTTGCTCGATGATGTATTAATTACCTTTAGTCTAAGGTCCAGGTTCATTGTGACGTCACTCACTTCAAGCTTTGAGGGCTAAATAATAAACCGACATCATGGTATTGGATGGTCCAGGTCTGACACATACTGTACACCACATAACTAGCATATGATGCAAGACAGATTCACAGAATGTAAACACGAGAACAACAAGTAAAAATACACAAGGTGAGTGAGACTATCAGCAATGACAACAATCCAAAGATATCTGTATGTCCATTATGTATCAGCACACTGGCGAGTAGCAATCCTATTTGCCCTTGCCCTTGCCTTTGCCCTTGGCGCCCCTGTGCTTTCCCCTCGACTTAGACTTGGACTTACCAGCATCATGTTGCACATCATCGTTTTGTGCACTGGAAGTACCAGGTTGCACAGAGTTGTTGCTGACTGTAGCATTTGGTCCAGCATCAGTGCGAGAGTGAGTGTTTGAAGATGATGGTTCATTGTCGTGGGAATCTGGGTGTTCCACGCGCTTTACACCTCTGGCAGACTTTGCGTACCATGCCAGGTAACGAGAGTGGGCCGTAATTCCTGACGCCCCCATTAAGGAGTTGTACATATGGTCCCAAGCAAAAGGGAAGGTGATAGGAGATTCTTCTAAAGGTGTGAGGTTGCACGCTTGGTTTACCTCTCTGCAGAGGGAACCCAACTTGTTTTTCACCAAGCGTAGACCCTGGTTGATCATAGCATTTATGGCATCCATGTGTGGGTCAGGGTACAGTCTCTGTAAAAGATTAGTTAGTACTATGCTGAGACAACGAAGGAATACTTACACCATGAGCCGTGCGCGGCCCAGTCACAAGGTTGATATTGATGGGACTATCTCCTCTCACCCATACCCAAACATCTATAGTCTGGAGACCCAACCACTGGTGACCGAGTATGGTGATGGGATCTGTGGGCTTCGAATCCAAGGGTTGGAGGTCAAGGAAGGAGCTAAGTTCGCGAGCTGGCGTTTCTTGCAATAGGGTATCCCATGCAGTAGACGAGCGTTCAGGCGAATGGTATGGTTTGGTCTCTCCTATGAGGGTTGCAATGACCATGAGTACTTCAGGCTTGGCATGAATTTGCTTCTGAAGTTTATTCATCAGCGGATTCGTTTGCTGAGAGAATGCGGTTTCTATGAGAACAGGGATGGCCTCCTTGAGAGGTCTGTGAGGGCTCCCTACGATGACAGACAATGTCATATCTGGGATGGTGGAGAGCTCCTCCATTTTAACCTCGGCATTCATGAAGACAATTGTGTCAATGAGGGTGCGGTTGAAATCCAGAGAGTCCAGGAACTGGTCAAACCACGTCTTGAATACTGTGCATGGGACTTCATGTATACGAGTTGGCATTTCGACAAGAAGATGGCAGTTAATGTAATTGTAAGTGAATCTATAGACAACCGATTGTGATATAGACAATGAACCCGTGTGATAAAACATACCTTGGTTTCTGTTTGGTCATTTGGATCTGATCAACGATGTGCGATATTGTCTCAAAATCTTCTGGATGAATATCTGAGAACTCCTGATATCATCGTTAGGTCCCGGCATTGTCCATCAGTCTTATCAAAACATACTTTGACCTCTTTCTCAGAGTTTGCTATAAACTCAAGCACCGACTTGCATGGACCTGAAAGGTTACTGGAATGTCAGGTTCGATCGACGGATTTAGTTGAATCATTAAATAATACCTGTGATAGGTATGTCACTGTTAGCTATTTCACACAGAATGTTGTCCAAATAATAATCCAATCACGATGGGATGTTAGCAGATTCAGAGGGAGTTGTTGGAATGTTTTTTTCCCAGGATTTCTGGTGAGGCCTTGATGTTGGGCTGGATTGCAAAGCCACTCTTTGCCACTGGATCTTCCCTCCTTCTGCCAGTAAATGGTGACGCTGGTGATGATGCTGCCTTTGTCTGAATCAAAGTCTTGGGCCTGACGCTCTTCTTGGGCTCTTGGCAAGAGGAACTTCGACCTGTACTTCTGCTGAGAAACACAGGAGATGTGTCAACAATGACTGTGGTTGGCATGATGCTATCGGACGGAATGAAGTCAAGAAGCCCACGGCATGGCCTCATGGCTTATTGAGTCATAATAATGTTGATATAATCTTTACTCTTATTAGTAAGCTATTTACTGAATTTTTAATCATTGACATCATAGTAAATTCACATTGAACAGTCTAAGAGCTATGATATCTAACTTATTGGTATCAAATACTGACAAAAGAAACAAAGGAATTCAAATTGTAGGATGAGAAACATTTTTATAACACTGGAGCTTCCAACAAATGTTTCATAAGACCAGCACAAGCTTGAGCAGAACATTCTATTAGAGATGTGATGAGGTAGATTGTCACACTGATAGTATCAATCACTTACTGTCAAGGCTAGACATTCAAATTGGTTAACACAATGGGCTTGTAGTGACTTCATTCAGAGGAAGATGTCGGTATCGATGGTGTCTACAACGAAATAATCCCCAGCTGTAGCAGGGTCACTGGCAAGCACAGCACCTCGAATAATGGACTCAATGGAAACGAGTTCCGGAGATGCACGAGGTTTGGCTCACACACAATACAGCCCCAAATTTATGTCCTGCCTATGGCGATGACCGATGGCAACATCATAGGGATGAATAAGGGCGAAAGAAAGGACGATCTCGCCGATTGAGCAGCGAAACAAGAAAATGAGACGCACAAAAAAAGGCTGGTCTTGGGCCTTCACCATGACGCAATCATACCTTGGTGATCCAAAGAAAGATGGGTTGCATCGAAGGAGATCTCGTTTTAGATGCCAGTCGACCATAAATTTGTAATTCACCCGTAAGTATTGAAATACTGTGACCTGCCAAAAGGATGTTACATTGTAATGTTTGAATGGTTGGATGGAATAGCTAAATCGTTACCTGGTCATCAGGTCGAAAATGCACACGCCTCCCATCTGGGAAGGGAATTTCAAATTGAGGCAGGAACTCGTTCAAGAACCTGTTCAGCCTGATTCAAAATCTGGAAAAGGCTGTATCTGCTGCATGCTCCTGCTCGATCTGAGAGAAAGACTGACTGCCTCGCCTCGCACCCAAATATGTATGTGTTGCAACTTCTTCGATCTCTTCACCTGCCTCAGGGTCAACGACTTGCTGGCGTATATACTCATCCAGGTCATCGATCTCAGAACGCATAGATGTCGATGTCAGCAGCCAATGGTCATAGCGAATGATCTATGATTCATATCAGTGAATCACGGCATTGAGCAGAATGTTATTTACAGACCTGGGTAGCAACATTTTTGAAATTTGTCTGTCGGAGGTATATCACATGTAACAGGCCATGCATCCTTTCATTTGGCTTTGTGTTGTAGTTTCGAGTGGCGCCTTTTGCTAGGATGTTGTCGAACACATGCACATTTGAGTGCTTTTTTGGAAAGTTCCAATTCTTCCCAGTTTCTGGCTCTGATTTTGTAATGTATTCCTAGTAATGATTCATCGACACATCAGCCAGAAAATATTGTTCACAAGAACTTACGTCCAGCAGTGTCGAGAATTCACGCAAAGTTTCTCTTACAGCTGCAATGGTATCCTCTGTGTGAACCTCCAATGCTGCATACATGTTTAACATGACAAAGCGACATATGCATCATAAGAGCAGGTAGCCAAGTTTGCTTTCAGTCTGTGTAAGGATGTTCTGTGCTGCGAATACTACCAACTGGTACAACTTTAGCAATGCAAAGTTCGAAATTCCAGAAGACTAACATACCTTTGATATATCTTCATGAGTTGCACTATCAGTAAAGTCTATTTTCATCACATGTGAGAAGTGCTGCAAGTCAGGCCATCTCGGGAAAGCGTCAAAGCTAAATTCAAAACCAATTTAGTACGAAGTGTAGTGCAGTGAATAACAAGACAAACTTTGAATCAATCTGAACAGCCACTTCTCGACCTAGATCTGTGATCCAAAACTGAAGCTCCACCCACAAATGGTCACTCCATAACCCACCATTGTTGGCATGCATGCGATCCCATGAGAGCGCATGATGGATATCACAATGATGAACTTTCCAAAAAACGTTCTGTAGGGCTTGGTGTCAGTAAATTCACAAGTTGAAAAAACTAACTTACTTCAACATCACACAGCGAGAAGAATGCTTTTAGGTGATTCTCTCTGGCCTTTTTTGTCTTGGCCAATCTTGCAGTTTTCAGCACTTGTTGAGACTCAGCACTCGTGTGTAGTGTTAGTTCCTCTGTGTAGATAGACTGCATATCTTGGGGGACCAGACAAACTGGACAAAGGAATTTGCCTTTCAATCCACGAATCAAGGACATGATACATCTGCATGATACATGAGAGACTTCATTACAGTGTGTAAAGAAACACATGGTACTCACTGTTCCTCATAGTCAGCACTGAGGATCAATATTATTGGCCAAAGAAGGCATTGTATCAGGTCCCCACAGTCGAATCAATAACCAGTCTTTGAATGCTGTATGGCCGACTCTATAAGCTGCAAAAACGACTCATGCCAAACTGCATTCTTGAAATTCACAAAACTTGCTTTTCCGCTATCCTTTTGATTTTCGTTGACCTAATGAAATTGTTCATAACTCGATGTTTAAGGTCAAACAAGTGCGAGATTCATATTAGACACTTACAATTGGCAGCCAACCCACAACTCGACTGCCAGCCACACCAACACCATTTCGGATTTCAATGGGCAAATTCGCAATTCACGCTATAATCGGATAGCCCTTTTGAGTTCCAAAAGATGACAACTTATTTTTATCGGCATAAAGAATGAATGCGAGTGACTTAGCATCTGGTGGAAGTCGCGACTAATATAACAATTGAAATACAATGTATTAATGATAGTCGAAAGGTCAAGGTAGGTACATACTTGAGCATCCCAAAATGCATTGGCAGTCCAGGGCTCATTGAAGAAGCGTGTGAAGTGGGCTCCGTTGTACTTGTACAAACATTGGGCATCAAATACAAAATGCTTCATGAAGCGACTGTCTCGCAGCAGGTCTAGCGCCCAGTCCCAAAGAGGTCAGGAGTACATATTAAAATCATGAACTTCACTTCAGTATTTCACAGATACTACACTGCTCTGAAACTACGCTTGTGAAAATGATGTTGATGAGCCTGGACATAATGCATCGTTAGAAACACTCACTGGTGTGAACCGTTCGGAAGCCATCTCCCAAAACAAACGGACTTCATCATGACTTTGCAATGTGAAAGCCTCTTTACCACATGCAGAGCGGTGCAGGAGGTTAAAGAGCCGGTTGGTTTGGTCCTTTGTCATTGCTGCCTCAAGTGCTATCTCTGCAACCTCAAAGTCCAGTCGCGTTCGGAAAGGTTCCCACGGAGAAGTGCTACGAGTGTTAAGACCATGCACAAAGGGTAGGACTGATTCTGAGGGGCTTGGCTTCAGCTTGTGCATTGCGCCCCTTACCCGAGTATGTGCCCTTAATTTCAGATTGGTGTCTGAAGAAAGTCTGAAGACGTCCGAAGGTGCGGGAAACTTCGGAAGGACTTTCTGGACGGGTACAAGTAACTTCCGGATGAGTGTGGGAAAGTTCCGGAAATTACAATGGGGTTTTGTCCCAATACAGATACGTGTAATGGCTACTCAGGACTTGTCCTGAGTAGAAGCAAACAGAGGAAAGGCTGCAAGGACAAAGTCCGAAGCAGAATAGGTCCGGAGGACCGCGGGAAAGTTCCGGATGAACTTCCGGAACTTCGGATGAGTGGAGGAGCGGAAGAGCGGAGCTCTGGCCTAGGGAGAAACTCCCTAGGCCTGAGATGGATATCAACTAAGTTGGAAGACTAGAACTGATATGAGGACTTAGAGTGAAGACTAGTGCGAGGACTAATATGATATTCAGACTGAGGTACTACAAGACATATACACAAGTTTATATACTAACAGAAATAACGGAAGGATCAATAAGCAGAGTCTGAGGCTATGTATGAAGCATATGCAAAGGTTAACAAATGCGAGTCGGAAATGAACATAGGTTAATGGATCAGTAAGCATACCGGTAATAGATATAACCGAAACAGCGGAATAGAGGAAATACCGAATAGGCTGTGTATAACGTTATAAGAATAGGAAATGAATTAGGAAGCTTATCTATATCAGATCGGAAGCGGATCTATACATCGGATCGGACCGGATCGGATATGGTCCGGATGAGATGCGTGGATATATAGGATGTGGCATTAGGGGGTTGGGACAAGGATGAATGATGCAGGCTAGCTGCGAAGGATAAGGGATCTGGACGTGGACATGCGGATGTGGATGTGCAGAGGTGCAGGGATCCGGATGGGTACTGGAGACATGGATAGGACATCCGAAGGTCCGGATGAGGCGTGGGAATATTATCGGATGTAGGTCCGGAATACGGGATATGACAACGAGGCACAGAATCTTCCATAGAATGGTGACGGGAAAAGTCTACAAAACGATGGATGGTCGAGGGTATCTTACTGTGTGGGTGATATTCCACTTTAATATCATCTTGTTGAGGTTGCGGTTCCACCGCTTCGGGGTCAAGGGCAGGATCGAAATCAGCACCATCTAAGTGAGGGGACCCCAGATTGAAATCCACTGATTGGTGACTGCAGGGTGACGATCCATGCATTTCTGATGTACATGTCAGAAACTCATAAACTTTAGTAGTAACCCGAGAACATACTAATGTCTTCCGAGACATTGTCCCCACCAGCAGCAGATGGTCCATCACGTATGGTCCATATTGAAATCGAATCAACTGCTAACCATCAGAAAGGTCAACATATAATTGTCGAAGTTGTCGTGAGCTTACCTGGCATGGGTTTGTTAGATTGGTGAGACTTTTTGCGGTGATCTGCATATTGATAAGATGACATATGTAGATCAATTGCTCCAAAGAAGTAGTACTCACGCGTCTTTGCACTTTCCTGAAGGATCTCAGCGAGCTCAGCCTGTTCTATCCTCAACCTTTCCTGTTTTTCGCACTTCCTCATATGCGAGACTAGCCCATGAGCTTGAATCATGGTACCACATATGTCGCATAAAACTTCTTCTGAGGAACGTTGTGAGTCCTTTGGCATCTTTGAAGCATACAATAAACAAAGCACATATTGCACAAATATGAGATACAAGGCTTAACAGCAACGATTTGGAGTTCAACGTTTAATATAATGCTTAATCCAAGATTGAGATAGCATCATGATGTAATTAAAACTCAGCTAAGGTACGTCTAAATCTGATTCTGATCACAGTGATAATGCGCACTTGGTTGCATTAAAATATGTCGGCATTTTGATGCCACTAGGAAATTTCTGACATAGGGACCACAATATCGCCGGAGGATTCTGGCAAGAGGTTGCCTGGTTCATCCTGGAGCACAATTTTGCCGGAGGATTGTGGACCCTCAGGCTGAACTTGGGTGGGCTCAACCATGGGACCTACCATAGCAGATCCATGCTCAGGTGTCAAGGGTGTGGGTTCCATCACTGAAATGTCCAAATCAATGAGGTTGGAAAGTGCAGAGGGGAGGGGTAACATGGATGGGGGGGATCTCCTTGATCAAGCAACATTGATGCATCGGCCGGTGTGTCCAGAAGTGAAAATGAAGGGTGCCGGTCGATCACCATGCACCTGAGGCTCTCATGGAGGCATTGCAGGGTATCAATCTTAGCATCCTGCTCCTGCACCTGAGCCTCAAGAATCGTGATGCGACCTGCACCATCCCGAATCGCAATTGCCATGGAATGGAGATCTGGCATGGGAACATTGAGTGCTGCATGAGGCACTGTGATGCTGGAAGACCTGACTGCTAAGTAAAAAATTAGGTCAGCCGGTCATCAAGGGTTTGGGTGACTTACCAGCTGGCACAGGTGCAGGGACAGGTGCAGGGACAGGTGCAGGTGCAGGTGTCTTCTTGATGGTGATGGTCTTGCTGCGACCACGTGACTGCACCTGGGGTGTAGTTGCAGCAGGGATGGCCAGAGGTTGGAACGGGCCACGAGATTGACTATGAGTTTGGGCCTTTGACCGGGAGGGAGACGGAGCATTGGATGGAGCAGGGGCAGGTGTCTTGGAATGCGTCCGGCCGGTGGTAGACTTCCCTCGGATCCGTTCGGGTGGGGATCCCAGAGATGCAGGGTTGCATTTGATCTTCTTGGTGGAGCAGCAGATGCAAGACAAGCAGGGGAGACTGATCCTCTTGTCCAAATGAGTTGCACAGGGCCAATTCTCCTTGACACAATAATGGCAGGGGTTGTTCTGTGGTATCTGTTAGTAGATGGACCAAGGGGAATTAATTGGAGTACTCACTGGGCCAGGAATGGTAATATCAAATGTGGTATTGGCCGGTGGGTCACCATCAAAAGCACTGGAAGTATCTTCAGAGGGCTCCTCAACTTCTGGACGACTGCCGGAGGTTGCCTGACGGATTGTGAATACACATATGAGTCTCTGGAGAACTTCTAAGACTTACCCGAGCCTCTGGACGACTGATGCGAGCCTCTGGATGACTGATGGGAGATTTCTAATGTAATGGGAATGAGTGACAATTATACATGGGAGGTCCGGACAAGTCCGAATGACTCACTGTGACCTCCAGATGACTGCCGGCAGTCAGCTGTGGACGCATGAGCATATATTTAAGGTCCAAATGGATAAATCAGACTTACCGAAGCAGGCCCAAATGATTGCTTCTTGGGGGAACCGGGTGACTGAGGCGACTGGGGCTTCCTTACAACAATGGTGGAGTGCTGAGGAAGGACAACCTCCGGCACTCCATGTGAAATCGGCTGCAACAAATTGAGAGCATGTCACAAATACACCAGAACACGTACCTGAACAATTGGGTCTTCATCATCTTCTGACTCCACAAACAGCTTCAACTTCGGGAGTTGACTTGACTTGACATGCTTGTGTGCCTTCATCGCTGACTTTGGAGGTTGGGAGGAGTGTCCGGAAATCATCGGAGACTTCCTTTTGTTGCTCCCCCCAACTTCCAGCTCCAGGTCAACGGAGGTGGCCTTACCTTTTCCTTTGTCCCAGACCTCAGGGGTCGTCTTGCCGGAAGGTCTGGCGATGACCAGAGGTGAGGAAATGATAGGGGTGGGGGAAGGGACAGGTGCAGGTGAAGGGACAGGTGGAGACGGAAGGTTGACAGTCAGTGGGCCAGTGGAAACATTAGGGACAACAGGGAGATCACAGGAATTGTCACCCAATGCCTCCCAGGCACGGACTTGCTTGTGCCAGGCGTGTCTAGCCACCCAGGGGTCATCATGGCCAATACTGTACTAGTTGGGCAATGCCCGGGGAGTCATGGAACACACCCTCATCAGCTCCTTGGAGTAGGACGCCACAATTCCAGGGATGTATTCCCCTTTCTCATAGGCCTGGATGATGTCAGCCTACCCGGACATTAGAAACATTAATGTTACACTAATTTAATGAGTTCAACATACCAAAAGAGTGGTGACCTGCTTTGTCAGAGCAAGGTGGACATCCACTGAGCTGGCCGGGATGTGCCGGGCACCGGCAATGATGCCCACAAGTTGAGCAGTGGATGCTTTGAGGTCGGCCAAGGAAGATTGAACTTGGGTAGACATTTGGATTGAGTTGACAGATGTGAGAATGTTGAAAGCAGGGTGAAATCTGTTATCACTAGAATGAAGTTTCAAAGAAACAATACAATTGAAGGACGATGTTGAAAATCATTCATTGTTTGTGTTTGTTTGGTCATGGTTCAACTTTTGGCAATCGCTGGCCATCTGTTGAACTTCGACGTTATCAGTTATCAATCAGTTCATCAGTTCATCAGCTCATCAGATATCATGAGTTCTCAACCTGGGGTCAGATTTCATGACCCTCCGGTCACTGAATTCACTTCAATGGATGTGGATGAGTCCTCCCAGTCCCGGATGTCCCTTGGTATGTTTTTTTTCTTCTGATTTCAGTCAATTGATCTGACATAGTTTAGATCCATTAGATGATATATACCTTGGGCCGGATGATGAGTTAGACTCTGATTCTGGGTCGTCCGGTGGTTTGGATGTGTTGAATGTGATTCCTGGTATGTTTTCCAATTCAAATGTACATATTCCACATGTGCAAATTCATCACATACTTCCAGATCCATCATATCCGGCTCTGGCGGATGGACTGGCCCTTTACGATGACCCGGACTTGTATCTTGGTCCAGAGGATACCTTGATTTCGTCTGATGATGCTCCGGTTGTACCCGATTTTCCTATGGCTGGTGAGGTCATTCTTTCTATTTCATGTTCACCTTTCATGGCATTTCCCCAGTGAATGAATCGACTCCGGAGCCTCATCTGGCCACTCCGGTTGTACCAGAGGCACTCATACCTTGTAGGTATAGTCATATCATTTCATGTTCTTTACTCATATTATTTCCCAAGCTATTTCAGAAACTGCCAAATGTCAATCACCCGAGCTGGAACTCAACAATGAAGCACTGTGTGCCATGGTTCAGGAGTTCATGCCAATCAGATCTTATGATCAAGCTGAAAGTAAGTATGCAACATTTGATTATTTATCTCTGCTAATATCCTGCAAGTTCAATCAATTGTAGATCTCCTGGGTGATTACCAACAGCGTCATGGAGATCTTCCTGCCCCTACAGTAGCACAAATTCTTGAGGCTGACAGACCATTCAGGATGGCATGGGCTGAAACATGTGACAAGCTGTGGAAAGCAGATGCTGACCTCCAGAGGATGCAAAGGGTAAGGGAGTCAACCTCTGAAATGCTGAAGGTATTAGATACCCTCATTGAGGCCTTTGAGGACTCAAGTAACATGTAAATATTGATCAATGTCTGATAGTAGACACATTGCAGTATACTTCACCTGCTAAGTACTTAATACTTGGTACTTATATACTGTACTTACTCAGTAGGTAGTCCTTGGTACTTGTATACTCTACCTACCCAGTACTCGCTGCCCGGTTTTCGGTGCTTGGTACTCGGTGCTCGGTACTCGGGCCTTGGTACTTGGTACTCAGTGCCTGGCATTTGGGGTTCGGTACTCGGGCCTTGGTACTCGAGATTTGGGATTTGTGATTTACAATTAGGTTGTTAGTACTTTGACATATACATAATAGCACATATGACATTACACATGAGGGCAGGAACATATATGTACATTAAGTGCGTCCACGTGCTCTGGTTACTCTAGGTGTACAGTCTACTGGCATTTGCAACTTACTCCGGGTCATCCTCGTGGATGGTTCAACAGTGACTCGAGTGCCCCGCCTCCTTTTCTGTGCCGGCAGCGTGATACTCTCTTCCATTTCAACATCATCTCTAACCTCGCCCGTCGCATCTTCAGTTAACCCAGCAAGGAGGTCTCCCATTTGTGATGTCAGTAATACACCTTTTTTGGCCGGCTTGGCCAGGCAAGGCTTTGGAATTGCACATGGGACTGCCGGCCCTCTGGGTGTAGGACCTCCCGTCCTGTGTTTCTTCAGCGGAGGTCTCCCGTCAGCCAGGTCATCATCCACATCATGCTCCATATGATGAGTAGCACTCTCCTTATCACTCTCGGCTTCTGTCGATGACTCCCAAGGCCTTCAGATGGTAACCCTCTGCTGCCTTCTCACTATACGAGTCTGAGGAGAGGGCAAGTTGCCAGATATGACAGATGGTATCATGTCCCCATCTTTGTTCTTCCATGCTTTGAACAGAAATGTGGGACCTTCACCTGTTTCCTGCTGAGCATGCCAGAAATGGAGCAAGGTAGTGGTGTCCCAAATTTGCAGCTTCGAAGGTTCCTTCAAGTCAACATCCGCCGGAAGATATGTCCAGGCCATGAAGTCATCCTGACTTTGTACAATGGCACTCCATGGCATAACCGCCTTGTCCTTCCCAGAGCATATCCCTTTGTCCATGCATTGAACAATTTGTCAGGTGATGCGACAACAAACTCACGATAGTGCGATGTAAGAAAGGCCCCCACTATGGCCTTCTTCTCCTCAAGTTTGGTGTCGGTGATGTCCGGAAGGAGTGGCATACCCTCCCCGTCCATTTCGAGTTCGAAGGCTGGTTTTCAAATTCGTTTTCGATTTGGGAAGACTTTCCTGACAATACTTACGAGCAGGATCAAGGCTCATTTGAGCCTTTGCAACTCCCAAAAACCATGGCAAGTTCATGTACAATGTTGGAGTGTCATTCAAACTATGGCTAAGCATTCAAAAATACAGAGTCAAAATGACTACCTCAGGCAATGGCTGCCAAGGCAGGAATCATATCTACATCACCTCCTCGATCAAGAAGCTCCACCAGAAGACAGGAGATGCATCATCTGCCAACAGGGTGGGGTGTACAAATGTCAAGATTGTCTTGGTGAGCCACTCTATTGCACGGGCTGTTGCAGGAGTCAACATCGTAGCAATCCTTTCTACTGGATCAGTCAATGGAATGGGCGATTCTTCGAGCGGAGTTGTCTAGCTCATGTGGGACTCATTATATACCTTGGCCATGATGGCAAACAATGTCCGGTGGTCACCAATTGGTGGAATTTGTTTGAAGAAGATGAACCCGAAGACCTGCTCGAGCCTGAAGATCTGCCATTTGTGTCTGGACCTGAGTTCCAGCCAAAGGAAAACACCATGGTCATTGTCGACAAGTCCGGAGTTCATTGCCTGGAGGTTCGATGCTGTGAATGTCCGAATGCCATGAGTCCGGACATTCAAATTTTTCGACACAGATTTTTCCCTGCATCTTTTAACAGGCCAAAGACTGTGTTCACCTTCAGAGTGCTCAATGATTTTCTACTGGACAGCCTTGAATGAGGCACCTCGGCGATGAACTATTACAGCAAGCTCCGGCGAATGACCTCAAGCATGTTTCCACACCTTGTTCCAGTAATGCCTTACCCTCTTCATCTACTGGACATCATATTGACAAAGCACATTGCAAGGACCGATACAGAGAGCTCATGAGAGTCGCTTGACAGTGGAGGCAGTTGAAGACAATGAAATGGCATGGCTTTGGCCATTGTTCTGATAACCCGAGCACAGGAGAACTTGCATTATTTTGCCTGGCATGTCCTCAGCCTGGGATTAATGTGCTGTTGTCAGAGGATGAATCTCTTGATGAGTGAGTCCTATTCTTAACCGCTGTGGCCTCCATAATAATACTAGTGATCCAAGCTGGAAATACACCCGGTCATTTGTGATGGACGGAAATTTCAAAGCCAAACATCTGCATCCCATTAAGCCATTTGATGAAGTTTGGCTGTCCGATGGGCTTGGATTCATGGTAGGAAAGGACAGGTATAAAATGCATCTGGCAGAGGCTGCTGACACAGTGGAAAAATCAAGCTGCAACAATCACCGGGCAGTAAATCAAGCTAATGCTGCTCGGCACAAGCTGGAGTCCACTGGTATCGGGGGAGTTGCCTGTGCCAGACACGGTTGCTTTGTCCCTCACTCCATGGTGGATTTTCAGAAAGGCAAAAGGCAAGCCACATCCACCATTCCCCATTCACGAGTTAACCATGGGTCACTTGCAGACAAATGAACATGGACTACGCCCTTTGCGAGGCTTCCCGGCACAACATGGAAGGCATCACCAGGGCTGTCACCTTCTATGATATTAATTGTCAATACAACAAACACTTTCGGGTTCAGGTGGATCAAAGTTGATTTCTAGAAATGGCACCACAACTAACCATCATTCCCAGAATTGGGTTGTGGTACGTTCATGGCCATCAGGACAGCTGCTATGTCCGATATGCTTCTAACTTTATTGAAGGCATTGGTAGGATCGATGGAGAGATCATGGAGACGCTATGGGCACGGCTCAATCTGATCTCCCCTGCTGCTCGGGGAATGTCATCTCCCCACCGAAAGGAATGCCTTGATTATCAGATGAATGACTCCAATTTCTGCAAGATGATTCACATGAAAAGGACTCTATGCCGGAAATACAAACTGGCTAGGAATGGCATCTCGGAAAGTGGAAAAGCATTCGACAGACTCGATGAAGCAGCACCTTCACATTTGAAGACAGAATGGTTAGCCAGGGAGAGGATAGCTCAGTCAAGCAGATTGAATGATCCTTCAGCCATGGATGAATATGAGATCAATATCAAAAAGGGTATGTTGAGTTCCATTGTCTCCATCGAGGTCTGAATTAATATTGCACTCAGCACCTAGCAAAAAGGAGATTGAGCTTAGATTGTTAAAGGAGGGTAATGCCTGCAATGCAGCACCCTCTCGCAGATCTGTGGCAACATGGATATCAACAGGGTTAGCAATTGAAGAGGCTCAGATTGCATTGCTCATTGAGGTCCGAAGGATCGGAAGAAGATCCACCGAGACACAGAGATTAGACATTGCCCGTCAACGGGATCGGCTCCAAGGCCAGATAGATGGATTTGCTCGGTCTGCTCTAACACATCTCGGGGAGGGATTTGATGCAGATGATGAACCTGAGGACTTGGATGTAGACATTCTAGATGATCTCGATGATGACCTGGCGGATTTCACAGAGACATCTCATACATGGACAAACTCTCCCGAGCTCACTGTAATTCCATTGCCATCAAACCTGGGGGTTGATAGATGCAGACAATGCATGGCAGAGGATCTGATTCCCCTGGAGATGTCGCTTCATGAAGGGCAGGCCAATGATGCCCTTCACAATCTCCGCATTTACCTTTGCAACAAGGCCATCCTGTTCCGAACAACCGTTAGGCGGGCCAAATCCCAGGCCCTGAAAACTTGAGCTTGGTCCCAGGTGATGTCGGTGCAGCAGGCAGTCTCCCTCCATGCCAGCATATATACAAAGACAAGGAAGCAAATGATGAAACTTGAGCCGGGGCAAGACCAGCTTCAGAAATACAAACCCCTGCTTCACGAGCAACTCAAAATCAGCACTGCAGTGGGCGACACAAATGCCTGAGGTCAATGAAATGAATCTTTGGCTTGGTTTTGGTCTGTTGAAGTCGACCTTGGGGGTCCCGATCAATCGTGGAATGAGGAATGTGAGTTTCTGCTTGCATGTCGTATCCCACGGTTACCTGACTGGACCCATGCCAAGTTTACTGAGTCCATTGGCTGAGGGCAAAGGCACTACAGGATCAATGGAGGGAAGAAATGCTATTGGTTAAATTGGAGATGGATTGGACATGTAAGTTCTTTTTGTGGAAAACAACCCAATGGGGCGACCACATGCAGGAATCATTGGAGAAACACCTTCCGGGTCAAGGATGTTACACTGGAAGGCAATCCCAAATGTATTCATTGCTCGCACAGGATGCGCAGGCAGCTTTTCAAGACCTACAAAATGTGTTGATAGAGGCTGAAGATGAATGAACATTGTTTTCTCATGAAGTCCCTTTTTCCACATACATAATTGAGGCCTGGGAATTGTCCGTGTCAGCCCATGTCGGAGTTTGAATTTTGTATCCATCCATCAGTGATTCTTATCTTCACATCTTCACCATATTTCACTTGTATTGCCAGCGCCATAGTCCTGTATTAGCCATGTCTGCAACTCCTGCATCCACTTCTGGCACTCTGAATGCCAGAAGCCATTACCAACCCCTGAAGCTGAGCCTTGCAACTATTTCCTGCACATTGGCAATGGCTGGATCGTGCATCTGTGCATGCATCTCTCAATATTGGACGGAAGCTGCCAACAATGGTGTATCTTCTGACCGGATCAAGTATTTTAAAGCTGGGCTGCAATGGGAGATGAATGTATGTTACCACTGCCCTGATGACTTTGTTGGTCAATGCTAAGAATTTGAGCAGACTTTTGTCACACCACTTCTGCAGTACTCCGCTTCACAGAATATCGTGTCGGTGGTTCCAGTCCCTGTCACTTATATCCTTAAGTTGTATTCCATGCTAACCTGGAACATGGTTCTGGACGACGTCTTTTCATTCCACCTCCTTTCATTTCATGATGAGCCAATTGCAGGACATCTGTCCCGGATTGTGTTCGCATATACATGTCCATGGTGGATGGGAAACACCACAATCCCTGATCAACCATGGCAGTGGGATGAAATAATGGCTTCCTGCATCTCTCACTACCAGTATTGGGCGGTAAGATTTTAGCTGAATTACCTTGATTTATGACTTATCTGTTTCAGCTTAATGTTGAGGATGATGCTTTGGTTCTTCCAGAGAAGTTGAAAAACACTTTGACTCCACCACTTATGGGACTGAGGTTCATTAAAGAACACATGGAAGCATTGATGGAGGAGCAAGATCAGGGCATCAAAGCCAAGATGGGAGAGGTGAAGATGTATACTGACATGTTAGAGAAATTGAGGAAAGGCAAAGGAGTGTAGTCCCATTCAGTCTTCATTGTATACAAGATGTAACATATTCTATGCATTCAAAAATCTCACATCCGAGTCCCGGACGCCCAGGTCCCAAGTCCTGAATTTCGGAGGTCGGGGTTCAGAGACCTGGAGCTCAGCAACTGTGTCAGGTGTCAGGGTATCCAGAGCATTGGAGATCGCATTTGTCAGTATTTTGCGTTTCATGGTTCATGTTTTGTGGTTATGGAATCGGGCATCAGGGACTCGGTATTGAGAACAGTGTTGAGTCCCAGGTCATGAGCTCCGAGTCCCGAGTCCCGAACCCCAGACCCAACAGTTGCTGAGCTCCGGGTCGCCGAAACCCGACCTCCAAAATTCAGGACTCGGGACCCGGGGTTCGGCACTCGGGACTCGGAGCTCATGACCTGGGACTCAACACTGTTCTCAATACTGAGTCCCTGATGCCCGATTCCATAACCACAAAACATGAACCATGAAATGCAAAATACTGACAAATGTTATCTCCAATGCTCCGAATACAGTTGCCGAGTTCCGGGTCGCCGAACCCTGACCTCCAAAATTTGGGACTCGGGACCTGGGGTTCAGCACTCGGGACTCGGAGCTCGTGACCTGGGACTCAACACTGTTCTTAATACCGAGTCCCTGACGCCTGATTCCATAACCACAAAACATGAACCATGAAACGCAAAATACTGACACATGCTATCTCCAATGCTCTGGATACCCTGACACCCAACACAGTGGCTGAGCTCCAGGTCGCCGAACCCTGACCTCCGAAATTTGGGACTCGGGACCTGGGCTTCCAGGACTCGGTATTCAGAACAGTGTTGAGTCCGGAGTCCACAATGTCAGGGCTCAGGGTTTTGTCAAATGTGTATGGCAATAACAAATGTTAATTTGAGCGTATTTATACATCTTCCCCCAGTCTCAAATATCATGTGCTGAGGTCCAGGTGTCGGGACTCAGTCACCCGGCACTCGGGACTCCCACATGTCAAGTCCTGAGTTCCAATTATCGAATACCGAGGCTTGCATCCAAATTATTCAGTCCCACATATCACTTTGAAAATGCTCAAAATTGAGTATTGAGGTCCGGATAACTATTGGTACATGGTATTCATTTGTTGGAATGTATATAGGTCACAATGCTTGCTCTTTGTTTGATCTTTCACACGCTGTATGGACCATCCACATGATGGAACACCAGTGTAAATGTGAACAGCATCCCTCATATACCATGCCCAAGCAATCCGATCCCCTTCCACATCATAAACTCCATGTCTCACAATCCTTCCGGAAAACGCAATCATACAGCCGGAATTGTACTTGAACTCCAGCTGAAGGCTTGGCATTGTCATCCAAGCATTAGAATAGTTCCCCATGGTGGTGAGAATGTTGAAGCATTCAGCAATGGACATGTGGTCTTGATGATGGGGAGTTTCCCGATTGGAAATGATGGAGAGGGTGTTAAACACGGATGCCCAGTACTGCAGGGCCTCCGGCATCTGTGGCAGATCCTTGCTTACTGCTATATTTCCAAGGTTTGACAAGGTTCTCAACCCTGCCCAGTACTGCTCAGGATGCATGACTCTGAGTGCCGCTGACGTGATGGCTGCTGGCCTTGCAATGGCTTTGAGGATATTCTCGCAGGAAGGTCCCTTCAATGATGCAGATACCTCCGGATCTGACACATTCTTTAGGATTGGTGAGTATGACTGCCAGAATCACCATCTCATTGGATCCTACCTCATGTCCCTGTTAAAACCATGCTGGAGATAGATTGATGCATCTGGGAGTTGGTCCAACATCTTCCGAGCTCCGGTTGAACAATGTTTGATTAGTTTGCCAATTGCCATCAGCCCTTACACTTTTTTCGAGGCTTGGAGCAAGCAAATCGGTGGCCTCCCTGATTTCCTTCTGTAGGTTCCATTAATATTCAATATCCATTGAGTAACAATGTATGTATATTACACACCTGGGTGGTGTCGGTCAGGGCGTCTGGGAGGTACCATGCAATGATGGCACCGGATGCATCGACAATTGTGGCAGGTTCGTCGACCAACCTTTTGCCTTCATGGCCAGGAGGACACCTCTCAAGCAACCTTGCCTCTCTATGTTCATTATGCCCAGTGTCCTTTGGGGAGATCAATTTGCTATATCTTGCAATATCCATCTGCATCTGAACTGTCATGCAGGAATTTGAATGATAAAACAAATTTTCCAAATCTGCATGAAGACCCACTGGGATTTTTATATGCCTTTATGAGTACATCAGCCAAGTGATCGCACACCATCACCAGATCAGTGTCTAGGTTGGGGGAAGGTATGACTGGGCCTCCTCCAGTCTTCTCTGCCTTGAATTTCTGTTCGGTATATTCCCCTGCTTCATAAGTCACAGTCAGGGCCCAAGTGCGCCAGATTTTTATGCTATCAGGAGGGGAAGGGGAAGAACTGTTCATGCTGGATGTTAATCTTGGGAAATCAGACACTGAATGCTGGATGTCCGGACTTTGGTGTTATAGGGGGTGGAGATAGAGAGGATCAGATAAGGGAGCCTGGGATAATTTTGGCTGTCAAAGATGTATTATTATCCATTGCTTAATGAAATACTACCTGATTGGAAGTGTGCTGGTCATCAGATATTCATTTGTCGACTCCCGGGTCCCGGAACTCGGAAGTTGGTACGGTTGACCCATATTTGGGTGACCGGAATTTGGCGTCTTGTAGGGCAACACAAGCTTCACACAGCCATGTCAGGAGATCACCTGCTGCTCCAGGAACTTGGTAACTTTGATTTATTACCTCCTCTGAGTACGGTTGACTCACATTTTGGTGGTCGGAACTTGGCTTCTCGTAGGGCAACACAAGCTTTGCACCCCGGATTCCACATTCTGCAAGACAACCTAAGCACCATCAAAGGCCATGTCAAGAGAGCACCTGCTGCTCTCTTCAGAAACATCTCAACTTCGGTTGGCCATTTAACATGGAAAGTATTAACTAAATTATGTGTTGAGTTCCGGGTCCCGGAACTCAGAACTCAGAACTCGGAACTTGGCTTCTTGTAGGGCAACACAAGCTTCGCACCCCGGATTCCACATTCCGAAAGACAACCTGTGCACCATCAAAAAGTATTAACTAAATTATGTGTTGAGTTCCAGTGTAGAAACAACAATACAGAGAGGAACAAATGATGCTCCAGACTGTATCTATAAATGTTGTAAGGTCGTGCTTTGCCTAGTCTGCGTTACTTGAGGAGACAAGTGCATTCGACCCTAAAGGGGAAGTGAGTGCAGCGAAGATATAGAGGTATGTGCCGAAGTGAAGCGCAAGAAAGCGCAGGTGCGCGCAAGGCGCGGGAACACGCGCGCGTATTAGCGCGAAGCGCGGGAAAACGCGCGAACGTATGCGGAAATGATAGATAGACTAGACTTAAGTGATAATATGATGCAAGAGATGTGAGAGTGCGAGATGTAAAGGAATAGAGTTCTATTGTGACTTTCTAGGTAGTAAGTACTAGGTAAAGGGAGAGGTGAAAGTAAAAGTAAAGTAAAGTGAAAGGTAGGAAAAGTTGGGTTGTAAAAATGGAAAGTTAGTTCAAAAGTCCATAATAGTATGTACTGCTGGCGCTTATATAGCGTGCCTAAGCGCGGTCATGCAGAGCCGAAGCGCTACCGAGTAGGTATGTAAGATATATATGGGTGAGAGTCCATGATAAAAATAAAGATGGAACAATATGCAGATGAGAGAAATAGAAATATACGCACTAGAGAACATGGTGGACAGTGGATGGATGCATCTGGATGGCTGGCGCTATAGGGCGCTCAAGTGCGGGAACGCGCGCGCGCGTATACAGGTAGCACATGGAGTGACACTACAAGTTCGTGCTATGTACTCCTTGGTGGAAACTGCCATATCAGACCATGAGACACATGAGTCTCTACATCTCCCAGGGACTTTAAATTCTGAGTGTCCCCACTCAGCACGTGTGTGGTGAGGATCTCGAGTGATAGTATGCGAGTGTGATGCATGTATGATGCTTGGGTTGTTGGGCGATGAATGCGCAAGTGCAGGAATTATTGCGCGATGTGCGAAGCGTGGGAAGGTGCAGGTGCGCATGAGGTGCGAAGGCGTGGGAATGCGCGCGCATGCACAAGGTGCGACAATGCGCATAGCATGGTGAATTGCAAGGGTGACTTCTGGTGTGAATAGTGTTCCATGGGTGTAAGGTGATGATGCAAGGGTGATATGGATGTGGCGCGCAAAGCGTGAGCGAGACGCACATGTACAGCGTGAAGCGCGGGAAAGCGCGCGCGCACAAGGCGTGAGAAAGCGTGTGAGTGTTGTGTGTGTTGTATTGTGCGTATGATGCAAAGTGGTGTGGTCCAAGAGTGATCCAATCCATGTCCAGACCAAGTCCTGCTAGGCGCGCTAAATATTAGGTGCTAAAGGTTTGGACAGCATGAGTAAAACTATATGTGAAAATGCGAAGGAAAAAATGGTAAACTTTGCGGATGTCCTATCCGACTTGTCTTCTTCGTGCGGCTGTCGACATCTACACCTTCCTATGAGCAAGGCGCGGGAAGCGCGTATGCGCACGCGTGAGGTGCATGGGCGTGGGAATATTGCGCACATATGCGCGCGTTCTAAGGTAAAAAGGGCATGGTGCCGCGTCATGCGTTCGAAAGGAAAATAATAACCTATTGAGCTAGGCGGGCACAATCTAAGGCTGTTTTGTTGTTTTTGGCGACTCCTATGTGCATATATATCAGTAAGTTATTAGTTCTTTGGACAGCATTATAATGAGAGAAACAAAAATGAAAGCGCGCTGGACAAAACCCAGGGTAAAACAAATGATATCCTATGAACAGCGATGGTATATCTTTCTCTTTGGTGCGCCGCTGAAGCGCATGATCCTCCTCCTTGAGCGCGTGCGCGTGCGCATGACTAGCGCGCTTCGCGTCTCTTGCGAGCTAATGCGTTACCCAAGGTAGGGTTGGAATGTGCAAGGCTGGCGCGCTTGGGGGGCTTGTGACTGGCAGAATGAATTCCTGCACAACGTGCTGCAGGTTGAAGGCGCGCCAATGGGAGGCGCTGCAAGGGGTGTAGGGGCGCCCAAAAAGCTGATAGGGTGCGCGCGATGCACGCGCCTTGAAGTGATTTCGCGCAAATTTGATTATATTGGCTGAACACGCGAGGAACGGCCATTTCTCTGCAAATGCGTTAGCGGGAGATGTATATAGTGTAGTATTAGGCGCAAATGTTGCGCAAATGGGCCGTAAGGGTGGTATATCAAGGTGCAATAGGCGCATAGGTGAAGGAGAATAGTGCGCATCAGGGCACGCAGGAATGAAATTGACATGGTAAGCAAAAGCACGAAGAATGCAAATAAATGTGGGAAGTGCGAAGTTAAAGGTGATGATAGGGGAGTTAGGCGCATATGTATGTGTCAGGCGCGCGCCTAAGTTGCGCCTGGATGACTGATTGTAATATACCTTGTGTTGAATGACAGAAATGTGATTTAAAAGGGGAGAAACAATAGAAACGCAATAGTGCGAAAACTCTGCTAAAATTATGAATGTGCGAGGTGCGGGAACGCGCGCGCGATCATGGCACGTGAACAAGGGGTGGTGCGAAGATGAAATTAAAGTGTTTGGAAGCGTCATATAGCTTCTTAAGAGCTTCAAACATGAAAAAGACAAAAAGCGCGAAATGAGATGAGGGTAAATATACAATGCCTCTAGGCGCGCACATTGCGCGTCCTCAGGCGCAATATGGTGCGCCTGAGTCGCACCAGGGTCGCCTGGGACATGCTCTGCTTGGTGGTTAGATGGTGTGATGCACGGATGCTTTACCGGCATGCAGTAGTCACTAGGAGCAAAAAGCGCGATGTGCGCGTGATCATGAGTGACATCTAGAATTTCCAGAGACAAACTCTGGTTGATGCAAGGTGCGACTTGAGCCTTTGATGCGGTAGGAGGCTCCTCTATAGGCGCGCTAAGGCACAATTGATGTTTAGGGTCATCCCTGACCTCTGATGATGCAAGTGGTGATAGCAGTGATGGTGCGTTTGGCGAGATTTCTTCCTTCAGTGATGCAATAGGCGAGTGTGTTTCGAGTGATGGCGCGTTAGTGTGCAATAGATGTTTAGAGTCATCCCTGACTACTGGCAATTCGATAGCGATAGGCGCACATGTTTCAAGCGATGGCGTGTTAGTGTGCAATAGATGTTTAGAGTCATCCCTGACTTCTGGCGATTCGATAGCGGTAGGCGCGCGTGTTTCGAGCGATGGCGCGTTGGTGTGCAATAGATGTTTAGAGTCATCCCTGACTTTCGATGCAATTGGTGATGATGATGCGGATTGTGAAGGAGATGGTGCTGATGAGGATGATGGTGAAGAGGCGCCTGCAGTGCGCTTCTGGTTGCGCTTTGTGAGCGCATGCTCAAGTTCGTGATCTAAAGCGGTGCATTCTGGTATGGCTTTGCATGCTGGCGCAGTTGATGGTTGAGGTGCGCGTAAATTGCGCAAAGGCGTGGGAAAGGTGCGCACACGAGGCGCAAGAATTGGAACTGGTGGCTTTCTGTCAAGTACAACATCTGAGGGTGCGCGATAGAAGAGTCCAGCTGTCGCATTAGCGCTAGTGGTCGTATCCTGCGTTACGCGGCTCGCGTAGTAGCGATCTTTGCACTTAACCACTTTAGCTTGCACTGGTGTGCTTGGCGCTACCACAGGCACGCTAACTGGTGCGCTTACTGGTGCGCTTGGCGCGGGAAAAGCACGCCCAGATAGTAGGAACTGCGCAGCTGCAAAGATGTCCATGAATGGGTATGGGTTCATATGGATGGTGGTCAGGGAACTTGATCATAAGGTGCAAGCGGATTTGCGCCTGAGCATCGCTAGGGATTCCTTCCATGAATAAGCGGTCGTGTTCAGCCTTTCCAATGCGGTCTTCATCCATGAGTGGCTGCATGACCTTCCTGAATGCGCACAAGTAACTGCTTAGTTCTGCACAAGAGGGCATTGGTTTGTTAGTGTATTCGCGCGCAATGGCGCGCAAGTCTGCGAGCGCGTAGCATCTTTTACCATCCCATCCAGGATACATTACCTTTACCTCATCTAAGAAGGCGTTGTAATCGCTTACTTGCGCTTCAGGCATACCTCCCCATAGTTCGCGATCATCGCGCTCAAGGTAGCGGATAATACCTTTGATATGGTGTCTTGTTACTTAAGGGTCTTATATGAAAGTTGTGTATAATGACAACACAATTATACACGGTGAAGACTTCTTGCCAGTCCTTAAGTCCATGGTCTCCGACTTTTCTACTTCATGGGAGGTAACGTGGTGAGTTCTTGGGAGGATTTAGTTTGTTGTCCTCTTCTTGTGTAGTCTTATACAAAGTTGTTGTGGAATGTTCTGTGTTCTGGATAAATTCGTTAGGTTTGTTTCAGCCTAGTAGGTTGTGTTTCAACCTATGAAAGTCTGTTTCAACTTTGTCGTCCTTAGATTTGTCTCACTTTCCGTTGAAAGGGAGAGTCTTATGAATACACGTAAAGCTTAGAATGAGAGCTGTTCAATGGTTATATAGTCAACCCCTGTAAGGTAGTATATAACCTAGAGTAGAATAACGATAATGAAAGTTATATAGTCGACCCCTGTAAGGTAGTATATAACTTTAGAATATATAATGATATCTTAGATTACCTCAAGGCACTTATATTGGCCTGCACTTTAAGTCTTAGTGGTCTCACACAGTTTGAGATAAGAGTCAAGTGGGAGGATTGTATTTCATGGGTGAAAATGGGGTCCTTTTATACCTTTTGGGAACCCCCCTACTAAGCATGATTAATCAGATGGATTGGTAAGAATGTGGCTTACAAACCAGGTGATGAATCAGCTTTTTACTAAGTACATTACAAATACAGTGTAATTTTACAAAGAAATTACAAACCATGACAAACCATGACTAAACATGTTGAGTCATGTTAAATGTTGTTACAAAGCATGGCCAATCATGACTAAACATGTTGAGTCAGCTTAAATAATGTTACAAACCAGAATATTTCCCAGTCACATGATGTGATGACAAATAAAAGCTGGTGGCTAAAAGAAGCCAAATAAAAATAAACAGTCAGAAATAAATAGAGATACAAAACTTGGTGGCTGAAAGAAGCCAAATAAAAATAAACAATGAGAAATAAACAGAAGGTCACATGCTTGATACAAATACAAGGTAAAATAAGCCTGTAAAGTGAGAAATAAAATACAAGACAATGAAATAAAGGAAAAATGGAGAGGTAACTTAGTGACAGAGGGCTAGACAGTCTCTCATATCTTCCTTATCACTCTCTATATATATCTGACATGGTATGAATCACATACCATGCATGACAACGGTCGAGTCCTTGGAGTCCTGCTTCATCAGCGAGCTGCTCATATGCATCAATGAATTCAGCGAGGTTGTCTGTAGTACCATTGAACTTGGGCGTGTTTGCTGTGCCGCGGATGGGCATTCTATAAGGCATTTGAAGTGCGAGAAAGGTGCGCGCGCGAGGTGCACAGGCATGGGAATATTGCGCGCGCGCAAGGTGCGAGAATGCATGACTAGAAAATGATTAGCTTTTGAAATGCAAAGAGATTGACCTGTATGTATGAAATGGCGCTAAGTGCAAAGATGCGCTAAACTAGATCTTGCTGACTGCTCCCCTCGCGGTGGGCTCCAGTTGTAGGTACAACAATTCAGATGGTGAGTCTGAACAATGTTGGGTCTTGCAGAACCTAGCTGCTATTCGACCCTAAAGGGTTTCTGGACTAGGCTTAAGGCTCAGAGGAGAGGAAATATCATAGAAAACTGCTGAGCACTCAGACTCATACTGGTAACTGGTGAAAAGATTGATTGATTATGTAAGCTACAAAAGTGCCAACATAAGGTAAGGTAAAAACAGTCTCTACAAGCCCAGCCAGAAATGAATCCCTACACCAGGTCCCGGAACTCAGAACTCGGTACAGTTGACTCAAATTCTGGTGGTCGGAACTTGGCGTCTCGTAGGGCAACACAAGCTTCACACTGCCATGTCAGGAGATCACCTGATGCTCCAGGAACTTGGTAACTTTGATTTATTACCTCCTCTGATTTGGTTGATGTACAACTACCTCAGCTCCATCATGTCTACAATTATGATACACATGGGCCCACTCATCTATATTTTATACCACCCTCGGCCCACCGGTCTAATTAATATGTGTCTGGGCCCACCCGTATAATACAATATTTTATAATACCCTCGGCCCACCTATCTAATTTAATATGTGTCTGGGCCCACCCGTGAATGTGATAACAAGTACCTACCCATCTATCTCATACACGTCTACCTTAATACACCCATCTGCATAATATCCAACTACCTCGGCCCACCCGTCTACCTAATATTCATGTACATCGGCCCACTCATCTACTCTATATATTCCCTGCATGGGCCCACCCGCCTCCATCGGGAATAATTTCCCTCCTGGCCCATCCATCATAGTCAAGGATATTGTTATCCTGGGCCCATGGTCCGCTGGCCCGTATCATACGGGATATTATGCACATCTGTTCCCTCGTATTATACGGAGATAGGTCATTGTAATATGTGTCTAATGGGTGGTGGCCACCGGGCAGTAACTGCAGCCTCAAAAGCATGCTAAGTTGTTGTTTTGGCTGGGGTGGGGCTCTCTGTTATATCCCGTATTCCGGACCTACATCCGATAATATTCCCACACCTCATCCGGACCTTCAGATGTCCTATCCATGTCTCCAGTACCCATCCGGATCCCTGCACCTCTGCACATCCACATCCGCATGTCCATGTCCAGATCCCTTATCCTTCGCAGCTAGCCTGCATCATTCATCCTTGTCCCATCGCCCTAATGCCACATCCTATATATCCACGCATCTCATCCAGACCATATCCAATCTGGTCTGATCCGATGTATAGATCCGTTTCCTATCCGATATACGATAAGCTTTGTAATTCATTTCCTGTGCATATAACATTAACACAGCCTATCCGGTATTCCTTGTTACCAGTACCTTGGTTATATCTATTACCAGTATGCTTACTGATTCATTAACCTATGTTCATTTCTGACTCACATTTGTCAACCTTTGCATATGCTTTATACATAGCCTCGGACTCTGCTTATTGATCCTTCCGTTATTTCTGTTAGTATATAAACTTGTGTATATGTCTTGTAGTACCTCAGTCTGAATATCATATTAGTCCTCGCACTAGTCTTCACTCTAAGTCCTCATATCAGTTCTAGTCTTCCAACTTAGTTGTTATCCATCTCAGGCCTAGGGAGTTTCTCCCTAGGCCGGAGCTCTGCTGATCTGATATTCCACTCATCCGCTCATCTGATCCTCCGTAGTTTCCGGAAGTTCATCCGGATCTTTCCCGCAGTCCTCCGGACCTATTCTGCTTCGGACTTTGTCCTTGCAGCCTTTCCTCTGTTTACTTCTACTCAGGACAAGTCCTGAGTAGCCATTATACATATCTGTATCAGGACGAAACCTCATCGTAATTTCCGGAAGTTCCTCCGGAACTTTCCCACACTCATCCGGAAGTTACTTGCACCCGTCTGGAAAGTCCTTCCGAAGTTTCCTGCGCCTTCGGACGTCTTTGGACTTTCCTCAGACACCAATCTGAAATTAAGGGCACATACTCGGGTAAGGCGCAGCGCACGAGCTGAAGCCAAGCCCCTCAGAATCAGTCCTACCCTTTGTGCATGGTCTTAACACTCTCAAACCACCAGTCTGCAGGGCTGCCGGTGGAGCACTATAATGAGAATCGTTCGATTTTCCACACGTCAGTCGAGTCATTTGGTAAAATGTGTTTGAATTGTTGAATCCAAATATGAGGCTCCTCCTTGTGCTCATAGTCTCCATGGAACAGTGGCAGTATAGGAATAATAGACATGTTTAGACAACTTTGAGTACTTGCAAGGTCCACAGTTGGAAACAAAGGAATTCAGAGTATGAATGTCACGATGAGCGAGCTGAACGGAGTGTCCCTGTCAAACAGAACACATGAGAGATGTACAGAACAGAAGATGCGCTCACTCTAGTCACCAGGTGGAGAGGGCCACACTAGCAAGCTAAGAGACAAGCAAACCAACCAAGCAACAGCTGGTGGTGATGGACTGAAGATCTAACCCTACAGGAACATGGCTCTATCTATGGACTACTGGACCTCTGACACCCCTGGCTGATGCCCCTGAGGCCAAACCCTCCTACTACACCAGTCAAAAACCGGTTGAGGACTGCAAAAGACCAAAAATATCGGTCCAGGTCCAGTTGCCTCCAAATAAGGTCAAAAAACCGGACTGGACTGGACCTTAAAACACTACTCATATTGGCCATTGGCACAAACATTTCAAAGAAGTTGATTCTAGCACTGACTATTGGTGACAAGATGGGCACAAAGCTTCAGCTTCTTCCCATCAGGGCCACATTTTGTGGCTAGGACAAAATGACATGAGATGATGTTGATGCCTTGAGGTGCATCTACAGTGTCCTATATACCTAGTTTTTGAGCTGACTTATCTTGTAGTCTAGCTTTTTGCCATTTGACAGTATCTGGGCCTTTCAACACTTATTAGAGAGTTGGTTCTGTCTCTACTACCGCTAATGCCAGGTGAATGTGGGCTTCACGCACCTTGAGTGACTTTTCCTTTCTCTCTCCTTTGATCTTAACAAGATATCCCTTCCATTTTATTTCAAGATATTTTAAGAAATAGTTCTACAGGCTGACTCTTTGGATTGAATCACACTTACACCTTTGAGTTCTAAGGTAACAACTTTTGTAGTGCCTACACAGAATCAACTCTTTACAGGAGTATGTTGCAGTCTTGAAAGCCAAGGCTTTTAACTGGGCCAGAGATGTTATATGCACCATCTGCAGGTCAAACAAATGATATGAGAGTTTTAGAGATATGATCATTAGGGGAAACAAAAGAAATTGGTATAAAGATGAGGAAGGCAATTTCAAGCAGCTTCCAGTTGTTGAACTTTTGCTGGATGAAGTCATACAATAGGATTCAGCCTACATTATGCTGAACCATTTATGGACCCTCCACAAGGTAAAGCTTCCCCAACTAAACATCTCATCACATACTGATAGTCACCCAGCCTTTCAATAGGTTCCTTCAATAATCCCTGCTAGCAAAAAAGCTAAGTCTGGCGCAATGATATTTTCTGAAGGATCTCAAGGTAATTTTAGAGATCAGTATTAGGTTTGAGACTCATGATACACTCTACCATTTTATATTAGGTGTTGCATGCTGCTTAGCAAATTATGTTGAGTGAAAAGACTCCTGTGCTGAGTCTTGTGGTTCTAGCTTTCAAAAAGTTAATTGAGTAGTGGAAGGTGATTGCAACATTCATCCCACACTATACACCTCTCATTGAGATAGGTTTGACCTGGACAAATAAGTATGATGAACAAATAGGCACTACAAATGCATATGTCATGTTAATGTGTTAGTCTAGTGAATTTCTAACATTGCTTAATATCTCATGATTTTATAGTCATTAATCTGGCAATACAGATGTCATGAGTTTAAAATCATTGGGGTGAAGCCTGAAGTAATGCTGTCAAGATGTTTACACTTAATTTGATGCATCTAATTCATCTGTTTAAAGTTTGAACTAATCATTTGATATTTCCCAGATGCATGTCAAGAGTGCACAGTTAAAACCTATTGAATCTGTCTAGTCTCCACAGCAGCAGTCATACTCACTAGGCTCACAATATTATGGACTTCCTAATGTAAACATGCTACCAAGTGTCCATGGCCCAAATGATTGATCAAGAATTTGGGGTGTATACCATCAAATATACTTAGATTTTAGCAGGTGAGAGTCATGTGTTTCCTCAAGTTATATCTCTTATCATTGACCACTAGGTTTGCCAGGTTTCTGAGATAGTTTTTATAACTATATTCACTATTGCATTGGACTACCTACCTATATAGGCCTCCACTATTCCATACAAATAGGTCTTCTTTTCAAGTAGCGGAACCAATACCAAGAAATGGAATTATATCTCCCCAGTGCTGATGGAGGCCCTGCAGATCATCAAATTCTTTCTGAAAAAGGAGTGACTTAACTTTACTCAAAGTTGGGTAGCATCCTTAAAGGAGATGGAATTTCAGATGCTATTAGACAATTTTGATAATAACAATAAATGCCTGCTACTTGATACTGGCAGGGTTGCTGATAGTCATACTCATGATGCTCTGCTCAGAGTTATTACAGTCCAATGTTAACAGAATTATTCACATCATTTAGGGAACTCATTGGTGTCAGCTATGCATTAAGTTTAGAATTAGAATATATTATACCTTTGTGTGATCAATTAGAGGCTATGCTATAGCTTCTTCCCTTTTTGGCTTATGATTTTAAAATATATTTTATTTTATTTATTTCAGCTGACTTCAAGCCATTAACTCAACTTAACCATAGTGGTTTTAGCTGGGCTAAGCCATAAATTACGTAAACTACAATCACATGCTCTACTCAGCTATTCATGGCTGTGGCCACAGCTAAAACCAGCAGTAAGCTAGAGCTGTAGCAACACTAACACTGGTTATGAGATTGTGATTACAATGTCTAAAGCAAAAGACTTGGATTTTGAAGATGCTCTCACATTAGGAACTTCATCTTCAACTATCAAGTACTAGTATGGAAGTGTGCCACTTGTATTTCAAGAGGTAAAGAAGTCTTGCTTATGTGCTTCTTATATGAAGCTAGACAGTGTAAGTCTAGGAGACATATTAACAAGATAGTATGGATGATAAAACATATACATACCTTAGTAGGACAATGAAGAACTACTGAAGTAAACTGCATATGAGAAAGAAATTAAGTACAAAAAATCAAGAAGTCTAAGACTAAAAAAAGTGAATCTAAGATGGAGAGAAGTGACTGATAAAAGAGGACAACATAAGGTGTTGAAGGTGCTAAAAGTTAATGAGGATCAAGACAGGAAAAAGAAATTTATATAAGATCCCAGAGGTTAATCTTTTGTGACTTATACTATACGGACACACTCTTCTATTCTTATCACCAATACTCTTGTTTGAATTTCTTGCTTGGTGGTCTACAAATATGACATGAAATGGTAATAATCATAGTTAAAGGTTTGAATTATCAGTCTAGATGATAAGAAAGGATAGAAAAATAAAGACTTATATGTTGGTATCATTGCTTACTTAAGATTGCTGGTACCTATTTGTAATTTCCTCTCTTACACTCATACAAGACTTTGAAGGTCTATTTCTCTATCATCAATAATCACATCTGAGTCTACTTCAGAGTCATTAGCTTTAGCATCAACTTAAAGATTCCCCCTAGAATCTTGAAGTTCTTGGTTAGTATTATGAATAACTTATTTTGTCTGAAGAGCATCCAAATAACTAATGGGATCTTGCCTAGTTGCATTTTTGTTTTTCCTGAATTCAAACACTGGAGTTTGTTGATTAGATCATTATCATGTAGTCACTTTCCTCAACACTTATCTGTGCAATGATACCAGTAAAGAGTGTGTCTTATCCTTTGTGCAAATGCTGTTGTTATTCTAATGTTTAGTTCATCTTTGCTCTTATTATCACAGACAATTATTGGTACATCTTTGCATTTGTAGTCATCTGTATTTTTTGTGCAGGTGGTGATTACTCTTGTCTGCAAAAGGTAATAATTATCTAGGGTATATTTTCTTTAATACAGATGTGTGAAGGAGTTGATGAATTGTCTATTCTCTTGATCTAACTGACACATTATTTTCGTCAATAATATCACTGTGGTTGTTGATAGTCAGAGAAGCCTATCAAAGATACTTAGGTCAAAGTGAGTATATAATTGTTTGTGCTCATAGGTAGTAGCTGAGCAAAATCTCTAGTGAAGATACTGTCTATCACTCCAAATGGTGTCATGTTTCCTTTGGCATCAACTAGTGTGTTGTGAATTTTTGTCAGAAAATTGTAGCTTATCATGGACACTTCATCTATAAACAAGTAGTCAATTTCTTCCCACATTGTAGTGAAATTTCATTTCATTTTGGTGTTTGCTTCAGATGTATGTCTTTGATTCAATAAAAGTGGTCAATGTAGAGTCATACCTAAGATGTTTCATGCAGCCACACCCATGTATAAGATAAGTCTGAATGATTGTGCTTGGTTTCATTTTATGAAGAAGTCCTTCAGAGCATTGATAGCTTTTAATTTCTTGCTTCCAGCAGGTCCTCCAATAAATATTCTCAGAGGTTTGGTATTAAGAGTACAGTGGCTCAAAAAAGTGTCTCAATGTTTGTAACTTTTCATGTAATTGCTTTATTATGAGCCAGGGTGTGGGAATATGGCTAAACTGTAGAGAGGTGTCATAAAGCTATACTTCTTAGCCTCATTTAAGTTCCCTATAGCGTGGGAAGATGATATCATCATGTGCAGATATGGCTATTTTAATTTGGTGACTCATTGAGACACTTTTTGACTTTCAGTTTGATCAATACAATCTCTATAATTATGATACTTTATGTGACCTCCTGTTGCTCTAATCACTTCTGCCACTCTTCTAGATATGCCATCTATCAATTTTAAATATTTCTTCCTATGTCATGCATTCCTCATCTTGGTCACGGGATACAGTGTTTGCTATAGTTTACTTGTGGAGTATTTGTCTTCGCAGAGTCAGTTTTACTCCTTTTTCTCTAATGCCATGCTGGTCAATTCTTTCAGTGTCTAGGTCTTTGTTGTTGTTGTTTGAGTCGCGCCTCGATTCTGAGACATCTGACAAAAGCATGATGTTGCATTCGGCCCATGACTAATTCATCGGATTTCCTTCACACATCCCTTCTACGAGACCCCTCAAACTCGCCGATACACTTATATTATTTATTTGAAACTATTATTCATATTCTTTTGGTTTAAACGTCACGATACCTACAACCCCTAAAATGACTCACTATGTCTGACCCTAATGCCGCATCCTCTAAGGCCTTTAAGGTCTCGAAACTGGCAGACTTTGACAGCTTGAAAGATGCATTTGTAGCATGGTTCCGTCATGTCCTTATGTATTTTGAGAGTCAAGATACTGTAGTGCCGACACCAAAACAAAAAATCATCTTCACCATGTCCTATATGAAGACTGGCTATGCTAGAGAATGGGCAGCCCTGACCTATGACAGCGAGAAGGCCAAATCTGCTTCTCATCGTTGGGATTGGGATATGTTCATCAAGGATCTCAAAGCGGTGTTCTCTCCCATCAACGAATTCCATGATGCACAAGAACGTCTAGCTACATTCACTCAAGGGAAGATGCCCATCGAGGAATTCCTAACTCGTTGGATGCAGATTCTCGTCACAGCTGAGTATTTGAACATAAAAGCCAATACTACTACTGTGGACCATTTTATTAACATCCTTCATACCAACACTCATATCGACATCATTGATTCGGTTGACAAAGAACCAGAGATGTATGGTTGCCGAGATCTTGAGAAGTGGACGCAACGAGTTCTAGTTAAAGGTCGGATTCTTGAACGGCGCCATGCTCGACAGAATGTAGGGGCTAATTGTAAGACCCCCAACCCAACCTACTATCCCTCTCATAAACCCTCAACATCACAATCTAACCCTACATCATCAACCTCTATGGATCGAGCAGATGGCAGTGGAGTGACTTATGGAGGTCGTGGACAACCCATGGACCTGAGCCATCAACGTGCTCGTGAAGGCAATCTTTGCTATCATTGTGGCCAAGCTGGTCATATCACATGAAACTGCAAAAATCATGTTCAAGCTATTCGTCAGATGCTTGACAGTCTTGATGAAGAGGAAAAGAAGGGAGTTGTTGAGAGTTTGGGTTTTTAAAGCGGTCGGAAGGTAGCGCGTCCTTGCCGACCAAACATTCATATTCATCATCACCATTATCCTGTACACCATCACATATGGACAATTCGAATCAATTTTCAGGACTTACTGTTGACAAAATGGATGAAGTGCATGATGAGCTACAGGTTAGAGGTGAAACTCTTAACCTGATGCTCTTGTCTAAGGGAAACGGAAGCCAAAGTTTGAAGGTTTGAAGGACACTTCAAAAGCAAAAGGTGTTCAAGTCACCTGCACCTGAGGTAACAGATGTGAACCCTCTGTCTCAGGTTGCGGTCAATAATCTTTCAAACTCGAAAACTGAGGTGTGTGGAAGCGGTAGATCCACAGGTGAAGTTGCTGTCAGTAACCTGGGGGGACCCCATACAACCCAAGTACCTACAGTTAAATCATGGTCACCTATCTGGTATGCCCAACGTCTATGAGACCAGTCACCCATTCAAGCCATAGTGTTATTATGCATTGTGGTGCACCCAAAGCGTCATCTCAAAGCTACTGATGCAGTGCTCCAGCAATTGAATCAACTGACTATTGAGGAAGCAGCAACGGCTATTCAGGAGATGCATGGTCCCAAACGATACATTCGTGGAGCGGGACAATCATTACTTTTACCTGCTTTGCTGACAACTATCGACGACCATCATTGCATTACCACCCGTGCACTCTTGGATAGTGGTTGTACAGGTTCCTCTATTGATGCTGGTTTTGTTCAGGCACATGGACTCAATACTCATAAACTTGCACGACCTGTCCCTGTATACAATGCAGATGGATCCCTGAACAATGGGGGTTCTATTACTGACTATGTTGTATTGCAATTAGCGATTGGGAACCACGTCGAGTGTATCACTTTCAGGGTAACTAACCTTGGAAGTGGGGATATATTCCTCAGCTTAGAGTGGTTGAAACGCCATGACCCATCCGTTGATTGGCAGGAAGGGACAGTTCAGTTTGACCATTGTCCAAAGGAATGTGGTTATTTGATATCACAATATGAACCTGAGGATGCAGGAGAATTGATTGGTTGTTTGTAGAAAGAGGTTGGGTTTGAACCAGAGGTCAAACTTGAAAACGGGGAAAGGATCTTTGCATTTGATTATGAGGAGTATGTGAAAACCGGTGCAGATCATATTCGAACACACACTACAACCTCACAACATTTGGCTGAAGAAGTGTCTAAGACTAAGGTTCGAAAGTCTTTCAAGGAGATGGTACCTCAGCAATATCATGACTTCGTGGATATTTTCAAAAAGGAGTCATTTGATGAACTCCCTCCACAGAAACCTTGTGATCATGCTATTGAACTAATCCCAGGGGAACATGTGATTGACTGTAAGGTATATAATTTGAGTCCAGAAGAACAACGAGAACTTGACTCCTTCCTCGAAGAGAATCTAAGGTCTGGACAAATCCATAACTCGAAGTCACCTTTTGCCTCTGCATTCTTTTTCATTAAAAAGAAAGACGGGGCTCTTCGGCCAGTACAAGACTATCGAAAGTTGAATGCAATAACGGTCAAGAATCGTTATCCTTTACCTTTGATTCAAGAACTCGTCCAGAAGCTCAAGGGGGCAAAATATTTCACCAAACTTGACATCCGATGGGGGTACAATAATGTGCGCATCAAGGAAGGTGACGAGTGGAAGGCAGCCTTCCATACCAATCAAGGACTGTTTGAACCACTTGTCATGTTCTTCGGGTTGACAAACTCGCCGGCCACATTTCAAACCATGATGAATGATATTTTTCGGGACCTGATTAATGAAGGAAAGGTCATCATATATCTCGACAATATCATGATCTTTACTAAATCCCGAGAAGAACATTGTCAAATCACCCGTCGAGTGCTTGAGATTCTCCGTCAGAACAAGTTATATCTAAAACCCGAGAAGTGTGAATTTGAGGTGACCGAGACTGAATACCTAGGTCTTGTTATCTCAGAAGGTCAAGTCAAAATGGACCCTGTAAAAGTAAAGGACATTTTGGATTGGCCGACCCCAGAAACAAAATGAGAGCTACAAGCTTTCCTGGGGTTCGTAAATTTTTATCGACACTTTATTCAAGGGTACAGAAATTTGGTGAAGCCTCTGACAAGCCTGACAGGAAAAATGGAATGGTCTTGGGGGGAGGAACAGGACCGGGCATTTCGAGACATTAAATACCGAGTTTCATCTGCACCGGTGCTTGCTATCCCTACCGACAACGACCCGTATCGTGTTGAAGCCGACAGTTCTGGTCGAGCTCTAGGTGCTATTTTGTCACAATGTCAATCCAGCACCTGGAAACCTGTTGCGTTCCTGTCAAAAACATTATCTGAGACAGAACGTAATTATGAAATCTACGACCGTGAACTACTTGCCATTATGACTGCCTTAGCAGAGTGGCGACATCATCTTATGGGTGCGGTTCAAGATTTTGAGATCTGGACAGATCATCAGAATCTCGAATACTTTCGGAAGCCGCAAAAACTTAACCGTTGTCAGGCCCGGTGGGTCACGGAACTAGCAAACTATCATTTTTCATTGCACCATAAACCCGGGAAATCTAACCTCAAGGCCAATTTTCTGTTGAGACGAGCAGACCATGAGACTGGGGAGAATGACAATGAGGATGTCACCATATTGAAACCTGAATTCTTCCGCCCAATCGAGCTGATTACCACAGACAACAATTTCCTTGCACGTGCACACCAGAGACACAGCAATTGAGATCGAGTAGTTGACAAGATGCTCCTATCTAATGAAGCAAGTTGGACAGATGAAGAGGACCTTATCCTGTGGAGGGGAAGAGTCTACATCCCCATTGATCATAAACTCTGGGAAGACATCATTCGTGAGCACCATGACTCACGCACCATAGGACATCCGGGACAGTACAGGACACATGAACTTGTCACACGAAAATATTGGTGGCCTCGGATCCTGTCAGACATATGAAAGTATATTGCAGGGTGTGTTACGCACTCAAATAGATCTGTTAGGCGGAGCCCTAAGAGGGGCATCGTCCGCTAATGTTCGTGACATAACCGGAAGGGTCCGGTGTAGTGACTGAGACTGGCGACGTCGAGTCGGCAGATATCAGAGACGCGCATGTCACGTGACTTCTAAGACAGATGTCTTCAAAGTCACTGACATTCTCAAAGTAAGGACTGTCTTGTCCGAATGATGAGTAGTCGATCGAGGTAGACTTAGGCATGATGAGCACCTAAGAAAAGATACTAGAGACTGAAGCTGAGGGGGCTTCAGAGGGAAGTATGTTCGAGGGAAGATTGAGTAGATTCAAGTTAGGGAATCTAGTACTAAGTGGAAAGGGTTAAGGGCAAGGCTACTATACTGTAGGTAAGGGCAAAGGGGAAATGGAAAGGGTATAGGTATGATGGCAGCAGAGCCTGATTAGTGGTGGGAGGTCGAATGCGGAATGAGACTGAGAAACATTGGAATGAACCAACAGTAAGAGATACAATGCACAGCATGCATGAGTCAGATAAGAGATAAGAGCAGATAAGGAAAGCCACATTGGTGGCACGAGTCAGGACGAGTCATAGCCCGAAGGCATGTGCACACATTGGTGCGATAGGAGGGAGACAAGGGACAGGAGCCATCCCGGGGATCCGGTCAATGGATAGTTGGTAAAGGAGTATGAGCCAGAGGTAGGCGAGGACAAGGATGAAGGGAAAAATGATAGGGGGCCAAGTAGCCAATGGTACTTGTAACAGGGTGTCAAAGTTGTCAATGTACTAAGTCCCAAACTCTCAAACCAGCTGCCCCTCTCCATCCAAACGAAATTCCTTCCGAACCTTGGGAACATGTTTCAATTGATCTAATCGGTCCTCTTCCTGAGTCAGTGGGATATAACACTGTGTTAGTGATAGTGGATCGATTTACCAAAATGATCAAGGTCATACCTGCTCATACCGAGATCACATTGTCAGGGGTAGCTAGGGTGTTGCGTGACCAGGTCTTTAGATATCATGGGTTGCCACGCAAAGTGATTAGTGATCGCAGATCTAACTTCGTGTCAGCGTTCATGCGAGAACTTTATCAACAATTGGGCATTACCGGAAACTCGAGCACAGCTTATCATCCCCAAATGGATGGCCAAACGGAATGGTTGAACCAAGAGATCGAACATTATCTACAAGTCTTTACCAATCATCACCAAAGTGACTGGACCGATGTCTTGTTACTTAAGGGTCTTATATGAAAGTTGTGTATAATGACAACACAATTATACACGGTGAAGACTTCTTGCCAGTCCTTAAGTCCATGGTCTCCGACTTTTCTACTTTGTGGGAGGTAACATGGTGAGTTCTTGGGAGGATTTAGTTTGTTGTCCTCTTCTTGTGTAGTCTTATATGAAGTGTTGTGGAAAGTTCTGTGTTCTGGATAATTCATTAGGTTTGTTTCAACCTATGAAAGTCTGTTTCAACTTTGTTGTCCTTAGATATGTGTCTCACTTTCCGTTGAAAGAGAGAGTCTTATGAATACATGTAAAGCTTAGAATGAGAGCTGTTCAATGGTTATATAGTCAACCCCTGTAAGGTAGTATATAACCTAGAGTAGAATAACGATAACAAAAGTTATATAGTCAACCCCTGTAAGGTAGTATATAACTTTAGAGTAGATAATGATATCTTAGATTACCTCAAGGCACTTATATTGGCCTGCACTTTAAGTCTTAGTGGTCTCACACAGTTTGAGATAAGAGTCAAGTGGGAGGATTGTATTTCATGGGTGAAAATGGGGTCCTTTTTATACCTTTTGGGAACCCCTTTACTAAGCATGATTAATCAGATGGATTGGTAAGAATGTGGCTTACAAACCAGGTGATGAATCAGCTTATTACTAAGTACATTACAAATACAGTGTAATCTTACAAAGAAATTACAAACCATGACAAATCATGACTAAACATGTTGAGTCATGTTAAATGTTGTTACAAAGCATGGCCAATCATGACTAAACATGTTGAGTCAGCTTAAATAATGTTACAAACCAGAATATTTCCCAGTCACATGATGTGATGACAAATAAAAGCTGGTGGCTAAAAGAAGCCAAATAAAAATAAACAGTCAGAAATAAATAGAGATACAAAACTTGGTGGCTGAAAGAAGCCAAATAAAAATAAACAATGAGAAATAAACAGAAGGTCACATGCTTGATACAAATACAAGGTAAAATAAGCCTGAAAAGTGAGAAATAAAATACAAGACAATAAAATAAAGGAAAAATAGAGAGGTAACTTAGTGACAGAGGGCTAGACAGTCTCTCATATCTTCCTTATCACTCTCTATATATATCTGACATGGTATGAATCACATACTATGCATGACACTGAATGGCTGTCTCTGGCTGAGTTTTCATATAATGACAAGGCTCAATCTTCTACAGGGCAATCACCTTTCTTCCTGAATTATGGACACCATCCTTGGAAAGGAACTAGTTATCGTCAAGAAGCCCGAGTAGAAGCTGCAGAAGATTTTGCTGACCGCATGAAAAAGATCCGCAAAGAGGCAGAGTTGGCATTGAAAAAGGCAACAGATGATATGAAGCGCTATTATGACCGTAAGTGAGGCCCTTCATATGAGTTTAAAGTGGGGGACAAGGTGTGGCTCGAAGCTACTCATATCTCGTCTAATCGTCCAATGAAGAAACTCGATGACAAATGCTACGGCCCATTCCAAATCATGTTGAAGCACGGAGAATCCTCCTTCAAGTTGAATTTACCTCGAACCTGGAAGACAATTTATCCAGTGTTTAATGAGTGTGTACTCTCTCCGTACATACCAGCTCAGTTTCCCTCGCAGAAAAAACCTCTACCTCCTCCTCCAGATCTTATCAAAGGTTATGAGGAACAGAAGGTTGAAGAAATCCTTGACTCTTGTCTTCACAGGGATCAACTTGAATATCTTGTACATTGGAAGGGTTTTCCGCGAGAAGAACAAGAATGGTTGACAGCCTCTGAGCTGCGGCATGCATCTGAGTCTATCGCTGACTTTCATCGAAAACATCCTTGCAAACCACACCCTATGCCAACTATGAAACTTCATTTTCAACATCTCGAGAACTTTACAATACCTAGTCATATTCCTCGCCATTTATTCAACTGGGAAAATGGAGTCTTCAAATGGGAAGAGCGCAGAAATCGGAAGAGAATGGGAGAGGGAGAACAATTTTATGACGTGTTGGATGACCAGCCTTGGCTGTGAGACGGGGGTAATGTCATGCATTCTTCATCTTGGTCACAGGATATGGTGTTTGCTGTAGTTTACTTGTTGGGTATTTGTCTTCGCAGAGTCGGTTTTACTCCTTTTTCTCTAACGTCGTGCTGGTCAATTCTTTCAGGTATTCTTTGGCATTGGATATGTATTAGTACCTACTCAATGGTCAATTCTTTCAGTGTCTAGGTCTTTGTTGTTGTTGTTGTTGTTGTTTGAGTTGTGCCTCGATTCTGAGACGTCTGACATCCTAGTACTTCTTTCTTACTCTGCTGCAACTCTGTCCTACAGCTGAAATAGCCCCTATGATGAATTTTGATAGGCTGCAAGCAATTTCTTGAATATTTTTCAGAGATATTCAATAAGGCTGATGTATAGGGACTATGCTAGACATGATAGAACATTGATATCATGGTCTTTGAGCTGCTAGTGACTAAATTGAAAGCTTACTTCACATGAATGAAGATCTCACATTTACCACATTCTAACTGGGCAGGCTGCTAATGCTACTCAGGCCACTTAATTCATCAATTCCATCATCTCCAGCTCTGTTTCCACTCAAACCATCAATAATACTTGCAAGGCAACAAATATTAAAGCTACAATCAAGAAGAAGAGGACTCTCCTATCCCTAGCCTATAGAAAGAGGAAGTAAACTTCAGCTTTAAAGCACCAGTACTGGACTAAAAGAGGACTGGAAGAGGACTATATTATAAGATAAGACCAAGATAAATATGATGAGGTCAGATGGCTAGGAATACATCTGTAAAAAGACAGGTGAATCACTAAAAGAAAAAAAATTATGTAAACTCTTAAGTGTGGAGTAACAAACATAGAGGTATAGGGCTATATGAGATGTCAAAGAGTGTATATTCTCTGTGTGAAGTAAAGTGAAGGACTAATACAAAGTGGTACATCTCTATTTTAGATGAGAGTCTGCTAAGAAGCATACAGAAGTCATAGATTAATGAGGAAGATACTATGTTGCAATAAAATAATGATCCTAAGTATATGTCTAAGTTAGCCACTAGCAGATCAAAGACCATGATATCAATGTTCTATCATGTCTAGCATAGTCCCTATACATCAGCCTTATTGAATATCTCTGAAAAATATTCAAGAAATTGCTTGCAGCCTATCAAAATTCATCATAGGGGCTATTTCAGCTGTAGGACAGAGTTGCAGCAGAGTAAGAAAGAAGTACTAGGAAGAAATATTTAAAATTGATAGATGGCATATCTAGAAGAGTGGCAGAAGTGATTAGAGCAACAGGAGGTCACATAAAGTATCATAATTATAGAGATTGTATTGATCAAACTGAAAGTCAAAAAGTGTCTCAATGAGTCACCAAATTAAAATAGCCATATCTGCACATGATGATATCATCTTCCCACGCTATAGGGAACTTAAATGAGGCTAAGAAGTATAGCTTTATGACAACCTCTCTACAGTTTAGCCATATTCCCACACCCTGGCTCATAATAAAGCAATTACATGAAAAGTTACAAACATTGAGACACTTTTTGAGCCACTGTATTCTTAAGAGTCAGATCCAAAGGGCTTAGCTTCAGCTCATGTGCTATGCCCTTTATCCAAGTATATGCCCTTAACTTCTGAGGGCTGAAGGATGAAGTCCAGAAGTCTAAAGTCCAATATGTAAGAATTCTGGCAGACATTCAGATATGAGAGATAAGACTAATCTGAACAAAGTCCAAATTAGAAAGAAATAGTGAAGGAATACCAAAGGTAGAGGTGGAGATATTAAGTCAATAGAAATCAATTCCAAGGCTATCAGAGAATGATGAGAGGAGAAACTCAAGTTGAATGGAGGCAAAAATGAGCAGAATCTAAGATGATATTTGAACTAAGGACATACAGAGACTTTGCAAGGTTTATATACTACAAAAGACATAATGGAAGATCAGTCAGTGTAGTGCAAAGCTATGTATGAAGTATATGAAAAGCTTATCAATTGTATAATGGAACATAATAAAATGAAGTCAGAAATAAATAAAGTCCAGCTAAATGAGTACAGTTGGATATAGACATGACTGGATGACTGTAAAAAGAAACTAACCAAAAGGAGATGTATAAAAGGAGAAAAGTACAGAACAAAGGAACCAGTCGGATCTGGACATCTGGAGATAAGTAGGTGATAGATCCAGGTCTGGAACATAGGATATGACATTTGAGTTATTGACTTGACTGTGTTCTGCTATTATTTTGAAGGCTTAGGATTGTTTATCATTCAATGACTATTCTTGAGCAATATAGTCACTATTTACATCATAGAATTCATCAATTAGATGGGTGACTCTAGGTGCCTAGAACAAAGGTCTCAAAAAACACAAAGGAAAAAATAAACATTATGATAAGCTGCTTTTCAAAATACAATAGATGGAAAATACAGCATTATCCTTGAAGGAATATGTCTATTTTTTGCATCATGTCCCACACAGAGAAAATCATTGATATATTAATTACTTTTTATTTATATTTTGACAGGCATGATGAGGGGAAAATTCTGTCTTCTCAATTAATTTTTTTTTTAATGTTTGGTAGAGGAAAATAGGAAATGCCTGCAGTGAAAGGATGAGGTGATAAAAGCCTTTATTATTTCCTATGACATCATTACTTTCTTCATAGCGACTTCATGGTATTCTATTGCATAGCCACCAGGCTTAGCCTAAGTAGGTACATTCAGACTAGTGAAATCCTCCATACAATACAAATGTACCTTTTTATCATCAATGAGTTAATATTTCTATATATCCTTTACAAACTTATGCTATGCTTGCACAATCACTGTATGATAGTTTTAACTGGCACTGGATTGTGGAGGCTGACAATAATATAACTAAGTGAATTGTGTGCTTTGAAGTAAAGACTACTAAAGATAGTGTCAAATACCAATGCTTAATGACCAAAGCCACTATAAACTAATATAAGTATGAGCCAAGTTAATGAATAGTCATCAGATGAATCTAAGACCTGCAGCTGCAACATTGTGATACATGTAATATACTAGCTAGTTGTACAACCACTATAAATTCCATGTTTCATTAATTATATAGCAAGCAAGAAAAACATAAAAATATATACAAAAACAAGATGTATAAGACAAACATGTCATATTTTCATTTGAATATGTACAGAGCAATGAGGACCCATAATCAATAATATCATATTATTTGCGCCTAAAGAATGAACTATTCTTGAAAATAATCTATAGGGAGAGGTGATGCTATAGCAAATGGAATATCTTTGGGTACCTTTTGAGGGAGCTGAGAGAGCTACTTATAGAAAAGTGTAGCAAGCTCCTTATAAGATATGCTAGAGGGAAGACCATCTGTATTATATGCGGCTGTGAGAATAAAATAATATCACTCTTGAATAATTGGACTAAATGGCTAAAAGAACAACATTATTATAATATTAGTAATATGTCACCAAGACTTGAAAGCACAAATCTTTGCTTTGTAGTCCAGGACTTATGATCTGTAAGGAGCCAGTATTAATACCACATAGGCTTGCTGGCCTCATTTTTGTTTATAGTATATGGCTCATCAAAGGTAGTTGCAAATCTAATGAAGATGTAGAATAGCAACTCTAGGTTATCACCAGCTGTATGAGAGACCATCTTTATATCAGGAAGAAGCTATAGTCCAAAAACCCGAAAATCTTGGACAGTCTGAAACCCAAAAATTCAGACATATACATATGGTATTTCACACATACAATTTCACTTGTTTTACCCCGGGATTAGGCCAGAGATTCATTGCACATACCCCCCTCCTATACCTGTCAAAGGACTAAAATTTTGGACAAGAATTTTGGACAGACATTTTCAGACATTTGATTTTTGGACATTGTGCGAACTCATCCAGTCATTTAGCATTTCACCTTCACACCACAGCCTTGCACCTGCACCATTACCTATGTAGAAAATCAGACAATTGGAAAACTGGACAAGAAGAAATACAAAAGTTGCACGAAGAAAGCAAGTCAGATGGTACTCTGCACCCAGTATCGTTTTGACAATCAGAAATTTGTGTTTTCCTTGCACTTATGATTATTGTTTTCTTGTTTTTTATTAGGCACCCTAGTGGGGGATATATAGTATGAACCCAAGACTCAGACATAGGGAGATTGGACATCGGACATCAGACATGCGAAAAACATTGGACTTGAAATTCTGGACATTGTATTGGATGCTTGGACATTGAGTTGTTCACACCAGATATATTTGTGCAGATGAAGAAGAGCAATAGATTGCGCAGAGAAGTTGAAAAAGATGACAGAATATGAGCAGACGCATATCAGTGCATGTTCAGACTTGCACTTGGAAATTCCATGCTAATGTCAGCTGCATCGGCCACTCAGATACATTCCTGCACATTGCATACCCTTGCATCACTTCCTCTATGCTTGAGATACCTCACATTTATCAGATTCGCACAGTGCAGCACTTATACAACAAAATCCTGAAACAATCATGCATCCCCACTGTTTTACTCAAAATTCCTGTGCTAATGTCAGCCGCATCAGCCGCTTGAATACATTCCCATGCATCAGCCAAAGAATCAGACACCCAGAAACACATATTTTGTTCCAACCAGAACATCATTCACTCCAAAATGTCCCCTATCTAAATCCAACATATTCTTACAATGTCCAATGAATTTTCATACACCCAACATTTCAGGTCATTGATGAAGTTATGACTGAGGACAGTCAGTATCTAAAGCCCCTAGGAGATGTAACACTCGAGCTGGCGCTGGGCTCGTATTCAGCTATTTCACACATTGTGTCAAATGCCCATCGCACAAGAATCACTTTCCAATGTTATCTGACACTTACCCACTCAATCTGACATTTATCTGCTAAACCCGACGCAAACCCAACAAACCCAATGTTTAGGCCACATTGGACCCAAGATTTTCCTGCACATTTGTCCTCCCTATGTCCAGTCCTGTTGTATCTATCCCCACTAGGTGTGCAGTTATCTGTTTTCACATCGCTAACATTGTAGGACACATTATTACATGTCTGCAGTACCACATGTCTTATTACATAGGACATCGGACCTGAAAATTAGCACTACTACTTTTGCCTATAGCACTCTGAAATTCTACATAGACACTATATATTTCACATACCTCCTTCTTACTTATCTTACCTTTCTACCTCCAAGTAGGAGGAGGTCATTAGATATCTGTAGTTCTTCACTGAATTCCACAAATATCATCCATTCTTTATCCAAAACATTCCGAAACACTGCCAGTAACCTGCCATTCGCTATTCCCAACATTCCTTTCCTAACCCAATGCTGACCCGACAATATCCAATGAACCCAGCCGAACCCGCTAACCCGAAAACATTGGACCCCATGGTTTTGACATTGGACTCGTAATTATACCTTCGGACTTTGTTTCCCATGCTTCGGACTACCTTCCTTTTAGTATAACTAATTATTCTACTACCAACAGTTAACCCCTTGGGTTGAACACACTTGTTCTGCAAGTATAGCAGACTAGGCTGTGCTAGACCACAACTATTATATTTTGCTAGACACTCACTTCATGTAGTGTCCAGCAAAAGTTGTTTACTTACAGCATACAAGCTGTGCCATGCATAAGTGCATGCAAGATGACAGGATGCTGTTGAATGTATTTGTTAAACTTGTCTGAAGACCAGGGTCTGGAGGCACGAATTAGGTCCAGAGCCATTCCTTCTGCCATGAGAGCTGTTGCTCCTCCAGCTCGCATAGAATGTCCAGAGAATTCTGCCCCACAGAAATGATGTAGCCACCGAAGGAACCATGATTGCATTGGCACATTTCCAGTCTTGGTCACCCAGAGAGCAGGATGGTGCAAGAATGACGCATCTCTTGTGTCAATGTACTGACACATGTGCGCCAAGGGATCAATGGATGAGTTTGGTTCCCCTGTGATCAGTATTTTGAACCCAGTTCCAAGGCTATCATTCTTTTGATAAGGAAGTGTATAGGATACTGAGTTGTTAGTGTAGGATAAGGTGTGCCATAGTGAAACCTTTTTGTAAGATTGTAGTCTGGTAGAGTCTGGCCAACTCAGCTCACCAAGTCATTGCAGACTCTTGAAGCTGGTAATCAGCATTGCAACAAACAGTGTGTCATCATAAGGTGGATTAGCTTCCCTTCTGATGATGTGAGTGATACGTACAAGATCATCCAGCCCTAGAGGCAACTTCTGGTGCACAGGTTTGGACAAACGACATTTACAACCTCGCAATGTACAAGTTACAAGAGGGGATCGGCGGACCACGCAAACCTCAGGATACATGAATTTGAGTCGATTGGCGATACCAGAAAGATAATTGTCAACCAAACAAGGTTCTAAGTGGTGAGAGAGCCATACAACGTAGTACAACAGTGTGTCCGGTGTGGGATCCATTTGACAATGATGAAGTTGGCAGAATGTGATATAGGAATTTAGATGAGAGTGATAAGTGGCTGCTGTAGATGACTCTATAGCAATCCCAAGTGCAATTGCACGTTCTCAGAAAAGACGCTCGTCCATCCAGGCCTCCCAAATGGGCTGCCTGGATGTAGAAGTGAGAGGTATCATTTTTTGAACACCCCCAGCACATTCTGAGGGGGTTCAAAATCATATATCTCCACATTTGGTGCAAACACAAGTACACGCTCATTCTAAAATCATGACAGCACATCAGCCACATTGTTCAATTGACCACTGACATATTCCACCCTCAAATCAATGCCATGCTTGAGCAGTACATCCATTGCCGAGATTAGGATAGGATTATAGGGAGGCTGAGCTCGCAGCGTGTTGAACATTGCAACCACATTTTGATTGTTGGTATAGATGAGCATGTGTGGTGGCACTTCTGCCATGTTCTGTATGGCATGTATAGCCGAACAGATGGCTAAAGCTTTCATAAAATATATAGTGTCTGATGATGAGGATTCTGGCAGCAGACATTAGCATGTGAAGTCCTTGTCTGGAAACCAGAGTCCTAGGCTAATTCCTGATGTGTCAGTGTACATGACTGCAACATCTTGACATTTTGGACTGAAGTCCAGACACTTGTAGAAAAGCAGACCTTGTGAACAGTCCATGTGGTCTGCCATCCAACCAAGTTTGCTAATGATGGACTTATTGACATGAAGTCGTCCAAATGGGTCCGTTTTCCCACAGATTTTTGTGTATATGGCAGACAATCCTGGCTTGAGCAGCGAGAAAATATTGAAGCTCCACTCACACCATCCTGCTAGTTGCTGAAACTCTCACAAGGACCACCTATAGCCTCTCATCGCAAAAAGACACAAATGTGTTACGAGCACAGCTTTCTTGTGTTCTGGGAGTGTTGCAGACATTGCATTGGGGTCGATGTCGAAACCAATTACTGTAAGAGGAGAACCAAACAGCTGTTTTGGTTGTTCATGTGATAACCCGATGTCGTCCCACAATTGTAAGAGTTGAGTCTGCTTTGCGAGAAAGAAATATTGGTAAGGTTCATAGTAGAGTCATTTAGAGGCAAGTTCAAATGAGAACAAGTCATCCATATAAGTCTTCAGCACATTGATTAGGACCTGATGAATCACAATCCATGCAACAAGTGACATGAAAGATATCCAAATCTTAGGCGAACCTCTACCACCGAAATTGTTGTTGCGATCGATGTGGCGCTCTCCATTGACCATTAGAATTTGCTTAACTTGCCAGAGAGTATGCATGGGTAGTCATCAGAATGCTTGTGACATGTCTGATTTGAACATGACGAGCTCATCATCAGGATGGAGCTTGCAATATTGAAGAAAGGAGGCACCGAGTGAATGTAAACCATCCAGTTTGGTGCCCTTGATTGAATCCGACTCAATCATTGAGTTGAGAGAGTACTCGCTGGCAGTGTGATCAACCACTAAACGTAGTTTATCAGTATTGGGTTTAGGCACTGTGTGCATCAGGATGCTGTACATTCCTGGCAAGAGTTCTCAACCAAAAATTTCAGAGACGCGATGTAGCACTCGAGCTCATGCTAGGCTCATATTCAGCCATTTCACGCATCACGTCAAATGTCCCTCGCACAATATTCACTTCCTGATGCAACCCGATGCATATCCACCAAACCTGACACTTTGACCAGCGGACCCAACGCATCGGCCGCATCGGACCCGATGTTTTTCCCGTGCACTTGTCCTATCCGTGTCTTGTCTTGTCAGCTAGCCCCACTAGGTGCGTAGCTGATTATTTCACACATTGCTCATGTCATAGCCAGTGCTATTACATGTTTTCCCATAGTCTGCAGTGCCTCGTGTTTATTTACATGTACATTGGACCTGAAATTCTTCGGCCACTACTTTCGCCTATAGGGTTCTGGATTTCTACGTACTTATATATATATTGGTTTCCACATAGCATATTCATTATTGTCATATCCCGTATTCCGGACCTACGTCCGACAATATTCCCACGCCTCATCCGGACCTTTGTATGCCTTATCCATGTCTCCAGTCCTCTGCCCATCCAAATCCCTGCACCTCTGCACATCCACATCCACACATCCACATCCAGATCCATTTACCTCCATACATCAGACCTCCGTACCTCCACAGCTAGCCTGCTTCATTCATCCTTTGTCCTATCGCCCTAATGTCATATCCCATACATCCACACATCTCGTCCAGACCATATCCAATCCAGTCTGGTTCGGTCTGATCCAATATACGATAAGCTACTTAATTCATTTCCTGTGCATATAATGTTAACACAGCCTATCTGGTATTTCCTTGTTCCCGGTATCTTGTTTATACTTACTACCAATACGCTTACTGATCCATTAACCTATGCTTCATTTCCAACTCACGTTTGACAACTTTGCTTATGCTTCGTACATAGCCTCGGACCTTTGTTTATTGATCTTTCCGATAGTCACTTAGTATATAAACTCTTGTATATGTCCTGTAGTTCCTCAGTCTGAATATCATATTAGTCCTCGCACTAGTCTTCACTCTAAGTCCTCATATCAGTTCTAGTCTTCCAACTTAGTTGTTATCCATCTCAGGCCTAGGGAGTTTCTCCCTAGGCCAGAGCTCTACTTATCTGATACTCCGCTCATCTGCTCATCCAATCCTCCATAGTTTCCGGAAGTTCATCCGAATCTTTCCCGCGGTCCTCCGGACCTATTCTGCTTCAGACTTTGTCCTTGCAGCCTTTCCTCTGTTTACTTCTACTCAGGACAAGTCCTGAGTAGCCATTATACATATCTGTATCAGGACAAAACCTCATCATAATTTCCAGAAGTTCCTCCGGAACTTTCCTGCACTCATCCAGAAGTTACTTGCACCCATCCGGAAAGTCCTTCTGAAATTTCCCACGCCTTCGGACATCTTCGGACTTTCTTCGGACACCAATCTGAAATTAAGGGCACATACTCAGGTAAGGGGCGCAGTGCACGAGCTGAAGCCAAGCCCCTCAGAATCAGTCCTACCCTTTGTGCACAGTCTTAACAATTATCCAAGTAGTAGGGAGCCGTTTCCCAATGCTTTGTGGTCAAATCCAATATTTCATAATTCTTAGTTGACATTGCGAATATTACCGCACTTTCTATCTGAAACACCTGTCCTTATCAATATTCCGCATATCACTCGCTATACCCGACGATCATTTCGCAAACCTGATGCAAACCTGCCAAACCTGCTAATCCGCTAAACCCGAAAACATCGGCCGACGCTTAGGTATCGGACTCGTAATTATACCTTCAGATTCTGTTTCTTGCGCTCAGACTTTTGATGCTTTATCGATTGACTAACTATAGACTTATTCCAATAGCAAACCCCTCGGGTCGAACACACTTGTCTAGCAAGTATAGCAGACTAGGCTGTGCAAGACCACTACAACATTTTTATATTGCTGACACTTACTTCATATATGTAGTATCAAGCATTGTTGTATCTTTACAGCAACCTTGCCGAATCTCTTCTTGCATTTGGGTCTCAATGAAGGCTAACTGCTCACTGGTCTTCTGGCATGTCCTCATTGAGTTGTCATCCAGAACATCTGCCCACAGCCAAAACCCTTGATGCAGAGCACAACATACCGAAATGATGAAAGGTTGGTTGGGATGTTCAGATAGTAGAGACTGGAATTTGTTAACATCAATAGGACAAACGATTTTGAACAACTCTGGATTGTGTGAGACTGTTTGACCACCATCACTTTTAACAAGTGCACAAGGAGCATTGGGAATGGGGTCTGCATATTCCATTGAGCGAGCAGTCGGACTGAAGCTAGCGTCCAATGGCAACCAAATCAAACCTCGACAATGACATGGTCATTTCAAAGAGCTCTCAGACTCATTTGCTTCTTGAGTCTTCAATATGCTTCATTTTAATGTGCTTGCACCCACAGACATGTCCATCTTGCTCGAATGAGCAGATGTGAGCATATTGGCAAGAGGCGGCACTGCATGTGCATTCATCCACATTCCACTTGCAACATGGGTCATGCTTGCTGTTGGATCCAGCTGAGCTTCCGATGTTGGTTTGGAGTCCATGGAATCATTGTGTTGTTTGCCATCTGAGTTGAAATGTAAGAAGATGAGGTCCTCAAACTCATGGAAGTTAGTAAGTTCAAGTCTGTGTGATGAACCGACTCTGTTTCTGACCGCTTTGTCAAAATGAATGACTCTTCTGTGGGCTGAAGTGTTAGCCTGTGAGAAGTACTTGGAAATGAATGCAAAATATTTGTTGAGCTCAGCCTCTTGATGAGGGAAGGCGAATTTAATGGTGTCAGCTGCTTTATTCCATGCTGCATACCAATCAGAGTTAGTGTCAATCTTCCTTGAAGCTGCTTCCAAGACTCTGTATTTAATCTCAACTCCTCTGAGGGTTTCAGTTTGTTTGTCAACTGCTCAAGAAGAGGTAATGATGGTGTGGACAACATCGAGATTGACACACTCTCCTGCAACGAGTTTGGTCCACTCGCTTTTATGGAACTTGGGAGCATATTTATGGTACATATGAGGTATTGCCAAACCTCTTTCTGGTCCTGAGACCAGTTTTTGAGGATCTCATTGGTTCACTCAAGACTGGGTAACAGAGGTTGGTACTTCCTACTCTTGATTGTGACTTCAATGGAGGAGTAGTCGAGCTTGGATCGTTTGCAAGTAGGCTCCACTGGCTCGGCAGATCTTGCTCTACTCCTATCCTTTGATAAAGGGGTTTCTTCATCATCGAGTGCTGGTTCATCCGAGCACTGTCCTGAATCCCTTGCTGCATGATATCTAGATTGATCATACTCTGTCTCAACTTCATTAAGCATGTCGAGATAGGGTCCAGCAACATTTGAAACTCACTGTCCTGGCGTAGCAAATAACTCATCTGATATGGTTTCAATGAGGGCAACATTCACGTCAACTTTGGAGATATGTGAGCATCTGAAGTCATTGATGATGGCAAGGCATGCCATTGCCAAGACTTGTTGGAATGAAATCTTTGCATTAAGGTTGGTTTGGGATGTATCCCCTGAAGATGATGGTCCAGGGGGTCCAGATGTTCCAGTAGACTGTGTTTGTGATGTTGTACCAGCATTTTCACCGGACATGAGTGAAATGATCAAATTGAAGATTTAAATATTAGCTTAAAAGTGCAGACATGCACAAGCAGATGGTGCTATGTGAGGGCAAGTCTGAGTGACAACAGAATAATACAGACTCATCAGCAACACATATATACCTGTTGAAAGAGGGGCCTTCAATTGTGTAAGCCATGAGGCTGAGTCACAAGTTTGGATTTGACTGGCATCGCTGAATAATTCAACTAGGTCAAATGAGTTAAACCCCAAAACATGCTGAATAAAATTCCTAAATTCATGAAAATATTTATGGACATAGATTGAGCCAAAAGCTGGGAGGCATCTAAGGGGAGTTCACAATGTGATGCATCATTGTCTTGCTATGAAGCAGCTTACCAAATAGCTTGGCCTTTGAGTCATCTGGTGAGCTGCTTCATAGCAAGACAATAATGCATCACATTGATAATTCCCCTTAGATGCCTCCCAGCTTTTGGCTCAATCTATGTCCATAAATATTTTCATGAATTTAGGAATTTTATTCAGCATGTTATGCTCATTTTCTGAAAAATGCAGCTTGAAGCTGAGACATCACTAGCTACATACATGTATGGTACATATTTATTTGTGGTAGTACATGTCAAATTGAATCTGAGAGGAATTATTCAGCCCTATGTTGTGCATTTGAGTGAGGGCTATCAAAGAGATCATTCATTAGCTTTGTATGAGCAGCCTGACCTGGAGTGCCATCATATGTCCTATCACCAATGACCTCATCACCATCTGGACCCTCAAGCTTCTGAACAAAAAAGTCTTCCCCCTCTTCACAAGCCCACTTGAGAGAGCTTTCATATGTTCCATCTTCCTTGCGATGATGAGTTTTGAAGCGAATAATCATGTTATGCAGGATAATACAACACTTGATCCACTGCACAGCAAAATCAAGGTTTTTCTCAGCCTGAATGCGGAAGCGAAGCTCTCAATGGGACTGGAACCATCCCTTCAAGACCGCAAATGTGTGTTCAACACAAACACAAACCTAAAAAAAATTAAATTCATTGAAAAACCAGAAGAAGAAAAAAACCTTGGAGAGATGATAATTGAATGTCTCCTGGTCCTTTGTCAACCATTCATTGCAAGGCTTTTTGTAGGGAACAATGTACCATGGCTCCAATAAATATGCACTATCTGCCCAAACCCAATAATCATCAGGCAGAAGGTCAGCATGCTCTTCATAGAGGTAAGTAGATTGGAAAGCAAATGCATCATGGACACTCCCAGGATGACCAAGGGAATAATTAACAATAAGGAGGTTGTGGGGCAAGATGACAGCCTAAAATTAAATCAATTTTTTGAATATGAAAGGGAAAAAAAATACCTGACAGCCCAGGAAATATCTGGATTTCCTATCATAAAATGTCTCCCCATAATAGCCCAGTTTGGTGAAAAGATTCATGTTGAGCCATCAATGGCCAGAAAGCCACCCTTCTACTCAGGACAAGTATATGACTTGTCAAATTTACAAGCCAGGTCAACATCCTCAGAATTAGCTGCTGGGAAGCAGATAAACTGATTATGGGCATCAAGCACCGCAATCATCACATGATTAGTACAATTAACTACAGACCCAACACCCACACCTGCCCATTGAGTGACATCCTCAAGAGTAATGGTATTACTATAGTGGCCTGCCCAATTCAGAAAAATAGCAAGCTGGATGGAGATGGGGAGCTGAGGATTGTTGGACTTGCTTTGGAAGATAAGGTGATCAGAGATATAATCAAGAATGTCATCGAAGATCTCAGGGCTGACACAAAGTTTCTGCCAAAACAAGTAAGGGTAATGTTCCTCATGGTGAATGAGCATGTGAAGCTGAGGTACTCATAGAGGAGGCTCATTAGGCTTGTGGAGTATATGAGCCCTTTTAACCTCATCACGAAGTGCATCAATGGTGTCCTGGAGCCTGTCGTAAGGCAGTACAGAATCATTGGAAGATCTAGAATCATCACTGGAAAATTTGAATATCCCTATCATAGGGGAGAGGGGGGAGGGGGGAATGAGGAGCTAAAGGATAGACTGATAGTATCATCATCATCTGAAGTGTTAAAAAGCAAGTCCTTGGAGTCAGAGTCAGAATCACTCTCAAGGTTGGACCAATTGTCCAGGATATCCTAATACTATAGCTTGGCCAATGAAAGTGTGGCCTGATCAACAATATCAAGAATTTCTTGGCATGCAGATGGACAAGGCATAGTTTCAGTAGGGCAGGAGTCGAGGGGATCAAACCTCCCATCCATTTCATGCATATGTGACATACTTTGTGTCAGAGTTTGAAATTTCAGAAAATTCCAAAGTTCTGTCTCACACTGAGCATGTTGGTGCCGTCGTTGACCTCACATCCTCGATGCTCACCTGCAGCACTGAGTAGGACATAATTCAAGTTTCCAGGTGCCATCCACCCAAAGTAAGTGATTTTTGTGCTTATTGCAAGTTGTAGCTATCCTTCACAGTGGTGGGAAGACCCAAGCGCATACATCAGATCCTCAGAGTCCCTCCACATCCTTTGGTGCTTCACCCTCTCCCACACATTTCAATGCTACACCATTCACTAGCACTCATGACATACCTCCTCCCACTATAGGTCCCTTCCCACATGTTGCCATTATGCCCTCCACTGGCGCTCATTATGCACCTCCTGGTGCCCTTGGTAGCCCTTCCCAAGTCGCGGGCACAAAACACCACTTTGCTGCATCACCCACTCCTCTTCCTGCCCCCCCAACCGTTTGAAATTCCCACCAAACCCCTGACAACCCACTCTTAGTCCATCTCACCCTCCTTCCCCCAGCACTTATTTGTTCCATCTGGTACTTGCTACCTATGGCTGATTTCATTCTTGTGGGGTGGTTTTTTTTTTACAATTTTAGTAACGCAGTCATTTGAAATACAAATCTATTGGATCCTACTTGCTACCCATAATGAATCTATGCCCCAGCTACTTTTGCTACTCAACAGCACGACTTTCCCCTCTGTATAGCACACTTTCAAAATCCTGAGTGTTTGAATGTCCAACTTTGTGCTGACATGCGCCGAGCATGATTCAACTGTTCTTACACGAAGCTTTAGCTGAGAGTTTAAAGTGTTTAAGCAAGTTTTGAAATGTTTGGAAAGTTGAATTGAGTACCACTAATATTTATGCAGAATTGTTGGTAATGATCAAAGTCAGATCTAAGTTTGCATGAAGCTATTTTTTGTATGGTCACAGGTCACAAGGACTGTGACACTGAGTGTGACTGTATCTCATACTGTACATGACGAAGTGTCAAATCTCTACAGTACTATGTCCATGTGATCATGTTTTGGTTGCCATGCACGAGGTATATTGACGGCCGTTTAGAAAGAACGTTTGGTTGTCGATTCGATTAAGGTTGACAATGCAGTGTTCCGGCCAAGCCGCAGCTTGGATGTCACCGCGGTCCCAAACAAGGATTAGTAAGAGAACACAAGCGTTGCCGTACCTTAGCTATGTATGAACAGCAAAAACGACATTTTAGAACTGAGCACCCGCCTCCGAGTTTTTTTGGGGCAATGTTTAACGCTGTTGTGGGTATTATCGTAACTAATAATACAAGCCTAATAATGTGTGCACGCTCGCCCAGTATTTGCAGTTAGCAGCTACCCAGGTGCTAAATACATCATGTTCTAACTCACGGGTGTCACTGTCAGACCGGATTACTTAGACGTGCGACACCAAGCCAGTATCAGATAGGATTTGCCGCACAGGATTTGCCACAGAGGCACAGACACACGTTGCCGTCGCCAGTTTGGATCTTAGTACGAATTACAAGCTGTTTCACCATCTCGGCACCTTAGACCACGCAACGCTCTCACCAAATGCCCTGCGAGTGTCCGACATGCGTGTGGTGCGTCGCACTCCCAACTATGGTTAATTTCACTCGTTGAATATTTTTGATTAAAAGTCAAAAGCAAAAGAGTGAGGCTCCAAAGATAACTGGGCACTTATAAATAGGTTCTTGGCGTCGTCTGGTTCCATTATCTTGGTCACTAGTTCCGGCCCAGACGTGTCATTTCACTGCCATTTGTTGGTACTAGTTGCTGCCAATCACAACAGCGGGTCCCACAAGGGGCAGGAAAAGGTGAGAGATTACGAGAGCCTACTCTGACAAACAGTAATGCTAACCATACAGCGCAATGAAAACAATAAGTAATGAAGCAAATTTGTACAGTAGCTACACTGAAACTCCAACAGAACCAGAAGATATGTGTTGGGACGTGTGTTGGGTACCCTCTGAATGATTTTGGAGATCCTCTGGAACATCTCTGCTAGGACCGGTGGAGAGCAATGACCCTATCGCCATCGATGCTCTGGAGCGCGGCGAATACTCCTCGGAATCACTCCGAGACGAATATGGCGACGGTGGCAAGTCGCGAGAGGATGTGTGAGATGTGCGTAATTCGTAGTGTGATGAAGGGGAGCGAGAGGAGCGTTGGCGTTTTCGAGGTGGTTGAGAGATTTGAGGTGGTTCCCTGACCACAGGCAATTGTTGAGGGGAGACACGTCCGTTGGTCATGTCAGTTGGAAATAGCCCATGTTTTGAGTAAGGTGCTGCGGGTGGTAAGGGACGGGAGGGAGGTGGAGGGCTTGTATGCCGAGCATCCGCTGCGGACATTTCAAGTAGAGTCCTGTGCAAGGAAGCGACAGATGCGAGTCGCTGTAAAGGGGTCAACAGGAGACGAGGAGGCAAGATACGAGAAAGCTTACCTGGTCTTCTGCGCTCTTTGCATTCAACATGGCAATGAGCATATCTCTGTCACCGTCGCCTTTCGATTTGTATGCCCCAAGTATTTCTCTGAGGCTAGGTGGTGGTGCCTGAGTGATTGTGAGCATCTAGGAGAGGATGATATATTTTGAGTAGGCTGACCTGCTCTAGTATTTGTGAACTGGACATGATGAGTCTCCTGTAGTCTGCCTCGATTGAGTGGTAGGGCAAACGAGAGTAGTCCTGTGGAGGGCCAGAATTCATTTAGGTGGGTTGTTAAGCGTCTTGTAGCGAATGGGTTAGAACGGCGCCAACCGCAGACTTTTTGTAGGTGAGCCAAGTCCAAAATTCTATCTTTAAGCCTGGTATATTTAGAATGCCAAGCCTAAGGTGAGGCTCGGATAGCCGAAGAATTCTAAATCTGAATGGGAATCTGACGACGTGTTCTAACATGCAGACAACGCTAGTACTTGCTTCGTTTCCCATATTTTATCCACCCGAGTGCTGAGGGATGAGGGATGGATGGGCTCCACTGCTGCAGACACGTGCTGACGAAATAAAACGGAGGTACTAATTTTGACAATGGCAGGGTCTTGGCAATTCTATTTTTATCAATCTAATTCCGTATATCGTAGGACCTCGTAAGGACCCTTGATAATGCCTCAAGGAAGCAACCGGAACACCAACAAACCGTCTAGCCTCTAAAAAAACACGTTGTTCACATCCCCACATGTACACTAGCTGGGAGCAACTAACATCCCCAAAATACACCCGTAAATTGAATTAACCCATGGTCAAATTTGTCCGCTTGCGAAAAAAAAAAAACTTTGATGCTTCTGTCAGCCAGCACGGCAGCCCTGCCCAGACTCAGGAAAAGGTAATAGCTGTCTATGGTTGCCAACAAGACGATCGGAATCACGTGACTATCACGTGCAGTTCGCGAGTAACGTCCTCAAGCTTTCGCATCCAAGTCCAACTTGGATTTCACCAATGCCACAACAGCCTGCAGATAGTGACGATGAATTTCCAGACGATATCGGACAGTTGGACTTGAGTAACGTCCCAGGTCTTCAGGAAATTCCGCTCCCAGCTTCGATCAGCCCTTTGGATGATCCTCCTCCCACAGTGACCGTACCAGCGGCCCCATCGCAATCATCTACGTCTTTCCTACCCTCCGAGTATGAATGCGACGATGAGATAGATGAGTCAACCATTGCCGCTCTGGATGCTCTCGAAGCACAGTTTGCACATGGTCAATCTCAACTCGGAGGTCAGTCAATCGTCAACTAATACCACAACCCCTATGTTCAACTCAACGCATACAGCTTCTCCTCTAACTGCTCAGCAATCGATTAGTAGTGAGTTTCACACATTTTCAGTCGTTGCATGTTGAAAGATGATGTAGACTCAACAGCTCGCGCTGGTACGTTTCGTTAAAAGCCGACGATGGTTTAAGCTCTTATGTATCCGTTGTGTCATCTACATGATGTCTGAAACCCACTACCATCCATCTTGTGAGTTTCAAGTTCAAAAGTTGTGCGCGAACCAACACAACTCGTACCATGTACAGGTCTAGATGACCGCAAGCGTGGACCGTCGTCACCGCAAACATCGCCCGCCAGTAAAAAAGGCAAGACAAGTGCCGAAGACAGCCATGAGACAGCAAACAAAATACTCGAGGGATTCGAAACCGAGATCATGTGTCCGATGTGCGTACTGATACCTAGTCTACTCGCCTGCGAAATGATGTCTTAAAAACATTGTAGATGCTTTGATGTCATGTGAGTGTTTCCATGCTGCATCGCAGTATTTGATCTCGTTCTTCTTTAGGGTAGCAGCGCACCTATGCAATCCTTGCGGCCATAGCTGCTGCGGAGAATGCGCTCAAAGCTGGATATCCCAGAATGTAAGATATTCTATTTTAGGACAAGGTCGGATTTTATGAGCCCTATACTACTACAGAAAGCGTCTCCGGCATGTGCAGTGTGCCGCGCTGCGTTGTCAACGTTCAAACCACTTCTTCCCAATTATTCCCTCGATGCCGTAGTCCAGCAATACATCCGTGCTCTTGCCGCCAGCGGACGATCTGAATGGCAAGAAAAGGGAGACAGGTTAGCAGAGTGGAGGAAGCGCCACGAGTAAGCTCCCCAAGTCTATTCGGTTGGTTCGTTTACGTACTCTTATTACAGCAAATGGAGGAGAATCGCCCAAGCGAATGCACTAACGGCAAAGGCGAAAGAAACTGCTTATCGTACACGACGCTATCAAGGCGCTATCGTTTCCTACGTGCCACCAGTTTATGATAATCTCGGATCGTATAACGATGACGAAGATGACGAAGATGGAGACCCAACCTATGAAGACGATGAGGTTGTGGAGATTTTACCGCGTCGAAGAGTACTGAGACGGTAACCAACGTTCGTTCCATGGCCTATGTTCTTAAACGGACCTCATTCGATATTCTATATTCCTGTCATAATTGTTACTTGTCGTATCGTAGTCGCAGTTCACGTTGCCTGTTATTCGCTTCAAGCAGCCAGCAGACCATTTGCACTTGTTTGGTGTCGCACCTTGCAACTAGACTCGTGACCAATCGTGGAGTAGCTGCTATCTTACACGTCACATCACGTAAATTGACCTACTGATGCCATCAGAAATTCTAGCACATTCAGTGCAGCTCGGTTCCTCATAATTCACAAAGGCCGCCGTCTTTAGAGCCTCCTAGGATATCACGCATGACTCATGTGCACGAGGCTTTCCCCAACACACAGTGTTTGGACAAATTCCAAGCAGTTCCAAGTATGTCTATGAGCGGTGACCCGTTCAAAACGGCTTGCTAATCAAAAGTATATTATTAGGTCGACTGCTTTCAAGTGACCGGAACTACTTACATTCTAGGAATCCACAGTACAGACAGGCTCCAGGCCTCTTCAGGCTTTCAACTTGATGACGATCGCAACCGCTGTTGACTGTGCATCCAATCATTACCAATGCTAGTGCGGTTGGTGCCAATGTCCTATGCTCAGTCAATCACAAACACGTCCTCTGACAGTGAAGGTGAGTTTCAAGCTAAAAATTACTTTGGGGCTCTGGATGAGATCCATGCTGCTCACATGTCACACCAGTACTTTAAAGGCGGGCGACTCAGCAATCATGTGGCTAACTTAGGTTCAGTTGCTGGAGCTGCACCGCTAGTGGGTGTTTATCGGGCGTATATGTGCATAGTACTCATTTCGATTCGTCCACCAGGCATCCGACTGTGGCATCAATTTCGAAGCCGAGGTGATAATTCAGAGTCAGATTCATTAAACGCCTTTTCAGCTAACTCTGATGTTCTACTACTAGGTTTCATTGGCCCGGGGAAGATCACAGGGATATGTGCGATGCTTGTTCGTGATGGCCCGCAATCTCCCATCTATCGACGTTCCAATCAACATATACTATCAGTTGATAAAAGACTTCTCGAACCACTATAGGCCCATTCGCTCCGCAATCCCCTGCAGGTGTTAGTGCACCCGAGAGCGCTTGGTTCAGTAGAGCTGGACCCTCAGTACTTACTGCTATATCAAGCGGCATCATGTTGTAGCCTTCGCTGTTCTCAGGTAATTTACTCACTGGCACAGCCACGACTTTGATTGCATTTTGCAGGGCTCGATGTACTTCGGAATGATCGGTTGCTCGAACCGCTCCTGGCACTGCTTTCCACAATGTCTACTTTTAATACGAGCCTGGACTCTATTGGGGCACGTTCTAGCCTGTCTCATGGGGCTTGCTTATTGCAGTCCATTCTAACGTTCTCTCTAATTCCCATTCTCATGAATATTGTTCAGGCGTGCACAGCCAGGAGTGGCGTTGTTTAGTGCCACATTCTTGCGATCAATGAAATATCCATTCGGTCAACTGTTTCGCCCGCCGCATATATTCACCGATCGGTTAATCTCATAGTCGCGCCACCCCCCTATCCACCACAGGATGCTATGAAGCTAGCGTTTCGCCTTACGTGTGGGATTATGTTATTCTGGTGTATGAGATGACTGAGCATTCCGAACGTGTGTGGACTCCTTACATGCTCATTGCACGCTTCACGGTCACGACATCCATGAAGCCATATTGCTTCCCAAGCAAATCACGCACAAATCATTGGTCGGTCGGTATCTTCAATCTTGCCAAGATTTTATGCAATGTGCATATTAGGTAAGGTCATTTCGCCCATATATCTACCGTTGATCGCAGAAACAATGTGCTCATGTCCTCGTTGAACAGTCATAGTGCTCTTTGTTCTTGTGGGTGATTTCACATTTCGGGGGTTTTCTGAATCTGAGAGTATTCGATACCTAAGTTGTTGGTCAGGAGATCTTACCATAATTCACGACGCAACACAAAGACTCTTCGAAGGCTGTCGTATATAGCATTATCTCTTCGCAGCTGTCATTTAACCTAAAATTACCGTAGACAAAAGGAATGTCGCTATGTTGACCCGGAGCTCCTGGTCAGCATTGACGCCTGAGTCCACACCAATGTCTGCAATAAGTGGTGTTTCACATCTAGATTTCAACTTTGTGTTGTACGTATCTAGGAGGCAAACTTAGTGTAATTGGTGCACCAGAACCAATATAAACTATAGGCCGCCTAAACTCGTATTAGTATTGAGATTGTCAAAACAAAATTCTGCTGGGTATCTATATTAAATCTCATCGTCGTAATCATCTCCGTTCCGAATGTCTCTTTGACCAAGTCTCGATTTTGCACTGGTAGTAGAACTGAAAGTTGAGATCGACTGCGCGATAATGTCGTCTAACATATCAGGGGGGATGTCGTACTCAGATCCTCGGACCACGATGGCATACACCGCTGGAATAGCGTTCAGTACTTGTCCATGAGTGCCAGGTGATAGAGAAAACGCTACCGTCCTCAATCTTTTCCAGAGATTGTGAGGTTACAGCCTGTTTCTTGGACAACTCCCTCACGTAAGGAGTAAAGTGTTCGAAATCTACTTATCCACAATCACATCTTTGCACACTATTGTCAAACTGACTGACTTGCCTGCCTTGCATTGCCGGACGAATGCACACACTTCTCTGGCTCTGACGCGACCGCCCTTCTGAGCTATTCCAGATATTGCAAATCGCATGAGTTCGCCAGTGACATCAGACAAACCCAGCAAGTAATCTTCCTTTGGAAGAGTAAAATACTAGGGTCGTGCCGTAGAGTGCAAGATTCAGTCATACGGGTATCATTGAGGTGTAGCATACGCACAGGTATGCCGTTCTCGTCAGAAAGAGACAGCTGAACTTCCTGATATGACACCAGAGTGCCATGCTCGAGGTAGTGAGCAAAGCCCAGTGCTTCAATATACCTGAAGTCAAAGGCGTTCAACACGTATGTCAACCAATTTGCCATGTTAGAGCCCACTCTTGGAGGCCTGGCGATACTGCTCTGTGGTAGTGCCAGAACCGCTCAGCTTGTACCTCGAGCCTTATTTGTGCATATAACGCTTGCACTTCCCGAAGCTTTTCACGACCGCGACGGACTACTCGCAGAGAGGGATTAGAGTCATTATTGGGCTCTTCTGTCATTGCTCGGTGGAGTAGGAAGATGACTTTCTTGGAAAGGTTTGTCGCATCCCGGCTAATCTATTGGAGGGGTCAGAATGCTCAGTGACGCAGTTGATTCTTTCGAGAGCCTGGAACCTTGATAAGTCGTTCTCTCCGGTCATGATGTTCGTCTATTTCTTGTCGGAACTCATCAAATGCTTTGATGACACTTTCTCGATGGGTTCCCATTTGGAAAGCGTGACAATAAGATGGGGAGCCTGAGAGCGGTCGACGACCTTGAACACCAAGTTTAGTACATGTCCTTTGAGTTAGCGGAGGTATTGTATTCGAATTTCTGTTATTTTTCAATATATATCGCAATAATATGGCAACCACATTGCAACATTGCCGTACCATTGCCTATCACCACTTCTTCGTATTTCATGCCTCCTAAAAACCACACTTTGTATCATAATACCATAGGTCGTGACAAAGGTTTTTTCGTCACGCTGAAGCGGCTCGGAGTTTGAATAAGTATAAAGAAATTGAATTTCTGAGGATTGGGACTAAGCTTGCCAATGCATATTCATTTACATAATTAACCATTTGCCATTCGGTTAAGAACCTTTGTTCGTTTAAGTTGTCCTGGGTTCGCTTATCTTCGTACTTGATGGCTTTTCCATCCAAGCCTGGGTGTCCTGTGTGTGGGATCGTGGCCGCTGCAGCGGTTCATGCCCCCGGACAGTCCCCACGTTCACACAGCCCAGACGAGCCGGCAGAGCCAGAAATACTCTGGAAGGACGAAAATTTTACTGCGTACCGGGAGAAAGCTCATCCAGTATCTTCCAGTGGTCATATAATCATAGCGTTCAAGTAAGTCTTCTATCTACCATATCAGATTCTTCAAGCACTTTCCCCTGATCGAATACCCCAGTCTCCATGTTCCATCGATATACACCCTGGTACGTAACATTTCAGGCCTCCCCGCGGCGAAGAATCTTACCTGGCTTTGGTAGTCTTCCAGTGACTTGCCTCTTCTTGTGAATGTTAGAAACCTTGGCAGGAGACTTTTGTCCGCGTCGTCGCCGCCCTCTTCCTCCCCTTTCTCATCTGGCAATAGTTCTACCGCACCTTCGGCACCTCATACCGAATCCCAATTTCGGATCGGCTTCATTACTCCGCCTTTCAAGGACAACAAAATTCCTATCACAGATCATCTTCATGCACACGCCTATCTAGCCCCTGCCGATCTACTTGGCTGGTGGAGAGGTGTCGCATACGGTCCTCTCGCTTGGTATGCTGTCGATGATTTAATTGCTGAGATTCGGTTGGATTTCTTTTTACGTATTATACCTCTTTCAAACTGACTATTTTGTATCACTAGGGAGTCAGTCTCGAACAATCGCGTGAAATCTGGTTACGACGATCGGATAAATGCCCCGATAGACACGGTTCCCGAGGCAGGCGCGCGAACTGGTGCAGCCAATGGTGACGAATATATCGCTTCGGGTCTAGCTATTCCTGACCTTGAAGATGGTCTCGTATCCCCAAACTCTTATAATACCTCCTTTGCCTCCAGTGCTAGTGGCCTTATACCCCATTTACACGTATGATAAACACATCAATTTCCATCTTGAAGTACCGGACATATTTCATCTACCTAGCAAGTCCTCGGACCTCGTCACAAATAACTGAACTTTCTTGTATAATCAAGTATTGGAATTGCTTTCTCTAGCTAGCCTATTTCTATACGATTCAATGTGTAACTATCCAACATCAATGAGATTTGCTCTGTCATGATCTACAAAATAAATTTCGGATTTCAAGATCAAGCATCTGACAAAGCATCATAAACCAACGAGAATGGACGAACTATAATTTGCACTTACAATACGATGATCCGGTCAGTAACGTCGACAGAGCTGCCAGCTGATCATCGGTAAAGCGCCGAGAGTCTTCGTGCCAAGTGTCTTGATGTGTTTTCCTAAAATTGCTCGCGCACCTGTGGATAGTTGTCGAAATTGGAATCTGCAGCGCAGAAGATCAGAATATGCAGTCAAGCAAATGAAGATTTGCTCACAGGATCATGTGTGTGTTCCAGCATCACTGTCGTCAAGAGCCCTGGCATCCATTTCTCGATAGTGTACGGGAAACTGTCAATGAGGGCGCATATGCCAATGATAGCGGCGTGCCGCTGACGAACGGCAGCATTGTAAACTGGCGATACGCGATCAGGGAGCTGAATCTTTCCCGCCAGTTTGACAAATCGGTCCTAGACCAAAGAGTGGATAAAATCAAAAGACGATGTGACTACTGACCAACCTTCAAAGTCACAACGCTGCGCCTCGGAGACAGTCGAAGTATTCCCGATAAGGTACTGAACAGGAGTTAGAAACGTTTTAAAGACAGATTTCGAGACTCACGTCCCAACCATCTCTCGCACCTCTACGACTTCGTCGTCCAATGATTGACACAATACCTACAACTAATTAGTGCAGGCACGACATAAATCGATAGAACTACTTACGTCTAGAATGTCATTGACTTCGCTTTCACTAATCAGAGGAAGTTGTCGGAAGTACAGAACTGAGTAATGTGATGTCGTCAAGCACCAGATTAAAGTAGCAACAACTTACCCTGTAGAATTGGTAGAGCCTTCAAGCGAACCTTCCATGACTGCAAAAGTGAGTATAGAATAGTTACGGACGCTGGTAGATATCTTACTGGTGACGTCTGGATGGCGGAGAATATAGCACTCAATAAGGGGCCGATCATTGATCGTGGAGGAGCGACCCCGCACATGCGAACAAGAAGTACATTAGCATGCCTTACTAGCTCCTCGTTATCATGCACTAAGAGGATGTTTTTAACATTGACTGGCATGTATCATTTACAACCGTACCTTCAGTGAAACGGAACAGTTCAGGCTGAAAGAACCATAAATCACGACTTCCTCGGCAGCTGGTGATAGACCACGTACCATAAGAGGCAAAATATAGTCGAATGCAGATATGGCATCAGTACCGTGGACTGACAGGAACAACCATCGGCAAACAACGATCCCAACTCTGAGAGTATTCAGCGGTCACTTTAAAGAAGTGAATATTATACGTTACCTGTCATAGGTTGACTGATAGGCTCTCACACCTGGTAGCCGCTGTTCTCTCCACACTTTGAAGTTGTCCACGAGTTCGAGAACTCTGTTTGTATGATAGGTACCACGTATGCCCATGATATCTGCATCATCAGTCATTTCTCGACACTCCCGTACGAAAGCTTCGACATCGAGAGACACAGGCTTGGGTTGCCACTATCCATCAAGGTCAACAACCTATATATATATATAGCGGAATGCAGAAATCGCCAACCTTGATACCGTTGCAAAATGCCATCATCTCAGCAACATGTGATCTTACCTGTTAATCCCCATTAGAATCATCACTGAATCACAAATAAGAGTGTGAAAGTACTGACATCATCGTGTTCACTGTGCACCTCGCGCCAAAATCGATCCATGGTGCTGTCCGACCAAGATATGAATTTCCACTCTAATTCAGTGTAGAATGCCCGAAATAATGCCAGAACTTTGACGGATTCCAGGGATGATGGTCCATTGTAGTCCATGCTGTTAAATTGTTCAATGAGATGCTCAACGAGTGGTTGGAGTCGCCGCGGATCTTTGTGATGGAACATGTACTAAAAGTTGTTTAAATAGATGCACAAAGTTATAAGCTCTTGGCCACACACCCCGACAAATGAAGTCCAGATGGGTACAGTCTCTGTCTTCATGCTCTGATCTAGCGTCTTCTTAATGTAGGGAGTAAACCATTGCCAGATTTGATCTTGGGCCTCTTGTGGCCAATGTTTAGAACCTGCGACAGTCAGCATACAAAATTTTACATAAGTAAGCTGCTCACCGTTTAAAACACCAGCCAAAAGTTCTGCTGCAGCCCTTTGCTTGTTCTTATCTTGGTCGGCTAGTAACGTCTCCAGTTTGGGCTTCAACAAGTCCCAGGGTTCATCACCCAATACTTGAACTATCTCGAAATTATGGAGGTTGATTGTGAAGTAACATTGGACTTACATATTGATTTGACGCATGATATGTGGTCTTGTACCACAGTACTCTCGTGGTTCTCTTCAGCGAAGTGTCCGGAAAGTTTCTTCCAGAAGTCTGCATCCACTGTTATTTCACGTAGGCAAGACAAAGCCTCTGCGCTTGATGGTTCCCATTCGAAAGTGCTCTCCGACCTATGAGGTGGTTTGTATGCTGCCAGTGTACCACTCCAAGCGAGCCAGCCTTGATGTAGTGTATCGCAATATATACTTCGATGGGAGTGAGTACTTCTTAGCGTGACTCCACAAGGACCCACCTGCTGAGATCGAGAGTCCCCAAAGATCTGATAGGGACCCGTAACTTGAAATTGGTGAGTATCTCAGCGGTCGCCGAATACGAACCTTCGATGGGAATGTCGCATCGTAGTGGGTTGATTTGGGAGAACAGAGCCAAAGCCGCTGGATTTCGACAGTACGATCGAAGTTTGATGTATCTCAGTGCTTTCATGATACCTCTTTGCGCATACTGATATATAGAGCAAGTCAGTTCGTGACTAATTCGATGTCAGTCATGATCTACGTAGCGCTAATATCCACAAAAATGTCAACTTCCTTGCAAAGACCTAGTAAACCACAAGAACGCACCATAGTAGGATCGCTATCACATACTTTCTCCAGGAAAAGATTAAGGTGACTAGGCGAAGTTGGAGTATCGCGGCGCAGCAGAGTGCGGAGAACCCTAACTGCCACTATCGCATAGCGCCAATGTGTGGCAGTGTCATTGGCAATTTCGAGAACCGCTCGAGTCTGTTCAAGCCTCAGTGGTGAGACACATCGATAAGGATAGTATATTGCCTACTGTTCGACTATATTCTTCGTTCATCAAACATACACGCTCGATGCGCTTCTCACGGGCCCGGATAGTAATAGAATCCTCTGACTTGTTAAATGACAAGCAGCTCTTCAGAGCAAGCAAGGATTCATCGAGAGCGGTATTCTTAACGTCATAGATGAGATAGCAAGGCTCCGAGAAGTTGGCCAGACCTCGAATCAGCTTAGAAAAGAAAACAAGAAAAGAAAGTGGTTCTTACATGTATCTGTTACCGTAGATACGCAGTTTTGGATAGAAGGCTGGAAGACGTTGTCATCCAGTTTGAAGAAGGTCAAGAGGAAAAGTACCTTCTCATTGTGATGGCACCCAAGGAGTTGCTTGAGGATTTCTGGCACTAACGTCGGTTCTGCAGAAGAGTGGATCTAGCTACTTCAAAAAAGGTATCCATATTACTCACCAGATATCGCAAATCGCCCTGAAGAGATGGTTAGACGAGATCCATCACTGTCAAGAGGCGTGGCTCACCAAACGATGATATGTTCAACGTCCACAATGCTCCTTTCATGCGATCATCATCAGTACCAGGCTGTAGGGCTTTGTACAGTGCCGGAAGAGCTCGAAGACGAAGACCATCGTACACCTGCAAATGTGATGACCATAAGCCCATGGCACCCGTAACATATATAGGCACCTACTGAAGTTAGGGATTCAAGAAGGGACTGGCTTGATCTTGAACGAAATGTTGAATTTTGATCAAGGAAAACGAACTGGAGTTCACTCACTGCCTCACTGTAAGTATGTGAGATTAATTAAAAGGATTCAAGAAACATGAAACCAAGAACTATCAATTACCTGACGGATAATGCCACATTGACCATTCAACGACATCGTCCAGCAAGGAGTTCTCAAGCGGACCTCTAGCTCGCTCGATGGAGTTCCAAAATAGTCGAGAGGAATGATAAAATCTGGCACATGTAGAATTGAATAGTTGAAGCAGAAAGAAAAGTGAACGATGGTTTACCGAGCTCTTCGAACAAACACTGCGCGCGGCCAAACTTTCTGTCCTGAATATTGACGAGCCACATCGATCTCTGAGTTGTATTGGTCGGTGTTTACATAGTAGCTGTGTGAAATGTTCAGCAACGTCCACACAAGTGAAATCACAATACAGACCTATCCTTGCTGTCGCCGTACTCGAGTAAATAAGTGCGAATTGAACTGATCTTTGGAAGTATGAAACGTAAGTCGTGAGGTACTATGAGAATACATACAAGCATCTGTACGGCATCAACTGTATTCTCCTCGCCTTGTCTCTGCAGAGACAGGGATGCTGCGTGCAAAAACTCCCCGAATCGACGCCGGAGTTTAGTAATATACTTATATCGGGTGTCTTGTGGGTCTGTGAGGCAAAAACCGGAAGCCAGAGGCTCAATTGATGCAATCATTTCAGGAATTTCATTCCTGTAGACAGGTTAGACAAACATCACATGCCACGGGCGCCAACATGACGTACATAATATCACTTGAGGCGAGCATGGATTGCAACACGTCTGGTGATATGAACTCCTTGAAGAGCGTTGGAATTCCGGAGAACGCTTCTCGGACAAAACTGAGATAACTACTCAAAGGTATCAATTTGCTGCTGGTCGATCAGTTGCTGTAAACTCACCGACAAAAGTCGTTCCTCCAAACGGCGTCTCGAGACGCTTTGCTGCTTTTCAGTTAAGGTTAAAATATACTGCACAAACCTACAGGTTTCAAGTAACAAGTCAAGGCGAGTCATCGCAGGTTCGACCAACTCGCGGAATAGTTGAAGCGAAAAGTCAATCTCTTCGGCACTTGGGACATGCCATGAAATCTACAGTGCTGAGTATTGCAGACGCCTCCAATGGTCAAACGTTGCGCACCTTGACTTCACCAGGCTCAAATAACTTCCCCCAATATAAGTGATGGTTTCTCTGAAATTCTGCAGGTACTCAGTCAACGCATCTTAAAGTACAAGCTGCGAACCTTTATCGTTCCACTGTTCGGGGTTGACGAACTTGTTTTCGATCGGGTAAGTATGAGTGAGTGTGATTAATGCGCTCGAGAGTAACTTTCCGCTCCAAGTGTACCCCCGCTTCGAGAAAGTTTTGTCGCGTAGTAGAGTTAATAACGACAAAAGTTCACCCTTGTACACGAGAAGCTAAAGTGACATCAACTCGTGCCCGAGTAGCTGTTTTAGGATCACTAACCGCTGAACCATCACTATTCAGGTGTTTGTTAGCGCATGTAAGGTACTTGGAAAAGAACGCACTTATAGACACAACCGCGAAGAATAGCGAGATCTATAATGTAACAAGGATATGAGCGCTCAATACTGCTACAGTTGGGATGAAATCATACTCCAGTGCAGAGTCGCATCCGACGGAAGCGGCAATGACGGAGATGTCGTCCTCACTGAGCTTGCACCATGTTCTATTTCTGTGCGGATATTTGCCACACAGAAGGGCAAGAACTTGAACAGTGTCTTTTCGGGGTGGGCATTCGCAATGCATTCGACTAACTGGTGTATCGCACGGACAGCATTAGAACGAACATTTGTGCTTGCGTAATCGAAAATCATGTTGAGCACGAGGTCGAAAAGTGAATCGGATAAATGGACACAGATTTGACTGCATGCACCAGTCACAGCGTCCACCACTTGTACTGAAGGGAAATTGGTCAGTTAATAGAAACATTCATATGAAGTCAAGATACCTTCCGTAGTCCCTCCGGCTGACCCATTCGGTCCTTCTTCCGGGAGATTCTCAAGTAGCTGGATAACGCGACGTATGAAGCTGGCTACCCAACTCGCAAAACTGCCAGTGCTGTCTCTGAGAAGCGCATCCTCAGCTTCGTTAGACAACTTCAATTGGATCGTGTCCCCCGGGCCATCATCTAGAGTAATTTGACCAGAAGAAATGTCCACGTCAAAAGCCTCTGGACCCTCGGAGGATGTTACGTCCCCGAACATGATGTATTGTGATACTTCCGATAAAAATGTCGTCGTGCAAAGCTTATGAATAAGGCATTAGATAGGGGAAGCACTTGAAGGGTTTAAATACCGTTTTAGTTGGGTCATTCTGCATTTGAGGAAAGTGAGGAGGTAGCATTCAAATGAGACTAGCTACTCACGAGATCGATGCCAGGTACAAGCAGATGCAGAATGGTGATCAAATGCTTAGCGCCTGGATAATAAATATCTCGGGAAACGATTGCAGGAACAATAGAGCTTAGTGCTTTGATCACGGACAGGGTGCGCTGGGTCTAAAGAACTGTGAGAAACAAACAAACGACGACAGGAGTAGCGGTACCTCAACGAGAGCCTCTAGCGAAGGAATAGCTCGTTCCAGAATTGGCTGGAATACTAGGTCAGGCTCCATGCACGACATGGACTTCAGAGCGCTCTGGACATTTGAAACAGTGGAACTATCCTGGGAGAAAACGGCAAGTAACACAACTGTCCGGAGGCACTTGACCAGTTCTTTTCTCATCTCTCGTGTGAGCCGGCGAGTCTAATCGGTAACCTAAATTTCATCACTAATTAAAGAAACACAAATGGCGTACCAGAGGTACTTTGCAGTCGGATAGTTGTTCTTCGTGCCAGCCTTGCAATTACGAGTTAATATTGCGCTGATAAGCACTGAAACTGAAAGGGAGCTCTCACGTTTGTTGAACTCGTACACGATGTACTTGACGAAGGCAGTGAGCTATATGACATGGTCAGCAATTGCAGTGTCAACCAATAAATTAGCGGAAATTCGAAGCCCGATACGAATGAACGACGAACATCGGATGTCCAACTTCCAGAGTTGGTGGGGTGAAAGAAATGTTCCGTAGAGGCAATGAGACGTGCGAGCGAATCCAGAGCTTTAGAACCACCTAGATATAGCTTCGATGGCCCCCACTTATGGAGTGGCACTGTAAGATAATCGCCTACGGAACCACTAACTTGGGGCGTGCTAACGCCTGAAGTCATTGGTGTACACCACGGCGTAGACTCAGTAGAAGGAGGTGCAGAAGCACCATCAGGGGCCATAGAGTACACGATAAGCTTGGCGAGAGATGCTAGATAAGATGTCAGCGGAACTGTTTCTGCGAGGGTAACCTGCTTACGGATACGCCAGTTTGCTTTGGGCAGCCTTCCAATTTCAAAACTTGAAGAAGAGTCGGCTGTAGGTCCCGTGGTGAGCGACCCAGCATCCTTCAGTGGAATTGCTACAAAAGGCACCGGTAGTCAGTCAGCCTTGATTGAAGACGTAAATTATCAAGGGCTGCCCACCCATCGAGGCAAGGCATTTACACATAATAAGATGCCATTCGTGCTCAGTGAATATTCCAACTTCCTTATAAAGGCCAGACCACGTCTGTCCTGCATGGTAATCATCTTGTTTCCACTTCGGTCTGCCCTCATCTTCAGACTTTTCATCATCGAGAATATCATAAATGCGAGCAGGATCACTGATAGTTGGGTCCACATGCATCTCTGCGAGGCGTGACAGGAATTGCAACATCCTTTCATCGTACATGTAGGAGTTGATAGACTCCCACAAACGACATAACATAGGGAGATACGATTGAGGATGTGTCAATGGTAAGAAGGTCAGAAGATAGTACTGCGACGAAAGAACGCTCTGCAGGCAAGTTGAGGAACGTGTAACTGTTTTCGCTGGAAAGAACTCACGTCTAGGTTGGTCCCATTAAAGCCTGGTAAGAAAGTGCTCAGCATCTCTTCAATGGCCGCGGGGTGGAAGAACCTCCTCGATAGATCAGCAATGTAGCCCATACACCACGAAAGTTGGCTACGTGGACTGTTAGATAGTGCAATTATCGAAGAGTAAGCGTAACCTGCCTGTACTCGAACTGACGTCGAGTTAAAAACAAGTCTTCCCGAAGGATATTATAGATAGGCTTCCACGGAAGTCTCATATCGTCAATGCTCAATTTCTTTTTCGAACGAGTCAAATTTGACAACCCATCCGCGCAGACGGCCATGACTTGCGTGGGCATACCAGGGGTCGTTGCGATATGAAAATACAGCTTCGCAAGGCGAATGCGCTTCTCCTTTGGAAATGGGTACTTGAGCATGTTCCAGCTACAATGCCCGTAAGAAATTTTGTATTCCTGGGTGAATTACTGGCGCTCACTAAGTGATCATGCTGTCCCACTGAACAAGACCCGGTTCGAAGTCCTTTGCCTCTACGCATTGTGCTATACGCCTTAGGATAAAATCCAACATGTCTTGCATCCGTGCATTTGATTCAATTGCATATGGGAGAGAAGTCGCATAAAGCTTGAGTTTCTGCATGTAGCGGTCAGGCGCGTGGTTGATATCGTCTGGAATTTCTGTCTGGTGTATCTCAGGACCTGGATCATTCAAGGCCAGGCGAGAGACATCTGGAATGCTAGTCATGGTGTTCTGTTAACAATGTCAATGAAAGTAAATTGTAAGAGAGATAGTTGCCCGTTCGGAGAAGCAAGAATTAGTCAGGGTTTGATCCACAACCGACACGGTCTGCCATCTGCCAGTGGCCGGTCGGATATACGACATTACCGCACCTTCTGAACAGCACATCTGATTGGTTTTATGTGCGACATACGATAGTGGTAAGGATGAATGTTATTATTACTGACGCTCAGGGTACGTCTCTGGTACAATATGGAATGTGACTGCTTGTTGTATGTATCGATCAACATCAATCCATAGCGACGCTGAAGGCCGCATCCTGCAATTCTTTCACAGCCTTTTCCCGCACCATCTCCCAGATGATATTCCGCTGTGCCCGAGTATCTCCAAGACCCTCCCTAATCTCTTGAAGACGCTCGACATACTCCCTCCCATCATCTTGTAGCTCCCGCAAAGTTGCTAGAGACTTTTCTAGACTGTCCTGCTGCATCTCCGGGGAAGAAAATTGTGACGGATCAATTACAGGTGGACCGTTGTCGGCGTACGAAACCAGGAAAAGCTTATGAGCTGTTGGGGTAAGATCTGGAGCGCGAGCCATCCTACGTTCCTGCTCGTCTTCTTCGTCCTCAATATCTTCCTGCTCTTCCTGTTTCGGTATCACACGCTCCTCGTCCAATTGTTTGTCTGGGTCTTCGCTGATGACTTGCCAGAGCCTCCCAAGAGCACGTCTCATGACCGCTTCTCCTTCAATAAGACTATTAGTAGCATATTCCAGTTCGTCCAACAAACTTGACCGGAACGAATGCGTCACAGACTTATCCATGACAAAAGAGGCGAAGCTGAAATGCTGGCCGATAGGTGGTGGATAGGGAGCAAGGAGTGGTGGCGAAGGCGACCGCATATGAGGAAGGCAAGGCGGGGAGGGCGATCGTCTTTCGGGTAACAAACATTTGATGCGTTTACGGGCACGGTCCTCAGCCTGGTTGAAGGTTAAGAGTGTTTAGAGTAAATAGCTTAGCTCACCTCCCAGTCGTCCATGCCAGGGCCCCATGAAGCCATTTTTCCCTTGCGAACCCATCTACTGCTTTTCTTCATCTTGTTTCCCCAGTTACCGCCCACTATGCTGACCGCCAAGTCTTCATCATCTGAACTTAAGCCTTGCGAGGGGTAATACCACGCGTTGTGATCATTGAGGACCAGCAGACTAAACTGGCCATGAGATCTCTTAAATGCACGCGTATTCAGGACTAACCTCATTTCTTCATGGGCTCTTTTTGGTGCGCTCTGCATAGTATCTGTTGAACGTTGTGATAAACCGATGATACAAAATACTCTAGAGATTCGGCACTAGCTTCGTCACGTGCAGCACAGTCACGCTTAGCGTCACTGTGACCTATGACCATACGCAAAATACAAATTATGAATATATGGATATTGCTGCACTTCTCGTCTGTTTCATATCTTATTGTAAAGCTGAGAACAGGCAGATTCGATATAGCTAGTCACTGTCTGTTTTTTTGTATGTTTTTACCACATGTTACAAATGAACTTCGTCTCCAAAAAGAATTTGGCGTGACAGACTGACAGTCACACTTAAGTAGTAGAAATCTGCAGTCCAGACCGAATCAAGTGCTTCGCGGCAACTTGAACAGGTGTTTCTATTTACTAGCTAGGGTTCTCGCACGAAGGAACTTATACATTGATAGCACAGTTTTCGTCAGGCAACGCAGGTGACGAGGTCGCGGTAGGAAGTCTTTGTCAAGGTACAAATCATTGAAAATTTCAAGAAAACCAAGGAATTACTGGCAATTTTATCCATTTCAAGGTGGAGGTTTTCCCTGATAAAACAAACAGCACTATTCAGACATTGTGTTCTTCGAGTGTTAAGGTGGTCGTATCTCTACTAACCCGATGTCCGTCATGATGTCGTGATCTGTCGTCGTGATGCTGTGAATAGAGGCAACTTGCGCGATGATACCGCGATCCGGTGCGATCATCTTAGATCTTTGCCGAAGTATGGTGCCAAAAGGCAATCCAAGGCGAACGATCAATCGTAATGCAGAACTCCGAATTTACACAGGAGAAATCGGTCACAGGGACGGACAGGCTGTCTGCCGAACAGGCTACCATGTTTGGCGAGAATGGAATGGGCTTGTCTTCTGCATGCAATGATCAACAAATCGTGAAGCTCGTCTGCCTTAGCTTCATACGTAAAAGTATGGTCCCTGGTCTTGAGGTCTGACTTCCGTAACAAGGAATGCGGATGCAGCACACTCCCCAAGAAACGAGGAGGGCTACGTTATAATAGCATTTCCAGCTGAAAGTTGTCCCTGAGTAATATCCGCGCGAACGGTTGCACTTGGGGATTATCGCCGGTGAGTCCGCAGGCGTACACCGTGGTCGCAAAAATATATATATCCACATACATACACAAACTGCCAGTCTAGGTAGCGAAATGATGTTCCTTGCTTGTATTTCGTAATGAGTGGCGAATTTGCCGGGGATTCTAGGATGACTTTGCTTGCGACTCCGAGACTGTTCTCGTAGTTTGCGGTCCTAGCGCAGCGCCTTCCTTTCTTGCGACGCTTGCTTGTTCAAAGCTTCGCATTCCTTCCAGACCCCACCTACCCATCATTGCCTTGTCCTGCAGCAAGGTTAGTTCTCGTCGGCTACATGCAAACCTGAAAAATGATAGATTTACCTCATCCCATGGAGAACCTTTGTCGATCATCAGCTACTAGTTGTTCGCACGTAGATCAAAGACACGTACATGGAGTGGTCAACATCTGTTCTCCCGTAAACACCGCATTAGCACCGGCCATGAAACACATGGCTTGCTCAGATTCACTAAGCGTGTTTCTCCCCGCTGCAAGTCTAATGATTGTTCCTGGGAGGACAATACGCGCGGTGGCGATCGTCCGCAGTAAAATATGATGAGCAACCCGCTTTAAAAATACGTCAGCTAAAACATAGACATAAATGAAAAGGCACACTTCATTTCCTTCGAGTGGAGTGCCTGGTATGGGTACGAGTGCGTTTACAGGGAAGGATTCGGGGTGTTCCGGCATACTTGTAGAAAAAATAAAAAAAGTTATAAGTGACAGTTGAACGGTCGAGCACAGACATACTTGGCAACTTCCTGAATCAAGCCAATGCGATCCGCATCTGACTCTCCAAGGCCTAATATACCGCCAGAGCAGACGCTTATTCCAGCATCTCGAACTGCGCTAATGGTGCCCAGGCGCTCGTCGTATGACCGCGTCGTGATGACCTGAAAAAGATGCAGGCAGCAACTCCAAAACATAACATATAGCAAACCTGCGGATAAAATTCACGCGACGTATCGAGATTATGATTGTATGCAGTGAGGCCGCTAGTCCAAACAGATGTGAATTACGTTGAACCTGAGAGACAGAAAACACATACGCCTCTTTCAACTGTTTTGCTTGCTCTGGACTGAGCATACCAAGAGTCGTGCAGACTTCCATCCCCATACCCCGGACCTCTCGGACCATTTGAAGAATTCTTTCAAACCCTCTCTTGCGTCCTGCGAGGTCTCTCCATGCTGCACCCATGCAAAACCTTGTGCTTCCATTCTCTTTGGCCTTTCGTGCTGCTTCGATGACAGGTTCGATATCAAGCAAACGTGAAGCCTTCGTCGGGGTGGAATATCTGGATGACTGAGAACAGTACGAGCCTGAGTAGACGAGTCAGTATCGTTATTCGGTACAATGGGCTCCTTACAGTCCTCAGAGCATCCACCAGCTATAATGCAACGTTTAGGACGAGAATAGAGGGGATAGAGCGGGAACAAAGCGCACTCTTGATATTCATAAGTGTGCATAGTTGGATCTTGCTAGGGTCATGATTCTGACGATGGATGCTACTTGCGCGGAAGACAAGATCTAACAGAGGACTGTCATAAATCTTTTGGATTTCTTGTCGCGTCCAGTCATGTCTTTGTGGTGCCAAGCGGGGTGTATGGGTTACAGTTGCAAGCGATCTGCTGAATCTGGGAGTAGATAGCCGAAGAAAACCACTGAAGTTCATGATGAACCAAAGACGATTCGAGGGTAGGCCTGACTAGAGGTAGAAGGCGATGTACTATAGTAGATCTATAATTGTCAATCAATCATCACACGCATCGGTCGACTCTGGCACGGCTGACTACGATTGGAACTAGCATCCATCATACTTTTATAACAATGACGCGTTAATATAATATCTATGCTACAACCTTCTTCATGGCATAACGGACAAGTACCAGTGCGATTACAAGTTACAAGTGATATGGATTCTGTAAACCATAAAAAATCTGGGCTAGGTATCAGCGAAAACATATGTATAGGTGAAGCTTGTGCAGAACTGATTTTCTGGAGATGGGGGGAAACCTGCTTGGTTTCAGATACCAACGCAGTGTCACTGGGGCCGAGCTCACCGGAAGAGTCGTATTAGTATGTGGCGATTTCTCAACCTTTTAGCGCCTCATTACGCTCATGTTTTATCTTTTCCCTGGCCGACTCTCCTTCCGATGGTCAGGAGCTCCAGATGATGAAGTGGCACGCCTAGTGCCCTTCTTCTCCCGTGCAGGTGAGGGTCCAGGGGAAGCCAATGAGATGTCCCGCATGGCACTGGACAAGCATGCATCCAATTTTTGTGCATCAATTGTTGCTGTCCACTGCCGGAGTGTGTACGCCGCTAATTCACGGGAATAGTGTGATTTCTGTTGTTCCAAGGATTGGGTCGGCATGCTGAAAGTTTGATGGGACCAAATAGAATAACGAAGACTAGGCCCAGGAGTGAGAATGGAAAGTAGCCAGGAGATTAGCTTTATATACCTCGTGACTGAGCAATCTGTCTTGACTATGACTTTTGCGGTTTATTATTTCGCCATGGGGGCCAACATGACGTTTTTGGAGTTGCGCATTAGTGTCCGACGCTAGTGAGTAGATCGAACTCGGAAAAATTCCGCCGATAACATAGGCCATCACGGGAGTCAGAATGATAGACGGGTGGGGTGCTTAGTCCTATACAATTACAATACAACTATAATACTGAGAATGTAATACGACAGGAAATCGATAGCCAATGAAAGTGCAAAGATAACAGCCATGTATGAGAATGTTCAATGCTACACACACACACTCGATCTGAATCAAAGCTATGAAAACAAAGTAATAAAAGCAAAGGCAAATGGTATGATAGACGTTAAACGGTGTGGTATGGTAGAACATTGTCCGGATTATCGTTCGTGGTTTTTGTGGCATGAATAGGCGTACAGGTAAAAAGTGGGATCTCGTTAGAACTTCATCGGCGACGAGTGGATAAGGGAGGGAGGCTGATAGCCGTTCATACACGGCGCCAAGCAGGAACAGACGTGCCGCTCTTGCTCTTGGGAGGTGCACCTAGCATCACACCACCGGTGAGAACAGTAGTCTTGCCTCCGTCGTAAGGGGTGACTTCAGTCTTGGAAGTGTCAATAAAGACACGAGCCTGCCGGGCCCGCTCGCGACGGGAAAGTTGGGATGACTGACTGTCGTTTCTAGAGGACAAAGTAGAGCCGGTCATCGAAGAGAAACAGGAATCCGAGTCGGACGAACGATAGCTGGAGCACGAATCGGAAGATATAGCAGACAGTGGTGATTCAGAACGTGGAGGAACAGGGAAACGGTCAGTGATGGGGGTCATCCAAGTGGGTGCGCTGACTTCGTCAGCGATCAAGGCGAAAAGTTCATCGTCATCCGTGTGGTCATTCTCCAAGAGCTGCTGGGCAAATGTCTTAGATTTGGATGGCAGCTGGCTTGAATGCGTATGGTGTGGCACGAAAACGGTCTGAGCCATCAGCTCCTCTGACCAGACGGTAATGAGCTCAGTGCCCTTCCCGAAGCGCACGGAGACGCATCCTGGATCGACAAAGAAGTCGAACTCTTGTCCGCCCAAGACCGCAATCCAGTCGAACCACTGAACACTGGATGCAAGACACGCGGCATATACGGCACGTGGGGGGAGGCAATTAGGGGAGAAGGTGAGGCAACGCCGGCCGGAACCACGAAGGGGTTCCTTGGGAACCCAAGAAGGGGCAAATAGTGCAGTTAAGTTTGCCTCGAGCGCAAGCTGAAGCCTGATGATTGTGGCGACAGGGTACGTAAGGACAAGAGGACGAGTGAGGTAGGCGATGGCCTGAGCGAGAGTGATGGGAAGACTGGATGTAGTAGTCATGATTGTAAACGAGAAAGCGATTGGAAAGGTTGAATAGATGATAATAACAGAAATCGTCCTGCGATGATGGATGCGGGAGTGAAGCGCGCTGAAAAGGTACTTGAGATACGACTAGTCTTCTAGTAATACTGAGTTTTGATTTAGACGGGGAGATCGAATATTGGCAAACGTCTGGAATGATATTAAGTATGGTCTCATGAAGTAAAACTAAAACGCTGGCTCACCTAACAGACTAGAGGGAGAGGCCATGAAGCAGATTAGCTGAAAACGAAACGGAAGTCCAACAAAAGTATAACGAACCTGGCTGCAAGGATAGAAAGTTAGTAAATTGATGACTGGATTATCAAAACCCGGATGGAGAGTATGGGAGGTTATGGGGTTAAGCTTTATATGTATGCCATGCCAAGAACAGCCGCTAGGCGTAAACAAAGGCATGCTGCTGGCGGAGCGCCCTCCATAATGGTCGCGAAGTGAGAACAAAAGAACATGGATAATTTCCTTTTCTGACAACAATAGTGGGCACACGTGCTGCCGGCAGTCGACTCTACGATCTCCCAAGTAGAGGACAAAAACAAGTTTGCGCCAGACCTTTACGCGTACGTTTTGATATCCGCCCAAGGTTGCTATTGTTTTCTCTGCGAGGAAGCGTATCCTCGCATCATTTCCTTGGTCCCTGTTAGAAACACCGCTGATGATATTTGAATTGAAGCACAGGAAGATGTTCCAATCCTATCATAATAAGAGGTGTCTTCCTTTTCATATGGCCTGACTACGGGAGACTCTGAGGGAAGTCGGCTTGATAATTACAAGGTCAATTGGTCGACAAGCGGTCGAGCCTGAGCGGACGGTTCCGCAAGCTTAGTCAGATTGACTGTACTATCACTTCCCATATTCACTGTCATCGAGTTTTCTCTCATCTTCGATCGTCAGCGTCTCGCTTGAGCCATCAACAACGCCGACAACAAAAACACCCAGATTAAAGCTCGCCAAAAATGGTACGGCATCTGCATGTTCGGTTTACTTGTGCGAAATCCTCACGAAATCCGCCCAGCCTCTGGCTATCGATCTATTGAACCCCTCTGCAGAACATGAGCGCAAGCAGCATAAACTCAAGCGTCTCGTCCAATCCCCCGATTCTTATTTCATGGATGTGAAATGCCCAGGTATGTCCCGTCCTGCCAGAGCTGATAATACTGATCTCACTGTTTGCTAGGATGCTTTGCTATCACTACTGTGTTCTCCCATGCACAATCAGTTGTGCTTTGCGGCTCGTGTTCGAGTGTCCTTTGCCAACCTACGGGTGGTAAGGCGAGACTAACTGAGGGTATGTTATTGAATTGCGATAGGCTGACAAAACACTAACGTCATTTTTGCAGGTAGTTCATTCCGTCGGAAGAATTAGATATCAAACTCTTCAGACTTTCACTCACATTACACTTCGCCCCCCCTTTCCATCCTTGCCCAAAAATCATATGATGTGCTACTGGGCTTGAATTGTTACATCTTCTCTCGCAAAATTTGAGATCTGACTTGTCGTTCATGTACTTTCTCATCGGCACATATAATACATACGATCTTTCTGATCTGTTCAGTCCTACAATTACCTCAACAGCACGGCCGGTTGTGCACGCTCTATGTAAGATGGTGAGGTAGCCGAGTGGCACATGTCAACGATGTTGACACATGTTCAATATGACGAAAACCTTCTGTCGTAAACGCTCGGCGCGCGTCTAGCACAACTGATCACTGCCAGTGCATTCTGCGCATGACTTTTCTTTTCAAATCCAATCATAGCAGTTAGAAGGTACGCAGACAGCCTACCTTGCGCTTACCACAGCCTATCTTACGGCCACTAGCACGCCCGTCGCCAACTCGAAGTGTTGGCGCTACATGCCGTAAGGATTAGGTACGAGTCTCGTTTAGGACAGATTTGATGCTCGAAGAGCCCATCATCCCAAGTACTGGGGAGGTGGACGATGAACTCGAAATTGAGCACAGCCCGGTGAATCCGACCGGTCGCACATCACTCCCGTTTACTAATGCATGTTGTTCATTTCCAAGTTTCTTGGCAGCACTAAACCTTATCGAGACGTCCTCGATGACTTATCACGCTCAGGTTCCGTGAGCTGTGTCAAACCACTCAGGGCAAACCTGGCACTGCAAAGACCATTGAATTTCAGACGTGCAGCATTGAAGGCGGCCTCACCGATCGCCGCGTCTGAGATTCAATGGCCTGTCCGTTCCTTGCAACGGGTCAAGCTTCGATGAACTTGGTACATGTCATTTCCTATCTTCTCCCATCGACTCCACACCATGTGACAGTGCTTACTTTTGCCGACTAAAGCAAAATTCAGGAACCAAATGCTAGATTATATCTACCGCGAACGCTCTCATCATCTGTCCACCAAGTTTACTGTTCCTTAACAACATGCCTTTAGTCTCAGATGATCCCTCTTGGTGGCCGACCATTAATGCCTGCATTGTTTCCAGTTATTTTGTAGGTTCGTGGAGAGTCTGTTGGTTGATGGCAGTGATCTCCCAGTCTAATCTTGGCCGTGGTTCTACAGTGGCTGCCTCTGTTGGTGTGGGGTATGATTGGGGTGAGTGAGATGGCTTCTAAGACCCGCTGAAATTCCTTAATAATAACATCTCCAGCACTGACATTAGCACAAGAGGTAAGTTGATTGCATTTCTGAAGCGGTCATCTTTCTAAGAATGACTTTACAGATCGAATTGATCTGGGTGAGTAGAGTCCTACGTCAGGAGAACAAAAACATTGATTTACAACAGAAGCAACGTTGGTCCCTGATGACTGCTTTGTATCTATGTGTATGCACCTTGGATTATAACTGGGGTCGGCAACTCGCGCTTACTTGAAAATCTTCTAGCTGCGCTATGTTGGACTAGTATATGCCGTGTATGTTTGAAAGATTCAACATTGTCACCATGCTAATGTATCATCTTTTACAATCAGCCTCAGCATACTGTGTATGTCTCCTCGCATACACTATGTTTATTTCTTCTGACCGGCGGCATACAGCTCAAGTCCCGACAATCTCGTTGACAGATACAGTGAGAATTTTGCACCGATCCTTGCCATTTCCATATATTCAACTGCACCCTCATGTAGGGGTGAGTGAGCTTCTTAAGCAGCTCATTGCTGTAATGTAATGATCTCCACAGCTGTGAGTTGATTTGGAATGTATGATCCTCCGATGCTGGTCACTAACTGGATTTTTTAGGTTATATTTACTTCGTCACATTAAATTGGATCACTTTTGTTTCGACTGTAATGCTAGGCGGTGAGCCTTACACCTGCGACACTTTGATCGGTGACACTGACTTTCCTTAACAATGCAAGTCATCATGATCGTTCGTTTATATGCGATGTATCAGCGATCCAGAAAGGTGCTGATACCTCTCGTTGTCATCTTCCTGACTCTCAGCATCATCAACGTGACGACTTCCGGAAGAGCAACTAAGAATAGTTCGGCGGGTAAGCATTCATCATGGATGAAAACCCCGTTCATCACGCTCATTGGCAAATACCAGTGGTTCTCATTCTCTCCGGTAGCTACGTGTGCTCCCCTAGCTTTAACGGAAACGGCGTACTTCTGGTTGACCTCGCTTGGATAATCGGCATCGCATGGGAAGTCTTTGTACTGTCTCTCGCAGTCTGGATTGCTGTAATACATATTCGCGAACTGCCACGATCATCAGCAAGAGGGATTCTCGAGGACTGTTTCACGGTGCTGATAAAAACTCACGTGGTTTACTTTACGGGGTGAGTCCATGATGTTCATGCGGTTTTCTTTTTTTCACTGAAACGTGCTAGTTTCGTTGCTGTGTCTTGCTTCCAGATCGGTTATTTATCTCCGGTGCTGTCAACAGTATGTCAATCCGATACTCACCTCTGTATGCGAGCACGATTCATCATTTCTATAGAACCCATATTCTTTGGAGACTCAGATATATCTTGGCCTTTCTCAGATTTTCACGCTCGTACAGATGGTCGTGCTGGGACCACGCCTAATTCTCGGTGTTCGAGAATTTAACGCTAGGCTCGTGGCCGACTCTGATGCAGGAACTGCTATGACTTCAATCGCTTTCCAGGAGCACGTGCATATAACAACTGGCAGTGGTGTTTAGCCGGGAAAATGCTCAATGTGATTAATGCTTGTCGGATTACTCGGCAAGGGGCGGGACTGATTTGCTTCTTGTTTTCAAGTTTTGTCGTCGTAGTTATTTGATGTCGCGAAGTAGATTTATAAAAGAAATAGGTCTAAACAAAACGATAAAAAAGTATTGTTGCATCACTGACAGTAGCTAGACTTTTGTACCTGTTGCGATATTTGAACAATTGCATGTGCACTACAGTAGTGTCTCACCAGGGTTCAACATTCCTTACGAGAAGCCTGTCACACGAGGCGGAGAATCTACAGTCTTGAAGACGTCATCGTAATTCGATGAATATAAGTACCAAATTTCGGTTGTATCTTTAAGTTAGTGTCACACAGATAACATGTACTCTACAGCTTTGCCTTGTTTTCAGTAGGACCTCGTACATTAGCCCGTACCACGCCCTCCTGACAAGTGACCTGCAACCAGGTTGCCAGCTTGCGAGTACAACTTGTATAGCATCAGAAATTCCGAAAAGGTTGCGGCAAATATAAACACCACATACCCTGCCATGAACCACTGCCCTACCGGACGTAGCTCGAGGACAAACTACCTACATGAGGAAAGATATGAACAAGAATGACTTTCAAGAAATGATAAGACACCTACCACGTAGAGTAATCCATCTTCACAACAAAAGTTGTCGCTAACAGCAGTTGAGAACACAGTGGGTCAAGTAATGAAGAGGAAGCATACTCATAGTACCATATGGAATGATCTAGTGTAGACTAGGTGGAGTTTGTAAGCGGATTCGAAGGCACAAAACAATACCGTACTCACACTCATGGTAAGAGCGTCAGGACCGTCTGAGTTTCGCTTGAGTTTAAGAACATCAGACGCAGCGGAGATGCTAGATATGGCGCAACATGAGAGTATCTCCCGTGAGTCGAAGGCTGCTTACAAGTTGAGGTCCGAAAGGTATGCCAGAATACACTGATGATGTGGATTAGACAAGAATCAGCTAGTCATGGCAACATCCTACCTTCTGGTAAGGTGCCCCGTAATGTGATGCTTGACCTGTTCGGGCTTGCATCCAATGCATGGATGTTTGTGTACCATTCTCGGTGGTCAATCCAGCCCTTCTGACTGAAATTGGACCATTTTCCTTTTCCTAGAGGCAAGGTAAGCTGTGTTGCGAACAAAAGTAGTAGGGCAGACATTACAAGTGCATAAGACAAGAACAGGTCCCGAACTTTCGCAGGAAGGTCCTCCCTCGTAGCCCAGCGTCTAAACAGCACTTCCTCAAGCTCGCACTCCTCAAGTGGGGGCACCTCGGGCATGGGCCACTGGTATGTAGGTTGCCATGGTTCCGGCTTGTGGTAGGAACACATTAGCTGAAATATCACCTTTCCATTCTGAACTGCTTTGACGCTTCGGGTAGTGTATGACCGCCCTTCCCGTAGCCTCTCGACGAAATATATGATAGGGATAGCAGGAGATGCACTCAAAAGAAAGTAACACTAAATGGAATTGAGTATTGTCGATCAAGAAGTTATACACACGACTCACGTGCAAAGACTAGTGGGTAACAGCGGTCTGGCATTAACTTTCAGTGCCGGATATGAAGAAAAATATCCCTACATGCAACCCGAACACGGGATCAACACAATTGGTAGCGGCGACTATTGCTTGTGAGATGACCTGCCCTCCGAAGACCCCTCGAGCCTTCGTGGGTTTGAATAAAGTCTTTGACCGAAAGAGATTTACTTCGATCTGCTCAAGCTCCAAAGAGGTGGAAATCTTGGAGCTTTCGGCCTGGTTTGGATCATCCATAGTAAATGCCTGGGCTGTGGCAAAACAGCTATTTCGTGTGGGCTGGGAGGAAAGGCCTGACTACTGCAATCTTCGACGAGTCTAGTGGCAGTGACTCGTGAGGTGTTCCGGAGTAAGTACCGGTAAAGCTGGCAATAAGTATTAGTATGAAACCGAAAGCAGGTGAATTCCACCAACTGGATCACCTGCTGAATGGGCGATGATGACAACCAGTTTAGTACTAATCGATAACTACCCGGTTGAGTTTCAAGTTGTGAACGGGAAGTGCACGGTGACCGGCAAGTGACCGGAACCTTTTGACCCGGCTATATGATTCTGAGCGGCCTACAGCTAGGTAAGCGAGTAAAAATCACAGGAAACTGACATGTGCAGGTCGGGATTGGTAAAAGATGCGTACGCTGTATGTGCAGCTTGTTCAAAAATTTGTAAGACAGTATGATATTTATGGTTGATACAATTATAAGTTCGGACTGGACCAAGATCCCCTGAGTGATCCCAGGCGAGCGCTTAAACAAATCAAAAGACCTCGACGTCGATGGTGAATCCACATTCATGGCAAACTTGCCGACCCATGCCATCCCCGAGGTCCTCCGTTACTCCGAAGACATGTTTGTGCTCCTGATCTTTTCGTCTTTGCCACACACCTTCTCTAGTCCGTCTGCGCAAATCTCGCAGTCCTTCCTCAAACTTCTTGTTTTTCTTGTTTTTCTTTTCTTCCGTTCGACGCTCCCATTCAACGTCTAGAGCCTCTGGTGAACCCCATTTCTTCCACGCAAAATCTTCGACTTGATGACGCAAGAAGAGCATCATATTCGCGAACGTTGACTTATGAGGATTAGCTTTCAGTAGATGGGGTAGCAGCTCTCGATCCCGAAGTTCGGCTGGACCTATCAATATATGCACTATGACCAAGTCAACAACTCACGGTCAGTTAAGAGGTAATCCTGATTATCTGTCAGAGGATGAAAGTGCAGGGAAAGCGAAGACTTACTTGTTTGCATTCAGTCTTTGTCAACAAACTGTATTTCTCTGGGTATTCATCCTTGCATTTGTTACATACCAGGCATCCAAATATTTTCTTGTACGTGTAATCGATGTCGATAGACTGGCATTCTCTACACTTCGGATTCAAGCTCGGATCCAAGTACATCGCTGTGATGTCACTATCATTAGTACCTCAACAAAGAGGAAAAAGTAAGACTTACGCGGTTCCAAGTTCTGCTTGGCTCGTTGTCTTTCTCGTTCTCGCTCTTTCGCCCTTAGATCTTCGTCCACCTCCTTGCCATCCTCGACCAAAAATCCACCTTTCGAGTTGACCATTTTGGACAGGTCATAATCAAAGTACTTGCCGAGGCGTGAATCACGCTTCAGTGGCTTAGGAGCTGTCGGTGACGTGGACACAGCTGGGATCACCTCGAGAGGGCGTTTCTGGTTCGGATTTGGCGTAGATGACGGGCCTGCCTCCTGTTCTCGTTGTCTCTGCCTTGCTTTTGCTGTGGTAGAACTGCGTTTAGCTGAAATATGGACTGGAATGTGGGCACCCCCGTGACATTACTCATGTACCTTTGAGGCGGTTCAGCTCAATGCGCTTGACTTGCTCGGGTGTTAGAAGCGAGTTCTCGGCAGTGGAAAGCGTAGGAGAAGTATTCCGTCCTTCCATCATGAATGTTCGAGACCTCTAGTGATTGAGTGCTAGCTTTACTAAGAAGGGTCGGAGACGTTCCATATGACAAAGACTCGAGTTTTACGGATTAGGAAGTTGGGTTTTTTGCCATTGACTCGAATGATTCAATGAGTGAACAGAACTGATCCGCTGAGCAACAGTTGGCATACGTCCCATGCAATGTCTGCAAGCTTTTTCCTGGTGTTCGATTAATATATCGGTAGCATAACGACAGCAATAATAGCAAGCAATATCCAAAGTGGTCAGCCGAAGTAAGTCATCAACTTTCTACACTTGTTGCCGTAGCATCGTCCATTTTTGGCGACTTATCGCCCGAGTAATGATCTGTCGTGCCATTGGTGGCGACTGGTTCGATAGGTGTAGGCCCGCTTTCTGTGGTCGTTGGAGTATCGACTTCCATCGGCAAATGCCCGCTCAACACGGGGCGAACCATCGTGGTGTGTCCACTAGGACCAGCCCCATGGGTCGAGCCCGCAGCACCCGAACTCAATATACCCACACCGATACCAAACCTCCTTCCACCAGCAATGTCTACCTCGCTTGAGCGGCTTCTCGGTTCGCTGTCACGATCCCGATGCTGTGCGTGGTCTCTACGCCCCCCCTCTCCCTCATCATCCGAGTCAGACAGTTCTCCGTCCGCTTGGATGCGAGAGTCCAATAGCCGTCGGTGTCTTCTGGTATCAGGAGGAATCAAGTCTTCGTCCTGATCAGGGTCATCCATATCGTCGTCTATTGGCATTTTTGGAATATCTGGCAGTTTAATGAACATTCCAGTACCTTCCAAATGCCCTCCAAATCCATACCTGTCATATGAATACCGGGAGGCCCTCCCAAATGTCGCAGATTTTCAAGTACAATATTCTTGACGCGTTCCAGGTACTCCGGTGTATTCATATCCTCTGTATTTGACGCCCTCACGTCTAATTCGTAGTCTGGTCCAAAATACTCGTAGTATTCATTCACGGGTATTTCTAGATCATGTCAGTATGAGGTGAGAGAGCTGCACTGAAAGAAGGCCAACCTGGTGCCAGTTCAACGCCAGCTGCCAGACCAGTTTCATAGGCCCATGCCCGACTGACATTGCGCATCGTATAACCCCCACCTCCAAGCAGTAGTAGAGGCTTGTTGAAGGACTTCACAAATTTGACACAGTTGGCATGCCCTGAATGAAAGTTCAGACAAGTCCAGGGTAACATTTTTGGTCATACCTCGCATAGATAGGTTTAGGCAGCCGAGTTTATCTCCCGATAAGGAGTCTGTTCCACATTGAAGAACAATAGCCGACGGGTCATACGTTTCCATGACCTCACGGATCACCTGTATTGCAAACTTGTAGACGCCAGCTGGAAAAGAAAACTTCACTCACGGGTTCAAACACCGATTTATAGTTTTCGTCCGAGATTCCGTCACGCAATGGGAAGTTGAGAGAGTAATATTTTCCTTTGCCTATTCCTATGTCCTGATAGGTGTCAAGAATATTCCACCAACAAGACAAAATGACACATACCCGCAATTCGCCAGTTCCTGGAAAATACTCGCCGTATTTATGGAAACTGACCGTCATGACCCGATCTGTGGTGTAGAACGCTTCTTCTACCCCGTCACCATGATGTACATCGATATCAATGTAAAGGACTCTGGTATGATACCTGGTAGGTTTCGATCATCAGGACCATGTCAAGATTAGACTCTGCAATTGAAAAGCGCGCACCGGAGCAACTCAAGAATGCCCAGCACAATGTCTACGACATGTAATCAGCGTGAAGATAGCTGTTGCAGAAAGAATTTGTATGACCATTGACATAGCAAAAGCCGCTTGCTTCACTTTTCTTCGCGTGGTGAAGACCGCCGGCCCAGTTTACGGCAATATCACATTTGTCACGACTAAGACGTGCAGCACCCTCTGCAGGACGCGTGAGCGTTGACTTATCATACCTCGTGAAACACTATTACCCATGGAGCCTCCGGCTGAGATAGAACAGTAGTCGAACAGCCCATCGAAAACAGGACAATCATCACCAACGTTGTCTGCGAGAGGAAGCCAGGATAGTTAGACGACGCGAGAAGATAAGAGGTGGAACTACTTGCATTTATGTTGTTCTTTTATGTACGAATTCATATTGCTGGGGGTGATGCGACTGAGGAACTCGACGTATTCGTCAGAGTGAAACTGTGTCATTTCGCGTTTTGTTGCAGGTTTAGCACGCTGCGGGAGGTAAAATTTGGGTCAAGTGATCGTCCATGCATTCGCAGGTGTACCCACGAATATCTCCATTTTCTTGTACAGACCATAGTTCATGACCAAGGAATGACACATTCGTATACGAGTTGGCTTCATCCTGTTGGCAGATAATCACGTCACAACCCCCGGCCTGACAGACAACCATAACTCACGGGTGTCCGGGACCATAGTGGAAACCCCCGATGTCCGAGTCGAAGAAGTAACACTGACGGGGAGGTAAGCATGATCTGATCGAGGAATCTCCGGCTGCAAAGAAAATAACTTACCACTCTCTTCTTCTGACCTTCACCATCAAGGGGTATCATGTTTTGTGACATGGTAGAAGAATGAGTATAATAGTGATGGTGAAGGACTTCAAGCTTCAGTACCAGTTGCGTTAAAGATGACTTTTGTAAGTTGAGGCACCCTGAGCACACGTGATCCGCCAACGGTGGATTTAACAACTCAGTACGAGGTACTACTACTAGTTGTGAGGTATGCTATACAACACAACCGAATTTCAGATTTTTGCCTTTCCTAACAGCGCTTCGCTACCCTTGTAGACAAGAGTGGAGGGAGCAAAACCAAAATCATCGTTAAGTTTGATGTCCTGCGCAAGGGTTTAATAAACCCCCATTTGCAGATGAAAACCCACTGACCAACTCTCCTGCTATGACCCGGACCTACGAATTTAAGCATATAAGCACCTCGTTTGCATCATGAAACACTATGGACAGACCATGGACCAATGATGAACTGCATGTAACCCTGCAAACCAGAGCTGGATGAAAAACAGGGGTGAGAAGATCATCCATCATCGTACTCAAATCTTACCTCTCGACCAAATGTTGTCTCAAAGGTTTGCATGAACGGCGTCACGGCGTTCAAGGTCAGTGGGATGTCGAGGTTCGCTGTGGGTACTACTTCATTGACACGCGAGATAGCTTGCTTGAGGGCCTCTCGCGCTTCTGAGAGATTGCTCTCCATTGGTGTATTACGGCTGCGGGTGTCATATGAAAAGATATGTGGGGCGGGCCCTGCTACACAATCGATGAGGAGGATAAAATGATCCCGCGCATGCCGCAAATGTTTTCCTGCGTGCAATCTCTCAGTAACATGCACAAGATCGTATTGATCACATGAAGTATAGTATCACCAATAGTTGACCCTGGAAGGAATTTGGATGTAACAGTAAGCTGGTCGTCGGAAGTCAGGATGTTCTCCACAAGATCAAGGGCCTGTTGAAGAACAGTAGGTCGACACAAATTGAAGCTGAATGAGGGAAGAAAGGCTGGCAATATCACTACCATTTGAATGAGACGAGTCCACAACTGAGTCAACCATGGTGGAAACTGACATGAGGGCGTTGCTCCGAGCTCAGCTGTCCAAACAATTTTTTTAACTCCTTTATATTTGCAACGAGGCTGGCCTCGAGGATAATTCATGACCGAGGCTATAAAACATCGGATAGATAGAAGATTAGTAGTACTAAGTATGTGCCAATGGCAATTCGATAGTGCATGTTCCTTCTGCCAAATTTCGAACAACCCACGGTTTAAAGATAGGTTGTCCGAACTCAAGGCGAGGTCACGGTATTCCATCTGCCAGAGCTATTCCAAGCTAAGAGGAAGCGGATCAGAGACTGGAAGATTCTTGTGATAGAAAGTCCACCGTCGTCGTCACTCTGGCTGAAGAACACAAACATGTGTTTCCATGCCCTTTTCATCGACACTCCGCTGATATAAGCAGCCGCGCCCCCGCTTTTCCCGAAGGGCTGAGAATTATCACGTTCAATCACATCTCTTCCTCAATGCTTGCCTCCTTCAGAACATCAAGCTCGTTGGCCCGAGTAAGTGAGGTTTCATTCATGTTTTTTTTGTATCTGATTGGTGTTATAGCGAGCAGCATCTGCCGGTCAAAGGCGCTTCCTTTCTATTCACGAGTACCAGTCGGTGAATCTACTAAACTCGGTGAGATTGGTTAGAAATCGTCAGCATTTCATAACGTGACAACTGCCGCCTTGATCCCTAGTATGGTATACCAACACCAAAGAGCATCGTTGCAAAGTCTCCTGAAGAGGCGTACAAGGTTGCTCAGAATTTTGGTGAGCGTTTGGAATCTTCATCGTGACGTGTATTCCTCGCTAAGACTGGGATGCTTAGGCACGGACAAACTCGTAATCAAGGCACAAGTGCTTGCCGGTGGCCGGGGCAAAGGAAAATTCGACAACGGCTTCCAGGGTGGTGTGCATACCATCGACAGGTACGTAACAACTCAATAGAGATGTCCCTACTTCACAACTCATGTGGTTCAAAGCCCACAACAAGCACAGGAATATGCTGGCAAGATGATTGGTTCAAAACTCATCACGAAGCAAACTGGTGCTGGTGGTAGAATCTGCAATGCTGTTTGTACATTCATTATCAGCTGTTTCTCGTCTCTGACTACAGGACAGGTTATGCTCGCTGAGCGTCGTGATCCTTCCCACGAATACTATGTCGCTGTACTCAACGACCGTGTTACCCAAGGTGTTGTTCTTGTCGCGTCCAATCAGGGAGGCATGAACATTGAGGAAGTTGCTGCGACTAACCCCGGTGCTATCATTACGACTCCCATCGATTTTGAGAAGGGTCTGAGCAAGTCAACGGCCCTTGAACTTGCTAAAACCCTTGGCATCAAGGAAGGTGGTCAGGATGAAGCGGCAAACATTTTCATCAACCTGTACAAGATATTCAAGGACAAGGATGCTACCCAAATCGAAATCAATCCCATGTCAGAGACTGTTGATGGCCATGTACTTTGGTGAGTGGAAATCTCATATTCCACGTTGCTCCCCTTCAATTTGTCTCAGTATGGATGCCAAATTCGGCTTTGATGACAATGCTGAGTTCCGTCATGAGGACATCTTTGCGCTCCGCGATATCTCACAGGAGGAGCCATCAGAGGTTGAAGCTCAGAAGGCCGGTCTGAACTTCATTAAGCTCGATGGCAGTATTGGCTGTCTAGTCAACGGTGCTGGATTGGCCATGGCCACAATGGACGTTCTGGCTCTACATGGTGGTAATCCCGCCAACTTCTTGGATGTCGGGGGGTACGTAGAACCTGATGCTACTGTGTTCTGTACTTGACTACTTATCCTCAGAGGTGCCACCCCCGAGACGGTCAAAAAAGCCTTCGAGATTCTTCTCTCTGACCCCAAGGTCAAGAGTATCTTTATCAACATCTTCGGTGGTATCATGCGCTGTGATTACATTGCCGAGGGTGTCATCAAAGCAACCAAAGAGCTTGGTCTCACTATTCCATTAGTCGTTAGATTGAAGGGAACAATGGAAGCAGAAGCGAAGGAGTGGGTTTTCTTTCTTGATTATTACTAATTGACCTCAGTCTGACTCTTAATCATATAGGATGATCAAGGCATCTGGTCTGAAGATAGTCGCATTGGATAGCCTGGATGAAGCTGCCGAGACTGCTGTGCAGCTGGCAGTTTAGAGGTAGATTTAGATTATTCACCTTGCTTATAAATTATTGTGATCAGCTTCGGGCCTCGTACTCGTGGATTGCTAGCAGATATGCATTGAGAGGGTAGGAAAATAACGAAACAACATATAATAACATGTCAGAGAAACATCAATATATCGTCAGGTAGCATTACACGTATCACCACGACGGACGTCCATATGGTAGAGGTTGTGCAGGACTATACATAGTAGCGTGCGAAGGTTGAGGAGCAGAGTGTGATTGCTGCATCGGAGGCATACCATCAGGACGCCCTTGTCCACGGCCAGCAACGGCCATGTACGGTTGGGGGCCATGAGCCATCATAGGAAGAGCGTGCATCATCACAGGACTCCCAGCATACATTGAATGATTCGCATGTGAAGGAGTCGCTGAATGCAACACAGGACTCATCACCGGCATATTGCGAGGGCGGGGTTGGGCAGCTCCGTTAATCTGTGGTGGCGACTGCGAGCCGTGTGGCATAGGCGGAGGCCCATACATCGACGGAACCCCATTTGGTGAGGGATATGCGATCAGCTGCGTAGGGTATGGCGAAGTTACCGGCCTCACTGCACCAGAGTGGCTTTGGGATGGAAGAGGCACCCATATTGGTTGGCCGCCACCAAACATGGGTGAATGCCCATTGGGTCCGCGCGGAGCAGGGCTTGGTGGTGGATACACGAGGGGTGTGGGACTAGGTGGGTGGGCCATCATCGGCGAGTAGGGAAAAGGGGGCCGGCCGCTCATGCCTGGCGGATGGACAGTACTATATGTATAATTGGAAGGACGGCTGATGGGTCCGGCTACAGATGAAGATGGTAACGTACTACTGCTCCTCGTAGCGGCATTTGATGAAGTAGGTACTTGCTGGAATGCACGTGTGACATCATGGAGTGACATCTTGGATGGAACGTTTGCTGCTGAAGTAGGAGGGGGAGTTTCTCCATCTTCAGACTTGACATCTTGCAATGTGAACGGTAGAGCAGTAAGATCATCCGCAATGCCCTCGAGGGAGTTTACTGCATGTACTAAAGCCTTGTCAGAGGGCTGCGACCATACAGCTTTTAAATGCTCGGGATCTGGTGCTCTCGCCGGAGATTCCTTTGCAGATGAAAAGCTCAAAGGGGATTTCGTCCATGGTGTGCTGTATGATGTAGATCCAGGAGTGATGAGATTTCTGTCAACCTATATACTTGTGAGCCACAAAAGAAGATGCATAGAAATACAACGGAATACCGACCGATTCATCCGAGCTCTTAGAGTCCAGCTGCGTTGAAACAACGAGTCTTGGGGAGCTCGTATCTTTTCCAAGACCATTCACAACACGACTGATTGTAACCGTCTCCTTGGTATAAAAACTTTTGTCAGATTCAGATGAGTCTACGGCCGAAGAGAATAGAGCGCTTGGCGGATCACTTTGTGGAGATGCCGGTATTTCGTCCAGCTCGCTAAAGACGGTGAAGGATACCGTACGCTTCTTTAACTCTCGACTAGCTGTGTCGGACGGGATATCACGATAAAATGCTACTGCAGAACCCACTGGCATCTTTGGTTGAGGTCTCGGACGTTGCGAAACGGCTTCCGCTTTGTTGGTGCATGGTAATACACTTTGGGCAGCGGGGGTAAGTTCTGGTGGGTTAGGAGGAGGCGAGCAACTGATTGTGTCAAGAGCACCTGCGCTGGCGCCATCTGGGCTGTTTTCCGGAATAGATGGACAGATAGCAACCCTCCTCCACGACGGAAGGTCGTCAACCTTCGACCTCCCGTATGACAAGCCCGGCTTTGTTGATCCAGCAGGAAGATTGACCTTAGGTCCTAACGGAATGGCAAAAGACGCATGATTATGCCGTGCTCGAGGAAGGTGTACGCGAAACCTGGGTTTGCCCCTGGGAGACAAATAGCTCTTGTGGAGCACATCATTCAAGGAGAAGTCTTTCTTGCTCATGCCCTCGACCGGTGGATCCCAAGACATTATATCCCATCGAAACTGTGAACGCACATTCTTCAAAAAACGGGCTTGCCGTTTAGGAATAGGATCCAAGGGACGTGATTGGCTAGGGAGGCAGACCACAGCAGTCAGTCGAGGCGAACATGGTGGTTCGCAGCCAGTGACGTCGAAGACTTCGTGTTCTTCCCCAAATTCGACACGACGTGGCCTCAGTGCAGGAGGAAGCCATTTAGGTGCACCTGAATAACCCCGACCATTAGCATTGCCCTGAGATGGAGCGATATTTGGGTCGGGCGGCGCATCTACAGTCTCCTTGATGGCCTGTTTTGCAGATTCCGTCTCTTTCATGTCATCCAAAGCTCCCCTGATGCGAGACATCACATCATCGAGAGCAGACATTCGCACGCGGTAAGTCGGGCGAGTTAAGCGTTGCGGAGATGTGGGCAACGTCGTGTGGTTAGACGAATATGTCGCTAAGCCATCCGCAGTAGAGGAACTCTTCGAAGGTGATATACGCGCCACTGCCTCCTGTAGCGATTCCGGACTCGGAACGCTCACTGGAGTATCCTGTGACGGTTTTTCCACAGTCTCCTTTGGAATTTCTTGGTTCGTCGATGCGGATGGAGTCGAAACATCGCCAACAAGCTCAGTGGGTGTTTTGCGACGCCACACATTTGGAGACTTCGGATGAGGAGGAAGTGTCTGAGGCTCCGAGTCTTCAAAGAAGTCACTTGCGACAGGCCGAGGGGGACGGAACGGTCTTTCATTGCCTTCGTGTGGTGCCTCGGTTTGCGGGGCCGCTGGAGCACCAACGAATTTACCCATATCAGAGAAGTCCACCACCTCGAGATCCTCATCTGCAGAAACGGTAATAAACTCTTCTACCCTAAGCAACGGCGCAGGTGCACGGGGCTGTACAGGCGTGTCTCGAGGCGCTGGTGGCGACGATGGAGGTGGAGCTTTGCTTCTCCAGGAATCCGTTTTCGAGGAATCGTGAGATTGTTCTACATTTGAGGGCACAATCGGCCTCGAAATCATCGGCGGTCTGACAGATGCTCTTAAAGAAGGTGGTCGCCCTATCGGCCTGACAGGTGTTGGACGTTGTGCCGAGGCATCGAGCTGCAGCGCTTGCTGTGAAGCTGCTTCCGCAACCTCTTGTATCAGTTTCACGGCTTCCGCTTCCTGCAAATGGAATGAGCCGTGTGGGATGCTAGCCACGTCACAAATACCCACTTGAGCATTCTTCTTCTCTTCGTGTGCCTTGAATTTCTCTTCCAACGCAGCTGCCTTCTGTCGGGCACGTTCTTTCTCTTTCTCCCGCTCCTCTTCTTCCACCTGTCGTCGCTGTTTTGCGCGCTCAGCTGAGATGTGCATGGCCGTCTTGTGAGCGTCTTCAATGCTCAGCGTAGGAGTCATGAATGGGGCAGCAGTTTCGGAGGTCACCGAAATAGTAGACAATAAGGGTGACTGACCAACGACACTACCCCCATGAGTTGTAGTGGGCGAATCGAAATGTTGTTGAGAAGCAGACGAAGGTTGATGTGAATCTCTGGCAAAAAGCTTTCCAGGCGGAGCGGTTGAAATATGAGGTGGACGCTGCCGAGTGGCATCACGCTTCAATGACGGCAATGGTGGAGGGCCCATGTTCGACAAACGACGACCTCTGCTATCAAGCATGATTTCGTGCTTCTCGATAGGAGAAACGGATGGAAGCCCGTCCCAGTTTGGCGGCCCATTCATTGAGAGAGAGGGTAAACCGTCACGAGTCCTGCCGAAAGGGACATGGGGACCAGGACCGTTTCTCGATGTGCGCGATGAGCGATCATAGTTACCCGCAGGTTTTTGGAGTAATTGCACTGGTTGTACAGGTGACCGCATTGGTCCATCTCGTCCACTACGCATGTCCACTGGTGGAATATGCTCTATATGAGAGCCTCTCCTAGAAATCGGAGCCCCAGGGAGATGACGGGTATTTGGATGAGAACTATATGGCTCAAGTCTGTTTGAGCGTTCATTGAAAAGGACTCTCGAACCTTCCGAAGGCGAGTAGCTAGGATGCGAAGACACAGGGGACATTGACGGATGTCGAGAAGCACGTGGTAGATCCTTGTGCACGAACGATGGAGAGGGCCTTGATCGTGGCCACCTCCGGTCAAAGTCGTCCGCAAAACGATCCTCTTTACTAACAGGTGCTTTGCCGCTGTCAACAATCTCTGGATGGGGCTCGACTGTATCCGTAGCTGGGTCGGGTGATGATACATTTTGCGCACTAGCTTCAGCCGGTGATATCTTGTACTGTCTTCCGTCACCAAATTCGATGACTCCGTCCAGAAAATGGTCATCATCTTCTTCCATCTGCAAAATGTGAGAAAAATGAATAGGAAGAGTGAATTGAAGCGGACCTCATCCCAGTGGTGGGCGTTTGGATCAAGGTGAACTCCTCGAAATGCATCAGCTTCTTCTAGTGTCACACTTTTTGAATGAGGAGCATCAGAGGGCTTCTGTGATTCAGTGACCTTGGGTGATGGTCGGCCTAAAGAATGCAGATCAATTCGCGAACTGCACCTATAAAATTTGCAACATACCATGAGCAACTTCGGCAGCCGTAGGAAAGTCTGAGGGGCCCGCACTGTCCGGCAACAGGACTGGTGCCATGACTTTCAGATGCCCCCAAGCCGGTTTGGACGTAGTATCCTTCTTCCCCGTGGCGGACGAAGTCGATGGGATAGCTCGTGGGTGTGGCTGAATAACTTTGCCGGCGACGGGAAGCTGTGGGGCAGCTGGAATGGAAACGGGCGCTGGTGCAGCGGCATGTGGAAGAGGCTGTGGAGGGGGTCCATTGGATGAAGTTGATGGTGTTGAAGAGACTGGAGGTGCCGCGGATGGTGGACGCGACCAACCTGGACCAGTTGTAGTTGATGAAACAGGCGCTGCTGTAAGCTTGGTGGTCACGAGCCGCGAATGCGTGCTTATTGGTGGAGCCACAGGCCGGACGGCTACAGGACGTCATATGAAGATTATTATTATAAAATACAACATTGAACTTACGAGCTGGACTACCAGACTTGACGACAGGTACGTGGTTCGATGACGTGGTAGCAGACCCTGAGGAGGACGAATTCTTCTGCAGGAACTTCTTGTTGATGTTGACAGAAGTAAATTTCTTTGGATGTGGGGCAGCTAATGACGAATCTGAAGCAGGAAGAGCCAGTTGAGTGCGAGATTGAGTTGATGAGTTCGTAGGTGAAATCAATGGAGGTGAACTCGAAGTCTTGAGAGCGCAAGCTGCGACTGCAGAATGTTCTTCGGATACATTGGATGAATTCAACAGCGCATTAACATGTTCCTCTTCTGCATGATTTTCAGTTAGCCCCGTGTTTGAGTTCTCGATATTGGCCATATACGCGTCCCAAGACGCCGATAGTCAGTTTTCTGGTGCCTAGAGAGATTATAGCAAGAGCCGAGAAGGAAATCAAATAAAAATACACGACAATGAGCTAAAACACACGGTTAACTCGTTATTGACTTGCCTAAAAGCTTTATGTAGAGTAGACAAACGAGATTTTCGTTGTCGTTGACGAGCGGAAATATCAAACGAGGGCAGAGTGCAACGTTGAGCGGCGGTTAGCCTTTTTCGGTTAAGTAGTACTTCTAATAAGCTACAAACTGCTACATGCTAGCAAGCTCAGCCTCCTTTTTATTCAGTCGGTCAACTTCTGCATCCAGAGCCACATTTGCCATCTCAATCTGAAGGATGCTCGATATCAACTCTGTCCATTTATTCTCCAACGATGTCAACTGGTTTCCAATTTGCGTCTTCAAACAAGTATGAACACAACTGCTCTCCTGATCAACACGAAACATACCTGAGAGTTCTTGCGTTCTCGGTTAATATCTGTGGTGCGCTGCTTCAACTCCTCGAGCGCTGTCTCTGCTTGCTTGGCTGTCGCTTCTAACAAGTAATTGTGAATTCTCCAAGCATTGGGTCCATATGTCTGCAGCAGCGCGAGATTTGTGTGCCTTTGAGAGAGCGTGAGCTCGAGGTACTCAAAGGATAACTGAAAACCCACCGAATACGCTGGTGCTCTAGTTGAGACTGTGCATTCTTCAGCGCTTGCTGCCATTCCTCATCTGTGCCTGGGGTAGACGTCGGTGCCGGAAGTTGATATCTTATGGTATCCAAAGGTGCTAAAGGCTGATGAGCCTCGACGCGCGCAAGCTCAGCAGCAAGCCCAGGTTTGTCCTACGCCATATCAGGTTTGTGAACGATCAAAAGGTAGCTTTAAATACCTTGAAGAGCTCTAATGGAGGGGGAACGCGAGGATGCAGAGTCTGTGGTGGTTTTGGCTCGCGTGCTAGTTCGCGCTCAACTTTTTCCCTCAATATTGGATTTTTCTCGAGATCATTGTCATAGTAAGGTAATGAATCGAATATTTCTGTTCTGTGAGTGTCGTTGTCGATAAGTGAAGCCATGGTCTACTTGACGGCGCCGGTCACGATTCGGATCGGAGTGTGAATTTACCGTTTGCCTGAACCCACTGAGCAAGTAACCAGCAAACATGTCGTTCCGCACGGGTCTGCGGGTCACAAATCTACTTAAAAGCTCGTCGAAGAGACCAGCGAGGACCGTTGGTGTCGCTTTGACGCGAAAAATACAGTCGTCATCGTCGTCTAGAGGTAAGTTATGCCTGCCTAATCACTGATGACCGTTTTGACAACTTTCTAGCCTCCGTTTCGCCATTCACCGAGCCTACGTCTCCGAATCCTACAGCTACCAAGTATGCTGAGACAACCGAGTCATTACACACATATGGATCATACCTTATGCAATGTCTCCCCAAATTCGTCCAGCAGTTCTCTGTATTGAAGGATGAGCTTACTTTGCACATCTCCCCGTCTGGCGTCATCCCCGTTTTGACTTTCCTTCGAGATCACTCACAGTGTCAGTTCAAAAGTGTCGTGGATATCACCGCTGTTGATTTCCCAGAACGAGAGAAACGCTTCGAGGTGGTTTACAACATGTTGAGCGTCAAGTATGCGGCGAGGATTCGTGTCAAGACCTATGCTGGTGAAGCGGACCCTGTACCTAGCAGCGTTTCTGTCTTCAGTGGAGCAGACTGGTATGAACGGGAGACGTGGGACATGTTTGGCGTCTTCTTTACTGGACACCCCGACCTGTATGTCGCGTTCTATATCCATATGAACCGGCGTCTTGACCTTCTATTTACAGGCGTCGCATACTAACAGACTATGGTAAGTTTTCTTGGATGCAATAACTCGCACTTGTCATAGATTTTGTTTAGGCTTCGAGGGTCATCCCCTTCGAAAGGACTTTCCATTGTCGGTGCGTAGCTACCACTACAACCCGCTGATCGTAATGATAGAATCATCATTTTAGGGCTACACTGAAGTCCGCTACGATGAAGAGAGGAAACGCGTCGTTTATGAACCTCTGCAATTGACGCAGGCTTTCCGGTCAGTCAGGAATCATCTCGATCCCTGCGTTTCCTAATCACCTGATCATATATAGAAACTTCGAGTCTCTGTCACCCTGGGAACAAGTAGGGCAAGGGACAGAGCCCGTCAGGCCCGCAGAGCTCAAGCCCGTTCCTCCACCTCAAGACGAACAGCCTCCAAAGAAGTAGACTGTTACTACGTTATTGATTGATATCCATATACAACATTCCTATCCTCTGAGTGCAGTCGTGTTCGGTCGTCGTAAGGTAGGTAATACATGGGTGGGGCAACAACATGTGAGTGGAAAAGTACATCAAGGGGATGGTTCAGAGGGCATTTCTTGAGGCGTAGTGCGCCCGGCTGCCTTCTTACCCCATCCCATCCGTGTGACAATGTAGTCCTGCCCAATCACTTCAATGCCTACCCTGAGAGACTCGGCTACAAGATCTTCCACCCAGTCATAATCATCCCAAATTTGCAACCAACTACCAGGCACAGCCTGTGTTATAGTCGTGTGCACCAACTTATGCCCGGGATCAGACAGATGTAACAGGAACTGGAGGTTAGACTGCTGAGGCGTTTCTGCGGACTGCTCTGAAGTATCAACGGGCTGAGGAAGGGTGAAAGATGTGAGAAATGGCTGGATGCGGAGGTAGACAGAGGAGTATGTAACAGGATTCTGAATAGATGACTCTTTGGGTGGTACTTTGGAATTGGTCTTGATGAATTCATCTATATTTGCCTGGACGTAAAAGTGAATCTCGCGTGCACATTTCTTGGCATTGGCCTCTTACCTGCGCGAGTTTAATAGCAGCATCGTATCCGTCCACCGAATTGAAATCCCGAGGAGTTCCTGCTGCAGATTCCTTTGGTTTTGATTCGACACCTCGGTTGATAATCAAATCGCCACCCTCGACCTGTTCCATGACCTAAGCAACAACATCAGCTCGGTGGACACCCGTAATGTCTTGGTGCGTACCCTAGCGAGTGACCGGTATACAAGCGATTCGACACCATCATATCCTTTCATATCATGACTGAGCCATACTTGAATGACCTCGTGCTCAGATATAGGAGGAGCAACTACATTCAGAATGTCTGTCAATGTAGACAGTCCGACTTTCTTGAAATCTTGTCCTAGAGGGTACAAGTTAATCGACTTTGAATCAACTCGTCACACACAGACGAACCAAGTTTGTCAAGCTGCGCAGTCTTTGCGTACTCCAGGACTCCCTCTCCCAACTTACTGATGTGTTCATTCTTGGGAAGGTTCTTGACCTGCTCGTCCACTACAGACCTTGCTTGTTGGTAAACAGTATTTGCACTGGTCCATACGCTGCCCCATCCCCAACGATTTGAGGAAGCCGCCAATGCAGGCTCAGCTTCAGCCTTGGCAACAGGAGCTGACGATGGTTCTGGTCTTGCCACGAGAGAAGAAGTTGAGGAGGACGGATGAGCACCGACTTTAACTCGTTCAGTGCTCTTCCTCAGTGATGGAGTTCCCGGGCGCGAAGCATGTCGTTCTATATGTGACGTCGTGGAGCGGGTTGGCTCTGAGCTCTTCTGAGTTATCTCATCAATGAATGCGAGAACATCCGCTGGGTCTCCTGCGCTGTCCGTATTAGCAACGGGTCCACGCGTCGTTGGTGCGACTGGATTAAGGGAGTCAAGATCATCGAGAAATTGAAGAGCTTCTTCCTGCTTTGACTTTGATTTAGAGGTCATCGTCGTAGTGCGAGTCAAGCAAGTCGGAAGGACCCCAGACTTGGAAAGCGGAGTCTAATCATAGCGCGCTTACGTCGAATACATCAAAACAACTTGTCCACATTCGTTCACTATTCCCTTTGTATGGGTCGTAAGAAGAAAGTCGAGCGGGAGGTATACCACGTCGGTGCGAGCTCAGTCCTTCATCGCTATCACTATTCACATGCTTGCTGGTAGAGGTTATCACCAAAGCTCGTGTCAGTGAGGAAGGAGACTGGGTAAGTATATAACACTGCGCTTCGCACAAAGATCTAACCGAGTCGTCTAGGAATATTATGTCAAAGTGGGTTTCTATACGTGTTTGATTGCGTCCCCTAATGATTCATAGTGGGCAGGCTACGACTCCGATGCAGACACGTCAGATTCGTTTCCCTTTCATTGATCACGAACTCATTTTCTAATGCAATATGCAGTTGGGAGCCAACAAATAATGTGAAACAATGCGAACGGCTCTTGTGCAGCTTTTGGGATCATGTTGGTAATGACGACGACGACGATTACGCCGTCGGATTCGAGATTACGGCGAAGGACCATTGGATAGGTGAGACTCGGCTGACCTTGTGCTTGGTGGCTCAACTGACTTGTATGAAGAGCAAGAGAAGGAGTTCTTCGCGACGCAGTTCTCAGAAGAAGCAAATCGCAAAAGCGAAAAGGATATGAATAAGCCACCGATCAAGCAGGTGAGTTCACCTGATGATACTCAATATATTGTCTTACACATTATACATAACAGACTTTAGAGCCAAAGCTGCCAAAGCAAGTCGAGAAAGATACTCATAGGTTAAAAGAGCCCGATATCCCTCTCAAGCGGAGATCTCCGGTCGCGAAGACGTTGGCACCGCGAGGGAAAAAGCGTAACAATACACTGATCAGTTCAGATGTATGCTATCTTTTATTTATCATCGTGCTGCGAAGCTTAGGCGACAGTAGTCAGACTCCGATTCATTGGACGATCGCCCATTAAAACAGCGGCGGAAATATACTCACTCAAAGTCGCGGAGCACTACAGCAGACAAGGTTCCGTAATAGTCGTCGTCTCTTTCATTCTAACCTCAATGCTTTCTATAGGAACACTCATCAGCGGCCTCCTCCCCTAGTATGTTCACCGAACAATCATCTCGTCCCCTTCCGCCACCACCAAGGCCATCGACATCTTCTGCCACACCATCAGTGAATGTACCTCGCCCACCCAAAATACAGACCGTTCGGACTCACCAAGATCAAAGGAGCAACCCTCTTGTCAAGACTATAGATCTTCCCTCGAAGGCGGTTCAATCTGGGAGTACTCTATCAACGAAGCAACGTATAGCAGCGGGATCAGGCCCTTCCGTAGCACCCAAGCCGAAGCCACTGCAGACAATTCCGAAACTTCTGACCGGTTTGTCATTCAAGAAGAAACCCCTTGAAGCAAAAGATCCTTCGTCTGCAACTAGTCCATCCTTCAAGGATTCTTTCGAGAACGAGCCTTTATCAGCAAGTGGTATGCAACCGTCTGGTCCATCCACTAAAGAGCCTTTGTCCACAATTAGTTCCTTTGAGGAACCTTTCGAGAATGAACATTTTGCGGCGACTGATGCGGAATCGTCTGATCCTTCCACTACAACACCCGTCGGAGTTGGCCCGTCTTCAGCCACACCGCAGATGATAGGGGAGCCCTCTACCATTGTTTCGGGCTGGGAATATAATACAGAGATGTTTACGGCTGCAGATGACGACCTTCCCCTTCCCTCACCTGCACCTCTGTAAGTGCGCTCGCGTATCATCAGACATATCCATTTGATGGCCTTTTAGTATTCAGCATCAACTCGCGAATCCAGCTCCCCCTAAGCGAGCCCCTGAAAAGGCCGCAGACGAGTTTCTTCAAAGTCTTAGTCTTAATATGCCAAGGTATGTATCTTAGGCTACTCACATTCGTTTGCGCTCACGACATGCATGCCAAGTCTCAATAGTCCTTTGTGCGTCTTGTTTTATTATTTTCAATCACTAAAATGCTCACAACAATGTTCAGGGAGCCTCCAGTCAGCGATGGCACCCAGGACATTGATTGCTTCCGACCAAAAGCTTTAACAACGATGAAAGCTTCTGCGATGCCAAAGTTTGTGGTGCTACTCGCGAATATGAAAAGTGTTCTAATCTTCGAATAGGATTCCCAAAAAGTGGAAATGGGAGGGTGATCTATTTGTTGACTTTGCTAAGAACCAAGCCAAGAAAGTTTGTGAAGTGACGATCAAGGATGCGACTGATTCGCACGATAACGGTGCTCGCATGAGCTTCATGATGGCGCAAACTAATTCCATCCGCATCCAAAAACTCTACAATGTTACGGATCTCGCACCGGTTTTTCGTGCATGTGGAGAAGCTCAGCAATTTGCCAAACTTGAAGCTTTGGAAAATCAAGATAGTCAGGCACTGCACGGACTGTTTCGTTACATGTCAATTCAGCGACAGGTGAGTCCTTTTTTCCGTTGATGGTCTATATTGACAGAAGGCAAAGGTTGCTGTTCTCCCGCTGTCGTTGGATGGTGCAGAACTTGCTCTGCTCTTTATTTTCAGCCCATCATTGGATGCCCTTTGTAGGTTTTTGCGCGTACCAGAGCATCTACGACAAAATTCGCAGAACACCCATGTTTTGGTAGCCCTGTTGCCATGGCTGATCTCGTCTACCAAATACATCAAAGGAACGACGCGTAACCGGGTCGATAAAACCATACAGCAGCTATCGACTCCGAGTGGTCAATCGAAAGACAGCCGTCGTCGCATACTAAGAGAGGCTGCCATGGCTATCGATCTGCTTTCGATTCCACGCGAGCTCTTGGATTTCATGCAGTTTCCAAACAGGAAATATTGTATCTGGTCCTTCCCAGCCGACGGAGCAGCATTGAATCCTGGTTTTGAGACCCGACAACTTAAATACGTACTGGACAAGACCAAAGCTATGTCAGTTAGCCTTGACGCAGAAGCTCGGGTAATATTCATTCATGTCGGAGCCCTGAAGACTTTTCACGAGCTTTCTGCTGTGGTCACCAAGCGGCGCGACGCGCCTGAAGTTCGCTTTTTCACTTACGGCACACATGAGTCTGTTCCGTCCAGCAGGTGGGGCATGCGCGAGATTTTCCCTTTGGGTGAGTATTTGCAAAGCAGGGCGATCGGTGTCACTGACAATCTTCAAAGGTGGTATTGTCACCTTCACGCCTTTGGCTATCGCCGAAGATCCTATTGGATGTCATAGTTTGATGCGTAACCTCGCGCAGCATCCCCTCTGGGAATGTTACCTGATACCTTCGATTGTGGGTTTGAGTCATGCCCTGGCATGCGGCAAGGATAAGCCAGTTCCAGAAATTATGAGGTGAGTGTGATGCTCCTGTACCGTTATCCTTGAACTAAGAACATATCTCAAGTATGGATTCGTGCCTTCTTCCCATTCTGGACCTGGCAGACGCAGGCAGCATCTCTGTCACGAAAGCGCCTACCAAACATAATGATGACGCCTGGATTGTCGAAACCCTTGAGCAGCAATTGTTGGAAGTAGAAGATATGCTGCGAGAATGCGTTAAAAGCTCAATAGAGCGCTTCGCTCACTGCAGTGAATCTGACATCCTGATTGAAGCGGACCGGGAGATTTCTCAGGATCTCGTCAATATGGAGCTGCAGCCTAAGTTCATGGACAATTACCGCCGATTTGTGGTCATCAGAGCTGCATCCGAGGAAACTCGCAGCCTCCCTGAAGGCGGATCGGGGGTATGTAGTGTGATTTTTCCATCAGCGGCGTCTACTGACCTGACTTGTAGCTCGAGTGGTCTTCGCTATCAAACTTCGCATTTAAGGATGATTACTTTCTTGGATCATAGATTTTAGTCATGTCGTTATGTACCATAGTTTAGTCATGTAGTCGATGTCCTTCAAGTTGAACGTTCAACAATCGTGTACGAATCTCAGTTTACATGTGATTGTACCGCCGGTCCGCAAGGGCACGCAAGTGATTCCTTTAAGAAACCCGGCCCATGTCTTTAGCTGGCACACAACCATGTCCAGCGTTACCCAGTGGCTGTTAGACCCCCGCATACACGACTACCTTGCCATCGTAAAAGGTGCACGTAATGGCTTTGTGTACGGAGTCAAAGTCAGATTCCCTCACGCGTTGATCATGGCCATTCTCTTTGGTCGAGGAGAGTACGTTTTTCTCTGCACTTGGAATCATCTTCACTGCTGGACCACTGTCCTCCTGTAGCTGGAGATCTCGCTTTCTTGTTATATACAAAGCAACCAAGCAGCACGCCTTCAACCTAGCAAAGTTTGTTTCACTCTACAAGACACTGTTGCTACTTCAACGAAAGGCAAACGGAGGGAAACAGCGTAGCGCGGATACATTTGTGGCTGGCTTATTGGGAGGGTACGTGGTCTTCGGCGATCGATCAGCCGTGAACGAACAGGTACTTCAAATGAATTCTCGTCCGTGCTAGTCCTGTTGAAGTCATTGGCTTTCCATTTAGATAGTCCTTTACGTTGTATCCCGGGTCATTGCTTCGTTCATGCCACGCACAGGTAGTCCGTACTCGAAAGCGCCTGCAGGCGCGTCTGGATCTGCGGTGAAACCTATCCCGCCAGACCCGCGGTATTTCTCTGTCTTCGCGGCTCTATCATGGGGTGCCGTCATGTGGCTGTTCCAGCACCGCGGAGAAGCCATTCAACCTGGCATGTTCAACTCGATGACATACCTTTACCGTGACTCCGAGGTATGGACTGATCTTAGGACATTGTTATGGCATAATACGTAGAGGGATGATAGATTTTGACGGTGAGTCCAGACTCCTTTACGCATGCGCGTATTATCTTACACTGTGTCATCCAGATATCCATATCCTCCTATTCTTTATAAGATTGCATCGAGCCAGTAACCCTGCGGCACGTAATCTACAGTTCTTGCCACTCTCCGACATTTGTACTGCATGCTTCAAAGTTAGAATGGTCTCGTTGTGATAAGCTTTTCCTCTTTCCGTACCTGAAGCATATCTACGGCAGCTGTCAGAGCTTTCTGACACAGGGGACAAGACGAAAGCTGGGCAGCCAAGTCATGCATCTCCCCTGCTATATCAGTGGCTGTATTTCATCCGTCAGTAAGTGTGATTGAGATGCGTACAAGATCTGCATACCTGCTTCGATTTGGGTGGCCAGGTACACCCGCTTCTGCTCCCAGAGCTGAGTGGCCCACTGCTTGTGCACAGGACAAGTGCCGTATCCGTGCAGAAATATGTCCTCATTGAGCAGGATATCTCGTAGTTTATATTTCCGGTATTCATGGAGCCTCAGAAGCTCATGGTATGCGGTGACAGTGGGAATAATTTGTATATCCTCTTTGGTGTACGACGATAGTGGGGGATGTAGGAGGTGGGCGCTTGCCTCTGCTGCAATCTTGGGCAAGTCATGTGCTGTAGCATATGCATAAACGGGGAGCGGGTTAATTGAAGCATTGGCTTGGACGTGCAAGTGGAGTGAACATATGATCGTTTCCGGAAGTCCATACTTATCAGCGAGATGAAGCATGGACGGAAGAACCGGGAACGGGATGATTGAGCCTGCGTGCAATTTGAAACGAGGTCTCGCTCCATCTGGGTTCTCCGTAGGGGGAGGTTCGGGGGGTTCTTGAATGAGGCGGAACAAAGTTGCTAAAGCATGCTCCGTTTCATCCAAGTGGAGAACTGCTTCCTGGGGCCTAGGCTTGTCGTTATCACCCACTCCGTGATCACAGCATGCAAACATATTCCCTTTAAGGTCATACATATTAATTCGAATACGAGATGGGCTGGGACATACGTACGGAACACTTCGCATGTTTCAATAACGTGGCGGCTCACTTGAAACTCTGTGCCATCAGGCAGTGAGCGCACGTGGAATGTTGGTGGGCCACAAGTACTGGAATCGGCATAGCTTGTACCGCTGATGTTTTCGCTAGTCATATCCAGGATTAGTGCATGTCCTCCACCTACTTGTATATATCCTTTATAGTGTACCAACGTGCAACGTTTTTGCACTCGTGTCCGTTGACGTACCGTAAACACGCGAATGAGCGGCAGTGGGAATGTCCGACTCTGACCACAGCAATTCCGTAGTCCAGGAACAAAATTCATCAAACCTGTCAACCTGTACCAGAAAATTGCCAGTGCATTGAAAAATACATCGCGGACTAGATCGCGTAAGTCACAGCGTGAGGTGTGGGACGTGTGATATTGTAGCTAGAAGAAAACCATGATAGCCCGAAAGCGAGCGAAAAGAACAAAGCAGAATAATCGTGGAGGTATCATCAAACAGAGGTAAAGGGAGTATGAAATCTAAGTCGCCAATAACCCGAGAAGATGTCCTTCACATAACCACGCATTTGGGTTTCTTGCTGCCGCCGTCCTTTGGTTGCTTGTCGCTCTGTTTCCCCCCTGATCCACCAGATTCCAATCGTTTCGTCTGCCGTAGGGCACGTACTAGGTTGGTGAAAAGTAGCTCGACGTTATATGCTGTTCTTGCTGATGTTTCCATGAATTCACAGCCAAATGTCCGAGCGAGCGCTATGCCTTCCTCACGTGAGACTTCACGCTCGTATGTCTTGTCGCACTTATTGCCCACCAGCATGAAGATAGGTTTTTGGCGCTTAACTTTGAGCATCGACTGTCTGAAAACGTCCAGCCGTTCAAATGTTGACCGAGATGCGATGGAGTAGACCAGAATAAATCCCTGGCCCTCCCTAAACATGAGATTGTGAGACATGACAAAACAAGACAGCGCAGTGATTACGTACCGAACCCATTGGTCACGCAGCGTGGCGTACTCCTCTGCATGGACATCAGAGAGATAGCAAATGTGTAATGACTAGTACTCACCCTGCCCAGCAGTGTCGATGACTTCGACGAAGCACATCTTGTTATCCACAATTAACTGCTTCCTATAAGCGTCTTCTATTGTCGGGTCGTAAGTCTGTGAGTAACTATGAGTCAATTGATACGAGGGTGAACAAGAACACATACCTCTGTACCATAATATGGGAGGAAGGGTCGAGGCCATTAGATTGCAGTAGAAAGTACATGGTAGTTGGTTGGGCTTACCAACGAAACAATTGAGAGTGAACTAGAGGGGAACATGAGGCGTGGATGGGTAACAATAGTGATGAGGACCGACCTGAACAGCCAAAGCAGTTTTACCGACACCACCATCGCCAAGCACAGCAACCCTCCAGCTATCCATAGCTATTAATGATAGATTAGGGATAATATGGAGATGGAAGCAAGCGAAGAAGGAATACCTTGAGTGTGATCAAAAGAGATAGAACAGGAGTTCTGTTGTCAGAGGTGAATTATAGTTGTCAGAGAGGGTACAGGGGATGTGTACCTTGAGAAGCCGAAAATGGAGTTTGAAGCCGGAGAAAGTGCCAAGTATATAGGGATACCTTAAGAGATGAGGATTGAGAGAAGGAAGAATATTCGGAAGTCGTGCAGATCGTATATGGTCGTAAAGAAAGGCGCGGAAAAGGACTTTGAGACTTAGAGAGAGAAAGGAGTAGGAAGCGGAGAGAAGAGAAACTTGCGTTGATGTACGACTCTTGGCTTGTCCTTCCAAGTACTCCATAAATTTACATCAAAATACTTATCATATAATATAATTTTAAAGTTTATATTATATTTATTTACATCACCGCCTACGGACATCTCCATCCACCCTTACAAAGCAATGTTCTTAAATCGAATGTCCCCTTAAAAGCAGTGTCAAGAGGTATTCGACAATTGCGGTCGACCTAATTAATTGCCGTCAGACAACCATACATGGCCTGGCTTATCGTTCCCGTCCACCATTTAATTAGCCCCTCGACTGACAATTGACAGTAAGTACCTCTTGGAGATGCGCCTCTCGTCCGGCTATCATTTGACCTCCGCATCTCAGCGCTCAGCTCCTCTTATGATTTACCTACGTGTTCTAGCACTGAGCCCCCATCTGGGGCTGTTCCGTAGGGAGATTGAGTTAGGGCCTTGGAGCCACAAAATTCAGGGCCATCTTTGGCCGCGGCCCATCCAAATAATCCAACTTGATCTGCGAGGGTAAGGAACGCCATCAAAGCTGGGCGACCCCTGTAACTTCCCGCGACGATCAACAAACCACAGCGTTGTCTTTCTTTTATTGTCAGGTCGGAAAAAGTGACTTTTAACCGAACTGCCGAACTGCTGCATTTAGAAAATATACGCTCAATAGGCGCTCGTCAAAACTTCGTGTCGCGTGACCAGATCGAAGGGGAGAACCGCGCTCACAGATACAATTCCTGAGCGCTGAAGCTTGAAGTTGAAGTTCTGATGCGGTATATGTATACAGATGACGTTGAGATACTATTGGAACTAATAGTCGTGTGTTCTCGCCTTCAGTACAGTGTTCAGAGGCTGCCACGAGTCAAGGCCAAAGTTGCGGTCGTATTGATTCCGTCCTTCACATGGACTTTACGATACGATTGCGCCACCGCCACCATGGGACATTACGTATCAACATCCTCGACAGAGCACCTGACGAGGTGCATGGAAGCCTCGCCAAAGTACTTGTCTCCCAAGTGTGGTTCAACGAATACACGGTAAAGACGCACTTATCGTCATCGATGACAAAATCCACCCCGTGTTCTTTCTGACGCAGAACCAGGCCGATGAAACTTTCCCATCCGAGTTTCAGCCACGTAACTCAGACGTGATGTTCATGTCGTCACGACACGATGCTCTCGGGTCTAACTTATTCGTGATGACATGCGGCGACGAATTTGTCGCATATGGGGCCCCCGACCAGTTAATTGAATGTGTAAAAACCTTATAAACTTTTCGAACACCCTTCGGCACCTAAAATCAGCTTTTTCTTCCGTAAGAAAGCCTTCATATGGTGATACTCACTTGCTCGGGCCACCTAAAAAGATCGAAGCTCACTAGGTTTCACGGACGTCTGATGAACTCTGACAAAGTGCATCGTGTCAGAGTATTGTCACGGTCATCAGGCTGACTCATCGGCTAATTTACGGAGAGATCATGCCTGGCGTACTGCGGGTGCTCGATCTTATCCGACGGTGTCATCCCCGTCTAGTCATCGTGATTCTCACCAGATGGGAACAATCGCGCTCGAGTTGCACTTCTGACACGTGTATTGCGATAGATGGCGAGCAAGCGAGTCTGATTCTGTCTCATTGCTGATACCACTGGGTGCTGCACATCCGGTAGATAGTTGAGGCATTGCATAGCTCCAGCCTGGGGGCTCTTTCAAGTGGCTTCCTGCAACAGCATCCAATTTGAAGGACTGATAACTGTGATAAAGCCACCGCTTTAAATCGATAATCACGCTGAAACTGCAGCAGCATTTGTCGTCGATCGACATTTCCGACACTCATCGTAATTCTGCTCAGCTCTGCTCCACCTATGCCGAACTCTTTTCACATCAGGCTAAATATCCTAATTGGAACATCGACGTTGATCCCGGCGGCACGAGGCTGGACTCGGACATGTCAGGACTCAGGAGTGGGCGCTAATCAGCTCCGGGGATCGTGGATTTCACTCGTCTGTCCCCTCACCCCACGAGCTGCCAGTGCCCAGAACTAAGACGTGCCTTAGCCAGCGAGAACAGAGATAAGTGGGAAGTAAGAATAACAATACCAACCAATCTCCTGCCCAATTGGCTCGCCCTCTTCCGAAACTTTCACTGTTGTCGTAAAGTTAAGTTTCAGTTTTTTTGTCGCTGTCTGTATTCAAGGGTGAAAATTATTTTGGGTCGGAAGAAAAGAAGGTAATGATTGGCGCACAAACATATGAATTTTGGTACAACTGAAGAAACGACTACAGGTTGCTTCGGGATCCCTTTTCCGATCACTTCTTTGGAAGGAAGGAATTATGACGACACGCCTTCTGCGCGTGTCCATGGAGTACGCTCTGAATCGAACGGAAGAAACGTAATGGTTGGTCCAGACAGCCCGTTTCCAAATCTCTCCAATACCCGTCCAGACGTTCACTGATTAGGGACATTGTGCCTTGTTCGAGCGTCTGGTATATATAGTGTTCTTCGAGCGGCAACTGATTATAGATAATATCTTCTCGAATCTCGACATGATAAGATGTTGTCATACCCTTACCTGCATAAATGAAGAACGTAAGTAAAGGACCAGACTCGGATCCAGCTACAGTATACCGGCGCGCCCATTGATCCCGGCCCACGGTGCGACCCCATCTGATAGGAAGATTGCATAACTGAAAACGTTGAAACAAAGCCACGACCAGACCTTCAGGTGTTCTCCCTTCATTACGTCTACGACGAACGGCGGTCTCGGAACGATTGGCTCACTGGTCAACTCAGTATGAGTCATGTGGATTTCCGATTGCGGAGTACGTACGGTGTCAGAATTGAGTAAGGAGAACCATCAAGTGAACGATCCAGTCGAAAAGTTTGCGAATTCGCCTCCTCTTCGGTAGGGTGTATGAGCGGCGATAGTGTTTCCCTGGAAAGCAAGAACAATAAGTCAGGACGGGATGGGGCGATCATGAAAACCGATACGTTCTTGCCGTGCTGTCTATCAGATTTTGATGGGTGCCAAATATGGTGTTAGCAGTTGTCAGATATGATTGCCAAATGACTTTGTACTCGTGGTTCAGAGGTCGCAGTTGAATTTTCCCAGGTCCCGCAGCACCGCAAGCCGCAGTTCGAACTTTGATCGGGAATGGGTGATGAATATGGGGTCAGCAACGCAAGACGGGGAAATCATTGGTAATTGTGTGCTCGTAGGTCAGAGGTAGAGCATGTCATGGTCAGCTCCTGCCGATGTCGCTTCGCCAAGCCTATAATATTGCCGACTACTTACCGCAGCTTCCAGAGTAGGTAGTCACTTGGTATATCGTCACCAGACCAAGTGATTGCGCTACAGTGGATTCTGAATCATTCTCGAGTCCCTGTCTGAAAAAAAGGGGAGGGGGTTTATAATATCCGGACTGACTCGGATATCTGATATGATGCAGAAAAGCTCTATTTCCGCACATACGTTGGATTTCGCAGGAGATTCCACGCATCCCTCGGAGTGATACCTGTATCAGTGTTCTTCAGATAATGCGCGATGGTTCTTCCGAGGATTAAGGGTTAGCTCACATGTGATGTATTGCAAGAGGGGAAAGTTGTTCACTGCTATCAAAATAAACTCGCTGAAGCGCTGTGAGCAATTAAGCCAAGCTTGTCAAAAAGTCAACCGTGGTAAAGCAGGTGACAATTATACTTAAGCACTGATCAGGAAGAATATGGATGCCTTCTTGAAAGGTTGCCGTAGTTCGCCCAATGTGACTTGGGAAAGAGGCTCAGTTGAGATACTGTCGCCCCCGAAAGATAAGACAAACGAACAAACTTCCCATTGTGATAAGGTATGCGTAGTTGGAACAGGTGGAAGTATGTGTGGAACGTGGAATGATACGCATAATGTTGAACAGGTGTGGAACATGGAATGGCACGCATCGTGATAAAGGCAAGTTGGGGAAAGGAAATATTGCGTAGAAGGAACCTATTGTATGCTAGTGTGCAGTTCTGCACGCGTGTCGGAATGAGTTATATACCGAGATAAAAAAAACCTCAACTAAAAAGAAGCCACCAATCATACAACATGGTCGGAAAGGGTTTGGAGTAATGCGCCAAATGGTGGTCGATCTATGGCTCTAGGGCACACTCATCAGTCTAGTGCAAGAGTACCGCACGCGTCGCGCAGGCTCAATCCTGCCTGCTCAGTTCTCCCTGGGTCAAGTCAAGTACAAAGACTGTCTTGGAGTTCTTTGGTGGTTCTATGAACTTGACAGGTTTTTTTGAAGAACGCGACGAGGTGTTTTGTGATATTGAAACGAATGGTCGCAAAGGGCGAGAGTGAGGGAATGATGGTCGCATAGGCGACGCTCTCGACGAGCCAGACGGGGCGTTCAGTGACGATGCAGCAAGGGGTGAAGAAACATATGGCATCGGAGATGATGCAGCAAGGGGTGAAGAAGCGTATGGCATCGGAGATGATGCTCTCAGGACAGGGTGTACCGCAGACATGGTCATTGCAGCTGTGAAAAACGTCAGTTCACAGCTATGTATAGTAGTCAAAGGTTTGAACATACGCATTACGTTGAACAGAGCGGATGAAAATTTGTGAGAACCGTAGGGCAGGCGGTTGAACTTGTACTGGAAGTTGGAAGAGTACTTGAGGGTGAAAGGAGAACCTAGCTGGTGAAAGATTGTGGAGACGTCGCGTCGCGGACGTGGCTGTCGTTTACTGGTATTTATATACTTTGTTGCAATCCTGTGGGGATGGAATGCAGAGAACTCCAACCCATATTATTAGCGACGACATGTTGGGGATTGCCTAAATTTAGATTACCCAATACCGCGTGACAACCCCAAAGTGAGCAACAACTCTCAGATTGTACTATTCATGTTGTTCAGCTGTTGCTTAACCCAAAGTACTTGCAATCATGAATACCGATTTTTCGCAGCATGGTCAGGCGGATCTACCATTGATAGTAAAATTTAGCTGACCATGACCAAAACTTTGGGTCCACTAGCTTGAGACTCCACCAACGGTTATCTACCCCATGTGCACAGGCGGCTTGCACTTAGTACGCCGTCTGCTCAAGTGGCTAACGCTTTAATAAAATAAACTACTCTCTTACTGACATCAATCTCCCCACAGTGATAAGAGACTAGCTCAAACCGGTAGTAATGACCAACTTGCGGCTGGTCGTACTCCCAGCATGATCTAGCATACGAGGCGTCTCGATGGCGTGCCCCCAACTCAGCCATTACGCACCTGTACTGAGGGTTTTCACTTCCGTCATCCGCGTGAAATCGCTCCAGAGGCTTCCACGGCTTCGCGTATTCGCCAAGCTACGTACGTACGAACCCTAAGGCCTACACCCTTACCCTATAATTGGTGGCACAAGCTGGCTGTGAGGCCACAGTCGGACAACAGACGCGCTTTTGACCTGCCACTTGTCCAAACACTTGCTACCCAGTTCCCGTGTGACCGCAGTGCACTAACTCCATGATTGTTTCATGGCACCGCATTTACAAAGCACTGGGGAATGTTTCATACTTAGAACAGAATAGTACAAGTTCTTCCGATCACTGCATCCTTCGTGGAAACATATTAGCATGCCCGAGGTCGGCCTGGTACAACGCCGCTGGTACTAGAGCGCGGTTTGATTTGAGGCACATAAAGAACGGCTCTAGTTCTATCACTGCCTGTCAGAATAATGATCTATGCATTGATATTAGGGTGAGATATAATTTGGAACATTTCCATACACGACTCTTGATAACGAGTAATACGGAATTGAAATGTGTGTTGAGAATAGGATATGCCATGCTTCTAAATAAGCACATTGAAAAAAAATGATTAAGGAGGAGACTAAATGAGGATGCAATGAGATAGTAAGTACACAATAAGTTTCGAGGGAGGGAGACAGAAGGGCACGGAATACATTTCTTGGATTCGTGTGACTGCGGAGATCATAAAGAGGATCATAGTGGCACGATGCAAGATGGCGCGATAGGAGGCACACAATGCGTGAGCTGCGTGGTTCGTGCCTCGTGCAGAAGAAGATTCGAACGGCGATGGCTGAGGCAGGATGATGACTGATGGTGGAATGCCTCCGCCAACCCTTCTGCATCTGCCATCTGCATCTGCTCTACGTATATAACGATTTAAGCAACAAATTGACAGTCCTGGATGAGTTTCGAAGACGGAAATGATGTTACAGTGGTGGTGCTAGGACGATCAACGAGTGGTCGACAAATATGATGTGCCGTTGGGTCCTTGTAATCGTGCGTCGTGTTGTTGGAGTTGTGTGGTAGCCAGGTAGATGGAAGACCGAGGCACTTCAGGCTACTGGACATCGACGAGAAGATTTCGCTCAAGTATATATTTGCCCTCCTTGTATTGCTGCGATTGTTCGTATGCACGATCCTTGAACGAGAAAAGAAAGATATGAGGTGGACTATGCAATGAAATGTCTAGATGTCACGACGTACATATTTCCAGCCGAGGACGGTGGCACATTTGACGCAATAAATATCCCGAACAGTATGGTTGCCTGTGGTCATTTGGCGGTCATTTGGTTCGCCTTCTATGACATTAACACTGGAATCGGGACGGTGAGATGAGCGTCGATGTTAGTACGAACTCAGAGCTCACACTCCATCGAAGAGATATGCGCGGCCATGTTGGCCGTTGAAAGCCTGACAAAGCCCGCATCAACACGCTAGACCTGGAGACGAAGGATGAGAGTGGTGACGCACTCGTGAAATCATAGAGTGGATTGTTGCAAGATGGGTCTTGCACTTGGAGCAGCCATAGATGCGCTCGCCAGCCAGATAACGACGGTACTTCATCCCCATTTCGCCTGGTGTTCTAGCTTAGGAGCGAAAGAGCGATTATTAACTTGAATGAAACTGGAGGCGAAGATCGCTTGAATAGCGGAAACTTATAGGAAACACTATCCTTTATACTAGGGACGTGTGAATGTAAGTAACAAGAAAGAGCAGGAAAGAGTCGGAAGTGGTGAGTTGACATAGACCTATAGTACGTCCCCGTCACACACCTAATTAAGCTGAATCTTAGCTGATACGTTTCCCACCTTGCTCCGGCCCCTTCAAGTTGGATACTAACCGATCTAGTTGACCTTTTCCATTTTTCTCTTCGCGGCTCAGCTTGCAGCCTGTTCGCATGCAACAACGGCCTATGACAACTAGGCCAAGGCTCTGCCAAGGCCTTACAGATCATCGATCAGATGTGATACCGGGTTCTATTCAAACCACTTGGAGACTGGAGCGGTGCACGGCCGTTATCGATTGATTATGACTCGTGGAGACACTGTAGGTCTCTATCTACGCATTAACGCCAAGTTCATTATGTCTTGGTATAGCACAATATTTAGCTCGGGCTACCATCGGGCATCCTACGCAGCTTGTAACGTGGCACGAGCAGCTACGGTCTTGTCCCCATGATCCTCAATGTCGCGAGGAGTCGCTGAGGATTATTATTGGCTTGAATTGCCTGTGCGATCTGTAGCAGAATTATCTCCATCTGCGATCTACATGATGTTATCCTGTGGCAAATAGAACTTTCTTGAAGAGCTTTTCCAATTCGGATAATAATATAGTCTGCCTAGATCTAAGTCAGTGCAGTATGTAACTCATGTGCATGAGCGCTTCTCCTTGGAACAGGGTGGCAGGTGTCTCGGCGTACGGAGTGGCGGATGTCCTTTTTTGGCATCATGAGTGTTTGAAGTGTTTTGACTCGGACCTCCTAGTGTTTACTAGTTTTGTGGAGGACCTGTAAAGTATTGTAACGAAATGGCACAGGGTATGGTCTTGTAATTAAATAATGCTCATTACTCACACCCAAACTATCACAGAAAAACCGGACTCAGTGGTGCGTTTGTTGTCGTGTGCTCTTCACCGAATCCGCACAACGCCTCCCCGAGTAATCGCTTCGCCAGCAACTCGTGAGTCGTACGATCTTTCTCTTGGAATTCTGTATTCTGTATCTTCTGACCTGTCACGAATTTGTATCCCACAGAGCCTCGTCGGGCCGCTGTTGCTATCATTATCCGTGTCGTACCTCCCCCCAACACTATACCGGTGGCGGCTGACACTCCTCTACCCACTTTAAATCAATTCTTCGAGTTAGATTGGGTCAAGGACCCTCTCGCGTGCCCAGAATTTCTTCTTTTGAGACGCGATGGTGCGGGTCCCTCTGATGCAGTTCCAGGGCGTGCATCTGCATTCCAGAACTTCACTGGCGATGGGACTTGGAAAAGCAGCGGCAAGGCTGGAGCTCACGTTGCTTTTCCCGGCGGACGTACTGAAGAAGGAGATGAAGGAGGTCTCTATACAGGTATATGCGTTTCATCTACTTTCTTGACTTTATCTCACTCCTGACCTCATGGTAGCCATGCGTCAAACATGGGAGGAGATTGGCTTGGACCTTGCAGAGCGTGACTTTCTTTGTATAGGTCAACTCGATGACAGAGAGATCACTACATCGTTGGGGAAGCGACTCCTCATGATTCTGTCTCCTTTCGTCTTCCTGCAGCTCACTCCAAATCCTCTCCCCACCGACCCAACGGACGGGACCACCATCCACTGGGTGCCGCTTGCGACTCTTGCTAGTGCAGTTTTACCAGGACATATAGGTGACAAGATGAACGCAAAGAGCAGATGGTCCAGCGTGACTGTGGATGCTGCGTCCAGGCTGACGCCTCGACGCGCTGCTATCTTGAAAATATTAGTTAGAGTTCTCATAGGCAGCATGCAGTTCCCTGCCATATTACTCGATCTTCCGGAGTCCGACGCGATATCAGGCTCATCCACAGGTAGCCCTGCAGCACTCCAAAATAGCAGATCGTATCCCCCACTGACGCAGGACAAGCTCGAAAAAGGATTTACAGCTACGAAGCCACTTTCTGGGAAGAACCGAAATAAGTCACGGCACCAACTCAAGTTGTGGGGTCTTTCCCTTGGCATGACGCTCGACTTGATGGCGACTATGATACCACCCACTTCGCTTCCCTCTCCTGCCGGTCTCAATAAACAGCCCACATCTCAAGATCTGCACAAAGTTGCCTTGCCTAGTCTGCACCTCCCTTTCCACCCTGTAGGGGGTGAAGGAATGCGCATTGATGCTGTCGCACCCAGCCTAGCAAGTGTTTTCCCTCGTTTCTCTTATCCGGATGTCAACTTCTGGATTTGGTATGTCTACTTTTAATATTGGTCATGGGCAACTAAGTGATATTCCTTCAGGGTCTTTGGAAAGCGTTATCGCGAAGTTGTACGTGGGTGGGAAGCCAGTGTACGCGATGGAGGCTCCAATGTCCGACGGTACTTGACGTTTCCATTGGAATCTGGTATATTTTAATTTTAATGAAACAATTTTCAGGGTGAACTGGTCGGGCACGGCACTGAATACATTCTACGCTGCGGTTCGCAAGGCTTTGCTCGTAGTCTTGGTTCTTCGTGCAGTTGGTGTACTCGTTGGTCTTGTGTTCGCTGGATGGTGGGTGTTTGCATGAAGAGCCTCCCCTGCGTGGTGACTTCTGGACCCTTGCTATCGTGGATTTGGGATCTTCATTGAATACTATTCTTTTCATTACGATACCTCACTAATGCGATCCCGGACCGGCATCTCACTCATGGACTTTTTCGTTTCTACAACTTTTTCGGATCTCAACAATCGTGAGACACTGCAAAATTAACTTTTCTTCATCTCTCCTGTTCATTATTCCTGATGTTACAGTTGTGCAATCTAGTGATGTACAACTTCTCTCTTTCCTTCACAGTAGTTTCGTTCCCTAGTCAACTATTAGCCCAAAGGCAATCCGCACACCTCGCAATCTGTCTCTCCCTCGGGGTTCTCAAATGTGCAATGTGGACAAATCTTGACATCCGAACCTACTCCACTAAAACCTTCCCTTCGGGTAGCTTCTTCGGCAGCGATTTGATCGAATACATCTTGAGGAATGTCTTCGTCGATATGTGACGATGACGGACCAGGTGCAGGTGTAGATGGCAATGATGCTGGTAATATATGCACATGAGAAACGGCATCCAGTGATAGACAACCGCACTTACGAGCACTCTCCCGCGTAAATGTCATCAGTGTCTGCCAGCTTTCGGTCTTGAAAAGTGCATTCAGTACCGAAGGATCCCCCAACAATGATGGTGAAGTCACTGTGCTGACGAGAACTTTCATGTCGACCTTCAAGGTGTCAGGAAATTGTTTTTTGGACTAACACGGTTCATGCCATACCTTCGATACAAGTTGCGTGGTCTCGAGGAATGCAAGTAAATGCCAATCGCTGAGCCATTTGGCGAGCTCCAGACGTTTAGACGCATCGCTCGTTGATGTAGTGGGACTATCTGACAACTGAGGGGCGCCAAGTCTGGCCAAGGTCTTGAGAACATTTTCTATGCGTTGGTCTTCAAGTCCTGGGCGGTTCTCGATAGCAAACTGGTTCGAGCGGAACAGCGGTGATGGATTCTGGGGGAAACCATGCGTGACCTGTATGAAGTGAAGCATGCTCAGTTATATAAATACCTCATCCATTTACTGAGCCTCACGTTAACGAGCAGGTATTCGACCGGGAAGCAGGGTTTGGCAGTCTTCTTGACTTCGAGGTTGTATTCATTCTTATACCTGAAAAATACGTCGGGCACGTAACGTGCCGCATCCTGACTGCGGTCTTCCTCTTTGATGCGGACAATTCCAGGTTCCACGCTAGCTTCGATCATATCGGCGTCTACCATTGCACACGCTTGCTCGGAGACTTGATATGCGGATATGTCCACTTTTCCATCCTCCGTGGCAGTAAGAATAGCGGTAACCATCCGTGATCCGAATGCTCCACTAGAACATGAGCGCGAAGGAGTAGGGTTGGACTTCTGTATAGTGGCAGCAAAGATGGCCTCTAGGGAGGACACAAAGAAGGAATGAGGGTGGCGTTTATATATGCTTTTAGTCCTATCTTCTGGATCTGGATCCAAGTCCGTGAAAATGTAGCCGACGATGGTTAGTGGAGCTGAAGACATTTTGGCTAACTCTCGAATGCGAGGCTCATCCTCCCATGGAATACCAAGAGTCAATCCGTCGAGTTCACCTTCTTGAGGCGGCTCATATAGAGCTTCAACTACAGCTTTGATGCCCATGGGCGCCTTTTCATACGGCTCGTAGCGTCCAATAAGCCAGCCAAACCTTTGCAACCCTGTAGATCTCCATGCTTTGAGAAAACGTTCTATAATATCCGGTGAAGCGATCTCCAGGTGATCGACCATACGGAAAGGCTGAGACTGGAGCGTGATTGCAGAAGGTTGACACCCCGTACATATTCCGGCTGGCCAAGGCGGGTGCCCGCCACTGGGACAAGGATTTTTAACCTTGTACGATAATGGAGACAGGGGAGGAATAGCAGTGGCGGCAGCGGATGATGTCTTTGGCGATATCTTGTGAAGATACGCGTGATACGACAGGTGCTTTATGCTATGTTCGGCCTGATACGCAGCATCGTATGGCTCAAGTGGCATGCAATAGTCACACATCCCGTTGGCGCCATGTTTGCAGAAACGCGCGTCGCGATCTCGTGGAATTTTGCCGTTTTTCGAGCGCCAATATATGTCGACCACGTCTTCTTGTACAGTTTCCCATAGATTTGACTGCACTCGCGTTGAGCTTGGCGCATCGATGGACATTAGTGTTGCGGGAGCTTGTGAGACTTTGGTAGCATATCCCACAAATATCATATCCCCATGCCTGTCCTGTTTAATTCCGCAAGATACAGAAAATACAAGCGTTTACTCACTTCAGCCCAAGGGTTTGCAGATTTCGCCCTTTCAGAGTGGACACTAGGGTTTCATTGCCTCTGGGTTGGTCCGAGACCGTAAGAGACACAGGATCGGCATCCACCGTCGTCTCTAAGATCTGAAATTCGAAGGTGTAAGATGTGTAAGCTCAAGAGCGGTTGATATCGCTGACCTTGTTCACAAGCACTGAAATATCTGCGGTTGAGGGAAGTTCGAACCGGAAATTTCCATCTTTCGACCTGACTCGCAACAACTACACGGTAGTGAGATCCTGCGGTATATGGAGAGCTTAATACTGACCATGTTACTTCCCTAATTCAAGTGAGGTAGGATGTCTTGTAGGAGGAACGCGTAATGCAGTACAGCACTTGAACATCTTCAAGATATCCATCGCTGACTAAGCTCTACGTAGGTCTTTCCTCAGCACCTTGAAGAACTGATGCACTTCACCTTAAGCTTGGCTGGAGTGCAGCTGTGGGGCCAACATAGTACTGATCAAGGTCAGATTTTTCCCGTTGGTAGACTGGTATCAGTCTCATCCAGCGATGAGCGCTAGCGCTAAGCAGACTTCCCTTCCTTACGTAATAATACCACTCGGTTGACTTCTCCTAAGGAGTGTCGCAATAATGAGAAGGGATTGCGACTCGCTTCGTGGTAGATTTGGGTCTGGAAACAATGGGTACTTATGATTCAGGCGACCTTTCTTCTCATCATGCCACATTCTCAGGACAGTTCTATCACCTACGAACAACTTGATTCACTCAGATTCGAATCCATACAAGCAGAGCTGGCCAATTGGGAAAACATCGTGTTTCAAGGTGACATGGATGACTCGCGTAAACAGAGGGAAGCATCTTCCAACAGTGGCGATCATACATCAAATCCAGTCAACAATTCCGCCGACAATACAGGGGTACTTGACAAGATTTACTAACCGAATCAGACTCCTGACAGTTTTTAAAGACAGGACAACACTTTCGCGGTGCTGCACCGCCTCATGTTCCTCCTGAGGCATACAACTACCTTATACATGCATTACTTTCAATGCAAGGAGCTGTACCACCCCCACCACAAACAGCACATAACCAATCGTTACCATACCCTCAAGGACAATTCCCGGCAGGTCCTTCTACATCCTCAAATTTTTCCGATGTGCCATACCAAGCCATGCACCACAATCTACCCCTCGCGATGTCGTCTACAGGATCTCTTTCACACTTTCCCCCCACTATGATGACCCCACATTCAGGTTTCCACAGTGCAATTAATGAGACTCCAGCGATTGCATCATCGGCTTCTCCAGATGCAAGTGATAATGCAGACGAAGCTTCTGCCATTGCTGAAGATAAGCGCAGACGAAATACTTCAGCTTCAGGTTCGTGGTTATCTCGAACTACAGACACGTGAGTCTGAATACGGATCTTCCATTAGCCAGATTTCGGATCAAAAAGAAGCAGAAGACGCTCAACCTTGAGCGAAGTGTTACCGACCTGACCGGCAGGACGGAGGAGTTGGAGCGAGAGGCATCGGAGCTGCGACGAGAGAATAGCTGGTTGAAGGAAATTGTGCTATTAAAAAGCAGAAGGAGGGGCGCTTCTGGTGGCTCACAATCCAGGAATTCACAACAAGCCAGTACTTCGTCCGCACAGGGCGGCGGTCATGACGGTGATCCTAGCAGCGACGAGGAAGAAGGTCACGAGACACGCGAAGGGAAATAAAACAACGCGTGGTGGAGGTTGAGCCGTTTACGCTATGTCATGTATGTGTGAGAGACTTATATTCAAGATCATAGATGTCATGGAGATGCTTTTTTTCTGGGTGTGTTTGGCAGCCCCATCTCTGATAAGTTCAGCGCAGCAGCCAGAACTTTGTAGCAACCAGGACTTTGTAGCCGCACGTTCGCACATTTGTATGTACCTTGTAATGCCAAGATCTTAACTACAGTTAAACCTAATATGGCTGAAACGTTCCTTTTTGTTCGTTCATATCGGTAAATGCGTACCTGCTAGCGTTTCGACGGGAAATGCACAATTTTCACTTAACATTACAACAACAACACATATTCGTATCGGGTCTACTTCAGGGTGTACCTTAGGTCTCTTTGAGTCCAACGAGAATTTTTTTATTTTGTTGCGACCTTGTTGCAGCGGCTGCAGCGGAGGTTCGTCGAAAATAGAAATGCACAAGTTCGTCACGCTATGTCACGCGCGGCACCTACAATAATATCTAAAGTCCGACAGGACTCAAACAAGTCTAATTGGTCGATACAGCGAATGAGTTTCACATCGCCGTGGACAATTCCGATTTTGCCTAATGCAACGAAGCGGAGACTCAACCAAGCCAAGCCGACAGTGTGATTTCCTGGTTTAGTTTGACTGTCACGCAACTCATGTAGCACGCTGTAGCCTGTGGTGCTGTTCATAAATACCTGGAGTAGATTCAGAATGATGTATTTTACATATGCTGAAGTTCCTATGATGATAGAATCAATGGGATCTGGGTGGATCTTGATTTTAGTGTCCAAAAATCACACATTTTGGGTACACTTGCATAATGTTTCATCTCGGAAAGGTTCCACGGCGTCGATTTTAAATTTTTGATTTGGTGGGCTTATTAGAAATATGCTGATGATTTTTCTCCAGCTGTCCCAAATGAAATTATGTAGAGTTGTAAGCTCTGAAGTGCGTTGTGCATTGCCCATTGATTAATATTGTGCATTATGGATCAGGTCATAGTATTGGTCAAGTATCCTAATGTGTAATACCTGCTAACGTTCTCACGCATGTCTTTTGGACGCCCACCATCAATTAACGTCGGATTCAAGACTTCCCCTCCAGATCGCGGTTCTTTTCCTCTGGACCATGATGGTCTGGCTCGCTGTCTTCATCATGACATGACTAACTGATTATAATATGCAGGCGAGTGCAAGGAACAGATGATGCAATACATGGCTTGCTTGCGCAAGAATTCCAGTGAATCCACCCCATGCAGAGTAATGAGCAAACAATACCTTGATTGTCGAATGACCAAGTATGCCAACGTCTGTTTTTGTGCTCTCAATAGCTCACATTTGTTGCAGAGGACTGATGGAGCGCGATGAATGGAGGAATCTTGGACTAGTCAACCTTGAGGGAGATTCCGCCGAACCAACGCGCACTTCATCCTGAATGTATCTACAGTGTACACCTGCCTCACGAGTCACAAAACGAAATCCATGGAACATCGCAGATCTGACGAACATCTGGCTGAGGCGTGAGTTGCAACGAGTTGCAGTAATGCATGGTATGACAGCAAGGTCCATGTCATATCTACGGAGCAGTGGACATGGGGAACGGGAAGGGGTGGCGGATCCTAGGTTCTTTTTCATGGCATTAGCGAAACTGGCATGATCATTGATCAATAATCGATAATCTCCGGCAGAGCTTGTCGCAGAGGGACGCTCAATAGCACCCGACTATAGTCTATAGACCCGGTTACCCGCCGGCTTGTCACGTATTTTGGTTTGTTTACACCCCATACACATTGGATAGTACTACCGGGGGGTCTAAGCATAACCAAGCCGTTCCAGGTCTGAGTATCCCTGGACCCTATCAAATGTTAGCGCACGATCTTTATCTCCTGACCGTGGACTCTGGAGCGTTCGATGTATGAAACTAGCTTTTTCTATTGTCGTGACCCACTACGGCATGAAGCTACTTATATCGTATTGGCTGTTCATCACGCACGTTCCTCTTACCAACTAGTTCACCACCGGAACAATACTTTGATACCGCAGTCTACTTGCATTCAATGGGCCGACGCACGTTACTGTGAGTCGCGGAATGGCGCGTGCTACTCTAGTAACGAAACTGCAAAAGCAGCAGTGAATGATAGCCGGCAGGCCAGTGCCTTGCCTTGCCAGGAAGTGAACGTTGCAGCTGGCAGTGCCACCTGTTCAAATCGCTGGCAGCTGGAAAACATCGGGATCTTTTACTTGAACGTTCGTCTCGACACTGGTCGTTTTGAACGCCTATCGATAACCGGTGTTTTGCCGAATGCCGTGGTGGGCAATTCGAGAGAAAGGAGAGATCTTATATGAATCATGGACTGGCTGAGGTGGAAAAACAGATCCATCTCCCTTCATCATGTGCATTATACTTGTCTATGCCCTCGTATTCACAGAGATTTCTCTGGTTTACGCATCACCATCGCAGGGTCCATTTCGAACTGTGTCTAACAATCATCAGTTCTACGATATCCAGGTGCGTCAGACTAGTGCACTCAAGGTCATGGCTTGTACAAACCGTAATACAGGCTCATCGCGGAGGAAGAGGAAATGTTGTCGAGAGCACTCTACCGAGCTTTGCATGGTATAGTGGACGAGGTCAATGTTTGATTCACCTCAAGCGAACTCCCGTCACAGGGGCCTCATCGACGGCGCCACCACACTCGAACTAGACAATGGCATCACTCAGGCAAGCTCTCACTTCTCAGAGTCACGCATCCTTCTGAAGGGGCTTACAGGATGGTGAAGTCGTTGTATGGCATGACGAGAATATATTACCAGAAAAATGCTTTGACACTGCACCGGTGGTGAGCAGTGTTGTAGAATCAACTGTGATGGTTAACCGACCCGCACAGGTCCCAGATGATCCCGCATATCCTTATGTCGGAAAGTTTATATCAAATCTGACGTTGGCTCAGATAAAGACCCTCGATTGTGGATCAAAGCGTCAAACGAATTATCGTATATACTCCCTTTTTAACTGTAGCCATTGTCGTAAACATTTTACACAGCTCAACAGCTTGCATATCCTGGAGCACGGATACCCACATTACGGGAAGTTTTCGACTTCGTGTCATGCGCAGATCTGTCCCACCAGATCCTTTGGAACATCGAGTCAAAAATTAACGCTCGATACCCAAATCAGACTGCCGGCGTGGATGATTTTGTCCAGAAGCAACATGAGATATTTATATCTAGCCCATACTACCAATCTATCACGGTGAGTATGGCTCTGTTACTACTGCCCCATACTCTAATTGCCTTGCCAGTATCAAAGTTTTGACTGGCGAACTCTGGTATCCATGAAGGTTTGTGTCTCATGTTCGTCCACTTTGCTTTTTTGATCATCAGCTAAAGACATTGGATGATAAACTTATAACTTCTGCTCTTATCGATGAGTGAGTGAATTTCGAGCCAATACATTGCACGCCAACTGTCACCATTCAGGGACACTGCTTTTACGCCGCGTGGCTCAACTTCCCCATGGCTGGCCGGCCTACGCCTTGAATCATTTCCCGGACCATCACTGTCCGAGCAGATAGCACAAGCCGCCCATGCTATACAAGCGGATATTTTATCTCCTACTGGAACATTCCTCATTCCCTCTTCATCCCATGAGGGATTCTCTCACTTCACAACTCCTGAAATGATTAGCGAAGCTCACAGGTTCGGCATGAAAGTTGTACCCTGGACTGTGAGCACTTCTCATTTCTTCACAATAAACGATATTCACAGATCACCCATTGCAGGTGAATGGCTTAGACCGTGCCGAAGAGCTCTTCAAGGATGGTGCAGATGGAATTATTACGGATTGTAAGTTTCAAGTCAACAATTATTGTTGATTGCTCATGGAATGCATATCAGACCCAAATGTTGTTAGGCGGTGGGCCAAACAACAAGGACTTCGGGTGGCGCCTAAATATCCCAGACAACGTGTCTTCTCCTGCTTATACCAGCACATGCGTTAGTGCTCTTGATACGATGCACCAAAGGATAGATTTTCCCCATTCGTGTAAGATAGCGATATCACATTCTCAGTATATGATTACCAGGCAGCTTAGATTTCATCAGCCACAAACTGAAAAACCATACAAATCAGGACATCACTACCATGTAAATAAGACACGTACCATCTACGTTCTATTACACTCGAGACTTGACACGAATACATCAAGAAACATGGAACTTCTGTTGGCCTATTGAGGGCTATTGCCCTACGTGCAGCATGCCGCCACACCGAGAACGTAAGTACATATGCCCACATTCGGTCGGCAAGTTGTCTACCACGACTAAGTATAAATAGTATGGTAACTGCAACTTATGTATTCGAAAGACTTATCTCAAATGCCACGATGAGAAAATGCTGCGTCAAAACTTGAATGGGGTAAGTTGCTGATCATCATCATCAGTGTATGTATCGTTAGTGCAAGGTCATTGACGATCCATGCCACAGCAGCCCTATCCTGATCTTACTTGAATGCAAATACTGTAGTACTCGAGAATTGCCTAAGGCGTACGGGGTCATTGAATCGAAGGTGATATCGTAATGTTTGGGCCGAACGGGATGCATATTCTTCAAGGACTTGGATTGGAGGAAGACCTCATCACCGGCCCAATGGCGGCCATAATTCATGCTTGCAGATATATATGTCGTCTAGTGGCCTCTCAGCTAGGTCTTGTAGAGCGTCATGGTTTTGCTTCCACGTTGATCATGTGATGGGACAATGATATCAGGAAGTATTGCTGGGCATCATGAAGAAGGTTGATCATCGTGTGGAGCACCAAGGTCGATACTTGAGAACGCAGACTACCCTCTGAAAGAATTATCGTTCGCTGGCGTGAAGGGAGCAAACTTGGAGAAAGTAAACCCTTAGTCGCTGCTAGTAGTATATGGAAAACTGTCAGGCTGAAGTGCGCGAGACTTTGTTTGTGAACGATGTATGCCAGCTTGAATCGACCTGCGACCTAGCTCAGGCATGGCGGTTTGGTGAGAGAGTTTGTTGACGCACCTGTTTGGCCAGTCTACGAAGTTGAGAGCCTACAGCACTGTTGGAATGCGTCTATCGTATTAGTGGGTGCAGCTCATGGTATTTGCCTCATTCCTGATAGCTATCTTTCATCTGGGCAGGCTGCCACTTGCTAACGATGCCACCATACTTAGGTTAAGGAGCATCTCTACTTACTAATAAAGGACCTTGAAGACGCGGATACTGGCATATCGGCTTCGGCAACATTGACAGTCAACTTCATTTCGGATCTGAAGGCTGTATTGAGTGTACTCACGCAATTCTGAAGGGTTCGGCAGCCTCAAGTTGAACAGATCGTTGCTGAGGCCAACCAATATGGAAACAAGAAACAGGAAACAAAGTGCTGTCGGGATCATTACGAGGACAGTAATGAGAATCGCGCTCTACTTCATGAGGGACAGCTCTGTGGATGGATGGATGGACGGACGGACGGACGGACGGCTTGGGTATAAGTGCCTGGAAACAAAGACCAGACCGACCAAAATACACGAAATCAGCCAATCCAGCTAATGCATCTCGTGTTCCTATGGGCATTGGGATGTCTGTTTTCAGGTCCTGGAGGTGGCTCAGATACCTCCGCCTGTCAAAGATCGAACTCGTTCAAGATGATTTGGCCGGGTTGAAGGCCTTCTCCAAGTCGACCCAATAAATCTCAACGCCTCGAGGGTGTCGCCGGAGATAGGTGGCCTTCTTCCACTCGGTCGTGTTATTATGTCACGATGTATGTAGTCATTACAACATGCTTGGTCGCACCAACCAAGTTGAAGCAGACGAGGAAGCATAAAACTTGTTATACTTGTTTGTCTGTGACTAAGATGTCACGGTGCTCGAACTTCCAATCATCCATGGTTGTGGTATTGCAACCTGATCGTTCACATCTATCTTCCACTGCCACGTCCTGTTCGAATGCCTCGAGGGTTTGCAGTTATACCCAGCTACTTGATGCTTATGCGAAAGCTTTGAGTACTGTTAGTGACTGAGTGTATCACGTGGTAACAGACGAACTTGAAGGCTTCCAAAAACCAAACTGTTACATCAACAAAAGAGCAGTTTGCGTGTATGGCCGGGTACTGCCTTTTATGGCTTACAAACCCTTGTAGTTGGTATGTACGAGATTGTAGTACGTTGTAGTTCATATGTAAGTAGTAACAGACATGTGGAAAATGTAAAGCTTCTACCGGAAGTGTGTGAAGCTTGTACTGTAAAAAACAGGAGTGTGAAGGTATGCATGAGATTATAGCCTGTATACAAGTCTTGTGCAAAATGTAAGGCAAGTATGCGAACTTCCGCTTGCATGTATGGCCGGTTACTGCCTTGTAGAGGTTACAAACCCGGAGCAGACTGGTAGATAATATGTATGAGATTGTAGTACATATACAAGTAGTGACAGACATGTGTGAAATGTAAGGCTTGTACCGGTAGTGTGCGAAGCTGCTATAGTGACAGACAGAAGTGTGGAGGTATGATTGAGATTGTAGCTTGTATATAAATCCTAACAGACGTGTGTAAAATGTAGGGCTCGTACACGAAATGCGTGAAGCTTGCAAAGAAACTAACAGGAGTGTGAAGGCGTGCATGAGATTGTAGCCTGTATGCTAGTCATAGCAAAAATATACAAAATGAAAACTGGTACAAGAAATGTGTGAAGCTTGTGAGGTACTAACATAATTGCGGAGGTATGCATGAAATAGTTGTATGTCCTATACAAGTAGTCACAGATATGTGGGGAATGAGAAGTTTCAGGGTTAAAATGTGCATAGTTTGTATAACGATTGACAGAAGGATGCATGATCAGAGGTACATGAAGAGGTTGGAAGTGTGATGACGTCTGCCATCGGCCAGAGTCCAAGTATGCATTAAGTCAGAACTCGTCGAATCCTTCTAGCTCCTCGTCACCATTTTCGCCATCCTCTGCGCCCAGCTCATCATCCACAACGTCATCATCCCCGTCGATGTTCTCCTTCTCGTCTGCTTGGTCACCATCCTCGTCACCATCCTCGTCATTGTCCTCACCCTCTTCTCTTTGCTCAATTCCGGAGTAACCATAGTCATCATACTCCAGTTCATCATTCTCTGGCTCCAGGGCATTGTCAGTAGTAGAGGAGCCAGTGCCAGGCTCGTCGATCTCGTCGTCATCGTCATTCCCGGTGCCTCCGCTGTTCGGCCCAATGTTATCAAGCGGATCACGATCATGGAAGAAGCACTGTGTTGCTTCGCGAGTTGTGCGATGTCCCATGCCACCACCACGAAATCTCATAAACATATCGCGGTCAACGAAACTAGTCATGTCAGCGATGAAAATCAATTTATGTAAAGGGGACTCACGCATTGACATAGTAATAGACCCAGTCTTCGTCGTTCTCGCTCGGATGCCGTATGATAGATGGTGGTAGTAAGTCTGTCGTGTGACCCTTCGTGAAGGCAGGTATCAGGTGGACTCCACGAATGATTTGTTTGGGGTCGATAAATCCGAATGCTCCAGCGTCACTGCTTGGAATGAAACCAACCCGATGCAGCCGTTTTGCTCGCCAGCCTGCTCGATGCTCGAGATCACGACCAAACCAACGCACCCAAACAAAATCAATCTGCTTTGACTCATGCGACGACGTACCCGCAGCAGTGTCATTGAAAACAACAAATGTGTGAAATACACCAATGATCCGAGCATACCAGTAAGGATGTACATCGACCTCGTCGTTTTCGTGGGACAGGACCATGATATCAGCATGAGTGCGGGGATTGAGAGAATCCTGTGCTCGTCGCAGATCATATGACGTGTAGTTGACACGAAGTACTTTATGTCGATAGATTTGGTCATTGATCAATATGAGGTGATTACGTTCAGCGGGTGTGAAGGAAATTTCATCGCCGTCATAGTCATATTCTCTCAATCGCGAGATAATGTGGTCCTTGAGTCGTGGAAGAAAGTCCTGATCGTTCTAGTAAGCATCATCAATGTCAAGTAAGGAAAAATTCACTGTAAAGGCAGGATCATTTGCGTTCTTTCTGAGCCACTGAGAAATATTCAGGTAGTGCCGCACTCCAGTAGAAATGTGGTAATGTGCACGAGGGTCAGTGAAAGGCAGTTGATCGGAGTCCTCAAAGCGTAATGATGGAGCATCGGAAGAAACTGTTTTCTGAGTCTGATGCTTTCCTTCGCCTTTTTTATGGCCTGTTGATCTATTTCCCATCCGGAACAGGATCCTCTCGCGACGTTGTTGCTTTGCAATGCCGGATGTGAATTGGGACTTGTTGACTCGTGGGTAGAAGCGTTTTACACGTCGATGTTCAAGCTTGCCCTGGCATAGATCAGTATAACGAATAAAATCATGAGAATCTGTCACATACCAGCATAGTCGAGTAGTTGTCAGTAGTACCGAATCGCCGGATTGTATTGACATAATCACCGAGTGCATGAAGTTTATAAGTTTGAAAATTAAAACGTCTGCGACATTTTGAGAATCCCACAGTAGATTTCTCACGAATGTCACTATCGGATCGTCCCTGTGCTGCTTTGCGTGCCTTATAATGTCCACGAGCAGCCTCTTCACTGGGTAGGTCATATGTGTCGTACTCCTTCTCTGTCTCGCTGACAAAGCGGCATAAAACTTTGCCAATCCGGGTTGTTGACGAGTCGAGGAAGGACAATGTAGAGTCAGTGTGGATGCGTAGTTTAGCCAGTCCTTGCCAAGTGGCAAGCTCGAATAGAAGATCGAGAACGAGAACATTTATTGTTGCTGGAAGAAGGTCTTCAAAAACGGGAATGGAACACTATAGTAGTACGAGAGATTAGATCATGTCAATCAAATAATTGGTACAAGTAAACACTTACTTGCAAAAGGTCCTCGAAATCGCGTGCAGCAAGCTTCTTCATTCCAGATGCATTGTTGCTGAACTTTCGAATGGTACCTCGACCAAAGGTAGGGACTTGCCGATATCTTCTGATAGTATGAGCAAGAGATATATTCTACAACAAAAGCAACTCGCCGTCGGTTTAATGACTGAATGGTGTCATTACCGTGCGCATACAGTACTCGCAGAAGATGTATGAACACTGCCTTCCAAACTCCGAGCTCGAACTCATGAAGTAAATCAGGAACAAACATCGAGTAAAAGTTGAAGCTGAAGCGAGAAAGTCGAGTTGAGAATGCATTCTAAATCACTTTGTTAAAAGAATCAATCGCACAGTACAGACATACACACACCAATGTTGGAACAAGGGATTGCGGAGCAAGCATTCGCTTGACATACACACTTGTGATGTTTGTACCTTGAACATATAACCACTCGCGAACTCGCTTGATGATACTCCAGACTACATTCCCATCTTCGCGAATTTCATTCTCGCGCCAACGTCGGTCAGCCTTTGTCCCAATGCCTCCGATTTTCATCTTCGGGATCAGGCATCTAGGACATGGACATTGTGCAAGGAATTTAATTGATGCGAGAAGAGTTCTGCAACATAAATCAATCAATACATAAAAATGATAGCATTTTGACGGACTTCTCAGGATAATCGGCTGAGTATGTAAAAAATCGAGGAAATACTCTGCGAGAAACACCGTCGAGGAACTCTATCACAATACCGAACTCGTACGCATGCACGAACTCATCATCCATGAGGAGAAGCCAGATAGCATGCATGAGCTCATGCTGACAGAATGTGAGGATTTCAGAAGTAGCAGGTCTATTGAAACAACTCCGATAGAAATCTTGGAGGGTATCGGATAGCTTCGAATCCATGAACTATCAGAACATATCGAGGGTAATAGGTATATCATGATCGTACCTTGGGAATGTAAGCGAGATGGTGCGCAGCAAAAGCTGCTGGCTTTCCTCGCACATACTTTGACTGGTTACCAAGAAACAGATAAATGGGCCATAGGGAAGCCGTTCCGAAACTTGCCAAGTGAGTAGAGTCAGACCACAGCATAACTGCTGCGACCACTGTCTCAAGTGTGCAGCCACCTTCCCGTGGTTGTGAGCGGATTCGGTCATGCTCCTCAAGCATTGCAGGTGAATTGTAAATTTCCCCGTAGACACGTTCAGGTGGCTCGTCATCCGATGGCTGATAGAACATCTTGAAGGGGGTAAGATGGAATCGTTCAGCGGTAGTTTCACGGAATGCTGCCTTAATGACTTCAAGTGGTCGCCGGTAAAAAAGGCCAGGAACCTCAAGTTCTGGGGCCATAGACTCCGAATCATGCTTGACTCCATCAGCAGGGAGGCGGATCTTGACTGTCGTTTCCATCCATCCATCTCCTGCGGAGAACAAAGATCATACATCTTGAGGATTACCTTGATAACTATCGAGACAGTTAGCCTCTTTGACACCACGGAAGTTTACAAGATGAGCTTTATCAAAATCATCTGCAAGAATAACTTCTTCGACAAGACGGTCCAACTCCGTGAGTGACTTCATGTTTGAACCGCCATAAAACCAACACATGAGCCGAAAGGTTGTTGCATTGAGGAATGGTGCGAAAAACTGTGTCTGATTGGATTGAATCGACTTGCCAAACCCAGACCACCAAGGCCGAGCCTCTGCGCTGTCCTGACTCTTGGCGAATGTAGGTGAATCGGAGATATGCGCAACTGAGGTAAAATTATCAGGATTGAATGATGGAATTGAGTGGCTATATTCTCAGTAGATGCCATAAAGATCACGTGCTGTTGTGACAGTAATGGGATGGACAGAGTCATACTGGTTGGGCTCTGGTACCGCGGCCACCACATCATCCAGAGCTGATGGAGGCACAACAATTGGCGTCGGAGGGAGATCATCGCGAAATCTCTTTGGCAAACGTCGTCGACAATTTGGTAACCCTGACGAACGATACACAGGGGGCGATGGAGATCTTTGAGTCTTGAAAAACTGTCAGATAAACGTGCATGAAGGGGTGCGGAATAGTGTAAATCACAAGGTTAACTGTATTAACAGCTGCATTATCACGAATCTCTTCACGAGCCCTGCTGGCAGCTTCCTCTTCTTCTTGACGACGAACTTTGGCAACTTGCTGGGCTTCATGACCACGCCGTCGTTTGGTCAGAGACGTCACTGTAGCCTCTGTAAGCTTGGTTACACATGAGCGCTTATGGGTGGTAAGTCCTCCACGTGTTTCGAATTCCCTTCGACAGCCTCGGCATATCATAGCCATCAGAAAAAGACTGGTTAAGAATAAAACATAAGATGTTGCCTGCATTGATGGCGATCAACTGCAGCGCACACCGTGGTCTGTGGCAACATAAATTTAAGCTCCGACATATCTCCGAAGTCTGTGCATCGAAGCCCAGCCTGAGCGACTGGAGGTGCTTCAGTTATATACTAAGAGTCAGTCTCCTTGCCAATGCTCGAGATGTAACAGTAAACTAAGACTTACCCGCTCGTAGTACTAGGCGTTGTTTGACTGAGATATTATCAATGAGATTGACTCGGTATGATGATGATGTACTACGTGCATTTCCGAAGATCCAGGACCTTTGGAATATCGGCTTCATACATTCTTCAAACCTGTGTGGACAGTACGTCACATACGTATTGACTGAACAGGTGATAGAATCGATTAATAATTAGTAGAGTTGGCTCCGGGATGATTCTGTCAATCAGTGTGAGACGAGCCTAATCAAGTTAACATGTGTGAACTGACAGCGATTACATAAACCTTGCGGTCAACTTGAGTAAGGGTGGAGCGATTTCTTGAGTGAAATGGAAAGGTGGGGACTCTAAGCCAAATCAGAAGTGGAGACATTAAACCGAGGAAATAAAATAATTCTGTCAATCAATGTAATTAGATCAAAGATGGGCCTAATCAAGTTAACGCACATGAACTGACAGGTGATTAAATAAAACCTTGCGGTCAACCTGAGCAAAGGCGCAGCAAGAAAAACTGTTTCTTGAATGAAATGGAAGGGCAAGGACTCTAAACCAAATCAGATGCGGAGACGTTAAACCGAGGGAATAAAATGATTCTGTCGATCAATGTGATCAGATCAAAGATGGGCCTAATCAAGTTAATTGAATAAAACCGTGCGGTCCACGAGGAGGAAGAAAAAACAATTCTTGAATGAAATGGAAAGACGGGCACTCTAAACCAAATCAGATGCGGAGACACTAAACCAAGGGATAATCACCTGAAGTAGGAACTCTAAACCAAAGCTACGCCCGGATATTCATATGTTATCATGTGCCAGCAGGCAAATCATGTTTTAAATCCTTTACAACAAGTGTCAGAATGTCATTGAATTGAATTGATACGAAGTAACAATACCCCTCAGGCCATAAGCCCGCATATAACTCCCAAAACACAAACTCCATGTCATCTATACTTACCGACTTGGAGCTCGAGACTGACCCCCACATGTCTTATCCTTCCATCCATGATTTTCTGGCCGAACTTGAAAAGGCGGAGCCACGGCGTGGGTGGATTGAAAAGTTTCTCCGTCCGCTGATTTCACTGGGGGTCAGGACAGTGGACAACATAGAAATCATTTCACCTGAATGCCTTACCGTTTTTCACCGCCTCTGTCCTCTCATGGTCATGGATTTCTTTGTCCATATCATCAGTTACCTCAATGAAGCCAGCCATTCACATCAGAGTACTAGCTCTGGGCCATAACGTGGAAAGCTGCTGGAAACAGTAGGTGAGAATGTAGTGTCGTGCGACGCCTGTCCAGTAGAAAGTAAACCTTCATCACCAGCAGCCCTACTATCCATCATAGTACATATCGACACGCCGAAGAAGATGTTAAACGCACAATATATATATGGTAGCACATCGGAGTCTCTACATCGCGCTGATCGAAGATGATTACTAGCCACAAAGTATATCATGATACGAAATGACCGAAAGGTCAGAAATGTATAATATCCGATGATGGTACACCGAAAGGCCCCCCTGTCGAAAGCATTAGCCGGTCATAGGGTGCCTGCAGGATAGAGAGACATACCTTGTGTACTAGTGCGCCTCCAATCTACTACCTGATCAGCATCCTTCCAGAGAGACATGTCGCCACCTCCAAATTCACCCCAGGCAGTGGGAACTTGAGATACCAGCACGATGCGAGAGTCGCTGAGGGAATTAAATTCCAGGAATGTTTGGACTGCGTTGATATCTTCGGAGATACAAAAAACAAGTACTTGGAGGTGTGAGCGAGCAAGAAGGGACGCTACCAAATCTGGCTTGGTCCTCTGCGTATGGATATGTAGACACAAGTGCGTCAATCTGTCAAGATACTCCAGACCAATGGTAGAGTTCCATAGGACCCAGCCGTTGAGAATTTTGAGATGCGTTACTGTACTGAAGGCCTTGAAAGCACCAAGGGAGACAAATTCGGTGTAGCGAAAAATCAAGGATATACTAAGCGATAATGACATTAGTGGGAGGTTATTCAAGGGCTGCAGCAGAGGATTTGTCGTTCCATTGAAGTCCGATGGCGCAATCCATAATGCAAGATTGGTGGCACCGCTGCATAGCGAAAGGATCTCTGCAGCCGTACTCAGAAGTACATCGCCCTCGATGCACAATGATTTCACAATGCCTCGAGCGAAATCCCCACTGCGCTGGCACCGAATACGAAGTGATGAAAGAAAGGATATAGCAATATTTTCATTTGATAAAACGATTTTTCGATAAAGCAAACTCTCAATCCTGCAGCAGTAGTAGTCAGTAACATAGCAAGGCGCTTTGCCTCAACCCTTCCGAATTGCTCACCAGTAACGTACCCTCTGTGAAACGAACAGGAGGGAGTAAGCTTGCTGCATACAATCAATAGCGAGGATAATAATCTCTCTCTCGAGTTCGAGGGGAAACACTGGCATTGGCATGACTGAGTCCAAGTCCCGAATTGGCGACATAGAGTTCAACATTATTGTGATGGCTGCTCGAAGTGGTAACGCAGACGCCACAATTATCTAAGCTAAAAAAACCAGAAACTCCAATACACTAAACGTGTATCTCCTTCGAGATTAGCTTTCCTGTCTTTGCGTCACTCCCGGTAACATTGGACAATTTACTACTGTTTGCCCTACCTCCGAGTCAAACCCCATTCGCGCTCTGCAATGTTGCACTATACTGTAAGAGGCAGGAGACGGGATGAGAGACGTGTCTAACCTAAACTTGAAGTTGAGATACTCGGATCTTAAACGACTCTAACCTGATACTGTCCCCCACTGGCAGGAGCGACCAGACCTCTTTAAGGGCATTAGAACTCAGAGCGGCAATGTAGGTGCAATCATTCAGGGTAAAATGTGTGCAGCTCTAATTTAATGTCACGAAGCTCCGTCTTGAACCCTGACCGAGCAACTGTTTAGGAAGTTGATTTCCGTTTGGTTGTTCTGCGTTGCATCAGAGAGCATAGATTCGGACAAGTTACCACTGTGCATCAAATGCAGTCAGAGTCATAACGCAGTAAAATATTTTAAAAACCCTTACATTCGACGGAGTAAGCAAGAAACATGTCATCTGACTGCGACACTCATACCAATGACTCTCATCCTTCTGACTTCAATGATGGGGCTGATGCAATCTTAGCGTACGCTAACTTCAAGTTTGAGGGCTCCAGGAGGTCTACTCCAGAAAGTCATTTTGGATGCCCTGGGTCTGCCCATGGCCAAGGCGCCCCCGTATATTCCTGTGGATGCTATAAATATAATATACTTGAAAGGTTCAAACCTTCACCTTCACCTCCTGACAATGAGCAGGCATTTCAGCTTGCAGATGAGTTTGGAGCGGAACAACCAAAGCCAGTATGTGTCTGTGGATTATAGGTAGCGATTGTAACAGATCTAATTTCAGCAGTTGGAAGTTCAAGATGGCGATCACTATAATGGTGACGCACGTCATTCAAAGCGAAAGAGGTCTGACGATCATGATGATGTTGTGAGTACGCCCAGCTCAAATTTTCGACTGACACACTCACCACACGCAGATTCCACGTAACTTTGGCCAGGACGTGAGGGCAACATCAGTACCTGTTGTTGAGCTTCAGCCACCTGTGAAACACAGGAAGATAGAAAGAAAATTCGAGTTGTTTGAAGGGGAATCGGCACTAGCCAAGGTCATGCAGGAAGTTGTGGAAGTGCGTGAGGTTGTGAGTAGGATTGAAGCGGTCATCGACAGGCAAAACACAGTTCTTCTTGAAATCTGTAACGCTATCGAAAACCATGGGATGTGAATTGCCGTATTGACTCTTGATACTAGTGTCATAACAACTAAGAATCTAGAGTAGACAATGTCATGACCAGTCTTGAGCGAAAGTGGACAGCCGAACTCGAGCGAGTCTCAGAGTAATTGGACAATGGTGGAGACAGTATTCGGACGCACAGCATCCAGAAACGTTCAAGCAAGCAATCGTGGCGAGGCAGTGGTGAAAGCGTGATCAGTGGTGAAACCATTTTACATCCATGAACGGCGTCCTACAATCGTGCTAGCATCACATTTTAGGGAAAACAATCTCTATTCTGGATGTGCATACAACGCATATCGCGTGAAGTGTCAATTTCAAAGATTCGGAGGGTGCAGGTGCAGGCTCTGAAGCAACAGTAGGTGCAGGCTCTGTGGCCTCAGAAGGTACGGTTTCCCAATTGATAGTATTAGTAGAAAGAGACGTGCGCGGAATTTGGAGGCTGATGGTGGGAGTGTACTTGAATGACATGAACGAGCGAAGGGAGTGCGCATCGTGGATGAGATCTTGGTGCGACAAATCAGTCGACGAGTTAGATTTTGAGAGAAGAACTTACCGTGCATTGACAAAGTTAACCGCCTGATCGAGCGAATCCACGGGCACGATAGGCAATATCGGACCAAAGAGTTCTTTATGGACACCGTGCTATCAGAATCACATTTCTAACACAAGGGAATACTGACTCTTCTGACAATGAATCGCAGCCCGCAACATTCTTCACAATGGTGAGCTCGAGTATTTTCCTCGCAGCGTCAGCGCGACCCTTAAGAACGATTTCACCCTTTGTGCGGGAAAGATGTGAAGTGAGGTGTTTATAATTGTCAAGCGTCAAAAGGTGACGATACTGAATGGGGTTGTAGAAACGCACCTTGGCAGATGATGACCCTTTCCTCCTGAACTTCTCCGGCTCGGCAATGTGTTCATCCTCACTGTCTCATAAGATGGATATACATGAAGAGGGATACGGGCCCACGGTGGGAATGACAGGGTGGTCCGAGTAAATTGCAAAATGTTTGTCCAAAAACTCTTGCGCGCACACTCATGTTGTGAGGCGACAGGTTGAGTGGTACTGTCTGGTGCTAGAATTGGCGAAGGCGAAGGCATAGGGCAGCGTGAAACGCCTGGAGATGCAGAGGGTGTCAAAGCACTTGGGGGCTCGGTGAGGGAGGAGCGCTGGAGTGTGCCAAAGGAGATATCGAAGAAGAGTTGGATATGGAGGACCTGTATGCGGGAGAATGAGTTTGAGGGGATGAGTGATGAAATGAACATAAAACGTACCTGATTCACCGTATGTATTCAATCTTGGTAGTGTTGTAGCGGCTATGCAACCGAAATTTTCGAGAGACGGAGCGGACAATCTCGGAGTTGCGTGAGGATAGACAGTGATTATTCGAACGTAGAAAGTATGATTGCGTAGACGTACGGGCGTCACAAAACGGAAGGCACAGTCATGTGATCAAGAAAACGTGGCACTTTTTCCTTGAGTGACATCATCACTCAAGGAAAAAGTGCCATGTGGCTTGTGTCAGGTGACGATCGAACACGGTTCCCGCGTACAATTTTCTGTCATCATGCTTACGTCACATGCCGTCATTTTTCGTCCTGGGGCGAAAAATGCCGTATTTGTTTGGGACAGTAATAGTATTGTCCTTCTTACAGATAGCTGAAGACCTCGACAAATGCTTGTACGAGTCCTTCCACCTCAACTTTGTAGAACCTCTCCCTCGTGCCTTGCTAGAAGAGCTGGCAGCCTCTGTCGCCAGCGCCGGAACAGGTGACTTGGTTGAACAGGTGAGTATCTTGCGCATGTCATTCTGTTTTCAGTGTGCTGAAGCATGTTTCCAGGTTCTCAATCAATATTTATGTCACCGCTTCCTTCTACTACGCCATCTAGTCAAGCAGGGCCATCCAAGGCACCTGTAACATCTTACACACTCCTGAACTCCCCATCATCCACCGAACAACAGATAGAAGGGGAGATTGAACGCATATCCAATGGTCTCTTCAATGCTGTTGTTACAATGGGTGAGTGCGGTATATTGATGTATCATCGATAGGTGACTTAAATATCGCACGGATAAGGCCACGTTCCAGTCATCCGCGCACCCAAAGGCAATGCTGCGGAGATGATAGCAAAAAGCTCGATATCAAGATACGAGATGCGATTCTTTCGGCCTCCCGAACTCATGGGGCCACGTCATCATTATTCGCGCAAGATGCATCTGGCTTGTCGAATCTGCAACGACCACATGTGTTCGTCCTATTCTTCGTGGTGTTAAACTACTGACGCCGTTCCAGTGCTGCTGATTCTTGACAGAAATATTGATCTCGTTTCGATGATCTGCCACGGATGGACGTATCAAGCCCTAGTGTCTGATTGTCTAGAGATCAAGCTCAATCGCGTAGTTGTTACTCAACCACAGAAGCGCTCATACGATCTTGATTCTAAGGACTTTTTCTGGGCAAAAAATGCACCAAACCCATTCCCTCAAGTCGCTGAAGAGATCGACACGGAACTGAGCAAATACAAGCAAGATGCTGCCGAAATCACACGATCTACGGGTGTCAGTGATGTTAATGACATCTCGCAAATGTACGTGCTCTTCAAGCTTCGCCATCGTGTTTATTGAGATGAATTGTAGTGATATATCTTCCAATGCTGCACACTTGAAAACTGCGATCACACAGCTACCAGAACTGACTGCGCGGAAGGCTGTTCTCGACACCCATATGAACATAGCCACCGCATTGCTGGAGCAGATCAAGAAGCGTGCGCTTGATGAACTTTTCAGCACCGAAGAGGCCATCAGTAAACAGGTGCGGCCTCATCCAGCTAGCTCGATATTCTTCGATATTAATTGCTATCTAGACCGTTGCTTCAGTTTTGGAGATGCTCCGCTCTCCTCGTTCAAGCGGCACCTTGACACCAGAGGATAAACTGCGCCTAGTTCTTGTCTTCTACTTGTCTTCACCGGATAATGCGATCTCGAAGGACGACATTGTCGAGTTGGAAAAGGAGTTAAAGAATGCAGGAGCTGATACCGAATCATTTGAATATGTCAGACGCACAAGGGAGATCTCGCGGATGACAGTGGCTACTGCTGTTGGAGGAACCTCGACGCCCGTACTCGGTGCAGGCCAAGGAGAACTCTTCAGGGGCTTCACAGCATTCGGAAATAGGGTCAGTATTATCCTTAGCTCTCCAGATAGATGGTAACATTTTTATTATCTAGCTCACTGACCGACTCAAAGAAGGAGGTCTCGACAATCTTATCTCAGGTGTCAAGAACTTCCTACCGGCGAACAAATTGCTCCCTGTTACTCGAATTACTGAGGCGATCATGGACTCGTCTGCAGCTTCGAACCAGTCGCTGCAAGAAACAGATGATTACATTTTCCTTGACCCCCGAGCCTCTCGACACACTGGCCTCGGTCTTTCAGGAGGTACAGGTGGTCCAGGAGGCGGCTCATTAATCAACTAGTGAGTAAATTTCTTTGCAGCGCGTTATTGCACTGACACAATTTGTACTCTGCACGCGAACACTCAATGATGGCAGCTACATGACTTGTTGGTCCAGACCTTTCCTATGGTAGGGCGAGACTCCTATATTATTGTATCTTGGTTAAATATATATGTGTATCCTGAGCTTACTGGAAGTATCCGTCCGCACCACAATTCCAAACCTCCACCCAGGGTCTGTATCCTGGCGTCTTTGGTAAAAAAAAATGCACGCGTGATGTTCAAATATTTGCCAGAAAACAATGAGTGTTGCTAACTGAAACGCACAGATTTGGTGCCTGGCGGATGATCAGTTGCAGGACGTTAATCGCTGTTAGAACCTGAGGAGTCTGCTTGGTCTGTTTTTTCTGTCGACGTACGTTCCTCTGACTTAAACACAATATTTATGCGACATTATTTATATATTGGACTATGTATGTTACAATTGGCCAGTTTCTTCCCCAAAATGTGATGGGAAACTCGGCTTAGATGTTTGACGTCGATAGCATGCATATTCAAACTTCAATCTGCATTATGTAAGTGTGATGAATGATCCGGGCCTTCGATGACGTGAATATATCATTTTCCTTTACCTTTTCACCAGTGAGACCGAATTCAGGGCTGACGGTGTTCATCTTGCGGTGATGCCAATTCTGACTAGCTTGTAAGTAGATTAACAAGGCAAACAGGTTGAGCTAAACCAATGGCAGCCGAGTGCCAGAAAGGGATTGAGACTGTCTCTGTGCAGAGACAATGGACGACGTCCAAATCGAAAAATTTCCTTGGTCCGAACCTTCAGTTTGCCACATATAGGCATTTACTTCTCATTCTGGTTTTGGCCTGGATCTTCGAATTGACCTTTCAAACTTCAACAGTACTGCAATTGACATTTACTGTCTAGATCCAAACACGCACCAGCCCACCATGACACCTGAACCATCCGACATATCAGGAACATCAACCCACTTTCAAGATTTGCTCAACAACCTGAACTCTGGTGTGAGAGGCGGCCGTAGAAGAAAATTCTGGTAATTTTCAAATTGTCGCTGGTACATGTTGTCTCACCATCAGACCAGTGGTCCAATTGAACCGTACTTACATGCAGCTCGGTGGTTTCCTCTCACGATTGACCCATTTGCTGTGCTTGAGGATGTCTTGTACGAGGGCATGGAAGCCGAGTTTTCTGAATTGCGGGCCGACACCTCAGATGAAGAAGCTTCAAGTTCAAATAAGTAAGTCTGTGGCAACCTGAGATATCCAGCACTCTGATATTTTACCTGCGCAGTCATCAGAAGGAGTTGTGTATAAAGCAATACAAAGAACTTGTGAAGCTTGTACCAACCTTCAGTGACATTATATCAGGATTTGAAAAAGTTCCGTCGGCCTTGGACAATTTTATTCATGCGGTAACACAATCATGTTCATCATTCATGTTTTTGTCTTACATCTAGCCAGCTTACCTGTGCCGCAAATGATGCGCGATCCGATGATACTGGGAGCCTAATGCGAGAGGGGCTGGTATACATGCTCAAGAACCCTGAAACTGACCAGTTTAACCCACCTCTACTCAAGCAGCATGGTAAAATCGTTCGTGGATGGAACCACCCTCAGACCGCGCGACTACTGTGCCCGATGCGGATGCTCGACGTGTTTGACAAAAATCCCCAGTAAGTCGTGCTAATATTATTCATTTGCTCTCACGTAACCAGCTATAGGGACTTCATGGATAAGGTAAAGGAAGGTCAGATCACAATTACAGTCGCAAAGCTCCCTGCATATCTATACGATGAGTCTATGTTGGACCCCGCCAGGAAAAATTGAGGTTGTCTTCGAGGATACTACCTCAAACGTGTATGCTTGTCTTTCTTATCCTTGTTCGTCGAATACTATTTTACCATTTGAGCAGGTCTTTCGCCACATATTCACTGGACCATCAAGTGCCATTTCTGCAACCGCTCACAAAGGCACCAAGGCTCCAAAAGGTCGAATTCATGGTATGACATCGCCACTACCACGAGCAATTGCATACGCAGCCGTACAGGTAAGCTCTCGTGCGAGATTCACGTGCTTTAACTGATCATCAACCTAAGGCATATTTCCAGCTTAGTTCTGCAACGCAATGGCGTCAGCAAATCGGAGACTTCGATCTCGTTCTATTGTACGATCGAGTAGTCAATATGTTCGAAGGAAATAGTATTAATAAGCAATGGGTGCAAGAAACACTCGACCATTGGAAGTCGTAAGACTATTCGACTCTCCCTTTTATACGCTGATCTATATTATGAATAGAGAGACTCCTGGACTCCTGCAGCGTGGGCGCTCCAAGGCCAGGATAGATGCAGGACTTCATGTGTTTGACAGCGAGGATGACATGGACGATTTTTTTGAATCTGATGGGCATTCTCCTGATAACGGAGAACAGGGTCCACAAGATAGGATCGAGAGCAGTGGCAATGCAGAGAACACACATGGTATTTAAAATCCCTGTAATTTGAATCGTGCATATAGCTAATGTACATTCTGGCCCAGCGGTGTCAGATAATAATGAGTCAGCACGTCAGGTAGCTTCAAGGACAGCAACACGTGCACCACGCCAGAAGAGAAGACGCTGCTGACTCCGATTCAACTTTGTCGTTCTTAAGTGCACATATTTCATTTTATTTTCATCCCGATACATTCACCTACCACGGTACCATGTCTTGTAGTGCCTGACAGCAACATATCTTTCTCGTAGCTCACCACTCCAATGTTTACACTTATATTGGCTTGTCCCAATGTCCTTGTAGTTGTCTTTCATCTTCGGTCTGTACTCTAGCTTACATTGCGCTTTATTTCTGACCTGTGTGTTCGTAGCTAAGTGTACTCTGCATTGTAATTTGATTTGCTACTAGGAAATTCAACTTTAAACTGCGAAGGCTCCTGCATGATCGCGTGCCATACCATAATTTTGCTCCATTGATTCTTTTGTTGTTGTCTACTAGATCTTTGTCGACAAATACGATCCGTACAATTTCAAGACACCCATACTGACAAATCGCCCATTCAACCTTCTTGATCTTCATCATTTTTAGGTCATGGTGTTTCTGCACCTGGTGCCAAATACTCGGTGTCACACTGTTTTTGGAACCGAGCAATGCAAATGTGGCGTTGGAGGAGTTCTAAGTTCCGAACATTCTGACCGAATCCTGACCCCAACATTTTGATATACTTAAACCCGGGCAGGCAGTATTTCTATTTCGAATCGTCGGGCCCATAAACAATATGGAAAGGTGCGTAATCAGTACTCCCCATTCATGTACATACCATTTCAGTTAATTCAGATGCAATCTACGTCAGTTGCAGCTAGTCATTTGCGCCTTGCATGAGCCTGAAGAACCTTATTTTCAAGTCATCGGTGCAAGGTACATACCAAGTACGAGTTAGAGCCATGAGGTGTCGGTCGAATGCGTAAGAAGTCCTACCTCCTCTGGGGCACCACGTGTCAACTATGGCATGCTACACCTGTGACAGTACAACCACGATAAGTCCAATGATGATGCATTTGGCCCATCCAACACTCACAAAAGAAGCAAGACTTGCGCATCAGTACAAGATGACGCCACGGCTGCAGCTCCCCACATGGCATTGGGATCAACCAAAACTTTAGAACGGTGGGTCTGATCTATGGCTCCATCGTAACAACCGCGAAAATACAGCGCAAATTATGTTTGTGGGATACCTGGGCGTAACAGGTCCTAATGCAGGTTGTCAGAGTCGGGGACTTGATGCACAAGCACCGTCACATCTTGTTCTGGATCACGAAGTCTCAATAGCCGTTAGTTGCTCAAACTACGGTGACTGGCACCGAAGTACGTGTGCTCTCCTGTGTGTTCTCCTCCATTATGAACTTAAATTTTACAGATTCAAACCTAAACGAATGGGTATAGTGTCAGAGTTGGGCCAAATGCCCTTACACTAGCATCACTCGTTGTTCCGTGCGTGATATAGATATATCCTCTTTGTCTTCTCCCCGGAGAGTTATATACAGGCCATTCGGTAACAGGATCGTACTTTTGACTCCGCAGCTTCCACGAGTCTTGCCAATGGTGAGTATCTTGCTTTTTCACTCTTGGGCCCGCACTACTTGCAAAATATTCACTCAGGTACTCAAATATTTACTTAGTCTTAGTACTGTAATTTGCTGATTTCTACTTCCCAGCATTGACTCAACCAAAGTGCGGTTGTGTGGTAGTCTCTGCGGAATATTGGTGCGTTCGTTGTCGTATCGTGATGGTGGCGAGGTCATTATCTGTACTTCGTGTCTGTGAGCTGATCAACTTCTGCTGCTGTTTTTAGCTATAAGTGACCTCGCCAGTGCTCGGCTGTCAACAAATGGACAATAGATGGGACATTCACAATCGCGAGGTTCCTGGTTCAGAGGAAAATAGTGTACATTGTGCCGTCGCAGGTTTGAGATGTTTTTCACCCATAAAATTATATTCTGCGTGTTTGTAGCTATCAAAATGCCAGTTCGCTCCCCGCAAATGCCTGTAACAGGTCCGATATCTGCGTGTACCATCCTACCCGCAGTAATAGCATCCGGCGACCCTCACATGCAGGGTCATAGGCGAGTACAAGTATAGGTAGCGTGTGTGTGCTCCAAACGCCGGGGCTCGAGACTAGTATGCACTGGGTACACTTGTGCTAACACCGAAGGGGAATAAAGTTATGATATGATACATCCGGCATACTTTGGCCGGTTGCAGCGACGGTACTGGAAGGAGTATGCATGGAAATTTATCACACATACAAGAGACTGCA